>NC_064614.1:788508500-790908500 GCF_023898315.1 Schistocerca nitens
TCTAAAATTAAAGCAACAAACGAAATTTTTGCGGTAAAACATTATAGACTGCTAACAGTAAAGTAAAAATAATGGAAAGAAAACAAAATGTAAACAACTGCATTACAGTAGATGAAAATGTTTTTTGTTTTTTCCACCTTAACGGATTTGCACACACATCCCAACAACTGGTTAATGTGGTCACTATAGGGTGTGACCAACTCTGGCAGAAATAGAGGCTAAATAGTGTGTGAGCATGCTGGGAATAATGTCATCAGTTTAATGTTGAGACAATGATGCCCATTTATTGTGCGGAGCTGCTTGCAAGTCTTGGAGAGTGGTTGGAGGATGTTCACGTGATGCAACCTGTCTAGTGCATCCCAGACATGCTCAGTGGGATTCAATTCGGGAGAGCTAGCAGGCCACACCATGAGTGCAGTATCTTCCATTTCTAAAAAAAAAATCAACCACTCCTGCTGTGCTCTATAACGTTCAGCATTACTGTCCATCAATAGGAAGTCTGGACACACAGCACCTCTTAACATGAGGTCCCAAAATTGTGTCATGGTACCGGACAGTGGTTAAACCTTTCTAATTCACCAGTACAACGGCATGAAGAGGTGTTACAATGGCCAGCATAATCCCTGCCCACATTGTCAGCCATTCTCCTCAATGTTGCTCGGTTTCCACAGTGTTCGGGTCCCGAAATTGTGTTCCACATTCCATTCAGATGCGAATCTGTTGAGAATCATTCTCCAAATCAAATTGGGAAACATCCGTCAAAAGAACATTGGCCCATTCTTCGACTGTCCAGGTGGTATGTTGATGACTCCACATCTGACGTTTCCTTTGTGAATGTGTCAGAGGCACACATACAGAAGTTCTCTGACAATAAAGGCCACAGTCGAAGCCTTCTCTACACTGTTTGCCTTCTACAACACATCCAGTGGATTCTGTGAGGTCCAATGCCAATTGCTATGCAGCATTAAGGTGGTACCATCATGCCTTTACTGCGAAATAATGGTCCATTCCGTCTGATATCATGTGTGATTGGCCCAGCCCTGGTCTCTGTGATATGGTTTTGGTCTCTCTAAACTGTCGCCATATCCAAGAAACGTAACGGTTCATGTTAAGTCATCAGGCCACGTGAGTTTGCAACTGTCCTACTTCCATTGTTCCTATCGCCCTCCACCACGGAGAGTCTGGTAGGTGTCTTCTGTGTGCCATACTGCACCATCTGACTGTGAACACAGCGATCATGGGCGTAGGACTAACCAACAATACTCTGTTTGATAGTGCCCAGATGTCAATGGTTTTCTGTTGACAGTTTGTATGATTATATCATGAATTAAACACAGGATGTGGAAAAACCAGTTTGTTGCTTCAGTTTTGGACACGTGTAGTTCCTATATTTTCAGGTCTCTAGTTATATTAAAAGTTCCAAAGACAGTGGGTACCCCTCTATTCCAGTACTTTTTAATTACTCTTCATTTTATTGTGAAGCCTAAACATTACTGTGTCTGTCTTGGGTAATTAATTGTACAATAAAATTGAGCAATGTGTGTAATTTTGTAATAGGGGAACTTTGCGTAAGGAAATCGGACATCAAATTGTTTAGTTAGCATGGTATTGATCTTGGGATACTTTACTTGAATGGTTGGAACATTCTCCACTCATCAGGAGAGAACACCAGCAAAAGCTCCACTCACACCATTTTCCTACTTATTCAGTTACTATTTAGTGTAAAAGCAGAGACAAGTTCCATGTCCAAAATTACTTGTATTTTTGGAATAGTTCTGGACTAATTCCAACATCCTCAATATAAACCTACATATTGCATTTGATGTAAACTGATGTGTTGCATTTCTTTTGGATTGTTGTTGTACGCTGCTTAAATGTTAGTTGTAACTTTTGCATTACTTCCAGTGCTGTGAAGTGTGCGAGACCGTTACAAATCTCCCACTGAGGAAAATATTAATAGGGAATGTTATTGCTACACTAGCTTCAAAAATGAACCCAATTTTCAGTTGTAAACATGTAATGAATTAATGTTTGTTAATAGTTTGCAGTTAAAATTTTGGGAGACATCATTACAAGTTACTGACATAAGCCCTGGTGGCTGAATGGACATGACAGTCTGAGGAACCTCTATGGAAATTACTGTTGTCCAAAAGGTATGTTTACTGAGTCTTTTACAAATTTGTTGCTGTTGTGTCACAGTGTACCAAAGACAAGTCTCATTTTGAGACAAAAATCAGTTCTTTTATCAGAATAATTTGTTTTTACTTTCGAATACATTGTGGGAGTGAACAGTGATCAATGTAGTTACAAATATTTACTATCAAAAACAGTCTTGATCACAAATTATTTATTCCGATGACTGGTTTCGACTCCAACTGTGGTCATCTTCAGACCAATGAGTAAGAACCACCTCCTGATGGTAAATCACTAATCTCTGATTTACCATCAGAAGGAAGTTCTTACTCATTGGTCTGAAGATGACCACAGTTGTGGTCGAAACCAGTCACCGGAATAAATAATTTATGATCAAGACTGTTTTTGATAGTAAATAATTTGTTTTTGCGTGCTGCTTTGACAGTTTATTTCATAATTTTTCTGACGAACACATTATTTCATTGTACTAAGATTAAAGCTTTGGGCTGCAATAATACTATTTTGTGTATTTCCTACTACCAAGTACAGATGTCATAAATTTATTTCCTATTGTTGAATCAATACTCAATAGTGTGTGAATTAATTGGGAAAAGTTCATATTTTACAAGGAATTGAAGTTGGTTACCTGTAACAAAGTTTATCAGCCCAATTGTTGGACTCTTTGTGGACTACTGCTGCCTTGATTGTGAACAACAGTTGTAGGTACTCCCTCCAGTTCAGTTGAGTGCTTGTAGGTGTAGCAACATTGTGTGCTATTTCTGTGTTCTCGAGAGGAAAACTAAAATGGATATTTCACCCAATAAGTGGGCAAAAATACTTGCCCTTCATGAACAAACGTTTATGATTGTAGGAGACATTGCTTCTGTTGTTGGTGTGGAGAAAGTCTAATGTTTAAGGGGTTACTAGGGCATACAGTGGTACTGCCTCATTGTCTCCAAAGAGAAAAGGCAGATGTGGATGAAAACAAAAAACCATTTCTAGAACTGACAAAACTCTACTTGGAAACAGTAGAATTCATCCTTACAAGACATGTAAGGACTTTCAGGGAGATTTATTGGCTACTGGGGTTGAAACTGAGTCTTTAATGGTACAGTGTAGGGTTCTTGACTGTGGGTCAAAGGCACAAAAGCCAGTAAAGTAGCAGTTGTTAAAACCACGAAGAAGAAACTTTTGGCATGGGCCAAATTATAAAACTCTTGGACCTCCAGTAATTGGAAAGTGTAATTTCATTGTTGAGCCCCACTTTGTTGAAGGATACAGAGCAAGGGTTGTCAGGTGAAGCACATGTGGGACAATGAGAGCTGAGCACCTGGAACAGACTGTAAAGTACCCTCCCAAAAGAAATGTTTGGGGGTTTCTTCATGGCAAGTGGCCCTGGGGCACTAGTTCCAGTTGATGGCGTGCTGAAGTCATCCAGGTGCATGGAAATCCTTAGCACAGGAGTGTACCATTCCTACTGACCTTCGCAGGTGGTTAAGGAAAATTTCAGCATGAGCTAGTGCTGTGTCTTACTTATAAAGCACTCAGGACCTTCATGGAAGAAAACAGTAATGGTGTTTCATTGACCTGGTCTGTGGAGTATTGTCAAAGGCCATCTTGGTAAAATAGACTGTACAGCAAAAGTCTGCATATTAGTAAATGTAGTAAAAGTGTAGTTTCTAGGCAGAGTGTATAAAAAATGTACTCCAACCTAGTCAAATACTTGCCTCAGCATATTCAGAAGCTCATTAAAACAAAAGGAGCACAAATTAGTTATTAACGTTCGGTAAGCTACTACTGCATTACACATATAGTATAAATGGGCACAATTAAAAGTTTGTCTTGTTCCAATTAATTTGCACACTGTTGTACACTACCTGACAAGAGTGAACCACACAGAAGGAGAGGAGGAATCAAAATGATGCTTCACGGATTGAGAGGGAATGTGATGCTATTTCAGTGATTACAAAATTAAGTCAAATTTACAAAGAACTGGGCAATATGAGCCCACCTATTAGTATTGTATTGCCTCTGGACTGGATGCATACACTATTGTGGTTGGGAAGAGTGTCATGAAGCTGCTGTATATTCTACTGAGGCAAGCTGGCCCACAACTATTGTAGCTGTTCCCTGATATACTGAAAACCGGCACTGAGATGGAGGTGATGTCTGAGCTGGTCCAACACTTTTTCTATCGGGAGCAGGGTTGGAGATCTTGGTGGCTATGGGAGTATGTCAGCATCATGCACACAGTTCATGAAGATGTGTTGTGTGTGGATAAACATTGTCCGTTCAAAAATGACACCAAAATACTGTCCTGAGAGTTAATATGACAAACAAGGCAGGGCCTCTCCAGATCACTGGATGAATGGTGCCTCTTTCTGGGATGCCGAGAAATGTCATCCAGTTAGGGCACAACCACAATTCATTGCTGAACAGTGCAACACCATTTATCAGCAGTCTGTGCTGCCCAGTCATAACCCTAGCCCAAATGTAGCCATTTGTGTTGTGTTACCAGGCTATAGACTGAGTAATTGTTCCCTAGTCCACCTGCTACTAGCCTCCGACCAATGGTGCAGGAAAACGTAGAATGTTGCAGGCAGACCACTACTTGCTTTCGTAGACAGGTGGCAAAGGGTTTATGATGTGCCTGGTTCACAATACAGCAGTCCTCCCTTGTGACAGATGTGGTAGATGGTAACTTGTTCTTGTTTGGACATTATTGAACCACTGTCACATCTTGACGCCCCACAAATCTAGATATTACATAGTTTGACCAGCTGGCCCAACAGAGACCTACAATGAACCCCTTTAGAACTCTGTCAGGTGCTGATAATGCTGTCTGACATTAGTATGTGGCATCTGTGCCCTTCATAATGACTACTCAACATCTGATGCTGTTCAGATTATATAACCTACCAGGTATGGTAACAGCAGTATAAATGAACAAAACTAATGCACTATGAATGTTCTACCTCCCACAGAGAAATCAACTCAAGTCACTTAAATACACTACTGGCCATTAAAATTGCTACACCACTAAGACGACGTGCTACAGACGCGAAATTTAACCGACAGGAAGAAAATGCTGTGATATGCAAATGATTAGCTTTTCAGAGCTTTTACACAAGGCTGATATGAGGAAAGTTTCCAACCGATTTCTCATACAAAACCAACAGTTGACTGGTATTGCCTGGCTAAACATTGTTGTGATGCCTTGTGTAAGGAGGAGAAATGCTTACCATCACGTTTCCGACTTAGATAAAGGTCGGATTGTAGCCTATCGCAATTGCGGTTTATCGTATCGAGACATTGCTCCTTGCGTTGGTAGAGATCAAATGACTGTTAGCAGAAAATGGAATCAGTGGGTTCAGGAGGGTAATACGGGACGCTGTGCTGGATCCCAATGGCCTCGCATCACTAGCAGTCAAGATGACAGCCATCTTATCTGCATGGCTGTAACGGATCGTCCAGCCACGTTTCGATCCCTGAGTCGACAGATGGGGACGTTTGCAAGACAACAACCATATGCACGAACAGTTCGACGACGTTTCCAGCAGCATGGACTATCAGCTCGGAGACCATGGCTGCGGTTACCCTTGACGCTGCATCACAGACAGGAGGGCCTTTGATGGTGTACTCAACGACGAACCTGGGTGCACGAATGGCAAAAAGTCATTTTTTCGGATGAATCCAGGTTCTGTTTACAGCATCATGATGGTCGCATCCGTGTTTGGTGACATCGTAGTGAACGCACATTGGAAGCGTGTATTAGTCATCACCATATGGCGTATCATCCAGCGTGATTGTCTGGGGTGCCATTGGTTACACGTCTCGGCCACCTCTTGTTCGCATTGACGGCACTTTGAACAGTGGATGTTACATTTCAGATGGGTTAAGACCCATGTCTCTACTCTTCATTCGATCCCTGCGAAACCCTACGTTTCAGCAGGATAATGCACGACCGCATGTTGCGGGTCCTGTACGGGCCTTTCTAGATACAGAAAATGTTCGACTGCTGCCCTGGCCAGCACATTCTCCAGATCTCTCACCAATTGAAAACATCTGGTCAATGGTAGCCGAGCAACTGGCTCGTCACAATATGCCAGTCACTACTCTTGATGAACTGTGGTATCGTGTTGAAGCTGCATGGGCAGCTCTATCTGTACACGCCATCCAAGCTGTTTGACTCAATGCCCAGGCATATCAAGGCCGTTATTACGGCCAGAGGTGGTTGTTCTGGGTACTGATTTCTCAGGATCTATGCATCCAAATTGCGTGAAAATGTAATCACGTGTCAGTTGTAGTATAATATATTTGTCCAATGAATACCCATTTATCATCTGCATTTCTTCTTGGTGTAGCAATTTTAATGGCCAGTAGTGTACTTGCTGATGATGTCTACATGCAGGAAGTTAGTGCCACTGACCAAGTCTTTCAAATGCTTTTGTTTCCCCTGGCATTGTATATACAAGATCCCATTTAGTCATATAATTATTTTTTATTTATGAGCAACAGCACTTTTGTTACATTTGCAATATGTATATTTGTACTGGTCAATGTTTTGTGATGAATAAAATCTCAATTGAAGAAACTGACTTTGTGTTACTTTTTCCTCGGTGTCTCTTGTTGTCTAGTAATAATTAGTATTGTAAGTTTAGATAGACTGAAAAATGTCTTATTGAAGAAGAAACATAAAATAACTGAATGAGAAACAACGGTTTCTAGTAAACTGTAAAGCCTCTTTGCTGACCATAACTTGGTAATGTCTTCACAGATTGATTTGCATAAAAGCTTATTTAGAAAGAACCATTTTTGTTCATGCTGAAATGAGAATAATTGCCTTATTGGTGTTGCGTGTAAGATGAAATTTTGCTGTGGTCACTATTGATATGAAGACACATTGCATGCTTGGGAGTCATATTCTGTAACAGAGGATTCTAGTACATAACAAATTATGCGAAAATAAAACTGGGAATGGAGGACATAATGCATTTTAGCAAGGATTTTTAAAACTAACTTTTTTGTTAAATGTGTAGTGCAGATGGGAATCCAAGACATTTTGAAAAAGCAGAGAGCTGATGTATTGTGGACAATTTCTTCGAATTCTTAGCAACCAAACAGAACTTACTTTCTTGAAATCTACTTCAGTGACTACACACAAAATGTGATATGTTTAATACCTTGTTAATTAAATGGATAGCAAATAAAATTTCAATCAAATATTAAATGAACTGTTTAATAAATGTAGTTTGGTTTTTCTGGAGGATTTGTGATGTAAAACACTAGGTCATATTGGTTTACAATCACAGAGAGAGAGAGAGAGAGAGAGAGAGAGAGAGAGAGAGAGTAAGCTTTGACTACACATCATACAGACTTCAAAAACCTTAGCATTCCTGATACTCTTAAGCTAATGCATGTACCACACTGTTCTTTTAAAATACAGGTTAACTGGTAGATGGAAACTGAATGACCATTAATACAGTATACCTTGTGAACAAGTCCTATGAATTGACGTGGGAGAAAATGTGCAGGGAGTATTTTTTAACTGCTTTGATAAGTGTCAAACACATCCCTCACATGAAAACTGATTGCACATAGGTTATAGAAGGTGGTTAAATTTTAACATGCTGGTACAGTGAACTACAGAAAGTAATTGTTTCAAATACTCCGCTGAATATTTTGTGTTTAAAACTGTTTTTAGTGCATTTGTTGCTTTAAAAGTAATCTTGCACTACAGGCAATGTCGCTAATGCACACTAGTCCGATGTATGTGGTTTGAATCCTTTTGATGGCATCAAGTTCCTGGTCCTAAGTCTTTGCACTGATGTTCTGGATTAATTCCAGAACTTTGCAGTTCATTTCGGAATGAATGCATATAATACGACCCTTGAAAGGGGTGTTGACAATGGCAGCTGTTATGGCACTATTTGAAAGCAAGCACTGCTTTATATATTCATAATCAACAACAACAATGTAAGCGAAATGCTGTTACGTACATGCAGCGCTGCCACCACCAGTCTTGGGCACTATATAATTACACATTATACAATCACACTTCACTGGTTAAAAAATGTTCATGTTAGACGAAGCAACTATCTTCAATTGTTCAAGCATTAGTGTGAATCTTAAAAAGTAAGTTTTCATTGGTGACAATACAGATCACAATGCTGCTCAATGTCAACAAAGACTACACACTTGTAATTTGAGGTAGGTGTTAATTTTGCAGCAGCTTAGTGATAGAAATAAATGTTCTACAGTTCTCGATGTACATAAAATATTCTTAAACGTACGTTTAGACAAAATAACTTCCCCGAAGAACTGTATAAAAGAAATTTTAAATTAATGAATTAATATTAACTAATTGTTTTAGTGATACTAAAAATTACCAAGATGACTTGTCACAGTAATTGAAGGAGTGTAGTGAAAAATATGCAATTTCCTCCATTCTACATCCTGAGTGCATACAACGCCATCTGTTTGGGTGAAAAAGTATGTCCAGATTTTCACATTGTAGCATGTCAGTTCTGGTGTAAAACACCCATGAGAAAGGGACAGTTTACTGCAAACCTAATAGCTGATTACTAGTAAACTAGACACAATTAGAGCAGTTAGAAACTGCAGTTTTCATCAGATTAAGAAGTTAAATAATGGTTTTAGATTATAAAGCTAAATTGAGCCGAACATTAAGAATCTGAATCTATGAGGCAACATGTAGACTGTAAAACGGCCATTGCCAGCTGCAGCAATATGCCTGTTGTTGTGGCCTGGCAGTGAAACATGTCACTTTGTGTGCGGCAGTCAAGTTGATGTATACACTCCTGGAAATTGAAATAAGAACACCGTGAATTCATTGTCCCAGGAAGGGGAAACTTTATTGACACATTCCTGGGGTCAAATACATCACATGATCACACAGACAGAACCACAGGCACATAGACAGGCAACAGAGCATGCACAATGTCGGCACTAGTACAGTGTATATCCACCTTTCGCAGCAATGCAGGCTGCTATTCTCCCATGGAGACGATCGTAGAGATGCTGGATGTAGTCCTGTGGAACGGCTTGCCATGCCATTTCCACCTGGCGCCTCAGTTGGACCAGCGTTCGTGCTGGACGTGCAGACCGCGTGAGACGACGCTTCATCCAGTCCCAAACATGCTCAATGGGGGACAGATCCGGAGATCTTGCTGGCCAGGGTAGTTGACTTACACCTTCTAGAGCACGTTGGGTGGCACGGGATACATGCGGACGTGCATTGTCCTGTTGGAACAGCAAGTTCCCTTGCCGGTCTAGGAATGGTAGAACGATGGGTTCGATGACGGTTTGGATGTACCGTGCACTATTCAGTGTCCCCTCGATGATCACCAGTGGTGTACGGCCAGTGTAGGAGATCGCTCCCCACACCATGATGCCGGGTGTTGGCCCTGTGTGCCTCGGTCGTATGCAGTCCTGATTGTGGCGCTCACCTGCACGGCGCCAAACACGCATACGACCATCATTGGCACCAAGGCAGAAGCGACTCTCATCGCTGAAGACGACACGTCTCCATTCGTCCCTCCATTCACGCCTGTCGCGACACCACTTGAGGCGGGCTGCACGATGTTGGGGCGTGAGCGGAAGACGGCCTAACGGTGTGCGGGACCGTAGCCCAGCTTCATGGAGACAGTTGCGAATGGTCCTCGCCGATACCCCAGGAGCAACAGTGTCCCTAATTTGCTGGGAAGTGGCGGTGCGGTCCCCTACGGCACTGCGTAGGATCCTACGGTCTTGGCGTGCATCCGTGCGTCGCTGCGGTCCGGTCCCAGGTCGACGGGCACGTACACCTTCCGCCGACCACTGGCGACAACATCGATGTACTGTGGAGACCTCACGCCCCACGTGTTGAGCAATTCGGCGGTACGTCCACCCGGCCTCCCACATGCCCACTATACGCCCTCGCTCAAAGTCCGTCAACTGCACATACGGTTCACGTCCACGCTGTCACTCGGCATGCTACCAGTGTTAAAGACTGCGATGGAGCTCCGTATGCCACGACAAACTGGCTGACACTGACGGCAGCGGTGCACAAATGCTGCGCAGCTAGCGCCATTCGACGGCCAACACCGCGGTTCCTGGTGTGTCCGCTGTGCCGTGCGTGTGATCATTGCTTGTACAGCCCTCTCGCAGTGTCCGGAGCAAGTATGGTGGGTCTGACACACCGGTGTCAATGTGTTCTTTTTTCCATTTCCAGGAGTGTACATCTGGATCACATTCAGAGCTTTGGTCGTTGTGGATAACATACAGATAACTGATTGGGACTCTGATCATGGAGGCCAACACAAGCAAAGGAGTGAGTCAAAAGATAAAACATTTTTTTTTTTAATGAATGTCTTACGTATAGTTGGGCTTCAATGGAATCAGAATATTATGCAAAGCCAGGAGAATATTACCTGGCAGGAAAGCACACAGATGACCGGATTAAATAACATTACAAACTGCACTGTAAAATTCTAAGCAAAGTCAATACAGCATCAAAATATACAAACATTTCAAGAAAAAAAAATAAGTCTCTAGCAATAAGGAACATAATAAAAGATGAGACAGGAAACTAGAAACAACAAATGATAAATTTCTTTAAAAATAGATAACATTCTAATGAAAGATATTACCAAAATGGCAGAAACTTTTAATACCTGACTTTTTTATAATAGCAGATGATGTTCAAACTACATCTTAGTAGATAGCTTACAGTTTCTAAGAAAAGCTTCTCCAAGTGTATTGCATGAAGTGTAACTGAGGTGTAAAGTGGGTATCAGCCTTACATTAAGTTTGATGTGAAAAAGTAGGGAGGTCACTCACCAGTCCTCGTCATTAATTCTAGATGTGGTTTTGGTCTTAGGCCGATATGTGCCTCCCTACATCGTGGAAGTGGTGCACTAGCACTCTCAGCTACCTGGCTGAGTTACCTATGTAATGCATATTATCACGTTGGTAGTTTCCCAGACACGCTTAACACTCATAATAACAAGAGACAAGGGGTGCCTTTTATGTCTATCTTTTGAATATATTGTAATGTAGTCAGTCAATTTATATTGTAAAGTTTTGAAGAAGAAATGTATTGTCAAGTTTCCATGTGTGTGATAAATTTTTGACTAAAACTCAACCAAACAATGTAAGTCTCATTACTAGCAAAGATTCCAAATGAAAGAGACAAGAAAAAAAATGACTTAGTGAAAAAAGTTAATAGCTACATTGTTTTAAACAACCTTTGATCCGTATGTAAGTGCTGAATGCCTAGCCTGTCTGCACAAAATTCTGCTGCCTTCGTGGAGCTGTTGTTGGTGCCCGTAGTAGCTCTGTGTGTGCCACATCTGATATATCCTAAAAACGACGACAAATTTCACTGTTACTTTCTGGTTGAAGTTGAATAATTACATTCTCAATAGCTTCGTCCATCAGTGTGTGTCTGTCCCAGTATTTGTCCTCAATAGATTTCAGTTTTATCACACTCCTTCCTTGAGCCGCCTTTCGTAATGTCCTTTATTGCAGCCATAGTCACTTGTTGGAACGCTGTTGACGTTGTTCGATGAAACTTTGTTAAATTCCACACAAGTTCGATTGGATTCAGAACAGAGTTGTAGGGTGAAAGATGTAACACTGTTAAGTCCTTTCTCGGATTCTTTTAGTACTCTATCTACTGTACAGTCTGGCTCAGGTTTGTAAGTCCCACAGCTTCCAAGAGCTCGTTGCGTGTTGTAAGGATGAGCCAGATAGAAGGGGATTTTATTTTTATTTGCTTTCAAAAGTTACTTTATTCGCTTGTTACGGTCAAGCCTTAGCCGGCAGCGTCGGCTGCCTGCAATTTTCTCGTCCTACGGTCTGGCAACAGCAAGCATCTTGATCACGGACTTCCCCCGTGTGCTGACGAGGTAACGCCGCCCAGGCGACGACGCTGACCAGGCCACGCCCTGGAAATTTCCATGCGGTCCCCGCTGGTTCCTCGGCTTCAATCAGGGCAGAGGAAGGTGCGTGGCCGTGTTGGATGTACCCGGCCGCCCGCCACCGGGCCGCTCTCTCCCTCTCTGCCGCGCTTTCTGTGAACACTACCTGCCTCTGCCTGTGCTGCGACAAAGCACCGTGGACTTTGTTTTCAGTAGCCGCCACGCCGTTGGGACTTGTCCGAATGGTAGACACATAATTTCATGAACTTTGCGAACTATGTTTCGCCCCCCACTACGCTCTGGCTCACCTTCGCCTCCCCAGGCCTGACGATGTGACCCATTTCAACGCATTTACTGCCGATAAATGGCCTTTTACCTAAAACTGTCCTAATGGTTTATTCCCACCCACCGCCTTCCACTCCTAAGTTTGCTCATCCTGTACAGTGTTAAATCCGTACCGAACGGAATTTTATGCCTAGTCATCCATGATTGTATATCTGCTTTACGAGAAGATGTGTTAGGCACTTTATTTTCGTGAACACAATGGTAGGGTGCGTTGTCTAATACCACAATACTTCCACCTGAAACATTTGGCATTAGGCGGTCTTGCATCCATTTTATACAATTTTCACAGTTCATTTCGTTGTGATGATCTTCCTATGTTGATCTCGAATCAAAGATAAGCTCTGCATCCTCAGTGAACCCCATTTCTCCTCCTGCATGAACCACTATTGCTCTTTGCCCAGATCTTTCATTTTTCCGCACATTTGGTACGTCACTGTGCCGCCAACATTTGCTGACAGTATAGTGTTTATGTACCCATGTTTCATCAGTATTCATGACGGGTTTCTCGTTTTCTTTCTAAGAAAGCGCGCACGTCATGCAATGTGCCCTCCCTCTCAACCAGAAATGTTCGCCTGTTTCTACATTTTTTAAAACGAAACCTCATATCCTTCAAAATTGTTTCACCCAACTGTAAAGCTTTCGAAGAGTGGCTATTTCTCTTTTAACGTCGTAATATTCCAAGAACATTACTTTCAGTAAACGCTTATCCAAGTCGTCGAGACACTTCTTTTCTTCCTTCGTCTCTTCTTCCTTGGTGGCACAATTTTATGACCACTCCGTCTGGCTTTCTTAACATCATTTACATTACACAATGCCCTTAACACTCTTTCCTACGGCGACTGCTGCTCTCTTCAGAGCTGTTGCTAACGATATTAGCAAAACTTTTACGTTTTTCTTCTCGACGGAACTCAACTATCTTATTAATCAATACTTTTCCGCCAGAGCGTATTCTTCGATAACGTATTTGCGCGATCACTGTCCATCTCGCAGATGCTAAGAATGCACAGCAGTCGTAACGCATTATGACAATAATGTGATTGTGCAATGCCGAGTCACATGCGTCATTCGTTTGCTGTCGAGTACTGTCGGACACCTTCGGCCCCGTCGGTTCCGTGTTCTGGCGTCGGCAATTTGGAAATGAACAGATAATACCACTTTAAAAATTTTGTTGTCAATGTAATTCAACAACAAGCAACGAATTCTGTTTTCTAAATTTTTAGGGCGAGCATAAAGCACCCTCCTCCCCTTTGGTAAATGCCATGGTACTGCTAGGATTTTACAGGCTGCTGTTATGCCAGTTAGCAAAATGGGAAGCAAAGCATTAGTGAGTGTATTACTGTCATTTTTGTTAGTATTTTCAAAATTTTCTGGGTGCCCATGTGCATTAGAGTTTATAAATACTTTGTACAGGAAAACATACTATGTGGCAAACAGAATTTGAAAAAGGGCTGTCATTTGAGCAGGATGTGATTTACTGCAATTAATTGCGAAAATTTTTCACTTGGCTGGCGCATTTACTGTGGACTATGATATTAGGTACAGCAGGTTCATGGTTCTTATATTATCTGAATGCCAGAAAACAGTATCATTTCCATATCTACATCTACATTTATACTCCGCAAGCCACCCAACGGTGTGTGGCGGAGGGCAATTTACGTGCCACTGTCATTACCTCCCTTTCCTGTTCCAGTCGCGTATGGTTCGCGGGAAGAACGACTGTCTGAAAGCCTCCGTGCGCGCTCTAATCTCTCTAATTTTACATTCGTGATCTCCTCGGGAGGTATAAGTAGGGGGAAGCAATGTATTCGATACCTCATCCAGAAACGCACCCTCTCGAAACCTGGCGAGCAAGCTACACCGCGATGCAGAGCGCCTCTCTTGCAGAGTCTGCCACTTGAGTTTGTTAAACATCTCCGTAACGCTATCACGGTTACCAAATAACCCTGTGACGAAACGCGCCGCTTTTCTTTGGATCTTCTCCATCTCCTCCGTCAACCCGATCTGGTACGGATCCCACACTGATGAGCAATACTCAAGTATAGGTCGAACGAGTGTTTTGTAAGCCACCTCCTTTGTTGATGGACTACATTTTCTAAGCACTCTCCCAATGAATCTCAACCTGGTACCCGCCTTACCAACAATTAATTTTATATGATCATTCCACTTCAAATCGTTCCGCACGCATGCTCCCAGATATTTTACAGAAGTAACTGCTACCAGTGTTTGTTCCGCTATCATATAATCATACAATAAAGGATCCTTCTTTCTATGTATTTGCAATACATTACATTTGTCTATGTTAAGGGACAGTTGCCACTCGCTGCACAAAGTGCCTATCCGCTGCAGATCTCCCTGCATTTCGCTACAATTTTCTAATGCTGCAACTTCTCTGTATACTACAGCATCATCCGCGAAAAGCCACATGGAACTTCCGACACTATCTACTAGGTCATTTATATATATTGTGAAAAGCAATGGTCCCATAACACTCCCCTGTGGCACGCCAGAGGTTACTTTAACGTCTGTAGACGTCTCTCCATTGATAACAACATGCTGTGTTCTGTTTGCTAAAAACTCTTCAATCCAGCCACACAGCTGGTCTGATATTCCGTAGGCTCTTACTTTGTTTATCAGGCGACAGTGCGGAAATGTATCGAACGCCTTCCGGAAGTCAAGAAAAATAGCATCTACCTGGGAGCCTGTATCTAATATTTTCTGGGTCTCATGAACAAATAAAGCGAGTTGGGTCTCACACGATCGCTGTTTCTGGAATCCATGTTGATTCCTACATATTAGATTCTGGGTTTCCAAAAACGACATGATACTCGAGCAAAAAACATGTTCTAAAATTCTACAACAGATCGACGTCAGAGATATAGGTCTATAGTTTTGCGCATCTGCTCGACGACCCTTCTTGAAGACTGGGACTACCTGTGCTCTTTTCCAATCATTTGGAACCTTCCGTTCCTCTAGAGACTTGCGGTACACGGCTGTTAGAAGGGGGGCAAGTTCTTTCGCGTACTCTGTGTAGAATCGAATTGGTATCCCGTCAGGTCCAGTGGACTTTCCTCTGAGTGATTCCAGTTGCTTTTCTATTCCTTGGACACTTATTTCGATGTCAGCCATTTTTTCGTTTGTGCGAGGATTTAGAGAAGGAACTGCAGTGCGGTCTTCCTCTGTGAAACAGCTTTGGAAAAAGGTGTTTAGTATTTCAGCTTTACGCGTGTCATCCTCTGTTTCAATGCCATCATCATCCCGGAGTGTCTGGATATGCTGTTTTCGAGCCACTTACTGATTTAACTAAGACCAGAACTTCCTAGGATTTTCTGTCAAGTCGGTACATAGAATTTTACTTTCGAATTCACTGAACGCTTCACGCATAGCCCTCCTTACGCTAACTTTGACATCGTTTAGCTTCTGTTTGTCTGAGAGGTTTCGGCTGCGTTTACACTTTGAGTGAAGCACTCTTTGCTTTCGCAGTAGTTTCCTAACTTTGTTGTTGTACCACGGTGGGTTTTTCCCGTCCCTCACAGTTTTACTCGGCACGTACCTGTCTAAAACGCATTTTACGATTGCCTTGAACTTTTTCCGTAAACACTCAACATTGTCAGTGTCGGAACAGAAATTTTCGTTTTGATCTGTTAGGTAGTCTGAAATCTGCCTTCTATTACTCTTGCTAAACAGATAAACCTTCCTCCCTTTTTTTATATTCCTACTAACTTCCATATTCAGGGATGCTGCAACGGCCTTATGATCACTGATTCCCTGTTCTGTACATACAGAGTCGAAAAGTTCGGGTCTGTTTGTTATCAGTAGGTCCAAGATGTTATCTCCACGAGTCGGTTCTCTGTTTAATTGCTCGAGGTAATTTTCGGATAGTGCACTCAGTATAATGTCACTCGATGCTCTGTCCCTACCACCCGTCCTCAACATCTGAGTGTCCCAGTCTATATCTGGTAAATTGAAATCTCCACCTAAGACTATAACATGCTGAGAAAATTTATGTGAAATGTATTCCAAATTTTCTCTCAGTTGTTCTGCAACTAATGCTGCTGAGTCGGGAGGTCGGTAAAAGGAGCCAATTATTAACCTAGCTCGGTTGTTGAGTGTAACCTCCACCCATAATAATTAACAGGAACTATCCACTTGTATTTCATTACAGGATAAACTACTACTAACAGCGACGAACACTCCACCACCGGTTGCATGCAATCTATCCTTTCTAAACACCGTCTGTACCTTTGTAAAAATTTCAGCCGAATTTATCTCTGGCTTCAACCAGCTTTCTGTACCTATAACGATTTCGGGGAGAAAAATAACTGATGATGGTCGAAGTAGAGAGGATATAAAATGTAGACTGGCAATGGCAAGGAAAGCGTTTCTGAAGAAGAGAAATTTGTTAACATCGAGTATAGATTTAAGTGTCAGGAAGTCATTTCTGAAAGTATTTGTATGGAGTGTAGCCATGTATGGAAGTGAAACATGGACGATAAATAGTTTGGACAAGAAGAGAATAGAAGCTTTCGAAATGTGGTGCTACAGAAGAATGCTGAAGATTAGATGGGTAGATCACATAACTAATGAGGAAGTATTGAATAGGATTGGGGAGAAGAGAAGTTTGTGGCACAACTTGACCAGAAGAAGGGATCGGTTGGTAGGACATGTTCTGAGGCATCAAGGGATCACCAATTTAGTATTGGAGGGCAGCGTGGAGGGTAAAAATCGTAGAGGGAGATCAAGAGATGAATAAACTAAGCAGATCCAGAAGGATGTAGGTTGCAGTAGGTACTGGGAGATGAAAAAGCTTGCACAGGATAGAGTAGCATGGAGAGCTGCATCAAACCAGTCTCAGGACTGAAGACCACAACAACAAAAACAACAACAACGATTTCGGCTTCGGTGCTTTCTATCAGCGCTTGAAGTTCCGGTACTTTACCAACGCAGCTTCGACAGTTTACAATTACAATACCGATTGCTGCTTGGTCCCCGCATGTCCTGACTTTGCCCTGCACCCGTTGAGGCTGTTGCCCGTTCTGTACTTGCCCAAGGCCATCTAACCTAAAAAACCGCCCAGCCCACGCCACACAACCACTGCTACCCGTGTAGCCGCTTGTTGCGTGTAGTGGACTCCTGACCTATCCAGCGGAACCCGAAACCCCACCACCCTATGGCGCAAGTCGAGGAATCTGCAGCCCACACGGTCGCAGAACCGTCTCAGCCTCTGATTCAGACCCTCCACTCGGCTCTGTACCAAAGGTTCGCAGTCAGTCCTGTCGACGATGCTGCAGATGGTGAGCTCTGCTTTCATCCCACTAGCGAGACTGGCAGTCTTCACCAAATCAGATAGCCGCCGGAAGCCAGAGAGGATTTCCTCGGATCCATAGCGACACACATCATTGGTGACGACATGAGCGACCACCTGCAGATGGGTGCACCCTGTACCCTTCATGGCATCCGGAAGGACCCTATCCACATCTGGAATGACTCCCCCCGGTATGCACACGGAGTGCACATTGGTTTTCTTCCCCTCTCTTGCTGCCATATCCCTAAGGGGCCCCATTACGCGCCTGAGGTTGGAGCTCCCAACTACCAGTAAGCCCACCCTCTGCGACCGCCCGGATCTTGCAGACTGAGGGGCAACCTCTGGAACAGGACAAGCAGCCATGTCAGGCCGAAGATCAGTATCAGCCTGAGAGAGAGCCTGAAACCGGTTCGTCAGACAAACTGGAGAGGCCTTCCGTTCAGCCCTCCGGAATGTCTTTCGCCCCCTGCCACACCTTGAGACGACCTCCCACTCTACCACAGGTGAGGGATCAGCCTCAATGCGGGCAGTATCCCGGGCAACCACAGTCGTAGTCCGATCGGGGGATGCGTGGGACGAGCTAGCTGTCCCCGACAAACCCCCATCCGGAACCCCACAGTGATGCCCATTGGCAACAGCCTGAAGCTGTGTGACCCAAGCCAACACTGCCTGAAGCTGGGAGCGCAGGGATGCCAACTCAGCCTGCATCCGAACACAGCCGTTGCAGTCCCTATCCATGCTAAAAACTGTTGTGCAAAGAACGTCTGAACTAATCTACAGAGAGCGCAAACAAATCGACACAAAATTTAAACGGTTATTAAAATACAAGATTGCCTAGTAAATGCAGTAATGCTGCTACTTGCGCACTGCTGACACACTGCTCGGCGGCGGAAGGAGACTAGGCGATTTTACACTGTTCAGGTACTAAAACGCGATGCTACAACTATCAAATACTACAATACGCCAGAAATTTATGAATTAAACAATGCAAGTACCAAAAACACGCAAATAAATTAAGAATTAAACTATGTAACAAATGAGTGAGCTAGGAGTATACGACTTGCTGCTGCAGCTGCTTATCCAACGACGGCAATTGTATAACAAGACAAATTTCAACGATCAGACATTGTGATTTCTTAGATTATGTTTCCGGACGTCCTTGACTTCTGATATACATAAATGATCTTCCACTTGCAGTATCTCAGGATGCACTTTTTGCAGATACGAGTATAGGAACAAAAATTATTCGGCTTAACAGTCCCGTGATTGAAGAAGTATCTCTGGAAACATTTGAAAATATCAACAAATGGTTCAATGCAGTCGAATTACCATTTTATTTATTTATTTATTTATTATTTTACAAGGTCCAGTATAAACGGTTCAATATGTGCCATAGAACTTTGCAAGCTATAATAAATTTCTCAAACCATGAAATAGAATAAGTAGAAGGTATTTAATTTTTAGGAACATTAGTAGACCACAGGCTTAATTGGACGACTGTCTACAACTAGTTCAGCTATGCCATCTTGGAAAATCGGGTTTTCTGCAAGCCATAGTTGTTGCGACTGCTGTGCGCGTACTTTTTGCTGTTGTCAGTTAATAATTTTGTCGTCTGATAAGTTTTACTGGGCGTTCAATCTTCCGACTGTCGTCATTTAAGCTTTCCTGTGGACAATGCTGTTCTATTACCCTATCCGGCCACGTGAGGTGCTCTGTCTGATATCCGCGTACACTAGTTGCGGCTATCGGGTTACTTTCTGGTTGCTGGTGTTCAAATTGCCATTTGTTCTCGAAATGACCGTCCTTGATTTGCTTTCTGAAATACCGCCGTTCGTGCGCCCTGTGTTGATTGCGTTGGGTTACTTGCTCCGACACCATTTCCAAATCTATATCGCTCGGAGTTTCGATGTTGCCTCCATTGCTTCTTTAGATCCTAAGCTGATACCCCATACCACGGTTGATAAGATTCTGTGTGACCTATATTATGGTGGATTCTTTAATAACACTCTCCCAGTATCTGGGTGCCTGTGTAAGTATCTTGAAATCGTAATTCATCGAATGATGTTGTTCCACACAACATTCCATTATAGCTGATTTGGAAGCCTGTTTGAGTATGGTGTGCTGTTGGTGTTCCTTACATGTGATGTCAACGATAGTAGTGGTCTGGCTGATATGACATACCGTATTGACACGGTTTGTGGTAAATGCTCGGCTTCTTTAGGCAGATCATCCTTTAACGTTCTCTAACAGATCCTTAATCTTTTTTGGTGGACAGAAAACGCTCCTGATGTTTTATTTGAGAAGTCTGCTGATTATGGTCGCACATGGCAAAAAAGAAACCTTCTTCGATTCATTTTGTGCCTTCTGAATATCTCTGGAAGAACATCCGTTTCTGTGGAACACAGACTGCAGGTGTTCTCTGTCGTCAAGCTGTCTGGATCCAGAAGAGTTTGTGCCCAGTGAACCAGAGTTTCGAGTCCACCATCCTTTTGTACTGGGTGGTGGCAGCTACTGGCTTGTAGATACTTACGGGTGAGAGTTGGTTTTCAGTAAATACTATGACCAAAAGTGCCATCTGCTTTTCTATGGAGAACATCTAAGAATGGGAGTTGTCCATTCTTCTCCATTTCTACTGTGAATTTTATGTTAAGAGTGGCAGGAGCTCAGGTGTTACAGCAAAATAAGGAGCTTTTCCCTGCTGTGGGGCCAAATAACAGAAGTGTCACCCACATATATCAAGAAACATTGTGGTTGATGTGGAGCCGAAGGAAGTGCCTCTTAGTTCACCTCAGTTTACATTATGCGTGATTACTGTTATCGATAATTTAAAAAAGTAGAAACAACTTTATTCTGCAATTTATATTCACTGATAGCTATGGAGTCATGATATGAGTAAGGAACCGAAGTGTTAGGTCATCAGTCCATTGTGGGCCTGTCAAATCGGAAAAATTCTTCTAAAAAGAATGAGATGGACAGACAGAATGACCATTAGTATGCTCATTTGGGTTGGAAAAATAGAAGGGAAGGATAAAACCAGCTAAAAAGGAAAGGTAAAACACTGGTAGGTGGGGGAAGTGTGCCAACTGCAAGCAAAGGCACTCTTGGGGCATGTAAACTAGTGGGAAACAAAACTTCTGTATCTGAATAGAAGACCCCGATTATTATAAAATTCTGGTGAGATAATTAGACCAATAAAATTATAGGAATAAATAAGGTAACACGCATAGATCAAAAGATGAAGGATAACCAAATTAAAAAATGGGGATCAGGCAAGTCACTATCCTGGGGAGGTAGATGAAGTGTTACAGGCAGTTTAGGAAAACATTTCACACTCATTGTGTAATACAAGGAAAGATGATCGTTACAGAGTAATACTAAGTAGGGATTAAGTCGGAACATTTACTGGGCACAGGTGATTGGTTTCGTATGTGCAGACACTATACGGTTTCACTTGCTGTGGGTGGACGTTTTATGTTTTGGCGTTGAGGCTTGGCGGTGGCTTGACCGTCAAGAAGCAACCACTCTCTCCAAGAATGAAAACAAAAGACAAGATGATTTTGAACAAACAGAAAATATATTGGTCAGATAAAAATTTTACTCACCAAGTGGCGGCAGAACATACACATAAAGGTTATAATTAGGCAAGCCTTCGGAACCATTGGCTTCTTCTTCGGGCAGAAGGGTTGAAAGGAAAGGAAGAGGGGCGAAGGAAAAGGACTGGAGAGATCTAGGAAAAGGGGTAGATTTCGGAAAACTTCGCAGGTCAGGGAGGACTTAACAGACGGGATGAGAAGAAAACACGAAATGTTGGGGACTGCACAGAACGAGATTTAAAAACCTGAGATCTTAAAAGTGGCAGACAGGATAACATCCACGATAGAGATTACTGCTAAAACGTCGTATACGAGTCAATATGAATGGAAAGCTAACTGCGTTGTATGTAGCAGAGGAGGGAAGTGAAAAATATGTAGATATGAAAATGAAAGATGTTAAAAACTAAAACGGAGTAAAGAAAGGAGTAGTTCTGTGCAGAAATACTGAGACGGAAGAAACTAACGTGAATTAAGACCAGGTGGGTGGCGAGAACCAAAGACATATTGTAGCAGTAATTCCCACCTGCGGAATTGTGAGAAACTGGTGTCTGGGAGAAGAATCCAGATGGAGTGTGTGGTGAAACAGGCATTGAGGTCACGTTTGTCATGTTCTAGAGCATGTTCTGCCCAGGATATTGTGTATTGCCAGTATACAATCTGTACCTATCCCCACTCATCCTAACTGATAATTTAGTGGTAATCGTGGCGATGTAAAAGGCCGAATAGTGTTAACATAACAGCTGGTATATCTCGTGTCATTTCACAGCTGGCTCTACCACTGATAGTATAGGTGGTGGTAGGAGGGTGCATGGGCAAGTCTTGAGATGCCGACGGTCACAGGGGTAGTAGCCATAGAATAGGGAGATAGGTGCACGAGCAGCATAGGGTCTGACAAGAATATTTGCGGAGATTGGGAGGCCAACGAAGTGCTATTGTAGGAATGGTGGGCAAAATCTCAGACAGAATGGAGCTCATTTCAGGGCATGATTTTAAGTTGTGGCCTTGTTGAAGTAGCTGATTAATACATTCCAGACCACGATAATACCGAGAGACCAGTGGTGTGCTCCAAAGATTTGTTTTGGAGGGATCAGCAGTACCAGAATTGTATTTGATGGTCTGGGAAATCTGCATTTGAACTAGGCTGGTGGTGCAATTATATCCAGTGAAGGCTGAGGTGAGAATGGAGGTGTATTGCTGTAAAGAGCGTGCATCTAAAAAAATAAGTTTGCTTCAACTGCCAAGGCTGTATGGGAGGGAATGTTTGACGTGGGTAGCATGGCAACTGTTAAACATAAATAGTGTAGTGTGTTAGTAGGTCTGATGTGGGCACAAGTGTGTAGCTGGTGTGGCCTATCTTCTGCTGAATGTTTCTTCAGCCCCTGGTTTAGTTACATTGATTACAACTTTACCAAATGGACACATGGTGAGGATGACCTTTAAAAATTCCTGGTATCTCTGAATACCTTTTCCCAATTAAATTCCATGTGGTCCTCTTCCGAATCATGTGCTACTTTTCTTAATGTTGAGCTCAACCTCACTGAAGGCCAGCTACACACTTTTCTTGATGTTGAGCTCAACCTCACTAAAGGCCAGCTACACACTTCCGCCCACATCAAACCTACTAACATACAACACTAATTATGTTTTAACAGTTGCCATCCTTTCCATGTCAAACATTCCCTCCCATACAGCCTTCGCAGTTTTAGCAAACTTATTTTTTCGGATGCAACCCATAGTACAAAGACCTCCCTCCTATATAACAAAGATACCAACCATTTTCTAGATTGTCTGAAACCTGTACCCCTCCAATGCCCACCACAGATCTTGCTTTTCACCATTGATCCCAGCTCCCTCTATGCCAACATCCCCCATGTAGATGGACTGTCTGCTGCTGAACATTTCGTCAGTCAATGCCCACGTGATTCAAAGCGTATGACATCCTTTCTGCTCACATTAATCAACTTTATACTTGCGAACAGCTACGTCACCTTAGAGGGACAGATATATAAACGCATCAGAGGTACTGCCATGGGAACCAGGATAGCTCCTTCCTATGCCAACCTTTTCGTGGGTGACTTGGAGGGGGCTATCCTGGGAGCCCTTAGCCTTCAGCCCCTGGTTTGGTTTACGTACATTGATGACATCTTTACCATATGGACACACGGTGAGGCTGACCTGTTATAATTCCTGGAATCTTCACCCAATTAAATTTCATGTGGTCCTGTTCCAAATCCCGAGCCACTTTCCTTGATGTTGATCACGTCCTTGCCAAAGCCCAGCTACCACTTCTGTCCACATTAAACCTTCTAACAAACAACAGTACTTACATTTTGACGGTTGCCTTCATATCCATGCCAAATATTCCGTTCCATACAGCCTTGGCATTTGAGGCAAACGTAGTTGCTCAGATGCAGACTCTTTACACCAGTACACCACCATTCTCACCTCAGCCTTCATTGGACGTAATTGCCCCACTAGCCTAGTTCAAAAGCAGATGTCACAGGCCATCACATGCAGTCCTGGTACAGCTGATCCTTCCAAAAAACAACTTTGGAGCACCCCACTGGTCTCTCAGTATTATCACAATCTGGAATGTATTAATCAGCTACTTCGACAAGGCCACGACTTCCTAAAGTCATATCCTGAAATGAGATCAATTTTATCTGAGGTTTTGCCCACCATACCTGGAATAGCTTTTCTGCGCAGATATTCTTGTCAGACCCTAAGATGCTCCTGCACCCAACTACCTACCCTATGGCTCCTACCTCTGTAACTGTCGCCATTGCAAGACTTGCCAAGCACCCTCCTAGCACACCACCTATACCAGCCCTGTAACTGGCAAAACGTATACTATCAAAAGGACCTGTGAAACAACACCTCATATGCCAGCTGTTATGCAAACACTATTCGGCCTTTTACATCACCATGAATACCACCATTTATCAGTTAGGATGAATGGGCATAGGCAGGGGGTGTAGACTGGCAATACACAATATCCTGTTGCAGAGCATGCTCTACAACATGACAATCGTGACCTGGATGCGTATTTCACCACACACACATCGGCAGGATTCTTCCCCCAGACAGTACTCAGAATTCCACAGGTGGGAAGTTGTGCTGCAACATGTCTTTGGTTCTCACCACGTACCCGGTCTTAATTTACGTTAATTCCTTCCATCTCAGCATTTCTGCGCGAAACTACTCCTTTCTTTACTCCAGTTTAATTTTCAACATATTTCATTTTCTTACCTACGTATCTTTCACTCTTCCCCTCCCACCTCTGTTATGTACAAAGCGCTTAGCTTTTCAATCATATTAACTCGTACACAATGTTTTAGCAGTAATCTCTGTCTTGGATGTTACCCTGTCTTCCACCTTGAGGCTCTCAAGCTTCTGTGCGACACAGTGTAGTCTACCTATCATTAAGACAGTGACACAGTAGTGTTTCAGTGTTATCACTTTTAAGAAAACTGTGCAGAAATTTCGTCCAATGCAGTCCCCAACAATCAGGCTTTCCTTCTCATCCCGTCCAGTAAGTCTCCCCTGACCTACGGTTCCGGGTGACTTTTTTAAAAATCTGTTCCTACACCTCTCCAGTTCTTTTCCTTCACTCTTCTTCCTTTCCCTTAAGTTCAACCTTTCTGCCCGACGAAGGAGCCACTGGCTCCGAAAACTTTCTTAATTATAACCTTCTTTTGTGTGTGTGTTCTGCCGCCATTTGGTGATTAGATTTTTTATCTATCCAATTACATTATGTTGTCAAAAACTGATTATGTTCGTTGTTAAATAAAATACACTCCTGGAAATGGAAAAAAGAACACATTGACACCGGTGTGTCAGACCGACCATACTTGCTCCGGACACTGCGAGAGGGCTGTACAAGCAATGATCACACGCACGGCACAGCGGACACACCAGGAACCGCGGTGTTGGCCGTCGAATGGCGCTAGCTGTGCAGCATTTGTGCACCGCCGCCGTCAGTGTCAGCCAGTTTGCCGTGGCATACGGAGCTCCATCGCAGTCTTTAACACTGGTAGCATGCCGCGACAGCGTGGACGTGAACCGTATGTGCAGTTGACGGACTTTGAGCGAGGGCGTATAGTGGGCATGCGGGAGGCCGGGTGGACGTACCGCCGAATTGCTCAACACGTGGGGCGTGAGGTCTCCACAGTACATCGATGTTGTCGCCAGTGGTCGGCGGAAGGTGCACGTGCCCGTCGACCTGGGACCGGACCACAGCGACGCACGGATGCACGCCAAGACCGTAGGATCCTACGCAGTGCCGTAGGGACCGCACCGCCACTTCCCAGCAAATTAGGGACACTGTTGCTCCTGGGGTATCGGCGAGGACCATTCGCAACCGTCTCCATGAAGCTGGGCTACGGTCCCGCACACCGTTAGGCCGTCTTCCGCTCACGCCCCAACATCGTGCAGCCCGCCTCCAGTGGTGTCGCGACAGGCGTGAATGGAGGGACGAATGGAGACGTGTCGTCTTCAGCGATGAGAGTCGCTTCTGCCTTGGTGCCAATGATGGTCGTATCCGTGTTTGGCGCCGTGCAGGTGAGCGCCACAATCAGGACTGCATACGACCGAGGCACACAGGGCCAACACCCGGCATCATGGTGTGGGGAGCGATCTCCTACACTGGCCGTACACCACTGGTGATCGTCGAGGGGACACTGAATAGTGCACGGTACATCCAAACCGTCATCGAACCCATCGTTCTACCATTCCTAGACCGGCAAGGGAACTTGCTGTTCCAACAGGACAATGCACGTCCGCATGTATCCCGTGCCACCCAACGTGCTCTAGAAGGTGTAAGTCAACTACCCTGGCCAGCAAGATCTCCGGATCTGTCCCCCATTGAGCATGTTTGGGACTGGATGAAGCGTCGTCTCACGCGGTCTGCACGTCCAGCACGAACGCTGGTCCAACTGAGGCGCCAGGTGGAAATGGCATGGCAAGCCGTTCCACAGGACTACATCCAGCATCTCTACGATCGTCTCCATTGGAGAATAGCAGCCTGCATTGCTGCGAAAGGTGGATATACACTGTACTAGTGCCGACATTGTGCATGCTCTGTTGCCTGTGTCTATGTGCCTGTGGTTCTGTCAGTGTGATCATGTGATGTATCTGACCCCAGGAATGTGTCAATAAAGTTTCCCCTTCCTGGGACAATGAATTCACGGTGTTCTTATTTCAATTTCCAGGAGTGTATATTGTAATCTTGAACACCATGTTGAGCCTTCAAGGTGTGTGTCATAGGAAAAATTGTGTTCTACTCTAATTCATGAGTCAGTATAATGATCTCTACACCCATTTGAGGAAATATATGTCTGTGAAAGGAAAGTATGGGATGTGCTTTTTCGTTGTACCAGTAGAAGTTATCTTCGTTTGCTCCAATAATAATAGCTGCAGAACGTGAGGAAGTCAAGCCTTTCCTCGGCTACACGCAGGATTTCAGAGGTACTGAGTAGCAAAACCTCTACTTCAAGAGAATCAACTACAGCGACCGGACTAAAAAAAAAAAAAAAAAAGGAAAGTACATCAGGTATTATACCCGGTGACAAATATCATGAAGTGTTCCGGCTCAGCTTCAGTTACAGGAAGCAAGACAGCAGCTATGTTAAATCCTAAACCAACAAGAAAAACATTTCATTTGGCGACAATGAGAGGGCGTGGAGGATTGAAGTTAAAGGAAGAAAAAAAGTAGCAAAATCTTGAAATTAAATGAGTGATAAATTATGGTGTTGCTAAGGGCAACAGGGACTAAACAAAAGGAGAAGCTATAAGTGAATGTACGTAGTTATGTTTTCTAAACTCAAGTAACGATCCGTTGGGAAGAAAGCAAAAGCAAAATATTGGAACACTTCATGAAATCTGAAGACACTGTCACAATTGTGGTACAAATATTACGACAACTTCAATTAAGTGTACGTGTCAAGTAAATAACATTGCCACGTGCATAAAAGACTGTTTTAACTACGATGGAGTAATTTCTCGGCAGGTTCGGAGAAGAGGATTTCGAATCCTGACATCGGCTGGGACACAGTAATAGCTGTGCAATGCTGCAGGGTGTTTCTGTGCGACATAGTGTAGTCCACCTATCATTAAGACAGTGACACAGTGTTTCAGTGTTATCACTTTTAAGAAAACTGTGCAAAAACCCTTTATTAGCATAATAGAGGATACATAACAGAGAATATGTGCGTTGTATTCCCGTCATTATTACGAAAATGGCCGCAGAGACTCCAGAATGGTTTAAATGTCAGTTGCAATAAATGTCTGACGAAATGAACTCTAATGTTAAGGAACTATTTGGGAAAGTATAGTCTAAATGTCTGTCAAAGTAGAAAATACTAAAGAAGAACTAAAATTAGAGATAAAAGAACAAATCAGATAGGCAATAAAAAACTAAATTAACTAACGCTGCAAATACTTGGACCAAGTTGTCTCAGAAGTAGGAGGATGAGATAAATAACCAGTGCGATTTAGTTTGTGAGGAATTAAAAGAGGAGTTCAGAGAATCAGTTGGTAAAATTAACAAAGTAGATCGATTCGCTGTTAGAGAGTTTAACCAGGTTAAAGAGCAAATCTCAGAGGCGAATGAGCATGTAACTGTTTTAGAAAATGCAAAAAATTTAGGAAATAGTTAATACACGTGAAATGATACCTAAATTGGAGAAACGATTACACCAATTTGTAAATTCTACTGGACAAGAGAAAGCAGAATCGGTTAATACTAACATTCTTTCTAAGGAAGGTGCTGAACAACACAAAAAAGAATTAATGGTACTGTGAGAGGCTATTGTTAGTACTAAGCAGGAAGTCTGCAATAAGGCAGGCATAAATAACAGTGCAGTATCAAGTGGTTAGTTAGAGGAGTTACAATTGGGAAGTAATGCGAATTTATCAACGCAGTTTCCGAAATACAGACCTGATGGAGAAGTTAACGCCATCTATTGTCTGAGAGTATTTTCTAGGTTTTTCCAAAAAGCTGAGAGGATAGTAGAAAGATTGATTTTGCCTCGAGTTATGTGATAGGTGATGTGGCAAAATGAGGTACTGCTCATTCTGAGAATTTGTCGTTGCACGATTTTCATCATAGCGCGAATTTAAAAAAGAAAACGATCATTTTTTTTTTTTTAGTATGACAGTAGACCTTTTAAAGTTAAGAATATACCGTAACCAAAAGCAGTATATCTAATAAATCCTGGTACAGGGCAAGATAAATAATTATACAATGTAGGTACAATTAGAAGATTTAAGGCCCTGGGACAGTTCCAATCCTTTGAAAATTCGGTGAATTGATGACCACTGGCCATTCGAGTTAAACTGTTTCCAAATTTCTATCTTTGTTTTCTCAGGGACAGTTTCTATCTTCTTTGACTATCCTGTTATATTTTATTAATATTATACCGTCTACTACCGCTTCGCCCAGAAATAGAACTATATAAAAAAAAAGCTGGGCCCCAAGAACTGTACATCTAGTGTCTAGTGTTTATTCAAAAATAATTGCATCAATAATTTTTACGAAGACAGCCATGTGGTTAGTTCATAAACTCAACTATAAATTAACATTTCAAAGAAAATTTTGTAGATGTACAATACAACGTACATGTAGCACACGAAAAGCCAAGAATAAGAACAATTTTTGCTCTGTTATCGTATGATGGTAACAGAAAGTGGAAGAGGTTACAGCACTATGACACTTGCAGAGAAATGCTTTCACTCAGAAGGTCTTTGCATAAGCTATGAATATAGCAAGCTAAATATTCTGGAATTAAGAATAAGGAGTTACTGGTTTAGTATTTTTTTTTAACATAAAGCAAAAAGTTGGGCTTGTATTTGAATTTTTTTTGGTGGAGTTTAATCATGGGCAGTGATATCACCTCTATCGTGTATTGGCTGACGAATTATACAGACCATTGACGATGATTTATGTGAATATATTTGTATATTCCATTGCACTTCTTAGCGGTTTGTTGAGACCAAATTTTGGGGTGTCTGTGATAGTGTAGCCGTGGCAAGCCTGCTCCATAGGGAATGCCGAACAACTTCTCCCTTCGGCGCCAGGCTGAAGTACTGTTTGTCCACGACAAGTTGACGACTGGCGCAGTGGCTGTTAGTAACGGGCATACCCCCGCAGTACGACTGCCGTGGGTGAGGAGCGGTGAGGGGAAGGCGGCGTCGGTTGCTTGCAGCAGTGATGGCACAACTACCCACGTTTTGTGCTTAACACGAAATTGGAGGCGGCTCTCGCGGAGATATTGTCCTCTTAAGTGACACCTCCATCGGATCGGATATCACCTATAGTCTGTCGGTAAACTGAAGAGCGAGCGAGCGAGTCCCCACTCTGCCTACCCAGCTACTTCACAAGGCGTTTCTACAGGTTCTTTCACAACGTAGTACCGGCCCTGCCACTGCGCGCGCTTTAAATCTGTGGCGGCGCCGTGTGCAGATACGTGCTGGCAGCGTTTATTTTTAGAAAAATGCGTTAAGACCACAAAGAATACAAAATACGATAACTTCTTTCGAAACACATTATAGCTGAAACCTTCCCATCTCCTCTGTATCTCTTTTGTTACGCAACCTTCCCTTCTACAATAACCTATGAAACCTTCCCTTAGGATTTCTATCTCTTGCTTAATAATAACAAATGAAATCTTCCCTTTGAATTTAACTCTCTTTCTCAATAATAATAAGTGCAATCTTCGCATATATATTTAAATGCTGCTTACTAAAAGTGATTTGCTGATCATTTCGACGAAACATACAGTCGTTACCTGCAATAACCCAAAACTGTTCCTTACCTTTTTTGCTGTAACTGGATCGCCATCTGTCTGCTACATCGAACTGCGACATGAATATACCGGGTGATCAAAAAGTCAGTATGAATTTGAAAACTTAATAAACCACGGAATAATGTAGATAGAAAGGTAAAAATTGACGCACATGCTTGGAATGACATGGGCTTTTATTAGAACCAAAAAAAAAATACAAAGTTCACAAAATGTCCGACGGATAGCGCTGACAGCAAAACTGTTACCGTGACGGGTGAGAGGTACGCCGATATGTTACTAAATCGCATCATCCCCAGCCTCGCTGATAAACACCTGCTGGAATGTACGATGTTAATGCAGGATGGCGCTCCACCCCCATACTGCTAGACGCGTGAAAGATCTCTTGCGCGTGTCGTCTGGTGATGATCGTGTGCTCAGCCGCCACTTTCGTCATGCTTGGCCTCCTGGTCCCCAGACCGCAGTCTGTGCGATTATTGGCTTTGGGGTTACCTGAAGTCGCAAGTGTATCGTGATCGACCGACATCTCTAGGGATGCTGAAAGTCAACATCCGACGCCAATGCCTCACCGTAACTCCGGACATGCTTTGCAGTGCTGTTCACAACATTATTCCTTGACTACAGCTATTGTTGAGGAATGGTGGTGGACATATTGAGCATTTCCTGTAAATAACATCATCTTTGCTTTGTCTTACTTTGTTATGCTAATTATTGCTATTCTGATCAGATGAAGCACCATCTGCCGGACATTTTTTGAACTTTTGTGTTTTTTGGGTTCTAATAAAACCCCACGTCATTCCAAGCATGTGTGTCAATTTGTACCTCTCTATCTACATTATTTCGTGATTTATTCAGTTTTCAAATTTATACTGACTTTTTGATCACCTGGTACTTCCTCTGGCTTACTATACTCTATTAGCTGCTGGTGGGCTGTCATAATAAGTGGCTGTATTTATTACCAAAGCTGACGTTATTCTTTAATAGCAAAGCTGACGTTATTCTTTAATTAATTTGACTGAAGTTACGTAGTTCATAGTTAAACTTTTTATTGACAACAATAAAATTTTGCAAAGCTTTACATTGATGGTTTTTGGGATGGATTATAATCAGTAATGCAACACTGCTGGCAAAAATTTATTATATTCTGAAAACTTTTCTTCAAATATTTACTGCTGGTAATGCAATGATTTTACAAACATTCAAATGGGACTTACTTTTTACAATAATCTTACAACTAGCATTGCGCAAACATACCTTCAGTAGTCTTGAGTTTCTCAAAAAGAAATAATTCAGTAATATTAGTTCCTCTTATGATAATAGTTAGCTGATGTCTCTGTACATCCGTTTATAATCTCTTGGAAATCATAGCTGGTGTCTGGCAGGCACACTGCACCTCTCAACCTCTCGCTTCAGACCTGCTACCAACTCGCTTCACATCTCCCTTAACTGTCTTAAGAATTTGTTTTCCTAAGTCTAACAAAGAGAATATTCAAAAGAGTATACATCAAAATGTAGAAATAATATGAGTCAGTAAGTTGGAAGTGTACATCAGGTAGTAAAAGTTACTTATATCTCTAATAGTAATGAATGGCAAAAAATTAGAACATAGTTAATGCTTCATTAAAAATTTGTTTCACTTGTAAAATTGGCATCTATTAGTACCATATTCCAAGAAGAAGAAAAAAAAAAGGAATTGGATAGCATGGTCAAAGCACTGGCAACTGTCTGTGAATGCACTCAAAAGTCCGTTTCTTTCCCTCACATAGCACAACACCAGGTTTCGCCATGTGATTCCGTCATGTCCATAGTTTTAGTGTAACCAAACACTAAGTTAACCGTCGAATTGCCTGAGTTGCCACAGCTACATCAGGTACGAGTTCCAACTCAAATTGTCCATTAGTAGTGATGGTGTGCATCTTGGTTGCAAGCACCTATTGACGTACATCATGACTGTGGTGTGCATCTTGGTATGCAGACACCTCATAGAAAACATAGTAGGTTGAAGTAACGTGGTTTACTATTCACTTTGTTTGTGCTCCATAACCATGGGGATGCATAGGAATTAAGCTATGTGTATAAGCATTTTGTCAAAAGGTTCACAGATATGTTTGATACCGTTATTACCAAATTTTACATCATCTCTTTCCTCTGTGAAAAATTATCTTTACCATATTCTTATTTTACGTTTAAAAGGACAAAATATATCACCTTGTGTGACTGTAGAAAAAGTTTATAGTTTTAAACAATTACATACGAAACACTTTTTTCAACTGTAGTGAATTCAGCCTACAGTACATATGACATTACGTGACAGTCAGTGACATAAGCAAATATTCATGTAAGTGGAATTTAGTAGTACATTTAGACATCAACATTTTAAATAAAATAGACAAGTACCTTTCTTGCCAACTATATCCATAAATCTCTTTAACAGAAATGGGAAATGTTGTTTCCACAAGACGGTGTCTTTGAAACCTTGCTTGCTACTTTTCCACTCTGTAAGGACCTGTCTCCAGGCCACTTTCATGGGCCCGAAGAAAGAAGTGTCCAAAGGCTGTGTAATGTGAGTACTGTTTGCTGGTAGACAGATAAACGAAATGTTATTCTCACCACAGAACTCTAGAACATAAGTTGTCAAATGTGAAGACAAATTGTCGCAGAGTACTACTTTCTTTCCTTCGAGATTTTTCAGTCTTGGTAGCATCAACTTGGTGAACCACTCGCTAAATGTATTACTGTCAAACCATCCACTAGGGCTATTGAGTAAAGGCAGCCAGTGGGCCCATTTCCTGTCAATGTAGACCATAGATGTGCTGATTTGTAAACAACAAATGGAGGTAAAACTTCTCCCTCAGCATTGCCAGCAAACATTACACATATGCTGCTCTTGGAGAAATTACAGATGTCTTCTGAATGTTTTGAACCTCTTTTTGTGAGTACTTTCTTTTTCCCTGCATCGTCGGTTAGGTTGGTTTCATCAAAATTCCATATATTACCAGCTGGCACATCCTTCAGTTCAACTTGCAAATGTTCAACATATTCTCTGAGAACACGCTCATCAACTGCAGCTCTGCTCCTTTTAATGTTGGTTGCAAAACGTACAGAAAGTTCATGGTAGCGTTTGGTGAAGCCCAAGAGCCATTCATAGCATGGACAATTGTCTTTGAATCTAGGAACCTTACGTCCCTGTCTGGCAAGGTATGACTTCACAATCATTTGGAGTTCCATTGGAGTAACAGGGAACCCATATTTACTCAACTGCAAAACACATTTTACAAACTCTGCGTCTTCTTCATTAGTAAAAATCTGTGGGAATCCTGGATGTGAACTGTATCTTTCCTTTGACTTCAGTTTATTAATTATGGTTCTTCTCGGGATATTAAAAAGTTTTTCAGCTTTCCTTTGTGATATCTCCTTTCTCCTAAAGGCTTGTGGGCATTTCTCCAGAGTTTTTGGGCTGTAATCACAGTAACGCTTATTTCCGACCATTCTCTTATACTTCCGTAGAATTTTCATCAGTCTGAAAGAGATTACAAACATTGTTCACTGCCAGTAGCACACTAAGGAGGTAAAATAAGTCAGAAATGTTCGTAGATATGGAAGAAATGCACCCTGGGGATACTTTGCTCCACTTTTGTTGTGGTGCAATGTTTTCCCAAAGTAAGAAATTTCGTAACCTACAACAGTAAATTGAAAATGACACAAACAATAGCCCATCAAACGAAAAACTACGATACGTTTCAGCATCTAGACGTTCTGAGTAATTAAAATAATGGTGACTGACCTTCACAGTGACCAGTTCACCCTGTGAAAAACACAAATTTTCCAGCTTAATTTTGTACACACTTATGAACGTCTTTACTAAGATGCTTGTGAAAAAATTCAAAATGGTCGACAACTGAACATGCAAGCAAGGGTGGCAACCTGTAAGTCCTACTTTTCATAGAAAACATTGTTCACAGATATACATCAAGTAGTGTAGCATCTATGAACCAAAGAAACTTTTTTTTTCAAATGGAGAAAAGTTTGACCCTATGGAGCAAAGGCCGGTATTACACTATCAAATTTCTTTGCCCAATACCTTTGTCAAAGATATTTGATAGTGTAATGGGATCTTTGACAAATGTCGTCCAATATTTGATCAAATCTAGGCCGAGGCCGTATATTTGATCAAAGAAATCGCTTGTCTTCTGTTCACTGCAATGCGAAATGTTACCACGCGGAGCGCCAGCATCGCTGGAGCGTTCTGTCATCTTTTATGTTTGTAAACATGGCAGCTAAATACAATTGGTGTGTGGCGTCTACCACAAAATTAATTGAAATGTACGAAGCGGATGAGGCGCTTTACAATGTGAGGCACCCTGAATATAAAAATAGATTAAGAAGATTGGAGAGATATAAAAACATAGCAGATATTATTAGCCGTGACATACGGCCAGGATGTACGGCAGAAGATATAAAGAGGAAGATCAATGGCCTCCGTACTAGCTACTCGTACGAGAAAGCAAAAGTACGTATTGACATATTCATTTATATTTAAAGAAAAATCCTGAAACGACTTGCAAGAATGCCAAAGCTGCTCTCCACTAATCTTCTCCCTCGTGACAGTCGGTAATTGAAAACCTTTTCTTCTTTTGTGATTCCTTTTAAGGGGTATGGCTTCATAATGTTATAACTCAGAGGAAAAGCGTCATCTGCCAGTACTACCATTGGAGTTGTAATATTTGTGTTCCCAAGCTTCCTGCCTTCAGGAATGTTGAGCATAGATCGGTCAATGAGACACTCACGTAGTTTGCTTTTTGAAAACACTCCAGCATCACCAACACGCCCATTAGTTCCTACATCTATATACAAAAATTTGTAGGAAGCATCTACCATGGCAAATAAAATGATACTGTTGAAGGATTTATAATTGAAAAAGTGAGATCCACTAGCTTGTGGACATTTAATATGAATGTGCTTTCCGTCCATTGCTCCTATAGTTTTAGGCCGGTATTACACTATCAAATTTCTTTGTCCAATATCTTTGTCAAAGATATTTGATAGTGTAATGGGATCTTTGACAAATGTCGTCCAATATTTGATCAAATCTAGGCCGAGGCCGTATATTTGATCAAAGAAATCGCTTGTCTTCTGTTCACTGCAATGCGAAATGTTACCACGCGGAGCGCCAGCATCGCTGGAGCGTTCTGTCATCTTTTGTGTTTGTAAACATGGCAGCTAAATACAATTGGTGTGTGGCGTCTACCACAAAATTAATTGAAATGTACGAAGCGGATGAGGCGCTTTACAATGTGAGGCACCCTGAATATAAAAATAGATTAAGAAGATTGGAGAGATATAAAAACATAGCAGATATTATTAGCCGTGACATACGGCCAGGATGTACGGCAGAAGATATAAAGAGGAAGATCAATGGCCTCCGTACTAGCTACTCGTACGAGAAAGCAAAAGTACGTATTGACATATTCATTTATATTTAAAGAAAAATCCTGAAACGACTTGCAAGAATGCCAAAGCTGCTCTCCACTAATCTTCTCCCTCGTGACAGTTGGTAATTGAAAACCTTTTCTTCTTTTGTGATTCCTTTTAAGGGGTATGGCTTCATAATGTTATAACTCAGAGGAAAAGCGTCATCTGCCAGTACTACCATTGGAGTTGTAATATTTGTGTTCCCAAGCTTCCTGCCTTCAGGAATGTTGAACATAGATCGGTCAATGAGACACTCACGTAGTTTGCTTTTTGAAAACACTCCAGCATCACCAACACGCCCATTAGTTCCTACATCTACATACAAAAATTTGTAGGAAGCATCTACCATGGCAAATAAAATGATACTGTTGAAGGATTTATAATTGAAAAAGTGAGATCCACTAGCTTGTGGACATTTAATACGAATGTGCTTTCCGTCCATTGCTCCTATAGTGTTATAACAGTTCCACTTCTTCTCGAAATCCTCTGCAATTTGCTCCCACTCTCCTCTCCTTGTGGGTACCTGTAAATAAATAAGATTTATGTATGTGCAAGGAAGTACGTAACTAATGGCTTTTATCTTTTGTTTCATAGCATGAGATGCAAGAGCCTGTCGCATGTAGCGAGGCACAGCCACAGCCCCTGCGTCAAGAGCGGCCTCCCACAAAAAGGAGGAAAGTCACGCAAGACGTGGCAACTAACGTCATGGAGGAGGCCAGCAAGACACTACAGGCTATGGCTGATGCTGCCAGAACCATGCCTGTCCATGAAGACCGCTACAGCACCCTTGGCGCCCACATCGCAGCAGAACTGCGTGAAATGGAAAGGGTGGGCGGCAGGGAATACACCACAGCCACTATGCACAGTCTGCAGCGGACTTTAATGGACAGGTGGGATTTGCTGCATGCCACAGCCCGTGCACAACCGTCCACCTCTGGATATATCCAGGTTGCCTTGCAGCAGGCTGGAATAGAGGATGAAGATTCCATTCCATAAATATATGTGTGTATAATTTTTGTATCTCTCCAATCTTCTTAATCTATTTTTATACTCAGGGTGCCTCACATTGTAAAGTGTACATTTCAATTAATTTTGTGGTATCACACATCTCATTTGCCATGTAAATAAATTAAATAAATAAAATAACAATTTATCTTCATGAACATAAAGTGTATCGAACAGTTATTTACCTTCAGACAATGGTCCTTTAGTGCTTTATAAATTGCTTCACACGTTTCAGGTATTATTTTACTTAATGTGCATTGTGGAATTCGAGTGCTGTACTGTAAGCTAGAGTAACTTTCTCCCGTAGCAAGGAATCGTAGTGTTACAGTGAGCCTGTCTTCTGCAGATATAGCAGTTCTTAGGTGAGTATTGTGTTTTGAGATATAAGGAATCACTTCACTGAGAACATACTGAAAAGTATGCTCATCCATTCGCAAGAAATTGATGTATGACTTGACGTCTTCCACTATTAGCTCACGTAACAAGTTTTGCTGAATGCTTTTTTCGTCTCGTCGTGAAACCCACAGCTTCACCCAGGTACGTTTCCTTTTTTCCCCCCGCTTCTGTATCGCATGTGCACACACAGCAATTGTGGCACATGCAGCAGGTGCTGCGGTTAATAACAATTTGCTTTTGTCAGCCATCTTGAACTTTGACGAAATCTTTGATGACAGTGTAATACCCCTTCTAGCGCTACGTCAAAGATCTTTTTCAAATATATTGAATGGAATATTGGATCACATCTTTGACCAAATCTTTGACAAAGAAATTTGATAGTGTAAAGGTACGTTTACACTGGGATACATGTATCGCGATATGTATGAGCGACATGTCAATTTGACATGTCGCGATACATCACCTCATACAAAAATTCACGGAACTTGTATGCGGACCCTGGAGCTCATACATGTCGCGTATACATTTTGTATATCGCTTTTTGGCCATATACGCAACATGTATGAGTAAAGGTGCGTTTACACTGCGATTTGTATCGGCACATGTATGAGATACATGTATATGCGACTTTGCGACATGTATCGCGACTTGTATGAGTTGACAAGTATCAACCTCATACATGTATGAGCGTGCGTTTACACTGGTTGATATGTATCACTGTGCGATAGCTTCCGACGACGATTTGGAAGATTTGACATTTTTGTGTGCTGATACACTTGCTCTTTTGGAAGATGATAGGAAGAAAAGGCGGAGGAAGCGTAGATGGTGGCACAGAGAGTTTCTCGCGAATTAACGCTAGAGGATGGCGCATATTTTAGAAATTATGTTAGGATGAGTATGGAGGATTTCCGCGGTTTGTTATCACTTGTGGCTCCTCTTGTGTCCAAAACCAACACAAACTTTCGGGAAGCGATTCCACCAGAGGATCAGTTGGCAGTAACACTCCGTTTTTTAGCCACTGGGGATTCCTCGTAAAACGAAGATTCCATGACAAAACATTTGCATTGTCGCGCGATTGCTAATGCCAACGTCTCACACACGATTGTCGGCATCCGTTGTCAACATTATCACGCGAGGCCGCCGGAATAATAGCAAAACATTGATATACGTGCCAGATGCATGAAAAAATTATATAATGTATTACATACTCTGATATATATATATATATATATATATATATATATATATAAAACTTTTACCTTCACTTCTTGGGATAAAACTTGCACAATGGCCTCGCAAACACGAAGAATAATGTTGCATATTTGCATATGGCACTTTTTGATATTCTATGCAGATCATTAATGTCGAAACGACAGTCGGCACCTTCAAAACTCAAACAGCCGCCAAAGAGCCTGGTACTACGCATGCGCTAATCGTCGAAATAAGCGGCAGTCGACAAGGCGACAGGAAATGATAGTACTGCGCATGCGCGAGTTCAAATGTCGCTCATACATGTCGCGTATATGGCCAAAAAGCGATATACAAAATGTATACGCGACATGTATGAGCTCGAGGGTCCGCATACAAGATCCGTGAATTTTTGTATGAGGTGATGTATCGCGACATGTCAAATTGACATGTCGCTCATACATGTCGCGATACATGTATCCCAGTGTAAACGTACCTTGACATTTGAACTCGCGCATGCGCAATACTATCATTTCCTGTCGTCTTGTCGACTGCCGCTTATTTCGACGATTAGCGCATGGGTAGTACCAAGCTCTTTGGCGGCTGTTTGAGTTTTGAAGGTGCCGACTGTCGTTTCGACGTTAATGTATCTGCATAGAATATCAAAAAGTGCCATATGCAACATTATTCTTCGTGTTTGCGAGGCCATTGTGCAAGTTTATCCCAAGAAGTGAAGGTAAAAGTTTTAAATATATATATCAGAGTATGTAATACATTATATAATTTTTACATGCATCTGGCACGTATTTCAATGTTTTGCTATTATTCCGGCGGCCTCGCGTGATAATGTTGACAACGGATGCCGACAATCGTGTGTGAGACGTTGGCATTAGCAATCGCGCGACAATGCAAATGTTTTGTCATGAAATCTTCGTTTTACGAGGAATCCCCAGTGGCTAAAAAACGGAGTGTTACTGCCAACTGATCCTCTGGTGGAATCGCTTCCCGAAAGTTTGTGTTGGTTTTGGACACAAGAGGAGCCACAAGTGATAACAAACCGCGGAAATCCTCCATACTCATCCTAACATAATTTCTAAAATATGCACCATCCTCTAGCGTTAATTCACGAGAAACTCTCTGTGCCACCATCTACGCTTCCTCCGCCTTTTCTTCCTATCATCTTCCAAAAGAGCAAGTGTATCAGCACATAAAAATGTCAAATCTTCCAAATCGTCGTCGGAAGCTATCGCACAGTGATACGTATCAACCAGTGTAAACGCACGCTCATACATGTATGAGGTTGATACTTGTCAACTCATACAAGTCGCGATACATGTCGCAAAGTCGCATATACATGTATCTCATACATGTGCCGATACAAATCGCAGTGTAAACGCACCTTCAATTTGACATGTCGCGATACATCACCTCATACAAAAATTCACGGAACTTGTATGCGGACCCTGGAGCTCATACATGTCGCGTATACATTTTGTATATCGCTTTTTGGCCATATACGCAACATGTATGAGTGACATTTGAACTCGCGCATGCGCAATACTATCATTTCCTGTCGTCTTGTCGACTGCCGCTTATTTCGACGATTAGCGCATGGGTAGTACCAAGCTCTTTGGCGGCTGTTTGAGTTTTGAAGGTGCCGACTGTCGTTTCGACGTTAATGTATCTGCATAGAATATCAAAAAGTGCCATATGCAACATTATTCTTCGTGTTTGCGAGGCCATTGTGCAAGTTTATCCCAAGAAGTGAAGGTAAAAGTTTTAAATATATATATCAGAGTATGTAATACATTATATAATTTTTACATGCATCTGGCACGTATTTCAATGTTTTGCTATTATTCCGGCGGCCTCGCGTGATAATGTTGACAACGGATGCCGACAATCGTGTGTGAGACGTTGGCATTAGCAATCGCGCGACAATGCAAATGTTTTGTCATGAAATCTTCGTTTTACGAGGAATCCCCAGTGGCTAAAAAACGGAGTGTTACTGCCAACTGATCCTCTGGTGGAATCGCTTCCCGAAAGTTTGTGTTGGTTTTGGACACAAGAGGAGCCACAAGTGATAACAAACCGCGGAAATCCTCCATACTCATCCTAACATAATTTCTAAAATATGCACCATCCTCTAGCGTTAATTCACGAGAAACTCTCTGTGCCACCATCTACGCTTCCTCCGCCTTTTCTTCCTATCATCTTCCAAAAGAGCAAGTGTATCAGCACATAAAAATGTCAAATCTTCCAAATCGTCGTCGGAAGCTATCGCACAGTGATACGTATCAACCAGTGTAAACGCACGCTCATACATGTATGAGGTTGATACTTGTCAACTCATACAAGTCGCGATACATGTCGCAAAGTCGCATATACATGTATCTCATACATGTGCCGATACAAATCGCAGTGTAAATGCACCTTCAGAATTGCTATCCGTGGAATCTGCTTCTGCGCAAACAGCTGAAAGCTGTTGCACGTCTCGTTGCTGATTCAATGACATTTTAAATGCCGCTCTAGTCAATAACAATAAATAACTATACTATTGTTGTTGTGGCAGTAGGTATTTTCTTTCTCTAGTCGTTTATCGTGTATAGCTCTCGATAGTGCGTCAGCAACAATATTCTGCGTGCCTGGAATGTGTACAATAGTAAAGTCGAACTCTTGTAGATATATTTTCCAACGGCTTAATCTACCATGCGTAAGTTTTGCTGATAATAAAAACTGGATTGCTCGGTGATCGGTATATACTGTGGTGTGTCTTCCGTATAGATAATGATGGAATCTCTTAAGTGCCCATACTACGCATAGTGTCTCTAATTCTGTTGCAGAATAGTTGCGCTCTGCTAGAGTATCCTGCTTGCAAACGCAATATGTTTGACGATTGTCTTACCTTCTTCCTCTACTTCATGGAAAATATGTACTCCTAGTGCTGTAGTTGAACTATCTGTTGCAATGGAAAAGCTTCAACGTCTTCATTCCATGACCAAATTGTCTTTTTACTTGTGAGCTGGTATTGCAAGGGTGTGTCTAATGCTTTATAATGAATAACTTTTCTAAAGTAATTAATAAGGCCTAAAAAGCTCCGAAGTTCCTTCTTATTGGTTGGCATGTCGATATCTTTCAATGCTTCCAATTTGTCGGAGTCTGGTGTAATACCTGTTTGTGAAATGATATGACCTAGAAATTTTATTGAGGCTTTTCCAAATTGAGATTTATGGAGGTTTACAGTTACACCGTTCTGCTCGAATTCATTCAGTAATTGTCGAAGAGTGTGCTTGTGCTGTTCCCAGTTTTCTGCTGCGATTAGAATGTCATCTACATACGTAGTAATTTTGTTTTTAAGATCCTGTGGGAGAATTGTATTCATGCCTCGTATAAAGGCTGCAGACGAAATCGTTAGTCCAAACGGATGTTTACAAAATTGGTGACATTCACCAAAGCAAAGGAATAACATATAATTTCGGCAATTTGCAATTGGATTTGCCAAAATCCTGATTTGAGATCGAGGGTGGAATATATAGAGGTGCCATGAAACATTTGTAGTAACTCTTCTAAAATCTGTGGTTTGTCGGTTTCTGTAATGATTATTTTATTAACCAGACGTGAATCTAAAACTAAACAGAGTGATCCATCCTTCTTTTCAACGATGTGTAATGGATTTATATATTTGCTGGCTGCTGGTTCAATTATATCCTGATCATTCATTGCTCGTAACTCTTTCTTAACTGCTTCTGTGAGTATATGCGGGACTGGATAGTCTTTTACTTTGAAAGTCTCGTGTGGTTTCACCTGAAATACGTACATAAATCCTGTCATCGTTCCTGGAACATTGTTAAAAACTGTTTTATGTTGCACAAGAATATTTTCTAATTCTGCGCATTCTGTGTCGTCTTTTGCCATACTGTCTCCAACCTTGCGTGTAATTATCTCTAATACATTATAATCCTGTTCCTCTGCTATGTCATTATTATGTGTATTTGTGTATAGTGTGAGATAACGATCGTTATCTTTAGAATCTGCAATAATGTAGATCCTGTACATATTTTGTTCTTCTGAGGATACTGGGTTTTGAAATCTCACTGCCACTTCACTGTCTTCCTTCTGTAATGTTATGTATGACGATTTAAAGTCAATCTTTGCGTCATACTGTGCGAAAAAATTCATTCCTAATATTATATCAGTTGTTAAATGTGGAACTATCCAACAATTGCTGTGGAAAGTTTGCCCTGCAAAAACAAACATTAATTGTGTCTGTCTTTTGAGTTCAATGCTTTTTCCTGGAAATGCTCCCTTAACTTTAGTTTTGTTTAATGGGAATACTGGGTAATCATTATTGCTATTGCATCTGTTAAATGTGTCTTCATTAATTACGCACGTTGGTGAGCCTGAATCAATTATTGCTAAAATATTTTGTGACTTTAAATTTATCTGGATTATTGGGTGGCATATAGTTTTCTGTATGATCGGTTTTTTGTGTAACAATGTGTCTCGCATGTCGTCGAATGTAATGGCATTCTCTATCGTTATCTTTTCTGTCCTTATCCACAGTGTCGTCATTTAGAGATTCATCACAGGCTATCTCTAGTCATATAAATGTTTTGACATTTCATTTTCTGTTGGGGAATGTTGTGTGTTTTCCATGAGCTGTACTGTTCTACCGTTTTGATTATTAGCGGTAGGTGGCGGATGAAATCTTGTGTCTGGTACATTCATACAATAGCTTAGTTGCTGTGCACTGTTTGAATTTCTATGAAAATTATTATTGTAGAATGTCCTTTGCGGTCGGTGTTCGTTTTCTCTCCTCCTATTATAGCTGTGGTTATACGGCGAGGCACGTGTGTTTCTCTGAAAAGGCTGTCTTTGTTCGTTTTGTGTATTTTGCGGCTGACCTGTGTAATGGCTTGCACCCGTTGCATTACCTAGGCAATGAGCCATGTGAAAGTTGACCAGTTTGGCATTTCCTGTCATATATGTGTCTTGTTATTTGGATGGCTTTGTTGCTGTCTTGAACTGTAATGTACATTGTTATTATACTGCTGTTCATTAAATCCCTGTGTGTATTCTCGATTAAAACTTTCATTTTCGCTGTAAAAGCATTAATTACGATTGTTATTGCCAAATCGTGTTTGCTCAAGATTAGCATTGTTTGTCTGGTTTGCGTTATGTCGTGAAAAGTTATTATTAACAGACGCATAATCTGCCTGGTGTACCTCTAGCAATTGCAGAATGTCTTTAAATGCATACACGCTGTCCTTTTGCTGGCCTGTTACTAATGACACTTTTAATGCTCTGGGGAGTTTTGAAATACACAGCTGTATTAATGTGGATTGACTGTATGGCTCATTGAGGTATTGGTTTTGTTCAACCATATACTCAAAAAATTGTGTGATCGTTGGGAAAGTAAAATTCTCGAAATTTGGCAGACTAATTAGCCGATCTTTAATGCTACTCTGTGTGGTATCTGACCAAATATGCTGCTAGAAATGCTTTCTGGAATGCTTCTACTGAAAAACACTACTGAAAAACACTGTCTAGCAATTGGTCGCATTATTCTCACTGGTTCCCCTTCAAGAAAACTAATAATAAATTCTAGCTGGGAGTGCTGCATTGAATTGTTGGACCCAGTCCAGCGGATGTACGAGTATTTGCGTCCTGTCGTTTTTAAATGTTTTAAACTTTCTCACTGAAAGGAAATGCTTGTGGTCGAAACCGTCATGTCTTTGTGTGTAATTATTTTCGTAATGTTGTGCATATGAATTTATGTGTCTTTCTGCCTGATTAAGATCTCTTACTCTCTGCTGTAGTCTACTGAAATTATATGTATTGTGCATCTGAGACATGTCGTAATGGTGTGTGTTCTGTTGAAATTGATTGTTTGCAGTTGTTTCTTGTGTGTCAGCTATCCCTTGCTGTAAAGAATTGATTTTCTGATGTAACAAATTATTACATGATTCTAGGTCTGCGATTGTTTGTTGCACATTTGTAAGAGTATCTTTACTATTAGGAATCTGTTGAACTGAGACTGGTGTAGTGTCATCTGATTTACTGTCATTGTTAGTATCTAAAAGGTCTATTCTTGTAGTGAGTTCGTTGATCTTTTCTGTCAGTTCGTTTCGTAATTTACGATTACTTTTGGTTACTTTCTTAAAATCTGCTTTCAAATTTTCTGGGTCTTGATTGATTTCTATGTGTTCTATTTTGTCAGTTAGTGACTGGACTTCTGTTAATTTATCCCTTATATTCTGGATTTCAGTGTCTGTAGAAATTTTCGCGTCAATTGTGTGCGATTGGATTTCCGTGACCCTCTCCTGTATTTGAATATTTGTCTCCTGAACCGTTTAGATTTCTTCCGCAATCGAGTGTATGTGATTGTCTACATAAGTTTTTCCCTGAGCAAACCCTTTCTTTTTGTCGTCCTGTCGCTGTTTAGTAATTGTTTATAATAGTTCTTTTCGTTCTTTATCCTGTGATCGCACCAGTTTGCGGTGATGTATCAAACAGTTTTCTGTGTGATTGTTAAAACGTTAATCAAAGTGAGCGTTTTGTTTAGAAAAGTTCTCTGTGTTGTTTCTCGTATGCTAACCGTGAATGCTTCTTGTTTTTCTGTTATTTCTTTAATCTTGGCGTGTAATTCTTGGTTTGATAGTGAACATTTTTCAGCGACTGCTTGAATCTGTTTCGGCACAGAATGGAGTCATACTGTTTGACTGCGTTATAGTGGTTTCGTTAATGAAACTATTATGTCTGCTACGCGTAATTTGTGGCTGTGTAGCGTCTGTTGTATTTAAAAGCAAATTAGTTTGCACTAATATCTCATTATCAGTTGGCATTTCTGAAGTTGATCGTTCATCAAAAGTTTCCATATTATTACTACTCTCGAATGTCTGTTCACCTAACGTCTCACTATTCATACAATTGTCAGAGTCAGTATATTAATTTTCACAGTAGTTTCACTAAAGAGTCTTACTGATTGGATGTCGACAAGTGAAACCTTCCCATATCCTCTATATCTCTTTTGTTATGCAACCTTCCCCTCTACAATAACCTATGAAACCTTCCCTTAGGATTTCTATCTCTTGCTTAAAAATAACAAATAAAATCTTCCTTTTGAATTTAACTCTCTTTGTCAATAATAATAAGTGCAATCTTCGCATAAGTATTTAAATGCTGCTTATTAAAAGTGATTTGCTGATCATTTCGACGAAACATACAATGTGTCGTCGTCGTGGCCCTCAGTCGTTACCTGCAATAACCCAAAACTGTTCCTTACCTTTTTTGCTGTTACTGGATCGCCATCTGATTGCTACATCGAACTGTTACATGAATAAACTCACTCTGGTTTACTATACTCTATTAGCTGCTGGTGGGCTGTCATAAAATTAATTTATTTAATAATAATTCATTTAATAATAATAATAAATTTATTATCAGAGCTGACGTTATTCTTTAATTAATTTGACTGAAGTTACGTAATTCATAGTTAAACTTTTTATTGACAACAATAAAATTTTGCAAAGTTTTACGTTGATGGTTTTTGGGATGGATTATAATCAGTAATGCAAGATTGCTGGCAAAAATTAATTATATTCTGAAAACGTTTCTTCAAATATTTACTGCTGGTAATGAACTGCTTTTACAAACGTTCAAATGGGACTTACTTTTTATAATAATCTTACAACTAGCATTGCGCAAACATACCTTCAGTAGTCTGGAGTTTCTCAAAATAAATAATTCAATAATATTACTTCTTCTTATGATAATAGTTAGCTGATGTCTCTGTACATCCGTTTATAATCTCTTGTAAATCATAGCTGTTGTCTGGCAGGAACACCACTCCTCTCAACCTCTTGCTTCAGACCTGCTACCAACTCACTTCACATCTCGCTTACTACTGACTAGTGATGGGCAGTAAATCGCGTATCTGTTAGAAATCACAGTGATTGAGAAGTCACAGATATCACAATAACAACTTTACAAAATCTAACTGCGATTTCAGTCACAGTTAGCAGTCGCAAGTAGCATTTCACATCCAACGCCGTGAGCCATCTGTTGGCCGAATTCCGTACTGCTTTCTGCGATTTCAGTGACAAATCGCTGCTAGAAGTCGCAACTAAAAAGCGCAGTTAACAGTGCCATCTGTTGGCCAAAGTACGTACTACGCTTATCTCTGCGACACGCTATCGAGTCTAACTGCGATTTCCGTGACAAGTCGCAACTAAGAGTCGCAAGTAGCAACTAAAAAGCGCAGTTAACAGTGCCATCTGTTGAGCAAAGTTCATACTACGATATTCGCTACCGAGTCAAACTGCGATTTCTGTGACCAATCGCAACTAAGAGTCGCAAGTAGCAACTAAAAAGCGCAGTTAACATTCTTTTCCTAGTGCCATCTGTTGACCGACGTACGTACTTCGTTACGAGAGCCTTGTGCCTCACGAGATCGACGTGCTGTGTGTGACTGTGTGCATAATACTGCATATGAAGGGCTTATTTCAAGCGTGGTACAAGTCCACTTTTGTTCATTTTGAGATACAGAGTCGTAAAGTTAAATGAGTGCTGAAAAATCTGCAGTTGAGATACCAGAAATATTCAAGCATATGGCTTCTTGCTAGAGATGAACCTTTATTTATGTTTGTTTGGATCATTAATTTCAGAAGCATTATAGACAGAAAAGTGGAGGTAATGGACTTGTACCACTATTGAAATAAGCCCTTCATATTATATGACGACATGCACATTCAGCATCAGTTATGGTTGGTCAAACACAGCCATGACTCTGAATGTATTATATTAATAAGAAGCAACATTGCCTTTTTCTCCTGAAAATATCAAGTAACGTAACAAATGTGTTTGATTCTGCTTCCAATATGACAGTTTTGGTTAATACTCCACATGCCTACAGGACTTTGCAATGTTAACACAGCAGAACTCAGACACCTGTATAAGTGTAGTGAAATTAAAACAGTATTATTGGTCATATGAATGCCTCACTTTTGTTCCGACACAGTTCAAGACTCGGGAGAAAAGTTTTACACCTGGTGTTCTACATGGCAACTTCACACACAAGAACTTTTTGCCGACACTACTACCAACTACATAAGTAAGCTTTTCCTGTGTTACTTTCAAGTAATACACTTAAGCTATTCCTGATTTAACTGTAAGATCTGTACTTCACACTTTCGTATCAACAGCCTCAAAATGCATATTGTAGACTTCGGGATATGTTACAGGTCAGTGTCACACCAGAATTGTGGAGAAAGAGGGGGGGGGGGGCGGCATGATACTCTCCAACACACAAGAACTTTTTGCCGACACTACTACCAACTACATAAGTAAGCTTTTCCTGTGTTACTTTCAAGTAATACACTTAAGCTATTCCTGATTTAACTGTAAGATCTGTACTTCACACTTTCGTATCAACAGCCTCAAAATGCATATTGTAGACTTCGGGATATGTTACAGGTCAGTGTCACACCAGAATTGTGGAGAAAGAGGGGGGGGGGGGGCGGCATGATACTCTCCAACAAGTGTTTACCAATAAATATGTGGCGGAAAATTATGGGTATAGAACGGCTTAACATGTGGAAAATGAGATTTTCATTATTCACTCACTGTATTTAACATTTATTATTCCTTTAAAATCGCACAACAACTTCAATAAAACACAGTTTAATCACTCATCTGCACACTTATTTCGCAATAATGTCACTTTTAAACTGCAAATCCTCTAAGAGCTCTCTTGAATCTTCACGAGTCCCTCCCAACAGCCTTGATGTGGATAGATACGTACAGCAACCAGAACTGTGTCTGAAAAATCACAAGGATTATTAAACAATTTTTGCTGTCACTAATTACAAGCAATATAATTGACAGATAAGATTGCTAATATTTGCTGTAATGAAAGCCACTCAATCGGGTATATTTCACATTTGCAAGAACGATCTCACTTAAGTAATTAAATCCATCGAAACACTTAGAAACTAACCTCTCGTCTGACGAAAACGGTTTAAAGACGCAGTGGCAATTTCTCCAGATCTACTGACAATGATATTTTGAGTTATCACTTTACTGAGTGACTGAAATGTAGTTCGGGTACCTGAGAACATAACAATATGTTAGAATTCATTTTCTAAACACAAACTATTACGGTACTGTATGGCTACTTACATATTAATTACACTATTAATATTTTCACAGTTGTTTCTTTAATACAAAATTAAGGGCAACGGAAGAACAAATGTAAAACATACTTACCAATGACAGGTTTGTTGAGATGCAACTTTCTGTGTGGACACATGTAGCTTTTTCATACGGTGGTAAGTCGCAGAAATCGCAGGAGTCACAGAAATCGCAGAAGTAGCAGAAGTCACAGAAATCGCAGAAGTCGCAGAAATCGCGGAAGTAGCAGAAATCGCAGAAATAGCAGTGGCGGAGGGATACGCGACCTAGGTTCCTTAACTGCGACTCTTAACCGCGACAAATCACAGTTAAGAATAACAGATACTGAAAAGTAGCATTCACAGAAATCACTGATATCGGAAAATCGCAGTTTAGGCCATCACTACTACTGACTTCCTACGAATGCTAAAGTGCGGTCTCTCCCGCCAATAATGCTTTCTGGTGTAGTACCATTACAAAATGTATCAATGCGCGGCCTTTCCCGCTGTTTTCTTAAAATGTATCCATACGCGGTCTCTCCCGCCCTTTTTAAAATTATATCAATGTGCGATCTCTCCCGCCAACAATACTTTGGTGCAGTCATTCCCTGCTACCACAATTATTTCCAAAATGACAAATATTAATTATTCCTACTTAATCCTATTAATAAAATATAAACATCTTTCATAAACTATGGTTTGACAATAGACAATAGAAATATACATGTCTTACATAGCGTTAATAATATTAACATAAGAACGGAAGTCACAATTCTACTACAAACATAGAACCGAATGCCTGTTCATGTGAATGTTTGTTGGTCTGCTGCTATTCGCAAAACGAACCCCATATAGTGCAGTCAATCTGTAGAATTTAAGGCTTGTTCGTATTTTGCGTTTCTACTAAAAACCAGGAGTTTTCTTCAAAGGAAACGTTGAAACTTAATAATTCTTGCAACACGAAGAGTGTTTAAAAATTAACGAGAAATTTATAATTTCGTGTATTGTGTTAGTCCGATTTGCACTACTCTTTTTGTCACTGTCTTCGAAAACATGTCTGAAAGGTATCTTTACAGTGTTATGCATATTGGGTATTTATTCTGATGTCAGTTGTCAAAAAGGTAACATGTGTGTTGGCAGCAGTAACGATTGCTTGTTTTGTATAAAAATAGATTAGAGAATTATATTACATTTTGTTACAAGAATGGAATAAAGTGTTTCAAATTTTAGCGATGTTAAATATTGCTTTTGGTGATTCTGTTATGAGTAAAACAAGGGTATACAAGTGGTATAAGCATTTTAAAGCAGGCCTTAAAGGACAGCGGTTTTACAAGCATGGATGATATTAAAAATGCACAGTAAGAGACCTATGAACTATCCTGAAGAAACAGTTTTTAAAGTGTTTCGGGAATTGGAAGAAGCACTGGCAAAAGTCTATAGTATGTAATGGGAAATATTTTAGAAAGGATAATATTGCTGTAGACTACCAAAGTTCTTACCAAAAAATAAAAATTAATATGTGAACGTTCCTCGTATGTCAAGATTTTTACATAGATGTCCAGAATTGGTGTATGTGTTTCGAAGGAAATTTCAGCAGTTTTTGGAATAGGTATTGCGCACATGTTTTAAGCAATATGTCTTATAATCAGGTGGATAGTAACCGAAATAGAGATTTAGTGACAGAATACGTTGAGATGCTGCTGTTCCATAAGCAGCAAAGGTTTTATGTGATTGAATCACATTCTACTAGCGAAAAATTAATTAATTTTACCATGAAGTTCTTAAATTATGTCTGATTTTGTACAATTAGTGATAAAGCTATTTATTGCTTTGGACCACAGTTGTTTGTATTTATCTTGGAGAATTGTTTAACACTTTTACTACCATGTAGTATATTTCTTCCTAAAGAAACTTCATAGTATATGAGCAGAGTCAGGCTTGAAAGTACACACAACGTTTTTTTTAAGAAATTATTAATTGCCTGTTTACATACATCATATTTTAGAGGTCATCATCAAAAATGTCACTGTCATTATCGTCGTCGTCGTCACTTTCTAAATTAATAACTATGGCGTCTAGTGTCTTCAATAATCCCATCCTTGACCCAGTACTCTTTCAAGTTCCTCCACAGGGAGGCAGTATGCACTCCAGTTATCTTGTGTTATCGTTTCAAAACCTGTAACAATTGGGGCAAGTGTCTGTATATGCTTTTCTGGTTACTGCAAAATTTATTTTGGAATAAAAAATGGAAGCTCAAAAAATTTCTACATACATTCTTTCATCAACTGCAGCACTTCGTCATGCATATATCTCCAAGAATATTTCTTCCTCTGACGAAATTTTTGAGTTTTTCCCACGCCATTTCAGTTGTATTTAAGACACAGGTGGAACTCGCAGCACAATTTGTCCATGAGCTTCAATTATTTTATTAATTTCAAATACTTTGTCTTACAGCTTATGTTGTTAATTAAATCAAATAATTTTGTTTTCTTGTTGACCATTTCCCTTTTATTCGAGGACTTAGCTGGAGATTTGTTATGCTCCTCTTTGTGATATGAAACATTGTCCATAATAATAGCGCAGTTCGGTGGTAGGTTCGAAATTATTTTAGCTGATATTCAATTTGAAAAATTTTCGTACTTCATTTCCCCATGGTAGTCTACTGTTGCACATCCCGCTTTATAAATCAACTGTGCGTTGTGTAGAAACCCATCTTTTGACCCAATATTGACCACTATAATCTTATTACTTTCGCTAACATTGTCCATAAGTCAATAATACCATCAACGACAGGGCCCTGCGAACATTTTCTGTAATTAATGTTGTTCTCCACACAAGTTTCATCAATATAAAAGAATTTTTTGTCTAACTCTAATTTCCTCAGTTGGATCAGGTACTTACACCGCCAGTCAAAAATGGTTCAAATGGCTCTGAGCACTATGGGACTTAACATCTATGGTCATCAGTCCCCTAGAACTTAGAACTACTTAAACCTAACTAACCTAAGGACAGCACACAACACCCAGCCATCACGAGGCAGAGAAAATCCCTGACCCCGCCGGGAATCGAACCCGGAAACCCGGGCGTGGGAAGCGAGAACGCTACCGCACGACCACGAGATGCGGGCACACAGCCAGTCAATTAAATTCGTTCTCTCTACCAGAATCTTTCGTTTACTTATAGATATTTTCCAGGTAAATCCCATTTCACGCACTATCTTGTGTAAAACATCTTTCTGCCTAGGAAAACTGATTTTTTGTCTCGCGGTAGTAAGTAATTTGCGTAATGCCAGCACTAGCTAGTTTTTGGTTTATGTAAAAGGCCTCCATCGTTTGTCGAATGACCGATTTTTTAAAACTGTCTATAACGATTGGATTCTTCCCAAGATTTTTAGTTTCCCTTCGTGGCGATTCCAGTAGACCATGCGGTTTATTTTCGTGTTCCTTCCTTATGCGCCCTATTGTGGCGAGGCCGTCATTTGCATAAACTGCAGCCCTTTGATTGGGGCTGGTAATATTAGCCATAGTTCTTTTTGTGTCGCTTCCATAACACACGCTGTAACAACAGTAGAAACATTCGAACGCTTATTACTACTTGCTGTGTTGTTCTAATCATCATCATTTCATCCCCATCGACGCGCAAGTCGCCGAAGTGGCGTCAAATCGAAAGACTGGCACCTGGCGAACGGTCTACCCGATGGGAGGCCCTAGTCACACGACATTTATTTTTTACCCCGCTAATACACGTCTTCTTAGTATTCTGCACATTTTCCTGCACTGCAGGGCGATTATCCATCACTTCCGGATGCCGAACTATCATTGAGTATAGAAAGTTAACTGACACTGGCAACTAGGATCCTACGAAAATAAATGACATATTGTACATCACTGCACGCTGATCTACACCATTAGACAGGTAAATAACAACTGATTTTGGGTGTCCCTGCAGGCCAGTGGCAGGGTTCTTCCGGAAAAGACCTCGCTCTTGGGTTTACAGACAGATTATAATTCGCCCGCAGTTCGCGGTCTAGTACCTGCCAGCACGGCAGCTCAACGTGTTCGGTCAGAGGGTTATCTGCCCTCTGTAATAAAAAACTGACTCAATGGCTCAACACTGAACTTGAACGAGTGTAACGGGACACCCGCACCGAACAAATGCAGCGAACAAAACGCCACACGGTAGCTCAGCGTGTTTGATCAGAGGGTTTAGCTACCCTCTGTAATAAAAAATCTGAGTGAACGAATCAACGAACAACCTGAACGGGTGTCATCGGACGTCCGCCACAAACAAATTCAACGAACAATATAGAACAAAATGAGATCAACACAGGGTCCTAGGTTCGATTCGCGGCTGGGTTGGGGATTTTCTCTGCCTGGGAACTGGGTGTTTGTGTTGCCCTCATCATTTCTTCATCATTATTCGTGACAGTGACTAGACTGGACTGTATTGAACTGTATAAAAATTGGGACTCTGTACGGGCGCTGATGACCAAGCAATTGAACGCCCTATTTAAAAAAAAAAGCAATAGTTTGTTGGCATTGCCATGCTCGAGTATGATTATTTTTTATCAGAAATAATGAAAAATTAAAGTAGATGAATGTACAACTGACGACATTATGAATCGAAAGTCCAAACCCGATTTTTGAAAACTGTTTGCATACTGCATTTATTAAATGCAGTGCAGCAGTAATGCTTACAAAGTGTAATTAACTGTGCCTGAAAGAATTGCCAAAATAATGTTCACTAAAGATCACTGTAATTTGTGTTTGATTGAAGATCATCATCATATTCATCATCATCATCATCGTTGTCGTCGTCATCATAGCTTGAGGTCGTGGTATTGATGATAACTTAATCGATTTCCATTATTCAATCTCCTGTGCAAAACTCTTGCCCCAGCTGCTGCACTTACCTGCAGTAACCTTGACAGTCCTCTGCAGAAACTGAAAGGAAAGCAGTATTAACAAGTTTCTGCAATCTTTCCTTCAATGTGTCAACAGTGACATTGTTCTCCTTAAACTGTGTTGTGGTTTGGCCCATGCCAATTCTATAGGATGTAGGTCGCAGTTGTAGGTCGGTAAATAGACTATTATATGGGTTCTGCTGTCAGCGATTTTATCCACAACGTACACTTGTGAGGCTGGTTTACTTTCCTTTTTACACGGCAGTTCAGTCTTCCTCATTGAGTCGTGTAGTTTATTTGTCTGTCTCGCAATTACTCCAACATGGTAATCCCGAAATAATGTTTATTAGGCACTCTGTCGAACTTCCTGCTGTGGTATGGTACATTATTCATACAGTCACAGAATTGGGTAGAATATAGGAACCACCATATCTGCAAAACTACCTCCCCCCTACCGTCGACATACAGTAGTTTCGCGAACTTCAAGAAATTTGCAAGGTAGTGAAAACAGGTTCTTGTATGAAACCTCCTGACAATCTAAAACTGTGTATCAGACCGCGTTCCCAGGTTCGAGACCCAGTCTGGTACACAGTTTTAATTTTTCAGGAAGTTTCCAACCATCGCACTCTGCTGCAGGATGAAAATTCATTCTACTTTACAGCATTTTGATGTACGTATTTGCCGAATTTGTCATTTTGTGGAAGTTATTCTCAGACTTAGAGAAGTTGTGTGTGTTCATTACCGGTGCGAAAATGTCAGTGTTGAAAATGAGAATGGCACAAAGTCAGATGGGCCTAAACAAACACATCATTGAATCCCTTGGCACCACCAGTCAAAGAAGTGCGAAATGAGTTTCCTAATCAATTTGTTTCATTAGAAAGGAAAGCCGAAACGCAGTAAACACGTCTTGAAATTTTAGCTGATTTTTTTAAATTACTGTAAATATGAACATTTATGATAAAATTAGTAAACACTGCTTGCAAAAATCGAAGAGTGATTAAAGGACAGTCTCTTGGTGAGATACCGTGCCACGTTTTTGTTTCCTGTTATCGAATATTGATAATACAATAGACAAGAGATGTTCGAAATTTGCATATGATATCCTCAAAGTTTTTAATCTAAGTGAATTGCTCTGATTTTAGTTAATAGTGTTTCTTGGTAACATCAATATGTACACCTCTAACATTTTTTTCTAGTTTTTAATTTTTGTTTTGTCACAATTTTCATTCATTAATAATTATGCAACATCAGTGAAGACTGCTTCGGTTTTTTTAGAATAGCTGCTCCTCTGCAACAAGTACTTGCAGAAAAGTTCCTGAAATAAACTTGCCCCAGTGACTTAAACAGGAAAACTTGAGTAAGATTTAGTTCTAATGTTAACACTTCAGCAAGTGCTTACAAAAGTTACTTGCTAGTAAACACAGACCATTCATAAAACTTCACATCTAGGGGCAGCTCGGCGTTGGCAGCGCTGGGAGACAAATACATATCTTTCAAGTGGCGCCGATTTTCTCCACTTCTGGCAGCACTAGCGCAATCGTCAAGTTATCGCGGCCAAACAGTACATTAGCGGATGGGGTCCCTTAGGTAGCGGTGGTAAGGGATTCCATCTATTGAGTACTGTCTCCCTTTCTTCTTCGATCCTAACATACCTGTCTTAGTCCCTTTTCTTACTTCTCCATTAGGAACACCAAATCTGTCTTCCATCTTGCCCAAATGCAAATTTCCTGTCGCAGGATCTCTTCTTTCTACGTCTAGGTAATAGAATTTACAACCTACAACAGTAGGATTGCACTGGAGCGTATTTCATGTATGACGACGACAATACATTAAAAGGACTTTTTTTAGGGTTAAGTCAGTGGCACATGTTACTCACACCACACATTGTAGGGGAGAGGAGTACAGGTAGGATATGGCAGGCAAGACAACTGATGGCGTGCTAACATGCATTGCCGAATAAGAAACACGATCTTAAGAGTTAACAGGAGAACAAGAAGGTTGATAAGTAGTATTCAACAAGGAGTAGGTCCATGAGGAATAAATTTTAATAACAGGAGTCGAAGTGCTAATGTTATTCTAGTGTATTCACAAGAGATACATGGACAAAATCTTTTGTATTGTCTAAATCTAGTAATTAGAAGAAAGTAAAGGATAAGCTACAGTAAGTAAAAGCAAGAGATATGTGTGAGAAGAATATGTAATGACATTATATGTGTTATAAACAAGAGCAAGCGAAAAAACGAAGTTAGAAGAGAGGGGGTAAGGTATTTAGATAGAGAGCAGTCAGATAATGTTAGCAGAAAGTAATTATGGGAGAAACGTAATGTTTAGAGTGAGAAAAGATAGTAAAAGAGGGCTAGGAGCTGTGCATCTTGATGAAGTTAAGATGGGTCATACCCAAACAGTAGCTGAAGTGTAGGAGAGGAAAAGGGTATGCAGATCCACAGGAGGAATGGCTTATACCATGGTCAGATGAACCTGTGGGAAGAATGACCTGTACCATTTAAATTAGATATGAGAGAGGTATGGTTAGATGGATCCACAGAAGGGATGGTCTATATGTTGGTCAGGTGAATCCAGTGAGGGATTGACCTGTACCATCTCCTTTTTTGTGGGGAAATAAGGGTATACCCACATCTATACTTGTATAGAGGTTTGACACAGTGACTGCTCCTAGAAGGAGTGTAAGTGCAGTGCAGACAGAAGTATGAGGGTGAATAATGACTGATGGTCATGATATGAAAGTGTTTTCCAAACTACTTTTATAATCAGATAGACTTACCTGATAGTAGAGACGAAAATGGTTGGAGCAGGAATGTTCCACACTTGTTGACTAAAGTCTTTACTGAAATTTGACTCTAGAGAGCGAATAGTAGGCATATAACCAACAAGCAGCTCCTCAGGTAATAGTAATGTGAGAAAGAGTAAAAGCCAATTAACTATGTTCATGTACAAGAAGTAAAAAAGAATTCTCGAGTGCACTGACTTGAAGGCAATGCATTGTTAACTAAATACATAGATCTAAAAACCTTAAGTAAGTTGAACAAGATTATATAAGCTGGAACGCGATACACATATATAGTAAAGTGAATTCCTGCGATATTGGAAGACTGGTCAGTACAGGATAATTTCTTGCATCACAGAGGATGTGAAGTAAATCAGCGGGACATACACATGTAGACTAACACTGTTGCTGGCCGGAGGGGCCGTGCAGTTCTAGGCGCTACAATCTGGAACCGAGCGACCGCTACGGTCGCAGCTTCGAATCTTGCCTTGGGCATGGATGTGTGTGATGTCCGTAGGTTAGTTAGGTTTAATTAGTTCTACGTTCTAGGCGACTGATGACATCAGAAGTTAAGTCGCATAGTGCTCAGAGCCATTTGAACTAACACTGTTTAGCACAATTTACCTGAAATGAAACAACAAAATTGAAAAGACTTGTTATTAAAAATGAAGTTTTATCCCTTTTTCAAGAATGAAAACATATCGAGTGTTTTTAAGTAATTTGGTTACTTATAATTGTTTGTTAATGAGAAATCAAACTTTCCTTTAAGTGGGGGAATATGAAGTGTTACATTCCGTTTATGCAAATGACATTTCTCACTCCTCGTGTAGTACACGGAAGAATAGTCGTGACAGAATAATATTAAGTAGGAAGTAAGTCGTTGAACATATACAGTGTGCGGGTGTTTGTTTTTGTATGTTCAGACATTAGACGGGAGGTATTACGACAAGTAAACAGCTCCATCTGCTATGGGCGGCGCCTTTTACGTTTAGGCGTCGCGGCTTGACCGTCAAGTAGCAACCGCACTCTCCAAGAATGAAAACAAAAGAGAAGATGGTTTTGTGACAAATAAAATACACTCCTGGAAATTGAAATAAGAACACCGTGAATTCATTGTCCCAGGAAGGGGAAACTTTATTGACACATTCCTGGGGTCAGATACATCACATGATCACACTGACAGAACCACAGGCACATAGACAGGCAACAGAGCATGCACAATGTCGGCACTAGTACAGTGTATATCCACCTTTCGCAGCAATGCAGGCTGCTATTCTCCCATGGAGACGATCGTAGAGATGCTGGATGTAGTCCTGTGGAACGGCTTGTCATGCCATTTCCACCTGGCGCCTCAGTTGGACCAGCGTTCGTGCTGGACGTGCAGACCGCGTGAGACGACGCTTCATCCAGTCCCAAACATGCTCAATGGGGGACAGATCCGGAGATCTTGCTGGCCAGGGTAGTTGACTTACACCTTCTAGAGCACGTTGGGTGGCACGGGATACATGCGGACGTGCATTGTCCTGTTGGAACAGCAAGTTCCCTTGCCGGTCTAGGAATGGTAGAACGATGGGTTCGATGACGGTTTGGATGTACCGTGCACTATTCAGTGTCCCCTCGACGATCACCAGTGGTGTACGGCCAGTGTAGGAGATCGCTCCCGACACCATGATGCCGGGTGTTGGCCCTGTGTGCCTCGGTCGTATGCAGTCCTGATTGTGGCGCTCACCTGCACGGCGCCAAACACGCATACGACCATCATTGGCACCAAGGCAGAAGCGACTCTCATCGCTGAAGACGACACGTCTCCATTCATCCCTCCATTCACGCCTGTCGCGACACCACTGGAGGCGGGCTGCACGATGTTGGGGCGTGAGCGGAAGACGGCCTAACGGTGTGCGGGACTGTAGCCCAGCTTCATGGAGACGGTTGCGAATGGTCCTCGCCGATACCCCAGGAGCAACAGTGTCCCTAATTTTCTGGGAAGTGGCGGTGCGGTCCCCTACGGCACTGCGTAGGATCCTACGGTCTTGGCGTGCATCCGTGCGTCGCTGCGGTCTGGTCCCAGGTCGACGGGCACGTGCACCTTCCGCCGACCACTGGCGACAACATCGATGTACTGTGGAGACCTCACGCCCCACGTGTTGAGCAATTCGGCGGTACGTCCACCCGGCCTCCCGCATGCCCACTATACGCCCTCGCTCAAAGTCCGTCAAATGCACATACGGTTCACGTCCACGCTGTCGCGGCATGCTACCAGTGTTAAAGACTGCGATGGAGCTCCGTATGCCACGGCAAACTGGCTGACACAGACGGCGGCGGTGCACAAATGCTGCGCAGCTAGCGCCATTCGACGGCCAACACCGCGGTTCCTGGTGTGTCCGCTGTGCCGTGCGTGTGATCATTGCTTGTACAGCCCTCTCGCAGTGTCCGGAGCAAGTATGGTGGGTCTGACACACCGGTGTCAATGTGTTCTTTTTTCCATTTCCAGGAGTGTATATTATAATCAGGAATGTCATTTGAGCCTCTGAGGCGAATGTCGTATGAAAAGTTGTGTTCTACTCTAATTCACGAGTCACTCTAACGGTCTGTACACCCACTCAAGGAACTACTCGTATATGTCTGTAAAAGGAAAGTAGTGGACGTGCTTTTTCGTGATATGAGTAGAAGTTATCTTCCCTTGCTCCAATGACAGCTCCAGAACGTGAAGAAGTCAAACCTTTCCTCGGCTACACGTGGGATTCCAGAGGTAGTGATTAGCAGGACCTCTGTTTCAAGAGAATCAACTACAGCGACTAGATTGACAAAAAAAAAGGACGTAAATGCGTCAGCTGTTGCTTCGTGTGACAGATCTCATGAAGTGTTCTGACTCAGCTTGAACTAAAAGGAGCGAGCCAGCTGCTACACAAAACCCTAAACCGACAAGAGAAATACTTCACAGGGGCCTACTGTGGTTGAGACTGCAGTGAGAGGTGACCAGACACCCCAGTCCAGGGACAAGCAAGATATTATGTTACCTTGAAGTAAGAGTATACAAGCCACACTGCTGATAAAATATAAAAGCAGCCTCAATTCTTGGACATCGTTAGCTCAAATTGAGAATAATGGTTCAGCTTGCTTCAGTATTTATTGTGTTAAACATGGGGCACTCTGTGAAATTCGCTCTACAAATGGTGGAGCGACTTGTTGAAAAATGTGTTCATTGGGAAGTCTTGTGTGGCCGATGCAAAGCCAGCAGAGAATTTTAAGCTGCGGGGGGGGGGGGGGGACATTCTGCATGAATGGTATGTAGCTTATTATGGGTAAGCACAATGTACTATTCTCTTTTCCATGATATTAGATGTTCTTGGAGTAGAGTGTTCCATAGGTCGTGGGCCAGGGCAACATTTTTGATAGCCTCCTTGGCGAAATAATATCTATGTTCGTTTCATGGTATTCCTATGTTTCCAGGGGTCCAAAGAAATACGATTGACCATGTGCTGTTTTAGTGATAAATGCTCAGTTCTTGGGCCGTATTGATTTTGCTTTGGGCTGCAGGTTGGACACCCCTCATGTAGGTTCTAGGATTGAGTTATGCATTGTAAACTGCTGAGCCATTGCGAAATAAGGAAGTCCCAGATGAGCACGTCTGTATACATGTATCAGCTCACACAGTGGCTACTAGTTCTGCAGTAAAGACACTATGTAGGAACTGTTCTTCACTGACACTTATATATGTGAAGGGTTAGCCAGTTTAATTATTGACACATGATCCAGCTATGTAAATGGTTTCCTAACGCAAGAATTCGACCACCACTGGAGAATAATACAGTTGTGATAGAATATGTGATAAGGCTGGCTTACAGGATGAAGTCAATGCTGGACTCAATCATGTTGCAATTGATATGGGCTCCTTGGGGAAGGATCTTGGTAAGCAAGGCATTATAATAATAATAATAATAATAATAATAATAATAATAATAAAAATAAAACCCGTGGAGGCCCGGGAAAAGAATACGCCTCCGGTATGTTCTGCCAGTCGTAAAAGGCGACGAAAAGAACAAACCACTAATAGGGCTAACCCCCCTTTAGTGTGATTAGTTGGTTCAGGACAGAACTAAAGAAGCCTCGGACAAGCGCCGTCATGGTCGGGGACGACGCTTGAACCCTATGCCCGCCCACAATGGTAACGACACTGCTAGCCAACTGGAAAATGATTTAAATCCAAATAGAGGTGTTTTGCAGGATATGCTTCCTGCAACCACCCTAGAAGGAAAACAAAGACAGAGGATGAGATGGTCAGATGAAGTTAATCGACACCTCATGTTCTGTTATTACCAAGCAACAAACCTAGGAACCAACACAACTGGATACAGATCACAAGTATACACAACATTTATTACCAGATACCCAGAATTAAAATTTTTAACAGAACAAAGACTAGCTGATCAGATCCGTGTAATAATCAAAAATAACAGGATACCCCAGTCAGAATTAGAAAACATCAAACAACAAGTACAACAAATACTGGAACAAAATAATGTGCAATCAGAAGAAGAAGAAAATACAGTAATGGACTCAAACATCCCAGAGCAAACAAACAAAGAACAACACGCACCAATTAAACAATCAGAGGAAAACGAAATCTTAAGACAGCCACCAGAACAAGCACAAATAGAACACGAAGTGACACACATGTTAGATATAGAAGAAAAATTTCAGCTGACATATATAGAATACAAAGACACAAATACAGACATAAGACCATTCTTGCATAGACCACCAAATAACCCACAAGTCGAAACAACAATAAAAACTATCAACACAATCATACACAACAAAATAAGTGAAAACACAACTATGGAAGAGTTACAACTACTGGTTTATATAGGAGCACTCACTACACTAAATATACACACTAGACAGAGATCAGAACCAACCACCACACAGAAGAAACCCACAAAACCAGCATGGCAACACAGGCTACAGATCAGAATAGAAAAACTGAGAAAAGACATCGGACAGCTAACACAATTTATAAGAAATGAAATCTCGGAAAAAAAAAACGAAAAAGGTTAGGTAAAATCTCACAACAAGAAGCGACAGAGCAATTAGACGAAAAGAAGCAGAAATTACAAGCATTAGCCAAACGACTCAGAAGATACAAAAAAAGTGAAAATAGAAGGAAACAAAACCAAACATTCAACACAAACCAAAAGAAATTTTACCAGACAATAGATAACACACACATTAAAATAAACAATCCACCAAACATAACAGACATGGAACACTTCTGGAGCAGCATATGGTCTAACCCGGTACAACATAACAGGCATGCACGGTGGATACAAGCAGAAACAGACACATACAAGATGATACCACAAATGCCTGAAGTGATAATTTTGCAACATGAAGTCACCCAAGCAATTAATTCTACTCACAATTGGAAAGCCGCTGGAAATGATAAAATAGCAAATTTCTGGTTAAAGAAGTTCACCTCAACACATTCACATCTAACTAAATTATTTAACAGTTACATTGCAGACCCATACACATTCCCTGATACACTTACACATGGAATAACTTATCTGAAACCTAAAGATCAAGCAGACACAGCGAACCCAGCTAAATATCGCCCCATAACATGCCTACCAACAATATACAAAATATTAACTTCAATCATTAAACAGAAATTAATTACACATACAACACAGAACAAAATTATAAATGAAGAACAAAAAGGCTGTTGCAAAGGAGCACGAGGATGTAAAGAGCAACTGATAATAGATGCAGAGGTGACATATCAAGCTAAAACTAAACAAAGGTCGCTACACTACGCATACATTGATTACCAAAAAGCTTTTGATAGTGTACCCCACTCATGGTTACTACAAATATTGGAAATATACAAAGTAGATCCTAAATTGATACAGTTCCTAAACATAGTAATGAAAAATTGGAAAACCACACTTAATATCCAAACAAATTCAAATAATATCACATCACAGCCAATACAGATTAAGCGTGGAATATACCAAGGGGACTCATTAAGTCCTTTCTGGTTCTGCCTTGCTCTGAACCCACTATCCAACATGCTAAATAATACAAATTATGGATACAATATTACTGGAACATACCCACACAAAATCACACATTTGCTATACATGGATGATCTGAAACTACTGGCAGCAACAAATCAACAACTCAACCAATTACTAAAGATAACAGAAGTATTCAGCAATGATATAAGTATGGCTTTTGGAACAGACAAATGTAAGAAAAATAGCATAGTCAAGGGAAAACACACTAAACAAGAAGATTACATATTGGATAACCACAGCGACTGCATAGAAGCGATGGAAAAAACGGATGCCTATAAATATCTAGGATACAGACAAAAAATAGGAATAGATAATACAAATATTAAAGAAGAACTAAAAGAAAAATATAGACAAAGACTAACAAAAATACTGAAAACAGAATTGACAGCAAGAAACAAGACAAAAGCTATAAATACTTATGCTATACCAATATTGACCTACTCATTTGGAGTAGTGAAATGGAGTAACACAGACCTAGAAGCACTCAATACACTTACACGATCACAATGCCATAAATATAGAATACATCACATACATTCAGCAACAGAAAGATTCACATTAAGCAGAAAGGAAGGAGGAAGGGGATTTATCGATATAAAAAACCTACATTATGGACAGGTAGACAATTTAAGAAAATTCTTTATAGAACGAGCAGAAACTAGCAAAATACACAAAGCAATCACTCATATAAATACATCGGCTACACCACTACAATTTCATAACCACCTCTACAACCCTTTAGACCACATAACATCAACAGATACGAAGAAAGTAAATTGGAAAAAGAAAACACTTCATGGCAAGCACCCGTATCATCTAACACAGCCACACATCGATCAAGACGCATCCAACACATGGCTAAGAAAAGGCAATATATACAGTGAGACAGAAGGATTCATGATTGCAATACAGGATCAAACAATAAACACCAGGTATTACAGCAAGCATATTATTAAAGATCCCAATACCACAACAGATAAATGCAGACTTTGTAAACAACAAATAGAAACAGTAGATCACATCACAAGCGGATGTACAATACTAGCAAATACAGAATACCCCAGAAGACATGACAATGTCGCAAAAATAATACATCAACAGCTTGCCTTACAACATAAACTTTTAAAACAACAAGTTCCTACATACAAGTATGCACCTCAAAATGTACTGGAGAATGATGAATACAAATTATACTGGAACAGAACCATTATAACAGATAAAACAACGCCACATAACAAACCTGACATCATACTCACCAATAAAAAGAAGAATTTAACACAACTAATCGAAATATCCATACCCAATACAACAAATATACAAAAGAAAACAGGAGAAAAAATTGAAAAATACATCCAGCTGGCTGAGGAAGTCAAAGACATGTGGCATCAGGATAAAGTTGACATCATACCAATTATAGTATCAACTACAGGAGTCATACCACACAATATCCACCAGTACATCAATGCAATACAGCTACATCCAAACACATATATACAACTACAGAAATCTGTAATTATTGATACATGTTCAATTACCCGAAAGTTCCTAAATGCAATATAACACATACCGTACAGTTAATAGGAAGTGACGCTTGATCAAGGTCCGCGTCACTTTCCATTCTCAAGCAGACTTAACGTCTGAGAAAGTAAACAAATAATAATAATAATAATAATAATAATAATAAATTACAAGCATTAGCCAAACGACTCAGAAGATACAAAAAAAGTGAAAATAGAAGGAAACAAAACCAAACATTCAACACAAACCAAAAGAAATTTTACCAGACAATAGATAACACACACATTAAAATAAACAATCCACCAAACATAACAGACATGGAACACTTCTGGAGCAACATATGGTCTAACCCGGTACAACATAACAGGCATGCACGGTGGATACAAGCAGAAACAGACACATACAAGATGATACCACAAATGCCTGAAGTGATAATTTTGCAACATGAAGTCACCCAAGCAATTAATTCTACTCACAATTGGAAAGCCGCTGGAAAAGATAAAATAGCAAATTTCTGGTTAAAGAAGTTCACCTCAACACATTCACATCTAACTAAATTATTTAACAGTTACATTGCAGACCCATACACATTCCCTGATACACTTACACATGGAATAACTTATCTGAAACCTAAAGATCAAGCAGACACAGCGAACCCAGCTAAATATCGCCCCATAACATGCCTACCAACAATATACAAAATATTAACTTCAATCATTAAACAGAAATTAATTACACATACAACACAGAACAAAATTATAAATGAAGAGCAAAAAGGCTGTTGCAAAGGAGCACGAGGATGTAAAGAGCAACTGATAATAGATGCAGAGGTGACATATCAAGCTAAAACTAAACAAAGGTCGCTACACTACGCATACATTGATTACCAAAAAGCTTTTGATAGTGTACCCCACTCATGGTTACTACAAATATTGGAAATATACAAAATAGATCCTAAATTGATACAGTTCCTAAACGTAGTAATGAAAAATTGGAAAACCACACTTAATATCCAAACAAATTCAAATAATATCACATCACAGCCAATACAGATTAAGCATGGAATATACCAAGGAGACTCATTAAGTCCTTTCTGGTTCTGCCTTGCTCTGAACCCACTATCCAACATGCTAAATAATACAAATTATGGATACAATATTACTGGAACATACCCACACAAAATCACACATTTGCTATACATGGATGATCTAAAACTACTGGCAGCAACAAATCAACAACTCAACCAATTACTAAAGATAACAGAAGTATTCAGCAATGATATAAGTATGGCTTTTGGAACAGACAAATGTAAGAAAAATAGCATAGTCAAGGGAAAACACACTAAACAAGAAGATTACATATTGGATAACCACAGCGACTGCATAGAAGCGATGGAAAAAACGGATGCCTATAAATATCTAGGATACAGACAAAAAATAGGAATAGATAATACAAATATTAAAGAAGAACTAAAAGAAAAATATAGACAAAGACTAACAAAAATACTGAAAACAGAATTGACAGCAAGAAACAAGACAAAAGCTATAAATACTTATGCCATACCAATATTGACCTACTCATTTGGAGTAGTGAAATGGAGTAACACAGACCTAGAAGCACTCAATACACTTACACGATCACAATGCCACAAATATAGAATACATCACATACATTCAGCAACAGAAAGATTCACATTAAGCAGAAAGGAAGGAGGAAGGGGATTTATCGATATAAAAAACCTACATTATGGACAGGTAGACAATTTAAGAAAATTCTTTATAGAACGAGCAGAAACTAGCAAAATACACAAAGCAATCACTCATATAAATACATCGGCTACACCACTACAATTTCATAACCACCTCTACAACCCTTTAGACCACATAACATCAACAGATACGAAGAAAGTAAATTGGAAAAAGAAAACACTTCATGGCAAGCACCCGTATCATCTAACACAGCCACACATCGATCAAGACGCATCCAACACATGGCTAAGAAAAGGCAATATATACAGTGAGACAGAAGGATTCATGATTGCAATACAGGATCAAACAATAAACACCAGGTATTACAGCAAGCATATTATTAAAGATCCCAATACCACAACAGATAAATGCAGACTTTGTAAACAACAAATAGAAACAGTAGATCACATCACAAGCGGATGTACAATACTAGCAAATACAGAATACCCCAGAAGACATGACAATGTCGCAAAAATAATACATCAACAGCTTGCCTTACAACATAAACTTTTAAAACAACAAGTTCCTACATACAAGTATGCACCACAAAATGTACTGGAGAATGATGAATACAAATTATACTGGAACAGAACCATTATAACAGATAAAACAACGCCACATAACAAACCTGACATCATACTCGCCAATAAAAAGAAGAAATTAACACAACTAATCGAAATATCCATACCCAATACAACAAATATACAAAAGAAAACAGGAGAAAAAATTGAAAAATACATCCAACTGGCTGAGGAAGTCAAAGACATGTGGCATCAGGATAAAGTTGACATCATACCAATTATACTATCAACTACAGGAGTCATACCACACAATATCCACCAGTACATCAATGCAATACAGCTACATCCAAACATATATATACAACTACAGAAATCCGTAATTATTGATACATGTTCAATTACCCGAAAGTTCCTAAATGCAATATAACACATACCGTACAGTTAATAGGAAGTGACGCTTGATCAAGGTCCGCGTCACTTTCCATTCTCAAGCAGACTTAACGTCTGAGAAAGTAAAGAAATAATAATAATAATAATAATAATAATAATAATAATAATAATAGGTAATGCTGGGAATAATTTAGGGTACAACCACAACCACAGAGTTGAGAGAGATATCTCTAACATTGCTGAGAAAGCAACACACATCAATGTGAAGGTAGTTTCACTGTGCCAACGTTTAGATAGGCCATGGATGAAACATTCTATGAACCATGTCAATGAGGAGCTCAGCAGAGCTTTGTGGAAACCACGCCAGATACACATTGAAATGGTTGTTGCAATGCTGGTAAGCCGGTATCATCACACACGCTATGGCTTACATTTAAATAGAGCAGTGAAAAAGCTTATTACAGATTTTATCACCAATAGCACTAGAAAGAACCAAGATGGCATCCACCCAACCCCAATACATTCACCATAGATCTTTCTTATGATAAAAGAAAAAGAAAGACAGAGTGTAAAAGTAGTTCGAGTTGATAATAATCTGACGGATACCAAAATTAGAAGTAAGAGCTCTGACATACATCATTACCTAAAAATATTCCATCAGAATATAAGAAATCTGATAAATAAAAGGGAAGACCTGCTGCTTTCAATTCAAGATTCGACATAATTAGATAAAACTGTTATTGATATACTTTGCTTAACAGAATATCATCTAGGAGCTGTAGAAATTGAGCAGATACACTTACAAAATTAGATTTCAGTACTGTAGAACCAACTTAAGAAAAGTAGTTGTAGCAATTTTTATTCACGGCACTCTTAGGTCTCAGGTCTATCTCTCTGCTGCAGTAAATACTGCACTGAACAAGATTTTGAGTGCTGTGCAGTCAAAAAGCGAACTAGAAAAGCAGTCTATCCTAATTATAGCTTCCTACAAGACACCAGTATAAAATACCCCAAAATAATTATTTAGGCTTTCCCAGTGATATTTTGACATGTTGAATAATTGGGTTTTCTGCCAGTTGTTCATGTCATTCGCACGCTCACTGTTTTCTCTGAGTGCTTCTGAAGAAGGAGAACCTGAAGAAGATAGCGAGTCACATCATCAAAATACGATGCAAACAACTGGAGGAAGACCCAATTATTCAACAATCCTAAAGTTTCTTGCTCACTTAGAAACAGTACTTATAACATTATACAAGAGCAACAGCAAAATTATTTTATATGGAGATTTTAACGCTGACTTTCTATCAACCAACAGTAACCACAGATAATTTGAAACACCCAATAATCACATCCCCTACAAGGGTATACAACTGCAGCAAAGCCAAGATCATGAATGTTTTTCTGAATGCCACAGAATATTATAATGTAAAAATATTGGCTATAGAAAATTGCCTATCTGGCCATGGAGGCCAAATAACAATCCTAAATCTCACTAACATAAAAACAATTAATGTACACACTCAGGTTAGGCATGTTATGTTCATAAATGATGAATCAGTAGTGGGACAAAGTTCGTGTCACCCATTTTGCATTGTTGCCAAATTTATTCAAGATGGCGGATCCCAGATGGTGGCAGTAGACTAATCCAACCCCCTCCCTTCCTCCCTCCCCTCCCCAAGAAAATGGCAGGAAGTTCAAATTTTGGTGGAAAAAGGTCACTTGGGCTACCTCCACTAACCTAAGGAAATGGCAGGAAAGTAGGTCACTTGGGCTACCTCCACTAACCTAAGGAAATGACAGGAAAGTAGGTCACTTGGGCTACATCTACTAACCTAAGTCATCAGATGGCGACCTCTTCCTTGGAATTGGTGGGAAAATGGACATAAGTCTTTATTTTGCAAGCAGTCTTTATTTAAACAATTTGAGGCAGTAGCTCCATCTAGTGTGTTCAGTATGAGGTCCAGAGTGCAACTGACCTAGTACACAGTATTGCCACCAGAGGGCGCTGTCGTCCCATGGCGGTCTAGGGGAAAAATGGCACGAAAAGGACTAAGGCTGTTCTGGGGTGCTGGATAGGAAAAACTGTGCTTTGTCTATTTTGGAACAATTTATTTAGTGGTGGATTTCACGTAGTTTATTTATTGCACTGATACAAAACACTCAACCCTGGCGTACCTGGAGTGACACTATATAGCCTACAGACATGCAAACTACTCCTAATTCACCGAAATAATGCAGTTTACTGATGTGCAGACATGAAAACAACTCGTAAATTGTTAAAATAACGTATATAAAACGCCCTGCAGACATGCTCACTAATTCTCAACTGACCAAATAATGCTGTACACTGAGGTACAGACACGCAAACAGCTCGAAAATTACCGAAATAATGCAGTATACTGATGTACAGACACACAAACAACTCGTAATTTGTCTAAATAATGCATGTAAAAGGCCCTGCAAACACGCTCACAGCGCTTCAAACAGCCGAAAATAATGCAGTGCACAAACGCTCAGTGCACGTAAAAATCACTTTAGAACTATCGTCAAGTGCGACGTATCAGCAAACTCTTCCCTACAAAGGTCCCAACAGATGCACGCACCGACGCCGCCGACTCCGGACGCGAGCCACCACCGAGGAGACGAACACAGAGACGCAAGCCATTGCTCTCAGGCCACTGCCGCCTTCAGACAGCAGTTGAAAGTCGTGTCTATTTTCGGGTATACAGTTAGAAATCTTTGAGTGCTAAAGTGATGTCACATGTATATGTAAATAAGAGTCAAGTCACCCTCTGTGTTTTCCGTTGCTGGCACGATGCCTTTCTACCTATGGTCCAGCGAAGACGTAATTGCAGAGTGACTCATCATCGTAGGTGCAGATAAAAGATTGTCAGTGTTATACGGACGTCACAGGTCTATGTAAATAACAGCCAAGTGTCTCTCTCTGAATGTGCTATAGAAATCTGTTTCAATGCTTCCCAGAATAGCACAGGGTGCATTGTTCCTAGTGATCCTAAGGGGACATGTGAGATGTGTCTAGCCGTGCATGTGTTTACCAGCCCAGCGTGACTGATGCATGACCGTGAAATGTTTACGTAGCAACTCATCATCGCAGGCACAGCTAGAAGGTGCTCAATGACATACTGTTGTCTCATGTCTATGTAAATAGCAGCCAAGTTCCCCCTCTGGACGCGCTACAGAAATCTTCTGCAGTGCTTTCGAAAACTGTTAGCAAAAATAGTCCAGAATAGCACGGAATGCATCCGTCCTGATGCTCCTAACGGCAGAGCCCGTCCATCACGTCAGCCCCTCACAGAAATCGTAAAGTTTCTTAGAAACAGCTAACGGTCGCTTTTGTAGGAGCCGAATGCATTCCTCTCGATGGTCCTAACTTGGCACCCGACCATCACGTGTTACCCTTACTGGGAATCGTTAAGTCCTGCTTTCAACAAACATCTCCGAAACGCAAACGTCCTCACCGCTACGTAGTCTCCTGTATCGCAGCACAAAGGATGTCTTTGAATGAATGGAGCATTCTGATTGGCTCTGACTGTATTGCTGGTGCGGAAGCACTGTCTGCCTTTTTCTTTCTTCAGACGAGACATTCAGCAGCAAAACTATTTTGTACGGATCGCCATATTGCACTGACAGTTAAACCCTGCAAAAGTGGTCTACAGATCGTCAGATACGGAAATACTCTTGCTCAATTACACTGCTCTGCTACTGAGGACGGAAGCTTGAATATTTCAGCCTGAAATCTATCTCCAGCCACCATATCGATGTAGTAAACATACAGTTCTATCCTGCACCATACAGAATCGCCCCTTTTGCATCATGCATATAGCTGTCGAAAGCTATATACCGTGAAGACAGACAGCATAAGCACATGCACTGAATATACTCCTCGCAGCACTAGATATTTCCCGTGAGGACGGTTGGTCATCCACTCACAAGGCTTGACCAGAACGGCCTCAGCGGACCGAAGTGACTCTCCGAAATGTTGTACAAAGTCGGCGTCGGTTCTCCTCGCCACAAAGGCGTTACTGTATCTGGTCCCGACCTTGCTTGCTTTCTACACCCATCTCCAGACTCTGGGATTACAAGAACATATGTAATTTCACATGGTTTGCCAGAATATCATACCATTTACGCGATACTTCACGATATTGAGTACATAGCAATATCACTTGCATAGCAGTATCGCTTGCACAGTATAATTCCGAAGATATAGACTGGAAATTATTTCTCTAGAAATCCGAAACTTCGGCGAAATCGAGAGTGCTGTAACCACTGAGTAACTAGAAACTTATCCTGTCTACGAAGACCTTTGCGTCAAAACTCGTAAAAAATAGAGGAAACTGATATTTCCACTCGCAAATACAAATGTCGGTGATGTAACGATTCCAAATCATCCCTGTAATTTACAAAATCAACTAAGGCGTTTCTCATTCGGAACTTAGTAGAAGTCAGAGAAAGCTATATCTACCACCTTCTGTAACTCGTGTACAAACAAGCTAAACTGAGTTAGTGCAACAGGACTATGTTTTGACCATTCGATGGAAACGGGAACATGTGGTAGCTCTGCCAACTGTGCATGATGCGTAAGGTCAGCGCCAAACAAAGGCTGCTCCTGCAACATGACAGACAGTACGGGAACTGGGAGAAGGACGAGGATTTTGCTGCTGCATTCTGGTGCTTCTTCAAACTACATACAGGTACTGCAGTAAGAAGCAGATTCGGGTCCCTCAGGGCCCATTAACGTCTATCACCCCAACATTCTACCATCGTTATTCTGTACCATTCAACATAGACAAATTACAAGCTATGAAAGCTCCACTAACTTAATCCGATAGAGAACTCGATAAGATTTTTACCACATCTCTCTCCTCCCATATGTCGAAAACAAATACTGTATGCATGCCAGCACTGAGCACCTGTGGCGATCCTATTAAATATACAGGTATTGATCCACTGCACAGACCTGTTTAAAGTTTTATCACTTGTACTGTAGGAGGATGACCATATTCCACACCATTAGTCACAAGAAACGCTCCATGCAGCCCTGTGTCATTGTTAGAAACATTGCTTTTCTTCTACTGTACCACACTTCGTACAATGCCATACATTTTGTTTTCCACCACGACTTTGCGGTCTGTGTCAGGTTATAAACTGACATTAACACATTTTGATCCACTGCCTCTCACAGAAAACTAGATGTCGCATGATGTAAATCATGTTGTTGCTGCTGCTACCATAGCACACACACTGGATGATTTTAAATAAGAGACAGTTTACAACATAAGGAAACTGGAAGAGTTTTGCGGTGTTGTGGAGTGTTTCCAAACTGCTGTCCGAAGGTGACTGAAAACCTCTACATTTAAACTCATCCGTCACAGTATGGGATAGCTGATGACTCTGTGTTTCATTTCGATTGATTCCGCATATTGCGGTCATGAACATGATCACTGTTTTGGTGCTAGCTGCCCCCAGAAGGTGTTGCCCCTCCACCAAGACTCTTCCTCCACCTCAAACAAGCGATGTCAGTCAGTCATTATGTGGCAGTCAACAGCGAACCAGTGGACAGACGGGATGGAGAAGACACTGTCGATGTATTGTAATAATAAGCATCACAGTTGATAGTGAGAACAATTTTAGCAGTTTTACAGTAATTTCAACACTGACCAATGGTGCGACAGCATGCTTCCCAATTTCAGTATCACCGCTGAACCTTCCCTCCTCTACTTTTCGAGTACTATTGCGAATGTAGATAGATAACAGTGCAGTACGTCCGTTCATTGTTAATTCTCGGACATATACATCATCAAAGTATATCAGACAGCGCTCTACATATTTGTAGCACCTCGAGCATAGTGCATAATTAACGATCTGTCTCTACGCAGATGGGTGTTACAGAGCTTTCTCGCAGTCTTAGGATAAAATTAGAGACTGAAAGACCTCCTCGCACTGTCTTTGACCAACCCACTCTGCAGCACTTTTACCGATTTAATCTGCAGCTGACCAGAATTTATCGCTACATTCCACATCACGTGACTGAATGGAGCTTGCTGAGTCCTCCCCCATCCATGAACACAAGATTTCTCCAGATGCACCCATGTTGAGGAGGTTAGCACCCCTTATCGGTCTACAGTATTAAATTTCAAAGTATTGTGATGTAATAGCAGACAGTTAAGAAGAACAAGAAACGGTCGGTTTTTATGCATGATGGAGCTCCAGACAGATGAAGTTCGACGCATTTTTAAGTAAATCAATTGTGCTATCAATTCTGAAGTATTGTACTAATGTCTAGGTTCAGTACCAGGAGGATATTGGTAAGAGAGCACATAAACACACACACCCCTAAGGCTATACAGTTCTGCACTTAAAACAGGCTATAATGTTAGACTGCTTCAGTTTCCAACCTATCAGTCATGTGGAATGCAGCGCTGTTAATATCCCAATGTAAGAAATATATTTCCAGTTCGTGACATACATTCTTCTTGCAGGTTTCTCTACGATAAACTATGGTAACAAACTGTAAAACGTAAAAACTACTTCAAAAAAGCGGCTCTGAGTGATACATGCACAATATAGCTTTCCAGATTTATAGAGTCCACTGCTCACATCTGAACATGGTTCAGAAAATATACTATGCCCACATCAATCCTATATAAAATGATCGTTAGTCATGGAGAATACTTATTACAAGCAAACAGATAAACGCATAGCAGCGGCGTCCGACATGTGAAATTACACGTCATGCCGTCACTAACTCTGTAAACAGCACATCTGTAAAACAGATGTATACACGGGGATTGCAGTGTCTCACAAACACCTATGGCTAACTTAGAATCATTTTAGTTATGACACTGAAGTCTCGATTTTATACCCAAGATGCGGCAGGGGAATGGAGTACATCGCATAAATCTTCGTTCGTTTAGAGGAATGTGTCGAAACAGGATGGTCAAGTTTCATCACACATGAGATGGAAGCCCTCTGGTGACCGAGAGGTTTGCTGTTATCGATCACAAGTAGACAGTGCTGTAAGCCACATACAGAACATGTGGTTGTATATGAGTCGAACGCAGGCTATGTCACACGACTGTTGCATCCCACAGAACAGCGGAAAAAATTGTCAAATGACCTGCAACAACATCTCCGTCTCTAGACTTCATCATCAGTCTGCCATTAAATCGTACGTCATTACAGCTCCATCTCAATCGATCATCCTGTCCACTCTCTGTTATCCTTTAACGCAAATGCATGCAGATGGTTCTTTGTTTTCCTGAAAAGCGTCAAACACGGTAGTCAACTCGCGTGTATCACTGTTACCTCAATAGATATACAGTAGAATGCTGCCTTTCTGGAAAAGAAAAAGTGACTGTTTCCCTGGTTCCCTTCGCTTCCATGTCGACGTTTTCTCAGATACATCTTGCTGTCGTATACTTGTTCCCATGTACAAGAATTGTTCTGCGCCAACCAGAAGACACACAAGTACTTCCTCAATTTCCCCAAATGTCAGTATATTTTCCCTCGAGTTATATGTAGTTTCCCAATTCTATGGATTTTTTTTATGTCACTCCTACCCATGCGATCATGACATAACCTCTCATTCCATGTTCTAAAATTGCTTGTATATGTAGTACAGCTGCCAACACCTACCGCAAATGCACTGTTTTTCTGATCAGGAGGCATAGTATAAGCACTGTTCTCGATTGCATCCAGTCGTCTCCAACCACATATTACACATTTGCAGTGCGTTTAGTCTGTAGGAACACAAAAGACTCAGCCACCCTCAGAAGCCATAAAACTAATTGAATTCTACCCAACATATACCAATGATAATACTGGACTTCAGTCCACAACATCCAATCAAATTATAAAAAATCATCAGATCCATATAAAACACAAGCTCTGGATTCAACCAGAGCACTAAAACATATTGTGCTATTTACGTAACCACTCACTAAAAACTGGGATATTCCTATCAGAGTAAAACATACTTCAGTAATACAAATACACAAAGGCGATGAGAGACATGTAATATATGACTATTGGCCTATCTCTTTGCTGTCAATTCTTTCAGAAGTATTTGGGAGGTTCTCGTACATCAGGCTATATGAACACTTAACACAAAATGGCTCACTGACAACCTCCCAGTTTAGATTTCACAGTTGGTGTAATATTCAGTCTCACAAAAGAATTTCTAGATGAATTGAATCATAGAAGGTTCCCCGTAGGGATTTTCTGTGATTTTGATAAATTTTTCAACTATGTAAAACAGAACCTAATAGCACAAAAACTCCCACACTGTGGCATCAAAACCAACCATTAGCTAGGCTAGAATGCTGCTTACACAACATGAAACAAAGAGTTGCTCCAACAGGTGCAGGTGAAACAATAAAATCAGAGTGGGGAATTATTAAGTAAGATGTTCCCCAAGGCTTGATTCTTGGACCACTGATCTCATTAATGAATATTAACGATCTACCATCATCAGTAAATAATAATGCAAATACAGTAATGTTTGCTGATAGTACTAGTATCTAGATCAATGGCATGAAACCCTCAAGGCCAGTTACAACTGAAACAATAACACAACAAATATACAAATGGTTCTAAAAAAACAAATTAATGCAGTCTCCTACAGAAAAAACACATTTCAAACCCTTGATGTAGATATTAGTGTTCAGAAAATAAATGAAATTTCACACACAAGATTTCTAGGAATATAAATGGATAATAAATTAAGATGGCGTCAATATATTGATTACATACTGAAGAAACTAAGCTCAGCATGCTTTGCAATAACAACTATATCGCCCATTGTTGACAGTGAAATAATAATGTTCTCATGTCTCCACTCCCTGATACCATACATGGTATAATAATCTGGGGAAATACTGTAAAAGTAGAAAAAGTTATTAAATATAAAAGTGAGCTGCAAGGTTTATCTGTGATGCCACAAATTCAACATCCTATTGGCCCCTATTCAGGACACTTGGAAGGTTAATACTCACAAGTCAGTGCATATACTTATTAATGTTATTTTTAATCAACAATAAAAACTTTTATGAACTAACTGTGATATTCACAATCATGATGCAAGGTAGGAGCAAAGATTTTGCAGAGACCCAGTATTTCTCAATGTAGAACAAAAACGACTTATCCAGGCTGGAATATGAATTTTCAACAAGATCCAACTGAATATAAAAAAAGGAGACCGACAACTCTTGGCTATTCAAGAGGAAACTCAACACTTCCTTATAAAGCGTACTCTACATAATTTAAATGACTCTCTGAAGATAGAGGATTTCTATAAGGTGTATTATATTATGAATAATGTAATTTGATCGCCAATGTTTGTATTATTGTGTATCCTGTACGTATATTGTCTGCAGTACCGTTGTTTGCTTTTATACCTTGAATATAATATTGCATATCTTGTATTTAAACTACACTCCTGGAAATGGAAAAAAGAACACATTGACACCGGTGTGTCAGACCCACCATACTTGCTCCGGACACTGCGAGAGGGCTGTACAAGCAATGATCACACGCACGGCACAGCAGACACACCAGGAACCGCGGTGTTGGCCGTCGAATGGCGCTAGCTGCGCAGCATTTGTGCACCGCCGCCGTCAGTATCAGCCAGTTTGCCATGGCATATGGAACTCCATCGCAGTCTTTAACACTGGTAGCATGCCGCGACAGCGTGGACGTGAACCGTATGTACAGTTGACGGAGTTTGAGCGAGGGCATATAGTGGGCATGCGGGAGGCCGGGTGGACGTACCGCCGAATTGCTCAACACGTGGGGCGTGAGGTCTCCACAGTACATCGATGTTGTCGCCAGTGGTCGGCGGAAGGTGCACGTGCCCGTCGACCTGGGACCGGACCGCAGCGACGCACGGATGCACGCCAAGACCGTAGGATCCTACGCAGTGCGTAGGGACTGCACCGCCACTTCCCAGCAAATTAGGGACACTGTTGCTCCTGGGGTATCGGCGAGGACCATTCGCAACCGTCTCCATGAAGCTGGGCTACGGTCCCACACACCATTAGGCCGTCTTCCGCTCACGCCCCAACATCGTGCAGCCCGCCTCCAGTGGTGTCGCGACAGGCGTGAATGGAGGGATGAATGGAGACGTGTCGTCTTCAGCGATGAGAGTCGCTTCTGCCTTGGTGCCAATGATGGTCGTATGCGTGTTTGGCGCCGTGCAGGTGAGCGCCACAATCAGGACTGCATACGACCGAGGCACACAGGGCCAACACCCGGCATCATGGTGTGGGGAGCGATCTCCTACACTGGCCGTACACCACTGGTGATCGTCGAGGGGACACTGAATAGTGCACGGTACATCCAAACCGTCATCGAACCCATCGTTCTACCATTCCTAGACCGGCAAGGGAACTTGCTGTTCCAACAGGACAATGCACGTCCACATGTATCCCGTGCCACCCAACGTGCTCTAGAAGGTGTAAGTCAACTACCCTGGCCAGCAAGATCTCCGGATCTGTCCCCCATTGAGCATGTTTGGGACTGGATGAAGCGTCGTCTCACGCGGTCTGCACGTCCAGCACGAACGCTGGTCCAACTGAGGCGCCAGGTGGAAATGGCATGACAAGCCGTTCCACAGGACTACATCCAGCATCTCTACGATCGTCTCCATGGGAGAATAGCAGCCTGCATTGCTGCGAAAGGTGGATATACACTGTACTAGTGCCGACATTGTGCATGCTCTGTTGCCTGTGTCTATGTGCCTGTGGTTCTGTCAGTGTGATCATGTGATGTATCTGACCCCAGGAATGTGTCAATAAAGTTTCCCCTTCCTGGGACAATGAATTCACGGTGTTCTTATTTCAATTTCCAGGAGTGTATTTACAGTACTGTATGATTTTGTTCTATTTTTACAAATCTAATAATGTATTCATTGACATGTCCTCTTTACAGTCCTACATCACAGTATAATATTTGTACAGACATAATATTAAAGAACCAAATAAAAATCAAATCAGATCATCAAAAGCTTCTAATTGAATGACTCCCACTCCAAGCTCCTCAGTAGCATCACCACTCAACACTTACATACATTGTTTCAATTTACGCAATTTATTTATGAAACTCTTCAGAATGTCATGTGTTTTGTGGTGCCTCAATCTTGATACCATTTGTTTTCTCATTTGTGTTGCAAATTTATGTCATTTATATTGCCAGTAGATAAGCTGACAGTGGCTAGTGCTTTATATTTAATTTTTTTAAAATCCTTACAGTCGGGTTTATCATTTGTCTCATTTCTGCCTAATGTTGCATTTGGAATTCTCTTGGAGAATGACCATTATGTTTGCGTTTGTTACACATACAAGTCTCTTCGATATTAGGTACTTGGTATATGGTTTATTTCTGCCATGTTTCTTTACATGCCCATTTTTGCTACTTTTGGGACACTGAACTGTAGGCTTTTCTTGTTGACTTGCTCTGACAAAGTATTAATTTGGTTTGAAACGAAAACATTTTTGCACATTGTTGACTGTTCTGCCTCATTTAGTCTTCCACATGCAAACGTTCAAATGATGAGTCAAAATTTTTGTTGGCAGCTGTCACATTATCCCATGCAATATGGAAGTGGTGAGGTTTGATGGTAACATTACAAGGATTCACAACATAATCCAACTGTCTTTCACACCTTCTGCATAGGCCAATATTCGTGAATCTGCATACAATTTTCAACAACCAACGTATTAGTATTGCTTATAAATGAAGAAATTCCTTTGCAAACCTTCAATTGTTAAATATGATTCCTTTCCATAAAAGGTTTTGATGTTTTTAAGCATCTGACAAGCCAACTTGCAATTTACTATATTTCTGGCTTTGTTCCTGCTGATATTCAAATCTATAAAAATTTGCCCCTCAGGATCTTTGTTGATCCAAGTTCCTCTTCTTCGTTTAATTTCCAGTATGGTTACTACTGAATACAATTACTTTGCCTTCAGTTTTAGATCTACTTTAAATCTTCAAGAGATATAACTGACATTTCTGTAGTGATGCTCTGACAAAAGTTCATCCCTTTCAATGTGAGTTCACTGATAACAGACAAAAATTTACTATTAGTGAACTTAAAGCATGTAACTGATCTTTCTGACTGCACTTTGACTGACAACCATGAAGGTATACCTCCTTATTATTGACAAAATGATTCTGTGATGTTCATCTGCTGATGTTAACTTGCTAATTGGGACTATTCGCTGATTAGCAATGGTTCAATGACCAGTTCGTCCACATTCTTACAAAAGGTGACAAGAAGTTACATGTCCAGCTTTCTATTTCCGTGTATGTAGGCCCATAAGCTCTTAAAAGATTCCATTTCATGATGTTTAATATAACATGTTCATGTATAACATACTTGACAAGAATGACTGGCAGATCAAAGAGTAATTATTACAACATTATTTAAAAAATGAAACATACATATAAACACCAAAAAGAAAAAGAGAGAACATTAACTCACAACAAGATATCATCATATCTTCAGCGTATAACCAACAGTTGAGGAGCAATAACTAATTGAAATTTAAAATAAAGAGTGATAAGAATTTTGCAGCCTATCCAGAATGTAAATATCCATCCACACAGTACAATCTGTCTGCACAGATATCTATACGAATGTCTGTGTACGCAATAGATCGTTACAAATGTGATCTTGTACTACCTGGATATTGAACTCCAGCTGCCAGCCATAGATGCTCATATTTCGTTTCTTCACAAACTACAATGTGGCTGCTACAAATGTCACTAGAACACGAAAAGAAAAAACTTTTCGATTCCACTGTCACATCAGCCTATCGCATCGCATGTTGACATTAAAGTTCAAAACAAGAAATAAGTACGTAATTCTTTGTCATGTGCAGACTGATGGGGATTTGTTTGTCAAACTACAACATGAGTCACGATGCAAAGAACGTGAAACCGCTGGCATGCTGCAGTTCTGTACTCAAAGAGCAGACTTCTACTTGTGTTCACACAGCTATAAGCAGAAATATCTCTGCTCTATGCACACGACCGCAGACATAAATTACTAGACTGGCAAAGACGTAGCTTTTACTGAAGCCTCCCGTTTATTATTCGAAAAATATCGTAAGTTCGTGAAAGCAGGTTAAAAGCACACCATTAAGCTACATCTGTCAATACTAGACTATTAAACTCCCTAAAAAGTACATAAATCATGTAAATGGTACTTCGGATAAGACGAAGTGGAATGGAATTATTTAGGCTTACAAACAGTGCAAAAACAAAAATGCATTAGATGTTTCTGATAATATTTGCGTTGAGACATGTTCCTTTCTTTGTATCTTCCGTCTGCTGTACGAAAAATAACAACTAAACACGACGCATTTGTAGACCATTACGTCAAAACACTACTTACGAGTGCTTTATCACTAAATAATCGGCTGTTCGCACGTCTTTTGCGCTGGTCGCCAAATTGCTATTCTAAACTGTGCGAGAACGGAAACGACGGGAAACACTAGATTCACATCGGTAACACTTATCCATGACATCGCAATGACCGCTGGTACATCCATCTAGGTTCGTGGCCATATTAAGTACTGAGAAGTGGGAGAAATATTATTTGTAGGGCTATGGCTATGTTTGAATACGACTTGAACTGTTCGAACAGTTTACGTCACGGTTCGGAAAATCTCTGTTTCTGTTCAATCTTCTGCTCGGTCTGCGATCTAGTGACTTTTGTTGGCACTATCACACAGACCTGTCTCGTGTTTTTAGTGCGCTATGGATTTTAACAATAAAAACAACTTAGAAACACGCACTGAGTTATCTTCTAGGGCGCAGATCAGGCATAACAAAGGAAAGTATCAAAGAAATTAAAGGACGGCAGTCATGACTCCGTATAATTCTCTAGCTTTCGATCGTCCTCTATCTGCTGAGGCCTGATGGTACTCTCTCCAAGACAGGTCATTCCATTGTAATTTATTCTCACGATAAAACTTACAGTCACTTCATTGCAATACAGTTCGTTTTTTCAGCATTTAATTCTTGATTAGTTCTCTTCATTGTTTCTTCTGAATGTTGCGGTCTTGCTTTAAAACTGATTAAAATCTCGTGAAGTTTTTATCTGTCATTCAAATATCTGAACAGTGATTGAATTGCTCATTTGCAACCTACTTGTAAAGTCGTTACCTTGTCTCGTACTCAAACAACATACTGGGTCAGTCAAGCAATATTTTTTGCAGGCCAACATTTTCGTCTTTGTCAGTTACCTTTACTTAAAAATCGAAATAAAAGTTTCTTGTACTGCCCCATAAATATTGTAAGAGTATACAAATTGTAAATGTGTTCACAGGCGCCGGCCATAGTGGCCGTGCGGTTCTAGGGGCTACAGTCTGGAACCGCGCACCGCTACGGTTGCAGGTTCGAATCCTGCCTCGGACTGGATGTGTTTGATGTCCTTAGGCAGTTAGGTTTCAGTAGTTCTAAGTTCTAGGGGACTGATTACCTCCGCTGTTAAGACCCATAGTGCTCAGAGCCATTTTGTTCAGACACAACAGCAGTTTGTGCAGTAGTAGGATTTAATGCTGCCTCCTTCACTGATTCACGAAACTGAGAAATACAGGGTCATTATAATTAAAGTTAAACTTTCAAAATGTTGTAGAAATAACACTGCTGGTCAGAATGACTCAAATTGCAACCCAATATTATCGGGGAAAGGGGAACACATATGGCAGAAGAAAAAAAAAACAGTGTCTGTGTCAGAATACGTAAATGAAAACACGCCGGGTACACGGATTTTCCTCCTCTCGCATCTGCAATGTTCGCCGTTACTGCCTCAATGCAGGATCGCGCTCTGCTTATAAACCTGTTTTACGAGAATGATGACTGTGCACACGTCGCTCTGCAGAAGTTCCGGACACTGAAGGGTTTCAAAAGATTCTTTGGTCTTATGACTCCCGTGAGTTTGGAGAAAATGATTTGGAAATTCGAAAAGCCAGGTTCTTCTGGTGTGCAACCTGTTAGAGGGAGGAAACGAATTGATTCGACATCAGAGGAAGCAGTGGCCACAGTAAAGTGTGGTCACGTGACGTGTGGTCATGTACAAACGTGTAGTGCACGCAGAATTGCCCGAACATTGGACATACCCGTGAACATGGTGCATAAAATCCTATGAAACCCCCTTCTTCGCTATCCATTCAAAATTACCCTTGTGCATGAGTTGCTTCTTGTTGACCTGCCAGTAACAAAGACCTTCGCATTTGAATTTCTTGCTCGCATGGAAGTGGACAATAATTGCCCATGGATGATTTTGTTGACAGACAAAGCCCACTTCCATCTGACAGGATATGTCAATACACAGAATTGTCGAATATGGGCAACAGAAAATCCACATGCAAATCAACCAGTACCACTTCATCTGTAAAGGTCATTGTGTGGTGGAGGTTTACAGCATCGTTTATTCTGGCCCTGTTACCTGTTCCGTCCCTGGTAAGCGCCATGAGTGTCTTTTGTGCAACCACGTCATTCCAGCTCTCCAACAGCGTATACATGTGGATGGGATCATTTTTATGCAAGATGGCGCACCCTCCACACATTGAAAATCCAGTTAAACAGCTAGTGAAGAGCCATTTCGGAAATGCTAGAGTTATCTGCCGCCATTTCCCTACTGTCTGGCCGTCCCGATAATCTAATTTTAATCTGTGTGACTTCTGGCTGGCTGTGGGGCTGTCTGAAAGATGTGTTCAGAGTTCTGATTACAGACTTAGCTGCATTGAAGGCACGCATTGCGCAACACTTTCTGAATGTGACCCCAAAACACTTTGATGTGTTGTGGAAAATGCTGTTTCCTGATTGCAACTTGTTGCAGAAACCGATGGATAGCATATTGAACATATTTTGCACCAGTCACACGGAAATTAATAACCCGATTTGATTTTAATTGATGCTTTTTATGTGGTTTTTGGCCTCAGGACAATTAAAACCCATGTGAGTGATGCTTTTTACCCGGTTTTTGGCCTCAGGAGAATTAAAAACCGATTTTTCCCATCCAGAGTGAGATGATTTTCTGTGGTGAATGGGCTTACATAACTAACAGTATTTCATCTGTACACTCATGCACACTAAGTAGTACAGTTTGTTTAATGTCAAAAGTACACCTTAGGCATTGTTGTATGATCCATTTGTCATTTGTAGTTGACCAGTATTAAATTATGATGCTTACAGAACCATCTATTGCTGCATTTTGTAACTATTTATTTTTCTTCTGCCATACGTTTTCCCCCTTCTCTGATAATATTCCATTGCAATTTGATGCCATTCTGACCAGTGGTGTTATTTCTACACCAGTTTGAAAATTTAACTTTAATTATAATCACCCTGTATATGCAGATCCATAGCTTATTTTTGTGATTAATTTGTAGTTTCTTGTGCATCCCTCACCATCACGCTGTGCAAGTCAAATGTCACGTGATTGTCTGAACAATCTTGATACTACATGCTACATTTTAATTTTTTCTTTCTTTTTTTCTACAAGATTCTGGGGTCTTATTAATTTAAGGAAAGCATGTTCCATAGTATTTGACGTTATGTGCACACAAGAGTGCTATCACCCAGCAGTCAGTTGCCATTGCCGAAAATTTACAAATTAAGCATGAAACACACAATTAAATACTCGAAATATGTTGATCATCTGGCAGAACAAAGTAAGTACCACTCAAAATAAAAAGCATATAAAAGACTCATACTTTTCAAAAAGAATTAAAACGTAATTTAGTCGCAGCTGTCTATAAAGTATAAGAGAATATTTAAAAGCTAGATATTTTATGGGACTTCCAGACAAGAACATTTTATATGTAGGTAGACGAAATGTATTCTGGTAATGGTACAGGAATGTACCTGTAGCTGCTTTCTCTCATTGTTTCATTTACTATCAAAAGTAACTGAAGGATGAAGTTCATTTTCTCACAGCGAATATTAATTATTTGCACACAGCCAACACACTTTTACCATTGGAGAAGATTATTGTTATGACAAGTACTTTTCACAACACATAATTGTGGTATATAAATGACTAGTATGATGTCAGTGGGTTCTCAATTTCAAAGACAGAAAATGCAAGAATAGTTTCAAAAACTGCAGTTGCGACGATATTCTTTATTTACAATCTTTTTACGGTTTCAGAAGAGTGTTATGGTAACACAACATTTGTTACACTGGTGAGCAAAGAACATTTAATTTTGTGTTTGTAACTAGACAAAGTTACGTTACACATATGGTCCTCAAATGAATAACAAGATCAATTAAAACTAAGTCAATGAACAGGTCAAACCGGATAAGATGAAGGAAGTTGTGACTTATCCACTGGTACACAGCCAATAAATCAGTTTCAATTTTTTAATACTAGTGAGGCACAGTCACTGATCAGGTATTTGCAGACCATTTCTAAAAATAAAGTAGCCTTGTTATCCACACATTACTTTCATACCTGGAAATAATTAGGTTATAGTCCCATCTCCCAAATGAAATAGTGAGACTGTACTCACTGCTGTGATGCCTCTACATAAACACAAGATGGATGGCCATTCCACAGGAGGCTCTCTACAATCAGGCTCAATATGACGCTGAAAGTTGATAGACGTCCCAGGCGATCTAAACTGTTCGAGAACCATGAGATTTAAATGCAAGTTAGCACACGAGGTACTTAAGACCGTTGGTGGGTACTTTTTCAGTTACATAATAGTTTTCCATAGGCCATACATGGAGCCAAACGTTCGCGAACTGTGGCCGACAAGCCGGCTAGTGCTACATCACGAGTTCATTGCAGGGCCCGTGTATCTCGTTGGCCCATTTCAAGTCATAGTGACATCATGGAGAAGTGTTACCAAGGTGAATGTTGCGTCTCTCTGGGAAATGACGAAGAGTTTTGCATTATCCATACCATGTCGTCCCAGCTCTAACCAAGTGACCAATGAAAAATCAGAACTGCAAGGCCAATTGGAAAGTGCATTGTTTCACCCACATGTATGTAAAAACAACTAATTTTTGGGTTGGATAGAGCAGCAATTAGTCGTGGAATTAAGTTGCTTTAATATGACATTTATAGGCACAGCGCAGATCAGATTTCGACCTGTGTCAGGTCATTATCAATGCTAAAACAAATACAAGAGTATATCTTACAATGTGATTTATAAAAGTTATAAGTCCATCACATCGTTGTCTTTTAATGTTAACATTACATACCAGTGCGGAATTGTAGCAGTTGTTCATGCTCAAGTGAATGCTTACACAGTTCAACCATTACTCTCGTAAAATTATATGTTGGTTTCACAGTACACATCGGTTTTGCGTGTGGCGCCCTCTATGAGCTGCACCTGAAATTACAGTTTTGACGACATTTTTGTAATATTTATATTGTACAGTAACTAAGTAGTAACATGAAATTATTATGAGTAAAACTATGTAAAAATTACAATTCTTACTTTTTCTCATGTCTGTAATGTGATAGATGTTTAAAATTAATATAGCACATAACAGTGACAGTTACACCTCATGGGCTAAAATTAATTATAAAACTGATATGGCTACGTAAAGTACATTATAGGAAGTATTGTACAAAATGCACTTTGTTGGCGCTAGTAGCACTTGTAAGCATCATTTCAATATGTCGCACTTAGTGGCCGAGAAATAAGAACAATATGATAAAGCGTGATCTTTTGAACACTTAGTCTGAAAAATGACAGTTTTAAATATTAATTGTTGCTAATAGTTACCCTCATGAGTTTGTGTGTTATTCTAATGCAATAAATTAAGTCAATATAGTGTTATGAAAGTGGTACTCGTTTAGATATTATGCAAGTGGCTGCTACATAATGACGTGAGGTTGCGACTGATCTCTGAGACCCCCTGGGTCGAATTTTTCACTGCTTTCAAGTAGGCAGTTTTCAAACAATTCCCAGAAATGGGCATTCTTCATTATGACCTGATCATTGATCAGGTTACACTTAGCATTTCTTTGGTGGCAAAAGATCTCCTTCTCCTCAAGAAGACTGACAAATCCACCCTTCCCACCTCTATGTAGCAACCTTACATTTGATGTTAACATTGGCAATCTATGTTTAGTTGACAATAAATGTGCAGCCAGACTTGATTTCTCTGCTGCGTCTTTTCTTTCTAGAGCAACATTTTCCTTGAACCTAGTTTCCAGTCTCCTCCCTGTCTGACCTACGTAACATGCTCCACAATCAGGACAATCAATTTTATAAACCCCAGATGAATCAAGTATATTTTTTACATCTACAGTATGTTGTAAGATACAGCCTAAGTTATTTGTTGTTCCAAAGGCTACTTTCACTTTGTATTTTCTGAAAATCGATGCAATTCTCATTCTCATTTTCCCATAGTAAGGCAAGGTGACAAATTTTGTACTTTCTTTTTTATCAAGGTATTTATCTCATTACCATATTTTTTCTCTACATTCCTATATATCATATCAACAAATGTGTTAGGATAATTATTCACTTTAGCGATATATCTTATAGTTGCCATTTCATTGTCATGTTCTTCTTTTGACAACTGAATGGCAAATACACGATTAATGGCGAAATTAAAAATCGCCTTTTTATGTTGAATTGGATGGTTTGATGCGTAGTCTACAATACCATCTGTGCATGTTTTTTGCGACAGATACCAAATGTGTGCCTACCATTCTTTCTCTGGATTGATAAATCTAGAAAATTTATGGAACAATTTATCTCAATTTCACCAGTAAACTTTATTGATCCAAGTGGGGCACAGTCAACACTGGAGTGCCTCAAGGCTTGGTACTGGAACCCTTACTCTTTCTTATATTTATAAACGATCTCCCACACTGCACCATGTCAGTGAGCAGGTTTGCCCTATTTGCTGTTGATACTTCTCTTCTAGTTGACAAAGCAACAGGGCCAACCAGCAAACATCTGTGAACAACGCATTTGATGACGTTCTGAAATGGTTAAATTGTAATGGACTCTCTCTGGAAAAAAAACTCATTATGTACAGTTTCACATGGCACATAAAGAACCAGGGGATATAAATATAGAATATAATGGACAACAAATAAACCAAGTCAACTCAGCTACGTTCCTGGTTGTGTACATAGAGTAGAAACTAAATTGGTCCAACCATATCCTAGATCTTCCTGAAAGAAGACTTTCATAGTAACCAGTCAAACTATACCCTTGTACAGAAAGGCATAAATTATGTAGGCATCAAAATTTACAGTACTCTTCCCAGTCTCATCAAAAGTCTTGCTCCAGAAACACCAAAGTTCAAGAGCAAACTGAAGGAATACCTAATATAAAAGTCATTCTATTCAATTAGTGAATTTTTTAATGCATAGGATCAAGTTTCTATTATACAACTGAGTTAGCCATGGATTGTAAGAATAATGTGAACTATTTGTTGCTGTAATGTTATATTGTTGCTCAAATACTTTGATATTGTTAATCTGAATGTCTGCACTTAAGTGTTAATTCTGATGTTTGTGATATGTTTTTAATTCTTCTAGTGTCCCACGTTGTTACTATGAGTCTTATCATGAATTAACCATATTGTGTGCTGTTGTATTTTTAACATTTTAAAAATACTGACTCGTTCCACATCCTTACAACTCCATTGCTATCAGGATCAACAGAACTCGCAATAAAATAAAATAAATAAAATAGATTGGTGCATAACCATATGCATGAAAATCGCAACATAGTTTGAAAAACCGTAAAATATTTATAACAAGTAAGAACACAGATATTGTTGCTGGTCTCAGTCAGACTCTGTCAAAAGCATGAAGATGAAAAAAATGGGTATAACAAGCTGTAAACCTGAGACCTTAGACACAGTAATTTGATGCTTCTCACTACATGACCAAACGAAACGTTGGTCTGTATGGATAAAGTTAATTATCATGTTGTGATCTCCTGATGACTTTTTCCATTGAAGTGTCATTACTTGTTATTTAATGATAAGAAATCCTACTAAGGTTGACATGTTTGTGATAAATCGTCAGTAGACCAAAAAGAAATCTTGTAAGAAAACGAATATAAGTCTGCATAAGAGTGAAGCATAGTGCTTTCTAATTGGCCTTCCAGTTCTGACATTTCGTTGGTCACATGGTTAGAGCTGGCATGACGTGATGGAGATAGTGCAAGCCCCTGTGCCATTTCCATTCTCGTCTAAACTGCTGGCTTCAGTGACACTAGTGATACTCTATATGTTATTGCCAGTCACAGACATACATGCATGTCTGTGTTGCCAGTCTGGCAAGGGTATGTCCATGCACATGACACAAGTTCCGGTCTACTGCTCGCCTGCCATCTGTTGGTACAAAAAAGAAATTTCAGTGGCAAGCAACTAAATTCTCGTACAGTAACCTCAAAGTTTATTTCACTTCTTTAGAAAAATAGGAAATTCTACTATGGTGTTTATTCACAACTTGTGCTGCAAAGAAATAGAAAGCAAACAAAATGCGAGAAACAGAGAGACAGATAAAAATGGCTACACAGCAGTAGCTGCTCAAGCAAAGGTAGTTTTATTTATTTATTTACCGTACTTATCTATGTATTTGTCCTTGAGATCTTGTTGGTATATATAATATACATAAGATGTTGGCGAGCATTTAACACAATATTGTTTCTACCATTTTAACATCATTAATCTCTTATGGTTACACTACTTATTATTGCTACATTATTTGTGTTTGTTCTGTGATTACAATATTACTATGGTTTCAATGGATAAGACTGGTACATTAATAGTTATCAAAATACTCTTTCAGACTATAGAAGCAGTGATGAATTACATACACCTTTGCTGCAGCTTAGAACTTTGGTATGTTTTTTATTGACTGTGTGTTACTTGGTTGTTTCCTGAATATCGTTTTTCTAAGGTTCAGAACTCCATTTTGGCAGAGCTTAGCTATTCTATGGTGCATATGGAGATCAATTTTTCGCCTTGTGTTGTGAGGGTGCACATCTTCATTTTTGAGGAAGAGTGCAGGATGTTCAGTCGCTTACTGATAAATAAATGCCTTCATATACAGGGTGAGTCACCTAACGTTACTGCTGGATATATTTCGTAAACCACATCAAATACTGACGAACCGATTCCACAGACCGAACGTGAGGAGAGGGGCTAGTGTAATTGTTTAATACAAACCATACAAAAATGCACGGAAGTATGTTTTTTAACACAAACCTACGTTTCTTTAAATGGAACCCCGTTAGTTTTGTTAGCAGATCTGAACGTATAAACAAATACGTAATCAGTGCCGTTTGTTGCATTGTAAAATGTTTATTACATCCGGAGATATTGTAACCTAAAGTTGACGCTTGAAACCTCCGACGTTCAGTTGCGTGTTGTAACAAACACGGGCCACGGTCGGCGAGCAGCATTTGCAGGGACATGTTTACGATGACGACCGTGTTTACGAGTGTGGCTGTAGTGCACTGTTGTGGTTTGGTCTAGCTGACGCAGTGTCCGCATGTAGCGCTTGCTGCTATTGTTATTCTGCATTCGTCTCTGCACGCAGACCAACTGTAGTACACCGTGTTACCAGACGTCTGTGATAGTGTAGTGTTGTAGGAAGTGTGACCATGGTCTATTCGAACTCTGAAAAGGTGGAGGTGATACTCATCTATGGCGAGTGTCGACCAAATGCAGCTGAAGCCTGCAGGGTGTATGCAGAACGGTACCCGGACAGAGAGCATCCAACGTGCCGCACATTGCAAAACACCTACCGCCAACTGTTTTTCAACAGGTATGGTCGTAGGACGCAAACGGGTCCGTAACAGGCCCGTCACAGGAGAAGCGGGTGCAGTTGGTGTGTTAGCTGCTGTTGCCATAAACCCACACGTGAGTACACGGGACATTGCGAGAGCCGGTGGACTGAGTCAAAGTAGTGTCATGCGCATACTGCATCGTCACCGTTTTCACCCGTTTCATGTGTCGCTACATCAGCAATTACATGATGATGACTTTAATCATCGAGTGCAATCATGTTAATGGACATTAACAGAGAATGCGTTACAGTTCTACCTGTTTACCGATGAAGCGGGTTTCACAAACCACGCGGCAGTGAATCTACGGAACATGCATTACTGGTCCGTGGACAATCCTCGCTGGCTCAGACAGGTAGAGCGACAGCGACCATGGACTGTAAATGTATGGTGCAGAATCATTGGCGACCACCTCATTGGTCCTCACTTCATTGCAGGGGCCCAAACAGCTGCAACATACATCGCGTTTCTACAGAATGATCTGCCAACGTTGCTCGAAAATGTCCCACTGGAAACGCGTCGACGTATGTGCTATCAGCATGATGGTGCGCCTGCACATTCCGCAATTAACACTAGGCTGACCCTTGACAGGATGTTCGACGGGCGTTTCATAGGACGTGGAGGACGCATAAATTGGCCAGCCCGTTCTCCTGATCTTACACCTCTGGATTTCTTTCTGTGGGGTACGTTAAAGGAGAATGTGTACCGTGATGTGCCTACAACCTGAGAGGATATGAAACAACGTATTGTGGCAGCCTGCGGCGACGTTACACCAGATGTACTGCGGCGTGTACGACATTCATTACGCCAGAGATTGCAACTGTGTGCAGCAAATGATGGCCACCACATTGAACATCTATTAGCCTGACATGTCGGGACACACTCTATTCCACTCCGTAATTGAAAACGGAAACCACGTGTGTACGTGTACCTCACCCCTCATGGTAATGTACATGTGCGTCAGTGAAAAAGACCAATAAAAAGGTGTTAGCATGTGGACATAATGTGCTGTTCCAGTCTCTTCTGTACCTAAGGTCCATCACCGTTCCCTTTGAATCCCTACGTAATTCGGTGCTCTCCGATACACACGATCGAACAGCGGAGGAGTGGTACTCAAGCGTCAACTTTAGGTTACAATATCTCCGGATGTAATTAACATTTTACAATGCAACAAACGGCACTGATTACGTATTTGTTTATATGTTCAGATCTGCTAACAAAACTAACGGGGTTCCATTTAAAAAAAAGTAGGTTTGTGTTAAAAAACATACTTCCGTGCATTTTTTTTAGGTTTGTATTAACCAATTACACTAGCCCCTCTCCTCACGTTCGGTCTGTGGAATCGATTCGTCAGTATTTGATGTGGTTTACGAAATATATCCAGCGGTAATGTTAGGTGACTCACCCTGTATATGAAGGCATGGAAATGGGAGGTTCTGCAGTTTTCTGACCAGTGGCTTCCAAGATTTTCTATGTCTGGCACCTTCTATGATTCTTATAATTCCTTTTTTGGAGTCTAAATATTTTGATGGTGTTTGGAGAAGGTCCCCAGAAAATGACTCCATATTTCAGGATTGATTCGGCACTTGCATAGTACACAATTTTTTGGCAGTCTTTGCTACAGCAGCTTTGAAGGATCCTCGTCACATAGCAAGACATGTTCAATTTTTCGCTGCGATCGTCAATATGAGTTCCCCACCTGACATTATCCTTGTTCCAGTTCCTGAGAAACTTTGTCATACCAACTCTATTTACAGCTTTGTATGACAACTGGATATTTAAATTTTGTGGAACCTTTTCCTTGACGTTATGGAAATTGATTGGTACAGTTTTTCCTTCATTTATGATTAACTTATTGTATGCTAAATATTCTGCTATGCTATCCATTGTCTTTATTATATTTTCTTGCAGTAGGTTTTCCGATTTGCAGTAATGAGAAAGCTTGTGTTGTCAGCAAACTGGTGAGCATTTTGACACTGTATGTTTGTTTGTAGGTCATTTACATACAGGAGGAACAGCACTGGTCCTGGTACTGATCCTAGGGGAACACCATATTTCTTGTCTTGGTAATCTGAGTAATGGTTTGTGATAGTGTTGCAATCAGTGTGTTGCATTTGTACTGTATGTTTCCATATGCAAAGGTATGACCTGGTCCAGTCATTAGGTGTGCCTCTGATGCCTAGTTGATATAATTTCTGAAGGAGTGCTTCGTGATCTATAACACTGACTGCTTTTGACAAATCAAGTCATACACCAGCATATTTGCTGCTGTCCACTTTCTGGTAAATTTCGCTTAGGAATTCATAGATAGCACTGTTGGTTCAGTGGTTCTTCCTAAACCTGTGTTGGGCAGTAGATAGGATTAAATATTTTTTCATAAAGGCTGTAAGTCTTTTGTGGCAGACTTTCTCTAGAAATTTTGAGCCCCCAGACAGTAGGGCAATTGGCTTGTATTTGCCAACTTCTTCTGCATTTCCTGTTTTTGTAGATTGGCTTCAATTTTGAAATATTTAGACAATAAGGGAAAGTTCCTGATGCCAGTGAACTACTGCATAAATGTGTTAGTAGTTTGACTATGAGTTCACTACATCTTTTTATTATTTTGTCAGGTATACCATCTACTCCTGAGGACTGTTTCGTTTTTAAGGTTTTATGATGGTCAGAATTTCTTCACCATTCGTTGGGTACAGGTAGAATGAGATAGCAGAGCTGCTGATGTTAAGTGTGATACTGTTGTAGTTTGGTTACTTGGAGTAATCTTACTGATTAGCTGCCCACTTATGTTTGTAAAATAGCTGTTGAAGGTATTCACTATTTCCCTCTGCTCTGTTATTTTCTCTCCATCTTTACATAGCATGATATTGGCATTTCTGATAGTATTATTATCTGTCTGTTGTTTCACAACTTTCCACATGGCTTTGATCTTGATTCTAGCAGACTGAATGTATAGATCATTTATTTTCATTTTTACTTCCTTGAGATCTTATTTAAGTATTGTCTTGTATTTTATGTAATAACCATGAAATTCATCACCTAATTGCTGTGTCTTTATAAGATCATATAGTTTTCACTTTCTCTTGCTTCAGATGTTTATTCCAGTTGTTACCCAAGATTTGTTTTTATTATTAGACCTCAGCCTATGTTTCTTTATTGGGAATGCAGTTTCATAGTAACTGCTAAATATTTCCATAAATCTTTTGAACTTTTCACATTAACTTCCTTATGCATATACTGCATTCATGTTTCTTTAGCCAGCAGTTCTTTGAAGTTGTCTATATTCTGTTTACCTAGGATTTGACTAATTCTGTTGCATTGTGGTTTTAGGTATCCATTATGGTCACTAAACCCTGTTTTTATGGTTACAGCCTGGAAGTAATTTTTTCTGCATATATGGATATTGAGTCAATAGTGGTTAGATGTAGTTTTGGGAATTCTAGTGGGAGAGTTTATAGTAGCCTGTAAATTATATGTTGAAAGAAAGGTCATGAGATTTTGTTTTTTGTTTGAGGTTTTCTGGAAATTTATGTTGAAGTCACCACATAATATTAGTTTTTTCTTATTAGCTTTAAGTTTGCTGAGTGCACTATCGAGTTTCTGTAGGAACGTATGTATTTCCCATCTGGGTTTCTATACAGTCAAATTATTATTATTTTTAATGATATTATTTCTGTAGCTTAAATTTCAAAGTGTTTCTCTTTTCCCAGTATCTCTAAGGATTTTAAGCAGTGATGTTCGGTGATACATCTAACAAAATGCATGTCCCACCATGGGCAGAAGATGTCCTACAAAATCATGAGGATAATGTTAATCTTGGTATGTTTGTGACTGCTAACACGTCACTACTCAACCGATGTTGACTTAAGCATGTAACAGAAGCTTCCTGACAAGAGTATTTCGAATACATTAATTTTATTCAGAAAAGATTGAACATTCTGCGAAAGATCACGAATTTCGTTCTTCTTTCAAGTTCAGGTGTATGTAATTGATCACTGACCCTCTTTTTCACCTGTTTCTTTTCACCACTGGTGTCTGATTGATCTTCTTTTTCTGGTGAAGCCATGAAAAATCCTCATTCCTTGTTGGTGGACATCTTTTTCAGTTAACTTGTTTTTTGATTGTGGATGTCTTTTCCTGTAGCTGTGGATGTACAATCGCACCAAAAAGTATTGGCACACGTGCGTATTTATCGTTGCTGGTTACAAACGCCGCACTTTCCGGTACACAGTACATGTACGTGCTACCTCACATACCAGACATTACAATTCTGCCCATAGTGCCTACCATTAACAAAGAAATGCAGTGTTATGAGCAAACACGTATCTCCTCTGCACACAAAAAGTATTGGCACAGAGCATGGCATCTCGGTATATTGCTGGGTTTTCAGGTACCGGAACGCCATCTGCTGACACAGTAGACACTGCGTGTTGTTGACGGCCCGGTCGCCAGTATGTTGCTGTAGTGCGCGATAGTGGTCAGCATGGGGCCGAAGAAGAAGGAACATTCAGTGGCGTTGCGTGAGAGAGTGGTATTGCTCCATTCACAAGGGAGAAGCTATCGACAAATCGGAGCAGAGGTGTCTGTGAGCTACACCACGGTAAGAGCCATCATTCAGAAATATAAAGAGACTGGAACAACAGTGAATAAGTGTCGTCCTGGACGTCCAAAAGTGCTTACAACCCGAGAGCGTCGCCATATCATCGCACTTGCTCGGAAGGAACCTGCTACAAGTGCAGCAACTATTGCTGAGATTGTTCAGACAACGTCCGACAAGACGGTTAGTGTTCAGACTATACGAAATGTGTTGAATGAGGCTGACATGCATGGACGTTCTCCCAGGAAGAAGCCATACATTTCGGAAATTAACCGGCAGAAACGCCTGCAGTTTGCCAAGGACTACATCAGCAAGCCGATGGAGTTTTGGAACACTGTGATATTTAGCGACGAATCGAAGTTCAATGTGTTCGGATTTGATGCAAGAAAGAAAATTTGGCGCAAGCCGAATACGCACCTCGACATCAAACACATGCATCCCACAGTCAAACACGGTGGGGGCGGTATCATGGTCTGGGGCTGTATGGCGGCTTCCGGCGTTGGAAATCTAGCTGTAATTCACGGCACAATGGATCATATGAGATACATTGACGTGTTGCGAGGTAATTTACACGCTAGTGCACAGAAATTGGGCCTTACTGGGGTGTTTCAGTTCCAGCAAGACAACGACCCAAAACATACCGCCATGAAAACCCGGGAGTGGTTACTGTACAATGCCCCCAGAAGGGTTCTAACACCACCTCAGAGCCCTGATTTGAACCCCATTGAGAACCTGTGGGCTCATCTTGACACACAAGTCAGAAAAAGGCGTCCGTCCGGTAAAAACGACTTGGAGAAAGTGCTCCTGGAGGAATGGTCGAAAATTACCCCTGATATCACCCGGAATTTAATACAAAGCATTCCTAGGCGTTTACGTGCTGTTATAGATGCTAAAGGGATGCACACTAGCTATTAGATGGTGAACATCAATGAAGAAAACGAACACACTGTCCGATTCATATGCGTGTGCCAATACTTTTTTGGGTGCAGAAGAGCGATGTTTTTTTTCATGACACTGTATGTTACTTTAAGGACAGGTGATTTTGACATATTTGTAAACTATGTAATGTAAGGTGTCACATGTATGGGTTCTGTTCTGAAATATATGTTTCGTTTAACCTACAACCACTAAAATGTAACTGTGCCAATACTTTTTGGTGCGATTGTATGTTCCGACATTTTTGTTTCGTTGCCTATAGGTATCTCTTTTCTGTGTTTTTTTGTAGTTGCACAAGTTTCATCACAAACAATTCCTAAATTTGATGTTTCCGGTTTGCTCAGACAGTTACTCAGTACAGTTTTCGTAGAAACTGGTTCTATAACAGTTGGTTTTCTTGTAATGAAGTCAACATTCTGTGTTAATTTTGCTAGAATTTTACCAATGAGCGACTTCCCAGCATTGTTTTAGTGTTGTCCATGTTTTGTAAATAGTTCTCTTGATATGGGAAGCTCGAAGAATGTCACATTATGATAGGACTTGAATATTTTTTGGAACTCTTTGTCTCCGAATTTATGACCGAGTTATCCTGCAGGTCGTATATGTGTGGCATGGTAGTAACTGATGTTGGGCACTTTGACGTCATGTAATGTAGTTTTTAAGCACTGTGTAGCATGTTTACTCTTATTATGGTAAACATTATTGCTTCCACTCATAATTATGATGGTATCATTCTTAGATAACTCGTTTAATATACCGTATTACAGTTTTTTGTTATCTCAATGAAAGATGCAATCGATTTTGTTATTAATCTTGCCGTAAGTGACACACTACAATCATTTATTCTTTTAGCAGCTCTTTTGGTGTGACTGTCACCAAGCACCACAACTCGTTTTTTTTTTAACTTAACTTGTTTATTACTTGCCTACATTATCATCTTGGCCATGTGCACTGAGATAGCTGTTTTTGCATATTTTGTAGATGAGGTTAGGTTTTTTCTTTTTTTTTTGAAAGTTTATTCTTTGGCTGACAGTTTCTTCTTCGACTAATACACTGCAATTTTTTCCTGTCACAACTGTTGACGATATATTGTCTGTGTTAAATTCTGTTCGTTTACCAGTAATTGTTTTTGTGGGTCCATCGGAAGTTTTATGTTTTTCTTCAATCGTGTTTACATTTTCTTTTTCTTGTCCGACGCACACACTCCATTTTTACTATGTGTATTTGCTCTTAATAATGTTAGTTCGTCTTTTGGTCGCAAGGTATCGTTTCCGAGACGAATTGTTCAGTATTACACGCGCGAAGAAAGCTGACACTCGGCAATATGGGAGCGACCGTAAGGCATTTCCCGTTTACAGTAGCTCCCGTCAGAAACACCCACTTTTTTGTTCTTAGAATGGGAGACTATCCAACAAGCATCTTGATGTGACATCAAGTTTAAGCTATTATTTAAACTTTCAAGACAACGTTGTTATCACTAACTATGAACCACTGGTACTTAGGTAGCTGTATGCTTTAGGATTTAATTTAACACTGTCTTATTCACTATAAATCAACACTTAATTAGGAACCACTTTATGACATGCCTAACACGGCAGCGATCTTTGATCTATCTAAATTTACTTTACGGTTTGAAGAACGATTTCGACGACTGGCGTGATTATTTGAGGATAGCTCTAGAAACGTATAATATTCTTTTCACACTCGTAACTCGTAATGGAAGACGGAAAAAACTAGTATTAGGAGACCAGTTGCTCCAAATGAGTGGTTGACGGTGACTTCAAGATTCCTGGCAACAGGAGCTACAAGGGTCTAGAATTTGCTACTGAATTTCGAAACAAGCATTGAGTAAAATCGTACCCAACACATATAAATCTCTGATGAACTTGATGTCGGCAGGACGTTAAACCCGATCATCCTTTCTACCTTCCCAACACACATGAGCTATTTACACTGTCCTGAAGGACAATTTCACGAAGGTAAGTAAACTACTGAACCTTACTTGAGTGTGACAGGTTACATATTATATTTCAGTTTAAGACATGTTTGACACACAGCATATTCTTAAAAGTTACTTACGTGGCCAGTGAGCTATAGTTCAGTTTTCAATCCTCTTCCTGAAATCTGACAGCAGCTTTTGTACCAGAATATAAAATATCATTCTGAACTCTAAACAGACACTCATAGCATATCTCTAAATTTTTACTAGTAGTATTGCGGTAGTGAATTCACTGTTATTATGAACCATGTATTATATTAAGAAGTAAAAGACATGTAATAATAACTATGTCCCTGGAGGCACTTTTCTAAGACCTTCTATTAGCTTAACACCTTATTCTGACTGTACTCTTGTTTAGAACAAATAGGGCCTACATTTTTTGCTATGTGTTACAACTCTCATTAGTTTATGGCATGGGTCAGCACTGAGTGAAAGTGTCCAATCCCGTGGCAACAGATCGCATATATTTAGTTCCTTTGCTTAGCTCTTTGCGGTAAACAGTACTCAACGAATTTTTTAAAATAATTTACCGTTCCCTTGTTCGCGCAGGTCAATCGCTCATCTCGTTGTTAAAGAATTACAACCAGCTACCTCCTTATCTCTATCACTGTGTTCTCTGCTTTTAATTTCCCACAACATGGATGACTCCTACAAATTTCGATCAATTTGGCAATGAACTATCTAGAACGCTGACGTTTATCTCCCATTTTAAAATTCACTCTGCACACACAGACGAGAAATACCTGACTGAACAAACAGCTGACTCAGACACGTTTTACCGTCAGATTTGCGGCGATCTCCTGTCCACACGCTGCAACTTGTATGCCCAGATGTGATTTGAACCCACAGATTTGAGTAATTTCGCTTAAGTCTCCAACTCCATCCTCTAGGTTTGAGCACATCAAGTACCCGCACAAATCGCCTATTCACACGCAACGATCTGTCTGTACAGATTTGCTGTGCGCGGACTTTTGCGCAGACAGATCGTTGCGTGTGGACGGGCTTTAATGGACAGATAACAGGCAGCAATGAAATAGCCTTCTAACATAAAAATGAATATCATAGAGTGTGCAAATTAAACTTAGCCTTGTTCAGTATATATGTAGGTCAGCCTCAATATTGGTCACTATCCATAAAATGTCTCAGTATTCTCTTAACTGACGTTACGGAATTGGGCTATGATTGAAAGTAGCGCGTTGAACTTGATTGGCGCATTCATCTTGGTGCACGCCCTCTGTTACGAACCGACTTTGAACGACGTTTAAATTGCGTGGGCGTTGACGTAAAAGGCGGTTTGAGTGAACCGGTTTGAAACCTGTGGAGAGCGGGTACGTAGCGGCTTGTGCTACTTTCATTGGTTGGCATTTACTATGTATGTGTACACGTCAAATAACAAATAATATTTCTGTTTAGGACATAAAGAGGAAACTTGGTGACATGACTGAGACGCACCATTCGGAGCAACTTCGCCGAGATGATGTGTTTGCCAACAGCAGCAACGAAACAGTTGTAGAAAATGTTGATTATTCGTTAGTATTGAAAGAAGCTGGAGAGTTCCTGAATACCCTATGTACTGTTGATGCATGCAGAAATTCGTTTCCTGTTGCTAGCCCAGTGAAAGATGAAACCGGCAAAGTGGAGTTAGAAACACACAACAGTTCAGTGAATAGATCGTTGTTTCCAGATTACGATGGCCAGGTGGATGTTAGCTTTACCATTAATCAACTTATTGTACATTCATCAAATCTACCTCGTCGTTTGTTTTGTCCATTCTGTACACAGCATTACGGCTTTGAATTCCTATTGAAAGAACATATAAAAAAATTTCATACTTTGGAAATTGAAACTTTTGTTATTAATAGCAAGAACTTACAGTTCCATCCATGTCCGATCTGCCAGGCAAAGTTCTACCTTCCAGATTTACTGATGAAACACGTTATGTATAGACATCAGGAATGTGTTTTAAACATACTTAGGGAAGCTAGTCCTAATCAGTATGTTAACTGCAGATTTTGCCCGTTTAGAGTGTGGAAAAAGCAGGAGAAAGAACTGCTTATTCACGTCGAAAACAAGCACCTTAAAAGCTTTGAAACAGTGTTTATAGAAAAATATTCAGACACTTTAGATCCTGAAAATGATTGTGACGAAAGTACTGCTAAAGAAAGTTTTTACTATCCTAAGGCAAGATCTCCACCGACTACACTGCTAGTGGATTCCCCATTTGAACACCAACAGGCAAAGAATGGTGTTCAGAAATCAATTTTGAAGAACAGGCTAACTTGTGAAGAAGGCGATCATATGAAGAAAGGAACAGATGCTCAATATTTTACTGCAAGAAGTGAAGCAGTGAAACGTAGACTGCATTATGAAATAGATTCAGTTGATAAGAGAGAACACAATGATACCTGTGCTATAAAATCAATATCAGTTGGTCATCCACAAAAAAGATCAAGGTGGAAAGCTTTATTTAAGAAGATGAGGAGACCTCGCAGTATTCCAAAACGGCGTTTTGTTACAAGCACACCGTATGCCAACAGTGCAAGAAACCAGAGGAATTTTTTTGTAGATGGAGAAAGTGAGGCACATTGTGTGTATTCCAGTGCCACTAGTCCTGCAAAAAGAGTTAAATTTAGTCTTATGGAAACAGATAAAAATTTGAATGAGGAACACGGAATTTTATTAAATACTTCCAAGAAACTTCAGCCTAGTAATGAAATAGAACCCATTCTAAAGCAGTTCAAGTGTGCACTTTGTTTGCAAGCATTTATCAGTAACAATGAGTTATTAAATCATACGAGACATAAACACAGTGGACCCTTTAATTTATTGCGGCCACGCTATCGATGTGGAGAATGTGAGGCAAAATTTTACAAAAACAGCTACTTATTGCGGCATTGCAAATTTCATCATACTCCCTTATGTCTGAGAAACAGAAAACATTAATGAACTTCTGTCACAAAAATAGATAGATCCTATGCATGTTACCAAACATAAAACTGCCTGTTTGAGAAAGGCTTTCTATTAATTTTCTATCATATTTGTTAGCAATACTTATAAGTAATATTGTAATTGGACTGTGAAAATATTATGTGCTATTAGAGGCCTTTATGTACCATATAAGCTGATTCTCCTGTAGTGTATTTCTCACTCTCCACTCACTCCCTTTGACACTTCGGAATAGTCTGTGTCTGGTAACATATTACCATATTCTCACCAACACATATACATTCTCTGCTGTCCACCTTTCCATCATCCTTTCTTATTCTTTACCCACTTTTGAGTTGTGTCGTATTTTCATCTAGTGATCATTACCATATTCAAACATCTGAGTATATTTTGCATACCATTGAAAATCTTCACCTGGTCAGCACTTCTCTTTTGTAGGTTTGCTATGGATCTTTTATTACCACTGTGGAATTGGTGTCCACCAATGAAAACAGTGGGAGGGCCACCTAAAGAGTAGATTGAGAGTGAACTGTGTTATTTTTCCCTGTAATTTTGGCTGACTGGCTGCACATAATTATCATAACTATATAGTTGTAATCTGTTGAAAATATTCATGTTAGCCCACGTGTTATTGAGGAAAGAACAAATTTACTGTCAGCAGCATGTCGATACAGTAATTTTTAAATTTGTGCGTGCTTGTTTTCTAATCAGTAATCACTTTTTGGTTACATTTGATTTTAAAGTGTTGTCTGAAACTATTCTAGATCTGAATGAGTGAATTACACACAGATGTTCATCATTGTTGCAGATTTTTAGTTTGGTATGTGATTAAATTAGCATCACCTTTTGAATCCATGTGGAACGCCAATAAGACATTCAGTGGAGATTTGTGGTGTGCTAAGGAAAAGTTTGTGAAAACTTAAATTTATTTCTAGTGTTGGAATTCCTATTACAGATTAGATTCTTTCTTTTAACTTTGGCACTGGAGAATCCAAAAAGGAATATAAATACCTGTGTTGTGACAGGTGCGTGATCCCTCATTAAATAGGGAAAGTTGTGAGCAACAAGCAAGAATGTAGATGAAGTTGTATGATCAATTTTTTTGTTTTCATTGTTAGTTTTTTACCTCTGTGTGGAATATGCCTATTTGTTCATCAGTTATTTGTTTGTTATTCTGAATATGCATATTCCATTAACAGTTATTTGTTTGTTATTTTGAAACAATGAGCATTTGTTATTGCAACTAAATGCACTGCAGTTAAATATTTTTATCAAAGACAAAAGTTTATTTCTGTTGTTATCCATAAATAATTGTTAATAGTTAAATAAATTGCATGCATGTTTTGCAGGCAACATAGTTTGTGCTTTAGTTGAAATTGTAAAAGTCAAAATCATTCTCATGAATATGGGAGTAGCTGAAGAATATTTTCAGGTGTAAATGTTTATTTCTGAGATTTCAAGTTAGAATGTATTACGATTTGTGTAATGTTATATATATATATTTTTTACATGTCTGTGAGTTGCAGTGAATGGAGAAAGTATAAATTATCTCTAAAATATTTGTATATAGGCATGACTGCTGGAGAGGATATTTTAACCATGGATGCTATTGAGACAGGTACAGTGGCAAAGCTCAAACTTTATGCATATACAAAACATTAGATAGGCTTATACTAAAGGACTACAGTTCTCCTTAGTATGCTGGTGCTGTGTTAAAATATGTTGTTTGTCGTCAAAAATTAACTTCCCCTCATTTTCTTTCTTTTGCACAGTGTTACTATAAAGGTACTACCTTAAAGATAACTACTGGTTTGAGTACTTAAATGTTTTCAAAATATTGCCAAGTCTATTCATCTTTTCACTCAAATCAGTCTTTAATGAAGTAACACTCATTCTGTTGCATGCGAAAGTTCACTTTTCTTGAAACATGCACTTTACCTCATTGTCCTCTGAGAAAATTATTGTATCAAAACAGGAAATAAATTGGCTAGCATTTCTCCTTCAAAGGATCCCTTTGTTATTGGTATTCATTGTTGCTTCATTTAGTTTTTCTGATCTCCCTTTTCCGCATATTAGAACTTATTTTCTCCTATTTATAAGACATGCCAATTTCGATTTTCATTATCTTTGTCTGCAAACATAGTTTTATATTTGTCCCATTGAGAAATAGTGAGAAACATTGATTCCAGATGTCAGTACTGGCTTTTAATATTATCATGATCCTCATAACTATCCTACACACACTCACATCTGTACATTAATTCAATTGTGTGCTCCTTCTCCTTAGTTAACATTTGTCTGTTAGCTCTGTGCACACTATAAGTTACTCACTTATGGTTTATGAGTCAATAAAAATAAGCCGCCAGAACAGCTATACAAAAGAGGGGAAACCTGAAATGCATAATAAGAGAAATTAGTGGGTTACAGTGAAATCTGAGCAAAAAATGAAGTGGTCCCTAGTGAGAACTCCTGCCAGGTGCTGAATGCTTTATATTAAGACTTGTGCTAGAAAACAGTTCGTCTTTGCAAAAAAATTGTACTTTTTGTGAATGTGGAAGACAAGGTGGCTGTTTTAGTATTACTGCTGTGTTATAACACTACCTTTTTTGTACAACACATCTGCTACTGAATTTCACATTTGTGAGAGATTCGGTCTGTACTGAATCTCTCACAAATGTGCCTTTTGCCTTTGAAGGGGAGAATTGAAGCTTCAATTCTCCCAACAAAGCAGTGTCCCAACTTGCCCCCCCCCCCCCACACACACACACACAAACCTGTACCTCATGTGTGTGACTGTGTGGTGGACTGTGGTAGGTTATCTTCATAAGACAGTGAAACAAAATTTTCTTCATTGAAATGACAGATAATGAATTTTCACTAAATGAACTAACATAGTCACATTATTGTGGAAAAGGTATGCTATAATGTGAAATTCTGTAAGTTACATAGTAGGAGAATTAGCTTTGCAATTTGTATTGTCAGCAGTTTGTCATAACTGTGTCAAAGGAAGTCATCATTTTTGTACCTCTGATTCAAAAATTTTGAACTTATTGTTGTGTTTGTTCACCCTGTACACAACTTCATTTCTATGTATTATAATTCAAATTAAAGTGCATGCTGTTCCATTCTTTCTTCAACATTGCCTGCAGTCCATAAACCCTATTTTCATTGCTACCCAACTGGCCTCATTTATCATTCCATTATTTCATATTTGACTTCACCTGTTCATTTGTAAACATTAATGTACTTTTCGTCTCCCCCTCTTCTGCAATTGTCCCTGTGCTCTTCTCTTTTTTGACTGATCTGCACAAGGGCAATTGCCGAAGAGGGGAGGATTGACAGATCACCTGTTACAGAACATGCTTTGCAGCCAGGAGACCACCATATTAATTTTGATAGGACCCAAGTACTGGCAGCCACCAGTAGGTACCCTGAAAGGCTGTACAGAGGGGCCTTAGAAATTGTAAATCCTCCCGGAATTTCAATAGAAAGGAGGAGAGTGTGAAACCGAATGACATCTGGATGTCAGAGTGATAGCAAAAGCAGACAATGGCCAATTGTGCTCGGGTTTTCAAAATATGTGTCATCATGCCACTGCACAGAAGCACGGGTAAGCAGAGTTTTGGTGCAATCAGTAGCGAGCCAGGGTGTGAATTGGACGTTCAAAGAAGCTACAAGCCCCTTGAGAATGTACTTCACAGATGGGGACAAAATGGTTGGTTTTATTGTGAAATTCATTTGACCATGGCATAATAGTCCAGAGCATTTTATCATTTGTGACATTTATGGCTGTGAAAGTTTACATTTTACAACTTCCCCAATATACACAAGGACAGAAAGTTCACTGATACTACATGCACTGTGCTTGTGGCTGACTATAGTCATTCCTCACCAGGTGATGCTGCTGTTGCTTGGGTGGATTTATGTGGATAGTAGGTCGATGATCATAATGTTCTGGCTCATCAGTATATGCCTGCATTGACATTAATGTTTCAGCAGCATTTTTAAATCAAAGAAATTTTTGTATGCACTAGAGTTACGTGGAATGGGTTCATGGCTTGTGCTGAGTCAACAGTCTGTAAATCTTGTGGAACCCTATGTTCCCTTCTTCTACTATGTGTCATCTAGTAATGAACATTTGGCAACAGAGTTCTGAGGACACAATAACATTGAAACGTGTTTTGTTTAAAAAAATGTACTTAGAACATTTCGCATTTCCACACTTTAATTGTGTGTATGGAGTGCCACATGAGAACTGTGTCTGTAGCCTGCTGTTTAACAAGTTTGCTTTGTGTTTATTGAAATGTGTTCATTTCTGTGATATTACTTTAAAAAAGAAACATCAAATTTTGTTTACCTTCCTATTTTCCTTAATAGTAAATTTTTGATGATGTGATTTTCTGTGATATTTGTTCTTGGGATTTTTAAGCAATTTATGATCAGCCTTGGGGGACTATGTCAGTTGATAGCATTTACTAGTTCCTATGTGGTGCTTACAATCTTTAGTTGTGGTACCTCATTCTGTCTGGTCTCAGCTGTTTTTCTTCATTTTCTGTACAAAGTTTCAATACGTTGCAGTTCATTCTTTAGATTATTGTCAGAAAGGTTAATTTTGTTTTTAATTTCTGTCACTACACTTATCATCATCTTGTGCTGAATAACACAAATAATGTTGAGAGGGTGGTAAATTCTAGTGAATGGGGAGTTATCACAAAGGGAGTCCCACAGGGTTCAATTTTGGGTCCTCTGCTGTTCCTTATTCATGTGAATGACCTCTCATTTAACGTTCAGCAAGCAGAATTAGTACTTTTTGCAGATGCACAAGTGTTATAATAAATCCCATTCCAGAAAAAGCCACCGAGCGGGGTGGCGCAGTGGTTAGACACTGGACTCGCATTCGGGAGGACGACGGTTCAATCCCGCGTCTGGCCATCCTGATTTAGGTTTTCCGTGATTTCCCTAAATCACTCCAGGCAAATGCCGGGATGGTTCCTCGGAAAGGGCACGGCCGACTTCCTTCCCAATCCTTCCCTAATCCGATGAGACCGATGACCACGCTGTCTGGTCTCCTTCCCCAAACCAACCAACCAACCAACCAGAAAAAGCAGCTAAAGATGTGGTTAAGCATGTCTTCCAAAGAATTATTAAGTGGTTCTCAGAAAATGGACTCTCCCTTAATTTTGAAAAAACTCACTGTATCTAGTTCTGTATACCGAATAGTCATACCGACAGGGCTCAGTTAACAGTGTAGATTTCTCCAAATTTTTGTGTGTTCACATTGATGACAACTTGAACTGGAAGAAGCATATTACTGAGCTTCTCAAACAATTAAGTTCAGCTTCTTTCGCTCTTCGTATAATCGTTAGTCTAGGTAATAAACAGATCAGCCTAACATACTTTGCATATTTCCACTCATTAATGTCATATAGAATAGTTTTCTGGGGTAACTCACCACTTAGACATAAAGTATTGATTGCACAAAAGAGAGCAGTGAGGATAATTAGTGATGTTCACCCAAGGACATCATGTAGGCACCTATTCAAGGGGTTAGATATTTTAACTGCACCATCAGAGTACATATATTCGCCATTGAAATTCGTTATAAATAATCCATCTCAATTCGTGAAAAACAGTGATGTTCATACGTGCAAAACTAGAGGGAAAAATGACCTTTCCTATCCGTTATTGAAGCTGTCAGTTGCTCCAAAAGGAGTACATTATTCAGCAACAAAAGTCTGATCATTTGCCCAACAACATAAAGTGTCTGGCAGGTAGCAGATCGAGTTTTAATTCTAGTTTAAAGTCATTTCTTTTGGACAACTCAATCTATTCCATGCACGAGTTTCTGTTTCAGAACTGGTAATAAAATAAAATAAATTAAAAAATTGTACCTCTAAATGTAGTTGCATGTGTAGAACTAAAAATTTCAGTAATATTAATATTAGCACTATTCATGTGTGTGTGTGTGTGTGTGTGTACATCTTGTAATGTGACTTGTTCCACATCATCTCGATAAAATAATCATGAAAATGATCTACAGAACATAACTAAACTAAACCAAACAACCATATGACATCCACTGCTCTGTAAAGCCTCTTCTAATCTTTTCCATGCATCACATTCTGGCAGTTTTCTGATATTATTGACACACCTTCCATTAGTTTGTTGTATTGGTCCTTTTATCTGTGAGAATCCACCAAAGAATTTCCTCGTCATATCTACCATCTATTCGCTTGGCTATATGTCTTGATCACATCTGTTTCATTTTCATTATGGTCAAATAACATGTTCCATTCCAATTTTGTCCCTGATCTATTTGTTTTCCTGTGTCTTGCAGTAAATCCCAACATGTATGGCTTCATTACTCTCTGAGTAACCGTCAGGTTTTGAACAGTTTTAGCCTTAAAATTATATGCCTCACTAACACAAGTAAAATGTGATGATAAACACTGGTTGTAAGTAAGCTTTCCCTTTCAGACTTGTCAAAAGTTTGTTTTTGAAAGTTAAATTTAATTCAAATGGTTCAAATGGCTCTGAGCACTATGGGACTCAACTGCTGAGGTCATTAGTCCCCTAGAACTTAGAACTAGTTAAACCGAACTAACCTAAGGACATCACAAACATCCATGCCCGAGGCAGGATTCGAACCTGCGACCGTAGCGGTCTTGCGGTTCCAGACTGCAGCGCCTTTAACCACACGGCCACTTCGGCCGGCGCTAAATTTAATTAATCACAAGCACTCCAACCATTGTTAATCTATTGTTTATTTCTTTTGCCATCTGTGTACTTTTTCATCCATACTCTGCTAAACACAGTGAAGTAGGTGACCAGTTGTACCAATTATTAGGGCTTCTCCCCATTCCATTCACATATGGAGCACTGGAAGAATGACTGTTCAAATGCCTCTATGCATGCTGTAAACATAATCTTCTCCTCACAACCCTATATTATTGATATGTTGGGATTGCAGTATATTCCTGGAGTCATTTAAAGCTGGTTCTCGAAACTTTGTAAATAGGCTTTCTTGGGATAGTTTGTATCTATCTTCAAGCATCTGCCAGTTCAGTTTCTTCAGCACCTCTGTGACACTCACCCAGGACTCAAGTAAACCAGTGATCATTCATACTGCTCTTCTGTGTATACATTCAATATCCCCTGTTAGTCTTATTTGGTACAGGTCCCACACAATATTCTAGGATGAGTCACATGAGTACTTTGTAAGCAAGTTCCTTTGTAGACTGATTGTATTTCCCAAATATTCTACCAGTAAACTGAATTCTGCCACCTGCTTTACCTATAACTGAGCCTTTGTGATCATTTGACTTAATATTTCTATGATGTGTTACATCCAGGTATTTGTGCGAGTTGACCAATTCGAGCTGTGACTCAATTCTGTAATCATAGTTTCCTACATTTTTGTATTGCATAGCTTTACTTTTCCGAACATTTAAAGCAAGTTGCCAATCTTTGCACCATTTTGAAATCTTATGAAAATCTGACTAAATATTTGTGCAGCTATTTTCAGACAGTACTTCATTATAGATGACACTGTCTGACGTAACTGTTATTATTGTCTGTAAGGTCATCAATATACAAAATGAACAGCAAGGATCACTATGCACTTTACTGGTGCATACCTGAAGTTGTCCTGTAGCTGACTCTCCATCCAAGATAACACGCTGCATCCTCCCTACCAAAAAATCCTGTCAAAAATTCTGCTTGACACCCTATATGATTGTAATTTTTATAATAAGTGTAGATGGGTTACTGACTTCCTTGACAAATTTTATAAAGTGAAATGAGCACAGGTAGCAGGCCTGTGCTCCTTTGAAGTACTATAAGGACCAATTCAAGAAGAACCTAAAGAGTCCAAACATTGACCCAAGTAACTGGTGTGCCTCAGCAGAAGATCATTATCATTAGCGCACAACTACTTAAATTGTTCTCTTACATTTTGAGTAGGACTGTGGGAGGCAGGAAATGTTTCATGCCAGGATTGGTCTGATAAGCCTTCACAAATATTTCAGCTTCTCCATTCCTGAACTGCCATGCAATAATGGAAATGCAGGAGAAAAATGAAAAATCTGATACAAGTATCAGCTGCTGCTGCCGACAATGGTACCGAGTCAAATGCTTTTCGGAAATTGAAGAATGCTGCATTTACCTGACTGCTTTGATTATGGCGTTCAGGATGTCATTTGGGGGGGGGGGGGGGGGGAAGAAGCTAGTTGAGTTTCACATGATCAATATCTTTTGAGATCCATGCTGGTTGGCATCTAGGACGTTCAGTATGAGACAATTTATTACTTTTGAGCTGAGAATATGTTCTGGGATTCTGTAACAAATGGATGTCAGCAGCGTTGAGTGGTAGTTTCGGGCATCACAATTGCTACTCTTCTTGTAGATGGGTACAAGTTGCATTCTAACTACTGTACACAGTTTTTTGTTTGAAGGACCTATGGTAGAGTATATTTAAAAGTGGGGCTAACTCATCCAAAAATTTGATACAGAATTAGATAAGTATTCCATGAATATCTGGAGATTTGTTCAGTTTTGGCGATTTCAGCTGTTTCTCAACACTAATGATACTCGTATCTTTGTCACTCATCTTTGCAGGCGTGCAAGAATTAAACTGGGGCATACCCCTGAATTTCCATTTCAAAGTGAACATTTGGAAACAGAGTTCAGCATTTCTGTTTTTGCTTTGGTGTGCACGATTTCATTCCTTGTTTGGTTTGCGAATGTCCGAACACTAACTTTAGTACCTTTGTGTATGACCAAGATTTCTTTTGGTTTTGTTACAGATCCTTTGATAGTATTTTGTTGTAGCAGTTGTTGAAGACTTTACGCATTGCCCTGTTGACAGTGAATTGTGTTTCATTCAGCATCTCTCTCTCTCTCTAGGCCTATGTTTTGTTTTACACCTAATTTGCAGTAGTCTCCGTTTCTTTAGAAGTTTGTGTACTGTGACTGCATATCCCCCTCCCATCATGAACAGCTGTCTTCATTTTCTCAAACTACAAATGCTCAACATCCCTGACTTTGTAATAAACTTGTACTGTTTTATTCTTGTTGAGTTGGTTGTGCTTTATTATATTCTTATTACAATTAATTTTATGCCTACTTTCAAACTTACTCTATCTTTCATTAGTTTTTTTAAGTTTATCTGTACTAGAGGCATCAGCAGAATGATGGTGGTTGTTCATATATGTTATTAAAATATACTCTTTCTTTGTTTTCCCAGTTTAGGTATGTCACAACTTCATCTAGAACTGCTGAGAATAAGTTTGATGTTATGAAATGCCCCTGCTTGACTCCTCTTTCAATTCTAAATTTTTCTCAGAGCTTTTGAAGTCTGATGAAAGTTGTACAATTTGGTTGTTCATATTTATTGGTCAGCTCTGTAACTTTGTCCACGACGTTCAAATGGCCCAGCGTGCTGTAAAAGTATAATGCCAGTTTGTTTCTTTGCTTGACTGCAATTCAGTATTTTTCTTGTGTGGTTGGTGACAGTTTCGTGGAACATATAGTATCGGGTGATCAAAAAGTCAGTATAAATTTGAAAACTGAATAAATCACGGAATAATGTAGATAGAGAGGTACAAATTGACACACGTGTTTGGAATGACTTGGGTTTTATTAGAACCCAAAAAATACAAAAGTTCAAAAACTGTCTGACAGATGGTGCCTCATCTGATCAGAATAGCAACAATTAGCATAACAAAGTAAGACAAAGCAAAGATGATGTTCTTTACAGGAAATGCTCAATATGTTCACCATCATCCCTCAACAATACCTGTAGTCGAGGAATAATGTTGTGAACAGCACTGTAAAGCATGTCCGGAGATATGGTGAGGCATTGGCGTCGGATGTTGTCTTTCAGCATCCCTAGAGATGTTGGTGATCACGATACACTTGCGACTTCAGGTAACCCCAAAGCCAATAATCGCACGGACTGAGGTCTGGGGACCTGGGAGGCCAAGCATGATGAAAATGGCGGGTGAGCACATGATCATCACCAAACGCCACACGCAAGAGATCTTTCACGCGTCTAGCAATATGGGGTGGAGCGCCATCCTGCATGAACATCATACGTTCCAGCAGGTGTTTATCAGACAGGCTGGGGATGATGCGATTCTGTAACATATCGGCGTACCTCTCACCTGTCACGGTAGCAGTTACAAAACCAGAATCATGCATTTCCTGAAGAAAAAAGGCCCGATAACTTTTTTTTTTGGTTCTAATAAAACCCCATGTGATTCCAAGCACGTGTGTCAATTTTTACCTCTCTATCTACATTCTTCCGTGGTTTATTAAGGTTTCAAATTTATACTGACTTTTTGATCACCCGGTACATTGTGGATGTGAAGTTAATTGGACTGCAGCTTTTTCATTCCTTTCTGTTCTTGTGAAGTAGAATAATTTCAACACCGTTTCACTCATAGGGAATTGTCATCTTCTGCAGACATTCTGCAAACAATTTTACAAATTCATTTTTGTTACTTTGCCTCTGGCTTTTACCATTTCTGTTGAGATGCCATCGCTTCATGGCAACTTTTCTTTCTTTACACACCAAATGACTTGATGCAACTCATCTAACATTAAGTCTGGGGTATTAATGTTTATTTCACCAGCTATCTGTGTTTCTGATTCATCTTCTGAGAAACACTTGCAGAGTTTTCTTAGTTACTGTGCCATCTGCCATCTTAACTGTTAAAATGTGGTTTCTATCCAGCGTATTCTTGTTTTGCTTTCTTCCTGTTAGTGTCTTCAATTGGTTCTCTTTAGAGATCTGAGAAAGTGCTCATCCGAATAGTCAGTATAGTCCTATTTAAATTTTCTGTGAATCTTGTGGTTGCTCTTAAGATCACACATTGTTAAACTCCTATGTCAACACCTGTGAATCATTATTCTTCCACGGAACATGTGCCTGAAATGATTTAGGAAATTCTAAAATAGGATAAACAAACAGACTGTCACAAATGTAGCTTTCTGCCAGTAAGGCCTTCGTCAAAATCAGATGACAAACACACACATACACAATCGTGCAAATGCAACTCACACATATGTGACTGCAGTCTCAGGCAATTGAGGCCGCTCTGCGAGCAGCAGCACCAGTGCAGGATGGGAGTGGCGACTGGGTGGGAGTAAGGAGGAGGCTGGGGCTGGGAGGGGGAGGTATAGTAGTGTAGGGGTGGCCCAGGGATGAGGTGGAAAGAGGGTCGGGCAGCTGTGTGCAGTTGGGAGGTTAGACGGAAGGTATCGGAAAGGTGGGGGGGGGGGGGGGGGGGAGGAGAGAAGTAAGAAGACTGGGTGCGATGGAGGAATGAGGGCTGTGTAGTGCTGGAATGGGAACAGAAAAGAGATTGGACAGGGGAGGACAATGACTAATGAAGATTGAGGCCAGAAGAGTTCCGGGAACATAGGATATATTGAAGGGAAAGTTCCCACCTGTGCAGTTCAGAAAAGCTGGTATTGGTGGGAAGGATCCGTATGGCACAGGCTGTGAAACAGTCATGTAACTGAAGGATGTCATGTTTGGCAGCATGCTCAGCAACAGGGTGGTCAATTTGTAGTCATTGTCCTCTCCCAGCCAGGCCTTTCTCTGTTCCCATCCCAGCACTACACAGCCCTGACTCCTCCATCACACCCAGTCCTTCCTTTTCAGCTATCCCTCCCCCCCCCCCCCCCCTCCCCACCTCTCTGCCGCCCTCCATCTAACCTCCCGATTGCACATAGCTGCCCTACCCTCTTTGCACGTCATCCTTGCGCGCCTCCCAACAGCACGTCACTGTCTGCCATCCATACCCCTACTATCCCTCCCCCTCCGCGCCACAGTTTCCTCCTTACCCCCACCCAGTCGCCACTCTCATCATGCACTGGTGCTGCTGCTTGCAGTGTGGCCTTAGTTGCCTGAGACTTCAGTCGTTTGTGTGAGTTGCGTTTGTGTGAGTGTGTATATGTGTGTATTTGTAGTCTAATTTTGATGAAGGCCTTACTGGCCAAAAGCATATTTGTGACAGCCTTTTTGTTGTCCCTATCGCAACTCAGCATCACCGCTATATGGTGAATAGCAACTTTCCTTTTCACAATATTGTTACATTCCATCCTGGATTTTCCATAGTTTAAAATAGGATAAATGGACAGAGCAAGCTCTGTCCTCCTGATTATGAGGTCATTGTCTTAACAACTGTTCCTCCTCATTTGGTTTTTCCCTATTGTACAATGATATTTGATTTACACACAACTTGTTCGAGATGACTTGTAATATATAGTTTTGCATGTCATCACTGCACACACTAAGGACACCTGCTGGCGGCTCTAGATCAAGGACATGCTACTTATTCCCCTGTCTCTTCTGAAAAATGATTCCAGGCCTGTCAGTTTTTCAAAACTGAGTCAGCATCCTTCGATAATGTGTGAGATGTTGAGCTCAGGAGAACAAGAAGATATTACTATGACGCACTATTGATCTTGACATGTGATTTTCTTGCAGTAGCATTACATTGTGATCATGTATTGTAATGTGGTAGGCTGCTGTATTCATCTCCTTTAATTATTAACAACCACTCTGAGTCCTATAAGCAATCTTTAATTGTGTAGTTTGCATTACTTATGTTGCAATTAACATGTGAGGATATTTGTAAAAAATTATTTCATTCTCTGTAAGGATCAGATGTCAGGTGGTGCACCCAGAAAGCTTGTAGATGAATCTTATATGGGTGGCAACATCATTTATTTTGGACCTGTAGAAACAGATTTTTATACTTCCATAGAATCATTTTCAACAAAATGATAACTATCTCAACATAATGATTCTCTGTAACCAGTTTCTCTTCGCCTAGCAATAATAGCTTTGTTCTGCATTGAAAAAATGAATTGATTTTAAGGTAGAAGCAATGAAAATATATTCATTAATTTCTATTATATTTTCTTGTCACTGACATTTTGCTGTTTGGTAGACCTTTTATATTAATACATGAGTTGTAATTGGTGTACTTGTGGCTGATTATTAGACTACTTTTGTCTGAAATAAATTTAATAGAATCCCTAAACAATTTTTATATGATAAAAGTTTTTCTTATAAATGATTTTTTATGATGACTTATTTTAATTGTTAAGTGATATTTCAGTATATTTGCTTTCAAATTTGATTTGGTAAATTATGAAATTGTGATACCGTTTTTATCCTGTTGTTTCTGTCTGTCCATTTTTATAATGGTCTTCAATTATATATAAAATAGATACGTGGCAACACTATAAAATTTGTAGTGAGTACATATTGTATGCAGCCTTCTAATACAGAATTTCTGTGCAATAACTTACAGAAATAAAATACAGCTGTCATTGTTTCTGGTTTCCTGATTCAATAATGTTAACAGTACATTGTATATTCAGTATGTCAAACTGTCACAGCCTACCCCTTTTTTTTTATATAATACAGTATATAATCATGATCATTTGTAGTGTTGTTTAAGGGACGTCAAATATGACATTGGTTTGTATATTGTAGTACATGTTACTTTAACAATAACTTAAGTTTCTCCTTTTTTGTAATTTAATTTCTTGCTGCATATCAACATTTCATTTTGTACGTGTATAAAATAATTTTTCTTTTTTTCCAGGCATTTACCAATGAAACAGATAAATGTGAAGAGAATTATAGAAGAAAGGAATTCTTCTAGTCATTCTAAAAAATAATTTCAGTAGCTTTAACATTTGTTATACTTCATATAAAAGATATACTAGTGAAAGGTCATAAATGACATCACAGATTCATGTATAGTTACCAAACAAGATTAAAATCATTTTAACACGCTTATATATTGGTTGTATTTCTTAACTGTGTGTAGTTTGATCAAAAACTGTGTTTCCATTTCATTTATGTAACTACCAGTGAGACATTGAGTCTTATGTTTTTTGCATCTTTCTGGTCCATTGTAAGTAAAACTATTATCATCTCGGATGTTATGCCGGAGACTGCTTATAACTGTCATTTGATTTCAAATACATGAGTTCAGAAGCATAATTCAGAAATACAAAACATGTTAATAATGAATAAAATTGTGATCTACACAGAATTTTTTTGCTATTTTACTTGTAAAACAAATACAAGAATGAACACAAACGATGTTGATTTTAGACTCATTCTGTTTTTCAAGCAAGTTGTTTCGTAGGAGCAATGGACATTGTGATGTATAGTACTTGGATGGTATATTTAAGACTTATAACCCTAGGTTTGGTGTGGGGCGGTGGAGGGGTGAAGTGGACTACGGTAGTCGTCGTGGGGTTGTGGACCACTGTGGCTGCGGCAGGGACGAAGCCTCTCTGTCGTTTCTAGGTCCCCGGCTAACATACAATACAATACAATATTTTGGAAGTAGAAAACAAACTGCTACCAGTTTTTAGTTAGCTGTGAATCAGTAAAAGAATAGATACTAAAACAACCATTGAAATATCTCTCCTGAAACTAATACCGTTTATTGTTCAAAGCAGTTTCTTTTTGCATATGTAGTGTAGCAGATGCATACGTGCAAATAGCGTCCTTGCAATCTTGAGCTGCAATTGGAATTCTTTTTGATTCCATAATTCTTTTGTGAACTGATTCCATTTTCAAACGCTAAACAATTTTTACGCTGCTTGTGAGAACTAGTGTAATACGTTAAAAACTTGTTGCTGTTTGACTGTATCATCACTGAAATCAAATGGTTTAATATGTGGTGTTTTCATCCAAAGCAGATTAAGGGAGAATGACCACTTAAATATAGTTATGGCAAATGTGAATGTCAGACTGAGACCCACTGGAATAATATTAAGGAAGTATATTTGTCTATCACCAGCCGGTGACAAACATCGCTTACAAAATTACGTAGCATTAATCATTATTTCTTAGGAATACATTCGTGTCTTTTTAAATTCGGTCCTTATTTCTGTTTAGGGCTCCGTAACGTCTATCTGTTGTAAAAAACTTGGAGCGTATTTAATGCTTGATCATTATGACATCCTTGCAGGAAAAGAACCTTCTTTAGATTAATGAGCTTGGATTCAGATTCAATCGGTGGGCTTCTTTGCTTAAAAAGTAATGGAAATTATATTTTTTCTGTTTGCGTTTCTCACCTAATTTTTATGTTTGGCAAGTCTCATACGTACAGCAGTACAAGACAGTTGAGAATGAAATAAATAGCGGGCACAGGGAAGCCAAGATGAAATTGCAGCAAGAAAAATGCAAAGAAATCGAAATAGAAGTGGTCGTTGGAAGGACTGACACAGCATGTAGGATGGTCAAAAGAACATTCGGTAAATTTAAAAGTAAAGGCATCAACACTAAGTCTGCAGGATCCAGTATTAGACTGAGGATTTGAAAAAGTTTAGAATTCAGGTCGAAAAAGGTGGAAGGCGTAGACAACATTCGCTCAGAATCTCAGAAACCATTAAGGGAAGTGGCAACCAAACAACTATTCAAGTTTGTGGAATCTATTAGTCTGAGTACATGTCATCAGACATTCCGCAAAATATAATCAGAAGGATGGCGAAGATAGCTAGTCCAGGGAAGTACGAGAAATATCGCACAATCAGCTTATCATCTGATGCATCCATGTCAGTGTCAAAAATAATATGCAGAAGAATGGAAAACTGACAATTTGTTAGATGACAATCAGTAGTGTTCTAGAAAAGTTAAAGACATCAGAGCAGCAGTTGTCACGTTGCACTTGGCAATGAAAGCAAGGCTTAAGAAAAAACAAGACCCTTTCACGAGTTTTTGAGACCTAGAATAAGAGCTCACACCATAAAATTGTGGACTATATTGCAAATTCTTTGAAAATCAGATACAAATTATAGGGAAAGATGTGAAATTTACGACATGTACAAGACTGAAGCGGGAAAGATAAGAATGGAAAACCAAGAACGAATGGCTCAAATTTGAAGGAATATCAGACAGTGATGTAATCTTCTGCCCCTGTCATTCAATCTATAAATCAAAGGAACAATGATGGAAATAAAAGAAAGGATGAAAGCGAGATTAAAGTTCAGGGTGGAAGATTATATGAGTATACATGGAAGCGCCAAAAACACTAGTATAGGCATGCGTATACAAATGCAGAGATACGTAAACAGGCAGAATACGACGCTGTGGTCGGCAACATCTATATAAGACAACAATGGTCTGGTGCAGTTGTTAGATCGATTACTGCTGCTACAATACCACGTTAAAAAGATTTAAGTGAATTTCAGTGTGGTGTTGCAGTCGGCGACAAGCGATGGGACGTAGCATCTCTGAGGTAGCGATGAAATGGGGGTTTTCTTGTACGACCATTTCACGAGTGTACCGTGAATATCAAGAATCTGATAAAACATCAAATCTCCAACATTGGACTGTTGATGACTGGAAACATATTGTCTGGTCGGACGAGTCTCGTTTCAAATTGTATCGAGTGGCTGGACGTGTACGGCTATGGAGACAACCTGAAGAATTCATGGACTCTGCATGTCAGCAGTTCTTGAGTATTGCTTATTGTTCTAGAACTGTTACCAATTGGGACTAGATGAACAGATAAAAGAGATGGAGGAAAATCATGGGAACAAGTACAGTAGACAGGAATTAGCAAGATATGAAATAGAGATCAAGAGTGTTCCAGGACTAAGTACTGTGTAGGAGGAACTGTTTCCAACTGTGCAGTTCCAAGAAGAAACAATTGAGGTTGACATTGTGCTGAGCTGCATGCTCTGCAGCTCTATAGTCAAACTTACACTACACCAGAGCATGGCATGATGATGCCCGCTTAAGATGACTGTGCAATATTTGAAACATATGGTATGGCTGCTTTCATAAGCAGCTCTATCTCTGTTGTGGTACATTATGTTGGTAACAGGAGATGGCAGATGGATGCATGAGACAAAACTGTATATTGTCCCTTTTGTTCCAAAACAGTGAATGTACATTATACTAGTTCTGAGATACAGGTGACTGAATGTTTTACAGAGTCTTTTATGTCAAATGTGGTAATTTAATAAATCAGTTTGCATCTGAATTATTGTTACCACATTTAAAAATGTTAGAGTATGAGATTTATAATCATATTTCTCTCCTGTTCTGTAAATACTAAGAAACTAAATTTTTGCAATGTACTAAATGTAAATCAGATATATCTGACAACAATTTCACTTTTATTACTTTAAAATAAACAAGAGAAACTACAGACAAGAATGTAAACAAATAATCTAAGCCACAGAAACCTTTAAACTTCATCAGAGTCCTCTTCAATATCTCGGGTTCAGACAGCACGTCATTCAGACCCTCATCACCTAATAAACTGCAGTAATATTCACAATATTCCTGCATAATTATCTGTTTTTCACATATTTTGAGCAGATCCTTGAGTTTTGTTGTTGCTGTCTGAATTTGATTTGTGTATGCCTTAGGAACAGACGTATTGGCAAAAATCTTTCCTTTCTTTATAAGGTTTCGTTCCTGAAGGGCATTAAAAATTCTGTATGGTAAAACACTGAAAAAGGTTCATTTCTTTCAGAGTGGGGTATCAGAAATTGTGCACTAGGATTCTGGGAATATCTTGTGGGTTGTTTTTAAAGTTTAGAAAATTGCCATACAGCATGCTGTGGACAATGAAAGGATGAGGATTCTTCCTGCAAATTCAGATGATTTGTGCCCCTCCTTCAGGTTGGTTCTGTGGCACATACTTTTCTTCTCTATCTTGGAATGAATAGAGTCACACTCCATTTATATGAGACATGTTTCAAAAGATTTGTGATCAACTGACTTTACCTTGGATGGTTCTTACACTGAGTGATACACACAGACACAAAGTAAAGTTCTTCTCCTGACCCACACAACTATCTTTCACTCATACCATTCAGAGTTGTTACTTACCTTGAAAGAGTAGCAAATTATGTTCACACTTATTCTTGGCTACAGTACATTTTTGACCAGCAGTAACACTCTGTACAACAAACTGAGCTTGTACACGAACAGGTGAAGAGTAATCTGTTACATTGCTACATGTGAGTGATGTAAGTAATGACAAACTGTGTGTTTGTAATCACATGTTAGAAAATTTGTAAGGATGTCTAATAAATATATGTAGCAGATTCATGTCTGCACAACACACTGAGGGCTTTTAACAGAGTGCCAAAATCATGACTGTGATACATTTGCTGTTGTGGCATTACAAAACATGCTCATTTTAACTTTTGTGATAATGGACTTTGCATTTTTGTCATACGTTAGCAAGGCAACTCATTTGAAGTTTTGCCATAGTGAAGTACATGAAAAATTAAATTTGCTTAAGCGTGTAAATCAGAATTGTCATTCTTCCACATTTTTAATTTTGGCATAAGAAGGATGATATAGACTATGAGGAAAATATTATGTCATTGTTCCCTCTCTAAACCTTCTTCCACATGTGGTGGTTTTATTCTTTTCCCTGCCTATTACTTGAGTTTTATCTACAGTCTCACTTTGCACATATCACTATCATGCTTGCAGCCTTTCTGTCTCCCTCTCTGGAGCCTTTACACCACATTTTTCAAAATGGTCAACTGTAACTGTGCCTGCATCCTCCCATAGCTTCTGACTCCATATGGGCAATGTGCCATGTGTCCTGCTTTTATCTATGGGAAGTATTCCTTCTCTTCTATTCCTGTCATCCTCTGATGTTTGTCCTTGTCCCTACTTCTTGCCTTTTTGGTAATTATGGCTACCCACAGCACCAGGCTGAAGCTATAAATTTACAGAATCCAAATGAACGTGTGTGCACACGTGTGTGTGTGTGTGTGTGTGTGTGTGTGTGTGTGTGTGTACGCGGCGCATCCATTTTGACAAAGAATGCAATTGGAAGGATGGCGGTTCAGATCCCCATCGGGCCATCTGGATGTGGGTTTTATGTCTCCCTAAACCTATTAAGGCAAATACTGGGATGGCTTCTTTGAAAAGAACATGAACAATTTCCTTTCTCATCATTCTCCAATCCAAGGTCATGCTCATTTGTGGGATGTTAAATTCTAATCTTCTTTCCTTCTATGTAGGTTGCAAGTAGGAAAACTTGACTGCTAGCTGTAAAGATAGTGATATTGTTACCCTGTGTTCAGTAATTTCTTTATACATTCAGTTCTTGTGTTTCTAATGCTGTTGTATCTACTTTAGTTACAGTATTTGTTACAAGAATCATTTCAATATCTTGGTTCACAGGATTACATTTGGACCTACTGTTCACTTTTTTTTTTTTTTTTTTTTAGCACAGCAGTAGAGCATTTGCTGCATAACAATGTGATTATCTTTATTTTTCATTTCTGGCTTACCGTTTCCTTGCTTAGCACAGAGAAAGCACTCAGATCTATACTACACACAATTATTGTGCATACCTTAATATGCAGCTCTCACTGTAGCTTAGAACAAAGAAAATTAAGATAATTCATTGCGTTCTGTAGGGTGAGTGTTATTGCTTTTTCATTTATGCTGTGTAGACACTGTCTACTATTACTTGCTTAAGATTTTCAAATTTGCAATGGTAGTTGTTAAATGGTAATAATTATCCAAATACTTTGCTAAGGAAGCCTGTTAACAATGAGAATTATCTCTTATAGTCCTCAAAGGAATTTCTCATTTATAAATTAAATATGGCAGTGGAAGGTCAGGATCTGGGTGGAATGTGATGAAATTTATATCATCACGGACACTGCTTCCAGACAACAGACATGAGAAGACTGTAGTAGTGGTGTTGTAAGAAAGAAGTATAGTGGATCATTCTAACAAACTTGACCAGAGTTTAGGCAAAAACCGTGATATGGAGGATTTAGCAATGAATAAACATATTTATTATTATTTAAAAACAAAATGAGTGCCTCATGTGCTTATTGATCTAGAACAGATTTGCTGAGTAATCACAGATACAGTCTCACTCAAAACAACATTAAAATGTTGAAGTATTGAAAATTTTTCAATAGTTTTCCAAACAAGTGATTAAAGTAGGTAAATGTATGTATTTTGAATAACTTCTTTTTGGAGGTTTGTGATTGAATGACTTACATATGCCTTCCATAATAAATTTTTGCATTGGGACTTGGCATCCCTTTTTGCATGTTTTTCTAACATAATTACATCTAAAATTCCTAGCTCTTCTCATTACTTATTTTCTCTTGAAGCTTTAAATGTTCTGTGATGGTGTACATCATAAAGCATGAAGAGAAGAAGAATCGCAAGGTAGCCTAATGAGCCATCAGCGCCTACAATGACTCTATTCCAAATGTATGCTACATATTTTGTTCTTACATTGTGTGGAAAACTATCATGTTTGCTGAGAATCAACTTACAGGCCTTCAAAAGCTGACATAGTGTGGTGCACTGAGCCTTATTTTAACCATAACCAACCAAGGAATAAGTACTAAATTCCAGTTTTATTCTAACTGTAACGTTAATTACTCTCATTATGAGAGTTCGTTTTCGTTCATACGCACATGAAGCCACTTTTCTTCAAATACATTAATTTATTTCCCTAATCTTCAGTTTAGAAACACTCTTATAATATTTATCTAGTAAGACAGCAAACTATAAAAGGTTCACAGACAAATGTTTACATGATGGTAGTTAAGAAATGAAGAGATCATTAAATGAAATGTAACTTTTAACAAAATTTTACCTGTAAGACAGATCCCCCTTCCACTTAAACTGACACAGGTTGACAGTTCACGTAAATAACTGGGGCTAAATGAAAGTTGAGGAGCATAGGAAGAGAAAATCAAGCAGTGATACTATAAATAATCATATCAATATATATTATAAAAGGAAGTGTACAATGTGTGTGCTACTAAAACTCAGAAACAAGTCCCAGTACGATCCAGGGGGTTATATAGTGTGGTAACCCTCTATCTCCCATCCATGAAGAAGGTTCCCTGTTTTTATCTGAAGAGCATGCTTTCGAAGATATAAGGGCTGAAAAGTTTCATCCTCTAGAAATTTCTAGAACATTTGAGAGTATTCGAGAACATATGAGACCATTCCAGAAAGTTCCACAATGATCCAGGATGTTCTGGAATGTTTGGGAATAATCTGGAACATCCAGGAAGATTCCAGAATGTTTGGGAATATCCCAGACCATTGTGGAGCATTCCAGAACACATTCAAATGTGGAATGTTCGGAAACATTGTGGACCATTCGAAGGCTTTTTGCTGGAATTTGCCTCTGGTGGGACTACCCATTGGCAGGGGCATATAAAGCAAGACCTGTCAGTTTCTCATCAGTGGCGATGGGAGGAACTGAAAAAGTAGTATAGTGAGTGGATAAAAACAAACAGCGAAGTCTGAGTAGTCAAATTGTTGTAGTGACTGAATATAAATTATAAAGTGTGTAAAGTGTACTTAGTATATTTGTTAATAAAATATAAATTTCATTTATATTTTAGACAATGCCCAAACTTAAAAGAGGAGGATTTCAGACAATGTCTAAATGTGAAAGAGGAGATCTTGCCAGTTCTGAAGCAAAATGGCAAAAACAAAACAAACAGCAAAAAAACAAAACAGATGATAAATGTTGAAGAAAATATGAAATTCCCTATATTATTTCTGAACTCTTTGCAAGTACCAGGAATGCCATTACTGTTATAACTTCAAGTTCAACAAATATATTTCAAGGAAGAAGCAATACATGAAAGTCACAGATCAAGTAAACAGAGTAAGACGTCTGTACACTTTCACAGTCAAATCATAACTGAGTCCGAGTCTAGCAGCCGCTGGCTGGCTGGCCACTTAGGTGGCGCTGCTGCTGCATGGCTGGCAGACAGCGGCGCATGTAGAGGACGCGCATAACTGCACAGCGGCACTTTGAAAGATCGGCGAGTCACAACACTTTTTCCCCCCTTTGAAGTTTTTGCACAGGTCTTGATGGAGGGGGCCTGTAGATTGCTAACGTTCATAGGTGTTGTTTGACTGGCCGTAAAGTCTTGAGGAGGAGGCTTCCCGTACGGATGGAAGTGTCCCTGACGATAACGGGTCGAGATGACAGGAGATGTGGGGGTCGAATTTGCTGGGGGCCCGTGCACCAATCTGCCTGTTGCGGCAAGTCCGGTTGTTATAACAGGAGACGTGGGCGTTGTGTCCGTGACCGTAGGAGAAGGAAGCGAGTAGAGTTGCTCCGACAGATGATGGTGATCTGGTTCCTACATGGGCACGTCTCCTGGTGGCTTCAGTCCTTGTGCTGGCACCGATGTGATGGTGAGAGGACTGTGTTGTGAGTAATGAGAGATCCCAGTATCCCAAGCGTCAGGTAGAGCCGAAGGTGGTGTAGCGGCATCCGGAACAGGCGTTGCCGGCACATGAGGCCGAAGCTGGTCCGAATGATGCACTGCAACACCCGTGTCCGTCTGGATTTCATACAGGCATTGGCCACAGTGTCGTAAGATGCGGCCAGGACTCCATTTTGGCCGCCTGACATATCCCCATACCCATACAAGGTCGTCGGCGGTGAACCGGCCAAGCGAAGGCACCGGCAGTCGTGAGGTGGAAGGCCACAGCAGATGAAGTAGCGTGCGGGGCTGTCGGCCATGCAAGAGCTCAGCCGGGCTGTGGTTGCCCATGGGGAGTGAAACGGTAAGAAGCCACAAATTGGAAAAGCGCATCATCAGCAGCAGAAGTCAGGAGTTTCCTCATCTGAGCCTTAAATGTGCGGACCAGTCATTCAGCCTCACCGTTTGACTGTGGATGGAACGGAGGGGCCATGACATGCATGACACCGTGACGGGCACAAAAATCCGCAAAATCGGAAGAAGCAAAAATTGCGGACCATTATCAGTAACAAGAGTAGAGGGAAGACCTTCCAAAGAGAAAATGCGAGCTAGAGCATTGGTGGTTGCCACGGTGGTAGGCGATGTGCAACGGACACAATGAAAGGAAAGTTAGAGTAGGTGTCAATAACGAGAAGCCAATAAGTACCTAAAAAAGGTCCTGCGAAGTCAGCATGAATACGCTCCCAGGGTTTCTCAGGCAAAGGCCACAGTGACAAAGATGACTTCGCGGCGACGGCCTGTGACGCACAAAGGCCACAGGCAGCGACCATGTTCGATTTCAGAGTCGATGCCGGGCCAGTACACATGTTGGTGCGCCAGAGATTTCGTGCAAGAGACACCCCAGTGCCCTTGATGAAGGAGGTGTAAGACTGAAGCATGCAAAGACGCAGGTACCACAACACGCGGCGAAGCATTTTCGGTGGAAAGGAGGATAACACCATCCCTAGCCAAGAGGTGGTAACGCAAAGCATAGTAGTTCCACAACGGATCATAAGTCTTAGCAGACGGACGATCTGGCCAACCCTTCTGAATACAGCGTAAAACCCGAGAGAGGGTAGGGTCAGAACCCATAGCAGCTGCCAGCCGGTCCCCGGTGATGGGGAACCCATCCACAACCCGCTGCTTGGCAACATCCAGGTGGAAACACACAAGTTTGTCCCTATCGAATTCCAGGTCAGGACCCATGGGAAGGTGAGACAGTGCATCAGCATTCGCATGTTGAGCCGTCGGCCGGAAATGAATCTCATAATTGAAATGAGACAAGTAAAGAGCCCAACGCTGGAGGCGGTGTGCAGCCTTGTCGGGAAGTGATGTTGATGGATGAAACAAGAAAACAAGTGGTTTGTGATCCGTAACAACATGATATTTGGATCCATAGAGAAACACACCAAACTTATGAAGAGCATAAATAATGGCCAAAGCTTCTTTTTCAATTTGAGAATACTTTTGTTGTGCATCCGTGAGTGTTTTGAAGGCATAACCAATGGGTTGTTCAGAACCGTCAGAAAAACGGTGCACAAGGACTGCACTGAACCCGTATTGAGAGGCGTCCGTGGCAAGAACAAGATGTTGGCCAGGTCGATAAGTAGCCAGGCACGGGGCCTGTTTCAGCATAGTCTTCAATTTCTGGAAAGCCGCATCGCATGACGCGGACCAGTGAATAGGCGTGTTTTTATGCAACAGGCGATGCAATGGCTGAGACACCAAAGCAGCAGACAGTAAAAACTTGTGATAGTATGCTATTTTCCCCAAGAAGGCCTGCAGTTCCTTAACAGATGTAGGGCGAGGAAGGACATTGATCGCAGCGACAGTTTGCTGAAGCGGACGAATACCATCCCGAGAGAGTTGAAACCCCAAGTATGTGATAGATGCCTGAAAAAATTTTGATTTCTGAAGATTACGCTTAAGACTGGCAGTCTGTAACACATGAAAAAGTGTGCGGAGATTTTGAAGATGTTTGTCAGTGGTGGAGCCAGTGACAACAATGTCGTCGTCGTAATTTATACACCCAGGGACAGTGAGCAATAATTGTTCCAAGAATCGCTGAAAGAGAGCAGGGGTGCTGGCAACCCCGAATGGCAGTCGTTGGTATTGATAGAGGCCGAAAGACGTGTTAAGGACCAGAAACTGCCGGGAAGCAGCGTCGAGAGGAAGTTGATGATAAGCTTCTGACAGGTCAAGTTTAGAAAAATACTGGCCTCGAGCAAGTTTAGTGAACAATTCTTCAAGTCGAGGCATAGGGTAAGTGTCGATAAGGCATTGAGCATTTACAGTGGCTTTGAAATCGCCACAGAGATGAATATCACCATTTGGCTTAGCAACGACAACGACAGGAGAGGACCACTCACTGGAAGTGACAGGAAGCAAGACCGCCGGAGCAGTGAGACGATCCAGCTTCCGTTTGACCTGATCACAAAGGGCCACAGGAATGGGCTGAGCCCGAAAAACTTAGACCGAGCAATGGGTTTGAGCGTGATATGAACTTCAAAGTCGTTTGCACAGCCTAACCCAGGAGAAAAAAGGGACGAAAATGTCGTTGACAAGGAATCCAATTGAGCATAAGGAATAGCATCAGAGACGATATTGACAGAGTCATCTATGGAGAACCCAAAAACGCTAAAGGCACTGAAACCAAAAAGATTCTCCGCGTTACTGTGGTCGACCACAAATATGGGAACAGCGCGAACGACAGATTTGTAAGATACCTCAGCATCAAATTGTCCCAAGAGAGAAATCCTCTGTTTATTGTAAGTCTGTAATTGCCTAGTGACAGGTGACAGGATTGGAGAATCCAACTGAAGATACATCTGAGAACTGATGATAGGGGCAGCAGAACCAGTATCCACCTGCATGCGAACATCTCGACCAAGTATTTAGACAGTGAGGAATAACTTCCCTGAAAGGGAAGAAGTACAATTGACAGACAACACAGAATCAGAATCAGCATCATGTTCATGAACATCATGTATGCGGTCGGATTTGCAAACGGATGACACATGACCCTTTTTTTTGCATTTGTGACACACGGCCCAACATTGTGGACAATCTTCTCGTGAATGTTTCGTAAAACACCGCAGACATGAAGGAAGTTGCCGTGGGTTTTGCTGCAGTTTCTTAGAGGTTTGTTTACGGTTAGGCCGCGGCTGCGCTTGGGAGCGTACTGCGGCCATGTCTGCCAGCGGGGACACACCACACGCTTCGTCAACATCGCACAGAGGTTGTATTTCCCCGACGTCGCCCCATGCCTCTATTTGCGCTCCAGCGGCGCGAGAAGTTTCAAAAGACTGAGCGATGGATAGGACTTCATCTAGAGTCGGATTTGCCAACTGAAGGGCATGTTGCCTAACTTCTGTACCGTGGAATCGGCGTAGGATTCTTTGTGAACTTCAGTAACAAATTGACACTTTCTACTGAGGACATGAAGTTCAGCAGCCCAAGCGCGATAGGATTGATTCAGTTGTTTTTGACAACGATAAAAGGCAACACGAGAGGCTACCAGATGTGGTTGCTTTTGAAAATAGACGGACAGAAGTGAGCAGATTTCAGCAAAGGACAAAGACGCAGGATCTTTAAAAGGAGCCAATTGCGACAACAACCGATACATTTGAGGTGAAATCCATGAAAGGAACAGACTTACATGTTTGTTCGTCCGCGACATGAAATGCCAAGAAGTGCTGTCGAAGACGTTTTTTGTAATCATACCAGTCTCCTGCCGTCTCGTCGTAAGGAGGAAAAGGAGGTAGAGACAACGACGAGAAACGCCCCGCATTTGATGCCGTGACGAAATCACGAATCGCATTTGTGAGAAGCGTTTGCTGTTCTATGAGACCTTTCAATAGTTGCTCTAAAGTAGCCAGGGAAACGTGGGTCAACGATGGAAAAGAAAAATCCCATCCTTGTCGCCAATTGTTATAACTTCAAGTAGAACAAATATATTTCAAGGAAGACGCAATACATGAAATTCACAGATCAAGTAAACAGAGTAAAATGTGTGTACACTGTGTTGCATTTCTCTTTTGAGGTGTTGCGGCTCACATATTCATCCTGCTCTCGTTACGAGCGTACTAATCATGCCTCTTTTCTGGCTCGGGTGGTGGTTTGACAGTTTGTGCAGGTATCGGTCCGTGTGTGTTGGTTTTCGATACACGCTGTGTCCCAGGTTTTCGCCGTCCCTTGTGACCAGCACATCTAGAAATGGCAGTTTCCTGTCCTTTTCTACTTCCATGGTAAATGTTATGTTGGCATGGAGGCTGTTCGAGTGTCTTAGGAAGTCACCGAGCTGTTCTTCACCATGGCCAACTTCTTCATGGAACAATTCGAAGCACAGCCACTGGACTCGGCGACTTGCAAACCTAAGGTGTGGTACAGGTACGTCGATGATACTTTCGAGGTGTGTACACTTTAACAGTCAAATCATAACTGAGTCCAAGTCTAGCGGCTGCTGGCTGGCTGGCCGCTTAGGTGGTGCTGCTGCTGCATGGCTGGCAGACAGCGCCGCATGTAGAGGACGCGCGTAACTGCGCGGCAGCGCTTTGAAAGATCGGCAAGTCACAACAATTACACTGCCTTCAGTTTAAAAATGGATCTTTGATCATACTACTAAGAAATCTCAACTCACCAAAACTGTCCAGTGGAACAAGGATGATCGTCAAACAGCTGTCAAATAACATCATTGAAGTCGAACTTATGACTGGAAAGTACAAAGAACACACATTATATATCCCCAGAATACCACTGATTTCTGAACTGCCATTATTTATATATATTTTGTAAATAGTTAGAATATGTTTTCAATAAAAAATTTTACCTCAAAGGAGTATTCCATTGCCCACGCAACCTACACAATATCCTGCTCCATCTGTAAGGCACTCCTCTCCCAACCCCTTGTCACAGGGGTCATATCTTGTGAAAGGCCCAAGAACAAGATCTGCCTGATTCACTTGCCCAGTAAATACCATTCCAGTTCTGTCAGGGCTTATCCTACACCATCAGAGTCAGGCTAACCTGTGAAAGCAGCCACGCCATACATCAGCTCTGCAGCTATTTCTTAATAACATTTTATGTGGGTAATATCACCAACCAGCTGTTCACCAGAATGAATGTCCACTGCCAAACTGTGGCTAAGAACTGCCTTACAGTCCATGCCATCTGGATCGTTCCCTCCAGTACCAGGTTTTCTAAACTACATACGTGAACTTTATCCTTGCAAGACATCCTTCCCTCCTGCAATCCTCCTGACCTCAGTCTCTGCCTAATGCACTGGCCCCACGCTCTTTACCTGACAGTTTTCCCTTCCTGTGTCCTGTCACCCCCTGCCAGTCTATGTCTCCACATATTCATTGTGCACTGCTACTCAGTGGCTCCTGTGCCTACGTGTCATGTGCCTAGCCGTGCACCTTCCACCTCTCCCTCCCACATTCCTGTCCTACGCACATGCTGCGTTCCTCCAAGCTGCTAACTACCTGTCCCCAAAACCACCATCTGCTTCCAGCCTCTTTCTCCTTCCATCCATCCCACCCAACACATAACCACCCCAGACCACCTGCTGAATTACAGTCCAAGTATTGTGTGTGCAACTGACATGGTGCACAGGGCTGTATGTGTGTGGGGGAAGGGGGGAGGGAATATGCGCATTATGATGTAAAAAATTATATTCAAGAACAGTTACAATGAAGTATTCATATATATGACAGTTTTGTTGTTAAGCACCACCTTTCAGAAGTGTACACATGTAACCATTGCCAAAGTTCGTTGCTTGCAACTTGTGCATTCATTCACTCTGTTGTGCATTGTCCTCTATAAAGGGTGTTATGAAAGAAACTTCAGATGTGAGAAATGAGGCAAGCTACACATTAACACCAAGAAGTAGCCCTAAGGAACTGTCCTGGTGGCTGTATACTGCAGGTCATTAAAACTGCAAGCAGCATGCAACAAATGTCATATGGGCAGAAGTATACAGCATACTTGGATATGCCAAAGATTAGCATTTCAGTGCTACTGCACACAGTAGGTCAGAGTAACACTATGTGCATTCTGTAAATAAGCAGATATTACACAAAACGTTTCTCATTCATAAACTGAATTTTACTGTGATTTATATTCCACATGTTGTTTCTTGCATTGGCGGGGATCTTATGACTGTCACACGAATACAGAATCAATGTGTGAAAGAGGAAGATCCACACTCAAAACAATGCCATGCAGGATCTCAATGGTCACCCGCAATTAGTGCCTGAGAGAACAAAAATATTGTTTGCTCAGTTGTCTGGGATTGTTCCACCACATCATGTCCCTTGAGTCAGAAAATAGGTTTGTATACAGCAAGATAAGTATCTCTGCAGATAGTGTACTGATGGTGGGGCACTACGGATAGTCAGCACGATGATAAGTGTCGCGGCTTCGCTTGCTGCAGAAGTAATGAGCCTGCCAGTGGTAGAGAACTGAACAATAATGTTGGTCCCATGATGGCCGCCATAATGTATTTTCAAACAAGTCTCCATTCTGCATACACCATCATGATGTGAGTATGTATGTAGAGGCTCTTGGTTGAACCAACATTGACAGATTACATTTGACACCATCACAGATGCCCAGAACCTCACAGGATAGTATGTGGTGCCACTGAATACAGAAAATAGTTGCCTCTGATCTGTATAGCTAGTAATTTGGGCAGTGGGCATTACAATTCTTACGTGTTAAGACCAATAGCTTTGCCATATCATCGAGATTTCCGTAATGTTATTTTTCAGCAAAATAATTCAATACCGTATGTTGCCTCTGCTGTCCTGACCCACCTCAGTCATAGGGTGTCCATCTATTGCCTTGGCCAGCATGCTGCATGTTCTCCAGACCTCTCACCCACTAAAAATAATTGATCATGGGTTACTGAGAGACCAGCAAGCCATTACATGCCAGGAACCATGAATGATGAAATGTGGCATGTAGCTGAAGTAGTGTGAAATAATATATCTGTATCTGCCAGCCAAGCTCAATTCAAATGATGCCCAGGCAGAGTAGCGCCATTGTTACTACAAGAACTGTTCTCTGAAAACTGTCTGGAGCAGATAGTTTAGAATCCCACTCATTATGGAAATATATTGGATCCAGTGGCAACAAATAGACGTGACCTCTTTGAGGATGTCTGCATCGAAATTGGTATCAGTGACTCTGGCGTGATTGTGGCAAGAATAATTACCAAAATACAAAGGAAGCCTGCCCAGCTAGCTGTGTGGTCTAACGCGCTGCTTCCTGAGCGGGAAGGCGTGCCGGCCTCCGGCACGAATCCGCTTGGCAGATTAGTGTTCGGGTCCGGTGTGGGGGGGGGGCGCGAACTGCACAATATCCCTGGGTTCAGTGTGGGGTGGCAGTGGGGTTGGTGGACTGCTGTGGCTTGTTGTGGGGTTATAAACCACTGAGGGCTACAGTGGGACGAAGCCTCTCTGTTGTTTCTAGGTCCCCGGTTTAATATACAATACACACAAAATACAAAGGACAACTAAAATTAGCAGAAAGGTACATATGCTCAGTAAACTAGATAAAACGTCAACAGTGTCATATCTCAGTGAGGAGCTTGAAACTTTCAGCACAGATAAGGAGGCATTAGAGCAACTATGGCTCAAGCTTAAAAGAATAATTGACTATGCACTGGATAGATAGAACAGTTCCTAATGGGAAGAACCCTCCATGGTATAAAATCTCTGTAAAGAAACTTCTAAAGAAACAGAGATCACTTCACAATAAGTGTAAAACAAAGCTTAGGACTACAGATAGATGCAAAGGCTGTTAGTGGCACCAAAGTTAAGTGTTCAGTCCCTAACGAATGAGACAGGAACTGAAAATGAGGGTAGCAAAGCAAAAGCTGAAATTCTTAACTGTTTTAAAATGTTCCTTTGCAAAGGAAAACTGAGGAGAATTGCCTCAATTTAATCCTCATACCACAGGAAAGATGAGTGAAATCAGTGTTAGTGTCAGTGGTGTTGAAAAACAGCTGAAATCTTTCAAATTGAACAAAGCTCCTGGGCGCAATGGAATCCCTATCAGAATCTACACTGAATTTATAGCAGAGTTAGCCTGTTTCTAACTATAATCTATCGTAGTTCCCTTGAACAGAAAACAGTGCCCAGTAGTTGGAAGAAAGCACAGATCACACCCTTCTACAACAAAGGTAGGGGAAGTGATCCACACAACTACTGTCCAATATCTCTGACACTGATTTGTTGTTGAATCTTAGAAGATATTCTGAGCTCAAACATAGTGAAGTATCTTGAATAGAATGACCTCCTCCGTGCCAACCAGCATGGATTCCAGAAACATCGATCATATGAAACTCAACTCGTACTTTTCTCACATGACATACTGAAAGCTTTGGATCAAGGCAGACAGGTAGATCCAGTATTTCTTGATTTCTGAAAAGCATTTGCTTAGTACCACACCTACAATTATTGTCAACAGTTTGATCATACAGGGTATCAAGTGAAATTTGTGGCTACATTGTGGACTTTTTGGCAGGGAGGACACAGCGTGTTATCTTGGATTGAGAATCATCATCAGATGTAGAAGTAAGTTTGTGTGTGCCCTAGAGAAGTGTGTTGGGGCCCTTGCTGTTCATGTTGTATATTAATGACCTTGCTGGCAATATTAATAGTAACAGATTGTTTGCAGATGATGCAGTTATCTATAATGAAGTACTGTCTGAAAGAGGCTGCATAAATATTCAGTCAGATCTTGATAAGATTTCAAAGTGGTGCAAAGATTGGCAACTTGCTTTAAAGGTTCAGAAATGTAAAACTGTGCACTTCACAAAACGAAAAAATGGAATAGACTGTTGGAATTGGCCAACTCATACAAATACCTGGTTGTAACACTTTGTAGAGATAGGAAATGGAATGATTACATAGGTTCAGTTGAGGGTAAAGCAGGTGGCAGACTTCAGTTTATTGGTAGACTACAGGGGAAGCACAAGCAATCTACAAAGGAGATTGCTGACAAATCACTTGTGTGACCCATTCTAGAATATTGTTCAAGTTTGTGGCACATGCACCGAAGAGGACTAACAGGGGATATGGAACATATACAGAGAAGGGCAGCATGAATGGTCACAGATTTTGTTACAGAGATGCTGAAATAATTGAACTGACTGACTCTTGCAGACAGACATAAACTATCCCGAGAAAGTCTACTGACAAAGTTTCGAGAATTGCATTTAAATGATTATTCTACAAATAAACTAGAGCCCCCTATGTACTGATCACACAAGGTTCATGAGGACAAGATTAGAATAATTAACGCATGCACAGAGGCATTCAAACAATCATTCCTCCCACACTCCATACATGCATGGAATTGGATGAAACCCTAATAACTGGTACAATGGCTTGTACCCAGTGCCATGCACTTCATGGTGGTTTTCAGAGTATGGATGTAGATGTAGATGAAAAGCTATCAGGTCTGAGTACAAAATATGACACCCTGTATACTGCCAAATCACCTACAAATTTAATCATTTGTTATTTGCTGTCCTTCCTGTTGTCACAGCTTTAATGGCCCACAATGTATTTGTAATAATTAGTTAATGATTACAGCTGTTATCTGAAATTAAAAAAAAGGATATTTTATTCAGATGAAAATTTTTTATTATTAGCAAAAAACATGCCAAATTTACATTAAGCATTATTGCTCTGGTTCTGGTAACAGGAATTTCCAGTTTCCAAAACAAAATAATGTGATTAGTTATAATAGCAGCAGCTAATAAAAATTGCTCTTAACTTGATTTTTAATTTGGTAGATTTGCCGGCTTTTAGTCATGTCTACAGACAGTTATTACGGACCTCTGTATCCTAATTGCATCTGTCCCTACGGCAGCATTAGCAGGGCCCTCCACCAATTCTTGTTCCCCATTGGTGATGATATTCCAACACACCCTGCAGGAGGGCCTCTGGATGTAGTGTTAATGATAGGAGGAACTGCCAATGACAATGAAAGGATTAAATAGACCGATGGTTATGGCAGCTGTTTACAGTGAGTAGAAATTCTGGGTTTGAATCCCAGTAAAAAAAAAAAAAAAAAAAAAAAAAAATTTGTTATGACTAGGGCCTGGATTTGAAAGTTTTAACTTTACAGAACCTAAAAATGGCTAAATCAAACAGTGGGAAGGACAGGATTGAATAACAAAATATTATCTTATTTAAATTGTAGGTGGAGGGGGAGAAAGGAACTAACGACATCAGCTGCATTTGGACTTCATGCAAAATCAGTGGTGAATTAAAATGTGAGTTGGACTGGGACTAAGACCTGGGATCTCCTACTAACTAGGCAGATACAATAGCACTGCACCAGCCAGACACAGTGTTTATTGTAAATATGAAGACTATCTCAGCGTGCTCCCCACCTGACCCACACTCCCACCTAGTGCTACCTATCCACAGTCTCCTTCCAGTCCTCCATGCTCACTAATTTTAGACTCCTTCTGGAGGTTGAATGTAAATGTGAATCTGCACTGAAAGTTGTGAATTCATTGCCCATCAAGCCAAATCAATTATATGAACATGTGGTGTCAGCTCTTTTGGACACGATACATTCATATAAACAATATTATGAAAAGTATAGATTGCTGCTCATCATGTAGAGGAGACAGTAACTCGCAGACAGGTGCAGTCGAGAGACTGCTATACGTTTTAGCTTTTGGTGAAAAGTCCTTCTTCTGAAATATAAAACACACATACATTCACACAAGCACTGTTCATACACTAGGATTCAATCATACTTAAAGGACTAAAAGAGACTAAATGGGACTTCCATAGAAATACTAAAGTCTAAACAGGGTAGCTAAATAAATTTTCTGAATTAGTGGTGAGGAAAATCAATAATGTGAAATCACGCATTTTTAGAAAAGACATAATAACTTCATTTATACACTGCACTGGTTACATTGGTGACACTTAAGTCCATATTTTTGTAGTTGAGAAAGTGTAAGAAATATAGTCCACTGTGAAATCAACAGTTTACAATGAGAATAAATCCACACACCAGTGCATTGAAACAAACCCAGTCAGCCTTTACTTAAATGCCATCTGAAAATAAAGCTGCTATTCACCATATAGCAGAGATGCTGAGTCACAGATAGGCACAACAAAAAGACTGTCACAAATAAAGCTTTTGGCCAGTAAGATCTTCATCAAAAACAGACGACACACAAACACACACGAACACACACACACACACACACACACACACACACACACACACACACACACACACACACACACACACACACGAGTGCAGTCTCAGGCAACTGAAACAACACTGTCAGTGGTTTCAGTTGCTTGAGAGTGCAGTCATGTGTGTGAGTTGCATTTGTGTGTGTGTGTGTGTGTGTGTGTGAGAGAGAGAGAGAGAGAGAGAGAGAGAGAGAGAGAGAGAGAGTCGTTTTTTGACGGAGGTCATACTGGCCAAAAGCTTTATTTGTGATAGTCTTTTCATTGTGCCTATTGTGACTCAGTATCTCCGCTATATGGTGAGCAGCAACTTTCCTTTTTATAATATTGTTACATTCTATCTTGGATTTTCCATTGTCTGATTTCTGACAGTAAATATGGTGTATTAGAGGAATGTAATGGTGACATTTGAATCTATTTATTGTTGAGGCACAAAGTAATGTTGTGTGGCTCGTGCCTCTCACTGAGTAGTGCACTTTGAATGTAATTTTCTCGTGCCTAAACAGAAACTGTCAAAAATTGGTCATTTCCTCCAGTTTCACAACTGACAGCCAAGTAATTTTTGCAAAACCTGTCAGATATAAGTAAGTAAACAAAGGTTTTTTATTCATTTCAATGGATTACTAAAGGAATTAGAAAAAGTGCTCAAACTTGTAAATACCTGAACTCCATTAAAAAGGACAATAGTGATCCAGTTTTTTGCACTACTACGAAAACTACAAAAGGATTTTCAGGAAGGTACTCAACACTGCAAAAAAATCAGCCAACAATAGGTTCATAAATTTAGCCAATAATAAAAGTAAAGCTACATGGGCTGTAGTGAAACAAGAAACAGGAACTGTGAAGCAAACACACAAATCAGGAACAAGGAAAACTTAGAAAGTAACCCGAAAGAATTAGCAAATTATGTGGATACCTACTTTAGCAGCATTGCAACGAACTTACAGAAAAATTTTCCAAAAGGTGTTAATCAACCAATACAGAAGCATATAGCAAACTCAATGGTATCGCTTCCAACTACTGAGGAGGAGGTATGCTATGTTGTAAGGCAATTAAAGAACAAAAACTCAGTAGGTTTAGATGAAATCCCAATGTGTGTGCTGAAAAAATGCATGAACGGTATCAAAGCTCCACTAACAGAAATAATAAATGAATCCTTCAAAAACTGGTTGCTTCTCTGACTATCTGAAGCATGCCAAAATTTTACCAGTTCACACGAAAAGTGATGTAGAAAATGTTGAGAACTACAGACCAATAGCCCTATTGTCATGCTTTTTCAAAGTGATAGAAACAATAATGGAAAACAGGCTTTTGAGCTATCTAAGTAAATTCAACCTCCTCTGCAATGACCAAAATGGTTTCAGGCCTGGCAGAGGTACAGAATCTGCAATAGCACAATTTACAAAAACAGTTTTAGAAGCACTAGATGAGAACAGCTATGTAACTGGCCTTCTCCTAGACCTGTCTAAGGCATTTGATACAGTTGACCACCAGAAGCTGTCACATAAATTAGAGGCACTAGGAGTAAGGGGAATGGTTCTCAATTGGTTTCGTTCATATCTAGAAAACAGACTACAGTCAGTAGAGATCACACATGTCTCCAGTGGATCAAAGTACGTTGAGAAACATATATCTGATCCACAATATATCAATATTGGGGTCCCTCAAGGAAGTGTACTCGGCCCTGTATTATTTCTGGTGTATATAAATTATTTCCCGCAACATATCAGCCTTGGAGAGAAGATATTGTTTGTGGATGACAGCACCATAGTAGTCACCAGTAAGACACCAGCACAAATGTTGGAAAATTGTACTGAAGTGCTGAGGGATGTTCACAAACGGTCTCAGGAAAACAAAGTAACTCTCAACGTAAAGAAAACAAATACAATATGCTTGAGAATGAACAGAAAACAGAGTCCCTTAAATTTAAAACTAGATAACATCTCCATAGATGATATACCTACAACAAAATTCTTAGGGTTGCACATTGACAGCCAAATGAAGTGGAATGAACATGCTATGAAACTCTCGAAAAAGATATCCACAACATATTATGCACTTACAGTCCTTGTATCTGCATGCAGTAGTGAATGTTTGAGAACTGTATACTTTAGTTATGTTCATTCAGTAATCAGTTATGTTCATTCAGTAATCAGTATTCCAAACCATAGGGTTCATCAAGAAAAATATAGAAAATTATAGCGCAAATAGCAGTTTTCATAACTATAGTACAAGTCACTGTCTTCACCTAGACAGGAAGAATAAACATAAGGCAAACATTGAATACCTGGCAAACAAACTGAGCAGCTTTGCATTTGCAATGCAAATATTGTCAACTGCAACTGACATGGACACACGAAAAGTAGCATATACAAGCTACTTCGAATCGATTATTAGGTATGGTATTGTTTTTTGGGGTAACTCGACAAACATAGTGCGGATACTAAAAATACAGAAAAAAATCATTCGAAATATGTGCACTGCAAATCACAAAGAATCATGTTGATCATTATTTAGAAAACTTAAGCCATCCTTATACATATATGAGATTATTATATTTTTGTACACCAGACATGAATTATTTGAGGGAAACCATTTTGTCCATTCACATGATACCAGAAACAAAGAAAATTTTATGCTCCCCACCCACCAACTCAGACTGTATGCCCAGGGACCTCAATACATGGGAATGAAAATTTGTAATAAATTAAAAGGGAACAAGTTGATGCAGATGAATTTAGGTTCACTTAAAAGAAAACTATATGAGGTACTGACACTGAAGTGTTATTACTCAGTGGATGAATTCATGCAGGACAAACTGGAAATTTGAGCTGGGTACAATGTGTTATCCTTATAGTGCTGTTATTTGTTATAGTGCTATTATTTATTAATGTAAAAATAATTGTAATTGTTTTATAAATTTTTGACATGTCTCCTGTACTCAAACCAAATGGATTGCAGGTGTACATCATGAGATCAATAAAACACAATTCACAAATCACAATAAGACTCAAAATAGTCTTCTTGTATGAAGGTGTAAAACTGTATAATAAACTGCCGCAGAAAATAAAAGAAGCAGATAACATGTACCGCTTTAGGAAAAATCTTAAATTGTTTTTGCAGAAACATTGCTTTTACACTATAAGTGAACTCCTTAGTACAAAATGATTGTAACTAGCTTTTGTTTCAGAATATTTTGATAAGTAGCAAAAATGATTGTAAATAACTTATATATCACAATGCTTAACTACATGTAACAACAAACTGTATAAATATACGAATGTACGTAACTGACAACATCCATACATTTTAAAATGTCCACGGATGGCTAAATAAATAAATCTACCAGTCTTCTAGCTAGTCCTCTTCCCTCAGATTTTCAAATTGAAATTTGAGATTAGTTTACTGACATGCATGTGCTATCCAAGTAAAGTTGAAATTTTACATGATCACATTCATATTTTTTATTTATTGGTATCTTCTATCTTGTTTGTTTTAATTTTAGGTAAGACATGATGAAAAGTCACTTTTCCTTCAACACAAGTATTCTGCAGCTTACATTACAAACATCACTAGGAAGAAAAACAAATAACTGATTTAACCATTAATTTGCTGTATGGCAAGCAGTGCAGTGAGCAGTCTAACCTAGACATGTGTGAGGCTTTAGTATCAACTAATATGCCAAGGAATGCATCAAAGGACTCTTCTTTTAAGGACCTTCTGAAGAGTATGAGTAGCCACAGTATACCAGATGAGTCGATACTGTGCAAAAATTATTTGAAATAGCTGTATGAAAAGGCTATTGCTGATATTAAAACAGACATTGGTGACCACTATATCTGGCTTTTAGTCAACAAGACCACTGACAGTTATGGCAGACTTATAGCTAATGTCATCATGTGGAATTAGATTCCAAAGCACCAGGAAAACCTTGCCCACTCCTGTTTAAAGAACTGGAGAAGATGATGATGATGTATGGTTTGTAGGACACTCAACTGTGTGGTTATCAGTGCCCATAAAAAGTCCTAATCTTTACACATTCCAATCTCACCACGTTCATGAATGATGATGAAATGATGAGGACTGTACAAACACCCAGTCCCAAGGCAGAGAAAATCCCCAAACCGGCCGGGAATTGAACCTGGGACCCCATGATCGAGAGGCAGCAATGCTAACCACTAGACCACGAGCTGCGGACAGTGGAGAAGGTGAATCACAGTACTGTGGCCCACACTGTCAGAGTGCCCTGCATATCTTATGGCCAGGAGAAAAGGATGAGAAATTTTTGCTGTTAATGACAGACTGTGCTGCCTATATGTTAAAATCAGAAGCAGCATGGGAAGAATTCTATCCCAGGATGATCCATTGCGCTGGCCTTGCCCATGGCCTACATCAACTTGCCAAGGAAGCCATAAATAATTTTCCTGGGATTAACAATATCATTTCTTGTCAAGAAAGTGTTTCCGAAAGCATCTACCCAGATTTACTCCATTAACATGTTGACAACCAGTGACAACAGAAGACCCACAAACCAGACAATGTGTGGCTGCTGGCAGCCAGAGCAGAGCCACATATGTAACACCATGTGATTGATGTGGTCTGGCAGTGAAGCACCCATCAATAAGCATTTGACAGTCAACAGGTTAGAGAAATACACTCCTGGAAATTGAAATAAGAACACCGTGAATTCATTGTCCCAGGAAGGGGAAACTTTATTGACACATTCCTGGGGTCAGATACATCACATGATCACACTGACAGAACCACAGGCACATAGACACAGGCAACAGAGCATGCACAATGTCGGCACTAGTACAGTGTATATCCACCTTTCGCAGCAATGCAGGCTGCTATTCTCCCATGGAGACGATCGTAGAGATGCTGGATGTAGTCCTGTGGAACGGCTTGCCATGCCATTTCCACCTGGCGCCTCAGTTGGACCAGCGTTCGTGCTGGACGTGCAGACCGCGTGAGACGACGCTTCATCCAGTCCCAAACATGCTCAATGGGGGACAGATCCGGAGATCTTGCTGGCCAGGGTAGTTGACTTACACCTTCTAGAGCACGTTGGGTGGCACGGGATACATGCGGACGTGCATTGTCCTGTTGGAACAGCAAGTTCCCTTGCCGGTCTAGGAATGGTAGAACGATGGGTTCGATGATGGTTTGGATGTACCGTGCACTATTCAGTGTCCCCTTGACGATCACCAGTGGTGTACGGCCAGTGTAGGAGATCGCTCCCCACACCATGATGCCGGGTGTTGGCCCTGTGTGCCTCGGTCGTATGCAGTCCTGATTGTGGCGCTCACCTGCACGGCGCCAAACACGCATACGACCATCATTGGCACCAAGGCAGAAGCGACTCTCATCGCTGAAGACGACATGTCTCCATTCGTCCCTCCATTCACGCCTGTCGCGACACCACTGGAGGCGGGCTGCACGATGTTGGGGCGTGAGCGGAAGACGGCCTAACGATGTGCGGGACCGTAGCCCAGCTTCATGGAGACGGTTGCGAATAGTCCTCGCCGATACCCCAGGAGCAACAGTGTCCCTAATTTGCTGGGAAGTGGCGGTGCGGTCCCCTACGGCACTGCGTAGGATCCTACGGTCTTGGCGTGCATCCGTGCGTCGCTGCGGTCCGGTCCCAGGTCGACGGGCACGTGCACCTTCCGCCGACCACTGGCGACAACATCGATGTACTGTGGAGACCTCACGCCCCACGTGTTGAGCAATTCGGCAGTACGTCCACCCGGCCTCCCGCATGCCCACTATACGCCCTCGCTCAAAGTCCGTCAACTGCACATACGGTTCACGTCCACGCTGTCGCGGCATGCTACCAGTGTTAAAGACTGCGATGGAGCTCCGTATGCCATGGCAAACTGGCTGACACTGACGGCGGCGGTGCACAAATGCTGTGCAGCTAGCGCCATTCGACGGCCAACACCGCGGTTCCTGGTGTGTCCGCTGTGCCGTGCGTGTGATCATTGCTTGTACAGCCCTCTCGCAGTGTCCGGAGCAAGTATGGTGGGTCTGACACACCGGTGTCAATGTGTTCTTTTTTCCATTTCCAGGAGTGTAGCTCCAAAAATTCCCCTCCACACATTGGTGTGCCTGGCTCTTAATAGATTTATAGTATGTCAAATACTTAACTATAGTGAATCAGTTTTTATTGAAAAGGCTGTGATACTCCTTAAGAACAACTAGAATATCACATCCTTAGCATTTCAGGATCTCACTTCCAACATCTACATGTTGCAATTCAACATCTAGAGTCCACATCTCTGCCACTGAAAGATGCTGTAGATATGATGGCTGAGGTGTAGATGTATCTAGAGGAAATGTCTGGTTCAATGCATACAGTACCTGTTACTAAATTAAGGTATCTTCTTCTGAGAATTCCTGGATATGAAGAAAGTGTGCACCATTATTCAGGGGGAGAAGTTCAAAAGTGAATTGCATTGGTGCCATAAGTAATTGCATTGATGAAATATACACCATTAACCTCTTTTGATGTAGAGATATCTTTCTCAGCCTACAAAATGTACTATGAGACAATAGAAAAAGATTCACTTTACAAAACTTAGTAATGAGGTTACTTGTGGTTTGCAATACCAAAATGTAATATAACATATCTTGTTAGTTGTAATGTTAGCACTGATTGTCATCATATGTAGATAAACATCTCAAGTGTGTGTTTTTATGTGAGTGACACATGAAAAGAATTTTCAGTTTTCAGTAAGAGACTTCCATTACAATAATATAAAAAGAGGAAACAATTGGAGCACAGGTAAATATCTCAATTTTTTATGAATTTCTTTGAATGCCAATATAAGGAGTAGTTAATTGTTTATTTTCTGCAAAAAACTTGAATAACTATGTCAAAATTATAATAAAATTATATCTAAAAACAAAGATGATGTGACTTACCATACGAAAGCGCTGGCCGGTCGATAGATACATAAAACAAACACATACATACACACAAAATTCAAGCTTTCGCAAACAATGGTTGCTTCGTCAGGAAAGAGGGAAGGAGAGAGAAAGATGAAAGGATGTGGGTTTTAAGGGAGAGGGTAAGGAGTCATTCCAATCCCGGGAGCGGAAAGACTTACCTTAGGGGGAAAAAAGGACAGGTATACACTCGCACACACACACACATATCCATCCGCACATACACAGACACAAGTAGACATTTGTAAAGGCCAAATAATAATAAAATTATATATATTAATATTGTATTCTTCATTAAAAGTATAGCACTCCTCATTATCCATGTAATTAATTTTGATAAATAACTGTTTCAGGAAAGCTATAACTATATTTGAAAAAGGTGAATCAATTTCATACGAGGAGCAATGTTTTTTAGAAAACAAAGAATAAACAGTGGTCTCTGTTTTCTTTCATGAGAAAAACAACATGCACTCAATCTGGTGATGGTGATTCCTGCACAGCCCCTGCTCCAAGGACATAGGGGTACATGTATGCTATGTGTCTACCAGCTTTAGAATGTCTGAGAAGCATATGCAGCTCCTCCACCAAGGATGCCGGATTTGTTGATGGTAGTGGACTCTCTACTCACCTTGTCTCTTATTCCTGCCATTCCAGAAGTAGAGGGGCTGTCTCTGTCTGTCATTGCTGTCCTGCCTCTCCTTCAGGCAACAGCATGTGGGCAGGTTTCACTCAGTCTGTGGAGATGGTTTGCTGCTTTCTCTGGAACTCTGTCTTCATCGTGTGGTTGTCTCTTGTTAATACCTTGTACGGCCCAGCGTAAGGTGGCTGCAGGTGCAATCATATTGCATCTGTCCATACATGAGAACAGTGCCCCAGGTCTCTGTGTGCAAACTGGGTGTCCTCTCCATGCCGAGAACCCAGTGCCAGATGTAGTTTGAAATGTATACTTGCACTTGCTGCAGAATGTAGGGCATGTCTCTCACTGATGGTTCCGATGGTGCAGCAAAAATTTCTGCTGTCAGGTGCAGGACTTTCCCATGAACCAACTCTGCTGTGGAATCTCTTAAATCTGGTTTCCAAGTGGTCCATAATCCCAACAACATCACTGGTAAGGCTGAATTCCAGCTCTCGGCATGGCACATCAATGCAGCCTTCAGGTTCCTGTGCCAACACTTGACCATGCCATTAATTTCAGGGTGGTAGGCTGTTGCTGTTAGTCCCATTGTTATCTTTCTTTTGACCAGGTGAGCTTTTCCTGTACTGCACTAAGACTTTTTGTTGTAACATGTCAATTTGGCTTATAGTTTCATGCAGCTGTCTGGCCAAATCCCCATACTGGCTCCTCTGTGCAGCTGTGGTCTCTTGTAGCTCACAACCTTCTGCAACCATGTCATACATCCATATGTGTATTGTCCCTTGTTGCGTAAACTTTTGTGCAGGTAAGTACTGCCGCTCTGACTGTACCAGACATCTGTGTCAGCCAAATGTGCTGCAGTGTCCTGTCTGGTAGTCTTCTTCTCTGATGATGCCTTGTAGGTGTCTCCAATACTTGGAGGGGATCCTGTCACACATCTGTTCATTCTTCAGCACTTGCATGTGTTGTTCGAGTGGTTTAGACATTCTGTTGATCACCAACTTCTTTAAAAATGTTTATTGCCATTCAGTTATGGGCTCAAGTATTATGCGCGTGGCTATAGTAGCAGCTTTGGCATCTAATACTTTTACAGCAACCACAAACCTCATGTGTTCATCAGTTATTTCATTTGGCCAGTTCAAGCATCATGAACCAAAGTTCCAGTTTTTCTGGCAGGAATTGCAGCATTTGTATTTTCATCTGTGGCTTGCTTGTCATTGCACATTGCCACTAACTCTGTGAACTCATCGCTGGTCTATTTTGCTCTTCTATTGCTGATTGCAGCTCCCTGACTTGTCTTTGTAGCTTGTCTCCAATGCCTACTAACTGCTCTTACATATACATTCACATTGTCCTCAGACCCTACTATATCGATCAACTCTGTATTTTCACGTGCATATTTTCACTTGTTTGTGGGGTCACCACTTTATAGTGCTCTTCAGTATCTGTCTAATTAATTTCAACGAATACTGTTCCAGGGAAGCTATAACTTTATTTGCAAAAGGCTGAATCAATTCCATACAAGTAGCAAAGTTTAAAAAAATGAAGGAACACAAATACAACAAAGAAAACAGTCTCTATTCTCTTTCCTGAAATAAATAATAACATGCACTTTGTTCTCGATCTGGTGACAATGATTCCCACAAAAGACTGAAAAAGACTAAAATAGTTTGTTTAAACCTAACAGGGCTATCCTAAGAAAACAGAGGGCTATATTACATTTTATAAAAACCTAAAAATCTGAGCCCTAGCAATGTCATACATATATATTACATTTCTTTTTCTACGCTGTAATGAAAAGGATAGTTGCTTCACTCGATACAGGGGAGATAGCGGAGATGCTTGTGTGCCTATCTGAAACTCAACATCACCACTATATGGTAAGTAGCAATCCTTTACATAATATTGTTACAGTTCTTTTTCCATATTCCAAGAAAAAGCCTAACAAATATCACAGGACTGAATTTCGTGATACTGAGATATGTGAAGAGAGCTTTTGTGTGTTTTAGAGCATCTACGGAAGCCAGGAGAAAAGGCTCTCTCTCTCTCTCTCTCTCTCTCTCTCTCTCTCTCTCTCATCCCCTCCCTACCCCACCCCCTTCAACAGGTATTCTGCATCAACACTAGTAGACATGCGGAAGTAAAGTGAGAAGGAACTGTATTAATGATCATGCATTTTTATTATGTTAGCGCATGCAGAATAGACACAGACGATAACTGTAAAAGTTGTATTCTTGCAGTCTCTATGTGTGAAAGGAATGGAAGTTTTTCTGTGCATTTGTCAGAAGAGTGAGCTTTTTGATATTGCAAGTGCAGCACTGTAAGACCTTGTGCTTATTCATCAGTTTTTCTACAATAGTTTGCAACAAATTTTCTTGGTCATCTTCTCTCTATTTCAGTGACTATCACTGAAATACTTTACTGATTTAAGATGTTTTAGCACAAGGTTGTACCATGGTGGAAGCAAGACTGGTTCCTGTGAAATGAGCAACATTGCCACACAGATATGATATAATGTATCACTCGTGTGTAAACAAAGAAATTCGTAAAACTAACATTAAAATAAAGCAGATGTGTTCTTTGTTTGGAAAATGTAGCGTCCTTGATATAGTCAAATTGGACAGATGCCAGCATCCCAAGCACGGAATGCATCTAAATTATGAAGGAAAAAACTTTGTATGAAAAATGATAAATGAAATCATTGCAAACAGAGAGAGAGTGAACAGAAAAATTCCACGTACCAGTATGGGCAAAAGAAAAAGAAGCATCCTCAAAAGCAGCAGAATCGTCAGTGGCAGAACCAACAGCTAAAACAACATATTCAGCGGTAACTATTGCCTGTCCTACACACAACAGAAAACAAACTCAGCATTTTTTATGGTGAGTAACATGAGAGATGAGGATTCAAAGTTGCCTGAAGCATCTCTCTTGTGTGTTCAATATGAGTTTTCCACACCTCAAGCAATACTATCAACTAACGTACTGAAAAAAGCCACTCCTAGCAAACATCACTCAAATGCAGAGGTGAGAAAAAATCAAACTTTGTCTTTATTCCACCAAAATATATGTAGCCTCAAGAATAAAATAGACCAGTTGCTAATAAATTTAAAAGACGAGTGTGAAAGTGATCCTGATATACTGTGTTTCTCAGAACATCACATTATGAGTGGGATCCACATGCTACAGATTGAGAACTTTAGTTTAGCTACTCATTACTGTAGATCTGTTATGGAAAAAGGTGGTGTTGCAATATTTATAAAAAAATAATACAGTGTATAAATTCCTAGATTTAAGCAAATACTGTGATGAACAACATTTTGAGGTGTGTGGCATTGAGTTAGCAGCAGACAGTGCAATTGTTATTGTTCTGGCTGTTGACAGGGCACCTGCTGGAAATCTAAATGTATTACTAAGACAAACTGAATCTCTTCTGGCCCATCTATGTAGGAAAACTAAACCTATTACTGTTATGGGTGACTTCAATGTGGACCTTTTAACAGAAAATAGAAACAAGACAGACTTTGAACATTTAATGTACTGTTGCAATTTAGTACCAGTGGTGGACACTCCAACTAGAGTAACTGCCTGCTCTAGCACTTTAATAGATAATGTATTTGTAGATAAGGATATTTGCAATAATTTAACCATGAAAAATATTATAAATGGTCTCTCTGATCATGAAGGGCAATTCCTCACTCTAAACCAAATGAATGTTCAAAGAAAAGAAAATTTCATTTGGAAAACATTTAGGATTATAAACAGACACACCACTGAAACCTTTAATCAGCAGTTACGGCTTGTGGACTGGTCTCTTGTATATGTGACAGTTGACGTTAATTCAAAATTTAATATATTTATCAATGAAGTTACAAGACTTTTTAAAGAAGCATTTCCTAAAAAATCAGTGAGAGAAAACCTGTTCAAATCTGGAAACAAGCCTTGGATTACTAAAGGCAACAAAATCTCTTGTAAAACAAGAAGAGAACTATATGCTGCAGCCAGGAGTTCAAATTATAACAGCAGGATTACACACTATAAAATCTGTAATAAAGTTCTGAATAAGAGCATTCAGGCAGCAAAGAACATGTGCTTGAAGACAGAAATCAACAACTCGAGCAATAAAGTAAGAACTATCTGGAAATTTGTAAAGAAGGAAACAGGGAAAAATGCAGTTTGTAGTGAAAATATCCAAATCAAAAGTGAGGGTAATCTTGTTAGTGATCCAAAAACAGTTGCAGACACATTCAACAACAATTTTTTAACAGTAACAGAAAAAATAGGTTTACAAGGGTCCACGAAGCAAGCCATCAATCTTTTGAAAGCTAGAGTACCTGGTTCAGTACAACACATGAAGGTAAAAACAGTCACTGTTCGAGAAATTGAAAGAGTTATTAAATCCCTGAAAAGTAAAAACTCTGCTGGAATTGACAACATTTCTAACAAATTATTAAAATACTGCTCCAGCCATGTAAGTAAAGTCCTTTGCCACATTTTTGATGCGTCACTTAAGCAAGGAATAGTTCCTGAGAGGCTTAAGTATGCAGTTGTAAAACCACTGTATAATAAGGGGGATAAGATGGATACTGCTAACTATAGGCCAGTATCACTACTGACAAACTTTTCAAAGGTTTTAGAGAAACTAATGCATGCCAGGATAGTTAAGCATCTCAGTGAACACAATAGCTTCAGCAAAAGTCAGTTTGGATTTCAGAAAGGTTTGTCAACAGAAGATGCAATATGTGCATTTACTGGCAAACTCTTGGAATCTATCAACAAAAAACTGAAAGTGATTGGCATATTTTGTGACCTAACAAAAGCATTTGACTGTGTAAATCACCAAATTCTTTTACAAAAAGTTGCACACCTCGGTATAAGTGGTGTAGCAGGGAAATGGCTTGACTCATATCTGTCAAACAGGAAACAAAAAGTTGTAGTAGATAGTCAAGATGGTGTCCCAGTATCTTCAGAATGGGGTACCATCACATGTGGAGTGCTGCAGGGCTCAGTTCTGGGCCCCCTACTTTTTATTATATTTATAAATGATCTCCCTCTCTCTATGAATATTGTAGATTCACCATTTTCATGGATGACACTACACTACTTATTGATAATTCAGTAGATAAACTTGAGGTAACTGCAAATAAGGTTTTAAATGAAACTGTGAACTGGTTCAACATTAATGGTCTTTCTTTAAATTACTGTAAAACAAACTACATTCAGTTCCACAAAACATCCAAAGATGAGGAAATAGTAGTAAAAATAGGTGAGCAGACAATAACCAAGGTAGATTCCTCAAAATACCTAGGCTTGCATATTGATAGCAAACTGAATTGGTCAAACCACATCGTGGATTTATGCAAAACACTAAGTTCAGCAACATATGCATTGCGCATTGTCTCTTCTTATAGAAATATGGAAACCATGAAGTCAGTGTATTATGGTCACTTTCTTGCAATTATGGCATTTGGAATTATATTTTGGGAAAATCAGCCACTGGCTAAAAAAGTACTGTGTGTACAAAAAAGAGCCATAAGGATCATGTGTGGAGTCCATCCTAGAGCCACATGCAGGAATTTTTTTAAAAAGCTTGAAATACTTACATCCACTGCACAATATATATTCTCTTTGATGTGCTTCATAAGGAAAGAAAAATCCATCTTTAAGCTGAATAGTGCATATCACAGTCACAAAACTAGATGGAAACATGATATCCACTATGAACAGCCAAATCTAAGTATGGTGCAGAAAGGAGTCCATTTTAGTGGCTGTAAGATTTTTAATGCCCTCCATTCAAGAATTAAGTGTTTGGTAGATGATGATCTCTTGTTTAAAAAAACCTTAAGGCAGTTCCTATTGCAAGGATCATTTTATACAATAGAACAGTTCCTGAACTACAGTGTTTAACATTTCTTGTATTGTAAATTGCAAATGTGTGCCCAAATTTGTATTTGTAATACTGAATATTTTTATTGTAAACATATATTTTGCAATATTTATTTCTCTGTAACACTTATTATTTTGTAATCTGTATCTATCTCTAAAATGTATTTTTTGCAGTGGGACCTAAGTTATTGTTTACTGTTTTTTGTTATGTAATCTCTATCTATCTCTAAAATGTATTTATTGTAGTGGGACTTAGGTCACTGTTTATTGTTTCTGCTTTGTTTTATGTATTACCATAAATTCTGGCCAAAAGCTTGTAAAATTGACACATTCCATATCCTGTGATAGTGTCACAACATGGATCACTGGAACAAGAGATAAATAAATAAATAAATGTAGCAAGAAACACTGTTTTACTTGCAGTTTCATAGAAAATATATATAATGTGTTATTTATTTTTGCAGTGATGGATTTCATTTGTTGTGTGTAATATTTTTCTCCAATATAGTTCATTAATGGAAAAATTTTCAAGGATACATTGAAATGAATCCAACTTGAACAGCTTATAATTTACTACACTACCACAATCCTAAATGAAGTGCCTGATATAGGTGTATTTTTTCATACTCACATTATTTTTCTCATAAATGATGTTTCTCTCCACTAAGATGAGTTTTATTTACATGTATTCTACAGGTTTTATATGTATTTTGTGTTAATTCCAGTTTTTGTAACATATTATGTTTCATTAACAGTGGTCATAAATAGAAGATACACACTGTTTCAATAGCTTTTTAATTAAACTCCCAGGAACAGTAAGACACATATGGGAAAAATCACATAAGCAGAAATGTAAAGAATGTGTGTCGTCTCTGATGCAGAGCTCCCTATATTTGGGAACCTTCTTTGGATTAGCTAGTCTGGCATGAACTTTCTGCTTGTGATATGTGTAACAGCCGTAATTTCATATGTACAAGTGTTCAATAAATGTATATTTCATATCAAAACAAGTTATCTCTCGACCCATCTCCTACGATAACCACGGTGGTGACCCCAACACCATCGATGTCTCATCCAGCATAATTTGTACTTGTTTTCATCATTCCCTCACACTGCATGCCAGACTGCATTGTTTATGCCACAATGCATATACCTGTGACTTTCAGTGCAAGTGTAATGGGCCCCTTTAATTCTGCTGATTGCAACGTGAATGGACAAGTGTACCTCCTTCAAACTTGGTTAAAAGTGAACAGTTATTTATGCCCAGCCATGCCGGCAGCCACCTAACCTTATCCAGTTCAACATGGGCACTGCCTAGAGTGGCAGCACAACAACAACAACAACAACATGGACAGTGCCCGCCACCTAACCACAGTTAAAGACATTGCGGTCTATCCTTCATGTAAATTGTTATCTTTGGAATGGCTTGGCACATCAGCAAATTTCCAGGACTGTGAATCAAACATTATAATGCACAGGGTAGCACATTCTCATTTACATAGTGTTGCAGAGCCCCCCCATCCGCATGCTGTTTTGGTGACGCCGGTCACAACTCGACTGCAGCAGTTTCCTCATTCCTCGACTGTCACACCGTGGTTGCGCCATGACCGCCTTCTGCTCGCTTTTGTAACAGTGCCAGCAATTCCACCTGCTCCAGTTCCTGGGGCCACCACCTGCTGGCCCTCAGTGAAACTCTCTCCAGCAAGAACACCACTGGAAAACGGAAGTTGGAGTGGACCCAACCAATGCTCGACACAGTTGGTAACCTTAAAACTGCCATAGCCAAAGCCATCACATTTGCCCACCCTGACCCTGAGGCCCGTGTCTCGATCATGATTGGTGCCAGTGATTCAGCTGTGGGTGCCGTTTTGCAGCAGCACACCACCAACTCAACCCTCCGCTTCTTTTCCAAGGAGCCAGTGCAAGTGTTCGGCTTTCAACCGTGAGCTGCTTGCAGTGTACAAAGTGGTTAAACATTTCCGTAGTGACCTCAACGGGTGACCCTTCACAATCTATACTGATCACAAGCCACTCGTCGACGGTATTTGTAGTCCAGCTAAAGACCTTCCACCCACGCATTTCCGCCATATGAGCTACATCTGTCAGCACTCTTCCGATGCATGCTATATCTGCGGCGCAGAGAATGTTGTGGCAGCCAACCTTTCCCGCATCTGCACGCTAATCGCACTGTTGAATCTTGAGGAGCTCGTCTGACTAAAAGTCACCGATGACGATATACAGCAACTAGGATCAGACAATGTTTCTTCGCTCTCTGTCCAGCCTCATATACTACCTGGTTCGGGAATTCCTGCCCTTTGTGACACCTCTAAGGGCACATTTCACCTCCTGGTCCCCGTTGCTCTTCGCTATTGGGTCTCTACCACCTTGCTTGGCTTAGCTCACCCTGGGATACGAACCACGACGTGGTTGGTTATGGAGCGCTTTGTCTAGCCTGGTGTCAAGCACGACTGTCACGCTTGACACTGTGCGTGCATTCCGTGCCAGCACAACAAGGTTGGCAGGGATGCCTAATCTCCTCTGGGCAAGTTTCTGGCACATCCATATCGACGCCGTTGGTCATCTTTCTCCGTCCGAGGGCTACAGATATATCTTGTTGGTCATCAACCATGTGACCCGCTGGGTCGAGGCAGTTCCACTTACTGACATCACGGCTGAGACAGTCGCCCGTTCCTTCATCTTGACGTGCGTTGCTCACTTTGGCTGTCTCCTATCTCTCAGCACCGACCAAGGATGCCAATTTGAGTCCGCACTCTTCGCAGGACTCTGTGAACTCTGTGGTGTTGCCATGTTTCATACCACAGCTTCTCACATGCAGGTGAACTGGGCTCGTCAAGCGGTGGCACCGCACACTCAAGGCCACCCTCTAATGTGCCATTGGAGGCCTATGATCGGAGGCCCTCTTGTGGGTCCTGCTGGGTATTCACTCGGCTCATAAGGAAGATCTTAATGCCTCGCTCGCCAAGGTTCTGCATGGCGAGCCACTCTTCCTCCCCACTGAATTCGTCAAAGATTCACCTCCTGCCATATCCAAGGATCTCCTCGCTCTGGTCGAACGTGTCCACACACAGGTCACGCACCTCCGCACCCCCCTGCCCTGCTCCACACTACCCCGCTGGCGTTCATCCACGAGGACCTAGCTACGTGTGACTTTGTTATGCTGTGGGACGACGCTGTGTGGGCAGCCCTTCAGCTGCTCTATTCAGGTCCTCACTGTGTGCTATGCTGCGGTACCAACACTTTTGTCATCCACCTCCACAACAGCCCCAGACAGTCTCAGTTAATAGACTTAAACCAGCATGGTCCCTCAACAATGATCTTCCTCCTGATACAGCCAACCTGCCTTTGGCTGACTCATCTCCGTCCGCTATCATCTCTTGCATGCAGCTGCTGGAACCACCGGGCTGCACCACCTCTGACACCCCCCACCCCCACCCCCCCGCCCCCACTTCCCCGCGCCCCGGCTGCTGCCTACACCTGTTATGTTGACACCAAGATTACAACTTCATCCCATGAGTCTTACCTCCTCTGTGATCTGCACTACTCAGGGGAGGGGGGAGCAGCTCTGTGGTGTCTCTGGTGCAAAGCACCCTATATTTGGGAACCTTCTTCTTTGGACTAGCTAGACTAGCTGAATTTAGGTCACACAAAAACACTGTCTGGAACACCTCCAATGATGTATGGTTCTGAATTATTAAAAAAATTATAAGTAGATCCTATACATGTAACTGGTGGCTCAGTTGTTCTGATTTTGTTTCAGATTCAGTGTTATGATGGTCTGTATGTACCAAGACATAATAAAATTTTTGAGTAATCTGAAATGGAATCCTGTCATACATCTTTAGCCACACACCATGTTCCCAGGATCCTAATCATCTCCTGTCTGAGCATATTTAGTACACAATTATTGATGTTTATAAATATGGGACAATGCAAATAATTTAAATCACTACATTATCGTTTCCATTAATATAGAAAAAAACCAAACATGCTAAAAATTTTGTTTAGGACAGTAGTCACAGTATTTCAACTTCATATTGATCAGAGCTGCTTATGAAATTATAAATTTTCTAAAAGTGTGTACAAACAAAATTTCAGGAAGAACATGTTAGGGGTGAAGAGAGACACATAGAGACAATAAAAGATAAAGAAATGTTCTGCACATAATGTGGAAAGTGGGGTGGGAGTGGAGGTTAGGGACAGCTTTGACTCTTCTCTGTCAGGGACACAGCATCACCTCAGATCAGTCCCATTACTTATTTAATCTTGTCTCACACACACATATTGGAATAGAGTTTTATGGAACCCAGCAGAAACGACAGAGAGTTTAAATGAATTCTTCATAAATGTAATGAATGCAGATGTTGATGTAGCAGATTGTCAAGGTAAAGTAATTCTCTTTGGACCTCATTGAGAAGCTGATCATCTCACAGATAATAAAAAAGTTTTAATAAAGGATGTGGATAATGTTTTATCATTATTAAAAAACAAAAATTCTGCTGGATGGAATTGGATACCTTCCAAAGTGATTGAAGTAGTATATCACATAATAGCACCTACACTAATTCAAATAATCAACCAAATTTTGAATGAAGATGCTTTCCTGATAGGTTGAAGTGTGCAGAATCAGACTTCTGTTCAAGAAAGAGTCACGTGAAGACACAGGAAACTATCAACCTACTTTTATTCATCTAGTCCTTTTGAACATTTATTGCACATTTCAAAACCAAAAAATCAAAATGTATGGAGCTTAAAACATGGCATAATAATCAACTTGTGGAAGAAGATGACATGGTCAGATTTCTTGGACTAAATATGGATAACAACTTAAACCAGAATATGTATGTTGATTTCTAATCCCAAAAAATTAAACATTTTTGAATTTGCAATGCAAATACTAGCAAAAGTATGTGAATATCATAGTTATTTTGAATCTTTCATCAGATATGGTATATGCAGTTTTCTGGGAAATAGCATGTCTTGGATATTGAAGCCGCAGAAGAAAATTAACAGACATATGATATTTCACTCAAAATTAATCTTGTTGCCCATTATTTTGGAAACACAGTTGTAAATGTTCCTTTTCCATACATTTACGAAATTATAAAGTTATTACAGAGCACACGAAAATGGTTAGAGTAGAATCATTTTAGTAATACATACAACAAAAGAAATGAAGAATTTTATGCATCACATATGCTAGCTGAAATTACAGCAGTCTCCACAGTATGTGAGAATGAAAATATACAGGGTGAAGAAAATTTGTGCACTTGGGATTCGCAGTGCAACTCCTCACATGCCAGCGATAAATAAATGTCTCTCACAAAATTTTGTTTGGTGAGTACATCCCGGCAGAAATAGATGTTAAAGAGTGACATTCTGGCAACACTGTAACCACATGTATGGTAACTATCTCTGTCAGCACACAGTCTTTGTGCTGTACAGTTGGAGCAGTGGATAGAGTTTTGGGTTAGTATGCAGCAGGTCGATGGTTCGATCCTGGGTTGAGGCCTATGTTTTTTTATTTGGTAAATGTAGTGCAGGTGGTACAGCATCTAGCATCTTAATCATCAACAGCTATTGCAGTGGGTCCTCTAGAAAACACTTGCATTTACATAATACAATCGTAGAAATGGAAGATTGGTCAGCTTTGAAAAAACCCTTTTCATGTCACCGAATTTCACAATTACCTCGTCCACTAGATGTGAAACCTGTTTTCTTTGTATCCTCCTCCAGTGGTCCCAGAGATTAGTAGCAACTATTATTCTTGCCTCGTTCAGATCCATACATTTCGTAGGGCCTTACATTACCAATAGGAATACCAATGTGCTCTGCGAATAATGTCCAAACTCAATTACTATTTGTATGTGTTATCACTGTGGTCCCATGTCTTTCAACACTGAATCTGGTAACCACATGCTGTTTAGTACGTATTTCAATGCATTATTATTATTATTATTATTCTATCAATGGGACACAGAGTAATTCAAAACAGAACATTTCACAATTAGCAATGTTGGTATGAATCATGCAGACAGATATCTGTCAGAGGGATAATTCGTATTACATGGAACAGCCGCATCTTTAGCATCTTGAAACTGACATTGCTTTTGTAGTTATTCTGTCTTATGAGAGGTATTTGTTTCAACTGTCTATTTCTTATTTGTCTAACCATGTATTTGTTACGTTCAGAGTTACAAAATGTTGTAAATTTAGGATACATGTGACCTAAGAAATGGCGTATACTACAGTATGAAGTGCCAGAATGAAATTTGCAAATAATGATAATAATAAAAATAAAAAAAGATGCATTCTAACCCAGGTTCGAACCCACGACCTCCTGCATGCTAATCCAAAACTCTATCCACTGCACCAACTGTACAGCACAAACAGTATTTGCTGATATAGGTAGTTACCATACATGTGGTTACAGTGTTGCCAGATTGCCACTCTTTTAACATCCATTTTCTGCCAGATGCACGTACCGGCCAAAATTTTGCGACAGACATTTTTTTATTGCTGACATGTGAGGAGATGCACTGCGAAGCCTGAGTACGTGAATTTTGCTTCACTCTGTTTGACAAATTATAGTAAATGTGAAGCCAGAGCCCCTAAAAATAAGGTTGCAGAAGATTCTGTTTAAGAAATTCTACTCTTTAGTAGAACGGTTCATACAGAATGAACTAATAATTTGTCTGTTTAAGAAATTCTACTCTTTAGTAGAACAGCTCATACAGAATGAACTAATAATTTGAGTGAGGTGAAACTTAATATTAGATTTTTTTCTATAAAAAAAACTGTACCTGTACATTACTGTATCTTCACTGCCACTACTGCTGCATGCATCACAAAGTTTGAGTACCGGTAGTGTGCCATACAGCTACTTCAGGGCCCCACCAGAGGTTGCTGATCATGGTCCAGTGTCTCAGCTTCCTGCAGCCAATAGCCAGCGGCCCCTGGTGGGCAAATGCTCTTTACATTGCTGTGAACCGGCTCCAGCTGGCAGTCTGTACCCATCACCAAGCAGTCTGTACCAGCCCTGTACATGTCATTAAACTATATTGAATTAGTTATATTTATGATGTCATGCCAAGACCTAATAAATAGTTGTTGATACCTCACAACTGTGCCTTTTATTGTGTTCAGAGTCAGAATACAAGTTACGATGAGTCAAACTTCTATGTCTTCAACTTCAGGACTTTCATGTGTTCCACTTCAGAGACTCTTTTTTTCATCTACTTCTCCATGGATGTGGTACTTCCATCACTTCTATGGCAATGGCAACTTTTTATGGCTATCTTAGACCTAATCATTGCTATGTTGACAGTATAAGCTCCACTCTTTCTTGGTATACCACTACAGCTTTCTGCCAACTGAAAACTCTATTGCAGCTTGTCAAGCCTCTGGCTAATGGCTCCACGAACACTTTGTCACATTTCAGGTAGCAGACACAGAAACTTGTCTGGCTTTGTTTTTGTCTTGGACTCCTCCTCACACCTACATTTCGTTGTGCTGGGTAGCCCCCTTTTCAGGGTCAGCTTCCATCTTTTTTTGATGTCATGCATAATTTGTTGTCTTCTTATCACCACTTGCACACTCATACCATTGCTGCTTGTGTCAAATTTTTCCCATGCCATTGGTAGCCACATCAGTCTCAGTGTTGCTTTCTTTTTTAACCCCATAACAAATCCTAACCAACTTTGTGGTCATAGATGCAATCCTGCCCCTTAGCACCGGACAGGGCAGCCTTTGCTGTGAGTATCCATCCTTGAATGTTGTTTATCAAATCAAAGTGGAAGGTGGGTGGGGGGACGGGGGGTGTCAATGTATAGCAACAGGCTTGCTAAGCAAAGAGACAGTCACTGCTGTTCACACCAGGAAACTTTGCCGCAGTGGACAACTCTGCTGGCAACAACATGGAGGACCACTGAGTGGAACTTCCATCTTGCCACTCTTGTTGTGTGGAATGTGAAACATATGCCTGGCTTTTTCCACCTTTGGTTCCCATCAAACATGATCTGGTAAGCTACAAAAAACAGCATGTTCCTGTTATTGATCAATTTGCCACTGCCCTGCCTTACAAATTTGTAGTCCATCCCATCATGTATTTGGTTGTTAACAATCCTCATATGGAGTATGGGTTAGACACTTTAGTTGCCTTTGTATTTTCTGCTGTTGCAACATTCTTTTGGTCCTTCTGTCGTACATCATGATATGCAAATACTGACGCATTGTCTCTGCTGCTCCTGGGGCCCAATCTGTTTTTTGCTCAGAGTGAACCATTATGTTTTCCACTTATCATAGAAGCATGACAGACTACTGATGGTTTCCCTATTGCTAGCATCAGGATTACATCCTGACAGCTAAAGACTCAGGCCTTAAATGCACTGATCGCAAGGTCGAATGTTTGGTAGTGGCCTGACGTAAGTGTTCAAATCAACAGGTGGCACCATGTACTGTTTTCCCCCTTGACCAGTGCTCATGCTCCTTGGGAGAGACCTTCCCTAGCCAATTTTTGGTTGTTGGTTGTTGACACCTTTTCCAAATTTGCTATATTGCTTATTGTCCATGTACCACAGCATATGTGACTAATATGGCACTATCTTCTGGCCTACCTTGTACAGTGTTTTTGGATGAAGTGTTACTACATCATCACTGCCACAACTGCAGTGTGTGTCACCGTTTGAGTAGCACACCATTTGGCTGCTCTAGATCCCCATGACAGTTCCAGTCGAGGTCTGTTGGCTCAGCTGCCTGCAGCTCTGGCTGGCGGTCTGCACCTGTCACCAAGCAGTCTGTACCTGTCCTGTACATGTCACTAAACATTTTTGTATTACTTATGTTTATGCTGTCACACCATGACATAATAAATAATTGTATGTTTTTCACTACTGTATCTTTTATGTGTTTGGACTTGGAACAAGGATATTATTAAAATTGTTAAGCCTTTCGTGGCCACTTGTTGACAAACTGCCTATTGCCTTCTGTCTCGGGTTCTTCGGCCGATGTTCATCTAATGATTTTTCTGACGTTTCGCCAGCACGAGTGGCTGGCATTGTCAAAGCTTCACCCTCCATTGCCGGTGGTGAACTGGAGCTGAGCTCGCGGCCGCAGACTATATGTACCTGGCGCGCCAACGTCCGAGGGCTTCTCCACAGTCATTTCCGGTACGGTTCTCCTCTTGCTACCTGCGACGGTCGTTCGCTGCAGTACAGGAAGCCAGGATCCGTTTACCTAAAGGTTTTCCTCTTTCTTGTTGAAACTGTTTGTGTGTTTTTGTATTTCTACAGCTTCTTTTAAACAAGCGCGTGTGATAGTGCTTCTCTACAGCCAGAACTTCCGTGTCGGTGAATTTTATTAGGTGGTCGGTCTCATTCAGTGCGTGCTCTGCCACGGCCGATTTCTCCACCTGCTGCAACCTTCAATGTCGCTTATGCTCTTTGATCCTGGTATTAATTGATCGTCCAGTCATTCTGACATAAACTTTTCCGCATGTACGTGGTATATGGTATATTCCTGACATTTCAAGTGGGTCTCTTTTCTCCTTCGCCAATCTAAGACACTCTTTGATCTTCCTTGTCGGTTTGAAAATCGTCTTTACGCCATGTTTGCGCAATGTACTGCTGATTCTGTCCGTCACTCTGGGAATGTATGGCAGAAAGGCCGTACCCGACATTTCTTTTTCTGGTTCCTTACTTCGCTGAGTGTTTGGCTCTGTTACACTCCTAATATAATTTGTGGAGTACCCATTGCTCCTCAGAACAGTTTCCAGGTGTTGCATTTCTCTTTTGAGGTGTTGCGGCTCACATATTCATCCTGCTCTCGTTACGAGCATACTAATCATGCCTCTTTTCTGGCTCGGGTGGTGGTTTGACAGTTTGTGGAGGTATCGGTCCATGTGTGTCGGTTTTCGATACACACTGTGTCCCAGGTTTTCGCCGACCCTTTGTGACCAGCACATCTATAAATTGCAGTTTCTTGTCCTTTTCTACTTCCATGGTAAATGTTATGTTGGCATGGAGGCTGTTCAAGTGTCTTAGGAAGTCACGGAGCTGTTCTTCACCATGGCCAACTTCTTCATGGAACAATTCAAAGCACAGGCACTGGACTCGGCGACTTGCAAACCTAAGGTGTGGTACAGGTACGTCGATGATACTTTCGTGGTGTGGAGCCATGGTGAAGAACAGCTCGGTGACTTCCTAAGACACTTGAACAGCCTCCATGACAACATAACTTTTACCATGGAAGTAGAAAAGGACAAGAAACTGCCATTTCTAGATGTGCTGGTCACAAGGGATGGCAAAAACCTGGGACACAGTGTGTATCGAAACCCAACACATATGGACCGATACCTCCACAAACTATCAAACCACTACCCGAGCCAGAAAAGAGGCATGATTAGTACGCTCTTAATGAGAGCAGGATGAATATGTGAGCCGCAACACCTCAAAAGGGAAATGCAACACCTGGAAACTGTTCTGAGGAGCAATGGGTACTCCACAAATTATATTAGAAGTGTAACAGAGCCAAACATTCGGTGAAGTAAGGAACCAGAAAAAGAAATGTCGGGTACGGCCTTTCTGCCATACATTCCCAGAGTGACGGACAGAATCGGCCGTACATTGTGCAAACATGGCGTAAAGACAATTTTCAAACCAACAAGGAAGATCAAAGAGTGTCTTAGATTGGCAAAGGAGAAAAGAGACCCACTTGCAATGTCAGGAATATACCACATACCATGCACATGCGAAAAAGTTTATGTTGGAATGACTAGACGATCAATTAATACCTGGATCAAAGAGCATAAGCGACATTGAAGGTTGCGGCAGGTGGAGAAATTGGCCGTGGCAGAGCACGCACTGAATGAGACTGACCACGTAATAAAATTCACCGACGCGGAAGTTCTGGCTGTAGAGAAGCACTATCACACGCACTTGTTCAGAGAACCTGTAGAAATACAAAAACACACGAACAGTTTCAACAAGAAAGAGGAAAGCCTTAAGGTAAACGGATCCTGGGTTCTCATACTGCAGTGAATGACCGTTGCAGGTAGCAAGAGGAGAACTGCACCGGAAATGACCGCGGAGAAGCCCTCGGACGTTGGCGCGCCAGGTAAATATAGTCTGCGGCCGCGAGCTCGGCTCCAGTTCACCACCGGCAATGGAGGGTGAAGCTTTGACAATGCCAGCCACTCGTGCTGGTGAAACGTCAGAAAAATCATTAGATGAACGTTGGCCGAAGAACCCAAGACAGAAGCCAATAGGCAGTTTGTCAAGGATGTTATTATTAAGATCAGCTGGTATTTGGTTGTGGTGAAGTTTTACTACGAATTTTTAACAAATCATCTTTACTGAAACCAAGTAAGTTTCATAATGTATGTTATGAGACTAACAAATCACAAATCATAATTCTCACCTATTTATTTGGATCCAGTAATAGAAGATACTTGTTAGTTGTATGACAAACCAAAGTAGTCACTGTAAACAAGCTGCTGTGCTACAAACATTGGTAATTGTTTCCAAGATGAATCTTTCACTCCTCAGCAGAGTATGCATAGTTTTGAAACTTCCTACCAGATTAAAACTGTTTGTCAGGACAGGACTCAAACCTAAAACCTTGCTCGTAACCTGCCCTAACAGCTTCATTTATGCCTACTTTCTTAAGTGTTGTTCATCTTCGTAGCTGAGTGATCAGTGCGGCTGACTGCATGCAGGGGGCCAGGGTTTGATTCTCAGCCAGGTTGAAGGTTTTCTCCACTTGGGGACTGGGTGTTATGTTCTCCTCATCATCATCTCATCATCATTGTTGCACAAGTTACTAAAGTGGCATCAACTCAAAAAGACTTGTGCTTTGTGGCCAAACAACCCTGGATGGGGTGTCCTGGTCAAAAATGCCATATGATCATTCATTCATTCTAAACTGTTATTACACAATAAGTATCAATGCAGTTTTGTTGGTCTTAAGGTAGTAATGGAAAAGAGACAGCATCTATTTATTGTAACAGGTTTTTCTCTTCCAGAGAAGTGATTTTATAATGTTAAACTTAGCTTGAGTAAACACAAGTAGTTAACAGCAACTTAATGATAGTTAATTATTAATGCACTTTCTAGCAACTGCTTGTGTTTGTTAACATGTACCTTGGCTTGTTCTGCTTCCCTAAAGGTTGTCCTTCGTGATGGAACATACAGAATACAATAAATAGCTGGCTGAATGAACACTGATATTTGTCATGCAGCTAGCAGAGATCTTCAACCCTTATGAGATGATTTGCAGAAAGTGTGTCTGATAAGCAATGTTTTTAATTTTCCTTCATTTCTGTATGGTTATTTATTTGATATCATATGCTTACTGCTCACTGTCTCTGAATTGTGACTTTATTTACCTAAATTGTTTTGCCCCAAACAATAATTCCACATGATGAAGAGAGTGAAAATACGCACTCAGCACCTTGGTTTTTAAGGCAACATATTGAAAGACAGTTCTATATGCAAAACTATGTGAGTGTGATGGTGGGTGGGTGGGTGGGTCTGGGGGAGAGGAGAAGGAGGGGGGGCTGGGCCATGGGCGCATGCACGTACATGTGCTTGTTATAATAGAACAATATATAAGAAGCATATACGGCCTGACAGATTCTCAAATGATGCTATAAATCTTTGTAAAATGTGTAAACTCTATAATGAGAAGGGTGCACGCACATGCATGTGCGTGCTATAATAGAATAAAATAGAGGGAAACATTCCATGTGGGAAAAATATATATAAAAAACAAAAATGCTGTAACTTACCAGACAAGAAAGTGTTGGTAGATAGATACAATAAAAAACACACAAACACAGACACAAATTTCAAGCTTTCGCAACCCAAGGTTGCTTCATCAGGAAAGAGGGAAGGAGAGGGAAAGACGAAAGGATGTGGGTTTTAAGGGAGAGGGTAAGGAGTCATTCCAATCTTGGGAGCGGAAAGACTTACCTCAGGGGGAAAAAAAGGACAGGTATACACTCGCACACACACACATATCCATCCGCACATATACAGACACCATATGTGTGGATGGATATGTATTTCCTTCCCTCTTTCCTGATGTAGCAACCTTGGGTTGTGAAAGCTTGAAATTCGTGTGTGTGTTTTTTATTGTGTTTATCTACCAGCACTTTCTCGTATGGTAGACTATAATAGAATAATATATATATGAAGCATATACAGCCTGACAGATTTTCAAATGATGCTATAAACATTTGTCAAATGTGTAAGCTCTGTAATGATATTTTTGTTCTGATTTTGTTTATAAAAAAGTTGCTGAGTCTTCATCAGATTCCTGTAAACCCCTTTCCTGTAAGTGCTTTTTTTTGTTTGAACCACTAGCAGAAGGCAATCTTGTTTTTATCTCTGTATCATGTAGACCAACAATATTTGCTTGAAAGTTACAATGTTTTTACTTAATATTATCTTTATTCCTTGGGCTAACTTTGGTTCTTAAATGTTTTTGCAACCTCTTTTAGTAATGAGCATCAAGTTGAGTTAGACTTTACTAGTGTGGTGATGTTATTGATCAGCCACTATTGCTGCAGCTGTAAATGTGCATTGCATGGTCAGTAAAAGAGCCTGCATTTATTCTTAATTCATTTTAGTAGTCCAATACTTTTTAAAGAATCACTGAAATGCAAAGCAAATACTGACTTTGAAATATTGATATTTCTTATCAAAGCCATACATCACCCTGTTAGCAACAGGCCAACAATTTCTGATTACGCTGATTTCTGTATCAGCTATTGTGCCATTAAAATAGTTCCACTTTCTCTACTTGATGTTAATCCTATTCAGTAAAATGTAATATTCAGTCCAAGAGAAAGAGGAATTATATTGTGTGTTGACTACATTTTAGCTTTTTATCAGGCTGGGCATCATGAAATTTTATGCATAGTGTTACATTTAGTGGATGACCATTAATGTCTGTTCCTTGTCCAGTAGGTCATTTTTACTTGTTTGAAATTACAAAACATGACTCTTTAATTAAGATTCAAAGAGTTTGCTGTAAACTAATTGTAAGCATCTTTTGTTATTTTCTGAACTGTGTCAGGTATATAAGACTGAAAAGCTTTTATTAGTGTGCTTGTGTCATGAAAAGTCCTTTAAAGTCACCCATGTAGTTTAAGAACAGAAGTTGACCGATTATGGCACTATTTAAAATCTCATATTTTACTCTTCTGTTCCTGTTTGTTAATATGACCCTCTTACTTTCTGTCTTACAGTTAATGTCTATAAACTGAGCCTCATTTGCATATCATTTTTCTGTTTAATAATCTTCCATGCCCTTCTTGAATTATTTTGTAATGTATGTGTTGTTTATTTGGTTGTTTGCTGTCCATATAACATTCAGTTTTCAGACATAGTCATAGATTATGGTTTCACATATACAAAGGTTTAATTAACGTATGTAAGTGCACGCATTGATATAAATAGTGATGATTAGAAGTTATCATATATATCATTGTGCATATGGTGCACTTTTTTGAGTCAGTGAAGAAATTCACAATATAATTTATAAAGCAGTTTCAGCTATCAGTTGTAACTAATCCTCTTCACCACAAGGATGTCTCACATTTTGCGACACAATACTTTGGTTTCATGTATTAACCATCCATTCTCCTCACGTTTGTTTCACATTACTCTTACTAAATCGGCACTGCAGTAACAATTTCTTAAAGACTGAATTATGGGTGCCATATCATGGTAGAGATTTTCCCACTGTTCTTCCTGTATAATTCTCTAAATATTTCTAGTGTGTTCATTATTATCCAGTTTCTTCAACAATACTTCCTTTTCCCTCCAAAAACAAAATCAAACATAATGTGTTAGTGTTTTATCTTGATAACAATGTGTTTGTTAATATGTTGGTATCCAGTTCATTAACAATAGTTGGATCTATCTTGAGTTCTCAATGGCTATTGCAATGTGTTGTAGAAATGACTAGTGAAAACAGTAGATTTGAGAAAATAAATCTTGGAAGAAGGCTGTTATCGAAAACATTATGATCCAAGCTGTGCTGCTAAGTTCAATCAAATTAAGATTGACAAATCAGTCTTATCCATGTCAGACATCCCACCTTGTCAAATCTACAATACCTATATTTATGCTTTTTCAGGTATGCTTTGTACAGGGCTCCTCGTATCAATTAAAAAGTTAAAGCATTTTGAGACTATTGTGAATTGTGTTCTTAATAATGTTCACAATATCATTCTAGCATTAACTGCAGTTTCATTTCAGATTGTTGCTTTCACTTGTAACTATTACGTGATCACCTAAACCAAAATTTCTTTGTAAAGATGGGAGACATTACAGAACCTTACACTAGGCTTCAAGCTATCAGTATTTACTATAAGGATACCTTACTGTTTTCAGTTTATTCATTTCTTTACCAAGATTATCACATTGCAGTAGAACCAGTTTTTTCTTCTTAATCTCCTGATTACTAACCTTGACTTTTACAGTTCCATCTGTAATGATGAACTGTCTATGAGCTTGAAGAGTTGGACTCTCAAATTCAGATGACATCATTTGCAAAAATCCTTATCCTAATTTAGCTGGTGTGACCATAATCATCAGGTCTGTTCATAATTATATTGATGGATACTCCTGACGTGAACTGCTCTAGTTCTTCAAATTAGCTTCAAGGTTTAAGGTTAGCTGTTCCTCTTCTGTAACCATGTAATAAATTGAATAACTCCACAGTCATATTTCAAACACATTCCATCATAACATCCTGCATGGAAAAGCACCTACAAACTTCATATTGGAAACCATTTCATACTGCTTTGTGACAATTTCAACACTCAACCAACCTGACAACACTTAATTCACCTAACAGTTCAGCTGATATTAGTCATTCAATGAACTAATTGTGTGTATGATTTCCAAAAGCTTCTTACCATTTCTAACATATTTAGTTGAGGATATTTATAGCAAAATGCTCAGTCAATTTATGAATGTTTCACCATTCAGCTGCATAATTTGGCTAATGAAAGATATTCAACAACAAATGTTATATGCAGCTGTTGGAATACCAAGGAAATAAAATCTTAATTTAGTGAATGTGAATTAGGATCATATGAGATGCTTTCTCAGCATCATTGACACTAGAAAAATTTTACAGTTGTATGTGATGAAATTTTATTATTTTCAGAAAAAGTTTACACGTAATAATTTCATACTCAGATTATTGGTTTCCTTTATCATTTGTTCTTAATATTAAACATTATATACACGATTATTTACAGCATTTAAATAACTCCCACAATTAAATACTGTACTGTAAATGTAGGATTAAAGATTACTTACTTGCTAAAATATTTTGATGAGAATGCAGTTATTCCCATACATTATATGACTTCCTGAATCACTTGTTCACTTTTCTTTGGATCAGCAAATGATGACGTAAAATATACATCAACATTAAAAAAGAAAGTGTACAATTTCTTTCACACACACACACACACACACACACACACACACACACACACACACACACACTTTCAGGCATTTGAAAAACAATGCAAAAGTGTTCATTGTTAATTTGACTAAGTAATATTGTACTGAGGAATAACATTTAATAAATGAATGTGATCACAGATATGACCATTAGCACTGAAGAATGCTGCCTATTCAATCAGTCTAAATCTTTGGTAGAGACACACCTCAAACTTTGGATTTTTTATCACATCTTACAGAAAAGGAACATTCATTCATCCATTCAGACTATATAGTTTAGTATTCTCCTTCTGTCGAGTGCTACAAGCAATTTTCATGTAGTTGCACAATAATTTTAATTACTATAATGAAGTCTTGCTCTAATTACATCAAAAACAACATAATTTTCTACTACTGGTCCACCACTTGTCTTTATTACACTGACAACTTTTTATTGTTTATGTACAATTTGAAAGATTACTACTTTTTTCGATGCTTGAGTATCACTTGCCTAATGGCTCTGTATGTCTGTCACAGCTTTTGTTTGTATGGAAAACAATAAGCATCCTAATGCTTAAAAAATAGTCTAAATTAACTTTGTAATGAGTCAACAAGTCAACATAATAATGAATTTTGAATCATTCTTCATAAATATCACTTGTTGCAAAGAAAAAAGTATGTATACTGGGAAAACGCACAAGCAAATTGCCTTCCCCATTAAAGAACACACTGGCAGGGATCTTGTTAATGGTAAATCTTAAGTACTGTTTGCTATAGCATTTTCACTGACTTAAAAGTACAACTGAACATGATATTTTAACAGTCTAACATTCATAGGAAATGTTTATAGAAGACTCATCAATAAAGATATAGCTCTAGGTGGAAATGTAAAGTGAGTACAAAAGTGAGTCCTATTTTCTTCTGAATTATGGCCAGATTAACTATAGGCATTTTGCTGTACTGAGGAAGTTTCAGTTTGCGAGTATCAACTGGAGCAGAATTAAATAGCAGGAAGTGGAGTTTTGGAAATTTTTCATATGAAAAACATGAAATTGTTTGCTATGCAGATTAATGAAAATCTGTTTTAGGTGCTCATGACGACATTTTCTGTTTACTGTGAAAAACAAAATTTGGATTTTATTCACAATCTGAAGTTTCTTTTCTATCTGTCTGCATGAGATACAGTATTCTTAATATCTCACTGAGATAGTGGAGCACATTGTCAACCATAAACATGCACAGCATCTTTCTGTAGCTTTATTATTTTCCTTTCATTTAGGGAATTTATTTGCACTCACTTATCGAACAACATGTTCTGTTATTTAGCTGTCTTATAGGAAAACGATGATATAAAAGCTTTTGCACATAAATTTGTGAAGTATGCTGTAAACTTCAGAAAACTGTAGGTTTAATTTATTCCTATAATTGAGCAGCTCTGTATTATTCTGCCTGAGGACGCACAGAAGACAAGGAAATAAGCCAATACATTTTAGACATCCTGAAAATGTCTAATGATCAGATTAGTTTCACGCTAGTTGCCAGATGTAAAAGTGCAGATCACAGTGTCCAATGTGCTTAAAATGTGTTTTGATGATGCCGTAGAGAACTAGTTGGAGAAAGAACTCAACTTTGTTTCCTCAGCTTTTTACAGCTGATGCAAATAAGTTGACCTTTGCTTAGGTACAGTACAGATCATCTTTGAAGGCACCAAACAGTCTTTGTATTTCCAAATGAACTGGGTTAACACCAGATTTGAAGTTAGTCTACCTATGTTCCAAGTACAGTGCTTTAGAAATATTATTTCAGTTAACAGTACATCATAAAATCTGACAAGAATGTACCTCTTTCTTTGTTCTTTGTTTAATAAATTCACATAAAAATGAATTAGCTCGACACAAATAAAAATGAATATAGAGAGCTCCATGACAGGAGAGCCTCATGTCTATTTTTACATCCCATTACCTGTACACAAATCTTGCTTTGTGAACTGTTTCATATATGACTAGTATTGTTACAAAAAGAGATAAGTTGGTATGTGAGAAACATTTGTTTCAAACACATGGCTCATGTAGATATTACCCCTTTTCTACATGAATATACAAACAATGGAGGGATATAATAAATAGTAATGTATTTTAAGCAGAACTATGAGATAGCACATTGTCCATTTGACTGTGTATAATAGATTACACACTCAGACAGTTAACTTGTTTTGAATCTCATTCAAAAAGTTTCTCAAGTCCACTGAAATGTTTCTTTTCATTTAAAATAAGGATAAATCCCAGTTTTTTCAAAACAGCCTTTAGACCTCAGTCTGGCTGTTAACTTTTTGTCATAGGTGTGTGATTTCTGCCATGTTCTCCTGTGGAGCTCGCTGATTGTCAGTCTGGCTGGCTTTGTTTTGTTGCTGTTGATAGACACTGTTCTGTAGCTGTTGTTGTTGTTGCTGCTGCTGCTGCTGCTGATGTTGATATGCTGCTCCTTGTTCCACTGCTGCAGTAGGTGTTGTACTAGGTGATGAACTAGGGAAAAAGCATGCACCGCTTCCATCATTCACTGGTGATGTCACATCTAGACAATCACAGCTCAAGCTCGAGTCGGACAATGTGGGGTCTCCTGCATATTTGGGAAGCAAGAGAAGACTCTCCGTAGACTTAGTGGGCTGCACATATCTATGATGGTGGCTGTGATGGTTGTGGTGTTGGCTGTCGTGGCCGTAAGAAGTCTGTGTCATCCCTTGTGCTCGCCGGTCTCCACTGCGGCCCTGCTGTGATGAGCCACCTGCCTGGAACAGGGCAATGACTTGTAATAAGCTAATAACAGCTCCCTATGTTCTTCATTCTATCTGAACTATACATAATACGCAGACAAGCAGGAAGCTTGCCAAATACAGAAAATTGAAGTACTTTAGAATCTGCTGTATCAAACAATGTTGCAAATTAAGTTTTTGTTTTTAAGATAGGAATGTACATCAAGCACAGACTGAGTCTGCATGACAGATTAACAATTAACTGCTGTGTATGTTGTTATGTTTGGGTGTGCTCTGCATTGAGGTCATCAGTATGACAAATTCACAGTCTTGCTGACTATGCAGTGTAAAAATAATCAAAGTTTTATGTCAATATTTAAATGAACATATAGATTTTGCCCTAGATACAGATTGTACATTTATTTTATAATACATTTGTACCTTCTGCCAACCTACATTGCCCATTGTGATAGAATTCTGCCAAAAAATCAAAGGTCAGCAATTGGCTTTCAAGAGCTCTTTTATATTACGAGGGTGGTTTGAAAAGTTCTCAGAAAAAAAAAAAAATAAATAAATAAAAAAAATACTTACACCATTGAAACCTTTTTTATTTTTCAATGTAGTCTTCTTGTAGATTAATGCACTTGGTCCAATGATGTTTCAGTGCCTTGATCTCATCTCAAAAATGAGTTTCCTCCAAGCCTGCAAAATAGTTGTCAACTCCGGCTATCAATTCTTCTTTTGAAGTGAATCTTCATCCAAAAAGAAAAATTTTCAGTTTTGGGAAGAGATGGAAGTCTGACGGAGTCATATCAGGTGCATAAGGTGGGTGTGGCAAAACTTCATTCCTTAGTTTGTGTAATATTGTCATGGCGGAGGCACATGTTTTTGATACAGCATCAAGAGTCGCAGAACCCATCTTGGAGATAATTTTTTCACTTCTAATTCTTCTGTTAAAATGTGATATACCGTTTCAGATGACATCTGGAAAGCATGAGCAATTTTATGCACTTTCAATCGGCGATCCTCTACGACCATTTTGTACACTTTTGCAATGATTTCTGGAGTAGTGAAACATCTTGGCTGACCACTGCCTGGATCATCATCTAAGCTCTCCTGACCAAATTTAAATTCATTTATCCACTTGGCAACAGTTGAATATGTAGGAGCAGAGTCCCCCAGTGTATTGTGGAAATTGGCATGAATGTCCTTTGCTTTCATACCTTTCTTCATGAAATACTTAATCACTGCTCGAATCTTGATTTTTTTCGATCTTCACAAATCACTATGTGGTAACAGCGACAGAGCCACATCACCAACACAGCTCTCTTCCAAGAGCACTGACGTGGCACGTGTTTACCGGCAACAGTCCAATGAATATCACGTGAACAACTTGTTGCACTAGCACTGACCTCTCATGGTGATTCTGAGAACTTCTCAAACCACTCTCTTGCTTTAAATATTCTTCATAAGAATGAGTAATCATCCAGTGTAGGCAGGTTGCTTGATAGCAAATGTTATACGAGGGGCATTTGAAAAGTCCAAGCAAAAATAAAAACTACTTACGTGTTTGGGGTAAACCTTTTTTATTTTTCGACATAGTCTCCTTTCAGACTTATAAACGTTGTCCAACACTGTTCTAATTGGTTGATCCCTTCTGAATAATAGGAATTGTCCAAGTCTGCGAAATAGCTATTAGTTGCTGCAATCACGTCCTCATGTGAATAAAATCTTTGTCCCGCCAGCCATTTCTTCAAATTGGAGAACAAACAGTAGTCCGAGGGATCCAAGTCTGGAGAATAGGGGGGATCTGAAACAAGTTTGAATCCTATTTCCATTAATTTTGCGACCACAACTGCTGAGGTGTGTGCTGGTGCATTGTCATGATGGAAAAGGACTTTTTTGCAGTCCAATCGGAGGTGTTTTTCTTGCAGCTCGGTTTTCAGATGGTCCAATAACGATGAATAATATTCACCCGTAATAGTTTTACCCTTTTCCAGATAGTTGATGAGGATTATCCCTTTCGAATCCCAAAAGACATTCGCCATAACCGTTCCGGCTGAAGGAATGGTCTTCGCCTTTTTTGGTGCAGATTCTCCCTTGTTAACCCATTGTTTAGATTGTTGTTTGGTCTCAGGAGTATAGTAACGTATCCATGTTTCACCCATAGTGATGAAACAATGCTTAAAGTCCTGCAGATTCTTCCTGAACAGCTGCAAACCATTCTTGCAACACTTCACGCAATTTTGTCTTTGTTCAAGCGTGAGCAATTGCGGAACCCATCTTGCAGATAGGTTTCTCATTTCCAACTGTTTATGCAAAATACTATGTACCTGTTCATTTGAGATGCCCACAGCACTAGCAATCTTACGCACCCTAACTCTTCTGTCATCCATCACCATATCATTGAATTTATCAATGATTTCTGGAGTCGTAACCTTCACAGGGTGTCCAGAAAGTTCAGCATCACTTGTGCCCATATGGTCACTATGAAATTTTTGAAACGACTTATAAACTGTGCTAATCAAAGGCGCAAAGTCACCGTAATGTTTATCAAACTTCTCTTTAGTCTCCTGAGGCGTTTTGCCTTTCATAAAGTAATGTTTAATCACCACACAAAATTCTTTTTCGTTCATTTTTTGACAATCACTCGACTTGCTTGATTCACACAAATGCCAAACGCAAAGAAATAGACCAATATGGCTGAAACTTGGTGCGCATTCTTTCCAAATATGCTAGTAACTAAACATGGTGCCATTTCTCAGGCTCTGCATGGACTTTTCAAATGCCCCTTGTATAATAGTTCACATTGTTCTAAAGTATTTGCATTTTACATGCAAATCAGGACTGAATAATATCTAAGGAAACAATATAACGATATTGAATGTTTGAAGTACTTTATATTCTGGCAACTGCCTAGATAAACAATGTCAGATCAATGTGAAATGTGATTAAATATTTACAAATAAGTACACAACATTTAACCATACTGTTTAAGTACATGCTTCATACCTTGGTGCTCTGGGTTCTGCTGTGGCCTTTCCCACTACTCTTCACAGATGTAGTGTCTAGGTAACCATAACCAAAGCCATATCCACCAAAGGCTTTTGTTGTTAGGTTGTCCCAAGATTTGGCAGGTTTTGCTGGATTATAAGACGAAAAGTTAGAGTCTTGTTGCTGTGAGCTTGATGGATGATGATGATGATGGTGATGGTGATGGTGATAAGAGTTAGATGTTCCTTGCTTACCAGATGCTGTTTTGGTTGAGTGATTTCGGCTTGATGTTCCCTGCTGCTGGAAAAGAAAAAAATGAGATGGAAATAAATTATTATATATTTTCTAAAACTGTCAGATTGGCACAGTTTATAGTGATATTAAATATTGTATTAATATGATAAGGAAAGTTCTCACAGAATTCAGAACAGGGTTAGATGGGTTATTAAAGATGATTATTATAAAAAAGACATGCAAACATGCAAAAACACACACACAATTAACATGTAATTACAAATACAAATACCATATTAAATGATTTTCAGAGTTAAAGAAACATCACTATTAACTGGAAGGAAGGAGTACGTACTATAAGCAACTTTAGCAATTCAGATATGAGCAAATGTGTCATGAGATTTTTAATTTACTTGTGATCTGAACATGACAGGTTGTAAAAAATGCATGTTCATAATCCATTTGTTTTGTGTGCCATATAAAATAACTGTTGACTTCTGTTAACAAACCTCTTGTGTTGGGGGATCCCAGTAGAGCGTATCTGTACTTAGAGATGTGGTATATGACGCTGCACTGCTCTCACCACCAGTAGCACCAGGTACTGTACAACTGATTTCACTTGATGTACATGAGTGTAGGCTGCACTGGCTGACCAGACCAGCTCCAAAGTTGAAATAGCGATGTGTACGTTGTGGTTGGGTAACTGTAGTTGTCACAGGGGCTGGCTGTGAGCCAGAACGCCCAGTTTTTTCTTTCCACCCTGGTGACAGAAATTAAATTAACTTCTGATTTTTTTCCTACATTTGGAAATACTTCTCACAGATGTTTGAAAGCTAACTTGAAATTGATTTCAGATTATCTTTTAAACAATGAAATTATAAGTAAACTTAATAAAAATGCTGTAACTAGGAAATCAACCTTGAAAGTATTTCACAATTATATACTTCATAAGCAATTGATAAAAATTGAACACACAGAGAGAGCATCCTATTTAAGAAGCCTAATACAAAGTACACTATGTTTCCAATTAAGTCAACACAATAGGAAAACTGTGCTGATATGAGGTACTGTATATGATGTAACAAACAGAGATAGTGAAAGACAAAGAAATGTCTTGCTTTAAGAGCAATGTAGCTACTTCTGGAGCAAAGGGAAACAATGAATGGATTTGAAATTTATGAAAAGTGATACTGGTGATGGTCAGAATGGAAGTTAATTTGTGGAGTTCAGTAGTTTACAAAATGATTTTCAGGAAAGGTAATGGAATGTTACAAAGAGAACAGGTGAAACAAACATAAAAATAGTAACAGTATGGAATTAGAGCTGTGTCACAGACATCTACTGCCTCCACATTTATCACAGTGACTGAGTAACCAGTGAATGAATAACACCTTGATTCATAAGCAACAGACCAAATAACCACTTTGAGTACCCCTCTTCTACCAGGGTGAGATATCTTGTACACTGATGTTACTGAATGCTTCTAGCTCCCGTTGTTTTTCTGTTTTACCCTTGACTAGACCATTCCCATTTTTATATGAATGTAATATTTGCTAACATTTAACAAATAGACAATAATTACAACCACTTCTGAATTTCATTGTAGCCAGCTGCACTATAAATAGAATATTTATTCGTGATCAGCTGCATCACTGAAAGACAGGAATGAGGCTGATCTTGCATGATGGTAGCTGCATTTTTTATGACTCTGGTTAGCAACAAATTGTTCATAAACTCCACAGTTTAAAACTGTTCTAAAGAACCACATGCTTGACAAATGCTATTACAGCATAAGTGAATATCTCTGTGCAACTGTATAAAATATATGTTTAAGTTAATGTGACAAATGAAATTACATCAGTGCATAATAAATTATGTTATAAAAACACTTATTAGTTGTATATTGTATCAAACATAAGATAGATTAATATGAATTCAGCACAGATACAAATTTTGTAAAGATATTATATAGTTGTTAAAATGTACCCTGACAAATCCTATACCACAAATGTGGTCATTGGGATGATAATAAATAAATAAAAATAAATAGATTATAGAGGCACAATGTGGGTCTTGTTCCCTGTTACATTGCATGAGATACTTTTGATGACATTTTTCAGTGGCCTCTGAACTCTGTGTGACACATTTCATGCATGCCTGTATTGCATGTCAAGGACAAATACATGCTAAGTATCTCGTTGCATCTCTGATTCAGGACAGCAGACAGCAGATGAAGTAAGGAGTTGGTTTGGGAGGGGGGGGGGGGGGGGTAGGGCAGATCAACTAATAGTGTGAAGTTGAGTTCTGCGGAAGAGCCCTAACCATATACATGTTTCACATTAAAACATGAATTTCTGCACATAGTCTCATGGCTAAAAACTTTATGCTACCTCCTGAAATACTGAAAATAAAAATGTTTTGAGTGTCTGGATTTAGACTGACTGTCATTTGGCTGAATGCCATTCCAGAACTGCATCTCCAGAACTGAGCTTCAGTGGATGATAATTCAGCAAATAAACACTTGTAAATGACAGTGAAAATAAATACCTTAAATTGTTTGATTTTGGAATTGACCACAAGGTAGAGTGTATCTCTGTTTCTCATTGAACTGTCCCATGTGTATATATTTATGACATTTATAATAACTTCATATGCAGTTTTTGTGACGTGTCAGTTCCCTTTCTGAAACTCTCATTTTGAATTTGTTATTTTTCTTTCTTTGTGTATATTTGTAAGTCTCTTCTTATCGTTTCATGTGACAAATACTGTGAATGAACATGTCTCAAAATTGAAAACATATGCTCTCAGCATGTTATTTATGATGAGAAGTCTATATAAAGAATAAATCTTTGTTGTTCAATGAAGGCATACACAGCTGTCAACCAGAAATACTATCCCATAGGATGCAATGGACTGAAAATAGCCAAAATATACTAATCTGGTACAGTCATTACTACAAACTCTTGAAATTATTCCAAGCACAAAACATGCTGAATTTAGTTTTAGTGCTAAGTTCACCACATGGTCCTTCCAATTAATCTTCTCATCAATGTGCATACCCAGGAATTTTGCACACTGTACTCTTTCAAGTTGTTTGCCCTCCATGGTGGGATTTAGGTCGTCCTGTTCACTTATTTTTCCATATTGCACATAATTAGTTTTTTTTTTTTTTTTTTTTTTTTCATTCGGTGTTAGCTTGTTAGCACTAAACCATTTTTGTATATCTTGTAGGACATGGTCCACAGTACTGTGCAATGACTGCTTCATATCACTAACTATTAAACTAGTATCATCAGCAAATAACATGATTCTAGCTTTTCTCTCTGACACCTGAATATCATTAATGTAAATGAGGAACAGCAAGGGGCCTAATACACTTCCTTGGGGTACTCCTACTGTGACCTCCCTTGGATCTGATCTTAGTTTAATTTTTTGATTAATATTTGGTGCTGTAATTTCAACCACCTGCATCCTCTTTTCCAGATAAGACTCAAACCACTTTTTTACCGGTTCTCTGATACCTGTAGCTTCAAGCTTTTTCAAAAGTATGCTGTGGTCAAAAGTGTCAAAGGCTTTTGACAAATCTAGATTTATCCCAACTACACTATTTCCCTCTTCCAATTTAGTGATTATTTCTTTTGTGTATTCTAGTACAGCTGTTTCGGTACTTCTCCCAGCTTGAAATCGTTGCTGATTACTGTTTATCAGATTGTGCATATTAAGATAATGTGTGACTCTACGTTTCATTAGTATCTCTAAAACTTTAGAGAAAGTTGGGAGGAGTGAGACAGGTCCGTAGTTTTCTATTTTAAGTTTATCACCCTTTTTCAACAGGGGAATGGCTTTAGAAATTTTCAGTTTTTGTGGAAACACGCCCTCAGCCATTGACAAGTTTGCTATGTGCGCCAATGGTTTTGCTATCTGATTAGCTGTTTTCTTTACTAATATTATTGGCACCTCATCTACTCCAGCTGACATCTTGGACTTCAGACTTTTAATCACTTTTAAAACTTCCTTTTCGTTTGTTGGAACTGCCATCATACTGCTGACTGCCTTGGGTGCTTCCATCTTAATCTGCTCCCCAAGATTCCTGCTTAATGTCTGGGGTACATTTAAAAAGTAATTATTTATATAATTAGGCATGGCATATTTATCTACCATTTTATTCTCCTCATCTTTTAGAATAATTTCCTTGTCTTTGGTAGGTACCCCGGTTTCTTTTCTCACAATTTCCCATGCTGTTTTAGTTTTATTTCTGGACTGTTTTATTTCCATATTATTACATAATAACTTTGCATTTGCAATTACTCTGCGGTATATTTTCCTATACCTCTTTACATATTCTATAAAATCAGTATTTGTACACTCCCTCAACTCTGAATTCAGTTTTTTCATGTTTTCACATGATTTCTTAATTCCAAGAGTCATCCAAGAACTTGACTTTATGTATCCAGTAGACTTGATTCTGGTCAGTTTCTTTGGAAAACACATCTCAAAGTTCATCATATAAATCGATGCAAATACACTATATGCCTCATCTGTACTTGACTGTTTCATAACATCTAACCAATTTTCATTTTCTAAGATACTTATGAACTGATGACAGCTGTCCACAGAGAAGTTTCTTTTGTAAATATTATTTACACCTTTATCTTCCTTTGACCTTAAAGGGATTTCAATGGTGAGAGCATTGTGGTCAGACAATCCTAAATCTATGTTTGTTACCTCTATGTCAGTTTCTGACATATTTGAGAAAATGTTATCTATGAGGCTATTGGAGGTGTTTGTTATTCTAGTTGAATTGTTTATGTGTGGTGACATGTTGAAATTCTTTAATATGTCCAAAAATTGCCTTTTTTGTTGACTTTCAACTAGAAGATTAATATTGAAATCACCACAAAGAATAATCACAGTTTCTTTTTTGTAAATAGTATTTAGCAACAATTCTAATTTATCAAAAAAGACTTCTATGTTTCCACATGGTGACCTATACACTGTTATGACTATGACTTTTTTCATCAGGCCATATAGCTGGACAGCACCTCCTTCAAAAAACTTTTCAATACTTTAGTTCTCTGCTTCACAACTCTTTTTAAATTCTAACTCTTGTCTAAGGTAAATACTGACTCCACCACCTTTTGCAATTTTCCTACTATAATTATTTGCCAGTTTAAATGGATTAATATGAATACTACTAATTTCTTGGTCCTTACACCAATGTTCAGTAATACACAAGACATCAGGTTGGGTGTTACTTACTGCTATTTCAAGTTCACAATATTTGTTCTTGAGGCACTGCACATTTAGAGTCATAATCTTTAGAACAGGGGAGTTGCTCTGAGAAGTTTCATTACACATACTTTACCAGCAATCACTGAGGTCAGGTTGCCCTCCACGGGGTGGGTGCACGCAACGACTGTGGTTATATTGGGTTAGATAGAGCAGCAATCAATCGTAGAATTAAGTTGCTTTAATATGACATTTATAGTCACAACGCAGAACAGATTTCAACCTGTGCCAGGTCATTATCAATGCGGTGCGGAACTGTAGCAGTTGTTCATGCTCAAGTGAATGCTTGAGCATGAACAACTGCTACAATTCCGCACTGCATTGATAATGACCTGACACAGGTCGAAATCTGATCTGCATTGTGACTATAAATGTCATATTAAAGCAACTTAATTCTATGACTGATTGCTGCTCTATCTAACCCAATCACTGAGTTATTACAATCTGATAAAGCTTGTAATTCTGTGTTATATAGAGCATATTATGGAAGCTTACAAGTAATTCTTTGCATTATAGTTTTATAGGTTTTTAACTGACTACATTGATAGAAAAGTCTTGTACATACTGTGAAACAAAAGACACATCAACAATATCATTGTCAATTTCATATCAGTTGTAAACATATTAGGACTCAGTGGTAGTTTAGATTAGATTAGATTAGATTAGATTTACTTTCATTCCAATTGATCCGTCATGAGGAGGTCCTCCAGGATGTGGAACATGTCAGAAAAACAACAATACATGACAAATATTTACAACTAAAACAAATAAGCTAATGTACCATTCCACAGGTCCCAAGTGGAATGATTGTCATTTTTTAATGAAGACTAAGAGTCATTTTACAAATACTAATGCACTGAATTTAAAATAAAAAAGTTTTTTATTTATTTATAAGGTAATACAACTACTGTAATACTTATTTACAATGAACACATTACTGCACTGAAATGGTGCAGAAGTTAGATTATACTAACACACACACACACACACACACACACACACACACACACACACACACACACACACAAATTTTCAATGAACACATTACTGCACTGAAATTGTGCAGAAGTTATGTTGTACTTATATACAAATCAGTTGGTTTTACTAAGAAATTCATCAATGGAGTAGAAGGAGTTGGCCACAAATAAATCCTTTAGGCTTCTCTTAAACTGAATTTCATTGGTTGTTAAGCTTTTTATGGCTGCTGGCAAGTTATTGAAAATGTGTGTTCCTGAATAATGCACACCTTTTTGTACAAGACTAAGTGACTTTAAATCCTTGTGAAGATTATTCTTATTTCTAGTATTGATTCCATGAATTGAGCTGTTGGTTTGAAAAAGTGATATATTTTTAATGACAAATTTAATTAAGGAATAAATATATTGGGAAGCAGTAGTTAGTATCCCTAGTTCCCTAAACAGGCTTCTGCAGGATGTTCTTGAGTTCACACCACATGTAACTCTCACTGCACGTTTTTGTGCCCGGAAAACTTTAGCTTGGCTTGATGAATTACCCCAAAAAATAATCCCATATGACATTATGGAATGAAAGTAAGCATAGTATGCCAGCTTTTTCATTTTTATATCCCCTATGTCTGACAAAATTCGCATTGCAAACAGAGATTTGTTAAGACGCTTCAGCAATTCTGTGGTGTGCTCCTCCCAGTTGAATTCATTATCAAGCTGTAATCCCAAGAATTTAACACTGTCCACTTTTTCTATCTTCTTGTCATCGTATGTTAGACATATACTCTTGGGACACCCCTTACAAGTTCTGAACTGCATGTAGTGTGTTTTTTCAAAGTTTAGTGACAAAGAATTGTCTAGGAACCAGTGATTAATGTCCACAAATATTTTATTGGCTGATCTTTCTAAGACTACACTTGATTTGCTATTTATTGCAATGTTTGTATCATCGGCAAACAAAACAAACTTGGCATCTGGTAATGTTACTGATGAAAGGTCATTGATATACACAAGAAAAAGTAAGGGCCCCAAAATGGAACCTTGTGGGACCCCACATGTAATTAGTTCCCAGTTGGATGATGCCTGATAGCTTGATACATGTCTCTTTCCTAATAACACCCTTTGTTTCCTGCCAGAGATATAAGATTTGAACCAATTTGCAGCATTTCCTGTTATACTATAATATTCTAGTTTACTTAAAAGTATATTGTGATTTACACAGTCAAATGCCTTTGACAGATCACAAAATATACCAGTTGCCTGCAAGTTTTTGTCTAATGAATTAAGCACATTTTCACTGTAAGTGTAGATAGCCTTCTCAATATCAGAACCTTTTAGAAATCCAAACTGTGACTTTGACAGTATATTATTTGAGATAAGATGGTTATAAAGATGACTGTACATTACTTTTTCGAAAATTTTTGAGAATGCTGGCAACAGTGAAATTGGACAGAAATTTGACGCTATTTCTTTATCTCCCTTCTCAAACAGTGGCTTAACTTCAGCATATTTCAGCCATTCAGGAAATATTCCACTAATAAACGACTGGTTACACAGATAGCTTAATATGTTACTTAGCTCAGAATCACATTCTTTAATTAACTTTGTTGATATTTCATCATACCCACTAGATGTTTTTGATTTTAAAGATTTTATGATGGACATTATTTCTGTTGGGGTTGTTGTTGTTGTTGTGGTCTTCAGTCCTGAGAATGGTTTGATGCAGCTCTCCATGCTACTCTATCCTGTGCAAGCTTCGTCATCTCCCAGTACCTACTGCAACCTACATCCTTCTGAATCTGCTTAGTGTATTGATCTCTTGGTCTCCCTCTACGATTTTTACCCTCCACGCTGCCCTCCAATGCTAAATTTGTGATCCCTTGATGCCTCAAAACATGTCCTACCAACCGATCCCTTCTTCTAGTCAAGTTGTGCCACAAACTTCTCTTCTCCCCAATCCTATTCAATACCTCCTCATTAGTTACGTGATCTACCCACCTTATCTTCAGCATTCTTCTGTAGCACCACATTTCGAAAGCTTCTATTCTCTTCTTGTCCAAACTGGTTATCGTCCATGTTTCACTTCCATACATGGCTACACTCCATACAAATACCTTCAGAAATGACTTCCTGATACTTAAATCTATACTCGATGTTAACAAATTTCTCTTCTTCAGAAACAATTTCCTTGCCATTGCCAGTCTACATTTTATATCCTCTCTACTTCGACCATCATCAGTTATTTTACTCCCTAAATAGCAAAACTCCTTTACTACTTTAAGTGTCTCATTTCCTAATCTAATCCCCTCAGCATCACCCGATTTAATTTGACTACATTCCATTATCCTCATTTTGCTTTTGTTGATGTTCATCTTATATCCTCCTTTCAAGACACTGTCCATTCCGTTCAACTGCTCTTCCAAGTCCTTTGCTGTCTCTGACAGAATTACAATGTCATCGGCGAACCTCAAAGTTTTTACTTCTTCTCCATGAATTTTAATACCTACTCTGAATTTTTCTTTTGTTTCCTTTACTGCTTGCTCAATATACAGATTGAATAACATTGGGGAGAGGCTACAACCCTGTCTCACTCCTTTCCCAACCACTGCTTCCCTTTCATGCCCCTCGACTCTTATAACTGCCATCTGGTTTCTGTACAAATTGTAAATAGCCTTTCGCTCCCTGTATTTTACCCCTGCCACCTTCAGAATTTGAAAGAGAGTATTCCAGTTAACGTTGTCAAAAGCTTTCTCTAAGTCTACAAATGCTAGAAACGTAGGTTTGCCTTTTCTTAATCTTTCTTCTAAGATAAGTTGTAAGGTTAGTATTGCCTCACGTGTTCCAACATTTCTACGGAATCCAAACTGATCTTCCCCGAGGTCCGCTCCTACCAGTTTTTCCATTCGTCTGTAAAGAATTCGCGTTAGTATTTTGCAGCTGTGACTTATTAAACTGATAGTTCGGTAATTTTCACATCTGTCAACACCTGCTTTCTTTGGTATTGGAATTATTATATTCTTCTTGAAGTCTGTGGGTATTTCGCCTGTCTCATACATCTTGCTCACCAGATGGTAGAGTTTTGTCATGACTGGCTCTCCCAAGGCCATCAGTAGTTCTAATGGAATGTTGTCTACTCCCGGGGCCTTGTTTCGACTCAGGTCTTTCAGTGCTCTGTCAAACTCTTCACGCAGTATCTTATCTCCCATTTCATCTTCATCTACATCCTCTTCCATTTCCATAATATTGTCTTCAAGTACATCGCCCTTGTATAAACCCTCTATATACTCCTTCCACCTTTCTGCCTTCCCTTCTTTATTTAGAACTGGGTTGCCATCTGAGCTCTTGATATTCATACAAGTGGTTCTCTTTTCATTGAAGGTCTCTTTAATTTTCCTGTAGGCAGTATCTATCTTACCCCTGGTGAGATATGCCTCTACATCCTTACATTTGTCCTCTAGCCATCCCTGCTTAGCCATTTTGCACTTTCTGTCGATCTCATTTTTGAGACGTTTGTATTCCCTTTTGCCTGCTTCATTTACTGCATTTTTATATTTTCTCCTTTCATCAATTAAATTCAATATTTCTTCTGTTACCCAAGGATTTCTATTAGCCCTCATCTTTTTACCTACTTGATCCTCTGCTGCCTTCACTACTTCATCCCTCAGAGCTACCCATTCTTCTTCTACTGTATTTCTTTCCCCCAGTCCTGTCAATTGTTCCCTTATGCTCTCCCTGAAACTCTGTACAGGTTCTTTCAGTTTATCCAGGTCCCATCACCTTAAATTCCCACCTTTTTGCAGTTTCTTCAGTTTCAATCTGCAGTTCATAACCAATAGATTGTGGTCAGAATCCACATCTGCCCCTGGAAATGTCTTACAATTTAAAACCTGGTTCCTAAATCTCTGTCTTACCATTATATAATCTATCTGATACCTATTAGTATCTCCAGGATTCTTCCAGGTATACAACCTTCTTTTATGATTCTTGAACCAAGTGTTAGCTATGATTAAGTTATGCTCTGTGCAAAATTCTACAAGGCGGCTTCCTCTTTCATTTCTTCCCCCCAATCCATACTCACCTACTATGTTTCCTTCTCTCCCTTTTCCTACTGACGAATTCCAGTCACCCATGACTATTAAATTTTCGTCTCCCTTCACTACCTGAATAATTTCTTTTATCTCGTCATACATTTCATCAATTTCTTCATCATCTGCAGAGCTAGTTGGCATATAAACTTGTACTACTGTAGTAGGCATGGGCTTTGTGTCTATCTTGGCCACAATAATGCGTTCACTATGCTGTTTGTAGTAGCTAACCCGCACTCTATTTTTTTATTTATTATTAAACCTACTCCTGCATTACCCCTATTTGATTTTGTATTTATAACCCTGTAATCACCTGACCAAAAGTCTTGTTCCTCCTGCCACCGAACTTCACTAATTCCCACTATATCTAACTTTAACCTATCCATTTCCCTTTTTAAATTTTCTAACCTACCTGCCCGATTAAGGGATCTGACATTCCACGCTCCGATCCGTAGAATGCCAGTTTTCTTTCTCCTGATAATGACGTCCTCTTGAGTAGTCCCCGCCCGGAGATCCTAATGGGGGACTATTTTACCTCCGGAATATTTTACCCAAGAGGACACCATCATCATTTAATCATACAGTAAAGCTGCATGTCCTCGGGAAAAATTACGGCTGTAGTTTCCCCTTGCTTTCAGCCGTTCGCAGTACCAGCACAGCAAGGCCGTTTTGGTTAATGTTACAAGGCCAGATCAGTCAATCATCCAGACTGTTGCCCCTGCAACTACTGAAAAGGCTGCTGCCCCTCTTCAGGAACCACATGTTTGTCTGGCCTCTCAACAGATACCCCTCCGTTGTGGCACGCAAGGTAGTGAGGGTCAAATTCATATTATGGAAGTTACTTGAAATGTCTGGTCTAAGGTAATCCATAGCAGCATCTACCGAACCTGACAACCCCATCTTTTCAGTAACAGTTATAAAACGTTTGTTAAAAAGTTCTGCAACACTATACACATCTGTCACCAATGTATCATTTACTCTTAATGCTATTTGTTCCTCTTCGTGTCTGGTTCTACCGGTCTCCTCCTTCACTATATCCCATATTGTCTTTATTTTGTTATCTGATATGACTATCTTTTCCTTGTAATATATTTGCTTTGACATCCGTATTACAGTCTTTAATATTTTGCAGTATTTCTTATAATGTGCTATAGCATCAACATTGGAAATGTTTCGGATTTTTGTTTTGCAAGATACCCCTATTCCTTGAGTAATCCATGGCTTCTTTGTAGACTTTGCTCTAACCTTGGTAAGTTTTGGGGGAAAGCAGTGTTCAAATAAGGTAAGCACTTTATTAGCAAAAATGTTATATTTTTCATTCATGCCATGAGCACTGTAAACATCAGTCCAGTGAATGTCTCTGAGGAGTGTCCTAAAACAATCAATTTTTGGCTTACTGATTACCCTCTTGAGCTCAGATTTAACAGATTTTATATCCTGTTCAGTATTAACATTTAACAGAAGGAACTGCAGTATAAAGATATTATGTGGACATGAAACTAATCCATCTAAAATCAACATCTGTGGAATGCAAAATTTGTTGTGGATGGTACTTCTAAGTAACATACCAGTATTTGGTTGTTTCCCCAATCTATTGTCATATTATGTAACAAGGAGAAAATGATTACTTATGTTTATTATGTGTATAATCTAGTAATTGTAGTTCTTACATTATGATAACATCTAACATATAACAATGTACCTTTAGACTCAGGAACAGACTTTGAACTGCTCTTACTGCTATGCCCATTGTTTCTATGTTCTTTGTGATGCCGAGATCTTCTTCTTGATGATGGCACACAGTGAGGATCACAGCAAGGGCTGGCAAGATCATAAGCTTCAAGACTTGAGCTATCCTGGTTGCTTGCCTGCATGCATGGATTACACAGATGATGGGATGAATGATGAGTCTGTTGTTGAGCCTGTTGCTGTTGTTGTTGTTGTTGTTGTTGTTGCTGCTGCTGCTGCTGCTGCTGCTGTTGTTGTTGCTGCTGCTGCTGCTGCTGTTCCTGACCTTTGCTTGATGACTTCGATGCTTTGGTGCTGCCACCTGAACATTTAATACATATTTACATTAAAATAAAACATGAATGAATTACTGAAAGATTACTGGTGTGGAGAAAATAATTTCAATGTAAACAATGAAATTTTTGTAAAAATGTCCTAGTATGCACAAAGTAATTTCATAATCTTCTTCTATAAAAACTATCTGGTCTCAATACTACTATTACAGCTAAGCTCCATAGGAATGTAATATATGATATAAAATTTGAACTATGATTCAGTTGCACCAAAACTATGGAAAAAATCTTGCATCAACAAAAATGAGAGCATAACTGTTTTAATAAATTGTAACAGAGACAATCAACCAGAGAAATTATTGAAATATCAGAGTTTTCTCAATGTTTTCTTGCTGTATTTATTATTTTAACAACACCTGTGACAGAAGAATAATGCCTGTACACCCAGCTTTTGTTGCAAACACTTATAATGTCTTAATGATCCATATGATTTCAATTAGCAATCCATAGGATCCCAGTTGTGCAGTTGTAGAAACTCCATTTCTGTCAATCATTCCAGCCATGAGTGAGCCAAGTGGGAGATGAGCAGAAGATATATACAAAGACATCAGTGAAAGAAATGGAGTTGCTGCAGTTGAATACCTGATTTTTTTTCCAATCTCCAGATTGATTTTCTGTATTTCCACGTGATTTTTTTGTGCTAGATCTGAAGATGGTCAGCTTGCCCAAAATCAGTCATGTGAAAAAAAAAGAAAAGTGATCTGGAGACTGATTTTGGACAGTTCTCTATACCAAGTCCTTTGAAAAATGCACCACCAAATTCCTACCCCATTGTTACCTAATCTGAGCCTGTGCTCTCTCTCTTCCTCATTTGCTTATAATATATTACAGGGTGATTAAATCTCATAGGAAATGTGCTATTGAAATTCCATTTCCAGCTAACCTATCCTATTAGCCAACAGATGTGTGGTGCAGAGACACATGCAACAGACAACAGTATTTATTCTAGTTTCACCACAGCCACAGGCATGTGTGTTTAGGTGCCTGTGTGGTTGTGTGCATGAATGTGCACTTCTCCTGGAGAAAGAGCAGAGCTCAAAAGCTAGTTAACTGCTATTCTGTTACATGTGTCTATGTGCTTCAAATCAGTCAGCTATAGGTGAGTGGTTGCCTTTCCTTTATCTTACATGTTATTTCATCCAGGTATTTTCATTATTGTTAACCTCAGTGGCATAGTGAGGGTGGGAGGGGGCAAGAGGGGCTGTTATGTCCTGGGCTCACTTGCAGAGGGGCACCAAATGGCCAAATGGGCATCCGGACAAACAAGATTTTCTGGAAAATATTCTACTTTTAGAGTAAATTCTATATATTCTTCTTCCGTATCAGGATGCACTAATTATATCTTCCCTTTCCAGTACTTAGCAACGTAGTTTGCTTTGTCATTGACTTTCAAAATATCACCTTTAGTGCATGTTATAGACATATCGGGGCAAATCAGTAGGTGGTCCAAGTCCTGTATTGCACCGCATTCACACCTATCGCTGTCACTGTAACCCCATTTAAATAGGTTTGATTTGCACCCAGTTACTCCAGTGTGCAGCCGGTTTAATGACCTCCAAGTTGTAAAAGGTAGTTGAAATCCTGCAGATCCCTCCTCAAGTAGTTCCCTTGTGGAGTGTGGCACCATTTGTTCCCAAAGAGATAGCCACCTTGCGACGGGCTTGGTGGGGAGCTCTTCAGTAGTTTCAATGAAACTCCTGTGGGATTTCAACCGGACACGTTGTTTTCGGTGCATATGCATCGGGTGTCGAGGATCATTCTTTTGTTTTGATCTTTCGATCTCGGCGGCTACTTGTCTGCGGATAGTGGGTGGTGCTATGCCTATGATGGGATAAATGATGTCTGTGGGAGTTGGTTTGAGGCATCCTGTGGTAATACGTACAGTTTCGTTTATGGCGACGTCAACTTGTTTAGTGTGAGCAGAGTTCCTCCAAACTGGCACCACATATTCCGCTGCTGAGATACTCAGCACCAGACCCGTGGTGCGCAAAACATGTGGTTGAGCTCCCCACGATGAACCTGTTAGCTTCCGCAGTATGTTGTTCCTGGCACAGACCTTTTTTTAGTGTTGTGACAGTGCTGCTTAAAAGTAAGTGCTCTGTCCAGTGTTACTCCCAGGTATTTTGGGCTGTTTGTATGTTTCAGCTCTTCCCCTTGCCACATGACTCGGAGTTTCTGTTTGGCTTGTTTGTTCCTAAGATGGAAGGCAGATACTTGAGATTTACTAGGGTTTGGTTTGAGATTATTGCCGTCGTAATAGGTAGCAAGTTCTGTTAAGGCTCCTGTGAGATTCTCCTCTACTTGTTCAAAGGTTTTATCCTGAGTGGCCACTGCTGCATCATCAGCATATATGAACATTCGTGTCTGGTGGCTGATGGGAAGATCATTGGTATAGATGTTAAATAATATTGGAGCCAAGACACTACCCTGTGCAAGTCCATTTTTCTGTGTCCTCCATCGGCTGTTTTTAGATTGTAAGGTTACATAGTAGCGTCTGTTCTGTAGCATGCATTGCACGAACATAGAAAGGGTGTAGTCCTTAGTGACATTATACACTTTCTGGGTAAGCAACTTATGGTTAACTGTGTCATATGCCGCACTGAGATCCAGGAATGCGACCCCAGTTACTTCTCCTCTCTGATAGCCGTCTTCGATGTACTGTGTGAGATTAAGGATTTGGCCACAGCAGGGGGACACTGCAGGAGCCTCCACGAAGATTGTGTTCACCACTCGAACAACAAGCAATCGGGTGTTCCCTGGAAACGACTTAGTCGGCCAATCCTGCAAACACCGGAGCACCAAAACCCATTCTAAATATTATATTACTATATGTGTTTCTGGGTGGGGGGGGGGGGGGAGGGGGTGCCAATTAAGTGTAGTGTCATATCCTGGATGCCAACGTGGAAGGGGGGGCACGTTAATAAAGTATAGTACCCAAGGTGTCAGTTATATTCACTACACTACTAGTTAACCTATCCTTTTGATATTCATTTGGATTTATTTTAAGTATTTCTCTGCCGCTAATTCCAGTATTTAGTCACCTATTAATATGTAATACTTTACTTTCCAGAAGTGATTGCTCACTGGGGCTTAGTTTACTGTTGACACTATGACATCTATATCTCTCAGGGGCTAGTATCAGTAGGTTGGGAGCCTTATGAGCTACTTTCATCTGAAATACATAGACCTAATTTAAAAGAAAGCCTTGATCACATTCCACACAAGATTAATATACAATTGGTTTAAAAATAATGCAGTACATGCTCAATGCTACAGAAACTGAATAAAATTCTACAAATACAAACAGATTTATCCAACTTCTGTCAGTCATAGAAGGGAAGAAAGTCCCTTTGTGTTTTTTTTACAATTTGTCAGAAAGGAAGCTGGAATGATTTGACATTCAAAGCAGTGCTGAACTCTTCCCCTAAAGGTTTTCAGTTCATTATAATCTTCATCATCATCTTCCTTTCAAGGACTGGGCTGTTTCCTGTTACAAACTCACAAACAAAATCACTCCCTTTGAGGTCTTCCAATATCTCTTTTCCCATTCAGCATATAGTTCAGGATCTTTGGAGAATTCTGTTACCTAGCATTCTCAGAAGGTGTTGTCTCCAATCTTCATGATGTTTTTAATATTTTTTCAGTCATCTTGAAAATATGTACTTCTGTTCTAATATCTTCATTTGTAATTGAGTTTTTTCTTGTGAAGCTCTTCGTCCAGAATAACACAGGAACCATCGTCACTAAATAAGACCTATCCTATAACTGAGTCATTCAAAAACAATTTTTGATCTGACAGGATATTTTGCTTTGAGTGCCATTATTTTCATTTCATTAGTAGAAATTTTAAAGGGTATTTACTGCATATTTCATTTGGCTAGCATACTGATCTTTGGAGGGGTTTTTGCAAGGAGGCATCCCCTGGGAGGGATCATCAAATCTGAGTGAATATTTGGGTTTCATTGAACCTAGATTTCACATGTTAAACATGAATAAGAAACAACTCAGAAAATATTTTGAACAGTTATGATGAATGTCATCTTACCTGGTCCAGCTGCAGCCACACCATTTGTCTGATGGTAACCTTTTGATGAACCATGCCTGACTGGCAATTGGTCTGATGTCTTATGATGATGATGTGACTGATGATGATGGTGGTGATGGTGATGATGATGACTGTGGTTGTGGTGGTGTCCAGAAATGGAACGTTGATGTGGACTAGGCACAGGACCAGGCCAGCTCACAAGGTATTCCCCACTACTACTTGTTGATGGCTGCTGTAGCATGTAAGCTCGGTAACGGGGATCCAAGTACTGATATGCCATCATGAGTTGTTGTGTCTGTGGCTGCTGCTGCACCTGATTTGGTTGGAGAAGTATGTACTTAGTAATATTCACAGTGAATTTTGTTTAGAAGCTAAATAACCTCCAATTGTGTATTTTATTAGTCAAGTATCACTCTTATTTGTGTTACATAGAAATACTTTATTAACTCTATGAATGACTTTCACTTGTAGTCAGGTAGAAACATCCAATGCGATATTAATTGAAGTAACAAAATCAATTTAAATGTGTGTAAGATCAACAACAGAATGAGTCTTTAGAATGGCATCATGCTGTAACTTTTCAAATTTTACTATATAAGAATAACACTATAAGTAACAATGAAACTAGGAAGTAATGAGAACTACTTATACTTTATGTGTATTCCACACAGTCACAAAAAAGTAAAGGTCTGTAATTAGTAGCACTACCATAAATCTGTATGAAGCATTTAACATGGACTTGGGAAGATACTTGTACATATCATGGTTTTCATTGTGGTGGTGGTGGTCTTCAGTCCGAAGACTGGTTCACTGCTGCTCTCCATGCTAGTCCATCTTGTATAAGCCTCTTCACCCCTGAACAACAACTGCGATCTACACCCAATTGAACCAGCCTACTGTATTCAGACCTCGGTCTGCATCTAAATTCTTCCCCCTCTCCCCCCTCTCCACCACTACTTCCCACCATTAACGAACAGACTATTCTTTGATCCCCAATCTCTTATTTTAGTGGAGTTGTGCCATAAATTTCTTTTTTCCTGAATTCAGTTCAGCACCTCATCATTAGTTATTTGATATACCCCTCTAGTCTTCGGCATTTTTCTATAGCACCATATTTCAAAAGCTTGTATTCTCTTCTTGTCTGAACCATTTACCGTCCACACTTCACTTCTGTACAAGGTTACATGTTGTACAAACACCTTCATAAAAGACTTCCTAACACTTAAATTTATATTAAATGTTAACAAATTCAGAAATGTTTTTTCTCACCATTGCCAGTCTGTATTTTATATCTTCCGTACTTTGGCCATCATCAGTTATTTTGCTGCTCAAATATCAAAACTCATGTACTAATTTTGGCATCTCATTTCTTAATCTGATTCCCTCAGCATCACCCAACTTAATTCATTTCATTAACCATGTTTTACTTTTGTTGATATTCACCTTTTAACCCCTTTCAATACTCTATGCATTCCATTCCAGTCTTCTTCCAAGTTCTTTGCTGTGTCTAACAGAACTACAGTGTTATTGGCAAACCTCAAAATTATTTTTTCTTTCCCCTGAATTTTAATTCCCTTTCCCAATTTCTCCTTGGTTTCCATTACTGCTTGCTCAGTGTACAGAATGAGATAACATTGGGGATAAGCCACAATCTTGACTCACTTCCTTCTCAACTTCTGATGTCTTATGTATACAAAGTGAACGAGTGACAATAATTATATGTAAAACAAATGCTGCAAAAAAGAGACCCCCCCCTCCCTCCCTCAATCCTTCTCCCTATACACCATCATGTTCTCATCTACTCCCCCATCCCCCACAAACATACACACACACACACACACACACACACACACACACACACACACACACACTGTTTATCACCTGTGACTTTATTTGTCTCATTCAAAGCTTCATTTGACACTAAAATTTTGCATATGATATAAATTTTCTTCTTACAGAACAGAGTAAAACCTGCCAATGGGCACAAACAGACAAAGGGTTTCTTGTGGGAGATGGTAGAGTTTAGAGAAAACTTCAGTAATTGCTAGAATGTGCAAGGTAGGGTGTTGCAGTCAGCAAGAGGCAGATGGGCAGATTTTAAGTAATAAATAAATAAAATTGTGAGATGTGGTTCTAGTAGAAATCAAATATTTATTCAGAACTTTAACACAATGGTAAAAACACCTGAAACAGAATGAGGGGGACACAATAAAATAAACTTACACATAAGAAGACAGCACTTTTCTTCTGTTGACCCTGAGGTAGATGTAGAAGTAAATAAAAAATTGGTTCATATTTTCATATGAATATATTTATTTAGTGAGGTAAGTAAAGACCTTAATTAGGTTTGAAATTTAGAGTTTATCATCAAGTACTTTGCATATTTTATTTCACTTCTCCTTACAGAATAATCTACTTCATATTTCTCTTCTAAAAGCATAAAGAAAGAAAATACATTTTTGGGTTATCTCTGCTCAATTCCTTTTATGCATAAGTACATCTGTGTCTTCATCTATGCTCTGGAAGCATCCTTTCCTGTTCACTTTATGAATGGTATTTGGGAATAATGATTGCTGGTAAAGCTCCATATGAAAACTAATGTCTCTAGTTTTGTAATAAAAACCATTTTGTGAGACATATGTGGGAGGAAGTTATATATATGTTGCCTGACTCTTCTTGGAACATAAGGTCTCAGAATTTCAACAGTAAACCTCTCCATGATGCACAACACTCTCTTGTGGCATCTCTCCACGACAAAACACATTACTCTGTCGCTTCTTTTAATCCTATTTGTTAAGGGTCCCAGATGATGAACAGTACTGAATAATCAGTCAAATGAATGTTTTGTAAGCTACTCTTTTTTCATTAATTACATTTCTTTAAGATCTTCCAAATAATTCTCAACACACCATCTGCTTTTCCTGCAATTTATTGTACATGGTCAACCCACTTTAGGTTGCTCCAGATGGTTGCTCCTAGGTATTTTGTGGCAGTTACTGTTTCCATTGATTTTTCACCTATAATGTGATCAAACAGTAGTGGAACCTCTTTGCCTGTTTAAGTGTAATACTTTACATTTAGGGTCGACTACCAGACCCTGTGCATCATTAATCATATGTAGGTCTTCATGTATTTCACTAAATTCTTTTGGTATTGCAGTCTTTCTGTAATATAACAGCAGTGTCTGCAAACACCTTATGGAACTTTCAAAATTATCCACTAGGTCATTAACATAAAGTCTGGTCTTATTCTTTGTTAGATCATATTTTGTTGACTAAATGACAGTGTGGAACAGTTTTGAATATCTTGTGGAAATCAAGGAACATGGCAGCAACAGAGCACCTTCATCTATGGCACTCTTGATCTTGTGGATGATCAGTGTGAGCTGAATTTTGCAAGGTCTCGGTATATGAAATCCATGTTAATTCTGCTCTTGATTTCATGGACAAACAGTGTGAGCTGACTTTACAAGGTCTCTGTTTATGGGATCCATGTTGATTTTTGTAGAGGAGATTTTCATTTTCCAATAATGTCATAATATGTGAGCACGAAACATGTTTCACAATTCTACAACAAATTGTTGTCAGACAATATAGACTGTATTGCAGAATTATATCCACCATGTAACATGAATGAGATACATTCAGTGTGCAAACATATTCTACATCTACATCTACATTTATACTCGGCAAGCCACCCAACGGTGTGGTGGAGGGCACTTTACGTGCCACTGTCATTACCTCCCTTTCTTGTTCCACCTGTGTATGGTTCGCGGGAAGAACGACTGCTGGAAAGCCTCCGTACACACTCGAATCTCTCTAATTTTACATTCGTGATCTCCTCGGGAGGTATAAGTAGGGGGAAGCAATATATTCGATACCTCATCCAGAAAAGCACCCTCTCAAAACCTGGACAGCAAGCTACACCGTGATGCAGAGCACCTCTCTTGATGAGTCTGCCACTTGAGTTTGCTAAACATCTCCGTAACGCTATCACGCTTACCAAATAACCGTGTGATGAAACGCGCCACTCTTCTTTGGATCTTCTCTATCTCCTCTGTCAACCTGACCTGGTATGGATCCCACACTGATGAGCAATACTCAAGTATAGGCCGAACAAGTGTTTTGTAAGCCACCTCCTTTGTTGATGGACTACATTTTCTAAGCACTCTCCCAATGAATCTCAACCTGGCACCCGACTTACCAACAATTAATTTTATATGATCATTCCACTTCAAATAATTCTGTACGCATACTCCCAGATATTTTACAGAAGTAACTGCTACCAGTGTTTGTTCTGCTATCATATAATCATACAATAAAGCATCCTTCTTTCTATGTATTCGCAATACATTACATTTGTCTATGTTAAGGGTCAGTTGCCACTCCCTGCACCAAGTGCCTATCCGCTGCAGATCTTCCTGCATTTCACTGCAATTTTCTAATGCTGCTACTTCTCTGTATACTACAGTATCATCCACGAAAAGCCGCATGGAACTTCCGACACTATCTACTAGGTCATTTATATATATATTGTGAAAAGCAATCGTCCCATAACACTTCCCTGTGGTACGCCAGACGTTACTTTAACTTCTGTAGATGTCTCTCCATTGAGAACAACACGATGTGTTCTGTTTGCTAAAAACTCTTCAATCCAGCCACACAGCTGGTCTGATATTCCGTAGGCTCTTACTTTGTTTATCAGGCGACAGTGCGGAACTGTATCGAATGCCTCCCGGAAGTCAAGGAAAATGGCGTCTACCTGGGAGCCTGTATCTAATATTTTCTGGGTCTCATGAACAAATAAAGCGAGTTGGGTCTCACACGATCGCTGTTTCCGGAATCCATGTTGATTCCTACAGAGTAGATTCTGGGTTTCCAGAAATGACACGATACTCGAGCAAAAAACATGTTACAAAATTCTACAACAGATCGATGTCAGAGATATAGGCCTATAGTTTTGCACATCTGCTTGATGACCCTTCTTGAAAACTGGGACTACCTGTGCTCTTTTCCAATCATTTGGAACCTTCCGTTCTTCTAGAGACTTGCGGTACACGGCTGTTACAAGGGGGGCATGTTCTTTCACGTACTCTGTGTAGAATCGAATTGGTATCCCGTCAGGTCCAGTGGACTTTCCTCTGTTGAGTGATTCCAGTTGCTTTTCTATTCCTTGGACACTTATTTCGATGTCAGCCATTTTTTCATCCATGCGAGTATTTAGAGAAGGAACTGCAGTGCGGTCTTCCTCTGTGAAACAGCTTTGGAAAAAGGTGTTTAGTATTTCGGCTTTACGCGTGTCATCCTCTGTTTCAATGCCATCATCATCCCAGAGTGTCTGGATATGCTGTTTTCATCCATTTACTGATTTAACATAAGACCAGAACTTCCTAGGATTTTCTGTCAAGTCGGTACATAGAATTTTACTTTCGAATTCACTGAACGCTTCATGCATAGCCCTCCTTACGCTAACTTTGACATCGTTTAGCTTCTGTTTGTCTGAGAGGTTTCGGCTGCGTTTACACTTTGAGTGAAGCTCTCTTTGCTTTCGCAGTAGTTTCCTAACTTTGTTGTTGTACCACAGTGGGTTTTTCCCGTCCCTCACAGGTTTACTCGGCATGTAGCTATCTAAAACGCATTTTACGATTGCCTTGAACTTTTTCCGTAAACACTCAACATTGTCAGTGTCGGAACAGAAATTTTCGTTTTGATCTGTTAGGTAGTCTGAAATCTGCCTTCTATTACTCTTGCTAAACAGATAAACCTTCCTCCCTTTTTTTTATATTCCTACTAACTTCCATATTCAGGGATGCTGCAACGGCCTTATGATCACTGATTCCCTGTTCTGTACATACAGAGTCGAAAAGTTCGGGTCTGTTTGTTATCAGTAGGTCCAAGATGTCATCTCCACGAGTCGGTTCTCTGTTTTATTGCTCGAGCTAATTTTCGGATAGTGTACTCAGTATAATGTCACTCGATGCTCTGTCCCTACCACCCATCCTAAACATCTGAGTGTCCCAGTCTATATCTGGTAAATTGAAATCTCCACATAAGACTATAACATGCTGAGGAAATTTATGTGAAATGTATTCCAGATTTTCTCTCAGTTGTTCTGCCACTAATGCTGCTGAGTCGGGAGGTCAGTAAAAGGAGCCAATTATTAATCTAGCTCTGTTGTTGAGTATAACCTCCACCCATAATAATTCACAGGAAGTATCCGCTTCTACTTCACTACAGGATAAACTACTACTAACAGCGACAAACACGCCACCACCGGTTGCATGCAATCTGTCCTTTCTAAACATCGTCTGTGCCTTTGTAAAAATTTCGGCAGAATTTATCTCTGGCTTCAGCCAGCTTTCCGTACCTATAACGATTTCAGCTTCGGTGCTTTCTATCAGTGCATGAAGTTCCGGTACTTTACCAACACAGCTTTGACAGTTTACAATTACAAAACCGATTGCTGCTTGGTCCCCGCATGTCCTGACTTTGCCCTGCACCCTTTGAGGCTGTTGGCCTTTCTGTACTTGCCTGAGGCCATCTAACCTAAAAAAACTGACCAGTCCATGCCACACAGCTCCTGCTACACGTGTAACCAACTGCTGGGTGTAGTGGACTCCTGACCTATCCAGTGGAACCCGAAACCCCACCACCCTATGGCGCAAGTCGAGGAATCTGCAGCCCACATGGTCGCAGAACCGTCTCAGCCTCTGATTCAGACCCTCCACTTGGCTCTGTACCAAAGGTCCACAGTCAGTCCTGTCAACGATGCTGCAGATGGTGAGCTCTGCTTTCATCCCACTACCGAGACTGGCGGTCTTCACCAAATATTGTGACTTTGTGTGTAAATGGCAGAGCATAAATACATTTGTATGTAGTGTAATTCCTGGTTATTTCTATGGTGTTTTTTTCTTTTTTTAACTCATGGAATGCTCTGTATGTACAAAGTAACGAAAATGTTGTATTGTGGTTTAGATCTGCTGTTGACCTGTGTGTTCCTCTATAGTTGTCTGAGTGACCCAGTAAACAGGTTGCTAAGTTCGAAGAAGTGAAAGGTATGTCACTTACAGTCAAAAGTAACTTCATGTTATTCAAACTAACATTCACATTAATAACTGCTTTACTTGTAGATCTATTGCATGCCATTTTAGTATATAGAAGCAGGAGTGAAGCAACTTCTCCTTGATACACACTGCATTTTGAAATAGTCGCATCGGTCAGGAAATAACTATGCTACCTATACAACTGTTATTGCATTTCAGTCAAATCATATACTTATTAACTGAACCCATTAAAGAAAAACAATAAGAGAACAAACACTGAATGAACAGAAAAAATATGGAAGTAATTGTGAAGAAGAGGGAGTGAGGAAGAAGCTGAGGAGAGACAAGAGGGAGGGAATTAGTGGAGTAGGCATAAACAAGATGGAAAAACACATATGTAACTCACCCTTGCCACATCTTCAGTTGACACTGTTGGTCGACAGTATCCAAATTCTGAACCTTCAGTCTGTGTCGGTGTGGTAGCATCACCAGATCCAGATGCACTAGCTTTCTTTCTTGCAGGGAGGCTGTGTGTCTTCCATTTGCCCTGTAAGAGTTCTCGCTCTCGCAAGCACAGTCTCTCAAGTTCTGCCATTTTTCCCTGTAGGACACGCTGCAGCTGGATGTATCGCATATGAAGTTCCACCTGTTAACACATTATGGCCTGATCACAACAGTACATTCTCCTTAAGATTACCATTATATGAACAAAAGTAAACCATCAATGCAAATACAAAATAGCTATACATCATAAAAGAGCTTCCATAATCATTTAAAGCAATCAGGAAATAGCTAATATTCTGAACAATTATAGTACATTTATCTGAAAATCACACTGTTGGTCTTTCAAATATGCAGAATAATTATTTAAAGCATCTTCATAAAATATGAAATGAATAATATTTAAAAATATATGTGAATATCATTAAACATTTCAGATTATATTTATGTTGGATCATAATTTATGTTAAATTTTCTATTGGCTAGTTTCTGCCTTTTATTGGTAAACCAAGAAATGTGAGTTCAAAAACAGTAAAAAAAGAATGTCAAACAGATCAAAAACAATACTCAAATAGGGGAAGCAAATCAAGCCTGGAAGTAAGAACATTAATACTGAATTAGTTGAAAGGTTCCGTTAAAAATCTCTTCATAAGATAGTGAATGAAACTATTTATATAGAGAAGAGAGGGAAGGCTTTTAGTGCTAAAGGGAGAAGAGTCCAAGTGAAAATCTACAGTGACAATATAAAAAAAAAACCTCTTAAACAAAGGTGACATATGCTGCAAAAATATGTACAGTATATAATTAGAAAAGTGAAATTAGATAAGAAAATTTTCTTAATACAAGTTCAAAGACAGTTGCTTGATTCCAAACAAAAATTAGAATATGACAAAATATGTATTTGTCACATCCTCCTGGTTTTCATTCATCTGTCTTCTTTTGCCTTTTTTTTTTGTATTTATATCTCTGCATTCACTTTTCTCTTTATTAGGTTTTATACTCTTACACACTTACATCACCATTCATAGTGACTAGTTTTCATTTTTAGTGTTCCTATTTCATGAGGGTCAATTAAATTTAGCACGCAAGTAACAAGGAAGGAAGTTTACTTAACAAACTGAAATATGGGAGTAAACTGAGCATTACTTGTATAAAGACAAATAATTTTTGTCTGTCAGAACAAGATGATGAACTGGATATTTCGTCTCACTCTGATAAGCAGGTATTTCATGTAATTTTACTTGACTTTTTAAGTTTCATTGTGCCATATTCTTTCTTGTATGTAGGAGACATACTAGACTGATTGTCAAGTAATCAAATGATTAATAAGTAAGTCTGTAATAGACAATTAATGTCTTATCATATTTTATGTATTACTTACTTTTCGGACGCAGTCTTCAAATAGCACCACCATCCGCATCCTTGAATCACAGTTTTTAATGAAATTAACAAGTGTCTTATGGTCTGCTTTTTCCATATCATGTCCATTGATTGAGAGAATGACATCTCCTACAAAAGTTACATTGGTAATTACATTTACACTACTGATCATTTATTTATTATTATTGTATAATGTGTTCTTTAAGTGTTATTCTGTTAATGAGATTTGTTAGCTCAACTGTAATTGTATTAAAGGGCCATCAAATGCATGTCAAACATTACACATGCAGCCTTATGTTATGTAACAAAACTGAAATCAGTAGTGATTGAAGTGTTACTATTGGTAAGCCTGCTCGAAAGGACGAGAAGCTAGAGTAAACATGTCTGAAATAGTGGGTAGAAATTGTCTAACCATAACGGAACCAATGGCAAAAGGGGATGAAAATACCAAACTAAATTACAACTGCCTGTTGAAAAATCTAAGAAAGGCCTCAAACTGCACTAAAAGGGATTCATCTGAGAGAAAAAATTTATGAAATTAAAGAGGCTTACTCTACAAAAACTGATATCCAGTCTTGCTGACTGAGTTGCCCACTCAGTATAGGAACTGCAGTTATTGCTTGAATGGTTACACAACATGGCCAAAATAAAGCTGCCTCAAAAAGTCAGACATCAAATAATTTACCCTACTTAATAAACAGGAGAACTGCTCTTTACAGAAGATGGTGGGAATTGTCTTTTTCTTACTTTCTAGTAATGTCTTTGCTGTTTTGATTCCACTGTAAAGAAATGCTGGAAACACATTTTGAGCCAGTTTTATTTCAACCACCTTTTCATTGGAGGGAAATAAAGAAAGGTAACTAACAAACTTATTAATGAAACAGCTGTTTACAGTTCAGTTGGGCAGTAGCTTAATAAAGAAGGGAAACAACTTAAAAAATGTTTTCTTACATTTTTATGAGATTAAGCTGATGGATACGATCTCAGAGAAAAAAAACTGTTGTAATAGTGTCAAACTTTGACAGAGATATTGTATATTATAAATGAGTTAAATATATAAATACAAACACATGGGCTGAGGGCCACATGAAATGATTGAAACAATACATATGTGACTTATAAATAGTTGCATTCAATTCACTGACTCACCTTCTCGCATACCAGCTCGAAAGGCAGCGCCATCAAAATCAACATAATCAACATATGTGATCATTTCAATTTCTTGTTCCTTCTTGTAGTGTATTCCATAGCTCTGCAGACAATCACAAAAAAGGAGTGCATCAGTTACAACATATTATTATCTCAGATATTAGTGGGAAACTAATTTTACAGTGACAGTTCTTTTCTGAATGAATGACAAACTATAATAAATTTATTAGGGGGCAGAAATACTAAATGATCAAATACCAACAACATTACATGTCACCACAAACATAAACTTGCTGTCAGATGATGCTACTTCTCACTCTTTCATATCACTTATTTTATTCCACTTCCCTATCAGTTTTATTTTGATGGGCTGATAGTCCAAAAGTTCAATGACTAAATTCATTTACAATTAAGAAATTTATTGCTATGAAGATCACAAACAATTTTTATGATAATAAGTTCTGGTTGTTCTTCTTTCTCTGCAAATGCATTACAGTCCTAAGGCATATATAGTATACACACATTCAATGACATGATATGTCAAAACTAGTGTATAATTGAATATGGTTACAATACATGACTTCCAGAATTTTCAAAGAAAGATATGAAGATGATGTGTTGAATTAATCACGAATGGTTATTGCCAATATTTGTTTGCATAAAAAAATTCTTAACTGAAACTGGAGTGACAAAAATTCTCCCTATGAGATGATGTCATATAATGTAAAATTCATTTAGCCGTTTCTACTTTCCAGTTTGTAAATGTGAGCTGGCAAAAACTAAATGACACTGTATGCAGAAATCAAACAAGTTTTCATAGTAACTGTTACATGGGTTGGAGTGCACAACAGATTCAGCAGGTGGGAGTTTATAAGAGCAACTGGACTGATCTCACCTTTATTTTGCCTATTGACCAATTAAAAAAAATTGCAAGAAAGTTCAATGAATATAGCTGCAAATTTTTTATTCATATTGGCCATGTTTTATTAATTTCACTGCAGATTATATCAGTACTAATCTCAGATAATATTTTGTCTACTTTATTCATAAATTGGGGCAGGGGGATAAGTGCAGAAAAAACCAAGTGCTCCTAATAATCATGTTAAAAATTGTAGAGTGAACATATTCATGTATTCGTCTGATAGCTATTTGCTTAACTGCAAAATTTCAGCTTTATCACTAAACAATTTGTGACAGCATTTGATTGATGAGGTACACTTCACTATTAAGTATATGTTTATGCTAAAGTACTGTATTTTCCTAGTTGTAATTTGTTCTATTACTATTTTCAATTATATGTCATGCCGTTTAAGAAAACTATGAAGCAACATTGAACTGGGGGAAAATTGCTTGTTTTTTACACCAAATGTTATTGAGTGTAACAGTGAACTGTAAACAACTGTAAAATATTATAAATTTCATCACTTTGTTCAACTTTGACAGAAAATAATTATGCCGCCCTGAAAAGAGCAACTGATTTTCCGTTTGTTTTCTTTGTCTCCATGTACCTACTGATGCATATTTAATATTTATCTAGGCACAGGTAACTTATCAAAGGAGAATAATTTTCTATGTAATGTGAGGATTGAGAATGGTTGCCTGCAGCACTTGCAGGGAATTGTACATATAGATATAAATTATAGGAGAGTGTTGAATAAAATGAGCTTTTAACTTCCATTTCTTATGCTTTTCAATTTTCTGAGCCATTCAGTACAGCAAGCTATTAGAATGAAATACAGAACTCTAAGTTAGAACTTAGAAAATAATGCTAAATCTGTGTGGCAATTACTCTAATTTATGGATTTTAAAAATTTGCCCAAACCTTCTGAAGTAACATTTTATCAGAGGACAAACAGTTTGCTCAGTACAGGGCCAATGAGATAAGTGGGCCCTGCAATGAACTTGTGACATAACACTAGTTGGCTTGTCCACCACACTTTGTGAACACTTGGCACTGTGCAGTGCACACTAGGAATCAATATTTAATTGAAAAGGTACCCACAAAAGGTCTTAATTTTATCATGTGCTATCGAGAACTTGTATGCTTTTAAACATGCAGTCAAGAATTATGAAAACTCATCTGAAATAGTTACTCACTCCTTGCCAGTGTCACGTTCTGTGACATACACAACATGGCCTGTCTTTCTTATGGGCCTTGGTTCAGTATGATGTTAAAAGTGGTTTGAAAAAGAATTTCTTGAAGATTTTGTAAGTAGTGTGTTGCTGTTACAGAGCAACAAGACAAGGTTTAGAGACAATTACTGAAGAATATTTTTGACTCTTGCTTAAAACACCACAGTTGAATAAATGTTGCTGAGACATTGCAGATGTATGACAGAACAATGGAATAAGCCACAGTGAAATCGTTTATGTTGGGCTAGCAACAATGAAGTGTTGGAAGTCCAGTAACCACAGACTGTATCCATATGTACCTGATTAACAACTGTCAATCTATTTTACTGGCCAACAGCAGATTTAGGTGGGTATAAATAGTTGATGGCATACCATTTTGTACTTCAGTACACACCACACAAAAGTTAAAACATAAAAACATATGGAACAAAATTTACATGGTTCACTCAGTTCCCATCTAGAATCCTGATTTTCCTACATCATTGTATTAATGTCAGGAAAATCCTTTGGACAGGCCATGGGTGATATCTTTCCTCACTTTCCCCCTGCTTGCTCATCACTGTACAAATGAGTACAAAAGGCTAAACTAAATGAGCAGACAGTGGTTTGTAATGCAGGAGAGGTGCAAACTGTGCACTGTCTTTCAAGGAATAACCATTAGTTCTGTTGTAACATTTAACACAAACAAATAAACACACTCCACTTTGATTAAGCTGTAGATTTTCTTATTTTTATGTTGTGGACTATTTGCATATTTACTGGGATGGGAACTTAATTGTGAAGGTCAGGCATTTCAGTGTCACTTTACAATACATGTGCAAGATTTGGCTATGTATATGGAACATCATGATGTTTAACATAATATATTTTGAGATTTTAAATACCATGAACAAATTCTAATTTCACTGCCGTTACAACACCTTCCAAATAGAAGAGTCTGGTCTCATAGGACGCAAAGAGCGAAAAGCAGAGTTACAAATATCAAAGAGAATTTTATTGAAAGAGGTCATTAATTTACAACAAGTAGTCAAAGTCTTTAGAATGATATTTTCACTCGGCACCAGAGTGTGCATTGATATGAAACTTCCTGACAAATTGAAACTGTTTGCCAGACTGAGATTCGAACTCGGGGCTTTTGCCTTTCGCAGGCAAGTGCTCCACCAACTGAGTTACTCAAGCACCAGTCACGATCTATCCTCACACTCTTACTTCTGTTAGTTCTTTATACTCTATCTTCCAAACTTCACAGAAGCTCTCCTGTGAAACTTGCAAACCTAGCACTCCTAGAAGTTATGCAGGATAACTTCTGTGAAGTTTTGAAGATGGGAGATGAGATACTGGTGGAAGTAAAACTGTGAGGATGGGTTGTGAGTCATGTTGTGTAGCTCAGCTGGTAGAGCACTTGCCCATGAAATGCAAAGATCCCAAATCTCAGTCTGGCACACAGTTTTAATCTGCCTGATGTCAGTCTTTCTTTACATATTCATCCTTCAATATGACACATTTTTCCCAAGAATGAATAATTTGGTGACGACCTTGACTGTTCAAGAAATATTCCATCTCAGAAATCACATCATAGTCATTTGGGTAATACCTGCCATTCACTGTTTTTTTCATCTGAGGGAAGAGAAAGAAGCCAATGGGTGGCTTACCAGCAGAGATGTTGCAAAATTTGATGGCCCAAAGAAGCAACGTGTACGATTTGGTTCTGTGTAGAATGTGCTGGGGCATTGTTGTGGAGCAAAAACAACCCCTTGAGCAACTTCCCACAACTCTTCTTGTTGACACCTTCCTGCACGCTTGTCAGAAGATTTTTGTACTTATCTATTAGCACCACACCATGGCATTCCCAAAAATGTATCACCTTTGCTGATGATGGCTGGGACCCTTACCTTCTTGGGGAGTGGTCAGCCCACATGTTTCCACTGCTTGCTTTGCTCCTTTGTCTACGAGGTTATAAAGATACACCTATCACTCTTCCATGGTGGTTAGTCAGCTAAAGAAGTCATCTATAGTGGCCTGACACAGTTACAATATTTTCTCTGTTACCTCATTTTGGCGGGCTTTTGGAATGGGTGTGAGCAGTAGAGATCAGAAACGGAGTGAGTAGGAGTCTTATGTTGCAGGCTGCATACTTCACAAATCAAGGTGTGCTGTTAAATCAGTGCTAATGGGCTTCCTTCATTTCTGCTGTACTTCTGAGATCATGACGAGTCTGAGAGCTGTCGCACTGCGGTCGCTTCGTACTCGTTGACTCATTCTCTCTTAGTGAAGCTCGGCAGCAAGCATTAGGGTGTAAGAATAGTGATGACTTATTGTTAGTACAGAAGATGAGTACACGATCTTGCTGCTGTAATGTAGCAATGGCAAAGTGAAATGACTGATTGTCGGGATCACATGGCCTTCAACAAAACTGTGTTTTGCGAGACTGTGGTGGGTGTAAGACAAAACTTAACTGATGCAAAGTAGGCTACACTATTGCAAATGTGTTCCATTAGAGAAAGAGTGATAAGTTTGATACTACAGGCCACACTTCAAACGAAAAACATGCAAATTTAGCCCAATGCAAACAAAATGGTTGTATTCTTGTTTATTCCATCTCCACCATGAGACAATATATCTGTTGCGTCAAACGAAACCTGGACAAGTGCAACGACACTTTTACATTCCTGCAACAACAAAGCGCACTATTTCTATATTCATCTAGTCGTGGCAACTTATGTTTATGAGACGATAGCGAGTTGTGTAGGTTATCATTCATTTCTGTGATTTATTTTAACAATTAATCATCATTTACAGTTGCACCTCATCTGCACGTCATGTTTATTGGACTGGGTAATGCCTCGAATGTGTGTATGTGCCACTCTAATTGTTAGACGTTTTCTGACTAGATATTAAATATTAAAATAAATGTACAGCAGTCTTCGAAACAGTTTTATCTATATAATGTGGGGTATAAACAGAACAATATTCACTGCTAACCGACTAGGCGTTATGTTGGCGTGTAACTTGCTTCAGTCATTTAGGCAAGTTGGACATTTTGTGACATTTCAGCTTGCTTCTCTGCACACAATGTATGATCTACAGGATAAATAAAATTACACTTGAGAGTGGCTGCAAAGCTGAAATCATGACTGTATAGAATAAATGAATATTAATTTATAGTTCAATGGCGGAAATCTCTTTCAAAACGGTTTCGCATGCAGCGAGAATGACGCGAGCTTTTGGTTATACTTGCGAACTCGTGTTCTCGCTCTCCTTTCTAAGCGAGTCGGGACCGCTCGTGCTCAACATACTGAGGTGACGAGTGGACTGCAGCAGAGACAGACAGGTCCAGTCTATGGGCACACGGAGACAGTGAGTTCGGAAATTATGACGATTTTAAAGCAAGTATAGGGAGCTCATTTCTGATCTCTAGTAAGCGGCCAGACAGCGAGTGAACTTTTTCACGTTCGAAATATTATGTAAAGCGTTGAAAATTGATCCACGACTAATTTTCAGTTTCCATCTGTAGTCTCATTTGTGATACGTGAGTCTTTGAGCACCAGGACCTCCAGTTCTCTTGTGATCCCAGTTCTTTGGACCTGCCATATCATTCTTCGCCATTCAGACATGTCTGACAACACTGGAAGCATCTGCGACAACTAACAACAGTGTGGTACACTGAGGTGACAGGAGTCATGGGATAGCGATGTGCACATATACAGATGGAGGTAATATCACGTACACAGAGTATAAAAGAGCGGTGCATTGGCGGAGCTGTAATTTGTACTCAGGTGATTCATGTGACAAGGATCCTGACGTGATTGTGGCCGCAAGACGGGAATTAACAGACACTGAACGCGGAATGGTAGTTGGAGATTGGCGCAAGGGACATTCCATTTCCAAATGACTAGGGAATTCAATATTCCGATATCCATAGCGTTAGTGTGTGCCAAGCATATCACATTTCAGGCATGCGTTTCATTCAGCATCTCTTCATCACTAGCCCCGTGCTTTGTTTTACATTTATTGTTCAGTAATAGCTGTATCTTCCCAACTTGACGATCTCATGCCACACACAAAGGCTACACACAGGGTGCCCATAGTTAAAGCACCAGTTTCAAAACTCTATAGAATGAGGACCACTGCTCAGAATGACGTCAAATTTAAACATTACTGATGGGATGGGGGGGGGGGACGCCATAGGAGGAAAAAAAAACTAAAATTTGGCGAACAGCATCAGAATACGCATGCTAACAGATGGCCCTCAGTTTGCTTCCGAGACGCCCAAAATGACTCTCCATGAAGGATCCCTAGCTGCTAATAAAGCTCTTTTTCAAGAATGGTGACCGTGCGCAGGTAACCCTGCAAAAGTTCCGGACACTCTAGAGTATGAAAAAAGGCACTGATGCAATGACTGCTAAGGGTCTGGAGAAAAGATTACAAAATTCGAAAAGACGACTCTTTTCAAGTGCAGTGTCGCAGAGGGAGGAAAGCAGTCGATCCGACGTCTGTGGAAAAAGTGGCCACAGCATTGCAGGAGGGGCCGAGTGGTGGTGTGTAAACATGCAGTACACGGGGAAATGCCCGAACGTTCAACATGCCTGCGAGCACATTGCGTAAATTCCTGCGAAACATCCTGCATTGCTACCATTCAAGACCACTCATGTTCGAGGAGCTGCTTCCTGCTGACCTACCAGCAAGACAACGTTCACCCTGGAATACCCGCTCACATGGAAGTGAACAAATAAATGGCCATGGAACATCCTGTGGGCAGATGAAGTCCATTTCCATCTCCAAGAACATGTCAATACGCATAATTGCTGAATATGGGCAAAGGAAAATCCACACACATTTCGACCGGTATTATTTCATCCTGGAAAAGTGTGTGTGGTGCGGGTTAACGGCATCGTTTATCGTAGGGCTGTATATTTTCGAAGAGATGTGTCTTGCGGGTTCTGTTACCCGTACCGTCACTGGTAAACACTATGAGAGGCGTTTCCGGACCAAAGTCATTCGGACCCTTCAGCAGCGTGGATGTGTGGGTAGGACCATTTTTATGCGGGATGGAGCTCCTCCCCATACTGCACAGCCAGTGAAGCGGCTGCCGCAGAGGTACTTCGGAAATGCTAGGATTATCAGCCGTCATTTCCCTACAGCCTAGCCATCCAGATCACCTAATCTCAGTCCGTGAGACTTCTAAAGGGTTGTTATCAGAAAGATATTGTGTTCAGTGCTCCAATTACGAACGTACCTGAATTGAAGGCATGCATTGCGCAAAACGTTCTTAACGTGTCCTCTGAGACACTATCTGTTGTGGGACATCCTGTTTCTCGATTTCAATTTGTGGCAGAAGGCGGATAGCATAACGATCATGTTTTGCGCCAGTCTCACGACAATTAAAAGCCGATTTAATTGCTGCTTTTTTTGCGGTTTTTGGCCCCAGGACAATTAAAACCGAGTTTTCCCACCCGATGGGTACGAAATTGCTGTGGTGGATGGGCTTACCTAACTAACAGTGCCACATCTGTTGACTGCCAAAGTTGTGCAGTCATGCACATTGAACCGTGCGGATGTTCTAATGTGCAACTCAAACCATAGCTGTCGTTTTGTGATTCATCTGTCATTTGTAGCCGACCCTGTTTATGCTAAGACGCTTCCGTTGGGAGCGCGAAGACAAGAGTGTCTTAATTACAGCATGCACCAAGGCATTTCTGCAGACATTCCTCCCGCATTTTACACGCATTTGGTACGAGAAGAAACTCTAGCATGTGGTACAGTCTCCAATGTGCTTCTGCCATGAGCTTCACTGTAGTTTGCAATGTACGAGGGTGAGTCTAATGAAAACCTTAAATACTTTTTAAATATTATTGATTGTGCAGAAGCGCTAAAAAGCTGTATCACTTTTCAACATAATCTCCCCCACGCTCAACGCAAGTCCTCCAGCGCTTACAAAGTGCATAAATTTCTTTAGAAAAAAATTCTTTTGGTAGTCCGCGCAACAACTCATGCACCACTTCGCGTACCTCTTCATCAGAACGGAACTTCTTTCCTCCCATTGCGTCTCTGAGTGGTCCAGATATATGGAAATCACTTGGGGCAAGGTCTGGTGAGTATGGTGAATGAGGAAGACACTCAAAATGCATGTCTGTGATTGTTGCAACTGTTGTACAGGCAGTGTGGGGCCTTGCATTGTCATGATGCAAAAGGACACCCGCTGACAGCAATCCACGTCGCTTTGATTTGATTGCAGGCCGCAGATGATTTTTTTAGGAGATCTATGATGCACTGGTGACAGTGGTCCCTCTACGCATGTAATGCTCCAAAATGACGCCTTTTTCGGCCCAAAAGAGAGTTAGCATAGCCTTCCCTGCTGATGGTTCTGTTCGAAACTTCTTTGGTTTTGGTGATGAGGAATGGCGCCATTCCTTGCTCTCTCTCTTCGTTTCCGGTTGGTGTAAGTGAACCCAGGTTTCGTCCCCAGTAACGATCCTTGCAAGGAAGTCATCACCTTCTCGTTCCAAGTGCCGAAGAAGTTCTTCACAAGCATCAACACGTCGTTCTCTCATTTCCGGAGTCAGCTGCCGTGGCACCCATCTTGCAGACACTTTGTGAAACTGGAGCACATCATGCACAATGTGGTGTGCTGACACATGACTAATCTGTAAACATGCTGCAACGTCATTCAGCGTTACTCGGCGGTTTTCCTTCACTATGGCTTCAACTGCTGCAATGTTCTGTGGTATCACAACTCGTTGTGCCTGACCTGGACGAGGAGCATCTTCCACTGAAGTCACACCATTTGCGAACTTCCTACTCCATTCGTATACTTGCTGCTGTTGCAAACATGCATCACCGTACTGAAGCTTCATTCGTCGATGAATTTCAGTAGGTTTCACACCTTCACTACGCAAAAACCGAATAACAGAACGCTGTTCTTCCCTGGTGCAAGTCGCAAATGAGGCGGCCATCTTTATATTGATCCTGCAACGGTATGTGTGCATCTGCACTATGCTGCCACCTACAGGCCATTCTGCACGCTGTTTGTAGCACGCTTACCAACTTACAGGATAACGGCGCGAAATTTCGATTTCTTATTACAAATTTAAGGTTTTCATTTGACTCACGCTCGTATGTGGGTGCAGACGGAGATCAGATGTGATATTCATGTTCAGACAAACAAATAATTACAATATCAGAGTAATTGGGTATTTCATGAAAGAGACAGAGCTGCACAAATTGAGCAAGTCAATAATGCCTTTGTCCTCCTGTGGCCCTTATACAGCAGTTATTCGGCTTGACACTGGTTGATAGAGCTGCTGGATGTCCTCCTGAGGGATGTCGTCCCAAATTCTGTCCAGTTGGCGCGTTAGACGTCAAAATCCCGAGCTGGCTGGAGGGCCTCGCCAGTAATCTTCCAAACATTCTCTATTGATGAGAGATCCGGCGACCTTGCTCGTCAAGAAATGAAATGTCGTGTGGCTAGGGCCTCCCGTCGGGTAGACCGTTCGCCTGGTGCAGGTCTTTCGAGTTGACGCCACTTAGGCGACCTGCGCGTCGATGCTCGTCAAGGTAGAGTTTGGCAAGAAGGGAAACAAGCAGTAGAAACTCTCGCCCTGTGTGTGTGGACATTATCTTACTGAAATGTAAGTCCAGGTTGACTTATCATGGAGGGTAACAAAACGGGTCTCATCGGGGCTCAGTACTCCAGTCAATGACATTCCAGCCCGAAGACGTGTCTGGACACTCCCCGAACAGCTGTGAGATACCAGCCTGACTGTCGCCGGCCATAAGGCCCGACAGCCAGCAGCGATAGTTTGGAGTGTCGTTTCTTTTCATAGCAGGACCCCTACAGTTGTCGTCCGCGGTACCCTTACAGCACAGCGGTACGTCGACGATATTCTACGCCCATTTTTGTTGCCCTTCTTGGGAAGCTATCTTGGGATTACATTTCAGCAAGATAATGTCCGCCCGAACACGGCGAGAGTTTCTACTGCTTGTCTTCGTGCTTACCAGACTCTACCTTGGCCAGTAACATCGCCGGTCTCTCACCAATTCAGAACATTTGCAGCATTAACGGCAGGACCCTCCAACCATCCCGCGATTTTGACAATCTAACGCCACAACTTGACAGAATTTGACACGATGTGCCCCAGGAGGACACCCGACAACTCTATCCAAAAAATGGTTGAAATGGCTCTGAGCACTATGGGACTTAACATCTGAGGTCATCAGTCCCCTAGAACTTAGAACTACTTAAACCTAACTAACCTAAGGACATCACACACATCCATGCCCGAGGCAGGATTCGAACCTGCGACCGTAGCAGTCGCGCGGTTCCGGACTGAAGCGCTTAGAACCGCTCGGCCACCGCGGCCGGCCGTTTAAACAAGAGCAGCTGGTTTTATACCACCGCGAAATACGGTAGAGAGTTCTCCGGATATGATACGCGAATTGGGGTGCCCATCATTGAAACCGAAGGCATTTTTCGTTGCGCCCGGATCTTCTCATGAAATTTCAACCTCCTGCTTTCTCCTCAGAGAGTGAAAATATTTTGTTCGATGAACCCTTTGCCAGGCTCTTGATTGTGAATTTCATAGTAATGATGTAAATGTAGAGTGTATTAAAGCACAGTCTGAACTGAAATCGGGATCGAGTAGGCTACTGTTCGGTTTTTGGGGGACTTACATTCACGTTCAGTTTCAGAACTGTCAGGTTCGGATAGCTGAATTCTTCTTGTTTCTGGAGCTGTAAAAAAGTTTTACGGTGTCTGGATACTAACTCAGCGCCCAACTCTCCTCTTTTCTCGTCCGGGCTCGGAAAGAGAAGTAGAGGAAGATCTCGTAGTACATGGAAACGGACTTTCGTGACGGATCTTCAATGCACGGCGAAGAGCTGGCAGCCAATCGAGGTCTCTAGAGGAACTAATCAAATTTCTTTGTCAAATATCTTTGTCCAATATCTTTGTCAAAGATATTTGATGGTGTAATAGGGAACTTTGTCAAATGTCGTCCAATATCTGATGAAATCTAATGCCTCGCTGTAGATTTGATCAAAGAAGTCGCTTGTCTTTTGTTCACTGCAATGTGACATGTTACCACATGGAGCGCTAGCATCGCTGCAGCATTCTGTCGTCTGTAATGTTTCAATAAATATTGTCGGTAAATACAATTGGTGTGTGCCGACAACTACAAAATTAATAGAGATGTATGAAGCTGATGAGGCGCTTTACAACGTGTGGCACGCTGAATACAAAAATAGATTACGAAGATTGGAGACCTGACCTGACCTGACCTGACCTAACCTAACGTAACCCTCTCCTGTAGCAAGGAATCGGAGTGTTATAGTGAGCCTGTCTTCTGCAGATGTAGCATTTCTTAAGTGAATATTGTGCTTTGTGATATGAGGATAAACTTCATTGAGCACATACAGAAATGAATGTTCATCCATCCTTAAGTAATTGATGTACGACTTGACGTCTTGACGTCCTCCAATATAAGGTCACGTAACAAGTTCTGTTGAATGCTTTTATCGTGTCGTCGTAAAACCCACGGCTTCGCCCAGGTATGCTTACTTCCCCCCCTCCCCCCCCCCCCCCCCCCGCGCTTCTCTTCTGCAGGTGCACACAGTGCAATTGTGGTACATGCAACTGCTGCGGTTAATAAGTTGTTATTGTCAGCCATCTTGAACTTTGACGAAAAATATGATGACAGTGTAATACCCCTTCTAGCGCTACGTCGAAGATCTTTGTCAAATATATTTGACGGAATATTTGATCACATCTTTGATCAAATCTTTGACAAAGAAGTTTGATAGTGTAATACTGGCCTAAGCAAGTTTGGGGGACTGGCGGGAGGGCGTCCGAGTGCAAGCAACTGACAGCGGGCGGCGAGCTGCAGTCGCGATAGCGGCGGGCGGGCGGAAACAGCTGACGGCGACAGGCGGACAGCGGCCTTGGCGCACGGCTCGTGTTCCAAGTCCAGGCTACTCCCGTTCAGCACGAGCGTCCAGCTTATGGATCGACAGCTGCCGTGCACGATCGGGTGTAGACAGACAACATTATTAAAGAGATCAGTCAGATATCACGTTTTAGATCGCAGATCGACACCTTTTGCTGTGGGTCGGGTTCTTCACTAAAAGTTTGTATGCCTCAATCGTTGGGATATAAAACCGTAGCGTAAATAAGAAACATCGGGATCTTGTGTACCTGTACTTGTACAACACAGACAAACATTACTAGTCTGGTAAAGACGCAGCTGTTGCTGAAGTGTGACGGTCGGTGAGGTAACATGGCGGCGTCACGAAGTTTGCGAATGGTACTACTACGATTTTCTGAAGCGAAATGACGTTGCAAACTTTACGAGGTGGTCTAAACAAGTTCTGCTCTTGAGCAAATATGTACATACTACTTGAGTTTAACACGTACATGCAGAATAGTGTTACGAGAAGTACATCATATTACATTCACACACGTTCAAAGCAGACTGTAGTTTTCGTAATACCATTCAAATGAATAAAGACACTTGTTCGACCACAAATACCCCTTAAAATATACGCGAAGTATTTCAACACTACCGGTTTTTCAAATAAGACCAACTGTAATGTAATTTAGGCCAACATGCAATACAAAATCAAAAACGCGTAAGATGTTTCTAGTTATGCTTGCATTGAGACATGTTTCTTTCCTTGAATCTTCCGTCTGCTGTGCGAAAAATTACAGCCAAACATGACGGGTGTATTTACCATTAACTGTAAAGATAAAGTAGATATATCAGTACAGCCCCATTTATTACGACTGTTTTATCAGTAAATAAATAGCTGTTTGCACGACCTTCGCACTCGCCGCCTTATTACGATTTTAATGTCCTGGCTTCAGTGACACCAGGATACTGTATATTTTACACGGTATTGCCAGTCTAGTAATCTATGTCTGTGTTGTACAACGTTGTAATGTTCAGCTTATATTCTTACAATTTACGAAGAAAAGAATGATTTTTAATGAACCGCAATTATAACGATGTTTTCAACAGACAAATATTAATAGATGCGTAGCAATTTACATAAGAATATTACTCGAACTACTCTGATAATGACCACAGTATTTTTAAGAGATCGAAAAGACATCGAAACCCTTACAGAATACAAGATGTTACGCAATTTAAGGAAATAGTTAATTTCCAAATTTGCATATTTACAAAAAGTAATTGCCTTTTGACAATCTATGGCTCACCAGAAAGCTGAGAAGGCGTCGCATCCGCAATATACATCATACTTCGTTGTATTGGGCCATTATCGAAACATGAAATATTAAAATTGCGTCATAAATCTAAATTCTAAATTTTCACGAAAGTTGATACTAGAATTCCATTTTCATTTGCATAATATTGAAGTAATATACGAAACTGAAATAGTCGCTTTCAGAGAAAAGTAAATATTAAAATGTAACTTTTTATTAAAAAGTTTCAGTATAACTACAAGGGTTCATATTCATTGTGCCGTTAAACGAAGTAAGTACAAATTGTATTCTTGTAATTAATTATCATTACATAAATTTAGGGTTATTAAATGAAAATCATCAACATCTGTTTAGGTTTTATGACAGCAATTCATTTCATTTGTTACCTGCGTAAGGATGCTACAACGTAAACAATGTATTGATACTGGACAATAAGTCCGCCATGTTTAGCGCAGACAAGCCAGAGAGCACAATAAGTTGTTTGCACATGCGGGAGAGCAGACGTAATTTTCGTCATGCGTGTTTATGTCATTGTATTGCACAATACTGTAAATGAATGTTTTATGACCTTGTGGGGATGCGAACCTGCTAATTAAATACACGACACATTTCATTTACATTTACGGCCAGTGTTTCTATTTATGACAGGACAGAGGCATCTTATTTCGAACTTGGAGAAGGAAACTACGCGATTTCAACGCCGACCAGAACATCGAGAACTAGGATAAATTATCCTGAAACTGCTTAGATTGTCTCGCAAAATATGGAATTCATGGTGCTTGTCTCACGTAATGCATGACAGTACATGTTAATTCCTGTCGAGATTTCAGAGTAAAGTTTCATAGAATAAGCCAATACCTACAGCTACATCAAGTTACTAGAAAGATTCTTTCCTTAGAAAGGCTATACACATGTGCTCTTTCGGTTCATAATGACCCGATTTATGGGCATAATATTCTAACATTATTAAAAGTTATAATTTTAAATTTAGGTTCAATTTGCCCATCTACAGTGACATTAGTGGGAAGGTTTGCCCCCACTTTCCCCAAAGAATTCTTATAGGTGCTAATTTGACATTTGCTCTTCGTATTCTTTGATCAGACTTATCATTAAAGCGTAACACACGTGAGATGTAACAGAATAATTTCTGCGCTGTTATAGTGCGAAAGATGGTCCTACTTGTCTATGGATACATTAGACTCTTTGTTGATTAGCCGTACGATTTATACAAATCATTCAGTAATAATAAACCAACAGAGGCTTCAAGTGCAATTTGGTCTAATTTTTCCCAAGTGTCACCATGAACATTTCGACACATTATTTTTCATTCCCATCACAGTACTCTGAATATTATAGTTCAAAAGTGTTTGGAAAGATGATTTTATTTCACCATTCAGGGCCTGCAGTCAGTTTTATAAATTTTGCTCTGGATGATCTTCCAGTTTTTGGAAAATGTCGTAAGTTCCACATGATATGTTTCTCCTTTGATCGAACCACTTGTACTGCTTGCGCATTAAGGAGTGAGGTATCAATATCTGAAGAGTCTTTTGATTCAGTGCAGGATGAATGCTGTCGTCACTGATGTGACTTTCATCTTCAGAAATATTCTCCTCACTGTCAGATGCGTTTATTAATGCTTCCAGCTGCTCACCAGAAAGAAATAGTTTTATCACGATAACCACACAGAAATTATTGCATTAGATACATGAACCATGTCTGCAACATACAGCCGATAAAACATTGCTGGTAGCGATTGCTCTTGTTAATTTGAACGTGATAAGCGATCTGCATTGTTGTGTAACTTGAGACATTTCAACAATAAGCAAGCAAAGACCTCCCGTGCTATAAAACCTATTATGCATGTATCTCAGACATATAAAAAATAAAATTTTAATAACGAATTTGTACCTTGTGTGAATTTTTAAATGCTCAGCTCCCTAGTCGCAGATCCAAAGGACACATATGCAACGAATTAAGATACAACAAAGGGAAGAAAACTGTTTTTTTTTCTTTAGCTTTGCAGAATGTATAGAAAAACAAAGTCACTAAATTTCGACCGTTAGTGTTTAAATGTAAAAAAACTTGTAGAAGAACAAAGTACTCTCCGCGTCATATTGAGCCCAAGATAACAGCATGGTTACTGTTCAATTGACTGCGTTCAGGTCAAGGTCTTGGATGATCAGCACCGGCTCGCTAAGCGGCCTGTGTTGTCCCTCTCGCTGTATACCCTCTCTGACAATGATATGCCGAAGATGGAAGACGTCATGTTGGCACAGTTTACAGACGATACCATGTACTTCACCAGCGCCGACACCACGACGCAGATATAAACAAACTGAAAGAAACAACTCGATCGCATAGCGAAATGGTACCGTTGCATCTAGATAGGTGCCAGCCCGTGGAATGTCATGGCCACATAATTTGGTAAAAAAAAAAAAAAAACCAACCTACGAATAAGTCGCTACCTACAAGACAGAGGCATCCCCTGGATACCATCGGTTAAGTACCTAAGAGCAATTCTGGACAAAGGGATGTTCCGCGCATCCAGGATCTGATACGTAAGACGGCAAGAATGACTAAAGACCTGTTACCCTTTGTCTTACGTATGGAGCTCTATGTGGGCACTAAAGTCAGCAACAGTTCTGGCACAACTACACTAAGACAGCACCTCGTGGGGAATGGCGAGTGAAGCACATGTCTCAAGTGGATTTTCAGAGCCTTCATGGACACAAGACTACTGGACTTACATCGTGAAGCCAACACAGGGGCAACAGCAGACGCGATTAAAAATAACAATCTTTATTTACTTAGTGGCAGCATCTAAAAGTTAACCGACGGTACGACAGAAGTCGACCGGCCACAGATTTAAGGTCTCTACGGCGCTAGTAACTGATACGGACAGAATGTAATCTAAACCGTTAGGGGTAAGCTTAAAGACCCTTAGGTCCTCATCAAGCCACCCCAATGAGATAAAAAGTGTCCCAACCTAAAGCTCTTACGAGAATCCATGAAGTACGGATCACCACTGGTGATGGTACTTCAGTAGCACACAGACCAAAAAAAGTCAATACAATGCAACGTAGAGGACTAGACAGAGGTATCCTGAGTGCAGCTGTGCAATGGGGAAGATCGGTCAGATAAATTGGACAGCAAACGGGCTGGTCTGCTTCCTTCAGCAATACTCCTATGAGAGCCTGTCATTGTCGGCTCCCACCGTGCTGTGAAATGTACTCTGCCTGACTTACCGAGTAGGGAACTTTTCTGAACGCGAAAATTTCGCGTATTCCAAGAAGAGACATAACTCAGGCCCTAACTAAAATTAATAACAGAGTTAAGACGCTTAGAGACGTATTAAGATCTATACTGTATGTGAATTTCATATTATTTATGTTTTTTGGGGAGGCAGAAACATTAAATTTCAGTATTTTATGGACAAAATAGAAAAAATAAATAGTTTTCTGAACCTTGTAGACAGTAAACGCAATACGAAACGCAACTTCGGAAAGATCTGTTTCCGAGAGAGGTAGCTCCTTTTCAATAGACCAGTTTTTATTTAAAAACAAGGATGTTGTACTTTTTTTTTTTAAAAAAAAGCCAATCTAGCATAAAGTATAATATGTTCATTAATGCTAAATTTAGGCCTGCGTGCCATTTAGGATCCTATAACTGGCCAGCATGTAGCCATCGAATATTATAAACAGCTATATTACCGAGCGACTAATCCGCAACGCAGTGCCATTTGGAAGGTTGGCCATCTGACGACTTCCAGGGGCAACGGAAACTTGATTTTCAATACTTCGCGTAATTATTCACGGAATTTAAAATTTTTAAATGCTGACTTAATCTACTGATGAAGAGGTGTAATCTGATGTTAAAAGTTTAACACAGTAAGACAAGTATTACAATTAGAAACTGTGTTGAGGCAGCGTAATTGACAACGCGCAAACATCCGGGCTATATTAATTTGGTATTTGAGTATGAGAGCTCTTGCGACTTCCAACAAACTTCATACATAAGTTCAAGTCTTTACGAAATTATTTCTCGCTGACAGTCCTCGCAAAACAGTACATCGCTTGCTACATTGTCGCTGTTCGTGAAGAAAACTTCAGCATCAAGCATGCCGTTTTAATTTATTAGCCTACTTCATTACTACCACCTCTATTCGCAACAGTTTGCAGACCATGTCCACATATATCAGTGAATGTACGTGCAAAATTATATCAATGTGCGAGACTTAGTTAAGGAGATATGACGTCATGAACATTTAGATGCAAGGAAAACTAGTTTTTGCTTAAAATGGAGCATAGATTACCGAGAGTATATTCATCTGGTGTTTCATAATGAGAGCACTTAGCAACTTCCAGTAAACTTTAAGCTTAATTTTAGACTTTTATTAACTTATTCTCTCTTTTTTTTTTACGACAAATATTTAGCACATTATTACATTTGTAAAGTAATCAGCGTTTGCAGCTAGTGTATACATCTGAGCTCGATTCTTAAGAACCGAGCCTTGACTGGTGTATACATATCCTGTAGTGCGACTCGTTCCTGAAGAGAGAGCGGTGACCTTCGTCTATACTCTATAGGCTCTAATACCACTGTTCCCATTCACTGACATAACTGCTGTGACGCGGGGCGCTGCTGCCAAGGAATTCGGCTCCGCATTGTGTGCGAACGACGTAGCAGAAGCGCGGGCAGCAAGCCGGGATGAAAAGGAAGCCAGTGTGGGTGAGCGCGGGAGATGGTGTACGGCGCGGTGAGAAGGGCTCAGGGCGCAGGGAGTTCCCCGCAGCGGGACAGCAGGGCGTTCCAATGGCGCATCGCGATCCCGTAGTTACGACCTGCGGCATCCCCGTTACACAAAGGCTGCGTAACTAGCTGTTCTCGAGAGAAAGAAAATGCGCAGATCTTTCGTTCACAGCTCTTTATAAGGGCGACGCTACCGAACGGTAACTGCCGTCCTAAGCTATCCACACCTTCGTCTATACTTACAAGCCACCTTACGGTGCGTGACGGAGAGTACTACGTGTATTACCGCCACTTCCTTCCTTTCCTGTTCCAATCGCGAATTTAACTTGGGACGAATGATTGTTGGTATTCTCCGTATGACCTCAGATCTCTTTCATTATATTTTCCTAGTCTTTTCGTAACATAATTGTGTGTGGGAGGAGGCAATATATTGGTTGACTCTTCTAGGAACTTCGACTGTAAACCACACGCTGATGCAGTACGCCTTTCATCGTAACGTCTGTCATTGGAGATGGATGCAAATCTCCGTGACGCGCCGGCCGGAGTGGCCGAGCGGTTCTAGGCGCTACAGTCTGTAACCGCGCGACCGCTACGGTCGCAGGTTCGAATCCTGCCTCGGGCATGGATATGTGTGATGTCCTTAGGTTAGTTAGGTTTAAGTAGTTCTAAGTTCTAGGGGGCTGATGACCTCAGAAGTTGAGTCCCATAGTGCTTAGAGCCATTTGAACCATTTGAACCTCCGTGACGCTTTCGCGTTTACTAAACGAACCCGTGACGAAGCGAGCAATTTTTCTACGGATCTTCTCTACTTTCTCTATCATTCCTGCAGGGATGGAGTTCTGTACTGACGAGAAGTACTCCAGCGTCTGTCGCACGAGTGTGTCGAAATCATCCGTAGACTGCACTTGCTGAGGATTCTTCTAAAGAATTTGTCTGGCACCTGCGTTTCCCACTATTAGTTTTACGTAGTCGTTCCATTTGAAATCGCTCCTGATGCATAGTCCGAGACATTTCGTGGATGTGACTGTTCACGGTGATTTTTCTTAAATTCTGTAATCAAAATATAACGCCCCACTCCACCTGTTACTACGCAATACGTTACATTTGTGTACATTCGTCCTTCACAGGACGTGTTTGTACTTATAATTTATTTTATTGGGGCTCAGTGAGCATACGACATAGCCAGCACCATATTAGTAGCTCATCTGATGATCAAAACAAAGTTATGTAAGTACATACGGGAAGCGTTGTGTGCTTACATGACTATGAGCCTCCCGACACAATATATAGGCTGTAAGTTACGATCGGTCGCGAAATGGAAACCACTGTGAAAATGCAATAGTTAGCTACACTTTACAGCCACTTCTCTACTCCAACTTAGACATTCGTCGTAGCCTTGTATCAACTTCCCAGTACCCTCGTCATAGAAGGCTGCCGCCTATGCTTTCCGCCAGTTCTCTAAGTTCATCTACAGCTCGTTGTCTGTGCCAAAATGTTGTCTTCATAGAAGAGATGAAACTCAGGACGAGCCAACTACTGGCTGTGTTGTGGGTGATCAAATACTTCCCATCGAAAACTCTGCAGGAACATTCATTGCCCCTGCAGTTATGTTATGTGGGTTGCACGGCATCAGGCGAAATCTCTCACCAGGCTCTCATACTTGGCGGGAGACACAATTTCCTACGCATCTTTACGTGACTACTTTGCGCTCGGAATTGAAACGAGCGACGTGACGCGATCGACGGGCATACTAGCGACACTACCCGACACATCTGTGCAAAACTTCATCGGATTTTCACAGTGATTTTCACTTCAAGACCGGTCGGAACTCACTTTCCGAATAGCCCTCCTATATCTTAGCACTGGTCTGAGTAGAAAGTCGTCTGGAGTATGCGAACAATTTAACCTCTGTTCTGTGTGTATTAGCAATGTAGCTGTGTGCAGATTTTGAGTCTGCAACTGAGAATTGGGAAAGCACATAAGCTGAAGCACATAAGCAAAATCACTCAGAAGCCACCAGCCGAGTAACTCTTTCTCGCCGCTAAATGTCAAGGAAGTGCATGGTCTACTTCCTGATGTTTGTGGCTCTTGAAAACAGTTGAGGTGTTAGGAAGTGAGTAACTGTTACTTCAGGTGTGGAACTGCAACTCACTAAGTTGCCTTCCTAGTGTGGTGTGGTATGCGTCTGCAAGTGGGCATTGAGTGTGGTCATTACATATGCCATGCATCTCTCTCGGCGGGGCAGTGTGCAGAGTAACAAAAACGTTCCTTTAGTCAGCACAATAGTTGCGACTTCCAAATACAAGTTATACGAAAACTGCACACGTGTAGAAGTTTTTTTTCGTGTTTTTTCTTCAAGTATGTGAAAGTTATGTAATACATGGGGACAGCCCATTATTCGGGTTCAAAATCTGCTCAGTAACGCCACACAGCACTACCATAGATTCTACAGGTCTTTGATTTGTCACTTGCTACCTGTTTGATTCAAGTTCTGTGCCCGCAGTGAAATGGCTCAGCTTCCGGCATCAGAGATATTTTGCGGAATGAAATGAAATTGTTCGTATGGCTTTCATGGCCGGGAGTCCCCACGTGGGGAAGTGCGGCCGCCGAATCGCAAGTCTTTTCAGTGAATGCCACAGTGGGTGACTCGCTTGTAGGTGATGATGAGGACAACAACGCCCAGTTCCCTGGCGGAGAAAGTCTCCGAGCCGGCTGGAGATCGAACCCGGGCTCGCTGCGTGGTAGTCAGATGCGCTGACCACTCAACTAAGGAGGCGGACCATTTTGCGCAACTGAAAAAGGAAGACATGACCGCCGGGAAGCTTTAAAATTACTTTGCTTTATTCAAAGGCTATTTTCCAAAGAGGTATCATCAACTAGTCAAACGTGATTAAATGATACTGGTTAAGTATGGCGAGCTAATGTCACCATTTGCCACGAACCATTGAACATATACAAACGCTTGTAATGTTTAATGATTCATGGCACATGATGTCATCGGATCTCCATATTTAGCTAGTATGACTTCGATACGTTCGATCAGGTAATTATAACGCCAGCGAAACTACCCGATGGACAAGTTTTCCGGCGTCCATTTTGTCTTTTTTCAAATACCTGTGCCAGCTTTCGACTGTGGAAACGGTTGCCTGTGACAGCTCTTGATGGAAGAATCACGACACAAATCCCTTCCCCACGCCTGGGATCATCACAGTTTCTCACTGAGCATGAACACTTTGCTTTCTACAGAAGAAAGTCAGTATTTGGACGCTGACAGTCTCGTTATGTTGCTTATTATGCACTTCTACTTGCAGCATCAAAATAAGGGCACTCTTACTACCATTACTGAGATTCGAGTAGTTGATAGTAAACGCTAAGGGTGCAGAATGTGAAACGAGTTATCAATGACATGCTTGCTAAATGTAAAGAATTGGCTACCGTGATGCGGCATCCTTTGGCGCTATACTCGTCGAGGGGCGTCCTTTCACTTCCGTCGGTCGGACCTTTCGCTGTGTGTGTGAATCAGCAAGTGCATAGCTAAGAACCCCTTTGCCTAGGTCTACGTTTCGCCTTACTATACTCATGCTCATAAATTAAGGAAAATTGCACAATGTGGCGCCACACAACGTGGCACTACACAAAACTGGCGCTAATAGCATATGCACATATGGAACACACACGACACAAATCTGTAAGTCCACGGTATTGATGATAAGTTGAGAAAACCGTCCCGAAACACATGTGCTACAAAACGCCACTGTTTCCTGCGCATGTACCCTGACATCAATATGGGATGTGATCACCATGCACACGTACACAGGCCGCACAACGGGTTGGCATACTCTGGGTCAGGTGGTCGAGCAGCTGCTGGGGTATAGCCTCCAAATCTTGCAACAGTGCCTGTCGGAGCTCCTGAAGTGTCCTAGGGGTTTGAAGACGTGCAGCGATACGTCGACCGAGAGCATCCCAGACGTGCTCGATGGGGTTTGGGTCTGGCGATCATGCAGGCCACTCCATTCGCCTGATATCATCTGTTTCAAGGTACTCCTCCATGATGGCAGCTCGGTGGGGCCGTGCGTTGTCGTTCATAAGGCCGTGCGTTGTCGTTCATCAGGAGGAACGTGGGACCCACAGCACCCCTGAAAAGGCGTCCCGATGCACCTGACCTGTTACAGTTCCTCTGTCAAAGACACGCAGTGGTGTACGCGCACCAATCATAATCCCACTCCACACCATCAAGCCACGACCTCCATACAGGTCCCTTTCAAGGACATTAAGGGGTTGGTATCTGGTTCCCGGTTCACGGCAGATGAAAACCCGGCGAGAATCACTGTTCACACTATACCTGGACTCGTCCGTGAACATAACCTGGGACCACTGTTCCAATGACCATGTACTGTGTTCTTGACACCAGGCTTTATGGGCTCTCCTGTGATCAGGGGAAAGTGGAATGCAACTTGCAGGTCTCCAGGCGAATAAACCATGTCTGTTCAGTCGTCTGCAGACTGTGTCTCGAGACAACTGTTCCAGTGGCCGAGGCAAGGTCCCGAGCAAGGCTATCTGCAGTACTCCGTGGCCGTCTGCGAACACTGATGATGAGATTTCGGCCTTCTTGTGGAGTTTCACACTGCGGACGTCCCGTACTGTAGCGCCTGGGCACGTTTCCTGTCTGCTGCAATCGTTGCCATATTCTTGTGATCACACTTTGTGGCACACGGAGGGTCCGTGCTATGACCTGCTGTGTTTGACCAGCCTCCAGTCGCCCTAGTATTCTACCCCTCATAACGTCATCAATATGTGTTCTTTGAGCCGTTTTCAACACACAGTGACCATTAGCACGTCTGTAAACGTCTGCACACTTACTCGCTGCACCGTACTCTGACATGCATCAACACACCTCTGCGTATGTGGACTGCTCCTAGCGCCACCGTGCGACGACCGTAAGGTCAAATGCACCGCATGGTCATACCCCGAGGTGATTTAAACCCACAAACCGCCCACCAGAGCGTTGTTTCACCATGTCTCAGCATTATCCTTAATTTATGAGCACGAGTGTAGAAGAAGGAAGGAAGATTGGAGTTTAATGTTTTGTGCGCAAAGAGGCCGTTGCATACGGAGCTCAAGTGGGGAATGTGTAATGGTCCCGTTACATAAATCTTTTTATTCCACTGTTAAGTACAATGGTGTGCAGAACTTAAGCACGAAAGTGACTGTCGCATGATGTGTGACTGCTAAGTAATATAGCTCGATGAAACTTGGACTGTACATAGAAAGAACTGCTACAGTATATTACAGAAGGTAAATGAAGAAAATGCGCGATGAGACGAACAGAAATGATAACTTTTATTAAAATAATTGCAATGAAGTCACCGCGATTCATGATGGTGTCCTGGACATTACAAAAGGCGGGATATGGTTCAAATGGTTCAAATGGCTCTGAGTACTATGGGACTTAACATCTGAAGTCATCAGTCCCCTAGAACTTAGAACTACTTAAACCTAACTAACCTATGGACATCACACACATCCATACCCGAGGCAGGATTCGAACCTGCGACCGCAGCGGTCGCGCGGTTCCAGACTGAAGCGCATAGAACCGCTCGGCCACAGCGGCCGGCGCGGGATATGGTCCTTAAGAGGGTGTGTGATCATCACGGACTGCCAATGCGTGCTCTGCGACGTGCTGACATGCTGGCCACAATTTGGCGAGGAATTTCTGTGGCAGGGCTTCCATTCCTCCACCAGAGCGGCTGACAACTGTTGGATGGTCGTTGCTGCGTGTGGATGTGCTGCAACTGTCTTCCGACGCATCCCACACCTCCTCTATTGGAGCAGGCCAATCCGTTCGTCAAATATCCTCTCCTCCTCGCGTTCCAAGAGCTTCTCCCCTCCGCTGTGTAACGATTTCGAGGTCAATAACTCCCATGAACATTGTGGATTCGCACAACATAACACATGGACCACCGAAACGATCTTTTTCGAAAATGTTCCTCGGTACATTACGTGTTCCCAACTTTAGCCATAAAAGTATACGTGATGCATCCAAGAATATTGCTGGACATGGTCTTTTTGGTGGTCGAAGTGGTCCAGATCTAGATGTGGGGAGGCGCATTGTTGCACGGCCGTACTGAGCTCCAAATCTTTAACCCAGTATTCTCATCGGTCAACGTTTTTGTGACACTGTACTCCGTCACCATGTGCGGCTTTTCAGGGTTGTATTCGGCCCTTACTTCACTTTTCTGGATGACAATGCGTGACCGCATCGAACAGCGCAGCCGGAGGAGAGCCTATGCGGCGAATGGACCGGCCTGCCCGCTCTCCCGACTTAAATCCCATCGAGCAGATGTAGAATTCGAGGCACAGACCTACTGCATCTCGTCCACAGGCACCAACGACCGTCTATGAGTTGTCAACCGCACTGATAGAGGAATTGAACGCCTTACCACAACAACACCTTATCAACATTGTTGCCAACATGGTAGCACGTTCGAGAGCATCTACTACTGTCCCTGGTGATCGTACACCCCATTAGGAACCGTGTTCCGCCTTTTGTAATGTGCTGGGGACCGTTATAAACAGCAAGGACTTCAGTATAATGTCTTTGAATAAGTGCCATTTCTGTTCGTCTCATTGCGTATGTATTCTGTACTATACTTTAGCAGTTCTTTCTATGTACCGTTCTAGTTGCGTAGAGCTACGTTACTTTGTAGTGAAGGATCATGCGAAATGTACTGTCAACAAATGGTTCAAATGGCTCTGAGCACTATGGGACTTAACATCTGAAGTCATCAGTCCCCTAGAACTTAGAACTACTTAAACCTAACTAACCTAAGGACATCACACACATCCATGCCCGAGGCAGGATTCGAACCTGCGACCGTAGCGGTCGCGCGGTTCCAGCCAGAAGCGCCTAGAACTGCTCGGCCACACCGGCCGTCAAAGGTACTGTCGTCCTTAAGTTTTGGACACCAGGGTAGTTATCCACTGTCTAGGGGTCGCTTTACCCTTCAGCTGGGACCGGCTAGACTCTGCCTCTGCTGAGACAGTGTGCTCTGTGCTCTCGAGAGGAACCTATAGCCTGCATGTGCATCACTGTTTATTACGTAAGTCTGACACCGGCGGTACTGAGGAAGGCGGCTGTTGGGAATATTTAAAAGACGCGGGGCCCCGTACTGAATGAGGGGAGCCACAATGTGGAGCGCCTGCGACAAAGACGGAGGCACCTGGCAGCGGCCAGCTGTCGCGCCGACCTGTTGCTGGGGTTGCAGACGCGGCAGCTGCGCCACTTCCGCACCAATCACGCTCACACTCCACGTGCCCTCCCCGTTACTCATCTCCTCTGCTTACTCCACGTTTTGAACTTCACAGTGTGAGGTACTTTTGACTTCCGAAAAGAGTTTGACTACGCGGTCCACAGCGCTGTAGGCATCGGTGTTCAGGTTGACGCCGTGTTCTTGGCCTGCAGCAAGGCATTTGATACAGCCCCACGCGGTCTTTTAGTGAAAAAAAAAAAAATTACGAGACTACCGATCATCGGACCAAATTTCATCTACATCTACATTTATACTCGGCAAGCCACCCAACGGAGTGTGGCGGAGGGAATTTTACGTGCCACTGTCATTACCCCCCCCCCCCTTTTCTGTTCCAGTCGCGTATGGTTCGCGGGAAGAACGACTGTCCGAAAGCCTCCGTGCGCGCTCGAATCTCTCTAATTTTACATTCGTGATCTCCTCGGGAGGTATAAGTAGGGGGAAGCAATATATTCGACACCTCATCCAGAAACGCACCCTCTCGAAACCTGGCGAGCAAGCTACACCGCGATGCAGAGCGCCTCTCTTGCAGAGTCTGCCACTTGAGTTTGCTAAACATCTCCGTGACGCTATCACGGTTACCAAATAACCCTGTGACGAAACGCGCCGCTCTTCTTTGGATCTTCTCTATCTCCTCCGTCAATCCGATCTGGCACGGATCCCACACTGATGAGCAATACTCAAGTATAGGTCGAACAAGTGTTTTGTAAGCCACCTCCTTTGTTAATGGACTACATTTTGTAAGGACTCTCCCAATGAATCTCAACCTGGTACCCACCTTACCAACAATTAATTTTATATGATCATTCCACTTCAAATGGTTCCGCATGCATACTCCCAGATATTTTACAGAAGTAATTGCTACCAGTGTTTGTTCCGCTATCATATAATCATACAATAAAGGATCCTTCTTTCTATGTATTCGCAATACATTACATTTGTCTATGTTAACGGTCAGTTGCGACTCCCTGCACCAAGTGCCTATCCGCTGCAGATCATCCTGCATTTCGCTGTAATTTTCTAATGCTGCAACTTCTCTGTATACTGCAACATCATCCGCGAAAAGCCGCATGGAACTTCCGACACTATCTACTAGGTCATTTATATATATTGTGAAAAGCAATGGTCCCATAACACTCCCCTGTGGCACGCCAGAGGTTACTTTAACGTCTGTCTCTCCATTGATAACAATATGCTGTGTTCTGTTTGCTAAAAACTCTTCAATCCAGCCACACAGCTGGTCTGATATTCCGTAGGCTCTTACTTTGTTTACCAGGCGACAGTGCGGAACTGTATAGAACGCCTCCCGGAAGTCAAGGAAAATGGCGTCTACCTGGGAGCCTGTATCTAATATTTTCTGGGTCTCATGAACAAATAAAGCGAGTTGGGTCTCACACGATCGCTGTTTCCGGAATCCATGTTGATTCCTACAGAGTAGATTCTGGGTTTCCAGAAATGACACGATACTCGAGCAAAAAACATGTTACAAAATTCTACAACAGATCGATGTCAGAGATATAGGCCTATAGTTTTGCGCATCTGCTTGACGACCCTTCTTGAAGACTGGGACTACCTGTGCTCTTTTCCAATCATTTGGAACCTTCCGTTCCTCTAGAGACTTGCGGTACACGGCTGTTACAAGGGGGGCATGTTCTTTCACGTACTCTGTGTAGAATCGAATTGGTATCCCGTCAGGTCCAGTGGACTTTCCTCTGTTGAGTGATTCCAGTTGCTTTTCTATTCCTTAGACACTTATTTCGATGTCAGCCATTTTTTCGTCCATGCGAGGATTTAGAGAAGAAACTGCAGTGCGGTCTTCCTCTGTGAAACAGCTTTGGAGAAAGGTGTTTAGTATTTCAGCTTTACGCGTGTCATCCTCTGTTTCAATGCCATCATCATCCCGGAGTGTCTGGATATGCTGTTTCGAGCCACTTACTGATTTAACGTAAGACCAGAACTTCCTAGGATTTTATGTCAAGTAGGTACATAGAATTTTACTTTCGAATTCACTGAACGCCTCACGCATAGCCCTCCTTACGCTAACTTTGACATCGTTTAGCTTCTGTTTGTCTGAGAGGTTTTGGCTCCGTTTAAACTTGCAGTGATGCTCTCTTTGCTTTCGCAGTAGTTTCCTAACTTTGTTGTTGAACCACGGTGGGTTTTTCCCGTCCCTCACAGTTTTACTCGGCACATACCTGTCTAAAACGCATTTTACGATTGCCTTGAACTTCTTCCATAAACACTCAACATTGAAAGTGTCGGAACAGAAATTTTCGTTTTGATCTGTTAGGTAGTCTGAAATCTGCCTTCTATTACTCTTGCTAAACAGATAAACCTTCCTCCCCTTTTTTTATATTCCTATTAACTATTTGGGACTGGATACAAAACTACACTGCAAACTTTACATATGTAAAGGTAAGAGTACCCTATGGAACTGTGACACGACCGTTACTGTTTACAGTATATACACTGGTGTCACGAAAGTCATGGGATATCTCCTACTATCGTGTTGGACCTCGTTTTGCCTGACGTAATGCAGCAACTCGACGTGGCCTGAACTCCACAAATCGTTGGAAGGCCTCTGCAGAAATACTGAGCCATTTTGCCTCTATAGTCCTCCAAAACAGCGAAATTCGGAAGTGTCTCCGTTGCAGAATTTTGTGCACGTCCTGATCTTTCGATTATGCCCCGTACATATTCGATGGTATTCATGTCGGGCGATCTGGATGACCAAATCATTATGTCGAATTGTACAGTACGTCCTTCAAACCACTCGCGAACCATTGGGGCCCGGTGACACGTTCGGCAATATGACATCCATCAATGGCTGCAACTGATCTCCAAAGTGGCACCACATAGTCATTTCCAGTCGCTGATCTATTCAGTTAGACCAGAGAATCCAATCCATTCCACGAAAACACAGTCCACACCGGTATAGAGCCTAGCACCAACTTGCATAGCCTTCGTGGGGTCTGCACCACACTCGAAACCTACCATCAGCTCTTACCAACTGAAATCGGAACTCACCTGACCAGGCCACGGTTTTCAAGCCAGCTAGGGTCCAACTGATACGGTCACGAGCCAGGAGAGGCGCTGCAGGCGATGTCGTGCTGTTAGCAAAGGCACTGTCGTTGGCCCTTGGCTACCCTAGCCTATTAACGCCAAATTTCGCCGCATTGTCCTAACGAATACGTTCGTCGTACGTCCCACAACGATTTCACTAAGTAACATGTTGTTTTGTAGGGCGGGCAACCACAGCCAAACTTCGACATTCTTTCCAAAGAAAATTCCGCACTGGCTATATCAATGATTTTTATTAAATCTGCGACCGGTTTCACACCACTTATCGGTGCATCCTCAGGCAATCTGTACAAAAAATAATATAATAAGAGCTCATACAAACTATTCGTTCCCCCAATTCTGAGGTATAAAATGAACCAGTTTTTTGAATGAGACCAGAAAGTACTCACAAACGCTATTTATAACACGGTAACGTTGAACATTGCCCTGAAGCCACTCCCCACCATTCACCATACAAGAGTTCTGAAGAAATCCCCTCGCTCCTCACTTAATGCCCACACCGATCTGAGGCACAAGGGTCTTTAGAAAATTTTGATTATTTAAACAGGTAGCCTTACTCCTATAGCTTGCTTGTTAGTAGGTTCTGTCCTATATATTTTTATGCGTACTCCGGGCCTTACGCATTCAGAACCAACACATTTATTATTCTTATGGTTTTAAAATGGTTCAAATGGCTCTGAGCACTATGGGACTTAACTGCTGAGGTCATCAGTCCCCTAGAACTTAGAACTACTTAAACCTAACTAACCTAAGGACATCACACACATCCATGCTCGAGGCAGGATTCGAACCTGCGACCGTAGCGGTCGCGCGGTTCCGCACTGTAGCGACTAGAACCGCTCGGCCACTCCGGTCGGCCTTATGGTTGTAACCAACTGCCATGTTTTATATTGGCCACCTAGCATGGTACTAGATTTTTTAAAAAAATAGACATAAGGAATTGTTTATCAAATGTTCAGCACCCCCACTCTTCACCCCTTGTACACGTCATCCGGCCCCTGGCGATCCTCGCGCCGCTGCGTGAGCGCTTTCCGGGTTTAGGCCAGTCAGCCAGGCCGTGTCCGCTTCCGCGCGGCTCCTCTCAGCTTGCACGGTAAGTTCTCATATGTTTACATGGCCCTAATTCCACTGTTTATTCATGATAATGTTTGCGCTCTTCGTCGTTCGAGTTTAGGGGAGTTTTATCAGCATCGTTTTTTATTTTTATTTTCTAGGTCATTGCCGCACCCATCATTAAAAAAAAATAAAAGAAAAAGATTTTTAAATTTTAACTACCGCTTTCACCAGATGACTGCATATTAGACGTGAATGGCTGGGAGTGGCTACAGGGCAAGGTTCAAAATTACCATGTTATAAATAGCGTATGTGAGTACTTTCTTGTCTCATTCAAAAAACTGGTTGTTTAAAAGTTCATTTTATACCTCAGAATTGGGGGAACGAATAGTTAGTTGTATGAGCTCTTATTATATTATTTTTTGTACAGATTGCCTGAGGATGCACCGATAAATGGTGCGACACCGGTCGCAGATTTAATAAAAATCATTGATGCAGCCAGTGCGGAATTTTCTTTGGGAAAAAATTTCGCTAAGTGTTGCGTGTCTGTTAGCACTGACAACGCCGCTACTCTCGATCGTTATTATGGCCGTCGGCCACTGCGTTATCCTGGTGAGAGGCAATGCCTGAAATTTGGTATTCTCGACACACTCTTAACGCTGTGGATTTCGAAATACTGAATTCACTAATGATTTCCAAAACGGGAATGTCCCACGCGTCTAGCTCCGACTACCATTCCGCGTTAAAAGTCTGTTAACTCCCTTCGTGCGGTCATATCCGCCAATTCACTGCTCTTTTATACCTTGTGTGCGCGTCACTGCCACCATCTGAATTTCTGTATATTGCTATCCCATGACTTTTGTTACCTCAGTATAAATGATCTAGTCGACATCATCGGAAGCTTTGTGAGGCTGTTTCCAGATGATGCCGTTGTTTCTAAGAAGGTAGCAAAGTCAAAGGACTGTAGCGAACTTCAGGAAGACGCGCAGAGAATGATGAATGGTGCATGGACCGGCAACTGATCTTGAACGTAAATAAATGTATCGTATTGTGCATACATGGAAGAAGTGCACTACTGTGCAATGAAACTAGTAGACACAAATTGCTGGAAATAGCAACCACCGTAAAATATGACGGAGTAACCATTCAGAGCGACAATAACTGGTGTGACTACACTCCTGGAAATTGAAATAAGAACACCGTGAATTCATTGTCCCAGGAAGGGGAAACTTTATTGACACATTCCTGGGGTCAGATACATCACATGATCACACTGACAGAACCACCGGCACATAGACACAGGCAACAGAGCATGCACAATGTCGGCACTAGTACAGTGTATATCCACCTTTCGCAGCAATGCAGGCTGCTATTCTCCCATGGAGACGATCGTAGAGATGTTGGATGTAGTCCTGTGGAACGGCTTGCCATGCCATTTCCACCTGGCGCCTCAGTTGGACCAGCGTTCGTGCTGGACGTGCAGACCGCGTGAGACGACGCTTCATCCAGTCCCAAACATGCTCAATGGGGGACAGATCCGGAGATCTTGCTGGCCAGGGTAGTTGACTTACACCTTCTAGAGCACGTTGGGTGGCACGGGATACATGCGGACGTGCATTGTCCTGTTGGAACAGCACGTTCCCTTGCCGGTCTAGGAATGGTAGAACGATGGGTTCGATGACGGTTAGGATGTACCGTGCACTATTCAGTGTCCCCTCGACGATCACCAGTGGTGTACGGCCAGTGTAGGAGATCGCTCCCCACACCATGATGCCGGGTGTTGGCCCTGTGTGCCTCGGTCGTATGCAGTCCTGATTGTGGCGCTCACCTGCACGGCGCCAAACACGCATACGACCATCATTGGCACCAAGGCAGAAGCGACTCTCATCGCTGAAGACGACACGTGTCCATTCGTCCCTCCATTCACGCCTGTCGCGACACCACTGGAGGCGGGCTGCACGATGTTGGGGCGTGAGCGGAAGACGGCCTAACGGTGTGCGGGACCGTAGCCCAGCTTCATGGAGACGGTTGCGAATGGTCCTCGCCGATACCCCAGGAGCAACAGTGTCCCTAATTTGCTGGGAAGTGGCGGTGCGGTCCCCTACGGCACTGCGTAGGATCCTACGGTCTTGGCGTGCATCCGTGGTCCGGTCCCAGGTCGACGGGCACGTGCACCTTCCGCCGACCACTGGCGACAACATCGATGTACTGTGGAGACCTCACGCCCCACGTGTTGAGCAATTCGGCGGTACGTCCACCCGGCCTCCCGCATGCCCACTATACGCCCTCGCTCAAAGTCCGTCAACTGCACATACGGTTCACGTCCACGCTGTCGCGGCATGCTACCAGTGTTAAAGACTGCGATGGAGCTCCGTATGCCACGGCAAACTGGCTGACACTGACGGCGGCGGTGCACAAATGCTGCGCAGCTAGCGCCATTCGACGGCCAACACCGCGGTTCCTGGTGTGTCCGCTGTGCCGTGCGTGTGATCATTGCTTGTACAGCCCTCTCGCAGTGTCCGGAGCAAGTATGGTGGGTCTGACACACCGGTGTCAATGTGTTCTTTTTTCCATTTCCAGGAGTGTATATACAACAAACGTTAGGAAAAGCTGATGCCAGACTGAGATGCATAGAAAGAATCTTAAGGAAATATAATTCATCCACGAGTGAAGTGACCTACAAAACACTTGTTCGACAGATTCTTGAGTATTGCCCATCTGTTTGGGACTCTTACTAAGTTGTTATAACGGAAGAGATATATTGTACAAGATCAAGACCCAACGAAGAGCGGCACGTTTCGTCACGGGATCGTTTAGTCGGCGTGAGAGCGTTACGCAGATGCTCAACGGACTCTAGTGCCAGACGCTAAAAGAGAGACGGTGTCCATCGTGGAGGGACTCTTTCTCAAAGTACAAGTCAGTATGTTTCGGAAAGAGTCGGACAACGCGCTGCTTCCATGATAACGTGATAATGTGAGAAATTATAGCTAATACGGAGGTTCGCCGACAACCATTCTTCCCAAGCGCCTTTCATGGATGGAACAGGAAAGGGGACTGTCAGATAATAGAACCAGAAGTACCCTCCGCTATACATCATTACAAGGAAGTCAACGATATCAGTGAATGTAAAGGCAATGGATCAGTGTTTAAACTGTCGAACGTAAGGGACAATTCGGTCACACTTATTAACTTTATTCACATTAATGCGGGTTTCAAAAAATATTCCTTTCCCTAAAACAAAACACAATACGTGATAAAAGAGCAGTGCACAAGAGAGTGTCAACCAAAATTATGACAAACTGCCTATTGGCTTCTGTCTCGGGTTCTTCGGCCGACGTTCGTCTAATGATTTTTCTGACGTTTCGCCAGCACGAGTGGCTGGCATTGTCAAAGCTTCACCCTCCATTGCCGGCAATGGAGGGTGAAGCTTTGACAATGCCAGCCACTCGTGCTGGCGAAACGTCAGAAAAATCATTAGATGAACGTCGGCCGAAGAACCCGAGACAGAAGCCAATAGGCAGTTTGTCAACAAGTGGCCACGAAAGCCTTAACAATTTTGAACCAAAATTATGTTCCTTTTTTAAGCTATTAACAACAGAAACTGGGGATAAAAATATTGCCATGACATTAACACAAGGCAGTAGTGCCTCTTTGGCTGTCGTAAATACTATCATTGCGGATCCAAGACGACAGCAGCAAATAACTGGTAAACTGTGTACAATTTTACAGTAACAAATTGCTTTCCAGTACAAGGCAGACATTAATTTTTGAAAACACACAGTAATGTGTAGCTGTATTAGCGTGTATTTCAAGTGTCTTTAATCCAAACTTTGGATATGTATCGTACCTTCAGTTTCTTTAATCCTATTGTTCATTACTGTGATATCATCACATTAATTTCTTTTAAAGCAAACATACTGTGCAGCAATTCACGTAATGTAGCACTTCACCTAGTTTTTTTAATCGCTGCATACACTGTATTATTATTCTTAATTATAGCTTCAGATAAATATTTTACAAAACATTTCTATAATTCGTACTGTCAGTAATTCGGACCAGAATTCACCCCAATTAACCAGCATAAGGGAGATTTCACTGTATTTGCAATTACGCTGAGTGACAAAAAGAGTAAAGGACCCAGAAGACATAGTCGGGTGTCAATGTAATTTTGTACGTCTGCACAGCATCGGTGGGTATGTATTGTCAGAGCTGCAATTCTCTGTGTCAGGTAGAATGGCTGCCAGAATGCGTTAGTATTTTTCCTATTTAGAGTCATTACGTGGCCTCGCAGAGTATAAAAGAAGTGTGAACAGCGCAATCACAATGCGGGACATGGATATGCCGCGTACTCGTCTGAGACAGCGTTATCAGCACCTCATAGTTCGAACACTCCGTCTTCAGGCCATGAGTGGCCTACCGGGACCATTCGACCGCCGTATCATCCTCAGAGGAGGATGCGGATAGGAGGGGCATAGGGTCAGCACACCGCTCTCCCGATCGTTATGATGGTATTCTTGAGCGAAGCCGCTGCTATTCGGTCGAGAAGCTCCTCAATTGGCATCACGAGGCTGAGTGCACCCCGAAAAATGACAACAGCGCAAGGCGGCTGGATGGTCACCCATCCAAGTGCCGGCCATGCCCAACAGCGCTTAACCTCGGTGATCTCACGGGAACCGGTGTATCCACTGCGGCAAGGCCGTTGTCGCTCATAGTTCGAAGGGAGGCTCCATTTGGCCAGTTGGTCGAATTGTACAATATCCAGATTTGTGAAGAATTTGGGTGTGACTGGAGCGATATTGGACTGCATGGATGCTTGAGCGCAGCATACTCATCGTCAAGATTCCGGTCAATCACGTCTGACCACCAAAAGGCAACATTGCCATATTGTCCACCAAGCACTTTGTAAGCCTTTCACTTCTGCGTCTGCCATCACAGAACAAGTAATGGGCTTCCTGCAACATTCTTTATCGTCCAACATCATTGGTCGGAGACTAGCAGCAGCCGGATCAGGACTTACCATTCCAAGTGTAAGCTGCCGCAAATATAACAGCATTAAGGTCTGTGTTTGGAGTGGTGTCATGACTGGGTAGATGGACTTCGGATGAATGGGGTCACATTGTGTTCAGCAGCAATACTCCGGATGACAGTACGTCGGTGATCTGAGGAGAGGTTCCATTTCCCCAACGTTTCGGAGAGGTGCAGTATAGTTACTCCTGGCGTCTTGGTGTGGGGAACCAGTTGGTACGACTCCAGATAACGGCTGGTAGTAATTGAAGGACCTCTAACTGCACAATAGTTCATCTCAGATTCACTACTGGCCATTAAAATTGCTACACCACGAAGATGACGTGATACAAACGCGAAATTTAACCGACAGGAAGAAGATGCTGTGATATGCAAATGATTAACTTTTCAGAGCATTCACACGAGGCTGGCGCCGGTGCTGACACCTACAACGTGCGGACATGAGGAAAGCTTCCAACCGATTTCTCATACACAAACAGCAGCTGACCGGCGTTGCCTGGTGAAACGTTGTTGTAATGCCTCGTGTAAGGAGGAGAAATGCGTACCATCACGTTTCCAACTTTGATAAAGGTCGGATTGTAGCCTATCGCGATTGCGGTTTATCCTATCGCGACATTGCTTCTCGCGTTGGTCTAGATCCAATGACTGTTACCAGAATATGGAATCGGTGTGTTCAGGAGGATAATACGGAACGCCGTGCTGGATCCCAACGGCCTCGTATCACTAGCAGTCGAGATGACAAGCATCTTATCCGCACGGCTGTAACGGATCGTGCAGCCACGTCTCGATCCCTGAGTCAACAGATGGGGAGGTTTGCAAGACAACAACCATCTGCACGAACAGTTCGACGACGTTTGCAGCAGCATGGACTATCAGCTCGGAAACCATGGCTGCGGTTACCCTTCACGCTGCATCACAGACAGGAGCTCCTGCGATGGTGTACTCAACGACGTACCTGGGTGCACGAATGGCAAAACGTCATTCTATTCGGATGGATCCAAGTTCTGTTTACAGCATCATGATGGTCGCATCCGTGTTTGGCGACATCGCGGTGGACGCACATTGGAAGCGTGTATTGTCATCGCCATACTGGCGTATCACCCGGCGTGATGGTATGGGGTGCCATTGGTTACACGTCTCGGTCATCCCTTGTTCGCACTGACGGCACTTTGAACAGTGGACGTTACATTTCAGATGTGTTACGACCCGTGGCACTACCCTTCATTCGATCTCTGCGAAACCCTACATTTCAGCAGGATAATGCACGACCGCATGTTGCAGGTCCTGTACGAGCCTTTCTGGATACAGAAAATGTTCGACTGCTGCCCTGGCCAGCACATTCTCCAGATCTCTCACCAACTGATAACGTCTGGTCAATGGTGGCCGAGCAACTGGCTCGTCACAATACGCCAGTCACTACTCTTGATGAACTGTGGTATGGTGTTGAAGCTGCATGGGCTGCTGTACCTGTACACGCCATCCAAGCTCTGTTTGACTCAATGCCCAGGCGTATCAAGGGCGTTATTACGGCCAGAGGTGGTTGTTCTGGGTACTGATTTCTCAGGATGTATGCACCCAAATTGCGTGAAAATGTAATCACATGTCAGTTCTAGTATAATATATTTGTCCAATGAATACCCGTTTATCATCTGCATTTCTTCTTGGTGTAGCAATTTTAATGGCCAGTAGTGTGTCTTGCGTCCTCGAGAAATATCTCCCATCGTTGTGCCTTTTTCACCACGACAGCGCTGCTCCATACATGGTATGCGTCCCTTTGAACAGCCTGTGTGACGCTGAGATACCTGCGTGGCCAGTAGACCCATCCCCCATAGAACATTTGTTGAACCGGCTCGGACGTAAACTCCGTCCCAGTGGCAGTATCCAGCTGCCACTGGGACATCAAGGAGAGGTTACAACAGGTCGCCAGCTTGCACAACCTGACACCGTTCGTAACCGAATCGGAGCATTAACGCAGGTCCGAGTGCGTGCAACGTCATACTGATAAGTGGGATCGTACTAGCATTTTCTTAAAAATTTGACTCGATTTTGTGACCACTGAAGTAACATTACGTACCCTCTGAGCCCGTGAACTTTTCCTTTCTGGTTGCATCAGATTTTCTGCCAGGCAGTGTATTGTCCATTGTGCATTATCCGGCGTCGTACGAGACTAACGCGTGGCAGGATGGCGCCGCTGGATATCGCGGGCGGAGGCAGTTTCTCCGATCCGGCGGTGCTGTCCACAGTGGCTCACACTGTGTCGCCCGGAGAGCGACAATACTATCTGAGCAGGTGGTGGAACTGAGTACAGGCGGCAGAGATAGGCTATCAGGCGCGTGGCCGTCCTGATCAGGCAGCAGCTGTCGCCCCGAGTCGGCAGGACACGGTGCGGCCACCTGGCATCCCCCTTCTGTTTGCTGGCGCCATTACCCCTACACGGCACCACCCTTTCTGCAGGTGCTGTGGACTAGAAGCCGAAGCCTGCCAAGCACGTTTTGAAATTGAAAACTTCATCGAGCGCCCGTAGTACCATTTCGGTCCTTTTTACAGCTATGTAGCTCAATTGGTAAAAACTGAACCCCAATAGGGTAGCTTTGTTGTCAGTTCGTCTGTCTCTCTGTCCGATTGTTAAGACCGCTTTTTCTCAGGAGCGGGTAGCGGTACAAACCTAAAATTTATATCCGCCCTTGGCCCTATTAAGTAAAAAAATGGCTCTGAGCACTATGGGACTCAACATCTTAGGTCATAAGTCCCCTAGAACTTAGAACTACTTAAAGCTAACTAACCTAAGGACATCACACACACCCATGCCCGAGGCAGGATTCGAACCTGCGACCGTAGCAGCCCCGCGGTTCCGGAGTGCAGCGCCAGAACCGCACGGCCACCACGGCCGGCCCCTATTAAGTAAGATCGTGGTCGGGATAGTTAGTAGAAAAATTTATTTGACAAAAGCTAAAACATATACACAAAAGAAAAATGCAAGTGCAATTAATACTACGTCCAGGAACCCGCGGAATCGATATTTGCTTGGCATTTCTGAGGCTGGCTTGAAACCAAGTTTTCCACGTATCCGCGTAAAAGATACCTCCAAATGCCACGAATTTGCGTTGACAGCTGTTTCAAAGCGAAGATCTTTTTTCCTTGCAACTTATTTCTCACGTAAGACCATACATTTTCAGTAGGATTAGCATCAGGCGACGGCGAGGGCCAATCCAGTACTTGCACACCTTTCTCCTCTTTCCAGTCGCTGCAAAGCCTGCTGCGGTACTTTGGATCTTTGTCCTCCTGCAGTGTCCAGTCTTCATTTTTTGTCTATGAACCAACGTTTGACAGTCGGCATCAAGCATCTTTGATAAATTTGTAACATCTTCTGTGCATTTAAATTGCCGGTGTTTACGTGCAAATCTCAGTTAAGAATTCAAAGGTAACTAATGCTTTATGAAACTTGCAGGAAGGACAAAGATTCCCTCTAGTGTGTAATGCCGTCCACGCTACTACTTGCCAGATAGCAATTTGACCTTATAAAACAATACAATCAAAATATACGGTCACATATGTCACACATTTTGTAAATCTCACGCATCAAAACCTATTGATGAACTACCTATACACTTTTCGGATTTTATGGTATAGCGGTCACCAATGAACTTCGCTTCACGTGCGTGTAGTCGTCCGACGTTTACCTTCGTGTCACACCTGACCTCCCCTCGCAAAATATTATGCGCTTAGATGGTTCGAGGAAATGACCATCGACTACGTCTTCGGAAAAGGGGAGAAAGTGGAGCTCAATTACTGGTCTACCTCCTACAAAACGCTCACAACTCTCTTGAACGGACACCGAGCAACCGTACGCTCTTTGCTAATTATTTCGCTACGTTTTCGTTAACCCAGCCCCCCCTCCCCCCAAGTTGCGCAGTGCCAGGCTCAGTTTGTGGTTCCGCGCAGCATCACATTGAAGACAGAATTAACCGAATTGTAAGCAGCGAGGAACGAAAGAGATCGGCTGACTCGTGGAAAGCTACATTCATTGAGGCATTACTAAAGCAGCAGCATGGGGCTCTTGCAGATATTTTGGATGACGTTGTTGGAGTTGGAAAACGCCAATTGCAGTGGACAAGAAATCTTCATTTGCACCTTTTCTTGAAGCAAGATTCGTTTAGCTCCAGTAGCACTATTGTACAACGCTGTTTTAGTTTATCCTTTGAATACTTTTTTAACATTATGTTTTATAGAATTTTCATTTGTACACATTTACTAATTATAATCACGTAATAAAATAAATAAATAAATAAATAAAATAATAACATAGAAATAAAAAAGTCACAGAACCGCGGATCCTATCACAATGGGAGAACTTTTGGGAGTCATTAGGGGCAACACCTGAAGAGAGATAGTTCATTTTTTTATGGCAGGGTAAAAGTGGCGGTGCCAAGCAGGGGTAGATTTGAATTTTCCATTTTTTGGGGAGGATTAAACTTACTTACTTAAGGATACAGGCACAAGAAGAGAGGGAAAGCGCATGCCTGCAAACCGAGAGTTAGCCAGATCGGATCACGGTCGGACCACAAGTTTTCCAACCTTCGTTTTAAGCTAACCTTCTTGTCTTATCGATGTGAGTCGTCGCCAGAAACAACACGTGGTTTGGATTCCACGTTAAACTGTAGGTCCCCTTTCCCCATCTGGGCAACTGGGGTAGGTTACAGTCTCACCAAGTCACCGAAGTGGCGTCCAGTTGAAGGACTTGCACCAGGCCATTCAGCCATGCCAAGAAATAATAATAATAATAATAATCACCATATACATAATAAGTTTGTACGGAACCTTCAGGGAACAAATCCTACTCGGACTTGCGCGGTATTTTTTCCAATAATGCCTATTTTTCATACTACATTGACGAGTGGCATTATCATTATCATCACCTAAAGAAACTTAGCAACGATCTTCCTAAAGCATCCATCCTAGCAACATCTTCAGTCTGCATATCCCTGACAAGCCTGAAAAAACAGAACCTATAAAATTCTGGTACGTCGACAACTGAGCAATAGCTCTCCAACGTAAGTACAGTGGAACATTGTTTACACGGCCCTCATCAATCCGAGTATTCGGTTACTCCGAACCAGTTCCTTTATTAAGTACACAAACTGTGCGGTATTTTATACTTCGGATTTTAATGGCGGCAACACTCTATGACGAGAATCATTAAATTTCAGTTTAGTTATCTGCCATACACAGATTCTGCCAATGAGCTGCACAGTACTGTATTCTCCTCGTTTGTTGCGAGCGTAAAACAATATCCAGCAGAAATAAGCTGGTTGTGGCCGTGGACAAAAAGTTAGAGGTTCTGTCTAGGACAGATAGAGGAGGATTGTGGAAAAACATTTCTGCCGAATCTGGTGCAGTGTGCACGCTCAGACACGTGTTATAGACATAAAGTGATTGGCTCTGAAATGATAATGACGCTGGTTTCGGTATGCTTACTGATAGCGAAATTATCGCCATTTGTTCCTCTGCAGATATTCACGATAGCTATGAGGTACTAGCTGAGATAACTGACAGTCAAGCTGAAGACATTATGAAGAATACAGAGCCAACAACACAGCTGGACAAAATAATGGTTTATTTGGAACACCAGGCGAAAACGACTTCGGCCGCAGTATTGCTAGAGAAGCGCCTATATGATCGAGCTGCACATAAAAGGCGTACTAATCTGGCTCCAATTTACTGGTTATTTCAGTGTATAAAACACTTGTTCAATATCTAGTCAAAATTTATGTGGAAGTTATGTAAATTTGGAGCTTTACGTGAAAGTAAATAAAACGTGTGTGTTTACAGCATTTAACCAATATCATTATGCTTTTAATGGTTTTCCGGATGTTCGATTATGCGGATTACCTATGCCCTCTAGTATGGATACACAAGATGCCACTGGACATGCAAACATCAGTATTTACGAAATATTTAAGCAGACTGGCACAACACTTTCGTCAATGGAGGCTTCAGTTTAAGAGAACCGAAAATAATGCTACAGGTTTCATTTAAACAACAAAGTGGGCAACCATAAATTTACTGTGAGTTAACACCGTTCTTTCTTAGAATGGCATTCCAACTCGCGTCGGTGTGAACATAACTTTAACCTGTTGGAAAAGTCTAACGGAAAACACCGCGAAACTTAAAATCAGAAAAAAATAATTCAAATAAAAAAAATCTCTGTAGTGCCACGTGTGGAACCCCGGCCTCTTGTCTCCGAATTTCAGCTCTAGGTCGGATCTAATCTGGTGCAGAATATACTGCATCGATGTGGAAGTATATAGTCTATGTCTATGCGGATAATATCCGGGAACTTGCCTAGTCTTACCTATTGGCTCCTTCTGGTCCGCTACGCTGACCCACCCCGTTCGCGGTGGGACCTCTCTTGTTAGAGAACACGCTAGGACGCGAGGCATTGCTTTGCTCCCTGTTCACCAATAGGCTGCAGGCACGGTATTCGGCCGACTGGCCTCCAGAGCGTCTCCTTACCCGAAGCACAAATTTACTACCAGCGAAGCGTGACAAAAACAGTCGGAACAATCTTAGCATATACGCTTCTAAGACCTTACCTGTATCAAACAAAAAACTCGGGCTTCAACTTACACCGAAAAAAAAGGACCAGCTTCAACAGGGTAAGAACAAACCACAGCAGACGTACAGACTCGTTAAAGGTTAATTAATGGGGCATGCAGCTTCTTTACTAGAATGTACAGTGTGGTGGCAACAGACACACATGATTGTGCTTATCCCCCTATTCTGGACACCGAACCGACTGCTGGGAGGGCCAGGGAAGTATACCGAAGTCTTTGTCTGTTTTTCTGGACATTCCAATATAGCCAGTATATATTTAAAGGGATCAATCATTCTTGTGTTTTAAATTAGTCAGGTATTATATGAACATGATTTCATTGACAATTTTATGACAAAACTTTAACAAATTGGTTTATAAATAAAGCAAATTTTAACTAAAATCCAAAAAGTAGTTTATTTAAATTTATATTCACTATATTTGTTAGAGTATCAACATCATGGTGGGGAGTTTTCTTTACATTTGAGTAAGTTCCTTAAAGTAACAATGTTTAAAGCAATTGAGTATGTGGGAAAACTAGTGACAAATTGGAAGACTGATAGCGCAATTGGTCGTGAACTTCCTGCGAAGGGCAGTTATGCAATTTCAAGTCCCAATCTCTTCCAGAATTTTCACATAACACACACACACACACACACACACACACACACACACACAAAAGGCGCGCGCGAGTGTGTGCGCGCGTTGCCCGACTCGGTGAGGGAGAATTTGTGTATATTATTCTTAAACCGAATGTACAGGTGCAGAACGGAAGGAAGGAGACAAAATTGCTACAAGTGCGACAGTTGGCGTGGAGAGGGAGAGAGGAGGGACGGGTATAGTTGGCATAGAGGTAGACGAAAGACGGAAGATGTCACGGATTTGAGGAGTGTTGATATATAATTCATATGTGGAGCAGGAATGTGTTGCGAAAGGAAACTGTTAGAAAACCTAAAAGGGATTCATAAAAAAAATGGTTCAAATGGCTCTGAGCAATGGGACTTAATATCTGAGGTCATCAGCCCCCTAGAACTTAGAACTACTTAAACCTAACTAACCTAAGGACATCACACACATCCATGCCCGGGGCAGGATTCGAAACTGCGATCGTAGCGATCGCGCGGTTCCAGACTGAAGCGCCTAGAATCGCTCGGCCAATCCGGCCGGTAAGGGATTCATAGAATGCAGGAGGGACGGATACTAATGTAGGTTGGTGGCGTTAGACTCTTACAACCGTGAAAGTAAATCTGTTAAGACGAAGTTGGAGAAACCACTGTCGCGCCTGGAGCTTAAGGTAAGTACGTTTGTATCTTGGAGAGTATGTCACACACAGGTGAGGTCTGTTATAAATTTTAAGCGAGGCAACGATGGAAAATGGTAGTTTATTTAATCCTGAGAGCAGGAAGACAACTTCTTGGAGAGTGGCTAATATGACGGTTGGCTCGATACTTTCCAAGGAATACGACGCTGAAAGATAAGCGAGGAAACCTCACCAGTAATCCGATATTTTGCAGTATTCAGTCATATATTACTAGTCAATGCATGTTACAAAGAAATAATGGTGTCAGTACTGCAGTCTTCAGTCCGAAGACTCGTTTGATGTAGCTCTGCCGGCCGCGGTGGTCTCGCGGTTCTAGGCGCGCAGTCCGGAACCGCGCGACTGCTACGGTCGCAGATTCGAATCCTGCCTCGGGCATGGATGTGTGTGATGTCCTTAGGTTAGTTAGGTTTAAGTAGTTGTAAGTTCTAGGGGACTGATGACCACAGATGTTAAGTCCCATAGTGCTCAGAACCATTTGAACCATTTGAACCATGTAGCTCTGCTCACTATTTCAAACATTTTCCGGGAATCCAGCCGGCTGACGTCTTCAGCAACCGCCGATGTTTCGACATGTGAATACTCCGTCACTTTCAAGGTAAAAATGCAACAGAGGGCGCTGTGCGAGGAAATTTAAACCATTGGTAGGTGAGGCTATGCCAACCAAGGACAATAATACAGCATATACTTTCTCTCTCTCTCTCTCTCTCTCTCTCTCTCTCTCTCTCTCTCTCACACACACACACACACACACACACACACACACACACACACACACGCTCACCGTAAGTAACTACCGCTACAATACAATCAAGGTTGACCAACGTCAGAATTTATTGATAGTGAATAGTAATTAGCAACAGATGAGGAAGTAGTATGAACACGTCATCCGGCCGTGTTTCCTTAAGTTTTTTGAACATTTTACATGCCAAAAGAAACTGAAGTTTGACACAGCATACTATCTATTCTGTTCAAACCACTTCATCTTTGCACCACCAACGTCCTTTTGGATCCGTTTACTGTAGCCAAGCCTTGATCTCTCAGTGAAACTTCCCCATCCCCCATCCCCTGGGCCCATTAGGACTCCTCGATGCTTCAGAATGTATCCTATCAACTAAGTGTGGCCTACTTTTTTATAACATAATTAAAATACGTTAATCGCACCGCGCTGTTATTGAGGACGGATTCCGGTACGAGTGTGGTCGCACGGCAGCCGTCGCAGCTTGAACTAAGTGAAGAATAATGGGAAGACGGCGTGGTGGGGAAACGCACAGTGGTCTCGAGGAACGGAAATCCGGTGGGCCGGCCCGGGGACGAGAGCCGTGCAAGGGCGGCTTGGCTTGTCTGGCCTGGTGTGGCGTGGCGTGGCGTGCAGCGCGCTGCAAATAGAACCTGTTTGCCAACCACCGATTCCATTGTGGCGCCTGCCTTGCCGGTATGCCGTTTCCCCAGGTGGACCTCCGAGGCGTGCAGTGCACGAGGGGGCTGCCAGTAATTCCCCCCGCCTGCCATTAGCTGACCCGTGCCTGAGTTACGAGGATACTGATATTCAGCTCCGTAGCCGCAAGTGTGTGCCAAGGGTTGGAACTCTGCTTAAGAAAGAAACTGTGTTAGCAGGACACACAGGTCTCTAGAGATTTGATTCTAAAACAGCGTGTTTCAAAAAATGTTTCAAATGGCTCTGAGCACTATGGGACTCAACATCTGAGGTCATCGGTCACCTACAACTTAGAACTACTTAACCTAACTAACCAGAGGACATCACACACATCCATGCCCGAGGCAGGATTCGAACCTGCGCCCGTAGCGGTCGCGCCAACGTGTTTCGCAGTGTACCTTGGTGAGATGAGGAACCGGTCGCAGGTTCGAATCCTGCCTCGGTCATGGATGTGTGGGATGTCCTTAGGTTAGTTAGGTTTAATTAGTTCTAAGTTCTAGGCGACTGATGACCTCAACAGTTAAGTCGCATAGTGCTTAGAGCCATTTGAAGCATTATATTCAGTTGAGCCGTCGAAGACTGAAGAAGAATTTTTTTTTGTTTACTTTTCTTTCAGCTCGCTATGAACGAGCGGGCTGGCAGCGGATAAAAAGCGTTCCTCAGCCAAAGGTTACACACATTTAAAAGATGTTTTTTTTTAAATGCAGTGTGGTTATAACCAAATTTTCGCTTCCGTAGACGGAAACCTATTTAACTTTATACGAATGATAACCAGACTGTGCGCTGCAGAATTTGCGATGTTAATAGTGTTAGTGTCTTGACTTGCCATCGGGCGTTGGTTGTGATACGGCGATGGAGGGTAGAAACACAAGCACCAGCGTGCATTACAGTTGCAACAGTCAGAATAGGTCTGGACAAGATGAGCAGCTGTTTCATCAAAACAACAGCAATAGTGCAGCTGCTCTTCTTGAATATCGACGCATTAAATGGATACGGAGGGGTCCTCTTTCCGTAACAGGGCTGGAGAATATGATTCGGAAGTTCGAATTAACTAGCGATTTGGGAATTGTTCCTGGGAGAGACCAACGGCCAATTGTTGAAGAACAAACTGTTGAAGAAGTTACTGTTGCGATGGCTTAGATTGCTCCATGAAATATGCGATCTTCAAGCAGTGCACGAGCTGCGTCACGATCCCACGTTGAACAACGTTTGTAACCTGAATCGTAAATATGGTACGCAGTTAAGGAATGTTACCCCCTCAAGCGGAAATTGAAACGTGTTTCTTTCAATTTGTTATTTCTCTTCCGCATGTCCTTAAAAATGTTTCTTCAAAATTTCATTGTCCTATAATCACTCCTTTTTCAAGGGGGCCTTCTCAAGTAGAGAAAGTTTAGTTGTAATCACCCTGTACATAAAAACAGATGAAAATAAACGATGTTTTTAAACACAATGGTCGACAATTCATGATTTTTAAAACTTTTTAGATATCTTTTATATTACACTTAAAATATAATCGCTGATGATAATATTAATGATGCTTTGGTGTAAATCATGATGGAGGATTAATTATGAGTGTGACTATGGGGCCCTGTGAAACCGCAGGTAGCGACTATAATTCAGCGAGGTTGAGGAAAAGGGAGGAAAAAAACTAAAGGTTGAGGTGTGGTAGAGCGTTGCGACCTGGGTTATATATCGGGCCGCCAGCCACTTAAGTGTGAATTGCAGATCCATGTAGATGTACATGTATATGTTTTCATGGCTGGAGAGTGGAAGTTGGTTGAATTTCTGGCTGTACGGATAGATAAGGCATGAAGGCGTATGGGCGTTGGTTTACTGGTGTAGTGACGAGGCAGGGTACCTGCAGTGAACTGATGAAAAACGTGATGGCTTACAACCCGTCTGTCCGCAGTTACCATCCGAGACAGCAATCTGCAGTCAAGACGCCATCAGCAACCTACATTAATGCGGTATGGTTTGAATTCAGAGCGTCTTTTGTCAGACAGTAGTGTCTTCATCTTACGCAACGCATTTTCAGCAAGGATACAAGGAACAGTGTTGTTATTGTCTGGGTTGTATTCTCTTCTGCCTTTTGAATACATGCGCCAGTTTCACTTTAGAAAACAACACGTAAGAGAAACGCAGGGGCGGAGACTTGGACTCAATGAGAGCTCGCCGAAAAAAGAATTGCGGAAGAGGGCTGTTTGGAACCTGGCCCAGTATGCAACGCCGACAACGGCGTGGGTGGAAGCCAGCAGTATCACGCTTCGTCCCTCGTCTACAGTCTTAGCAGTATTTTGCCACCGAAAAGTAGCGATGAGCTCGTTGTCACGTGTATGTCTATTACATATTGTTTGAAAACCTTAAGGACGAGACAGATAATGTAAAACAACATATTGACTACTCGGCGGAAATGAACAAAGTGTGCGAGAATGTTGTCGCAGGTCTCCCTGTCGTGCACAGGAAGTTGGACGTCACGTAGCGTGAGGTCAGCGTGACTGCAGCGCCAAATGTGGCGGCTCCGAAACACGAGGCAGTTGGAGGATCTGGAAAAGACAGGGTGTGTCAATCAGCGACCAGTTGCGGAGCACTGACGTAGTAATCTTCGTTACAACATGGCCGGAGACAACATCTGGATTTCACAAGGGGAAGAGTCATTGGGAAACTGGAAGACGGAGAAAGTGTGACGAGTGTAGCTCACGAGTGTGGCATTGCCCACAGTATTATTTCACGTGCATGGAGGGCGTTCCGAACCACAGGCACTGCTGCCCAAAGGAGAGCAGGTGGTGGCCCACGGTCTGCTACAGCAGCAGCTGGCCGACACATAGTGCAACTGGCAAGAAGGAATCCCACGTCAAAAAGCGGGTGCAGCTCCAACCACATTTAACAGGACTGCAAGGCACACATTCTAACGCTCCACAGAGGCTCGGTGATTGCATGGGGGTCGGGTGGGTGGAGGATGATCTGTTTGTACGTTGTGTTCCACTGACAGCCGCACATCGGAGACTGGACCATTGAGGAGTGGGGTGGGTGGCCTTCTCGGATGAGAGCAGTTTCAGTCTGCTAGTGATTCTGGACGAACCTTCAGACAGCGAGAGATGGGAACCCATAATGCACCCAGGACCATTCTCGAACATGACCGCTTTCCAGGTCCAGGTATTATGGTATGGGAGGCTTAATTGTTGCACGGGCGTACTGACCTCCAAATCTTTGAACACGATCCGCTCGTCGGTCACTGTTGTTGCCACATTGTACTCCTTCCCCATGTGCATTCGGCTCTGCCTTCATCTTTATGGATGACATGCGCGACCGCATCGAACAGCGCAGGCGGAGGAGCTGACGGGAAGAGAGGATGTTCGGCAAATGGACTGCCCTGCCCCTACTCCGACTTAAACGCCATCGAACATACGTGGGAGTGTTGAACAGACGTACTTCAGCACACCCGCATACACCGACATCCATCCAGTAGTTGAGGACCACGCTGATTGAGGAGTGAAACACCCCGCCACAAGAACTCGTTGCCAACGTTGTGGCCAGTCGCAGAGCGTGCAGTGCTGTCCGTGGTAACCACACACACAGTATTAAGAACCACGTCCCGTGTTTTTTAATGTCCAGGGAATCGCTATGAATCACGGACATTTCAACGCATTTATTAGTCTTTGAATAAAGGCGTAATTTCTATTTGTAATGTCGAGTCTCGTATACCCAAATATGGCTGTGCCTTTTCAAAGGAACCGTCCCAACATTTGCCTGGAGCGACTTAGGGAAATCACGGAAAATCCAAATCTGGATGGCCGGACGCGGGTTTGAACCGTCGTCCTCCCGAATGCGAGGCTAGTGTGCTATCAACTGCGCCACGTCGCGCGGTCGATCACCTTCAAGTCACTGGCATAATTACTATTCACGATAGATATAAATACATTACAGCAGCTTTTGGTGGTTTCGTGGTTCCATTATTTAAACGAAATGGTTAAATGCCATGTAAATACACATTATATTTTATTTCCACGTAAACATACAAATCCCACATTATTTTCACATAAATATCGCAAAAATTCAATCAGTTTTATACTCTGAAGTAACCAGAAACTTTCTTGTGAGGCAGATTAGCACGTCGTCTATTATGCTACACGATGACGCCAGCCTTTCACCAGCGATGTTTGGCAGAAGTTGTTTCCTCCAGGAATTCTAAATAAGCCGTTTTTTCGTACAGCTGCGTTGTGGCCTCTGTAAGTGTCATAATGTCAAAAAATGGTTCAAATGGCTCTGAGCACTATGGGACTTAACATCTGAGGTCATCAGTCCCCTAGAACTTAGAACTACTTAAACCTAACTAACCTAAGGAAATCACACACATCCATGCCCGAGGCAGGATTCGAACCTGCAACCGTAGCGGTCGCGCGGTTCCAGACTGAAGCGCCTAGAACCGGTCGGCCACAGAGGCCGGCTTCATAATATCCTCAGACTGAATGCCAGTTTTGGCATCTAATCCATCATCACTATTGTCACTGTCTGTAAACGAAAAATGTCGAAAGTTTTGTAATCAGTCATGGGACACTGTATACGATCATCCTGCAATGTTTCAGAAAACTCCAACAAAATTATTTACAACAATTCTCCTTTACTCATCCGATGCAGTGTATTGAATTTTCTGTCCATGGCCACTACCACCAACTTTCTTGTTGATGGCATTTAACACTCGCAACAAACGGGAGCAATAAACAATGGAAATGAATGGTAACTTGTTAACTGATACCGTGCAAAGATCGAAGAATGGCAGTTGCCTGAGTTAAAATTCAATGACTGTCATCCATTGTTGCAGCTGTTAGTTCGGGAATATCAACAACTGCACAGTTACTATATTGTACGAGATGCTGGAGACAGGCGAAATATTCTCACACTTCAAGAAGTAATAATTCCAATTCCAAAGAGAGCAGATGCTGACAGGTCTGAATCTTACCGGAATATCAGTTTAATAAGTCATGGTTGCACGATACTACGAATTATTGACAGAAGAATGGAAAAACTGGAAGAAGCAGACATCGGAGGAGATCAGTTTAGATGTAGAAACACGCGAGGGAATACTGGATTACAGTATCTTCGACGATAAGTCACGGAAAGGTAAACCCATTTTTATAGCAGTTGTAGACTTAGAGAAAGCTTTTGACAATGTTGACTGGAATACTCTCTTCGAAATTCTGAAGGTGGCAGGGGTAAAATACAGGGAGCGAAAGACTATTAACAACTTGTACAGCAGTCAGACAGTAGTTGTAAAAGCTGAGGTACATGAAGGGGAAGCAGTGGTTGAGAAGGGAATGAGACAGAATTGTAGGCTATCGCCGATGTTATTCAATCTGTACAGTGAGCATGCAGAAAAGGAAACCGAAGAAAAATTCGGAATAGGAATGAAAGTTCAGGGAGAAGAAATATAAACTCTGAGGTTTGCCGATAACACTGTAATCCTGTCAGAGACAGCAAAGGACTTGGAAGAACAGCTGAAAGAAATGGACAGTGTCTTGAAGGGAAGACATTAGACGAAAGTCAAGAAAAGCAAAACAAGGATATTGGAATGTAGTCGAATTAAATCAGGTGATGCAGGGGGAATTAGATTAGGAAATGAGACACTTAAAGTAGTAGATGAGTTTTGTTATTTGGGGAGCAAAATGACTGATGATGGTCGAAGTAGAGAGGGTATAAAATGTAGACTGGCGATGGCAATAAAAACATTTCTGAAGAAGACAAAGTCGTTAACATCGAATAGAGGTTTAAGTATTAGGAAGTTTTTTCTGCCATGTAGGAAAGTGAAAGGCGGACAATAAACAGTTTAGACAAGACAATAGAAGCTATCGAAATGTGGCGCTAGAGAAGAATGCTGAAGATTAGATGGGTCGATCATGTAACTAAAGAATAGAATAGGGGAGACAAGAAATTTGTGGCACAACTTGACCAAAAGAAGGGATCGGTTGATAGGACACATTCTGAGACATCAAGGGATCGCCAATTTAGTATTTGAGGGAAGTATTGGAGGGAGGGGTGGGGGAGGGGTAAAAATCGTAGTTGGTGACCAAGAAATGAATACAATAAGCAGATTCAGAAAGGTGTAAGTTGCAGTAGTTATTCGGAGATGAAGAGACTTGCACAGATAGAGTAGCGTGGAGAGCTGTATCGGACGAGTCTTCGGACTGAAGACCACAACAGCGGCAACAACTACTACTACTGTACGGAGGTCGGATTAATAAGGACCGGGTAAGCGAGTTTCTGCTGTGTTAGTAATGAACACAACAAAATGACGGGGGCTGCCTGAAGCGCACACGAAGCTGTGTCTGTGGACACTGACGGGAGAGTAGATATCAGCAAATATAGGGAAAGGAATGCCATGGTCACCTCAGTTGCTTATTTTCGTGCGAAGTATTCTTATTATGCGCGGGGGAGGGGGGGGGGTTGAGGGGAATCTGGTGACCAATTTTTGCATTGGAACAATGGTACTGTTTACACTTGTCCGCGTTTCCCTTCAATTGAAACTCTGTGCTAATGAATACAAAATTAATGAGAACGCGATTGCGACAGAGGAAATGACTCAACAGCGAGACTCGGCCGCGCTCGCCCATACGACTCCTGAGCCAAGTTTCGTTCCCAGGGAGAGGTTGGAAGCTTTCCCGAGCGGGATTAGTACCCAAGATTTCTCGCGCTCTAGCCGCGACCTAATTGAACCGATGACTGTTACTAATAATGCACTGTAATCGAATGTAAACTGTAATCTAAACACAAAAATAGTTTGTATTTGTCACTATTCCGCATTCTGCAAGAAAATCTGGGGGGATCATCGGTGAACTTTGCTCTCCAGATTTGAGCATTATGATCTCTGAAAACTATGAGCACATCACAAGAATGCAGAGAGTAGAGGCCGCCCCATTGGCTGAATGGTCAACGAGTCCGACTGCCATGCCATGGGCCCGGGTTTGGTTTAAAAAAAGAAAAAAAGGTTCAATTCCCTGCCGGGTCGCAGATTTTCCTCTTGCAGTCCGGCGGCCGAACTTCCCCCGGTGGGGACTACCGGCCATCAGTGCCATATGATCATTTCATTTTTCATTTCATAGAATAGAAGTTGTGTGGTGAAATCAGATCTACGGTTGTTTGCTGGCTTGATCAGTTAATTTAGGAATTTCTGATGTAGTAGAGATGAAGTGCTTCCTGCAACTTTTTTCATGCGGTTTAACATTTAATTCTGTCCACCTCCGTGGCTGAGTGGTCAGCGCAGCGTAGACGGCTGCCACTCAGAGGATCTGGGTCGGTTGACGCTCCTCGGCCCTGCGCACTTGAGACTTGAAACTGAAGCTGCTAAGCTGAACTTATAAGCACTGAGGCTAATCCCGCATTGGGGGATGAGAGGTTTTTGCATCCTTTAGGTAAGAGGTTAAGAGGTATCGGTTATGTTCCTACGGAAACGAAAAGTGTGTAATGCTGACGCAATTACGGGTTAAACTGTTCCCGGTCTGTACCATAGGAGCTGGTACAAGAAGGAAAGAAAGAAGATTTCGGTTTAACGTCACGTCGAACACGAGGTCATTAGGGATTAATCTGAGAGGCTTGAAGTGAGGAAGGAAATCGACCGTGACTTTCAAATATGCAAAAGCGACATTCACCTTCTGAGGTTTACAGAAGTCACGGAAAACCTAAATCTGAATGGCCAGACGGGGATTTGAACCTATATCCTCCAGAACACGGGGCGAAAGTCTTAGCACTGCGACTGTTATCTCTATCTGGAACAAGAGAACGGAGCAGCAACTGCAGTTACTCAACAATTTGAGACTAAGTTTCTCCCGGCGTATACAATGTTCGAATAACTTACGGAAAATGTCGTCGACAACCGCCGATGTTTCGGCAGTACAGCCTGCCATTTTCAAGGCAAAACTGTGGCAATTAAGCGCTGTGCAAGCGAATTTAAAACCTCGGTTTTCAGAGAAACTCTTTAAAGACAACACACACACACACACATACCGTATACAATAGCGCCATCGCAAAACAAAGATGAACCATGTCAGAAGTTACCGATAGTAACATTAATAATCAACGGGTTAGGAAGCACTAACTCTGTCCGTTTTTTGACAAGTAAGAGAGCAGGATTCCATGCAGCATTTAAACAATAACCACCATCTCTTTTATAAGGTTACTTGCTAATTTAATTCCAACAGCTCCCTAAACAGTACTGTCCCAATAGCTTGAAGTACATGCAAGAATCTCCGCGTTGTTTTATTCCATAGGATGACCGGCGTCAAGACAACCGTTTGCTCCGCGCGGTGCGCGTGCGTCTCTCTGTGTGTGTGTGTGTTTTTTTTTTGAGAGAGAGAGAGATTATTTTGCTTGTTGGAAACTAGTTTATTGATGTACGAAGCATATTTTTGGGCCAACGTACTTATTTAAATTAATGTCATTTAAATATCTATTTCTAATTACATTGCCATTTGTGAAAAGGCACCTATGTAAGTTTTAGTTGGCTCTATTGGTGTGCCCAATCAATAAAATAAAAAGTTTAGTCTATGGCCGAAACTGAAAAATTAACACACTTGGGTTACCGATGGTACTGATGCCTTAGCTGCTGTTAACAGAACATCAAATCTCGATCGAATATTTCACGAATAATAGTTCATAAACATGACGAGTGGGTACGTTGCTATTACGCCTCTAGTATTTTAGAAGATTTCACTATGGAATAATAGAGCTGGATAGCAGTGGAGTCTACGGAAGACTTTAGGGGACTTCCATTAATTACGCGACCTCAGAATAGGGGGGTAGGCGTCCGGGAAAATCTCACCAAATCTCATTTAAAAATGAAAATTAAATAATAAAAAATAAAAATTTAAAAATGAAAATCTCACGTCAACTTCTTCACTAATTGAATATGTATTATTGTAACGAATAGCATTTTGTTTTGTGTAATTGATCTCCAGCACAGACAATATAAAAGTGCCCACCAGTGCGTATCTGAACTGAACTGAATGCTCTACACGTGTGCATGCCCGGGATTCCCCGCTTTGAAACAAGTGCCGCACTAATGACAGATTTCATTCGGGGAGTTCTCTGCCGCGCCGATCGAAATCACTGCGTGACAGTCAGTGAGTCAGACGTGATTCTGCGAAGAACATAAAGCGGATGGTATTGTGTTCAACACGAATTTCTATAAAAACTTTTACAATGCCTATGTTAAACACCATGCCGACAAGTCGCTAAGCCGAAGTTCACGGACAAAAATTCTCTTAGTGATCATGTAAATATCAAGAGATTGAAAAGCTACGCAGTCAAACGGTTCAAAGAAAGGTGCAGAAGATGCTGTCTCATCTGCAAAGAATGTAAAGATTCAGTGTCACTTTATGTATATAACATGCCAAAAATAGGTAAATTTTTTAGGGACCCGTCAAAACGATTAATACTGTTTCCGAGAAGCTTGTCTCTCTCTGCGCGTCTGAATACCTCTCGGGGTTGGCATATTTAAAATAAAAATCTTTTTAATCAGGTGTGAAAAACACTGTGTTTTAATCAGTTTTTAAAACTGATTGAAAGTGGGAGGTGAGGGGGCCCCACAACATCTCACCAAGAGGGGAGTGGGGATCAAATTTTAAGGGGGGTAGGACGTCAAACGGGCCGTCTTGGAGCAGGAGAGACACCACAGGACATTTTAATTTCCACTGTCTATACTTTTACGAATAAATTCATAAAACTTTGTCAGCATGACCAGGAAGGATTCAGATTCACAATCATAGCAGTGGAAGTTAAAAAAATAACAAAATAATTTTTTTTTACATGTGGAAGTTCAGCATTTTTTCACTTCATTGGCTGCGTTTGTTCCTATAGGTACACGTTTCTTCATAAGAAAGAGAGATTCTTCGATGAATTTTGCACAGCATACAAACCATACTTACAGGTGTATGAAACTCTAGAAATTATTTAATTTATGAAAAAAAGAATGTGCTGGTACATTTTAAACTTTATGTTTAGAAAAAACTCAAATATTACAGTTAATTATCTCAATTTTTACCACAGTTTTTAATATATTTGGAAAATTCTAGAGTTTCATACACCTGTAAGTATGGTTTGTATGCTGTGCAAAATTAATCGAAGAATCTCCCTTAATTAAGAAGAAAAGTGTACCTATAGCAACAAATGCAGCCAATGGTAAGTGAAAAAAGGTGAAATACAAATGTAAAAAAAAAAAAAAATTATTTTCTTATATTTTTGAACTTCCACCACTATAAGTGTAAATGCTGAATCCTTTCTGGTTATTCTGACAAAGTTTTACGAATTTATTTTTAAAAGTATAGACAGTGGAAGTTAAAAATTCCTGTGGTGTCTCTCCTGCTCCAAGTCGTCCCGTTTGACGTCCTATCCTCCTTAAAGAAAACTGTGGACGTAATTAATGAACGTGCCGTTGTTACTTAATAGCAAGATGCATTAGCGCTTGCGAAACGACGACGGCCTACCTGCAGCGTGAAGCCGAAGGAGCCGTTCTTCTTCTCGACGATGATGGTGCGGCGCCTGCGGTCCTCCTCGGGCTTGCTGGCGGTGACGCGGTCGGGCTTGACGCGCTCCAGGATCTGCGACTGCACACAGAGCCCGCCGTCAGTCCACACGGCACACACGACACCCTCGCCGGCCGCGGGCATCGCAGCTTCTGCCTCTGCCTCTGCCTCTGCCGCTGCCACAGCCAGGTGTAGCCGGCCGGCACGCGCCCCGCGCTGGAGCGCACGCGCACTGCACACCTGGCGCGCGGCAGAGGCAGAGGCAGATGCGCCGCGGCCGGCAGACCCGCCGTACCGCAGGGGCACGCCGAGTCGGCAAAAAACACACACATCACACCGGGACACCACATCAGGCGCACCCTCAAAAAGAGAGAGAGAGAAAGGGTAACATGCAAAAATGGTCGAAAACTACTTGCTGCTAATTCTTTCTTGTATTTAGTCGACTTGAAAGACCTGAAAAGTATAAAGCGCAGTTTGTCACTTATAAGTGTTATAGAATTCACCAGCCAGTTCGGGAAATGAGCTCTGCAGCGAGCCAATAATTTTATCGGTATGTTTCAGGGCCGAATTCTTACATATGTACTTCACGGGAGACGCGGAATTGGAGATGGATCGAAGATGTGAAACTATAGCAGCAGTAACGCGTGATGTGCTTTGAATTTTCAAAGAATGTTTCACGAACACAACGAGCTCATTTGTTTTTGGAGTATTTTTGTTAAGTTGAAATAAAGGACGCTTTTAAAACTATTCGACTTTTCATTTAATCCCAGATCCCTGCTTTTTTTCCTTTTTTTTCTAAAGAAAAAGAAGAAATGTCACTGAATGTGAAGAAGTGAGATGCAATACTCACCCTATTAATGAAAAGAAGAGTTTGTTCCATTCTCATACTTTTTCAACCACAGTCCAACTCCTTCGCATACTTCCTAACCAGGCGTAATTACAAGTTTCCTCATGATCGAGAATGAAACTCCAGGGCGAAATTCGCTACAGGTGCAGACGAAATATGTGTACAAATGTGGGTGACATACCCCCGAAGAAGAAGAAGAAGCAGAAGAAACCCACCACGAAAAAATTATCCGAAGGGACGGAAATCGGTAGATGTGATGTACCGGGTGATCAAAAAGTTAATATAATGCAATTTTGTCATATGATGACATGATGGAGACCGTGACTGTTGTTTGAAGACAAATGTTGATGGTGTTAGGACAGCAACCAGTCACAAATTTACTTTCAGTTCCTTTATTCAAAGGCTACCGTTACCGGTTTCGAATCGTTGTGATTCATCCTCAGACGGTTTACATGCTTTCTTTATGACATGTGGTGTGTTTTTTACATTTCACGACAATTAATCTGTAAAAAACACACCACATGTCATAAAGAAAGCATGTAAACCGTCTGAGGATGAATCACAACGATTCGAAACCGGTAACGGTAGCCTTTGAATAAAGGAACTGAAAGTAAATTTGTGGCTGGTTGCTGTCCTAACACCACCAACAAAGTCAGTATAAATTTGAAAACTTAATAAACCATGGTATAATGTAGATAGAGAGGTAAAAATTGACACACATACTTCGAATGGCATGGGGTTTTATTAGAACAAAAAAAAAAAAAATTGCTAGACAAGTGAAAGATCTCTTGCGCGCGTCGTTTGGTGATGATCGTGTGCTCAGCCGCCACTTTCGTCAAGCTTGGCTTCCCAGGTCCCCAGACCTCAGTTCGTGCGATTATTGGCTTTGGGGTTACCTGAAGTCGCAAGTGTATCGTGATCTCTAGGGACATCTCTAGGGATGCTGAAAGACAACATTCGACGCCAATTCCTCACCATAACTCCGGACATGCTTTACAGTTCTGTTCACAACATTATTCCTCGACTACAGCTATTGTTGAGGAATGATGGTGGACATATTGAGCATTTCCTGTAAAGAACATCATCTTTGCTTTGTCTTACTTTGTTATGCTAATTATTCCTATTCTGATCAGACGAAGCACCATCTGTCGGACATTTTGTGAACGTTTGTATTTTTTTGGTTCTAATAAAACCCCATGTCATTCCAAGCATGTGTGTCAATTTGTACCTCTCTATCTACATTATTCCGTGATTTATTCAGTTTTCAAATTTATACTGACTTTTTGATCACCCGGTACATACACAGACAAACAAATGATTACAATTTCAGAAAAATTGAATGGTTTATTCAAGAGATAGAGCTTCACAAAATGAACAAGTCAGCAGCGCATTGGTCCGCCTCTGGCCCTTATGCAAGCAGTTATTCGGCTTGGCATTGACTGACAGAGTTGTCGGATGTCCACCTGAAGTATATCGAACCACATTCTGTCCAATGAGCTCGTTAGATCGCCAAAATCCCGAGGTGGTTGGAGGGCCTTGCCAATAATGGTCCAAACGTTCTCCAATGCGGAGAGACCCATCGACCCAGGTGCCCACAGTACGTTTTTGGAAGCACGAAGACAAGCGGTAGAAACTCTCGCCGTCTTAGGGTGGACATGATCTTGCTGAAATGTGGTTCGAGGATGGCTCACCGTGAAGGGGAACGAAACGAGGCGTAGAACAGCGCCGACGTTTCGTTATGATGTGAGGCCGCCGCGGGTGACAACCAAAGGGGCTGTGCTATGAAAAGAAATGGCACCCCTGACCTTTACCCCTGGCTGTCGGGCTGTATGGTGGGCGACAGTGAGGTTGGTATCCCACCGCAGTCCGGGGCGTCCCCAGACACTTCGGCCAAGAATCGGATTAACTGGATTAAGATTGTCTTCAATGACAAGTCTCGCTTTGAACTGAGCCCCGATGATCAAGATAGTTTTTAAATACAACCAACTCCCGTTTACCTGGTTTAATGCGGACCCAAGACTGCGGGGACAACCGAAAAACGCAAATGCAAATTATCCATGTTTTCACTGAAATCTGTCGTCTCCGGCTTTACAAACAAGAATGTCACATTTACCTGCCCTGTGCATTACTTACGCGTTAGTCACCGTTAACTGATGACTACTTATTTAGAGAATTACGCTTAAGACACACTGTGTTTTATATAATTTGCTTTCAGTTCACTTTCATGAAATTGAGTCCAATTTTTCCACTTTCTATTTTTCGTTCCCCTTTTTTATAATGACGTTTCACATTTTCCTGAGAGTCAAAACATGTTGTTGATCTGGTCTTCAGTCCTGAGACTGGTTTGATGCAGCTCTCCACGCTACTCTATCCTGTGCAAGCTTCTTCATCTCCCAGTACCTTCTGCAGCCTACATCCTTCTGAATCTGCTTAGTGTATTCATCTCTTGGTCTCCCTCTACGATTTTTACCCTCCACGCTGCCCTCCAATGCTAAATTTGTGATCCCCTGATGCCTCAGAACATGTCCTACCAACCGGTCCCTTCTTCTTGTCAAGTTGTGCCACAAATTTCTCTTCTCCCCAATTCTATTCACTGCCTCCTCATTAGTTATGTGATCTACCCATCTAATCTTCAGCATTCTTCTGTAGCACCACATTTCGAAAGCTTCTACTCTCTTCTTGTCCAAACTATTTATCGTCCATATTTCACTTTCATACATGGCCACACTCCATACAAATACTTTCAGAAATGCCTTCCTGACACTTGAATCTATACTCGATGTTAACACAGTCTACATTTTATAGCCTCTCTACTTCGACCATCATCAGTTATTTTGCTCCACACATAGCAAAACTCATTTACTACTTTAAGTGTCTCATATCCTAATCTAATTCCCTCAGCATCACCCGACTTAATTCGACTACATTCCATTATCCTCCTTTTGCTTTTGTTGATGTTCATCTTATATCCTCCTTTCAAGACACTGTCCATTCCGTTCAACTGCTATTCCTAGTCCTTTGCTGTCTCTGACAGAATTACAATGTCATCGGCGAACCTCAAAGTTTTTATTTCTTCTCCATGGATTTTATTACTTACTCCGAATTTTTCTTTTGTTTCCTTTACTGCTTGCTCAATATACGCAAAAGAATTTTTTACCGGATGCGCTAATAACACATGAACGCACCTGAGTGCCTCGGTATGCATGATAACGGGCTACTCGATCACCTCATATTCGCTCCCTTCATCTACTGAACACAGCACACTACAGTCCATCACTTAGTTACTAAAATCCCGGTTCATAATCGCAGCTATTTAACCACTCGCAGATGTTTTCGTCGTCTGCGTCTTCACAACCCCAAAATTTCATTCTAAACGAACACACTTCTTTTAATTATAACGGAATACTTCAGGACTTCTTTTTAAAGAAATGAACGGATAATCCGCATAAGGATAGTCGGGAGATGGCTGTAGATAACTTCCAGATTTGTCAGCTAACTTTCGGAGAATAGACTCGCATGAAAATGACAAGAAAGTCTTGAAAATTAAAAGCTAGATTAAAGACAGGATACTTTTCAGTTTCTTAACCACATGGACTTCCAACCAGTTGAAAGTGCTCATTCACTGGCTATCCGTACCTGTTGCCGATATCAAATCCGAGCGATTCGAGAGCCCACTGGTATTATGAAGGGATGGGATTCTTCTGTCACATAAGTCGACCATATTGCTTCTTCCCAATGTCAGGCAACGTCTCCAATTGACGACAGACTCCGAATGCGTCACGTTCGACAAACCGTTGGTCTCGTGTACTTTTAGGCAGCACATGGACCGTACCGAAATTATCTATATGGAATCCAAAGATAAGAGCAATCCAGCTGTGGCTGCAAAGCCATAAACACGTAACCACCTCCAACTGGAAAGTTCAGGTTGCGATTCCTTGTTGGTGTACGGAAGACAGCAGTTTCGAGGCATTTCCATCGACGAAGCACTTCGTAATGAGCTGAAATCTGAATTCTTGAATAAAATGATTTCAGTGTACTTACAGACAGCCAAACGAAAGCATGCGGACCAGCTGATGCGTGTCCGGGGCAGAAGGATGCGACGTGCCGTGAGCGGGGGAAATGGTTCGATACCGGAGCGGAAACGGAGGGAAATACATATAGCATACTACCTCCCTGTCGCCGTTTTCCAAGGCGAGTTGTATTTGGAATCGAAGTTAAGACTGAAAGGGAGATTGTATCTGCAGTACCTATCACACGGTGGTAAAACGGGAAATACTACAGCAAACCGTCGGCTTGCTTTGGAATCCATAAGATTTCTAAAGCTCGTTTAAAGAAGGAACTGAAGGTAGATTACCGTAGCCAGACGATTTCTTAAGGTTACTCAACATCAGTCATAATACTCGTCGCCTCCTGCACATACTTTTATAACAATAACGAACATAGTTCATTCTCTGTTTTTTTTCTCTTTTATGTTGTTCTTTTCCTTTCCTCTCTCTAACTGCGTTTCAAACAATGTGTTTTTCTCTATAACCTACAAAATAATAAGCGAAAGGAATTTTTTTGTAGGTAGATAAACGTAAGAAACATACGCTTTCTGCAGGGTTATAAACATGATTTACTTACAAAAAAATGGCTCTGAGCACTATGGGACTTAACTGCTGAGGTCATCAGTCCCCTAGAACTTAGAACTACTTAAACCTAACTTACCTAAGGACATCACACACAACCATGCCCAAGGCAGGATTTGAACCTGCGACCGTAGCGGTCGCGTGGTTCCAGACTGTAGCGCCTAGAACCGCTCCGCCACTCCGGCCGGCCATGATTTACTTAGTTATTTTCGATAATTACAGCATCTTTCATATACAAAGTTATTTTTTCTGTCATGTAGCTGATGTTTTTAAATCAAATCAATTTAAATCAAATTTCTATCAATTTTACTTAAAGAGCTTTGATCTGTTTTAGGGGTATGCTGCACATAAATGACTGTGTTCAGCTGTATGTTTAGGTGTCAGACTTTCAGTTAAATTGAGTATTCAAATGAGTGCTCATTTTTGTTAATGCGCAACCAAAGGCGCCTTCTAAACGACTTGTGGACGAGTTGTAAAGTTGCTGTATCACGGAGGGACAAAATACCTCGATGCGCTGTTCGAAGTCATATTTGGTTCGAGTGTTTGTAGAATGTGCCCTTACAAGGCAGAAACAAATGCGCAAATATACAAAGTTTGGTCTGGCACGGAAGCTGATGTGAAATAAACATGGCAACGAATACGTACACATATTACTGACGCCAATGCAATGAAGCAGCCACGGCCTACGCTGTGAGGTATCCCGGTCGAAGAGCTGCTTCAGCCACTAAAACGGCTTCGAGAGACAAGTATTTTGAGAAAGCACGACAGTTATATAAGAAGACCAGCAAGAAGTGAGGCTAGGGAAGTTTTGTTTTAGCCGGAATAAACCACGATCCATATTTCAGCTTAAGATAAATATCTGGTATCGGCCTTACATTTGTGTGGCGAATGGGACAGTGTCATAAGTTTCATCTGTAACACCTGTCACTGACATGTGAACTATCGGAGAGTTACTTTTTCTGACTGGGCAGTGAGTAATTTCACTGTGGACGCCTTATAACATGTTATGTTCTCTGATAAATACGTGCTCACAAACTATAGTGCAGTGAATAGGCATAATGTACATTACTGGACCACAAAAAGTCCTAGTTGGGCAGCTCATGTCGAACGTTAAAGTAGCTGGTTCACTAATGTGTGATATGAAATCCTTGGAGATAAAAATCATCGTTCCACACTACTTCGCAGGCACTGACAGGTGAGATGCATCGGGCTTTTATTGTCAGCAATTTAGGTGCTTTCCTTGAAAATTTCTGTCTAAACATTAGCGGCAGTACGTGGAAAAATCACGGTGGTCACCCAGCCCATTCTGCGCATGATGTGTAAGAACTGAACAATGGATTTCCTGGAAGATGGTTAAGTCACGGTGATCCTCAGGAATGGCCAGCAGGGTTGCAACACCAGTAGATTTCCTTTTGTGGGGATATCTAAAGAATCGTGTTTATGTTACCGAACCGAAAACAAATTCAAATGGTTCAAATGGCTCTGAGCACTATGGACTTAACATCTGAGGTCAACAGTGCCCTAGAACTTAGAACTACTTAAACCTAACTAACCTAAGGACATCACACACATCCATGCCCGAGGTAGAATTCGAACCTGCGACCATAGTGGTCGCCCGGTTCCAGACTGAAGCGCCTAGAACCGCTCGGCCACTCCGGCCGGCGAACCAAAAACCCCAAATGACTTTAAACAGTGCTCCGAGGAAGCTCGCCGATACGTGACGTCAGCAACTTTGTCTCTCATCAGCAGATCATTTAGATGGCACTCAGGAAAATGGACACTATTTTGAATATCTCTCTTGAATGGGTATTCTGCCCCCAGGTCACCCATCTGAACACAGTCAGTAATGTACAGTATGTTGCATCCACATCAAAAACTTTGAATGTTCCTAGCTCTCTAGGTAAAGTTGATAAAAATTAATTTAAATTGATTTGTACACGGTTTGTCTGCTACACGATAGAAATAAATATTGTTCCTTTTTTAAAAAAAAAAACTGTAATTTTCTGGACGGTAACGTAATAAACTATATCCTAACTCCGCAAAAACAGTAACGTTTCTTACGTTTACGTATGTAAATAAATATCCCTTTCACATATTTTGTAAGTTGCAAAAGGAAAAAAGCCAAGATCTCTCCTTTTTATGTATAAAGGATCCTCGATGGTTGAGGCGCGTTAAACAAAATGTGGAACCCGAGCTTTTGGTGACTACAGAAACCTACCATTTCCAAACTGACGCAACTAGGACAAGGAGAAGATTTTAGCCGTTTAGCCCAGAGTGAAAAACTACGATGGTCTTTAGCGTTGAGAGGAGATGACTATGAAATATTTCATCCTATAACTTTACAGAAGTTACACGAATCATGTCGTACCTCTTGAAATAACTGTAGCTCAACGTTTAGGTCTCACTGATTCATCGTACACCTCTAACCGCGTCCTGTGACACATTGTTACTCGCCTTGCAACTTCTCTTTCCCTCCACCTCAGTTTTTCTTTTTTTTAATTTACAGTTGTACTCAGCCAGAAGCTTGGTTTAAACACCACAGCGCTTTTCTAGGAATTATCTAGTTGGAGGTGGTTGCCTTCCTCAGACCTTTGAACTGACTTAGTCAGTTATAGGGGAAACTACAGTTTAACGTGAATTGCTAACAACGATGCAACTCAGCGTTTAACACATTAACAAATCGCTGTCAGAGACGGAAAAAGCGAAAATTGCACAATTGATCCTTGCACAATTGGGGATCGAGTCCAGAACATTTGGATTCACAGCACGCCATTTACCCACTGAACAACCGTGCCACATATTCTTCGATATATACTGCCACGTACTGCCTTAAGGCCTTAATTATTAAAAATATGTTTGTCTCTGGTGTATTATGTGAGACGTCTTTTCTGATGTAAGATGGGGCACGACGTCCTACCCCGGCCAGTATATAAATACCGAATGAAGTTCGTCGCAGAGTTCCAGTCCACCTCTTTTTCTATGAGAATATGTGAGTATATAGCATAACTAAAGTCATTGACCTCCTTCTTTAGTGATCTTTTAACGTGAAAATTTTCGGCAGAGAATATCGGGGGTTGTGAATCTGCCTATACAGTATTACAAATTAAGATTCCCCGCAGCGTTTCTCTGTATGTGAAAGCTAATCCGAGGAACTACTGTAGCGACATTGATTCTGTTTTCTCTAATAGGCAGATTGATTCGCGAAGCACGTTTGTCTGTATAATTTATTACCACCACGCCAGATAAGGCGTGCGGTCATTGATACTTAGTTCTACCTATGCAAAGTTTGGGCGGGAGGCTAATATTTCGTATTTTAAGTGTCTAGCGAAGGATCGGAGCGAATAAAAAATATAAATATTAACGAAATGTGGCATATTTATGGCACAATGAATGATTTGGTCGTTCTCCTAAGTAATTTTGGTTTCAGAATCGCGATCAACGCCGCCAGCAAATTATAGATAACACATTCACAAAACTCAATAAATTTACACGTGCAAACACCGTGTTCGATTATCCGAATTAGTCTTGACGATTTTCTTTTTGTTTTGAAACGGTCCTCGTATTTCGACAAGGCTCTTTCGGTTTAAGTTTTTGGATCAGTGTTCTAGCGGGCAGATGCTGTACTTATGTCAGTATGCGCGAAAATTATCTTTCAGATGGTGTAAATAACCCTTGAGGTTGCCATTTACATCTATTTTGCAGAGAAGTATTCGAATGTTATTCACACACACACACACACACACACACACAGAGAGAGAGAGAGAGAGAGAGAGAGAGAGAGGGGGGGGGGTTCAAAAAATGGCTCTAAGCACTATGGGACTTAACATCTGTCATCGGTCCCCTAGACTTAGAGCTACTTAAACCTAACTAAAACTAAGGACATCACAAACATCCATGCCCGAGGCAGGATTCGAACCTGCGACCTTAGCAGCAGTGCGGTTTCGGACTGAAGCGCCTAGAACTGCCCGGTCACAACGGCCTGTCAGAGAGAGAGGTGAACGTTATTATGTCGCCTGGAACCTTGTGTTGATTTTCTCATACAGTAGCAGTATGGATTATTTCCTCATTTACTGTGCAAACTTTCGCCTCTTAATGTCAACATACAACCCGCAACACAGCTGGGTGTGACGGGCTGCATGGAACTCAGGCGTACGCTGTAGCGCCTACCACACGGAGAAGCCAACTACTCGTGCATACTCATACGGACATACGCTTTTGACACATGACTAAAATACACCATGTCTGCCATGAGAAATGAAACCTAAGAGAAAAAGTGGAAACTGCAACATTACACAAGTTACACAATTCCTCAACGCCGTACGTGTTGAAATAACTGAGACTCAACCATTACGACTCACTGTAAACCTCTAATTGCTACCTGTCACACACTACTATCCGTCTTACTTCTCTTTCCCTTGACCTATACATCATCCTTTGTAGCAGTAAACTATGTGCAGCTGTAAAAGGTTCAGAAAGACAACTGCTGAACGTCAAATACGTTAGTATACAAAGAAAACAGAAACACCGCACTGATGATTTAATTTTTACACTTCGGAGGAGAGTTTTGTGTGCTGCTTCCAGTCAGTCACAACACGACTGCCGGTGTTCTCTCGCGCAGAAGACAAAACGACGAGTGGTTCATTTACGACGGTGAAATCCGATCCAAAGGCCATCGAACGTTCTACTGTAATGCACATAAATAAAGATGACATAAATGTTGAGTATCTAGGTTACTGAACTGCATTTCCACAACGTCTGTATAAAGTCAGGATGTAATAGACTGGGTTATTCGGCCTGGTAGCTGTATTTATATCCACTAAGCCGAGCATTCGGTATCTGGAGGCTCACAGGTCAGTGAGTATTTAAAATTCTTGTGCTTTGCCTAAATTATTTGTGTGAGAATCTTTCGGTGCCATTTACACGTGATGCTGACCAAGCAACAAGGAGCCACGGCTATGTGGTTAGATTTGCAAAACTTCCTCTTAAGAAGCCCTGTGACATTTATCTACATCAATTGTTCAGCGACACGGGAATAAAACACGCCTCAGTTACATATCCACAAAAGCAGAAGTTGGTAACACTTGTATACACGCGCTCACACGCACGCGCACACGCGCGCGCGAGCGCGCGCGCGCACACACACCCACCCACCCACCCACCCACCCACACACACACACACACACACACACACACACACACGCTCGCGCGCGGAGAGAGAGAGGGGAAAGGAGAGAGAGAGAGAGAGAGAGAGAGAGAGAGAGGGAGAGAGAGAGAGAGAGAAATGAAAACAGAAAAAGAATCGAAAATGTGGGAACACAGATTAGTATGAAAAGGACGTACACAACAAAAACTTGAAGAATATACAGTTTGAAACACATAAAAAACGCGGCTAAAGATTAATTGATTTCACATTAAAAGATGGAAGTGCGTGGGAGATAATAAGCAGGAAAGATAAACAAGATGTATATTAAGAAGAAAAATAAACTCCAGACAAAAAAAAAACCGACAGTAGCAAAAAGGTATTTTAACTGACTAGTGTATTTCGCAATAACGAAACTTGTTGATTTTGAGCAGAATCATTGAAGACACTTTATAAGTAAAAAGACAAGAAATGTTTAATCAGAGAACTTAAAAGACATTTTATGTCTGTGAAAAAATCATCAGCAGACTATTTGCCACTAGTCACTTATGAAACATTTGTTTATTTCGACAAACTAGTTGCCGGCAGAAGTGGCCGAGCAGTTCTAGGCGCTTCAGTCTGGAACCACCCGACCGCTACGGTCGCAGGTTCGAATCCTGCCTCGGGCATGGATGTGTGTGATGTCCTTTGGTTAGTTAGGTTTAACTAGTTCTCAATTCTAGGGGACTGATGACCTCAGATGTTAAGTCCCATAGTGCTCAGAGCCATTTGAACCATTTTGACAAACCAGTTATCGAGCCTTTTCAGACTCTCTTGAGGTGGGGCATGCAGAACTTACATATTAGTGCTTGTAGTGTGGTGCATGCATTAATATGGAAAGTATTTTTGTTAATATGTACCTGGCAGCTTTCATGTTCATTGCCTGTCGGGCATCACTCACTACAAACAATGAGCGGCAGCTGTACATGTGTCCAGCACATGCTGGATGCTGGCGGGTTTACGGTGACACTCACTATTTACAATGAGTGGTGATTGATGGTAAAGTCTTTTCAATAACATGTGGTCGCACAGCTGCTCATCAGCAGGTCAAGTTCATTAACTCTCTAACTTTGTCATGAACTGTTTATAATTACTCCATTTACAACGGAGTGTTGGGAAATTCCGTCTAGCCCATTTTTCTGTAACTTTTTCATTATTGACAGCAAAAGCACAAATTTAATTCTTTTTTCATTAAATTTGCTATGTAGAAGATACTTCCTTAACTGCTCGTGTTTGTGCAACGTTTGACAGGTTTCGACTGTCCTCTCCGATTCGATATTCAATAATCGGCTGAGATCACCGTGCGAGAGGTGATACCGCTACCGTAGGCGAGAAAATTTCATTTGCTTACTGGGATCAAAATACATGGTATAGAAAAAAAAAGGATTTGTTTTTCCAGCAGTAAGGTTTCGAATGTATTGTGACCGATATCAGGCCGAAAGGTGGATTTACGGTAAGATTAACATGCAATGCGATGACCAAGTAGTCTTTCGCAGAACATCAAGGCACAAAAGATGTATCGATATTCTAATAGCTTTCTCGTAGAATTTAAATGAAATTTTTCGAGGGTATCTTCCATCATCTTTCCAAAGGAATGGCTCTTGAGATTTAACGTCTTCGTGACAAGGCGATTATTCCAGAATGAGATTTTCACCCTGCAGCGGGGTGTGGGCTGATATGAAACTTCCTGGCAGATTAAAACTGTTTGCCCGACCGAGACTCGAACTCGGAACCTTTGCCTTTCGCGGGTAAGTGCTCTACCATCTTTTTTTTTATGGAGCACAGGAGAAAGAAAACAAATAGGCTGCAGATAGAGAGCTATGTGTGAAAAGGATAAACATGTGTTAGGAGAAAAAAAACTTAGAAGAGGAGGAGAAAAGAGAAGTGAAATAAAATAGGAATACTTTTCGCGCCATGCTCCACTTTGGCGCGCCATCAGAACAAAATGCATTCTATCATTGACCATTGAAGGGGAACGTGGGATCGTCCAGTCTTGGCTGGCACGGTTCGTTGAGATTCCAGCTTTGAGGCGGGTTGGTGAAAATGCTCTGTAAATAGTTCGCGAAAGTGGCCCGATAGTGTCGATGCCGGCGAAGGGTGTGGTGATGTACTTGGAGGCGTGTCCAAAAGTCCGCCGGATCGACGATGTCGTCCCGGAAGAGGTAGTTGACAGCCATGCCACTGATCCATGTGATGGCGTGCCACTTAGCCGATGGAAAGTAGGTCGTGTCGGGATATATCATCATAGTGGGAGAAACGTGATGTGGTGGTACTCGGAGGTAGAAAACCACAATCTTCTGTACGAGGGTCCAGACAGCTGCTGCTGGCCCACACTCAAAACGATGTAAATCTGTATCTTCGACATTGCACTTGAGGCACAGGGGTGAGTCCACCAGTGCGATGCGATGCAGTTGCTGTCTTGTAGTATACTTGCCGTTGACGAGAAGGTACCACATAGAGGTGGTGTCAGTGGTGTGATATGGTTGGTGGATCGTTTTCCAAACTGTAGGCCATGAAACATGGGGGTGACGTGTTTCGACGGGGTTGCGGGGTGGAGACTTTCGGAGAAGGCGGTAGATGTCGCGGGATGTCGTCTTCCTGGTCCTGGGGAGCTCGGTGCATATGTAGCTGTACTCCAAAAAGAAACGGCCGATATGTGACATCGGAGGTGGGATGTATGCCAAAGACGTCGGTGGGCGTCTCGAAACAGGTGCGAGCTCGGTGGTCAACATTCCAGTAAAACTAGCATTTCGGCTTTTCCATAACCGGAGCATAGTATTGGTGTAAAGTGCCGTAGTCCTGGCTCTCACATTAACCAGATCGAGGCTACCATCCCGCTTCGGTAAGGTGAGAGCTTCATACTGGACTTTCGCAGTGATGGGCAGAATCTGCGCTATAAGGGGTATCCGAGCTGCCAGATGGGTATTGACTAAGGTGACTCTCTGGCACATATTCAGCGGGCGTAGTATGTGATTTTGTATGTTGGCCCGGATGCGTTGCAGCAGCGCCCGAAAATTGATCGCCGAGGTGCGGCGAATGTCTCGCGTGTACACCAATCCGAGACAACGAAGGGTGTCCACCAGTTGAAATGGAACTACGCTGTCTGCGGGAAGGCCGCGGCCGATCTTCATGGCGCATGATTTTGTCACGTTCATAGCGCTCCCTGCCCCTGCACTGTTACAGTGCTGCATCGCAGCTTGTACGTCAGCCGCTGAACGTACGACGAGGGCCAAGTCGTCCGCGTAAGCTCGGCAGCGGAACATATGATCCCGGAGTGGAATACCTGTCAAACGTCGCCGTAATCCTCAAGTGAGTGGTTCCATCGCAATGGCATAAAGCATCGTCGACAAAGGGCAACCCTGCCATACTGAGCGTTCAATCCGTATAGGTTCTGTAAGTCTGCCGTTGACGAGAAGTCTGGACGTTGCTGCACGAAGGAGCCGCATAATCACTTGCGTGAACGTCGGGGGAATTGCCATTCGGTCCATCACTGCGTTGAGGAATGCATGATTGACGCGGTCAAACGCTTGTTTGAACTCGATGGAGATTAAAGCGCCTGGCAGTCGCGAGTGTGTTGCCACAGCGATCACATCTCGATATTCACTGAGGGCTGTCTGTATATTACGATCGCCACCTAAGGATGTTTGTTCGTGGGAAACAATGTCCTGTAAGACACGTTTGAGTCGCACTGCTAGAAGGCGTGTGAAAATCTTGAAGTCCGAATTGAGTAACATGATCGGCCGATAACTGTCGAGTCGTGTTCCTCCTGCGGGTTTTGGGACTCGTACAAGTAAGCCTTCCATGAACATTGGTGGCGAGTTCGCCACGCCGGACAAAGGTTCCCAGTACATGTCCCTCCATCGTGGCATCATCAAATCTTGGAAGGTTCTGTAAAATTCGAGAGGTAAACCATCCGGGGCGGGAGATCGATTCAAAGACCCCTTGGCCACAGCGCCTTGGACGTCGTCGGTAGCCACTTCAGCAGTCAGCAGGGTTGCAGCTGCTGCGTTGAGAGTACCAAGTGTCTCCTGGGCAACCTCAACAATGGCCTCTGCACCGGCAGGTACTTCTTGATAGAAAAGTCTATAGTGCGTTGTGAATGCATCCGCAATGGTAGCTTGCGAAGTCAGCCGTCGTCCATCAGGTAAGTCTAAAGTTGTCATTAAAGCCTGTCGGCGTCGACGACCATTTTGAACAATATGATGCATAGAAGGTTCTTCACCGTTAATCCTGTCTTGGCTGCGGTCTCGTACAATGGCTCCCTCTAGACGGCATCTGGTCAAGGATAAAATCTTTGCCTTGATGCGTTGAGCTTCTTTGAGGCGATCCGGGGATGGAGGATGATCCATGAGTTCACGTAGAGCGCTATAGTAGAAATCAGTTGTGTGGTGATTCCACCTGGCTTTGGCTCTGCCATAGTGTGTCAATGTGCGTCGGATGGCCGGTTTGGCGCACAGCAACCACCACTGCAGTGTGGTCTCGTAACGCATAATGCGTTGAACACAGGTGTGCCACGTGTCGGTGACCTGTTGTCGACATTCAGGGTCCCGCAGTAGCGCGACATTGAGTTTCCAAGGTCCTGCACTGCGCCATATAGATTGTCGACGTAGGTTCATGGTACAGACAAGGTTACTAAATAATAAGGTTGGGCAGTAAGCGCTCTGCTCTGCCATTGGCTGGCATAGTGACGTCAGCGTTGAAGCAAGCGCTCACAAGCAGACGACACGGCATGCGCGTTTACGTCAAGTTTTTGGCGGAAGATTTTTTTTATACCAGAATTGAGATGTCTAAACTGCTTTTCTGCTGCTAAAATATTACAGTCAAAACTGATGAGTTATATTCTTTCGCAGCTTATGCCTCACACTTCGGTAAAATATCAGATCACAACCACACTGACACACACTTGAAATTCGAAACCTCGGCTCAAATAAATAGAAATTATTCATTTAATCGCATTGAAATGAATTTACTTAAGAGCTCGAAGTTGCACACACTTGTTTGTAAGAACAGCATTCCTTCTTTCTAAAGCCGCTATAGTATTCATCAAAGTAACTTTATCTGTGTCTGAAAAAAAACTGTCATCTGTACATGTGCTCTTATTATGATGTTTCTTATTTGGTGACAGCTTTTCCAAAGTTTCCAGAGATCTCTTATGTAGTTCTCGTTTCTTATACCGTTTGGTTCAGTCTTCTGTTGCGGGTGACACATTGACAGTCGCACTACTGCACGGCAAATTGCACGAAGGAACTGCATCTGGCTTGAGCAGTCTTTTTCGGGGCAAATTAAGCAATTCAGACTGTAAATCCCTTAAGTAATCTGTTTCTGCGAAATGGCGAGAACATATTCGTGCATGCGCAACATTTACACTGTCTTTCCTACAACATTTCGACAAGCATAGTTTTTGTAATGGTTCATTACGCGGGAAACTGTGATACTTTACGTCAGTCCCTTTGCGCTCCGGTTGTAGTAAAACCAGCCCGTAACAGCACAGCCTGGCATTGTAAAAAATAATTTTCTCACTCACTTGTAGATTCTCCAATAAGAATTTCACAGGACGAACCATAAACTATAGAGCTGGCGAACACAATGTTGATCCCGCTGTCCACTATCGCTAACTATTTCAGTTCGGAATCAAATATCAATTACAGCAAAAACCGTTAACACTCCCGAATTCCGAATGTTTCCGCTGTTGACCGAGTACCTCAGAAGAAAGAACTCAATCAAAATACTCCTTCAAACACAAAACAACACAAGAAAAACAATCACACACAATTCGAACTGTGTACTGTTTGGCACAGCTGCTTCCACCGTGACGTCATGCGCACAACTGAGAAAACACGTTGCTTTCTGCGCATAGCTTTCTGCGCCCCCCTGGGTAGAGATATAGATGTCATGATCCGAAAAGGCAGACGGCCAACGTTCCGCGTCGAGGAGAACTGATTTTAGAGCGTTTGAGATGTATATTCTATCAAGTCGGCTGGCGGAGTGGCTCGTGATGTGTGCATAACCCGGGCGGTCACCGTGTACCACTCGCCAAGTGTCGAGGAGACGAAGGCGGCGGACGAGGAAGCGAAGTTCGGGACATGTGGTGAAAAGGGGGTATTGGTCTGTGCGCTCGAGAACACAGTTGAAATCTCCACCTACGATGAGATGATCGTATCGACCGAGGAATAAAGGCGTGATATCTTCTGCGTAGAACTGGGAGCGATCCCTCCGTTTATCAGTGCCCGATGGGGCGAAGAGATTTATGATTTTGAGTCCTTCATCTGTTATGGCCACCCCTAGCGCTGTTGGGAGGTATGCGACGTCGGAAACTGCAATTCCTTCTCGGAGGAGGATGGCTGCGCCTGTGTGTTCCATAGCTGCAGCGGCGGCGTACGTCTCATATCCATAACACCCAGTCCAAGTCGCTGTCCTCAGTTCTTGTAACAGGACGATGTCAATGTCCGCTGCTCTTAGCGTGTCACGGAGGAGTTGAAGTTTAGCGTGGGAGCCGATATTATTAGTATTGATAGTAGCTATTCGGTACGCCTGATGGGAGATCCGTGCTGCCGATAGGTTCGTAGCTGATGAAGATTGTTGTGGTGGATACTAGAAGTCCATAGAAGTCGCAGGAGTCGCCGTAGAAACTTCCCCCATTTTAGTGTTGGTCTAACGGAGAAACAGATCTCATTTCCGCATCAGATGGAGGTGGGAAATCCGTGTCATCCGCCCATGAAAGGTGTCCGACAGGTTTGACATCGGCGATAGGTGGCAGCGCTGGCCGAGTCGGCTCAATGGCGTCGGTGACAACAGGCGTGCTATGTTCCATGGCTTCTGGGCGCGGGGCTTGCGCACGATCTCTGTTGGACGGTTCACCGTCTTGTGGATGACGCGTCTCCGTGGCAGAGGAGAAAGTGTTATCGTGTTCTCCGTCGGAGTGATGTGGCATCTCTTCGTCCTGCGGAGGGGCCTCAATGGTCGAGTCTGATGTCTTGCGGCGTTTTTTTCGTCGTTTGGGTGACTTCTGCTTTCGGCAATGAGTTTCGGTGTCTGAGGAAGGAAGAGATTCACGTCGTTCCGGTACAAAAGCCGCGGGTGCTATGATGCGGTCTTCATTCTCCAGAACACTCTCATTGGTATCCTTGTGATCTTCTAGCGTGGGTGTGTCCGGCTGTTGGACATGTTCACGGGCGGCATCGCCGGTGTCAAGGTGCTGGGACGCCTCCGGGTGTATCGGACCAGAGAGACACTCATGAACGGCGCCTTGTGAGGGCTGGACGTGCAGTGTCGCCGCATAGGTGACTGGAAGGGTGGTCGTGGTTCTGTCGGTGTTCGTATCGTCGGGCCTTAGTTGTGTGATGCGGCGTTGCAGGCATTCATTACGGACGTGGCCTTCTTTGCCACAACCGGAACATGTTCGAGGTTGTCTGTCGTAAATGACCACCGCACGGCAGCCGCCGATAGAAATGTACGATGGAAAGTGCCGTTTGAGATCGTTTCGGACTTGTCTCACACCATTAAGCACCGGATACGTCGTAAACTGTGCCCATGTCTCGGCTACGTGGCTCTGGACTTTTCCGAACGGGCTTAGCGCCGCGATGACTTCATTCACCTCGAAAGGCAGTTCGAATACACGGATCGTCCGAAGGCCAAGTCCTGCATGGTCGACATCCACAGGCCCGACGTTTCCGTCGGAGTGCCGAAATTTTAGTCCATGTCGCGTCCTTTGAATTATCTCGTTGCAGGCAGCGTCGGAAGTCATCTTAACATAAACGACGCTGCTAATGATCGATAGGTGTATGCCGATGAGTTCGTCACGCGGGATCTTCACGTCTTCGAATAGGAAGCGTTCGACGGCCAGTGCTTTGGGTCGTGCGTATTCGTTTGAGAAGGTGAACTTAAGAGTGTTCTTCCTGTAAGAGTTGGCCATTACAGCTTGTTCGACTGAGAAGCGCTGTGACGAGGAAGTAAACAAAACACTCCGCACGCGCAGCGGCGTGGACGGCCGAGCGCGGTGCGCACTGCTGCCCTGCCGAACGCAGACTGTCCATCTGAGCTACCGAAGCACGACTCACGCCTGGCGGAAGTACAGCTGTGAGGACCGGGCGTGAGTCGTGCTTCCGTAGCTCAGATGGTAGAGCACTTGCCCGCGAAAGGCAAAGGTCCCGAGTTCGAGTCTCGGTCGGGCAAACAGTTTTAATCTGCCAGGAAGTTTCATATCAGCCCACACTCCGCTGCAGAGTGAAAATCTCATTCTGGAAACATCCCCCAGGCTGTGGCTAAGCCATGTCTCCGCAGTATCCTTTCTTTCAGGAGTGCTAGTTCTGCAAGGTTCGCAGGAGAGCTTCTGTAAAGTTTGGAAGGTAGGAGACGAGATACTGGCAGAAGTAAAGCTGTGAGGCCCGGGCGTGAGTCCTGCTTCCGTAGCTCGGATGGTAGAGCACTTGCCCGCGAAAGGCAAAGGTCCTGAGTTCGAGTCTCGGTCGGGCACACAGTTTTAATCTGCCAGGAAGTTTCAAGGCGATTATTGTTTGAGCGAAGGCTCAGATGGGTAAGTATGGCGAAAAGCATCACTGCGTCACCTGAATCGGCTTCTTTTTCTGATTGGCGGGATGTATACTTCCCTGCATCCAATAATAACATGATTCTTGTACATGTTACGAGATATGCGCTGAAACACCAGAAATCAGTTTCTCTGTTCATGTAGGACACGTAAGCTTTCTCTGAAACATTCAGCTTTAGCTATGACTTCATTAGTCTAGAATCACAAGTATTTTTCGTATACAAATTGGTGGTAAACCTAATATGTTTGTACGGAAAGTCATCTTCCGCTCGTGCTGTTACATAACAAGCATCACTTGTTTCTTCTGTCAAGCTTACTGTAAATTAAGAACTTATTTTCACCAGACGTAATTCGAATAACTGGTATAGCGTCGTCATTGGTAATTCTGCAACCATTTCGTGTACATAATACTTCTTTACATTTTGATTCATGTAGATAATTATGCTTACGAATGTTGCGTGTTGTAGACGTCACGTACGGCGGTTATTGCTACGTTCTATGTGTTTTGAAGACAACTGGTTATTCCTCTCGTTGTCAGCAGGGTTTGCAGCTGTAAAATGCTGCATCTTACTTTCACTGTCTGTTGAAATCAAAATATAAAAACTTACACAATACCTGTAGAGACAAAAATAGAATGATCACATAGGCCCATCGTAGGTAAAGGATATGCCTAACTTCGGTCATTGGTCGGATACTGAGACAATTTAACCAAATCTACAAAGAAGATTGCTTTAAAAACATTTGTGTGAAACATTCTACACTGACGAAAAAAATGCAACATCCTCAAGGACTGTGTTCAATGGCGTCAGCGTATAATATATGCATACTGAGGGGTTGTAGTGATTCATTTGTCACAGACATCGGCGATCAGCTGGCGCTCGCGAGGCTCGTCTGTGCGCCATCTGTTTTGACTCTGCAGGCAGTAACTGTGCTGTTTTGCGGTAAACAGTGTTTGCAACACTCATTCTAGGGTACAACAATGTGTCACCGACGGGTACGTATTCCCCCCCACCCCCCCGTGGGAAACTGTACAGACGCATCGACGGACACGTTGGACACAATGTATCGGTGGTGCGTCGCTGTCGCTGCTTTCGGCAGTGGTCTGTGGAACATTCGCACACCTGCAGACCTGGTTCTGGACGTCCGCGTAGTATAAACGCACGTCAGGATCGATGCATTGTACGAGTACCGGTAGCCAACCGAACATCACCCAGGGACGGAATCCGGGCACATGTTGCACCTGCTGTGTTATTAGAGACAACTGGGAACCGTCTGAATGCAGCGGCATTTAGATCCGTGTGCCTCTGGCCGGGCTACTACTGATGCCACGCCCCCGCCAAGCGTGGCTACCCTGGTGTCGTAAAGAGTTGACTGCAGAGTGAGATGTAGTGCCGCCTGCTTGTGAGTGATACACATATATGTATATATATGTATATGTATATGTATATGGCGTAGACCTGGTGAGCTGCCTATTGCAGAGCGCATTCTCCCACGACACACAAGTCCCATTCAGGGTTTCATGGTATGATGGGTCATGAATTACGACTCATGGTGCATTTGGTTGTAGGGAAGCAGCCTACTCACGCCGTAATAAATGCACATCAGTCTTTCCATTGTGTGCCAGCCAGTCCGCTGTAACTAGCTCTGACGTCATAAATGTTGCACAATACTTTAAAAATCAAGCAAATAACCTAAAACATTTCTAGCATGTCAGGAGTAATACTAAATTAATATGTGTTGAATATCAGTTCAATAACTTTAACCAATTTCGAAATCTGGACGTTTTTCTGTAAAAATCATTGGCGCAACAGAAAAGAGCTAGAGACTTCAAAATTTATAATTAGATTCCTTTTTCATAAATATTTAATAGAAACAGTCTTCTGGATCTCGCAATTTAAGATTTTAGTTGAAATTCAATATTTTCTGGTTTTTGTCTTAAAACTTAAGGAAGCAAGATAGATTAAGTAGGCTAATAAATAAGGCTAGGATGTTTATATTTAAGTAGGTTGGAGATCCGCTATAACTATGAAGATGTGAGAAGTTTCATTTGAATACCAATAAAACTATAGCGATAGCGTATCTCCAAAGGGCCAGTTCAGAGCTCGTCTACTGCGTGCAGTGTAATGAAATTAATTCTCTCGCCCAAAATATTTAACTTAGCCACGTCAAAATTTTATTATCAATACTTACCTGCGTGCTGAATGCACATTTAAATTAAGAGCTTCATCGGCCATCAGCAGAAGAAGCTATAATTTATTCAATAACTTAATGTGGTGCATTACTAGCCCAGCGGCTAGTCGGGAGAGCCGATTTGATCAGGCGTTCCACTAGCCGTCCGCACCGCGGCTTTATATATAAGAACGCTGCGCGAGAAAGCAAGGCCCCAGTTCTCTCCAGACGTTGAATAGCACGCCATTTGTGTCGGGAGTCGCGTCGCGTCGGTATCATTGCTACAAACAGCCTCGGATGCCGTATTAAGATACTCGAGATACGCGTAACCATGAAATCATTTTCGAGTGAAGTATTAATTCTGGGTTGACTTTAATTATCGATCTTCAGTTTGCGTATTGTCGTATTTTCACGTGCCGCCGCGGGACAAACATTCTACCATTATTTAGCGTGGCGTTTGATGAACCTAATCATCAAATTATGGCGAGCATTCATTTGAACTTTTAAGTTGGACAGTTGCATCAGCGCATTAGACTCTGAACTGCTCTGTTAGTTAGGTTGTGTGGATTCTTTTGTTTATCATCTGTGACTTTCAGAATATACTCAACTATTTTAGAAAATCGTTTTTGATTATAAATCCCAGACAATCTCCTAAGTTCCTCAGAGCTATAAGCTGTAACTATAAGTGTATTCTCAGACGAAGTGGGCACTAGGAATTCTAATTACAGGCTTCACGTTTTGCTAATCACTTTCTGGTTGCCAATATTGTAGTTAGAGAGCCAGTGTTAAGAACGGCGAAAGACAGCATAAATAACATTCTAGGAACATTTAATAACAATAATTCTATCCGCCGCCCCACATATGGTGCATCGGCCGGGAATTGCACTGTTTCTCCATTCAAACAAATTCAACATTCAAACTTTTATACAACAATTAATTCTATCCGCCGCCCCACATGGTGTTCTGCGCATTAAGACAATCAGTGCGCAAGGAAACCAGTGCCCGCTACATTTCACACATTTTTATCCCCCTTCTACTGCCATTTCTTCGACAGGAAGGGGATGTGATTTTTCATCAGGACAACGCACGTCCACGTACGGCTGCTGTGATGCTGTGGTGTACAGCAACTGTTCTGGCCAGCAAGATCACATCACTCGCCAACTGAACACGTATGGTACACGATGAAGTGGGAACTTATCCTGCAGGGCCTGCGAGAACTGTTGCACGTTGCAACAAAAGGCGCAAGATGCCTGGGACACTGTATTACAGGATGTCATTCGGCACCTTTACGATTGTTTGCATGCGAGAATACACGCCTGCGTTGCCGCTGGGGGGTGGGGGGTGGTGGGGGGTAGGGGGGGTAGGGGGGGGGGGAGGTGTGAACAGCGTACTGGTGCGGCTGTTTGAGAACACTTTAATATGACAGGTATGTTCTATTTCGTCTGAATTTATTATCACATACTCCTACATTGAGGAACTACGCCGGCCAGAGTGGCCGGCGGTTCTAGGCGCTACAATCTGGAACCGTGCGACCGCTACGGTAGCAGGTTCGAATCCTGTCTCGGGCATGGATGTGTGTGATGTCCTTAGGTTAGTTAGGTTTAAGTAGTTCTATGTTCTAGGGGACTGATGATCTCAGAAGTTGAGTCCCATAGTACTTAGAGCCATTTTTTGTTGAACTACTTGTCATCTCATTTGTCAATAAAATTATCTTGTCCTTGAAAGCGTTGCATTTTTTTCTGGCAATGTAGAATATTGCCCAATTGTCCTTACCAAATAAGACTAACAGGGTATATTGAACGTATAGAAACAAACTGATCACGAATGATCCCACGTAAGAGTGCCACACAAAAGCTGAAAAACTAAACCTTGTAGAAGTCTGAAGGTAGGTGCTAACTATCCCGCGAAAGTCCACTTTTAGAGTTACACGAACCGGTATTGAGAAAGCTAGGAATATAACACGGCATCATACGCGTCGCTATGGTAGTGATGGCGGAGGCAAGATTAGACTGATTACAGAATGCACAGAGCCATTTACAAAAACAAGCCATTCTTTTCGCTCTCCATATGTGAATGGAAGAGAGCCTAACTTTTGGTGCACTGGGAAGTACTCTCAGCCACGCACTTCACAGCAGTTTCGGAAGTACGTGTGTAGGTGTAGATGTAAATATTGTGTACGTAAAATGTTTATTGAATCAACAATGATGTCTCCTTACCAATATAGTTTCCTTACCAATAAAATGCATCTAATGGAAAACTTTACCAATTTGTAGTAAGCAGTAAGCTTGGGAAAAACAGTAGAGGGTGGTGCGTTTTGCATCTACCACAAGCCGTTGGTCATCTTGACCAGATGTGTACTGAGTGCTGCCCATGGGTACATCGTTGAATAGTAGGGAACCAGGCTACAAGTATGTCATGGTGATCTGTACAGACGCGAAATGCGGTGCTCTAAGCCTTAACCCGAACTGGTGCTGTGACGGAGGCTTAGCAAGTGTTGCAACGGAATGGTAATGATCGCCATTTGTGTGTACAGAGAGGCACAATATTCTCCACTGGGTGAGAGTGGAAAATGACTGGTAGTGTTTTGAACTGAGTCACCATTCCGGGAAAAAAAGTTATCGAACGTGAGAGAACCTGGAACGAGTGCGCATATCGTTTGAATAAAGTCCAGACGTTCAGTACGTTGACATGTACAAACACTACAACTGGTCCGACGTTCATTGAGTAGTCGCTTACTGAATACTGTGAAGTTTCATTCGTATAAAAAGAAGGTGGTTTAGTGTGATATCCTACTTTGGTCATGTGAAGTGGCCAACCCGTTTCCCAGATGTAACAGCTCCGGACTATATCCACTAGTGTTGTGTGAGGGGAAACAGTCTTTGCCAACCGCGTGCAGACAATGGAAGAACTTAAGAATGTTAAGGCATATTACACTACTGGCCATTAAAATTGCTACACCACGAAGATGACGTACTACAGACGCGAAATTTAACCGACAGGATGAAGATGCTGTGATATGCAAATAATTAGCTTTTCAGACCATTCACACAAGGTTGGCGCCGGCGGCGACTCCTACAACGTGCTGACATAAGGAAAGTTTCTAACCGATTTCTCATACACAAACAGCAGTTGACCGGCGTTGCCTGGTGAAACGTTGTTGTGATGCCTCGTGTAAGGAGGAGAAATGCGTACCATCACGTTTCCGACTTTGATAAAGGTCGGATTGTGGCCTATCGCGATTGCGGTTTATCGTATCGCGACATTGCTGCTCGCTTTGGTCGAGATCCAATGACTGTTACCAGAATATGAAATCGATGGGTTCAGGAGGGTAATACAGAACGCCGTGCTGGATCCCAACGGCCTCGTATCACTAGCAGTCGAGATGACAGGCATCTTATCCGCATGGCTGTAACGGATCGTGCAGCCACGTCTCGAGCCCTGAGTCAACAGATGGGGACGTTTGCAAGACAACAACCATCTGCATGAACGGTTCGACGACGTTTGCAGCAGCATGGACTATCAGCTCGGAGACCATGGCTGCGGTTACCCTTCACGCTGCATCACAGACAGGAGCGCCTGCGATAGTGTACTCAACGACGAACCTAGGTGCACGAATGGCAAAACGTCATTTTTCCGATGAATCCAGGTTCTGTTTACAGCATCATGATGGTCGCATCCGTATTTGGTTACATCGCGGTGACCGCACATTGGAAGCGTGTATTCGTCATCGCCATACTGGCATATCGCCCTGCATGATGGTATGGGGTGCCATTAGTTACACGTTTCGGTCACCTCTTGTTGGCATTGACGGCACTTTGAACAGTGGACGTCACATTTCAGATGTGTGACGACCCGTGGCTTCATTCGATCCCTGCGAAACCCTACTTTCCAGCAGGATAATGCACGACCGCATGTTACAGGTCCTGTACGGGCCTTTCTGGATACAGAAAATGTTCGACTGCTGCTCTGGCCAACACATTCTCCAGATCTCTCACCAATTGAAAACGTCTGGTCAATGGTGGCCGAGCAACTGGCTCTGTTTGACTCCATGGCCAGGCGTATCAAGGCCGTTATTAAGACCAGAGGTGGTTGTTCTGGGTACTGATTTCTCAGGATCTATGCACCCAAATTGCGTGAAAATGTAATCACATGTCCTAGTATAATATATTTGTCCAATGAATACCCGTTTATCATCTGCATTTTTTCTTGGTGTAGCAATTTCAATGGCCAGTAGTGTATGAATCCCTTCTTACAATGCCTTTATTAGTGCATCCAGACAAAGGTGGACGTTTGGAGGAAGTTATTTTCAAGGTGTAATGCAGTCTGTGGTTATGTAGGCTTTCCCGGCGTAATGACTGATGATGCTCTTCTCGGATATGCAGTTGGTCCGTTGAAATCATCTTGACACAAAATTTCACGGGCCAACTGGCCGCCATCTTCAGCGATTATGTCGATATGCGTTACATACTGTAGTGACTGCCAATTTATGTACAAGGGGCGTTCAATAAGTAGTGCAAACATTTTTTTCGTAAAGCTCCTGGTATTAGTCAGGGTTCCAGTACACCATTTTGTTCCCCACTCTTCTGGCAACAAAACCCTATTTTTTACAAAATCTCCGTACAATGCGACCGCCGTACGTCACTTTACTGGTAGGGCCTGTATGCTCGCATCGCGCCACTGTACTGGTCGACGTCGGAGCCAATGGCGTCCTGCATCAATAACTTCCGATCATCCATGTACTGCTTCCTATGGAGTGCATCCTTCATTGGACCAGATAGATGCAGAAGGTGCGAGATCCGGGGTAGAGGGTAGATGAGAAAGAACAGGCCAATGAAGTTTTGTGAGCCCTTCTCGGGGGTGCATTCTTGGGTGAGGTCTTGCGTCGTCATGGAGGAGAAGTTCGTTTGCATTTTTGTGGCAACGAACCCACTGAAGTCGTTTCTTCAGTTTCCTGAGGGTAGCGCAAGACACTCTCTAGTTCGTCGTTACACCATGAGGGAGGACATTAAACAGAATAACCCGTTCAGACTCCCAGAAGACCGTCGCCATGACTTTGCCGGCTGAGGGTGCGGCTTTGAACTTTTTCTTCGGAGGGGAGGTAGTGTGGCCCCACTCCACAGATTGCCAGTTTTCTTTCCGGTTCTATGCTATGAACCCATCTTTCATTCCTGGGACGATTTTCTGCGAAATGAGCACCCCAACTGGTGGTGGACGCATGTGCCAGCGATACCAATAGAGTCGTCCAGTTGTGTAGCGAGATGCTTGATTATGATCTGTCGATCACCTCGAATGAGAGTGTCCACACGTTCCAACATTACAGAATCACAGCTGTGTGCGGCCGGCCGGCACGTTGGAGATCGGACAAGTTTGCGCGATCTTTTGGCTGTAACGACAGACGCTTCGACCAACTTCTTACCATGCTTTTGTTCACTGATAAGTCTCCGTAGACATTCCGCAAGCGTCTATGAACATCTGAGAAGCTGTGTTCTTCTGCCAAAAGAAACTGAATGTCAGGTCTCTATTTGGAAGGCACCTGCGATAGAGGTGACATTTTGAAGGCGCCACCTACTGAACTTCGTGAAATTAAAGGGACTGAAGTGGAAATATTCCACGACGTCCCCACAAATTCCGAATTTTTTAGCCGAAACAGGCCGAAAAAAAGTGTTACATTACTTATTGAATGCCCCTTGTACTTATATTTCATAACTGTATTAAATTACTACTTGCTTACACCACATTTCTGTTATCAGTTTAAGTTGGCAGATAAAATACGCGCCACCCTTTCCTCGTGGAAAAGTGCCATCTCTTTCGGTATGACTAGCAGCTTACATCGAAAGAAAAGCACGATGAAAAAAATGCAAACAGGAATGGGGCGCGACTTGGGCCAGAAACGTGAGACGGCAAGATGGTTGTTAGAAACGGGTGGTGAGGGGTTGAGGGGGGGGGGGGGCAACAGGGGAGAGCGCTCGTCTTATCGGGCCGACAGGACAGCAGCTGAGGGAGCGGCAGGTCGATACCCGAGCACTGTGCGCGCGCTGCCGCCGGCCGCGTCCCGCCACCCACCACCCTGCACGTGTTGACAACACCGACAAGTGCTCAGCACACGGCGTCTCCGGGCCTGGGTGTCTCAGTGCCGGACTACAAATCCAAACACACTGGGTGCCGCCCCCGATCTGCTTCACCTTTTTGTTTTGTGATATTTGCTTTCTGGTAGAAAAAATACAAGCTCGTATTAGAGCTTCTTCAGGTTTGTGAAGACAGTTAGACAGTTAAGCTACGCTGAGGAGACAAAAGTGATTGGACAGCGTTATGCAGATACACAGATGATAGTAGTATTGCGTACACAAGATGTAAAAGGGCAGTGCACTGACAGATCTGGCATTTGTACTCAGGTGAAAAGATTTCCGACGTATTTATGGACGCACGACGGGAATTGACATACACTGAATGCGGAATCGTTGTTATAGCTAGACGAATTTTGGAAATTGTTATGGAATTCTGTATTCGGACATCAATAGTGTGCCGGGAATATCAACATTCAGGCATTACCTCTCACCACGGAGAAAGCAGTGAGCGACGGCCTTCATTTAACGACGGAGAACAGAGGCGTATGCATAGAGTTGTCTGTGCTAGCAGAGAAGCAGCACTGCGTGAAATAACCAGGGAAATCAATGTGGGACGAACGACGAACGTATCCATTAGGTTAGTATGGCGAAATCTGGCGTTAATGGAATGTGGCAGCAGACGAATGACACGAGTGGCTCTGCTGACAGCACGACATCACGTGAAGCGCCTCTCCTAGGCTCGTGACCATATGGTTAGATCCTAGGCGACTGGAAAACCGTGTCCTCGTCTGACGAGCCCCGGTTTCAGTTTGTAAGAGCTGATGGAGTGTCGAGCATACCCCACGAACCCATGGATCCAAGTTGTCGAAAAGGCACTGTGCAAGCTGGTGGTGGCTCCATAACGGTATGGGTTGTATTTACATGGAACTGACTGGGCTCTCTGGTCCAACTGAACAGATGATTGAAGGAAATGGTTATGTTCGGCTACTTGGAGGCCATTTGCAGCCAATCGTGGACTTCATGTTAACCAAAAAAGCGATGGAATTTTAATGGATGACAATGTGTCATGTCACCGGGTCACAATTGTTCGGGATTGGTTTGAAGAATATTCCGGACAGTTCGAGCGAGTGGTTTGACCACACAGATCACCCCACATGAATCCCATCGAGCATACGTGGGATATTATCGAGAGGTCAGTTCGTGCACAGAATCCTAGAGGCATACGGCTCAATATTTCCGCAGGGGACCTCCGAGGACTTGCCGGCTATTAAATAGGCACTCTCTCGTGTTGTGTGATATGGAGGAGCCGCGTTTTGGTTGAATGCTGGTGTCGGTTGTTGAGTTGTGTTGGTGTTGTTTGGGGGAAGAGACCAAACAGCGAGGTCATCGGTCTCATTGGATTAGGGAATGATGGGGAAGGAAATCCGCCGTGCCCTTTCAAAGGAACCATCCCGGCATTTGCCTGGAGCGATTTAGGGAAATCACCTAAATCGGGATGGCCGGACACGGGATCGAACCGTCGTCCACCCAAATGCGAGTCCAGTGTGCTAGCCACTGCGACACCTCGCTCGGTGGTTGCTGAGTGTTGCTGTATGGTGACACGGTATCATGTAACTGGATTGCGTATGGACGTGCACATATGCAATACGATTTTACTAATCATTCACGACATGGATGTGTTATACGGTTAATTTTTCGTCGATTCACGTTAAGAAATTGCTAAGGCTTCGGCGTGCTGGATTTGTACCCGTACATGTAGTTACTGGTTCTTCGTGTCTTTGTGAAGGTACTGAGTCACGAGTACAATCAGAATAGTAGTACAGTCAATTTGATCACTCTTCCTATCAATTAAGCTTTCTAAATGCATTGCGACTTGTACTGAACTGTGTTTATCTGTTATTATTACATACTGGGACTTTACGTGCCGCATGCTACCTATGCACTAACGGTTTGACTTATTTGTTCTTGCTATTCAGTTTGTCCGACCGCTTCATTTGCTATTTAAACACATTAACGTGACTTCTACTCTGCAGCCAGTATACGATCGTACGATTTGAAACGTAATCTGTGGCTTCAGCAATTTATAGCATTTTACAACTTTCTCACTGCATTGCATAGCATCCATTATTATGAATGTTATACATCCAGTTCTTTGCATGGTTTTCAGCAGATGAGGTAGGTCTTGACGCTGATGCAGATTTTAGAGACCCTGTGCTGTGTTCTAGAGCATTACTGCATTACACAGGACCACTACAAATGATTCATTCGTTTTTAAAGTTCTATACTTTCTAAAGTACTGCATGTACAGACATGACTGATGCATCAATAGAACATAAACTCACCAAGTTTGCATTGTGCCCACGAGCGGTGTTAGGAGTGCACTACCATGACAAAATGGCGACAGAGCAAGAAAAGAACTTTTGAGTGTTGCAATATACGAAATGTGCCTCTGTGACAACGGTGCAGCGTGCATTTAGAAGGAGTAATGGAAATGAACTGCCGTGTAAGCAGAGAATTGTGCATTTGTATCGACAATTTAGAGCACAGGTTGTCTTTGAAAACAGGAAAGTACCAAAAGTACCGGTCGACCGTGTGTGCCGGATACAACCGTGGAGAGGGCGAGGGAAAATTTCCTACGAAATTAAAAATAAATAAATAAAATAAAAAAATAAAAAAATAAAGAAATTTAAACAGTCCGCGCAAGCCACGAGCTTGTACAGCAAACTTTGTGGAAGATTTTGCGACGGCGGTTACATTTCAAACCATACCGTCTGCAGCTCGTGCAACAAATAATACCCGAAGTTATGCCTGACGCCTTCAATTTTGCATCACAATGCAGGAAGCACTCGAGAATAAAAATTTCGCCTCCAAACATTTTCAGCCACGAAGCAAGCTTCCAATTATCAGGTAAGGATAATCGCTACAATGTCAGAGTATAGGTCACTGAAAATCCTCATCAAATTTTAATGTTTTCTGTGTAATGTCACAACGAACCGACGGGTGTCTTTCTTCTGTGAGAGGGCTATGATAGGTGCCTGTTCCCCGTGTTGTACTTGTGGTTGTTCCACAACTGACTGTTGATTCCGAGAATTTCATCTTCGAATAAGACGGGGCACCGCCTACTGGAACACCGATGCTCGTCGCTACCTTAACGACGAACTTCCGCGTCGCTGGACTGGGTGTAGTGGTTCTGTTCCTTTGGCCCCCCAGATAGCCTGAGCTTACGCCTCATGAGTTTTTCCTGTGGTGGTACATTAAGGAGTGTTTACGTGCCCCCACTGCCAAGAACATTGGAACGGCTCAGAGAGCGACTAATGCTGCTGTCATGACCACTGACAGGATATTGCTACGTAAGATATGAGACTGACCAGCGGGGCACTCATAGAACATTTGTAGAGCGTAAAATGCAGACTTGTTGAGTTTACTGTTCAATTCAGTCATAACTCATATTTGTACATGTAAAACTTCAGAAAATAGAAAGCTCTGAAGATGAATGAATCATTTCTGGTGGCTCTATTTTTGAGTGTTGTTGTCACAGCCTGGGATTACATCTCCGTTTGCACGTACAAAGACACGTTGGTTAAACAGTTGCATACTTGTCGAGATACTAGATACGCCATCTCATATTCATTTACATTTAATTATTTCTTGCTACGCCTACTATTAACCGATGTGCTCTTAAAGTAAGTGGTAACTGCCCAGGCAAGTTTCTTTTACCCTCTCGAAGCCAGATAGCGTTCCTAAATTTTATGCATCGGTAAAAACTTTGCATATGAAGCAGCGCAGTTTTTCCAAATCATGGCACATTGGGATTTACTTACACTGGTAATTCAAGCTTAAAAAGAGCAGTAAACTTACAAAATTACTGTTCCAAATTAAAAAAAAAACTACAAACATATGTCCGGAAGCAAATACTTGTCGAGATGTTGCCCATTTCGTTCTATGATAGTCACCTGCCTGTCGACGTTACAACTAGACTTCATTCTTTGCACAACCCTCAGCCCTCCTTTTCAAAGAATCACGAACACGTGTCAACACACCTAGCTGCAGTCGGAATTGTGGCCACATGCTTAGGACAGACACTTCTGTAAGGTGTCCGCGTTGTCAGTACCTTTAAATATTGCCATATCGGTAAAATTTAAGGGATTTACGTCAGATGAACGAAGAGACCATGCTACTTGACCCCGCGACCAACCCATCACTCATTTAAACATACATAGCATGAAATGTCTTACGAGGGGCGAAGAAATTGGTTCAAAAATGGCTCTGAGCACTATGGGACTTAACATCTGTGGTCATCAGTCCCCTAGAACTTACAACTACTTAAAACTAACCTAAGGACATCACACACATCCATGCCCGAGGCAGGATTCGAACCTGCGACCGTAGCAGTCGCGCGGTTCCGGACTGAGCGCCTAGAACCGCTAGACCACCGCGGCCGGCGAAGAAATTGGTGGTAAAAGTGTAGGGCACTTCGTTACCCAAAATACCTGCCCATATATTGATGCTGTAGCGAAATTGATTTCTTGCTTCTATTATCACTCGAGAATTTACTTGTGACCAAAAGTGGTTATTGTGTATAACTTTTATCTCACTCTGTGTCAATAGCACCTGATCCGTAAATAAAATTTAGGCCTTGAACTATGGATCTTCAGCACTCCATCTTCGAATCCATTGTCAGAACTGGACTATATTATGGTGGCCTTGTGGCCTGGGAGCTTTCACACGTCGTACGTGATAAACTAACTTCGTTCAGACAAATCGCAACACCCGCACTTCCATATCCAGCGTGCGAGCTGTGAGAGTCTACTGCGGTCTCCTGTCGTCGTCAGGAACGCCGGAAAAAGAACTGTCATTTTCAGTACCGCTAGAATTTTGGTTTTCGAAAGCGAGTAAGCCCTGACCGTAACTAACTGAAAATAGCAGTTTTTGCTACTACTACAATTTCAAGGATATAGACAGTAAACGTGTTATAATAATTAAGAGAAAATGACAATAAATCTAGAAATGTTAGACAATTGGCACGGATGTTGAAACAACGGCAGAGGTGCAGGAAGCGCCTTATACACACGTACGGATATAATCCATTTGAGTCACTGTTAGGTACCAGCGTGTGACAAGTTAGAATGGAGCCCTACAACGGGAGGAGTCAACTGAGATACACCATTCGGTCAAACGCCGTAGTTTCATCACTCACCGGTAGAGCTGCGATGGTCCAAGACAAAATATTGGTCCTACTGTTGTTCATACACTACAGTTTGTGAAAATTGCAATACACAGAAGAAATGGTCTGAATCATTTCAAAATCGGAAGAGGTATAGGACAGTGGAGCCATGTTAAAGTTTTGTTCACAGTGGCACTGACGACAGTCCACAGAGGTCACCCAATAGTATTGACCGACAGGTTGGTCACACTCTTCGTCAGTTTCTGACGGGGGTCAAGGAAGTTAGCTTAGCTTAGTTTAGCTTAGATTAGAATCTGTTCTGTGTATGAAGTACGCTGGATTTTAACCTCCTAGTGTGGGATGGATACCACAACGTCTCTGTGCTACGAGACGATTGCTGCACTGCGGCTTTTGCTCTTCAAAAGATACCAAATGCATCTGAATGAGTTACTCGTATATCTGTCTCTGAGGCGAGTACTGTACACTCTGTTCTCAATTGTCGGCGTAAGAAGAAAAGTTTTACTAATATATGACATAAAAGGAAACACGGTCTTTTGCTGTATTTATTCGAAATTCTGAAGACATTACCCTTCAATGACTTTCATTCAGCATACGTGTGAAAGACAAGCAAAAAGTGTAAAGTAAGACACTCTGAACACTTAAAGCACTGAAAAGTGGAAACATATACACCACATTTACAACCACTTCATATAATAGAATCACAACACTTATGACATAAAAATGTCAGTAAGTAGTAATAATAATTTGTAGACAGCTTATACCCAGCTACCACACTGCGGTAATTATTAGGCATAAGATACGCCACCCTTTTCACATCAACAAATTATTTTTTGAGGTTATAATTTGCGCCTCAAATTTCCGATAAAGATGTTGCCTGCTTGTGGTTCTCAATTAATCTGTGATTTCAGTCTATAGATTCCGAACTGTCTTCTGATTATGGACTAAACTTATCGGTTTCTCACAGTCCATATTTCGTCCGTGAGAACGTCGGTCGATTTGACCGAAGAAAACAGACTGAATTCCTCCGATCGCCGTCCGAAGTCTGTACATTCGGTCAATGAGATCGGCTATAGCGTATTCGCGTTCGCAGTGGCGTTCTGATTTGAAAATATCGGCCGTCTGCGGCATATGTCGGTCGCCGGCGGAATCCACCGACATGGGTGCCATTATGTCTGCAGCCTAAGTGATTAAGATTGCAGAGAGATGGCATGCACTTAGGCTCAGCAGCGCCCTCTTTCGTGTGAGCTGACAGGTCAGCGGTACACCGCACTCACTCTTTGCAGAGCCGTCAAACGAAGTGGAAACGTACAGGCAAGCGCAAGCATGCATCGCCCACATCGAAGGACGCCGTATCAGGATGTCAGTTCGAACAGGGTAGAACGACTGGTCTCTGGGAAACAGGTTTGCGGTAACGCGACATTGCGGCTCGTACAGGACACGCTGATACGACAGCGATGCATACGAGGCGTGTTTTTTAAGTAAGTACCGTTTTGAAATTTAAAAAAGACGTGTTAAGTTATCGCAATAATTTTATTTTTGCGTGAAAGCCTGTACCTTAATCTACTTTTGTACATAATTTCCGTCAATACTGAGGCACTTGTCATAACGTTGTACCAGTTTTTGAATGCGCTCCTCACAGAAGTCTGCCGCCTGACTTGTTAACCACTGCATCACCGCTTTTTTGACTTCGTCATCGTCTTGAAGACGCTGACCTCCCAGGTGTTTCTTCAAATGCACGAACAGATGGTAGTCACTGTGCGCAAGATCGGGGCTGTACGGATGTCAGTTTCACCCAGAAAAGTGAAGTTCAAGCAAACAATTTTTGCCCGGAAAATCATGTGCACAGCTTTTTGGGACAGAAAAGGAGTATTGCTTGTGGAATTTCTGCCTCGTAATCAATCAATGCAGCAGCTTACTGTAAGACATTGCACAATCTGCGCCTTTCAATTCAGAACAAAAGACTTGGCAAGCTGACCAAGGGCATCGTTTTGCTGCAAGACAGTGCCCGTCCGCATGTGGCGAATAAGACCAAAGATCTCATCACATCTTTTTGGTGGGAAACTCTAGATCATCCTCCGTACAGCCCCGGTCTTGCGCCCAGTGACTACCATCTGTTCCTGCACTTGAAGAAACACCTGGGCGGTCAGCGTCTTCGTCATAGTCTTGAAGTCAGGCGGCAGACTTCTATGAGGAGGGTATCCAAAAACTGGTACAACTTCATGACAAGTGCCTCAATATTGACGGGAATTATGTAGAAAAGTAGATTAAGGTACAGGCTTTCATGTAAAAATAAAATTATTGAGATATCTTAGCACATCTTTTTTTATTCCAAACCGGTACTTACTTAAAAAACACGCCTCGTATATGGAACCAGTGGACTACACGATGTGACCACAGCACGGGATGACTGCCATTTTGTTCTCAAGGCCGGAACCGACAGGACAGCTTCGTTCACAGTGTTTGCTCGTCGGTCGTGGACTTGTTTGCGTTTTCTGAGCGCTGGAAAAAAATGTTCAAATGTGTGTGAAATCTTATGGAACTTTACTGCTAAGGTCATCAATCCCTAAGCTTACACACTACTTAACCTAAATTATCCTAAGGACAAACACGCACACCCATGCCCGAGGGAGGACTCGAACCTCCGCCGGGATCAGCCGCCCAGTCCTTGACTGCAGCGCCTTGGACCACACGGCTAATCCCGCGCGGCTGAGCGCTGGACCGGTGTCACGCATGACACTGTGTCGCCTTCCATCGACCAGAAACCACTAACGCCTTAGACTGCAATGGGCACGTAAACGTATTCGCTGGCATGCCTAGTGGCAAAACGTAGTGCTTTCGGACAGTGATAGCTGTAGGCGTGATAGACGCTACCGTGGTGGACCCAAACAGGCAAAACTGCACTGTTGAGCGGAATAGCGCAGAAACGCCTTAAGTGATGGTTTGAGGAGCCACTGGCTTCAACATGCCACGTCGCCTTCTGCATATTGAGGGTAATGTGAACAGCAACCGCTACATCAGGGAGGTTTGAGGGCTCGACGCACTGTCCCTCCTGCAGGCAGCTCCACACGCCATATTTCAGCAGGACTGACCATCCACATGTAGCGAGGAATGTGCTAGCCTTCTTCGAAGAACGGTAGGGGTGCCACTACTTCTGTAGCCTACACGATTGCCTGACATTTCGCCCACCGAACAGGTCTGGGGTACGGTAGGACAGTAACTTGTTCCTTCTGGTCGTCCTGCAATCATTGCCGTTGTGCCTGCAAACGCAGCATATCCTGGCCCTCCCTGTTTCCTTGCCGCAACGTATAGAAGCCCTCACTGCAGCAAGTGGCCGCTTCACACCGCGATGAATTCTCGCGTTCGAACTGCATGTACAATTCCGTAATTCTAATCATTTTTGTCTTGTCATGTCGATAATCTGTTAAGTAAATTCAGTGACATGTCTCGTCTCCTAGGTGTTGCAATGTGTCCACAAGCCGGGCAGGCAGAAGGCGCTGCCACTTAATGTCAAGAGCCAGGAAACGCGCCGATTACTGCTGACTAGTGTTACTCAGTCGAAAGAATTAAGTCCGCAACTCCATACCAACTAGCAAGTAAGCCCCAGGACGGATGACGTCAGCGAGTGTTGCCCGCAGAAGGCTTTATGAAGGCGGTGTGTATGCGAGGCCACGAGCGTACTGCTCATCGGTCATAAGAGGAGGCACGGACTGCTTGCAGCGAGCACGTCAACATCTATCATGCGGTGCGGATCTAACTTGTAAAATAGCGGCACGCTTTAGATTCGTAGACAGGTTTACTGTTTTAAATTGCCTCTCATGCGCAAACGATTTCATACCAATGGCGGAAAAAAGGGGTCAACATAGAGAAGCGAAATTCTGAAGAAATCTTTTAAAGGCTGTGAATCGAAAGAGAGAAAAAACAAACACTATGTTCTTTATTGGGCCCTACAAGAACAAAAAATTGTTATGAGCCATCAAATAATAACGTAAGTTAATCGTTTTAATTACTTAGACTGACATTACGTAACTATTATAAATATTTAATTAAAAACCTAACGAAATTTTGGATTTTATGAGGAACAATAAACAGATGCAAAATCCAGAAGGAAACAAGGCTGGATATTTACAAGACAATGGCAATACCATGGTGTTACATGGTAACAAATCATACATGTACGTCCAGACATTGGAAGTTATGTTTCTGCGGACACTGAAAGGATGTGAAAGGTCAGGGAAACGAATAAACAGGGAGATTAGAGAGAGATTGATATCGATGACCTCAAGATAAGAGACAAAACTGAACTACCAATATAATAAAAATGAAGAATTTAAGATTGATTCTGGAAGTCACGAATTAGAAACAAAGAAGGCGAAGAAATCTAGACACATGGAGAAAAAATTGTTATTGTACCAAGTATACAGCTGTAGTCTGATGCGAAGAGGGAAAAGAAACGGGAATGTTTACGTGCGGAGTTGTTTTGTATGCGCGGGAGCGTTACGGAGATGCTCCATAAATTTCAGTGGCAGACGGCGCAAGAGGAGTTGTGAATCAGTGAGGTCTGCTTTTGATAACTCCAAGAGCGTACGTTCCAAGAAGAGGAGAGCAGCACATTACTTGCACCCATATACATCTCGTAAACTGATCACAAAAAGAAAATCGGACAAATAAGAATCGCGTAAACTTCGTTCTGTCTAGAGTATGGTAATTACAAGAAAACTGTTTGCTCTGTGTTTTCTCTTATTTTAACTACGATTTCGTCATATTTTCTGAAGACAAGATCGACCGCCAGCTCAGCATTTGACTTAACAAACGTGGAAAACTTTCTACAGCCCTCACTCGGTCTGGCCACTGTAGCAGAATAGCGATAGTTAATATGCCGCGCGGATTCGATTCGGGTCTGTCCTTGTCTCGCAGACTAGCGTACTGTGCATTAAGCTATGCAGGCAAGTCGATTTGTAGCTCTAACCATACGTAATCTTCCAATAAAATCTTCAGTCCTCATAAGATTCCACCCCATGGTTCTAATGGCTCTGAGCACTATGGGACTTAACATCTGAGGTTATCAGTCCCCTAGAACTTAGAACTACTTAAACCTAACTAACCTAAAGACATTACACACATCGATGCCCGAGGCATGATTCTAACTTGCGACCGTAGCGGTCGCGCGAATCCAGACTGAAGCGCCTAGAACCGCTCGGCCTCAACGGACGGCTATTCCACCCAATGAGGTAACGAATGTACAGAAGATGCGCTGTCGTTTCTGGGACTTGACACGTGTATTTAATTAATTCTGCTTTACGGAACAGCGTAACTTGTCTGTGAATTGATGGGCTGACTACGAGAGTTAACAACCAGTTTATCATAAACAGACGAGTGCGTCAATTACAAATACAAGAGGGCTTTCATTTACGCTCCTCGCATTTTGACGGAATGTTCAACTGTTTACTGTTCGCATGTACCGTGTTTCTAGTTGTTACATTTAACGACATTGGTCTTATAGTTATTGGTTCTCTCCTACGCTTCACCACTGGAATAGATCTGTAGACTGGATACTTTAAAGATCCAGGCGTACAATGTCTTATATTACGCTTCGTAGGTAGTTGAATATTTCCTTTTCTTTTGCGTGTACTTCCTGTTACTCTGTGTATTCCGGTTTCACTTCTGCACTAGAAGTGCAATGACGCATATTTGGGCGGAGCAGAATGGGAATACCTGCTTTGCCTCCCAACATAATTTTTCCTTATTACGGCGAATTCCGGAATGACTTCTTTGAAGAAGGGCACCGCCGGTTTCATTCTATGTTTTTGTCCTAGGGGTAATTGAAGTCCGTTCCTGACAGTCTCTTCGTCGATGAGACAAGTCCAAATTTCTCTCTTTACTTCCACGTTTTAATGCTGTTCATTGGCTAGAAAAACCACCTGATCTGAACTCCGCTCTGCCGACTTCACTGACTAAAAACTTTTTTGTCCGCCATCAGCACAACAGGAAACCATTATCTTGCAAGTGCCGAAGGACGCATATTGCGTAATGGCTTCTGTGGGAGATTCCCATTCACAACAACTCCGTTTTCTTCTCTTTGCCTCCGACGGGGCATTTAAAAAAAGAAGTATTGCATCGAGGAGTCTTCGCGAGTGTGCCGAAGACTCAAAGCGCTCTTGACTCGGCGTCAAATTCACTGGCCGCAGAGATGACGCTCTCGATACAAGTGCTACGCTCTTAAACGTGCCTTGTATTGCACGGGTTCATACGTCGCCAATCTGAGCTATATATAGAGAGAAATGTAAACACTGTTCCACAGAACTATAGTGATCCAGTCGTATTGGGATTTATCAGAGAATACGATTTTTCACATCTACCAAAACGTCGCTATCGAAAATAAACAATAAGCAAAGGCATGGCAAGACAGTTGTAGCAGACTTTTTAAACACCTATTTCTCGTGGGCGGCTCAGATTTATTACGTCTATTACAAGTATCTATATGTATTCGGTAAATGTGTGCTAGGTAACATCATTCGCGACAAGAAAATAAAATATGTTGATTCTAGAATTGATTGGTTCCGACAGATTTATAGGGTGAGCGATTCGATCCACAGTACCACTTGGGATTTTTCGTTGAGTCAGGATTAGAACGGGGTCCGTTGCGCGTTATTAGGGTAGCTGACAAGCTACTTGAGTGAGAAACCAGGAAATATGGATATAAAATGTTTTCATATAACTAACTCACTGTGAATCGACTGACAGTCGAAAAGAAAACTGCATTTGCACCTAGTTTAATTAATTTGATTGCTAACAGTAACTTCGAAGTAATTATTATATATGGGCTATTCCGTCGGTACTTGGATAAACATAGATACATTAAAAACTTAAGTACATAGTAATGATGTTCCACAATAATATTACTTTAATAGTTCGTTATGAACCAGCTGTCAGCTCTCTAGGTCACCATCAGATAACTTAATTCTATACAGATAGTCCACACATCAGCGACAGTTCATAACCGTAAAAAGATTGTTTTTCAAAGAAATGTGACGTTTTACTACTACATATCTATACAAAAACAAAAGCATGATGAAACTGACAAAGAAGCTGTAAACAAATAAATCTTATATTACTTGTACTCAAAGTAATACAAGATATGAATATAAAGTAACGTAAAACTTATTTGTTCGGGGCTTCTTTGTGAATTTCATCATACCTGTGTTTTAGTATCGATATACAGCCGTAAAAGTCACATATCTTTGAAAAACAATCTTTGTACATCTATGAACTCTCGTTGATGCCGTGTGGCTTATCGGCTTAGTATTAAGGATGACCTAGAGAATATAGATGGATGACTTAGAAAGTCGAAAACCGTATCATAACGAATTATTAAATAAATGTCATTGTATAACATCAAAACTGCGTATTTACGTTTTCAGTTGTTAATATTGTCGTATTTCTCGTTAAGCATTATCGAAAGGTAAATATTATCGAAATGGACTTATTAAAGCGAAATGACGGGTAGCTGAAATGATTAAACAAAAATGTGGTGTTTACGACTGATCCAATTTCAAATACAGTTTTGGTTCAATATGATAAAATTCATATGTGTGGGTGTTTTTAGTCGTGCTGCGGAATATGGGCGTAATTCTAGACAGTAGACAACAGTATAAAAAAGTATTTACATTACGCAGCTTCAGTCAATGTAATACAAGGGGGAATTTCATTAATTGATGCAACACCTTTTTTTCTGTAAGCAGGTTGGTTTTATTCAGGATTCCGATACATCATGTTATTCTCCACGCCTTTGGGTATAAAACCCTCTTTTCAGCATAATCTCCATTCAAAGCCACGGTCTTACGCCTCGTTATTGGGAGGGCCTGTATGCTGTCATGATATCACTCTACTGGTCGACGTCTGAGCCAACGTCTTGCTGCATCAGTAACGTCCCCATCATCCGAGTACTGCTTTCAGTGGAATGCATCTATCGTTGGGCCAAACAACTGGAATTCTAAAGGTGCGAGGTCTGGGCTGTAGGGTGGATGAGTATTGTGAGTTCCTCTAAAGTGCGCAAACTTGTGTGACGTGAAAAATGGGTACGATCAGACTCGTAAAGCGCAATCAATACCTCACAGATGGTCCTTCGTTGCTCTTTATGGCCTTTTCTTAGGTGGCGAGGAACCAGCGGGCACACATCTTTGAGTGCCCCAACTGGTGTACGAGTGTGTCAGCACTGCCAACAGAGACGTCCAGTCGACCAGCGTGGTGTTTGATTATGATCTGTCGATCACGTCGATTGAGAGTGTCATCGCGTTCCAACATTGCAAGAGTCACTGCTTTGTGCGGTTTAGAGCGATGATGACAGAAGCCTCGTCCGACAAGTCACAGTGCTTTTTCTCACTGTTAGCACCGGAGACATTCCGCAAGCGCCTACTTCGTGTGTAGACTACTGGCCATTAAAATTGCTACAAATGATTAGCTTCTCAGAGCATTCACACAAGGTTGGCGCCGGTGGCGCCACCTACAACGTGCTGACATGAGGAACGTTTCGAACCATTTCTTATACACAAACAGCAGTTGACCGGCGTTGCCTGGTGAAACGTTGTTGTGATGCCTCGTGTAAGGAGGAGAAACGCGTACCATCACCTTTCCGACTTTGATAAAGGTCGGAATATAGCCCATCGCGATTGCGGTTTATCGTATCGCGACATTGCTGCTCGCGTTGGTTCAAAAATGGTTCAAATGGCTCTGAGCACTATGGGACTTAACATCTGTGGTCATCAGTCCCCTAGAACTTAGAACTACTTAAACCTAACTAACCTAAGGACATCACACACATTCATGCCCGAGGCAGGATTCGAACCTGCGACCGTAGCGGTCACGCTGTTCCAGACTGAAGCGCCTAGAACCGCACGGCCACACCGGCCGGCTGCTCGCGTTGGTCGAGATCCAATGACTGTTACCAGAATATGGAATCGGTGGGTTCAGGAGGGTAATACGGAACGCCGTTCTGGATCCCAACGGCCTCGTATCACTAGCAGTCGAGATGACAGGCATCTTATCTGCATGGCTATAACGTATCGTGCAGCCACGTCTCAATTCCTGGGTTAACAGTTGGGGACGTTTGCAAGACAACAACCATCTGCACGAACAGTTCGACGACGCTTGCAGCAGCATGGACTAACAGCTCGGAGACTATGGCTGCGGTTACCCTTGACGTTGCGTCACAGACAGGAGCGTCTGCGATGGTGTACTCAACGACGAACCTGGGTGCACAATTGGCAAAACGTCATTTTTTTCTTATGAATCCAGGTTCTGTTTACAGAATCATGATGGTCGCATCCGTGTTTGACGACATCGCGGTGAACGCACATTGTAAGCGTGTATTCGTCATCGCCATACTGGCGTATCACCCGGCGTGATTGTATGGGGTGCCACTGGTTACACGTCTCGGTCACCTCTTGTTCGCAGTGACGGCACTTTGAACAGTGGACGTTACATTTCAGATGTGTTATGACCCGTGGCTCTACCCTTCATTCGATCCCCGCGAAACCCTACATTTCAGCAGGATAATGTACGACCGCATGTTGCAGGTCCTGTACGAGCCTTTCTGGATATAGAAAATGTTCGACTGCTACCCTGGTTAGCACATTCTCCAGATCTCTCACCAACTGAAAACGTCTGGTCAATGGTGGCCGAGCAACTGACATGTCACAGTACGCCAGTCACTACTCTTGATGAACTGTGGTATCGTGTTGAAGCTGCATGGGCAGCTGTACCTGTACACACCATCCAAGCTCTGTTTGACTCAATGCCCAGTCGTATCAAGGCCGTTATTACGGCCAGAGGTGGTTGTTCTGCGTACTGATTTCTCAGGTAGCAATTTTAATGGCCAGTAGTGTATATCTGCGATGCTCTGGTTTTCCGCCAGAAGAAACTCAATGACAGGTCTCTGCTTGGAACGCACCTCCATTACAGACGCCATTTTGAAGGCTACGTAAAGCGCCGGCACCTATTGGAACTTCATGAAATTAAAGAGGCTGAAGTGGGAATATTCCACGATGTCCCATAACAAATTCCGCGTTTTTCACAAATAAGTGTTGCATTACTTATTGGACGCCGCTCGTAGAATTAAAAATGTCCCAATGACTGTCGATAAAATACAGTGATATCGGATATGACAGATGCTGTGCTTTATACTGTGATTAGACATCACTACCGTCGTATAGATTTAGAGATTGTTACTGGTCGCATGCCGAGTGTTAAGTGTTCTCTTGGTTGTCTGCTCGGGCTTGCTGCAGGTTCTCGAGCAGGCTACCAACAATTATTGCGCCGGGAAAAGCTATGAAGTTGTTTAGTCTGTTTTCATTATTTAATTAAAATGAACAAATAAGTGTGCTATTTGTTTCCTTAAATCAAAAGACTGTGAATATTCTTTTAGTAGCAATAGTAGCGAACTCCATACCCACAGTAATTTTCACTGTGTAAAACAGCTGTGTTAGAAGCCGCACCCTAAGGAGAGGAATTTCATAGGGGAAAACCATACATCTTCAGAAGACGTTAGGTGGGCAGACTTCTCTTCCGACAATCAGCAGACCACCCAGTGCACACAGCTAGGATTTACTCTACAGTTTATCCAAAATGGCGAATAGCTTACGCAGTTAGCATATTTCGATGCAGAAATGGGCCGCGGCAGGGAACTTTGTTTTCGTCAGCAAGACAGGAATTGCTACAATTTGAACAACAGCAACAAACATTTTAGAATTAATGTGACTTTAGTGAAGGTGGAGTTCGCTATAAGGACGGGGAAACAGTCAGTGACAGACGGAGTTGGTTAGGGAATGAGGTCGCCGCTGCGTGTATCTGTATAGCGCATCTGTGTTTGGAAAGTAGTGGCCCGCGTTATCAGGGGGATCGGTGGCCGAGGCGGGCAGCTGAAAGCCCTTATTGTACACAGCTTCCGGGAGCAGCCGTGCCCGTGACGTGTGCTGCGCTCGCTGCTACAGCGGCCGGAACTCCTGGCGCTCTTCGGCGCGACGCTTTTTGCAGAACAGCAGGTGGCGGAAAGTGGACACGCGCTTTCCACGGAAGAAGCGCAGCTGTACGGCCTATACTTTACAAAGGGCCGCACATGCACAGCGTTCGTTCACGTTACAGAGCAGGCCAGAGATAGGTGTTCGCAATGCGTCTCCGTGTCAAGCCGGAGGCAGGGAGGATACCATTTGGTAGTCAATGGTTCAAATGGCTCTGAGCACTATGGGACTTAACATCTGAGGTCATCAGTCCCCTAGAACTTAGAACTACTTAAACCTAACTAACCTAAGGACATCACACGCATCCATGTCCGAGGCAGGATTCGAACCGGTGACCGTAGCGGTCGGGCGGTTCCAGACTGAAGCGCCTAGAACCGCTCGTCCACACTGGCCGGCGGTAGTCAATGAACAGATGTTAACTATTTACATCTTCATGCCACCAACATATGAATCCACTGCATTTTGTGAACGGTCTTTCCCTCACATTCTATTTTTGCCGCGTACAGACGTTTCCACGTGCAGGGTATCTGTCCCATGAGTCGTTCAGGTGGATTTTCTCTGGTGTTTCGGTAGATATTTGCAAATTCGTTTTTGCAACGTATAACTGGAGTCAGTCCAAAAAAAATCACGCTCATCACGTCTTTCATACGTCGGATTGTTTCCCTTTACAAACACAATGATTTTTAAAGTGGAATTTTACGTGCCCATTCGACAAAGCGGTCATAAATTAGTCTAGTGCGATACTCGTTTCATCGATGTGTATTAAAAAGGACACTAAAGCAAGAAGAATAATCAGTGCTCCAGCGCCGTCCTGGGCCCCACTGACTGCTACCGGCGCGCAGAAGCGCTGCTCAGTCGCTGCTGGAGTACTGGTCATTCTACGTGTTTTAGTGTACCCGTTATATACACTACTGGCCATTAAAATTGCTACACCAAGAAGAAATGCAGATGATAAACAGGTATTCATTGGACAAATATATTATACTATAACTGACAGGTGATTACATTTTCACGCAATTTGGGTGCATAGACCCTGAGAAATCAGTACCCAGAACAACCACCTCTGGCGTAATAACGGCCTTGATACGCCTGGGTATTGACTCAAACAGAGCTTGGATGGCGTGTACAGGTACAGCTGCCCACGCAGCTTCTACACGATACCACAGTCCATCAAGAGTAGTGACTGGCGTATTGTGACGAGCCAGTTGCTCGGCCACCATTGACCAGACGTTTTCAGTTGGTGAGAGATCTGGAGAATGTGCTGGCCAGGGTAGCAGTCGAACATTTCCTATATCCAGAAATGCCCGTACAGGACCTGCAACATGCGGTCGTTCATTATCCTGCTGAAATTTAGGGTTTCGCAGAACCTGCATTCGTGCGAAAAAATGACGTTTTGCCATTCGTGCAGCCAGGTTCGTCGTTGAGTACACCATCGTAGGCGCTCCTGTCTGTGATGCAGCGTCAAGGGTAACCGGAGCCATGGTCCCCGAGCTGATAGTCCATGCTGCTGCAAACGTCGTCGAACTGTTCGTGCAGATGGTCGTTGTCTTGCAAACGTCCCCATCTGTTGACTCAGGGATCGAGACGTGGCTGCACGATCCGTTACAGCCATGCGGATAAGATGACTGTCATCTCGACTGCTAGTGATGCGAGGCCGTTGGGATCCAGCAGGGCGTTCCGTAATACCCTCCTGAAGCCACCGATTCCATATTCTGCTAACAGTCATTGGATCTCGACCAACGCGAGCAGCAATGTCGGGATACGATAAACCGCAATCGCGATAGGCTACAATCCGATCTTTATGAAAGTCGGGAACGTGATGGTACGCATTTCTCCTCATTACACGAGGCATCACAACAACGTTTCACTAGGAAACGCCGGTCAACTGCTGTTTGTGAATGAGAAATCGGTTGGAAACTTCCCTCATGTCAGCACGTTGTAGGTGTCGCTATCGGCGCCAACCTTGTGTGAATGCTCTGGAAAGCCAATCATTTTCATATCACAGCATGTTCTTCCTGTCGGTTAAATTTCTCGTCTGTAGCACGTCATTTTCGTGGTGCAGCAATTTTAATGGTCAGTAGTATATATATATATATATATATATATATATATATATATATATATATATATATATACTCTGGGACCACTATCGAATCGACACATAAAATTCTGATTTAAAAATCGTCAAAAGTGGTTCGGCAGCAACCGGGAAAAACAGTACAATTGTTTTGAAAAAATACGTTTTCTAGAAACTGTGGTGCAAAATCTACTACAGACGTGGGCGAGGAATACATCGTGAAAGAAGAAGAAAACTTATTGTCCTCTGAAAATAGTTAATCAAAAAGAGTACACTCTGCTGACGAAAGGCGTGGGATACTCCCCCATACGTGTCGGACCTCGTTTTGCTCGGGGTAGTGCAGCAACTCAGCGTGGCATGGGCTCAACTAGTCGTTGGAAGTCCCGTGCGGAAATATTGAGCCATTCTGCCTCTATAGCAGCCCACAATTGCGGAAGTGTTGACGGTGCAGGGTTTTGAGTACGAACTACCCTCTCGATTACGTCCTATAAATATCCGATGGGATTCATGTCGGGCGATCTGGGTGACAAAACTACTCACTCGAATGTCCAGAATGTCCTTCAAACGAATCGCGAACAATTGTGGCCCGATGACATGGCGCATTCTCATCACAAAAATTCCACCGTCGTTTTAGGAATATGAAGTCCATGAATGGCTGCAAACGGTCACCAAGTAGCGATACATTCCTATTTGCAGTCACTGGTCGGTTTAGTTGATCCAGAGGACTCAGGTAATTCCATGTAAACACAGTCCACACCATTATGGTTCAAATGGCTCTGAGCACTATGGGACTCAACTTCTGAGGTCATTAGTCCCCTAGAACTTAGAACTAGTTAAACCTACTAACCTAAGGACATCACAAACATCCATGCCCGAGGCAGGATTCGAACCTGCGACCGTAGCGGTCCCGCGGTTCCAGACCGCAGCGCCTTTAACCGCACGGCCACTTCGGCCGGCACACCATTATGGGGCCACCACCAGCTTGCACAGTGCCTTTTGTTGACAGCTTGGGTCCATGGCTTCATCGGGACTGCGCCACACTCGAACGCTACCATCAGCTCTTACCGACTGAAATCAGGACTCATCTGACCAGGCCACGGTTTTCCAGTCGTCTGGGATTCTACCGACATGATAACGAACCCAAGAGAGGCGCTGCAGGCGATGTCGTACTGTTAACGAGGGCACTCGAAATTTTGTCGCACTGTCCTAAGGGATACGTTCATCGTACGTCCCACATTGATTTCTGCGGTTATTTCACGCAGTGCTGCTTGTCTGTTAGCACTGATAACTCTACCCAAATGCCGCTGCTGTCGGTCGTTAAGTGAAGGCTGTCCATGGTGAGAGGCAATGCCTGAACAATCTTGACACAGTGGACCTCGCAATACTGAATTCCCTAACGGTTTCCGAAACTGAATGTTCCATGCGTCCAGCTTCAACTACCACTCAGCGTTCAAAGTCTGTTTATTTCACTCGGGCGGCCCATGTCGGAAACCTTTTAACATGAATCACACGAATACAAATGACAGCCCCGCCAATGCACTGCTATTTTATGCGTTGTGCAAGAGATAGCACCGGAATCTGTATATATGCATAAAGCTTTTCCATGTATAGCACAACCCTTTAGATTCTCGTAACGATAGCATAGGATGTACATGCATCTTTCTCTCCCTTCGCCTAGTCCTTTTAATGGAAAGCACAAGGTGGAGCATAAATGTTCTCATATTGCCCGACATGTTCCCAGACCGAGTGTGGTGGCTGGACTGGCTGCGCTGCATGGCGGCCCAGTGTAACAGGCTCCGTGTGATACAGTGTGGCTGTCGACACGGCATCCAGTCAGCAGCCGGCTACCCTAATCTAATAAACAGGCTCCTTAACAATCAGTTACCAATGACGAGCAGCGCCACAGTGGCGGACTACTGTAATAAAGGCCTTAGGCACTGCATAAAATTCCGGATTTCAGAGTTTCCTGGTAACATATACACTTATGAGAAAAAATACGAGGATTGACCAGGAAGTAAGTTCCGATCGGTCGCGAAATGGAAACCACAGTGAGAACCAGAAACGTTTTATTTGCAACAGTTAGGTACACCTTCCGCCTGCTTCTCTACATAGTCGCCGCTCCTACTTAAAGTGCTGTCGTAGTGTTGTATCAACTTTCCAATAGCCTCGTCATAGAAAGCAGCCGCCTGTGCTTTCGGCCAGTTATCTGCACTAGTCTGCAGCTCGTTTGTGGAAAAATTTTGTCTTAATAGCCAGCGGTTCCTGTGAGCAGAGATGAGACTCAGGGGGAGCCAATTACGGACTGTATTGTGGGTGATCAGACACTTCTCATCGGAAACGCTGCAGGAGCGTCTTCATTGCCCCTGCAGTGTGCGGCCGAGAATTGGCACGAAGAAGGAACTGCTCGACAGTTGTGTTATGTGGGCTGCATGACACAGGCGAAATCTATAACGAGGCCCTCATACTTGGCGGGAGACGCTATTCCCTACGCACCTTTAAGTGCTCACTGTTCACTCAGAACTGAAAAGAGCGGCGCGACACGATCGACGGGCATACTAGAGACACTGCCCAACACATCTGTGCAAAGCTTTACAGGATTTTCCCAGTGGTCTCCATTTAGCGACTGACCGGAACTCCCTTTCTGGACAACCCTCGTATTATGATCACTGCAGATTGATGGACTGAGTGCCGCTTGGTGGCGTTGCGGGAACGTGACTCTGTGAGTGCAGAACGTAAACGGAGCAGAGAAGAGTAGGGAATCATTCTAGCGATGTCACGGTCTGCAATTGCATAAAACCTCTCACCTAAGTTACTTTGACAAAGGGCACATTGTTATGGCCAGTCGCCTGGGAACGGGTAACTCAGAAAGGGCGAAGCTGGTCGGTTGTTCGAGTACTATCGTTGTGAGGGTCTAAGGAAGTGGTTGAATACCAGTGAAACCACCAACAGGCGACAAGATCAACTTACAGTCGTACTGTTCATCACAGAACGTGGAGGCCGGACGCGTGTCCACTCTGTAAAGCATGTTAGGCGGCGACCTGTGGTGCATCTGAAGGCAGAGGCAAGGCTGGTATCGCGGATCGCACCGTTCAGTGCATATCGTTGTATATGGAGCTGCACACCGGGCGACACACCTGTGTCCACTTTTTGGCCCGGCGATATCATCTGTTGCGATTTCTGTTGGGAACGGGATCATGGTGATAGGACCGTGGATCAATGGAAACCTGTCACTTGGTCAGATGAATCAAAGTTCCTCCTTACAACAGGTCGATGGTCGCATCCACATCCTTCTGGCGAACGGCTACACGGAACATGCATCGCTCCACGGACGCCCGCCTGTGGGGGCAGTGTAAATCTATGCTGAACATTTAACAGGGCTACCGTGGGACCTTTAGCAGTGAGCGAAGACATCACCATGGCAGCGGCCTACGTGAACATTCTGTGGACCACCTGTATCCCTTCACACTTGATGCCTTTCCCGGAGGCGATGGCGTCTTCCGGCAAGATAACTCTTCATACCACAAAGCCTGTCTCCAACTACAATGGTTTCAGAAGCTTGATAGTGAACTCACGTTAATGCCTTGGCCACCAAATTCGCCTGATCTGAACGCAATAAAACACAGCTGGGGTGCTATCTGGAGCCATCTCCGCATCCTCAAACAAGCGGCCCGTAACATACAGGAATTGCATTACCTGTGCAGACATCTGTTGCCGCATACCTCCATAAACGTACCAAGCAGTTACAGAATCCATTCCAAGCATAATCGCTTACAGTGCTTTCCAAAGGTGGACCAACACGCTATTATACAGGTATTCCAGAATGCGAATCTAGAACAATTGCTAACATGAGTAATTTAGAAGTACATATCCTCGGTGTAGCGAAGCAGCTTAAAACGCTTAATAAAGGCAAGTTCTCCAGTCCAGACTGTATATCAATTACTTTCCTTTCAGAGAATGCTGATACAACAGCTACTCACTTAGCAAAAAAATGTTCAAATGTGTGTGAAATCTTATGGGACTTAACTGCTAAGGTCATCAGTCCCTAAGCTTACACACTACTTAACCTAAATGACCCTAAGGACAAACACACACCCCCATGCTCAGGGACCAGCCGCGCAGTCCATGACTGCAGCGCCTTAGACCGCTCGGCTAATCCCGCGCACTTACTTAGCAATTACATACAACCGCTCGCTCGTCGAAAGATCCGAACCTGAAGATTGGAAAGTTGCACTAGTCACAGCAATACCCAAGAAAGGAAATAGGAGTAATCCACTGAATTACAAACCCACATGGCTAACGTCGATTTCCAGTAGGATTTTGGAACATATGAATTACCCCGTGGAAAACGATTTATTGACAAACAGTCAGCATGGATTCAGCAAATAACATTTTTATGAAACACAACTAGCTCTTCATTCTCACGAAGTAATGATTGCTACCGTTGGTTGCACATTTTCAGATTTCCGAAAGGCTTTTGACACTGTTCCTCACAAGCGACTTCTAATCAAAATGCGCGCCTATGGAGTATCGTCTCAGTTGTGCCTCTGGATTCGTGGGCTTCTGTCAGAAATGTCACAGTTCGTAGTAATTGACGGAAAGTCAGCGTGCAAACCAGAAGTAACGCTGGCGTCTCCCAAGGAAGTGTTATAGTCCTCTACTGTTTCTGATCTACATTCACGACATAGGAAACAATCTGAACAGTCCTCTTAGACTGTCTGCAAATGATACTGTCATTTACCGTCTTGTAAAAACATCAGATGATTAAAAATAATTTCAAAATTATTCAGACAAGATATCCGTATGGTGCGGAAAAGTGGCAATTGACTCTTAAATAACACAAAGCGTGAAGTCATCCAAGTGAGTACTAAAACCACGGACATGATACGTGAACTGAGTTGCTTACCTGAAGTAAGGTGGTCTCTTAGCTTTGAAGAGCAAAATAATAGGGCTTCAAGTAACGGCACCGTCACACGAGTGTCCCGTGACACTGTAAGTCACGTCACGTCATGTCATGTCAGTTCGCTTAGCCGAGTACCCAACGGCGAAAGTGAGGTTTATTAATGGCCAAGGCAAACTTCACAACGTGTTTTCTTGATCAGTTTTGTTTATACAACTGCTGAGATGTGGAACAACATTTAAAAAGATCGACATTTATTTACTAGGAAAACAATATACACGCAAACACCTCAAACGATAGCTATAAAAAATGAAAGGAGCCTGTTTACATTATTCATTACGTTTTTTTTCCTTACGTAATACCGGCAAAAAAATCAGTGTAACGTCATAAACAATTTTTCTTCTTCATTAAAGCTGACCTTTTCACTTAAAATTTTGTGTAATGGAAATTGCTTCATCAACTTACATTATTATTTATATACATGTCGGGCGTCAGGTCTGTTCTGTTATTGTAAAACGTAAATAATTTTTCGCTTTCGGGTATCACAGCTCTCTTGTGTAAGAACACTGAATGAAAAAAATGTCCAAGTCTTCACGGAACATTTACAATTTGCAACGAAAACAAAGCATAATAATAAAATAAAGTTAACGAAAAAATAAATGAACAAAATCCACAACTATAACACGAGTGAGCGCGGCGAAAACAGCGTAACTTAACGATTTTAGCAGATGAGGATACCATAAAAACTTTCTTCCCGACAAACCTTGACGTCCCGTGACAAGACGTGACGTGACGGATCGTTGACGACGTGTGTGGCTGCCGCAATTTGAAATACAGTGTGGAATGTTTTGACGTGACGATGATGATGTCCTTCAACTGCGCGGTCATCAGCGACCGTACAAATTCTCAATTTTTACATACTCCAATTTTTTTTGCACAGTCCAAACGAGCCACTGTCTCGAATGATGATGATGCAATGATGAGGACAACACAAACACCCAGTCCACAGGAAGGAAAAAAATCCCCAACCCTGCCGGGAATCGAACCCGGAACCCCGTGATCCAAAGGCAGCAACGCTAGCGACTAGACTGCCGCGCGGGGCAGCCGCGTGGTCTGGGGCGTCTTGTCACGGTCCGCGCAGCTCCCCCCGTCGGAGGTTCGAGTCCTCCCTCGGGCATGGTTGTGTGTGTCGCCCTTAGCGTAAGTTAGTTTAAGTTAGATTAAGTAATGTGTAAGCTTAGCGATGACCTCAGCAGTATGTTCACATAAGACCATACCACAAATTTCCAATAGCCACTAGACCACGAGCTGCGTACACGTGACACGGCCAATGTGAATTGGTCTTAAACAAACAGCGTCGTCCCAAGACCACGGACTGTTCCAGATTAATGTTGACAACATGCGCAGAGCACAATGCTCATTCCAGAGACATTTCTACTCTAAGCCTGATGCTGAGTTCTGCTTTGAAATGCACATTGACGAAGTATAAAACATCTGTAAATACAGTATACAGGTTTCATTATTACGTTTACGATGGAGAATTTTATTGGTCTCGATCTAGTATTTTTATAATATCGTTTATACGTCAAATGCAGTATTTGCTAATCATTTTCATGGGCTGATGCAAGGCACCAACGCTATTTCGTACAGAGGAAACAATAATCTCTGCCCAATCGTTAATTATCTATGCACGAACAGCGGAGAAGCGATAACAAAGTCTTACGGCGTTATTAGACTGTGCGTCAACAGCTTCTCCTTAAAAGCAGGACAGATTTTACGCTCATGCGGGATTTCAAGACACTGGAGTTAACACCGGAGCTGCAGACGCAGCACGGGGTGGTCTTTGCTGAATGAGAATGGAGGACGACGAAAGTTCTTACTGAGGTCAGTGGGAGTAGTCTCTGATAGTAAATTAGGTCCAATTCTGCATCTTCTTTCCGTTTATAAGCACAACGCAGAGGAGAAGCGCGCTAAAAGCAGAATGGAAACTGTAACTATGTCCTTAATTTTCACCTCAAATTTTGTTTTATTGTATATTTTGCAATTTTACGACAGTCCTAGGTAAGTAATTCTATTGGAGACATTAAAATTGTTGCTTCAACGACGACGCAGGGGGGGGGGGGGCCTCTAACCCCCCACCCCTCAATGTAAATTGTTCTCATCCCCACTTTTAGCACGAATACGTATGTTTTTAACAATATAACAATATAATGTTTAAATATTACAACAGTAATTTGTTTAGATCAGTTTTTAATACATCGCTTTAACATAGCTTCCACGATATTAACATACAGAGAAACACATAATTTGTAAAGCATTCCTGAGAAATATGGAACTTCACATGTGTCACGCAGCTTTTTTAAGAAGAATAATAGCAAACAAGTTTCACAACTTTAACATCATCATAATTTACGCGATGTAAAATCGAAGTGTGCACTCAGCATTTCACTTAGCACTCGATTGTGAATGCATGTCGTTTCTTTATTTGGTTTCCGCCTACGTTTGGGAAAGTCAAACTTCGACATTTTTTCCCTTTCTGTCACATTACTCATAGTCCTACTTATCGCCTTCTAGAATTCCTCGTCGAGGCCCACAGTTTCCATCTTACATTATTATTCTTCGAGAGGTGGCTGAAAAATTTGGGAATTAGTATAGGTAAAAATACAAATCCATTGACTGTACTGTTGTTCAGGGAAGGGGGCCATGATCCTATAACCCCACCCACTCCCTCCTTTCAGTGGATGCACCCTGTATCAATGTTGGGAGCAACCTGTATACTACACAAAAATAATTACGAAGAAAAAACACAATAATGCTGCGCGCTCACTGAGAATCGCAATTTTTTGCGGTTATTTCTTCATAACTGGCTCGTGGGACTCGCAGCAAAACCTCTTTGAGAAGCCCGTCAGCAAGCGAGGGAAATTCCCGTGTCAGGGGACAATGCAGGACGCGCTGGACGGCCCTTGCGAGGTGCTGTTATGTTCCGTGGAGGCGTTTCGCAACGCAGCTGATAACAGCCGCTCAAGGCGAACGGCTTTCATGCCTTCGGCGGTCTCACGCGCAAAAAGCGATTGCTCCAGTATTTTTTTTCATTTGTTTCGTCCTGTACTTGCTTGTTAGAACTTCTCGTTAGTAACACATGGGTGTAACGAAAGCTCTGCAGACGCCATTTGAGATCCTAATTGGCAGGTTGCACAATTTTCACAGAGAGGATAGTCAACTCTGAAGAATCTGCCTTGAATTCACACCTTTTCAAGTACAGTGCGTACGAATACTCCGTTTAATTAAAACAGGACATAAGATAGAACTGATTTGCTTTACGAAAAACATTTGCTAGTTAACAAACACTAAAATTTAATGCTATCCTTTACGCATTTTATGGAGTGTGTCGCCTTTTCTATTTCGATTCTTGTACATTGATTGCAGATTGCAGTCGACCAATGTTCCTCAGGAGAGCGTAAAATATCGTTCGAATGAACGTGTGTATTCTGAATTTAATGATCTGTGATGAAAAGAGTATAAGAGTAAAGAGTATAAGAAACAACAAATACTACTTGTGGAGTACTGTATAATTTCTCACATATTGACTTTACCAACAATACTCGACGGTTCCTTGATATTGCTGTAATTTGCACGAACAACAGTGTAGACATTCTTTTGCAAATTCATGTAAACTGAAATATCACATCTTTATCAGACTGGAAATAGCTACAGGATAAAGAGTGATTAAGGACCTAATAATTTTACACACACCAAAAACAGTTTTGCATCACCCCGGTTCCCAGTACTCCTGAAAATAGACGTTGACTGTGGATATTGTATCACAGTCACAGTCCCTTTGACTGTTCAGAGATGTCGCTAAACCCGCCCAAACCATGCGTGAGCAGCTCCTATTAGACGGAGGGGTCCGACAAACGATCAGTTCCAGTCATTCCACCAGGAAGGAGGTACACGGCTCGTGTTGTCTGTAGTTCAATCATACCTAGACGGTCAGTACTGCGGTTCGACCGCGTCCGCATTGTTAATTTATGCCATGAACGGCTCTCAACAAGGGCAGTGTCTCGGTGTGAACCAAAGCGATGTTGTTCGGACATGGACGACATACAGATAGACAGGAACTGTCGATAACATGCCTACTCCATCAGGCTGCCCAAGGGCTACTACTGCAGTGGATGAACGTTACCTATGGACTATGGCTCGGAGGAACCCTGATAGCAACGCCAACATGTTGAATAATGCTTTTCGTGCAGCCACAGGACGTCACGTTACGACTTAAACTGTGCGCAATAGGCTGCATGATGCGCAACCACTCCAGACGTCCATGGCGAGATCCAGCTTTGCAACCACGACACCATGCAGCGCGGTGCAGATGGGCCCAAGAACATGCTGAATGGACCGTTCTCTTGAAAAATGGTTCAATTGGCTCTGAGCACTATGGGACTTAACTTCTGAAGTCATCAGTCCCAGAGAACGTAGAACTACTTAAACCTAACTAACCTAAGGACACCACACACATCCATGCCCGATCAGGATTCGAACCTGCGACTGTAGTGGTCGCGCGGTTCCAGACTGTAGCGCCTAGAACCGCTCGGCCACCACGGCCGGCACGTTCTCTTCACCGATGAGTGTAACATATGCCTTCAGCCAGACAATCGTCGGAGACGTGTTTGGAGGCAACCCAGTCAGGCTGAACGCCTTATACACACTGTCCAACGAGTGCAGCAAGGTGGAGGTTCCCTGCTGTTTTGTGGTGGCATTATGTGGGGCCGACATACGCCGCTGGTGGTTATGGAAGGAGCCGCAACGGCTGTACGATACATGAGTGCTATCCTCCGACCGATAGTGCAACCATATCGGCAGCATACTGGCGAGGCATTCGTCTTCATGGACGACAATTCGCGCCCCCATCGTGCGCATCTTGTGAATGACTTACTTCAGGATAACGACATCGCTCGACTAGAGTGGCCAGCATGTTATCCAGACATCAACCATATCGAACATGCCTGGGATAGATTGAAAAGGGCTGTTTATGGACGACGTGACGCACCAACCACTCTGAGGGAACTACGCCGAATCGCCGTTGAGGAGTGGGAGAATCTGGACCAAAAGTGCCTTGATAAACATGTGGATACTATGCCACGACGAATAGAGGCATGCATCAGTGGAAGAGGATGTGCTACTGGGTATTAGAGGTACCGGTGTGTACAGCAATCTGGATCACCACCCCTGAAGGTCTCGCTGTATGGTGGTACAACTTGTGATATGTGGTTTTCATGAGCAATAAAAAGGGCGGAAATGATGTTTATGTTGGTCTCTACTTCAGTTTTCTGTACAGGTTCCGGAACTCTCGGAACCGAGGTCATGCAAAACTTTTTTTGATGTGTATATTTTTTATCACTGGCGGAGCACTAAATTAGTGAGAAGAGGAAGGAATTTCGAGTAGTTTGGTTACAATATTTTGTTTCTAATTACACTTACAATTTGATCTAAACTTAATCGTTACAAGTACAGTAATTTCGCGTTAAAAAGGCAAGAGGAGCAAAACGATTTAATTGTTTCCATTACACTGCTAAAATTCACATGATTTTGAGGTAAAATTTACACAAAAAGTTCAATTTTACGATTTATGGGTACAAGAACAAGGTGTGTTTAAAATTCAGTGACGATTCTAGCGATAAGAAGATATAAGCTGGAAACAGTTTAACGCCGTAAAGACGGTGAACGGATATTTAAAATCTCCGGCACGCGTTGTAGATTAAATATCTTTTGTAGTGGAACTTTATGATGTTGCCCAACTTAATTGACCACAAATATCCTACAACAAATTGTTCGTCTCGACTGCTCCTACAAAACTATGGTACCTTGTAAAAAGTTATCGTTTACACCCTGTATAGTAACGGTTCACCCTTCGTAAAAAGTCTTTTTATTCCACGTAAACGTATATCAACGCCGAGTTTGGTCTAAATCCTGCTGCCAAGACATTGCTAACTCCTGTGTTTGTCATGTAAATTGCAGAATATCTCGCTCGATTAACATGTTATTGATACAATTTTCCTTCATTACAAAATTGTAGCTTAAGCGACAGTCATACTAATCAAGTTTCGTCTGTAACATTGCTATTCACTACACGTCTTGTCCGCTTTGGTCGATAGTCACTACCTAGCCGCTGTTGCTATTCGTGTAGTCAATAACACTTAATCGCTGGCGGAAATTTTTATCGCTTTTTAAATATGTATGTAGAGTATTTTCCATCGGTCACGATCTCGTCGTCAGAAAAACGACGTCGTAAGAAGGCATTTAATTCCCGGCGCCCGGCAATCGGAGTTACTTACGTAAGCGCCTGCCGAGGGTCGCGCCGGAACAGGTTGGCTCTCTGGCGGTCGCTCCGCCCTGCCAGTTAGCACTGCCCAACAGCCGCTCCGAGAACCTCGTCACCATTGCAGCGGGGATTTGCGTTTCGTCTTTACGGGCGACCTCTCTGAGGAGGGGCGGTGTCACGTACACAGGGTGAATCGCTTAAAAACGTGCACCCGTTTTATTGCGTCAGCGGTTCAAGATGCCACACGAAATTGATCAGGTCACTGTTGCAGAACCACAGAAAAGAGCACGCCATATATAAAAGAACGCAAGATCTCCTAGACCCGCTGGGATGTACAGATACTCGAAACTTTTCGCGGACTTCATTGACACGAGGTTTTGATATGTTCCGAAACGAAACACTGTCTCGAAATCTGGCAGAAAATCCGAAGAGAGCCTATTCGTATGAAAAGTAGACCAGCGGCAAGACGCAATCAGTACCTTCACCGCGCGATGGCAACACCTCTGGAGCGGAGTTACTAAACACAATATTCCGAAAGTCCTTCGCCAAAGAAGGTACAACAGGTCTTCCGGAATTCGAATCAAGTAACGACCCAACTTAAATCGCTTACTAAAGGCAAGACTTCCGATCCAGGCTGTATAACAATTAGGTTCCTTTCAGAGTAAGCTGAAGAAATATCCCCATTTTTACAAACACACAAAACCAATCGCTCGGCGAAAAATCCCTCTTAACTGTTGTAGTAATCGAAATATTGAAGCAAGCACGACATTTTTAAATAGAGCGATGTCCTTTTCAACATCATTCGAAAGCTCTTGAAAAGACAAGAACAGTGATGTAACTATTGTGTTCATTTTTGGAACACAACCTACGAACAGCTTAGAGACAGAAGTGATGACACTTTCTGCAGGATCTGACCATCGTTTTGCAGGACAATGCTCAAGTACGTATTGGGCAAGCTGTTACTGATTTGTTTGACTGATGGGGCTGCTAAGTGATATACCACCTACTGCACTTCCCTGACTTTCCCTCATAAGTTCAACTCGATTTCTAAACTGAAGGAAACACTTCATGACATTGCTTCAGAACTGCTACAAATGCGTCGGGCAATAGACCGCGCCGCTCGAACTGTCAACACAACTGGCACTGCTAAGAGTATCCTACGACTTCGACATCACAGGCAACGGGTTATACACAATGCTGATGACTACTTTGAAGCCGGCCGCGGTGGTCTAGCGGTTCTAGGCGCTCAGTCCGGAGCCGCGCGACTGCTACGGTCGCAGGTTCGAATCCTGCCTCGGGCATGGATGTGTGTGCTGTCCTTAGGTTAGTTAGGTTTAAGTAGTTCTAAGTTCTAGGGGACTTATGAACTCAGCAGTTGAGTCCCATAGTGCTCAGAGCCATTTGAACCATTTTTTTGACTACTTTGAAGGTCAGTAAAACATTGAAACAAGTATCTATTTTGTACGGGCTGTAAATAAATAGTTGCCACTATTAAAGCTCCAGCCCTCGTATTTAGAGAACTTTACCAGTCCTACTACATTTGCTTGTTTTCCAATAATGACATTGCCCGTGTTCCTTCTCTGTTTCATACGTCATCGAAATACAACGTCGAAAGTTAGAAACTGATAAAATTTTTTTTTTTGTTATCTCAGCTTTAGTAAACCAATAGTTTGCCAATTCGCTCTATATCACTTTGTCGTTATCGATAAGTTCAATACGAATTAAACGGGAAAACTGTATAGGTATCATGCTACCAACGCAGCAGGTATACCCTAATCACGTATAAGAGATAATTCTTCTGACATAAGAATGGATTATGCTTTTGATAGAGCATGTAAAATTTGTTTAACAATGTTTCGATGTATGTTTGAAGTTATATTCAGGGGTGTTTTATTAAATGGTGACAAACTACGGAAAATATCCCCAAAGGATAAGGGGTATAAAAGGTCATTTGGGCGTATGTCCAGAAGTGCGAACTAAGGGACCTACATCCGGCAGATAAAAGATCTTTGACACTGACCATATCAGCACCAGGCATGTGGCAAGCTAGACAACCATGTGAAACATTCTCCACCACTGCCACTCTCCATATCACTTACATCACGTACAGGCCTTAGGCCTATTACCTACGGATTTGTCTCTGCGGCGACGGTTTTGTCGCAAAGCCCAGTGTCATGTGCTAGTGTGCTACAGCACACTGTAAATATGGCACTTAAATTATGCTATTTATCTTAAATGCGCGATTTCTCTTCGAATGGGTGCTGGTATACAAATAAAACGGACGCAAACACGTTTCGCAGTGCTCTCTCTGCAGTAACTAGAAACTGGTGTCGAGTGCTGAAACGGTGGTCAGCCACGCTGTGGTCAACTCACAGCAGGGACGTGCTGTTTGTTTTCGACTGTACATGCTCTGATGTGACGTCATCCTTTCTGGTCCTATAGGTGCTGCGTTGCTCGCAGCAGCAGGTCAGTATTTTTCTTTGGAAGTGCGTTTAAATCTAACAAGGGAGAGGGCAAGATGTGGCTCACCAAACTGCTCAAACTACGCGAGTAGAAGCAGGTGGTTACCCCATTCAAGATCCTAGAGTATTTCACCTGAATTGGCTGTAGGAAAAGGTAAAACAATCTCTAAAGATTACCCGCGTTGTTTGCCTCTGTAGCTGCGCGGTCAGCACGGTGGATTGCCAGCCCGGGTCCGATTCCTGGCCGGGTCGCAAATTTTCTCCGCTTGGAGACTGCGTATTCTCTTGTCCTTACGTTCGTATCGTCATCATTGACATCCCACTCATAAGATGGCTGAATGGATCCATACCAACAGCCTCAAAAAAAAAAAAAAAGTGTAGCGTATAATGGATTTTTGGCAGCTCTGGCTCACACCCAGAACTTCAGTCTCTCAGATCGGTACCAAACGTTTTATGTCAATAGAGTATCGACCAAAACACCTGTTTAGTTCGCACTATTGGCTGTCTACCAGTAGAACAAGCGTAAACGGTAATCAAAAGCAAGACCAGAACTACGGAGCTTAGGAAAAGCGTATCAGTGAGTGACTGTTTTGTGGACCTCGTGTGGCTGAGTTGGCAGCGTGTGAGGCCTTCGTTGCAAGGGTCCCACTTTCAAATCCCGCTGATTAAAATTTGTTTTAACTATTTACCCGTGGAACTGTTATATGGGAGAACATTTTCCTGATGAGTAAGAGGTGTTTTCGGAGTTTGTAGAAATGTTATTTTGACAATCTACTTTCGCTTCGTTAGTTGAAAGTAGCAAACCTATAGAGTACATTTGTGTAGATAGATATGATGTCCTGTCGGACTAGTACGCCAGAACAACCACCGCTCGTCAGGAAGCAGCTGGTGTATTTGTAGCTTCGGAGAATGAACGTAAACAATCGGAACAGTAGAATAAAGAAAGAATTGCATCATACGTGCAGAGATATTGGTAGTCCCATAAAACACTTTCACGCATAATACAGTAAAAAAAAAAAAAAAGTTGGGGCTTGAACCCAGAACTCTTGGTACGAGCATTCAGCGCTCTACCAACTTCCCCACGGAAGTTAAACGTATTAGTCATTCAAAATTTTGCTTTTCCTGTGCTCCGTAGTTCTGGTGTTACTTTTAATTAACGTTTACGCCCGTTCTGCTGGACAATAGCACACAGTACGAACTAAATCGGAGTTTTGGTTGACATACAACGACTGGTACCGATCTGAGCGTCTGACATCTGGAGGTTTGGATGTCAGTGGTCAAGTACAACGTTAAATTATTAATTATAAAATTTAAATATATTTAAACAGTTAATTTTTCACACGTAAAATTAATATATTCAATTTAGTTATGATTTCTACTCTTGTAAGTCAAAAGATGCTGGTAAAAAAAAGCGAGTATACGAGGAAATTTAGTACGAAATAGTACCAAAAGAGTTGGACCTGCGGGTGTGATGTTCGCATTGCAATTTTTCGCTTTCCATGTTTGTTATTCGGCAATCTTGACCACATAATGAAATACAGTCTGTTTACTTTGTAATATTGTAGCACGTTGGTAAAATTTTGCACGAGCTGCCACTGGCACAGGCCACCACTTTTCTGGTATTTCTGTCATCCATCCTATTCAAAAATTAGGCTACCTTCAGGAGAGACAGTACTGTCAACTTTCACAATTTTCACTTGTGGGCTATGGAGAACCCCGAAGCGTGATGACAGCGAACCATCAGCACCAATTCAGCTTCAGTGTGTCGGTGGGAATCATTGGCAGCCGCCTCGTGGGACCAGTCATCCTTCCACAACGCTTCACATGCGAGGCATAACTGCACTTTCTGCGGGTGACTGCCTCCCCTGCTGGAAGAAGTGCCTTTAGTGGTACGAATCATAATGTGCCTACTACATTACGGTGCTCAATCTCATTGTACCCCACCGCTGTCCAGGGCGTCTCGAGACACTTCCCTGGAATCTTATTGAGTGGATTAGAGTTGTCTTCAGTGATGAGTCCCGTTTAGAATTGGGCTCCACTTACTAGCAAAAACGTGTCTGGAGATGCGTCGGACAGCAATCGGATACCAACCTATCACCCGCCATACGGTCTGAAACCAGGAATAATGGTCTCGGATGCCATTTTATTTCATTTCATGGCAAGATCCCTTTGATTGCCATCCGCGACATCCTTATAACACAGCTGTACGTCGTCGATATTCTACGCTCTGTTATATTCCCCTTCATGGCAAGCCATCTTGGGCCTACATTTCAGCAAGATAACGCCCTCCGCAAACGGGGAGAGTTTCTACTACTTGTGCTTGCCAAACCTTGCCTTGGCCAACAAGGTCGCCATATCTCTCCCCAACTGAGACTGCTTGGAGCATTATGTGCAGAGCAGGCCGGGGTGGCCGAGTGGTTCTAGGCACTACAGTCTGGAAACGCGCGACCGCTACGGTCGCAGGTTCGAATCCTGCCTCGGGCATGGATGTGTGTGATGTCCTTAGGTTAGTTAGGTTTAAGTAGTTCTAAGTTCTAGGGGACTGATGACCTTAGAAATTAAGTCGCATAGTCCTCAGAGCCATTTGAACCATTATGTGCAGGGCCCTCCAGGCAGCTCGCGGTTCTGACAATCTAACGCGTCTATTTGATATTAATTAGCGCGATATCCCACAGGAAGACAGCCAACAACTTTATCAATCAATGGCAAGCCGAATAACTTTCTGCACAAGAGCCAGAGGTGGAACAAAACGTTTTTGACTGTCTCAGTTTGTGAAGCTCTTTATCCTGAATAAATAATCCTATTTTCGTGAAGTTGTAATCACTTGTTTGTATGTTTACGTCACATCTATCTATTTCCATTCGGATATTTCATACGTGGTGCGTCTTTTTTTAAATCTTGGAATGTATTTTTGTTAATACGGCTCCGTCAAGTGTACTTACTTCTGATGTCAAATGCTTGGTGGGAAATTTTGACAGTAATGAATGCCACAGTGAATCTGTCACTTCCCAGCGGAGTATTCGCTGTTTTGAAATTTCCTGGCAAATTATAACTGAGTCTCGGACTGGAATTCAAACCTGATATTTTAGTTTTTTGTCGCCAATTGCTCTACCGGCCGAGCTATCTGAGCACGTTTCACGACCCGACCTCACAGCTCTACTTTTGCTAACAGCTGTTCGTAATCCACAGAAACTTTCCTGCTTACCTTGCTGGTTCGTGTCCTACCCGAAAGTTCCAGTAGTTGAATTACTCGTTAGCTGCGGCTGTGTACAGGGACTAATTGTTCCACTGAGAGGGACATAACTCTAGTATGAATTCAACGACATGGCGCTAGCGTCGTTTAGTACTTGGAACGTTAGTTCCGGCATAGTTTGGAAGGCACCCCGGTTAGGCGCGCCGTGCCGTTGGTGTGTCGCAATTACAGAGGCCGCGCGGCCGTTAGCGGGCCGCGCAGGTTTCACCGGAAGAGCGACAGATACGGCCTGCGAAACGCGACGCGTGTCCGCCGGCGGCGCATGTCGGCGCGGGCCGCTATCGCCGCGAGGTCGCCAGATAGCCCCGGCTCGACACCGCCCCGCCGAGCCCAACTACTGCGCCATCTAGTCCTGCAGGACAACTGCGCATTTCAGAACTACACAACTGGCCATTAAAATTGCTACACCAAGAAGAAATGCAGATGATGAACGGGTATTCATTGGACAAATATATTATACTAGAACTGACACGTGATTACATTTTCACGCAATTTGGGTGCATAGATCCTGAGAAATCAGTACCCAGAACAACCACCTCTGGCCGTAATAACGGCCTTGATACGCCTGGGCATTGAGTCAAACAGAGCTTGGATGGCGTGTACAGGTACAGCTGCCCATGCAGCTTCAACACGATACCACAGTTCATCAAGAGTAGTGACTGGCGTACTGTGACATGCCAGTTGCTCGGCCAACATTGACCAGACGTTTTCAATTTAGTGAGAGATCTGGAGAATGTGCTCGCCAGGGCAGCAGTCGAACATTTTCTGTATCCAGAATGGCCCGTACAGGACATGCAACATGCGGTCGTGCATTATCCTGCTGAAATGTAGGGTTCCGCATGGATCGAATGAAGGGTAGAGCCACGGGTCGTAAGACAGCTGAAACGTAACGTCCACTGTTCAAAGTGCCGTCAATGCGAACAAGAGGTGACCGAGACGTTTAACCAATGGCACCCCATGTCATCACGCCGGGTGATACGCCAGTATGGCGATGACGAATACACGCTTCCAAGAGGCGTTCACCACGATGTCGCCAAACACGGATGCGACCATCATGATGCTGTAAACAGAACCTGCATTCACCCGAAAAAATGACGTTTTGCCATTCGTGCACCCAGGTTCGTCGTTGAGTACACCATCGTAGGCGCTCCTGTCTGTGAAGCAGCGTCAAGGGTAACTGCAGCCATGGTCTCCGAACTGATAGTCCATGCTGCTGCAAATGTCGTCGAGCAGTTCGTGCGGATGGTTTTTGTCTTGCAAACGTCCACATCTGTTGACTCAGGTATCGAGACGTGGCTGCACGATCCGTTACAGCCATGCGGATATGATGCCTGTCATCTCGACTGCTAGTGATACGAGGCCGTTGGGATCCAGCACGGCGTTCCTTATTACCCTCCTGAACCCACAGATTCCATATTCTGCTAACAATCATTGGATCTAGACCAACGCGAGCACCAATGTCGGGATACGATAAACCGCAATCGCGATAGGCTACAATCTGACCTTTATGAAAGTCGGAAACGTGATGGTACGAATGTCTCCTCCTTACACGAGGCATCACAACAACGTTTCACCAGGCAACGCCGGTCAACTGCTGTTTGTGTATGAGAAATCGGTTGGAAACTTTCCTCATGTCAGCACGTTCTAGGTGTCACCACCGGCGCCAATCTTGTGGTAATGCTCTGAAATGCTAATCATTTGCATATCACAGCATCTTCTTCCTGTCGGTTAAATTTCGCGTCTGTAGCACGTTATCTTCGTGGTGTAGCAATTTTAATGGCCGGTAGTGTACTTCAGCACCAGTACAGCTATCGACTCGCTGTTCCCTACACCTTAGCACGCCTTGTCAAGAGAGGAGAATGAGACCGTACAGTATTTTACAAAACTAATATTTGTATCAGTCTTTGCTTGCAACGGTTTCATATTTTCTTTGATTACTGGTTTCGACCAGTTTTGATCAGATTGGTCTGTGTTATTATAACGGTACATAAGACATAAAAATTTGAAGCCACGGCTGGAGCACCGGGAAATACAAAAAATTTTGAAACTGAAAGACAGATGACTGTACGAATCTCGCACGCTGTATTTATTAATACAGCCGATCTGAAGGTGGCTGTAATCGATCAGAACTAATAATCAAATCTTACATACCGGGTGATCAAAAAGTCAGTTTAAATTTGAAAACTTAATAAACCACGGAATAATGTAGATAGAGAGGTAAAAATTGACACACGTGCTTGGAATGACATGGGGTTTTATTAGAACAAAAAAAAACAAAGTTCACAAAATGTCCGACAGATGGCGGTGGACAGCAAAACGTCAGTGACTGCGCATGACAATCGTGTATAAAAGGAGCTGAAATGAGAGAGAGAATCACCTACCGTCACCTTCGTGAAGCTCCTGTCTCTTTTCTCTCCACCCTGGCCAGGCTCTACAATGTAGTCCTGTCCACCGGTTACTACCCCGACCTGTGGAAAACCTCCCGTATCCTCATGTTCCTCAAACCTGGCAAACCGCCGTCCGCCGTCTCCTCCTACCGTCCCATCAGCCTTACCTCGGTCTTCAGCAAGGTCCTGGAATCTATCCTCACCCGCCGCATCCACCAGCATCTTCGCCAGCACCGCCTCCTCCCCGTTACCCAGTGTGGCTTTCGGCCGTCCTTCTCTTCCGACGATCTCCTCCTTCACCTCACTCATCTCCTTTCCGAACAGCTCAATTCCCGTCGCTCCGCAATCTTCCTCTCTCTTGACCTCGAACGCGCATATGACCGCGTATGGCATTCCGGTCTCCTCTTCACGCTCCAAACCTTCGCCCTTCCCATTAACTACGTTCGTCTGATCGGTTCCTTTCTCTCCCGCCGTCCTTCCCATGTCACCATCCATAACACCGATTCCTACACCTTTTTCCCCTCCGCCGGTGTGCCCCAAGGCTCCGTCCTCTCCCCCCTTCTGTACTTGTTGTACACGGCGGACATGCCGCCGCCGTCACCCCCCGTCCACCTTCTCCAGTTTGCCGATGACACCGCCTTCCTTGCCCTTGCCCCCACCCTGCAACGCTCCCAACACCTTCTCCAATCCCATCTTGACCGGTTCACCGCTTGGTGCAACCAGTGGTTGCTCAAGGTCAATCCTTCCAAAACCCAGGCGATCATTGTAGGCAAAACCACCCCTTCCTTCCGCCTCCTTGATTTCTATCTCACCGTTTATGGCCGTCCCATCGCTCTCACCCCCACCCTTAAGTACCTTGGCGTCACCCTCGACCGTCGCCTCTCCTGGACTCCCCATCTCCAGACAATCCAAGCCAAGGCACGTTCCCGACTCCGTCTCCTCAAGCTCCTTTCCGGCCGTACGTGGGGTCTGGACCCCTCCACCATCCTCCACACCTATAAGTCCCTCATCCGCCCTATCCTCTGCTACGCCCATCCAGCCTGGATCTCCGCCCCCCCTTCCTTTTATAAATCCCTCCAAATCCTTGAACGCCATGCTCTCCGCCTTGCCTATCGCATCCGTCTCCCCTCCCCCACGCGGATCCTGTATGATCTTATCCCCTTCCCCCACCTCCTCCTCTTCCTCGAAAGGATACGAATCCTATACACCTCCCGTAAACTCGATCCTCCTCACCCGCTCGTCTCCCCGATCCTCTCCCACCCCCGCCCGCTGCCGCGCCTGTACTCCCATGTCCCACCCGGTCTCCATCTCTCCACCCTCCTTACCCTCTCCCAAGGTGGCTTCCGCCAGCTCCCCCTCCCTGATGATGTCCTCGTCCCCTCCATCTACCCCTCCTATCAACTATGACCCTGCCCCCCCTCACTCCTGGTGTCCTTTCCCTTAGGCACCCTCCCTCCTTTCTCTTCCCTTCCCTTCTCTTTCCTTTTCCCCCGTCCCCTCCCTCCACCCCTCTTCTTCCAGGCTTCCCCTCCCCCTTCCTCTCTCCCCCCCTCTTTCCCTTGCCCGTGGCGTCCCTGCTCTCCCCTCTCGCTTTCCCACTCCCCCTCCTCCTCCTCCCCCTCCTCCTCCTCCTCCTCCTCCTCTCTTGGCAGGTCCCCGGACTCGCACACGCATCGTGAACTTTCGCGCGCCGGAGATCGTCGCCCTCGGTTTAGTGTTTGTGCCGTCGTGTCTGTGCATCAGTGTTTTTCGCCGTCCACGCTCCTTCGTTCACGTGCGTCGTCTACCTCGTCAGTGTTTGTGCCCAGTGCCGCCGTTTTTCTTGTTGTTTCGTCGAGTGTGAACGGCTTCATGTTTTTTAACTATTGTATCTCCTGTTTTTTAAACCGCCATTCTGTTACTTGTCTGTCTCCCTTTCTTTTTTATTGTACTGCCTATGGCTGAAGAGCGGAGTACACTGTTCCGCTGCCAGCCCACCTTTGTATGGGGTGTTCAAATTACAATAAAGAAAAAAAAAAAAAAAAAAAAGAGAGAGAGAATCAGATGCGCCAGCAGTCGCTGCATGTTGACGTTACCTGAAAAGGCGCTTTTAGTGAAGCTATATTATCAGACGCGTGAAAGATCTCTTGCGCGCGTCGTTTGGTGATGATCGTGTGCTCAGCCGCCACTTTCGTCATGCTTGGCCTCCCAGGTCCCCAGATCTCTGTCCGTGCGATTATTGGCTTCGGGGTTACCTGCAGTCGCAAGTGTATCGTGATCGACCGACATCTCTATGGATGCCAAAAGACAACATCCGACGCCAATGCCTCACCATAACTCCAAACATGCTTTACAGTGCTGTTTACAACATTATTCCTCGAGTACAGCTATTGTTGAGGAATGATGGTGGACATATTGAGGATTTCCTGTAAAGAGCATCATCTTTGCTTTGTCTTACTTTGTTATGCTAATTATTGCTGTTCTGATCAGCTGAAGCGCCATCTGTCGGACATTTTGTGAACTTTTGTATTTTTTTGGTTCTAATAAAACCCCATGTCATTCCAAGCATGTGTGTCAATTTGTACCTCTCTATCTACATTATTCCGTGATTTATTCAGTTTTCAAATTTATACTGACTTTTTGATCACCCGGTATATTATAAATCGAAAGTTCATGTGTGTGTTTGTGTATGAGTATGTTTGTTACTCGTTCACGCTGAAAGGGCTGTACGGTTTTGTATGAAATTTGAAACGCAGATAGCTTACACCCTGAATTATCACATACGTACCTTACTTTTACTTACCTATTAAAGGGGTGGTTCAAATGGCTCTGAGCACTATGCGACTTAACTTCTCTGGTCATCAGTCGCCTAGAACTTAGAACTAATTAAACCTAACTAACCTAAGGACATCACACACACCCATGCCCGAGGCAGGATTCGAACCTGCGACCGTAGCGGTCACGCGGTTCCAGACTGAAGCGCCTTTAACCGCACGGCCACACCGGCCGGCTATTAAAGGGGTGGATGTGGGAAAGAAGTGTAGCTTACCACGTGCGAATACTCATACTTCAGTCATCCCGTATTTGTGAATGAGAACAGTTAGTGACTTACAACAAACTTTACACATAACATCAAACCTTTACAAAACTTTTTCTCTCTGACAACCCCCACAAAATGATGAAAGGAAAGAAAATTTAAAGCTTACTACATTTTCACTGTTCATGCAGTAAAACCGTCGCATGAAGCGTGACGTTTTAATTTATTACTTCTAAATTATTAGTCCGCAGCTCGTGGTCGTGCGGTAGCGTTCTCGCTTCCCACGCCCGGGTTCCCGGGTTCGATTCCCGGCGGGATAGGGATTTTCTCTGCCTCGTGATGACTGGATGTTGTGTGCTGTCCTTAGGTTAGTTAGGTTTAAGTAGTTCTAAGTTCTAGGGGACTGATGACCATATATGTTAAGTCCCATAGTGCTCAGAGCCATTTTTTCTAAATTATTAACTGTATTCGCGACACATTTTGTAGACAGTATTCACATCTACCATTAGGTGCACCAACAAAATTATATCATTGTACGACACGTGGTTCAGAAGATATGACATCATAAACACTGAGATGTGTCAAAAACTGCCGCGCCATGTATGTCGTATAAATTTATTACTTTTGCTGCTAATTAGATTCGCAGCACAATCCGCAGACAGCATCCACATTTGTCATTGAATGTGCCCACAAAAACGTGTCATTGTAAGACTCATAGTTCAGGAGATGTGTAATCAAATACACGACGCATGAAAAACTATCGCATCATGCATGATTTTTTATTTTAATACTTCCTTACTACTAACTCTATTCAGAACATATTTCGCAGACAATAGCCACGTGTACGACTGGACGTACCTGCAAAATTACATCATTGTACGACACATATATCAGGAAATACGAGTTCAGAAACATCGAGCTCCGCGAAAATGAAAATCCAGGGCCAAATTCGCTAGAGGTATAGGTGAAATATGTGCACAAAGACGTGTGAAATATATTAAATACGAGAGCTATTCGGAAAGTAAGAACGATCGGTGGCGAAATGGAAACCACAGGGAAAATCAGAATTGTTCTATTTGCAACAATTAGCTATGCCTTCCAGCTACTTGTCTACATAGTCGACGCTTCGACTTAGACATCTGTCGCAGCGCTGAACCAACTTTGCAATACCCTCGTGCCTCCTGTGCTTTCGACAATTTTCTACTCCGGACTGCAGTTCGTTGTCTGTGCCAAATGTTTTCTTCTGAGCAGAGATGAAAATCGGAGGGAGCCAAGTATGGACTGTAGGGTGGGTGACCAAACAGTTCCCATCGCAACCGCTGCAGGAGCGTCTTCATTGCTCCTGCAGTGTGCAGCCAAGAATCATCATGAAGAAGGAACTGCATGACACTTACGTTATGTGGGGTTGCACGAAATCAGGCGAAATCTCTTGGCAGGCACCCAAACTAGGCCGGATACGCTTTTGTTCTGGGCATCTCTTACGCACTCACCCTGTACTCAGAACTGAGATGAGCAACGGGACGCTAATTATAGGCATACTACAGACACTGCCCAACCCATCCGCGCAAAGCGTCATCGGATTTTCACTGTGGTTTCCATTTCGCGACCGATCGTTTCTGTACCCTCGTATAGGTGAAATATACTTGACACTTGGGTTCGTGAGCAAAGCTATGGGTAAGAAGCTCATACTAAACCCCTGGAACGATTTCAACCAGATTTGGTACACATATTACTTACGATCTGGAAGAAACAATGTGGGTGTAAGAACCACCATCCTCTTATTATAGAGGGGGCGGTAAGGTGTAGAGAGAAACGGAGAGGAGGAGATAGAAGGGGGGGGGGGTGGAAGGAGGAGATGGACACAGTTACAGGGGAGGATCAAATACACAGGGAGAGGGGCGAGGAGAAGGTCGACAGAGATTTTGGATGGAGGAGATCGACAGATGGGGAAGGAAGATGAACAGAGAGAGGGGAAAGAGGAGGTGGACAGAGAAACGTGAAGGTGGAGATGGACTAATAGAAGATTGGAATAAATACATACCGGGGCATTTTTTTAAATAAATAACAGTTTGACTGCGGGTAACATCGCGGGGTGGAACTATTAAAAAATAAACACTCTTGAGAGCAAAGTCTGGTACAAATCCTGCAATTTAAAACACTAGAGCGGTGTATTTCTATTGCGACCACGTGATATTTCATCACTGAAGAAGCTTTGTGTGTCGATTTTCCGTTACCATCGAATACTTCGTTCTCTAGTTTAGTGTTCCGATCATGAGGCCTTTTATTAACTGTTCCAGACACAGCACACAGTAGACATATAGTTGGCCTAAGTGGCGAAGTAACCGGCGGAGTAACCAGCGGAGTGTACAGTACTATAGACACAATATGTAATATTGAATATGTCGACGTAAGTACACTAGTGAAACCCGAGCCCGAAGTACGTCCAAATATGTAAGGAATAGTATGCCCAACATTCATTTCCTGAATCAAAGCAGAATTCAAAGAAATTTCTAGTTCTAAACAAGGAACGTTGAATGAAAGCGCAACTGTTCGTGTGTGTGCACGCCCGCGCTCGTGTGTGTGTGTGTGTGTGTGCGTGTGTGAGCGTGCGCGTTTGAGGAAGGTACTTCAAATTTCAAGATACATAAGCTGTACCACAACTTTACCCCGTCAGTTCCTCCTTTACAATATCCTACTTACGTTCTGACTCCAATACAAGTGTCGCCGTAAACCTGATAACCGCACAATTGCGTAAACACAGAAGTAAACAAGTGGCCAGTTTTAAATCTTATTGTCAACCACAGTACCTCCCCCCAGTCGATTACAGTGTTGTCTACTCTGACGTACCTTAGCATCTATGAATTACCCAAAAAAATTATTTAGACGGCAATAGACGGGATTTTCGCCTTATGTAAGTAACAGGTTGGCAGAGTACGGCAGTACAGTCGACTCAATTCTGAAAAAGGACTTTGGCATCGCGTTTAATCTTAGAAGACCACAAAACATGTAAGCAGATGTTTTATGGTAGTTGTTATATGTTGTAACCAGTGTTCTACTTGTTTGCCGTAAGCATACGGATAGCTTCATCAGTTTCTTCCCAAATTGAAGCACAGCAAGGCTCACGGTAGTAAGACACTGTATTCCCCGTCTGGGCATCCATGTTTAGGTTTCCCGTGGTTTCCTTAAATCGCGCAATATAAATGTCGGGATATTTCATTTGAAAAGGACACGGCCGATTTCCTTCACCGTCCCAAGCTTGTGCCCCGTCTATAACGAGCCTCATATTCCGTTCTTCCCGCAATGCACATGGCTTCTCGTCTTAAGCTTTGTTTTTCAATAGATGACAGCGAGACACATCGCAACAAGGCCTGCCTATGGAGGTAGCACACACTGATGAAATAGCTACTGTGAAGCGACGCATTTACCACTCCTTCGTTCTGTCTGTCTTAATAACTTGTGTAGAGGCTATGACGACAGGAGTCAGGCTCAAAATAATCAAGCAAAGACTTTACCGGAAAGTGAGGTTTCACGCGATTTCCGTCGGAGTCTCCGGCTTTTTCTGGCGGAAAGGGACGGAACTTGAAATCGTCGGAGACAGACAAAGACATTCAGTGTCGCTCTGTAAGAAGTCTCTAGGTGCATTTGCGTATAAGTGTTTTGATATAATTTCATGAATATACAACCAAGAAGATGAGTGAAAGTGTTTAACTTTCTAATTCATGGGGATCGGGCCACGAAATTCCTGAAGGGGTCTTAGGTAGAGAACTATCGTAATTTTTCCTGTGACTAAAGTGACTCTTATTACGTAAGGAACTGGAAAGGCCTGTTACCTCCGATCGAGACTGCAATGAGCTAACATTCATTTTATGTGTGAAAACGACATATGAGTTGGTAAATGACAGACAGGAAAGAATTGGAGCTATTGTGTACTACTGTAGGCGCGGGGTGTAGCACCAAGATGATTACCCTAATGCAGGGTTTCCCAAACTGTTTTCCACAGTATTCTGTAGGAAGTGAATAAGTGCTCCGCGAAAACTATTAACAAAATGGCACTTTTTTCGACATTTTTTCCTATTTTTTTAAATTTTGTTACGATTTTTGTGTTGTTGTTGTTGTGGTCTTCAGTCCTGAGACTGGTTTGATGCAGCTCCCCATGCTACTCTATCCTGTGCAAGCTTCTTCATCTCCCAGTACCTACTGCAACCTACATCCTTCTGAATCTGCTTAGTGTATTCATCTCTTGGTCTCCCCCTACGATTTTTACCCTCCACGCTGCCTTCCAATACTAAATTGGTGATCCCTTGATGCCTCAGAACATGTCCTACCAACCGATCCCTTCTTCTGGTCAAGTTGTGCCACAAACTCCTCTTCTCCCCAATCCTATTCAGTACCTCCTCATGTGATCTACCCATCTAATCTTCAGCATTCTTCTGTAGCACCACATTTCGAAAGCTTCTATTCTCTTCTTGTCCAAACTATTTACCGTCCATGTTTCACTTCCATACATGGCTACACTCCATACAAATACTTTCAGAAAAGACTTCCTGACACTTAAATCTATACTCGATGTTAAAAAATTTATCTTCTTCAGAAACGCTTTCCTTGCCATTGCCAGTCTACATTTTATATCCTCTCTACTTCGACCATCATCAGTTATTTTGCTCCCCAAATAGCAAAACTCCTTTACTACTTTAAGTGTCTCATTTCCTAATCTAATACCCTCAACATCACCCGACTTAATTCGACTACATTCCATTATCCTCGTTTTGCTTTTGTTGATGTTCATCTTATATCCTCCCTTCAAGACACCATCCATTCCGTTCAACTACTCTTCCAAGTCCTTTGCTGTCTCTGACAGAATTACAATGTCATCGGCGAACCTCAAAGTTTTTATTTCTTCTCCATGGATTTTAATACCTACTCCGAATTTTTCTTTTGTTTCCTTTACTGCTTGCTCAATATACAGATTGAATAACATCGGGGAGAGATTACAACCCTGTCTTACTCCCGTCCCAACCACTGCTTCCCTTTCATGTCCCTCGACTCTTATAACTGCCATCTGTTTTCTGTACAAATTGTAAATAGCCTTTCGCTCCCTGTATTTTACCCCTGCCACCTTTAGAATTTGAAAGAGAGTATTCCAGTCAACATTGTCAAAAGCTTTCTCTAAGTCTACAAATGCTAGAAACGTAGGTTTGCCTTTCCTTAATCTTTCTTCTAAGATAAGTCGTAAGGTCAGTATTGCTTCACGTGTTCCAGTATTTCTACGGAATCCAAACTGATCTTCCCCAAGGTCGGCTTCTACTAGTTTTTCCATTCGTCTGTAAAGAATTCGTGTTAGTATTTTGCAGCTGTGGCTCATTAAACTGATTGTTCGGTAATTCTCACATCTGTCAACACCTGCTTTCTTTGGGATTGGAATTATTATATTCTTCTTGAAGTCTGAGGGTATTTCGCCTGTTTCATACATCTTGCTCACCAGATGGTAGAGTTTTGTCAGGACTGGCTCTCCCAAGGCCGTCAGTAGTTCCAATGGAATGTTGTCTACTCCGGGGGCCTTGTTTCGACTCAGGTCTTTCAGTGCTCTGTCAAACTCTTCACGCAGTATCTTATCTCCCATTTCATCTAAATCTAATTCCTCTTCCATTTCCATAATATTGTCCTCAAGTACATCGCCCTTGTATAGACCCTCTATATACTCCTTCCACCTTTCTGCTTTCCCTTCTTTGCTTAGAACTGGGTTTCCATCTGAGCTCTTGATGTTCATACAAGTGGTTCTCTTATCTCCAAAGGTCTCTTTAATTTTCCTGTAGGCAGTATCTATCTTACCCCTAGTGAGATAAGCCTCTACATCCTTACATTTGTCCTCTAGCCATCCCTGCTTAGCCATTTTGCACTTCCTGTCGATCTCATTTTTGAGACGTTTGTATTCGTTTTTGCCTGCTTCATTTACTGCATTTTTATATTTTCTCCTTTCATCAATTAAATTCAATATTTCTTCTGTTGCCCAAGGATTTCTACTAGCCCTCGTCTTTTTACCTACTTGATCCTCTGCTGCCTTCACTACTTCATCCCGAAAGCTACCCATTCTTCTTCTACTGTATTTCTTTCCCCCATTCCTGTCAATTGTTCCCTTATGCTCTCCCTGAAACTCTGTACAACATCTGGTTCTTTCAGTTTATCCAGGTCCCATCTCCTTAAGTTCCTACCTTTTTGCAGTTTCTTCAGTTTTAATCTACAGGTCATAACCAATAGATTGTGGTCAGAGTCCACATCTGCCCCTGGAAATGTCTTACAATTTAAAACCTGGTTCCTAAATCTCTGTCTTACCATTATATAATCTATCTGATACCTTTTAGTATCTCCAGGGTTCTTCCATGTATACAACCTTCTTTCATGATTCTTAAACCAAGTGTTAGCTATGATTAAGTTGTGCTCTGTGCAAAATTCTACCAGGCGGCTTCCTCTTTCATTTCGTAGCCCCAATCCATATTCACCTACTATGTTTCCTTCTCTCCCTTTTCCTACAGTCGAATTCCAGTCACCCATGACTATTAAGTTTTCGGCTCCCTTCACTACCTGAATAATTTCTTTTATCTTATCATACATTTCTTCAATTTTTTCGTCATCTGCAGAGCTAGTTGGCAAATAAACTTGTACTACTGTTCTAGGTGTGGGCTTCGTATCTATCTTGGCCACAATAATGCGTTCACTATGCTGTTTGTAGTAGCTTACCCGCGTTCCTATTTTCCTATTCATTATTAAAGTTACTCCTGCATTACCCCTATTTGACTTTGTGTTTATAACCCTGTAGTCACCTGACCAGAAGTCTTGTTCCTCCTGCCACCGAACTTCACTAATTCCCACTATATCTAACTTTAACCTATCCATTTCCCTTTTCAAATTTTCTAACCGACCTACCCGATTAAGGGATCTGACATTCCACGCTCCGATCCGTAGAACGCCAGTTTTCTTTCTCCTGATAACTACATCCTCTTGAGTAGTCCCCGCCCGGAGATCCGAATGGGGGACTATTTTACCTCCGGAATATTTTACCCAAGAGGACGCCATCATCATTTAATCATACAGTAAAGCTGCATGCCCTCGGGAAAAATTACGGCCGTAGTTTCCCCTTGCTTTCAGTCGTTCGCAGTACCAGCACAGCAAGGCCGTTTTGGTTATTGTTACAAAGCCAGATCAGTCAATCATCCAGACTGTTGCCCTTGCAGCTACTGAAAAGGCTGCTGCCCCTCTTCAGGAACCACACGTTTGTCTGGCCTCTCAACAGATACCCCTCCGTTGTGGTTGTACCTACGGTACGGCTATCTGTATCGCTGAGGCACGCAAGTCTCCCCACCAACGGCAAGGTCCATGGTTCATGGGGGGATTTCTGTGTTATTAGGTACAATTTTAAATTGTAGTAATCACCGAATAAAACAAGATATCCCATTTTTTTAAAAATTGTCTTGGTTTTATTAACCTTTAAAATAAACAAAGTGCTCGATTGAAGTTACCTGGACTCTCAGACTGTTCCGTCAGAGGAGAAGTTTGGTAACCCCTGCGTTAGTGTTTCAGAAACTACTAAAAAGTAACTGGAAGCAATGTTTTCTACGAGTTATTGTACGCAGAGGTGCTAGTAATTTGATAATGATTAATAATGGAAAAGTTTCTCGACCGAAATATTGACGCAGCAATGTTCTTTTTCCAAAGCTTACGAAAAATGTTAGCGAGAACACATTCCATAATTTGTGAAAGAGGAGTGTTGTCATATGACATTCATAAATCTCCACAATCGGCCTTTGAGCAAAAATAACATTTGTGGTAACAACATAATTTGAGCTCCATCCCACTTAAAGTACGAAGTGCTGAAAAAGCTCTGCGCTTCTAGAATTCGGGCCGATATTTGGCATATTTACTATTTTTGCGAAACGTTTGACTCGAAAATTTAAGGTATTACACATTTCACGATATATCGAATACCATTCCAAGTCTAAACTCGTTGACAGTTCGTTTCTATATACTGAACTGTTCATTTTAAGGGTGTCTTCATGTTGTATACTTTTTGACGAACACAGAAAAAATAATTTTATTGCTCCTGTGAACGATATTAAACGATGAGTGTATCTTATCAACTGATTTAATTTTATTTAACTGAATTATTACTGCCAATATCAATGAAACCAATGACTTGAAACTGTACCAACAAAATCCATATGGGAACGCTGATCGTGCAACGCGTTGCGACAACCGATGTTTTGTTCTGTACCAGGATTTTTAGGCCGGATGTCCTGCACCCAGTCCGACATATGCAGTATTTTCAATTGTAAAAACACGTAAACTGTTACCGAGAGAAGGGAAACAATTGGTAAGTAACCATCGTAAACAAAAAAGGAATCTTTCTTGCTGGGTCAGGATGCAATGAGATCAATTATATAGTGTAACGTGCGTGATGGGGTTTGTAGTTCATAGCGCTCGTGTCCTCCAGTCTCTCAAGACAAGAAAAAATGTCTCTTTCAGCATTTTGACATATTAAAAAGTAAATTTGCTCATTAGAAACATAGTAGTACTCTCATCAAGAACACACGAATCTCTGCAAAATTGTACACAATTTCTCCTCTACGTGACGCCTCTCTAGTCCCCAGGAGTGGGGAAAGACGTCCAGTGTTCCTGTATCAAATGGAACGCCGGCGATCTGTGGCCGCAGATGCTTCCGGTCAGCGATAATAATGGACTGCGCAGGAAACCACAGAATGGGCACTAGTTGGAAACTTCGACGGTTAGCCGCATCCGCATATCAGCAGTAACAACTTTGTATGTAATTCTTCATGCTTTCCGGCGATCTGTTGACATCTTGAATATTCGGGAATCCAGCCGGATGTTCGCACCAGGTGGCACCTGAAGAAGACAGCGAGGCACGCTGTTGAAATGTCGTGCGAGAACGACGAGCCGGCCGCGGTGGTCTCGCGGTTCTAGGCGCGCAGTCCGGAGCCGTGCGACTGCTACGGTCGCAGGTTCGAATCCTGCCTCGGGCATGGATGTGTGTGATGTCCTTAGGTTAGTTAGGTTTAAGTAGTTCTAAGTTCTAGGGGACTGATAACCACAGCAGTTGAGTCCCATAGTGGTCAGAGCCATTTGAACCATTTTTGAGAACGACGAGAACATGCGGCTGGATTCCCGAATATCCAAGATGTCAACAACTTTGTAGCTTGGCAGAAGGTAGTATTCGGACGAGACGTTCCATCTTCGAACCTGTGTGGACGCATAAACGCAAAAAGATGTATGCCGGCATGCTACTACGCCCGCGAGCATACCTTCGCAAAGTACCAGGAGAGCTGCCTTGATAAACGCCAGTAACAAGCAACGAGGACCGACTGATGCAATCGATAAGACAAAGTCTCTAACATGACACCAAAATCTAATACATTAACAACCAGTTGGGAGAGAAATCGGTTTCTAACTGATGTGGAAGGAAGAAGTCAGGGCAATAAGGTGCAATCCGGAGCTCGCTTCCAACACGCCAAGCTGCACACTGGTTTTCAGAGGTTCGCTGAGTCACGGCAGCAAGTGCATCGTGCTCAGGGTCCCATATGCAGTTCCACACGAGGCCGTACGTTTTATACCAGGGAACAAAAATAGTAAAATTATTGCTCGAGAATATTGTGACAAACATATCTTGCACGACATACAGATGTCATTTGCATATTTAAACTACATTTGTATATTTAAATACAGGTATTCTTCTATTCCCCTCGGTTGTAATATGTGAAGTTTTACCTCAAGACTTCTGTATTAAAAACTAAACTCTGGCCGAACAGGCCATGAAGGCCCAACGGTACCAACTGGCCGCCGCGTAATCCTCAGCCCACAGGCGTCACTGGATCCGGAGATGGAGGGACATGTGGTCAGCACACCGCTCTCCCGGCCGTATATCAGTTTTCGTGACCGGAGCCACTATTTCTCAATCAACGAGCACTTCAGTTTGCCTCCTAAGGGGTGAGTGCACCACACTTGCCGACGTTACACTTCGATGATCTGACGGGAACCGGTGTTACCACTGCGACAAGGCAGTTGTAAAACTGTTGTACCGTCGTCGAGAACTCGTGATGCAATTTCTGGTTTTGTGGATCTATGAAACTAACTGAATACAGGAAGTAAAAATCATTCATTCCTATAGAACGTGCTATTCTTTACTGATATTTGTGTGCTGTTTGTTGCGACAGGGTCAAAGTAATGGGAAAGCAGCGAGGACAACGTATTATAAGTGGGCACAGTTTAGAGTTAGAACATTTAAGAGTGCGGGCTGTAACCTGCAGCAAGACAGTAGTTTGTGCGCTTGCGAAGTAGTGATTAAAATAAAAAACACACAGGGACAAAGTATCTTACTGTCGAGACTGTAATGAAGTGGAATAGTTGAATCTACTACCCATTTAGTAAAATTCAGCTGCTAAGTTATAATTCACTATCTCAAACGTTATGGAATGTGGTGGCCATTATTTCGGTCACGAACAGTTATTGTCCATCGCTTATCGTCAGTTCTACTACTGAAGTCATTAAGCACTCGTTTTCAAATACCGTGTTATTTCGAACGTTCGTAATCCTCACACCGAGACGTGGTATAGCCTACAATTGACAAAATAAATTTCGTTAGAACTCCGATAGTAAGTGTTCTTGACACTGAAGATGAAGTGACTACAATGAGTAACTAATAAGGAGGTACTTAACTGAGCTGGAGTGAAAAGAAATTTATGGCACAACTAAAGTAGAAGAAGGTATCGGTTGGTACGGCGAATCCAGGAGTATCAAGGGGACGTCGATGTAATAGTGGAAAGAAGTGCAGGGGATAAAAATTGTACAGGTAAGCCGAGACAGGGCTACAGACAAGTTCAAGTGGACGTAGGCTGCAGTAGTTATGCATATACGAAGAGGCTTGCACACGACAGACTAGCGTAGAGAGGTGCTTCAAAACAGTCTTCGGACAGAAGACAACAAGAACTATAATCTACACTCCTGGAAATGGAAAAAAGAACATATTGACACCGGTGTGTCAGACCCACCATACTTGCTCCGGACACTGCGAGAGGGCTGTACAAGCAATGATCACACGTACGGCACAGCGGACACACCAGGAACCGCGGTGTTGGCCGTCGAATGGCGCTAGCTGCGCAGCATTTGTGCACCGCCGCCGTCAGTGTCAGCCAGTTTGCCGTGGCATACGGAGCTCCATCGCAGTCTTTAACACTGGTAGCATGCCGCGACAGCGTGGACGTGAACCGTATGTGCAGTTGACGGACTTTGAGCGAGGGCGTATAGTGGGCATGCGGGAGGCCGGGTGGACGTACCGCCGAATTGCTCAACACGTGGGGCGTGAGGCCTCCACAGTACATCGATGTTGTCGCCAGTGGTCGGCGGAAGGTGCACGTGCACGTCGAACTGGGACCGGACCGCAGCGACGCACGGATGCACGCCAAGACCGTAGGATCCTACGCAGTGCCGTAGGGGACCGCACCGCCACTTCCCAGCAAATTAGGGACACTGTTGCTCCTGGGGTATCGGCGAGGACCATTCGCAACCGTCTCCATGAAGCTGGGCTACGGTCCCGCACACCGTTAGGCCGTCTTCCACTCACGCCCCAACATCGTGCAGCCCGCCTCCAGTGGCGTCGCGACAGGCGTGAATGGAGGGACGAATGGAGACGTGTCGTCTTCAGCGATGAGAGTCGCTTCTGCCTTGGTGCCAATGATGGTCGTATGCGTGTTTGGCGCCGTGCAGGTGAGCGCCACAATCAGGACTGCATACGACCGAGGCACACAGGGCCAACACCCGGCATCATGGTGTGGGGAGCGATCTCCTACACTGGCCGTACACCACTGGTGATCGTCGAGGGGACACTGAATAGTGCACGGTACATCCAAACCGTCATCGAACCCATCGTTCTACCATTCCTAGACCGGCAAGGGAACTTGCTGTTCCAACAGGACAATGCACGTCCGCATGTATCCCGTGCCACCCAACGTGCTCTAGAAGGTGTAAGTCAACTACCCTGGCCAGCAAGATCTCCGGATCTGTCCCCCATTGAGCATGTTTGGGACTGGATGAAGCGTCGTCTCACGCGGTCTGCACGTCCAACACGAACGCTGGTCCAACTGAGGCGCCAGGTGGAAATGGCATGGCAAGCCGTTCCACAGGACTACATCCAGCATCTCTACGATCGTCTCCATGGGAGAATAGCAGCCTGCATTGCTGCGAAAGGTGGATATACACTGTACTAGTGCCGACATTGTGCATGCTCTGTTGCCTGTGTCTATGTGCCTGTGGTTCTGTCAGTGTGATTATGTGATGTAGCTGACCCCAGGAATGTGTCAATAAAGTTTCCCCTTCCTGGGACAATGAATTCACGGTGTTCTTATTTCAATTTCCAGGAGTGTATAATAAGATTGTGCAGGGTGCATATCCTTGACATTGTTCTAATTGAGGACGAGCTAGATGAATAGAAAAACAGAAGTAAAAATCTTTAAGGAGCTACTGTCGCTTTTGTAGATCATTTATTCAGATTAACGGTTCCAACAAACTATGTTGCCTTACTTGGAACTTGTGCACTACAATTCAAAGAATTTCGTCCATGTGCACAATATATCGTGACACGATCCGGAGGTGGCAGCATATTTTGCTAAAAACGTTAGCCTAAATAAGTCCTATACAAAAGCGATCAAGACTATTTGAAGTTTTTTATTTCTGTTTTCATGTTTATCTAGAACATATTGTACTTCATGTTTTGAAGTACTTATGACTAGTTTATTATCCTTAAATACCACTGTAAAATCATTGACACGTATAATAAAAATATTTCTTCAAATCCATCTTCCACCTTACGGCGATGATGTCTACGTACGTCTTAAATAGTGTGGGTGACACAGGGCTCCCTTATCTGTTTCTTTGTGTTAGATGTTAGCAGTAAGTTCATTTCTTTTTATTCCTATAGAACTGCTTTTGTACAGTGCCTTTATTGCATTAATAAGTTGTGCTGGTATGTATCGTCCTGTTAAAATATCTTCCAGCCAGTCTCTTCATGTCGAAAGCCTTTTCGTACTTCATAAATAAATAATATGAAGTTCGGCTTATTCGTTGTCGGTCATCTTAGTATCTGAAAATACAGTCTCTACAAGTTTTTTCTTTCACAAGTTAAAAAAAGAAGGTGTCATCTAGAGGCGCAGTTGGAATTCGCTTTTATCTGTTGTTGTGAAAAAAAAGATGCCTCCCTCTGTTCATCATCATCATCAGTTATCTGCTATATTAGCAGGTCCTTTGCCTCTCCATTTTCTGCGATCCATTGCTTTCTTCTTAAGGCTGCTGTATGTTGTACCGTCCATCATGTCATCCAGTATCTGGAATGTCTTCCTTCCTCGCTTCCTTTTCCCTTCTACATAACCTTCTAAAACTGTTTTTATCAGTCCGTCATTCTTTCTTAATATATGCCCAATCCAATTTCTTTTTTCTTCTCTTTATTATATCTAGTAACTGTCTTTCTCTCCCAATCTTCTCAACAGCTCTTCATTTTTTACTCTGTCCATGCAACTTGCTCTTTCCATCCTCCGCCATGTCCAGATCTCAAAAACCTCCAGCCTTTCTCTTTCTACCTCATTTCCTTGTTTCAGCGCCATATAGAAGAACACTTCATACAAGATATTTTATGAGTCTCTTCCTGAGTTCTCTGTCCAGATCGCTGCATAAAATCCTCCTTTTCTTATAAAACGCCTCTTTTGCCATTGCTATCCTTGTTTTAATTTCTGTGGTGCGCTTCCAGTCGGTGTCTATCCTGCTTCCAAGATACTTTAAATTTTGCACCTGTTGTAGTATTTCTCCATTCAGCATAATTTTGATTTCCTTATTTCCTCCTAGTGCCAATACTTTTGTTTGATTTGTGTTAATTTTCATTCCATATTTTTTCCGTTAGTTTCATCGGTGTCCACCAAATCCTGTAATTCTTTTTCCCCTGTAGCTATAAGGACCATGTCATCAGCAAACCTCAAACACCCTACTCTTCTTCCTCCAATTTCTACGCCTTTGTCATTTAATGAGCATTGGTCGGTCATATTTTCCAGGTAGAGGTTGAAAAGAGTAGGTGATAGGCAGCATCCTTGTCTTACTCCTTTTCCTAGTCCGATCCAGTTTGTACTTTCTCCTCTCACTTTAATTGAAACGTTTTGATTAAGACAGAATGAGTTTACAAGGCTTCTGGTTTTCCAGTCCACTGTCTTTTCCCTCATTATAGTCGCCAGCTTGTCCCAAACCACATTGTCAAATGCCTTTTATAGATCGATGAAGCACATATATAGGTCTCTTCCTTTTTCAATAAGCCTTTCTCGCAAGATTCGTAGGAGCCCTATTGCATCTCTGGTGCCCGTATTCCGTCTAAAGCCAAACTGCTCCTCGCCAAGATTCTTCTCCATTACTCTATTACTCGCCTACAAAACCAAATGAAATGAAATGTCTTACGACTAGTGCCTCCTGTCGGATAGACCGGTGTAAGACTTTTTAGTTGACGCCGCCTTGTCGACTAGAGTGTCGATGAGGATGAAATGATGATGAAGACTTTTTAGTTGACGCGAATAGTATCGATGAGGATGAAATGATGATGAAGACACTCCGCGAGAGGAGAAAATCTTCGACCCACCAGGGAATCGAATCCGTGCATCTCGGATGGCATTCTATCGCGCGACCACTGAGCTGTGGATACACACTGAAAGCCCAACCATCGCTGAGGTCTGCGTTGGTAGAAAATCCCATTAGCCGTTGTTTCCCGCAGGGGTTGCGATCACACGTCTATACTAGGAATGTAGGAGCGTGAATAAATTTTGTGGCGAGGGCGAACAGGAGACGTGTATGCGTTACAAATGAAATATGTAGGTGTAGCAACAGCTTCCTCGGGATCGATATCGCACAGCGTACGGACATTTCCACCTCGAGAAAAGAGAGCCGTGGCTCGCTTTTTGGCGGCGGCCGTTTGAAAGCAGGCACTACATACAGTACACAGCGGGCGCCGCAGTGGGACGCGCGACAAAGCCAGAGATAAAATTCACGCCCACCCCCTGGAACAACAGCGCCGTACAATGTGCACAAAACCGTGCCGGCGCTTTTGTGGCGGCGGCAGACACAAACACGAGAGGGCTGGCTGGAATGGGACGCGACGGAAATAGCGCGCCAGCGGGCCGGCTGTCGCGACGCGCAGAGCCGAGCCGTGCGCCGTCTGCGATAAAAGCTCCAGCCGCGCCACGCCGGCGACCGCCGCACCTCCGTCCAGGCCGGGCAATCCACTCTCCGATCACAAACGTTTAATTCATATACTGACGAGTCAACACACTGTGACCATTGCTCACCGCGAGAATGACTGCCGCACGTAGGATTGCGGGCACGTGGACGGCAAAGATACACCGAGATAGCAAAAGTCATGGGGCAGTGTTATGCACGTATACAATTGGCGACAGTGTAGCGTACACAAGGAATAAAAGGGCAGTGCATTGGTGGAGCTGTCATTTGTACTCAGGTGATTCGTGTGGAAAGTTGCCGACGTGACTATGGCCGGACGACGGGAATTAATAGACTTCGAACGCGGAATGGCAGTCGGGCCTAGTTAGGGAATTCAATATCCCGAGATCCACAGTGTCAAGAGTGTGACAACAATACCAAATTTCAGGCATTCCTTCTCACCGCAGACAGCGCAGTGGCCTACGGCCTTCACTTAACGACCGAAAGCAGAGGAGCTTCCGTCGAGTTGTCATTACTAACAGACAAGCTACACTGCTTGCAGTAACCACAGAAATGAATGTGGAACGTAAGACGAACGTATTCGTTAGGACAGTGCGGCAAAATATGGCGTTAATGGACTTGATTGACGTCGCCTGCAGCGCCTCTCCTGTGCTCGTGACCGTATCGGTCGGACCCCAGACGACTGGAAAACCGCGGCCTGCTCCTCTGGTCCAACTGAAAAGATCATTCACTGGAAATGGTTATAATCGGCTACTTGGAGACCATTTGCAGACATTCGTGGACTTCGTGTTTCCTAACAACAATGGAATTTTTATGGATGACAATGCGCCATGTCACCGGGCCACAACTGTTCGCAATTGGTTTGAAGAACATTCTGAAAAATTAGAGCAAATGTTTTAGCCACCCAGAACGTTTGACACGAATCCGACTGAACATTTATGGTACACAATCGAGAGGTCAGTTCGCGCACAAAATCCTTCACCGGCAACACTTTCGCAATTCTGGACGGCTGTAGAGGCAACGTGGGTCAATATTTCCGCAGGGCTTCCCGGTCCTTGACCTTCGTCTGTGCGAATGCGCACAGGTTGCCCGAACTCTTACGGAAATAGTCACCTTATTGTGCGCAAGTAATGACTAGATGGGCAAATATCTATTAGGTACATTACGTACGTAGATTGTGGACAGTTGGGAATGTGGGTCTCACGGGAAGCGTGCAAGGGATAAGTCCCTGCAGTCGCGCTATTCATCTGTGTCCTATGTGGCTCAGATGGATAGAGCGTCTGCCATTTAAGCAGGAGATCCCGGGTTTGAGTCCAGGTCGGGGCACACATTTTCAGCTGTTCCCATCGAGGTATATCAACAACACCTGTCGGCAGCAGAGGGTTTCACTTGATTATAATTTCCGCAGGGGTCTTCCAACGGCATGTTGACTCCACGACACGTCGAGCTGCTGCAGTATGTCAGGTAAGAGGAGGTCCGACACAATGTGTGGAGGTAGGCCTATCCCATGACGTCCGTTACCTCAGTGTATAAACGAAACAGAGACGAATCGAGATCATTTCAGTGACAGTTCGAGCCGCAAATTGGAGAATCTACTAACATAAGGGACTTTGGAAAAAAGCAGATCGTTACGAGCAGGCACCTGGAACCGAGCATATTGGAAACAGCGAACCTGGTCGACTCTGATGTGCTACTGTGGTCAGCATCTATGGATGGTTGTTGAAGGACGGTGGAACTACCAGCGGGCTACAAGGCGCAAGACGTCCACACCTAATTTCAGAACGCAGGCGGGCGATCTGTGGCGGGTCTGACGATAGAGTACAGTGATGGTGCAGGCGCAAGTGTTTAGGAGAACATTGTTCAGCGCATATTGCTTCATATGGGCTCTTTCCACGCTGATCCAACGACATCGTTAGTTACGGCTGCAGGGCATCACTCTGGCGACCAGATGATCGAAACATGCACCGCGCCAAAATCACATGCCGCTAACTTCAGCATTGTGCTACCAGAGACATCCACATAGCCTTCTTTGGGACTTGTGTCAGTAATCTAGGGTCATCGTGATACATGTGGACTACGTGAACATTAGTGGGTCCACTGCGTCCTTCTCTGACACCGATGGCATCTTCCAGCACGATAACTGTCAGCGTCACAAGACCAGAATCGTGCTGCAGTGTTTAGAGAAATATGAGAAAGAACTCACGTTGATGTCTGGGCCATCAAATTCGCTCGATACCAGCCCGACGGAGTACATCCTGTACGTTGGTCAGTGCTATGTCCTCTCTCAAAAATCACGGTCCGAATTTCCAAGAATTGCGGACCTGTACGTAGACATCTGATGCTACATACCTCGTAAAATTCTACCGTCGACTTGTCGAATTCTTTCCACTCAGAATCGCTGCTGAATTGCGTTTCAAAGCTGAAGTGATACGTTATTAAGCCTGTGACCATAATGTTTTGTCTTACGCCGCGCGGAGTGGCCGCGCGGTTTGAGGCGCCATGTCATAGATGGCGCAGCCCCTCCCGCCGGAGGTTCGAGTCCTCCCTTGGCATGGGTGTGTGCGTTTTTCTTAGCATAAGTTAGTGTAAGTAGTGTCTAAGTCTAGGAACAGATGACCTCATCAGTTCGGTACCTTCGGAAATCACAAATAATTGTTTGTCTTGCCAGAATGTTCTATATGACATTTGTAATACCCAAAAAAGGGAAACAGAAAAGAGCCGCACACTGACGCATAATAAATGCTATTTGTAGGGTATTGCTGTCCCCAGCACGAATGTTGGTTTGACTACCATAGTTTTTTATTAAACATCCTGCTGTTGGAGTTGCTGTGTCTGCTACGGCCTTCGAAATTACTTACTCAAGTAATTACAAAGGCACAGATTAACGTGGACTCCAAATCACCGTGCAAATCGCGTTTTTCTAAATGTAATAAAATATTGTGAGAGCTGAAAGGAGAGATGAGTGGCGGAAAAAGTGCTTGGAGCGACTATAGCTAGAGTTGGGGAAGTTTGTATTTACTGTCCTCCACTTACCGACTGAGCCACCAGTCACACACTCTTATAACACGGATCATAAAATCCTCTCTTGCGTCCGTAGTAAAATATAAAGTCCTTGGTCCGACTTAAGTGAGGCCTCAAGATCCAGGATATAAAAACGAAAAAATAAATAAGCTCTTACAGTTCGCTACGGAGTTCTACTCAACCACGAGCACACTGACAGCATGTGGGCTGCTCAGGTATTACGAGAATCATTTCAAAAGTTCTGCACACTGTAAAATAGAATTGAAAAGTTTTTTTTACAAAATACTTCTACAGGCCTTCTATATAAGCTTCGTTCTTGCTTATGATAGCTTCTCAACGTTTTGGCAACTTCTGCATTCCGGATATGGCACGTTCATTGTTGGACTGTCGATTACTCGGATCACCTCATTGGAGGCTCCACCAATTCTATCAAAATGTTTTTCTTTGTGAAGACTGAGACTTCAGTTGTGGCTCAAAGTCTCGTATCCAGGTTTCATCAAGTGAAACAGTACTTTTCAGGAACTGTTCTCCTTCTCTTCGATTACGTTGAAGAAATTGTTCTGCGATTCTTTTGCGACATGCTTTTTGCTCTTCACTCAGATTATGCAGGATCCATCTGAGAGCAACTTTTCTCATCTTTAACATTCCAGTCATGTTTCTGTAAACTGAAGTGACAGACATTCTGGATTCTTTTGCTATTTCCTGACATGTTTTTCGTCAATCCCCTCTCATAATGTCGTTAACAATAACCTGAGAGGGGTAGTTGTTGCAGTTGATGGCCTTCCACCTCCTTGGTTGTCCTCAGTGCTGACCCGACCTTCACGGTAACGAGCAGACCACTGTGATACCGTCCTACGATCCACTACACTATTCCCATACACCTCCCTCAAAGCGCTGTCAGTTTCTGTTGATTTCTTTCCGCATAGGGATTCGAATTTGATGTAGGTACGCTGGTCTCTAAGTATAATCCGATCTGCTTCCATTTTAAAAATTAATTACTCACTACACAGCCACGTGAACCAACAAACACATATATGACCGTCACGCCTAAAGTCTCGCTCATAAATGACGTGTATTTCGACTTGATCAAGCTACCGTAAGCTCGCGCATGCACAGCCTGCAGTACTTTCGAAATAAACCTCGTACATAGTTGAGAGGACATATAAAGGGGTCAATAATTGATAAAACAGTAGGACAGGTTTTAGCGTGTCCCGCATGTTATTCAACCTGTACATAGACTAAGTAGTGAAAAAAACCTAGGGCAAATTTGGAAAAAGTAATTAGAGTTTAATGAAAATAGTTTACAACTGTAAAGTTTGTCTATTACGAGTAATCAGTTACAGGGTGACCTACAAATTAACGTGAAATCCGAATAACATTACATCTCAGCAGTTTTCACATGCTTGAGCTGAAATAAGCGATAAAACACACAAAAAAGTCCTAGGACCTCACTAGGCATTTAACTACTATTGAACTACAAAATGTTTTTTACATAATGACCTATATTACACGAAACTGCTCAGCCCAACAACGTGTGCATGTTTCAGAAAACTCGATGATATGTAGTTCGGGATATGACAATCTGAGGGAGTCTGCACTTATACATATTGATGCAGCTTTCGATTCACAGCAAAACTTATACATCACTAAATGTTTCCAGAAATAATTTCATAATAGTTTTGTGAGAAATGATTTTGTGACCTCGTTGATTCTTTTGTTAACTCCGGAACATTTCATGTACAGGGGCGTAAGTTGCGCCCCACAGTAATTCCCATAAAAGCAGTTGAATACCAACTACCGACAAAGAGAACGGAGTACTTTTCTTAGTGCAGTTTGACAATTCTTTGACCTTTCACAACGCGAAAACTGACGAAGAATCTCCGGGTAAAGCTTTTAAGAGAATAAAGAAAACCTCTCCTACCGTAATGATCAGGTAACACACGCGTCGATAGCTGCCCCTCTCGTCTTCCTCTTATATTCCGGTTACCCCATTGTTGCACTGTTTAGTAACCGGGGCGGAATAGAATTGGTGTATGACAGAAGCAAACACTGAATGTGTTACTACTCAACGTTTACGGTATATAGCTACAGAACGCAGGCAAAGAGAGACAAAGAGCAACTCAGCTATTGAAAAGGCTATTGGTTGCAATGCTAATAGACGCCTAAATATATAAGCAGTTTATCCATTTTGAGTTCTTAATGTAAATATAGAACTAACAGCTTTCTGATGTCTCACTAGCCCTACTGTTTGATGAATGCATTTTATAAGAACCGTGGTTGTTGGCCGATCTTTGTATGTGGGATATGAAGAATATCCTTCTTGGCAAAGAATTTACGCACATCTTTATATGTCTGTTTCATGGCAGTGGACGTCTGTGGCTTACAAGAGAATAAAATTCAGACTCAATGCGTGATAGTTTTTAATCCTGCGAGATCTTTTTAAAAAATAATAACTTTGAATTAGCTGAAAGTATTAAGTTTTAATACGGTATATATTATTTAACCCGACGGACTCTGGGAGGTTGCACGGAAGACCAAAACACTGAAGCGCCAAGGAAACTGGTATAGGCGTGCGTATTCAAATATAGAGGTATGTAAGCAGGCAGGGTACGGCACTGCCTTTGAAAACGCCTATTTAAGATAAGTGTGTGGTGCAGTTGTTAGATCGGTTATTGCTGCTACAATGGCAGGTTATCAAGATTTAAGTGAGTTTGAACGTGGTGTTATAGTCGGCGCACGAGCGATGGGACGCAGCATCTCCGAGATTGCGGAAAAGCGGGGTTTTCCAGTACAACCATTTCACGAGTGTACCGTGAATATCAGGAATCCGGTAAAACATCAAATCTCCGACATCGCTGCGGACGGAAAAAGATCCTGCAAGAACGAGACCAACGACAACGAAGAGAATCGTTCAACGAGCCAGAAGTGCAGCTCTTCCGCAAAATGCTGCAGATTCCAATGCTGGGCCATTAAAAAATGTCAGCGTGTGAACCATTCAAGGAAATAACATCGATATCGGGTTTCGGAACCGAAGGCCCACTCGTGTACCCTTGATGACTGCACGACGCAAGGCTTTACGCCTCACCTGGGTCCGTCAACACCGACATTGGACTGTTGATGACTGGAAACGTGTATCAAGGTCGGACGAGTCTCGTTTCAAATTGTATCGAGCGGATGGATGTGTACGGGTATGGAGACAACATCAGCAGGTGTATCCTTAATTCTGTAATGGTGTAGGGTGTGTGCATTTGGAGTGATATGGGACTCCTGATACGTCTAGATACGTGTCTCACAGGTGACACGTACATAAGCATCCTGTCTGATCACCTGCATCCATTCATGTCCATTGCGCAATCCGACGGACTTAGGCAGTTCCGGCATAACAATTCGACATCCCACACATCCAGAATTGCTACAGAGCGGCTCCAGAAACACTCTTCTGAGTTTAGCGACTTCCGCTGGCCACCAAACTCTCCAGACAAGAACATTATTGAGCCAGTCTGGGATGCCTTGCAACGTGCTGTTCAGAAGAGATCTCCACCCCGTGGTACTCTTACATATTTATGGACAGCCGTGCACGTTTCATGGTGTCAGTTCCCTCCAGCACTACTTTAGACATTAGTCCAGTCCATGTCACGTCGTGTTGCGGCACTTCGGCGTGCTCGCGGGGGCCCTGCACGATATTAGGCAGGTGTACAAGTTACTTTGGCTCTAAGCACTATGGGACTTAACATCTGAAGTCATCAGTCCTCTAGACTTAGAACTACTTAAACCTAAGGACACCACACACATCCATGCCCGAGACAGGATTTGAACCTGCGACCGTAGCAGCAGCGCGGTTCCAGACTGATGCGCCTAGAACCGCTCGGCCACAACGGACGGCCCAGTTACTTTGGCTCTTCAGTACATTTTCCAGTGAGGATTTTTTAAATCGGTAGAGGGAGTTTTCTCTAGATGAAAATTAATTAAACTAACAAACTTTTGGAGGTTACTTGGGACAATGAAAACACTTCCTCTAATGAGTTTTCCTGTGAAGACAAAATGTAATGTTAACGAGTTTTAATTCTTTACTACAAGGAGAAAACAGTATTAGCACAGCACAATTACTTCAGATACAGTAGAGGTTGAAACATGCCTTCATTGACTTGTAAACAGAGATTAACCCGGAGCGTCATATTCTGATTAATAACATGATCGTAGGCTGCAGGTGTATTCTTAAATCCTATTGCAGCAGCTGCTACTATCCTGGCAAGAGATCATCTTTTGATTCAACAGGGGTTTCGTAAACAAGATTGCACATCTCTCGTCACACAAAACGTTCAGAGGGGTCAAAACAGGGAATCGAGTTGGCCATGACTCAGGACGACCACTGCCAATCCAGTTTTCTGGTAACTATCGGTTCAACAATCGACGCTCAGAACGACTGAAACGTGTGACACGTCATCCAGCGTCTCTGGCAATGCTATGGCGAGGAAATTATAATAACGGCTGCCATTTAAAGGTCTAGGTAGAAGATAAGGCCCAACAGAAGTCACGAACAACATCTGCGCACACATTCACGTACAACTCCACTTGATGAGCGTGAGTAAATATGGCATGTGGATTAACCTCACTTAAAACAAATTGTGGAAGTTGAAGATATCATCAAGTCCGAACGTTGCTTCATCTGTAAACAGTGCATTTGACACTGCTTCAGGTACCACTGCGTAAACTGTTTTCCGCGTGGATAATCATCGGGTTCCAGGTTGTGTACACGCTGTAAGTGAAATCAGTTAACAGTTGCTTAAAGTCGTCACCATGTTGTGCACAAACGCAAGAGTGCTGAGGGCGATTGCGCCCTCTACCGCATTAAAAAATGCTCACAAATAGTTATGATATGAGAGAGAAGTGTTCGGTTTGGTGTCCCATGCAACCACCCACAATCTGTAGGTTTAAATAATTTTCACCGCATATAGTTCAAAAGTGCAATTTAAATTTGTTGTAAATATTGAATTACATCAAAGATGAACAACAAATACTGTAGTTAAAGTATGTCTTCCGGATCGTAGTACCAAGAAACGGACAACATTTCATTGTTCACCCATCTCTAGAAGTGTTACCACGAGAGGCGGATTGATGGTAAACTAAATAAGAAACAATGATTCTTGGTACTGAAAACTGACTTTTGGAGAAGAATTTTATCGAATGGGCAATGTGCGAAACATTACAATAAGAGAAATTATTGTAGTTGAAGAGACAACAGAAACAAGGCAATTACGGTGGTCGGTCATGTAGGGAGGATGGATCTCTACAGATGACGGTAGTGATACTAGAAATAGTTACTCCACAAGATAAGAAAAGCGCAACCACCAAGAACGTGGATGTTACGAAGATTGTCGCTACCGCAGTTGGCTCTTCCAGAACTAATATACTATATCTGGAGTCTACGTTCAGCTGAACAATATACCAGTCCTACACAGAGTAGACAAACTGGTGCAGGCAGGAAAGGAAATCGGTATGCACCAAAACTGGAAGTTCAGAACATCGAGCGCCTGTCCCTACTAAGGCAGATCAGTCGGGAATTCTTGTGACATTTACAACTATTCGTCTTGCTACTGCTATACGGATCAGTACTCCAAGGTCGTGTATCCCAGAAACCCTCGTTGCGTGACACGCATTGCCCACAGAAATCGGGGAGAAATGCCTCCTCTTTCTTCGCACGCCATCCGGCAACTGTTGACATCTTTGCGATAGAGGGAGGTCGCTGAAAATGTGGTGGCGCGGAAAAGCGTCCCGGATATCAGACGCCGTTGAGTGAAACGGACATTCGATAGGCGAGTGGCGGGCTCGACAGTGGCAGCGAGTTGCGGTTTGCAAACCGCACTGACGATCTGACCCACTTCACTCCAGAGCCGCGAACGTCGCGGAATCCGGCGACACGGATAGCTTTCCCTGCGGTGCCCGACACATCTTAGCAGCAAATAGGCGAATGTCACTTTCCGTCGCAGCGACGGACTCCAAAGCAACCGCCACGGCTGTAGAAGTGGCGCTAAATGACGACGCGATAGCTTCGTTCATTGCCGCGCAGTTCAACGTGAAGTGACATCGTAGTTTTCCATATATGGATTACTTGCCTGGGTAGCATATTATGGGAAGGTCTTGGCTGCGTAATTATCTAGCCTGAAGTAAACCTCAAATCATTGTGGCTGACATCGCCTTCCGGGGATCGGACTGCGACTTTGGTAAGACTCCAGAGTGCTACTCATACTTCAACTCACTCACCCTTTCAAAACAACTTTCATATTTTTTCAGAAGTTTCAGACCATGGGTCGAGATTGTAGCAAGCTTACGTGGTGGTGTTTCGTGGCGTAATCGCTGTATTTATCTCTTATTCTGTACGACTGACAGCCTCAGAGCATACTTATGGGTACAAGTACAAGGTAATCTTAGTAATCGTTAGTTGTGGGACAAATAGGCCAAGGTATGTTCTGAAGATGTGCTATAATGCTGGTCCTCGGACGGTGTGTGTGTGTGTGTGTGTGTGTGTGTGTGTGTGTGTGTGTGTGTATTAGGTGATTTAGCTGCTCCGATCTATTTGTTTTAAGCAGCCTGCAACGCCTTCAAATACCATGAGCAGTGTTTTCATATTCTCTTCCTCATTATGCGCAAACTATTCAAAAATTTTCAAATGTGTGTGAATTGCTAAGGGACCAAACTGCTGAGGTCATCAGTCCCTATACTTACACACTACTTAAACTAACTTATGCTAAGAACAACCCACACACACAGACCCATACCCGAGGGAGGACTCGAACCTCCGATGAGAGGGGCCGTGCAGCCCGTGAGATGGCGCCTCAAACCGCGCGGCCACTTTGCGCGGAAGCAAACTATTGGTCCTACAGAAAAAATGAACAGGATTTTTTGTAGAAAATTTAATGTAATTAAATTTTATACTGGGATATGTTCGCGCTAGAGGAGACCGTACAAAAGTGAACTTCAAATGCGTTGTTCTGTAGAACTAATAGTTTGTGCAGATCGAGTGCGAGAATATGAAAATCTTGAACGTGGTTTTTGAAGATGTTGCGTGTTGCATAAAACCCATAAGTAGGGGCGCCCGAATATCGCACGGATATATGGCCGGAAACAAGGGAGATGCACCCACTTTTAAGGTGGAGGTACAAGGACTTTGCCAGTGTAGGTTCCAATCGTTGAAAGCACACATGAGAACACACCCAGCAAATGAAACTGTTCTGTTTCCACTAATGATTTAGTGGTATTGTGACAGTGAAGCATCAGCACAGTTTAGCGTCAGCGTATGGGCTGGGATTATTGGTGTCCGCCTTGTGGAACCAGTCATCCTTCCACAACGCCTCACAGGCGGAGAAATCTCTGCACTTCTTGCAGGTGACGCCACCTCCGCTCTGGAAGACGTGCCTTTGGTGATAAGAAGGTTAATGTCACTGCTACTTGTCTGTGTTTCAGTACAGAAGCATCTTGACATCTAGTCCGACAAGTTTTCATTAATCTACTGTTCTGTCTCAATGATTCCATGTCCACAGCAGTTGTAATTGACAACTTCATTGGGTGAACATGGAATACCTATGGGTTGTCTGCTCCAGAGCCCCATGTACAAGAATGAGTGCTGGACAGTGTTCTGAAGAACATCTGTGCCTGCATCTGCCGCACATCGCTCCCTAGCCTGCCTCCGACCTCGACATTCTATGTTGAGTGGTGGACACCCAACACCATTTCCTCTACATGTGTTTCAACAACCATATAGAAGCTCACGATAGTAGCAAGCCCACAGCCTACCAGCATCGTCTCTTTTGGAGACGCCGTAACAATCTGTCATTTCTGAGTCGCTCATGTCAGTGGATTTGATCATCTGCGGCCCGCGCCGTCGCTAGAATGATTCCCCATTCACCTCTGCTCCGCTTATACAGGTGATTCAGCTGCCCCTACAGACACGTTTTATACAACCACCAGTGCCTTCAAAAATGGCTCAAATGGCTCTGAGCACTATGGGACTCAACTGCTGTGGTCATAAGTCCCCTAGAACTTAGAACTACTTAAACCTAACTAATTTAAGGACAGCACACAACACCCAGCCATCACGAGGCAGAGAAAATCCCTGACCCCGCCGGGAATCGAACCCGGGAACCCGTGCGTGGGAAGCGAGAACGCTACCGCACGACCACGAGATGCGGGCTGCCTTCAAAAACCACGTGCAATCTGTTCATATTTTCTCTCTCTTTCTACATGCCAACTATTAGTTCTGCGGAAAAAATGAACAGAACCTTTTTGTAGGAAATGTAATGCAGTTTTTGCTGGAGGCCACGGTTTTCGAGTTTTTCAAAAAAAAAACACGACTGAATGTCGCTTTTGTAGATTTTTCTTGAATGATTCGAAAAATATGGCCTCTAGCGAAAACATATCCCAGTATAAAATTTTATAACTACATTAAATTTCCTCTGAAAATAGTCTTTTCATTTTTTCTGTGGAACTAATAGTTTGTGAATAGCGAGCGATAGAATACGAAAACCGTGTGCGCGGTATTTGGAGGAGTTGTGGGTTGCATAAAACCCACAGGTAGGGGTAGCGGAATCACAGTGTGTTCTTTCCTTACCGCGTCCTCTGGCTGCAATGCCATCAGACGGTAGTCTCGCGGTGGGCGTTGGTTCAAATGGCTCTGAGCACTATGGGACTCAACTGCTGAGGTCATAAGTCCCATAGAACTTAGAACTACTTAAACCTAACTAACCTAAGGACAGCACACAACACCCAGCCATCACGAGGCAGAGAAAATCCCTGACCCCGCCGGGAATCGAACCCGGGAACCCGGGCGTGGGAAGCGAGAACGCTACCGCACGACCACGAGATGCGGGCGTGGGCGTTGGTCATAACGTTTTGGTTCCTCAGTGTATTTAACGGTGGAGTCACTAAAGTGCGACTCCCTACAGAGGAAGGTCCGCCTCTAGTGGAGGAGGCGACATAGAGTTGTGTGGGGCGCCTCGCATCGGGAGAGACAGCGGCACGCAGCTGCGTACGACGTGGCGCGGCTGACCTTTGCGGCGTATAACCGCGGCCGCCTCCACAGCTGCTGGCCGCGCTATCGAGCGCCGTCCCCACCTCCACCACCCCCGCACTATCGCCTGCCAGACTCAGAATCCGCGGCGATTATACGCCGTCCACTTCACAAGAGCGAAGGTCCGCCATTCGCGTAATTACTTCCCCGCGCCAATGCTTTCTCCGTTATTAAGAAAACGTTTTGCACCTCCGTGTTGCGCTACCAGCGGCGGTGTTACTGTGCAGACGGCATTTTTCGCTCCTCACAGAACTCTTCCTGTCGCTCACATAATTCACATCTCCAGTGCATGCACAGAAATAAACTTTGACTCGTCAGCTGTGTAGTTGTGTGTGAAAAGGTAATGGGACATATGGAGGTTAGCGTAGGTAATGGGACATATGGAGGTGAGCATATATTCGACGCGTTACTTACTTGACATACGTTTCAACGACTGGATTAGTGATTTCCTGTCAGAAAGGTCACAGATTGTAGTAACTTATTGTAAGTCATCTAGTGAAACCGAAGTTATATCTGCTGTTCCCCAAAAAGGCTTATAGGTCCTCTGCCGTTAATAATCCGTACAAATAATTAGGAACAATTTCTTGGATTGTATGTATATGACGTAATCGTTAACCATCTAACAACGTCATCATCAGATCAAAACTAAATTCAAAATTACTTAGACAAGATATCTGCACGGTGCGAAAAGGGCAACTGACCCTGAACAAAAAGTGCGAGGTACTCCACATGAATACTAAGAAACATTAAGTTTCGTTTACATTATATACAAACTAAAAGATTGTCGGTTCAACTAAATACTTGGGGACTCAATTATGAACAACTTATATTGAAATCATCAAATAGGAAACGCTGTCGGTAAAGCGAACAAAGGACTGCGTTTTATCGGCAGAACGTGTATAAGATTCAAGAAATCTTCTAAAGGGACTGTCTGCACTACGCTTGTCTGCTCTCTTGTAGTGTATTGCTGTGCGGAAAGGGCTCCTTGGCAGACGCGATTTTTCTAAGTTTAAAAGACACACAGCTCGTTTTGCACTATTATGAAATAGATGAGAGTGTGTCACGGTTATGATAAGCGAGTTAGGGTGGCAATCATTAAAACATCGGCGTTTTTCGTTGCGTCGAGATCTTTTCACAAATGACATTCTTCAACTATTTCCCGGATGCCAAAGTATTTAGTAGATACCCTTCTACTAAGGTAAAAATAACTACAGTGATAAAATAAGAGAAATCAGAGCTCCAACGGAAATATTTAGGTGTTCATTTTTCGCTTGTGCTATTCGAGAGTGGGACGATCGAGAAATTGTCGAAAAGTGGTCCTGTGCACATTCTACCAGACAATTACGAATAGCAGTCACGTAGATGCAGATGTAGAAGTAGATGTAGATACATAGCAAGCTGTGGATCCGAGACAGCACGGGTAACCGACAAGTATGGTTTACCTAAAACACCAATACTTTTACCGAAAACTGCAGTTTACTGTGCTTACAAAAGATGCTACATTATGTAATCAGAGGTATATGTACACTTATTAGTGACACATAATGTGGAATGTGCCCACGATTCATCTTTATGACGACTTTAACAATGCTGCGGGGACTGTCAATGAGCCGGCCGGAGTGACCGAGCGGTTCTAGGCGCCACAGTCTGGAACCGCGCGACCGCTACGGTCGCAGGTTCGAATCCTGCCTCGGGCATTGATGTGTGTGATGTCCTTAGGTTGGTTAGGTTTAATTAGTTCTAAGTTCTAGGGGACTGATGACCTCAGATGTCAAGTCCCATAGTTCTCGAGGCCATTTGAACCTTTTTTTTTAAATTACTGTTAGTGAGGTGTCTGAATGTCTGTGGCGCAATGGAGGCCCATTCTTCTTCAAGAGCAGTATCCACAAAATATAGTGATATTGGAAGATGGGATCTCCAGTGAAGTCGATGTCCTAACTCATCGGAAAGATGCTTCATCGGATTCAGGTCGCGACTCTGTACAGGCTAGTCCATTTCAGGAACGTTATTTTCCACAAACTATTGCATCACAGATACCGCGTTATAACAGGGCGCATTGTCGTGCTGATGCAATCATCGTCTCCGAACTGTTCCTCTACAATACGCTGTAAAATGTGTTCATATCCATATTTAGCGGAATAAGGGGACCACACTCTAACCTAGAAAATCACCTCCATCTCAAAACGCTAGCTACTCCGTACTTCACTACTGGCACTTCATTTGATGACTGTCAAGTTGGGCAGCTTTAGAAAAACTGAAATGACCCTCATGAATCTATTACTCAGGTGACATTCAGTGACTAGTCCACGTTTGAGGTGGTGGTAATAGTGGTGGTAAGTTGCTGTGGGACCAAACTGCTAGGCTTGCACACTGCTTAATCTAACTTACGCTAAGTACAACACACACACACACACACACACACACCCATGCCCGAGGGAGGACTCGAACCTCCGACGGGAGGAACCGCGCGAACCGTGGCAAGGCTCTCTAGACCGCGCGGCTACCCAGCGCGGCAACGTTTGAGGTCACTGAGCTCTCCTGAAGGACCCATTTTGGTGTTACTGCTTCTCTACTGACAATCCAGTTCTCACCGCCTCCTTTTAAATCGCGGGGTACGCCTCTCGTGACACCTAGTGGTCAATTCCGCATTACATAGGGGTTCATGGATGCTTTTGATCAGTTAGTCTACGTTTCATATTGAAATCCAGTGCGTTACTTACGTGTTACACACCGGAAACTGAAAACTTATTAACAACATTACATTTAAAACACACTGTAATCAATGTCACTTTCTTTCAGTTCACTTTCGCGAAATAATCGACCTTTACCTTCTACGGAGAGGACTAAGAACTATTAAACGTGCCTATATTTAAGTGTCAGGAAGTCGTTTCTGAAAGTATTTGTACGGAGTGTAGCTATGTATGGAAGTGAAACATGGACGATAAATAGTTTAGACAAGAAGAGAATAGAAGCTTTCGAAACGTGGTGCTACAGAAGAATGCTGAAGATTAGATGTGTACATCACATAACTAATGAGGAGGTATTGAATAGAATTGGGGAGAAGAGGAGTTTGTGGCACAACTTGACTAGAAGGGATCGGTTGGTAGGGCATATTCTGAGGCATCAAGGAATCACCAATTTAGTATTGGAGGGCAGCGTGGAGGGTAAAAATCGTAGAGGGAGACCAAGAGATGAATACACTAAACAGATTCAGAAGGATGTAGTTTGCAGTAGTTACTGGGAGATGAAGAAGCTTGCACAGGATAGAGTAGCATGGAGAGCTGCATCAAACGAGTCTTTGGACTGAAGACCACAACAACAACAACAACAACCTGCTTTGCTCGCTTTGGTAGCACATATCTTCGGGATTTTCAAAGAATTAAGAAACATGTAATCTTTTATAGGATGTTGTTTGATAATACTTACTGAAGCGAAATTTTTAAACAGTTCCCCACTGTTAATGGTTGCCTACGGAACGAACTCTTATGAACTGGCGCTAGAACGGAATCTACACAGAAGACTGGCGTTAGGACTGGATCTATACAGCCAGAGCAATTAGTGGTTGTAAGTAGCGAGAACAGACGTGCTAGACCATGGAGAGCGGCGCATATGAATTGCAGTGGGCGAGTGGCAGGTTAGTTCGCGGGACCGGACAGCGGCCAAATGGACGCCATAAACGCCGCCAATTGACGCCACACGCTGACGTCAGCCTCGCCAGCGGACCGTCGCTTCGCTAATCAGGCCCTCCTTTTTCAGACCGACTCTTTCCGCGAACAAGACCTGCAGCGGATGTTGAAAGATTGGGGAGGGGGGTAGGACATTGACCCCTGCGGCAGCTAATACACACATACAATTTCTGATAAGATGTGCGTCTGCAACTCTTGCAAAGACGATGCTCTTGAGTCGTTTCTTTCTTGTATCGGAGTAACGAATAAGACAAGATCTAACAGGCACTATCTCCATTGGATACCTTCATTGATAACTCAAAATATTATGACCATTCCCCATCGCGAGGATAAATGTTGCCCGCTGGCATTCCGTGACCCGGTAAGGAAAGTATATACACAAAGCAGAGACGAATGGGAAATCATTATAGCGACGACACCGGACGCAAATGGACAAATCGACTGACATAGGTAAACTGACTTTGACTAAGGGCAGGTTGTTATAGACTGGTGCCTGGGAACGAGCGTTTCGGAATCGGTGAAGTTGCTCGGCTGTTCGCGTACCGTTGTCGTGAATATCTGTGGAAAGTGGATGAAGGACTGTGAAAGCACAAGTAGGCGGACATTCACGCATCATCACAGAATGTGGCGGTCGGAGGCTGGTTCGCCTTGTAAAGCAGGACAGGCGGCGATACGTGTCAGATCTGACGACAGAGTACAATGCTGGTGCAGACGCAAATATTTCGCAGAACGCCGTCCAGCGCACGTGGTTGAGAACGTCCTCCACAGCAGACGGCCCCCTGCGTGTTCTCATGTTGACCCAACGGTTGCGGTGAGAGCGAAATCAGCGTGGCTGGACCGTGACTCGACGGAATCGTGCCGCCTGGGCAGATGAATCGCGTATCTTGTAACACCAGATCGATGATCGTGTCCGTATATACCGTCATTGTGACGAACGGCTGCTCGGAGCTTACACCACGCCACGGACACAGGCCACTGAGGGTAGTATTATGCTATGACGGACACTCACCTGGGCTTCCGTGGGACCTGTAGCAAATATCAAAGGCGCCAAAACACCTGCGGACTATGTGAACATTGTTTGGGACCACTTGCATCCCTTCATGTTGCACCTGCCCGCAGGATAACTATCCGTGTCACAATTCTGAATCGTGCTACGGTGGTTTGAGGAGCATTTAGTAGACTCACACTGATCTCTTGGCCACCAAATTCGTTTGCTCTTAATCCGATGGATAACACCACGTTCCCTATATGCCGCCAGCTCCGCGCCCACAAACCATCAGTGCGTATTTTACGGGTATTGCGTAACCTGTGCGTAGATATATGATGTCACATACCTCTGGAAAACTTACCAAGGACTGTGTGAATCCGTGCTATGCAGAGTCGTGCTGTGTTCCTTCCAAATGTTGACTAACAGGTTACTAAGCAAGTGGTCATAACGTTTTTGGTGATCAGTGTATGCGGTAATCTCATCTAGAGTGGCAGCACCATCCTGTTTGCAACAAATACAGAAAAAAGATATAGCAACAGCGTACGCTCCGGTTTCTTACAAGTGGCGCGCTTTCATGTGTCAAACGGTCTACAACAATTAATCATCGGTCATCACTTTTGTGCTCAACAGTTCTCATACACAGTCATATTGCTAGAATCTGTTCACAGTGTAATGTGTGTGAATTAACATCTTGTGTAAATAAATCAGAAGTCGTTTGACCTTTTAAGGTGTTTTAGCGCCCTGTATAAAGAAATAATTCCGACAAGAAATTATCTGCATCGTCCATCACCGACTACAATTCAGATCGCAAGAAGGAAGCAACAGTTCACGACTAGACATTTCTTGTTGACATGGACAATAGACCATTTTCAAAAGAGTTTCATCAATCAATACGGCCATCAAATGGTTGAAATGTCGTTATTCCCCAAATTGTTTTAATTTTATCAAAAAAACTGATGTAGTGTCTTCTCTTTGCATTTATGTTTTGCCGTTTAAACTGGCACCATATAAAATGGAACCCTGTGAATATCCTTTCCTTAAAGTTTGTTTGGTAACCTTAAAGTTCGCCCTATGCGACCAAAACTGTGAAGTTTTCACAGAGTTCTTATTTTCTTCGCAGAAACAGCTGGATGTAATATTACACACATCGAACAAAGTTTTACTTCACCTCGGTTCCGAGGGTTCCGGAACCTGTACAAAAAATTGGAACAGAGATCAACATACACATCATTTCCGACCTATTTATTATTGCTCATGAAAACCACACATTACATGTTGTACCACCATACAGCGAGACCTGCAGAGGTGGTGGTCCAGATTGCTGTACACACCGGTACCTCTAACACCCAGTAGCACGTCCTCTTGCATTGATGCATGCCTGTATTCGTCGTGGCATACTATCCACAAGTTTATCAACACACTGCTGATCCAGATTGTCCCACTCCTCAACGGCGCAGATCCCTCAGTGGTTGGTGGGTTACGTCGTCCATAAACAGCCCTGTTCATGTCTGGAGTACATGCTGGCCACTCTAGTCGAGCGATGTCGTTATCGTGAAGGAATTCATTCACAAGACGTTCACGGTGGGGCGCGAACTATCGTTCATGAAGACAAAAGCCTCGTCAATGTGCTGCTGATATGGTCGCGCTATCGGCCAGAGGATGACATTCACGTATCGTACAGCCGTTACGGCACCTTCCATGACCATCAGCGGCGTACGTCGGCCCCACATAATACCACCAGAAAACATCAGGCAACCTCCACCTTGCTGCACTCGCTGGACAGTGTGTCTAAGGCGTTCAGCCTGACCGGGTTGCCTCCAAACACGTCTCTGACGATTTTCTGGTTGTAGGCATATGCGACACTCATCGGTGAAGAGAACGTGATGCCAGTCCTGAGCGGTCCATTTGGCATGTTGTTGGGCCCATCTGTACCGTGCTGCACGATGTCGTGGTTGCAAAGATGGACCTCGCCATGGACGTCGGGAGTGAAGTTGTGCATTGTGCAGACTATTGCACACAGTTTGAGTCGTAACACAACGTCCTGTGGCTGCACGAAAAGCCTTATTCAGCATGGTGGCGTTGCTGTCAGGGTTCTCAGAGCCATAATCCGTAGGTAGCGGTCATCCACTGCAGTAGTAGCCCTTGGGCGGCCTGAGCGAGGCATGTTATTGATATTTCCTGTCTCTCTGTATCTCCTCCATGTCCGAACAAGATCGCTTTGATTCATTCCGAGTCGCCTGGGCACTTCCCTTGTTGGGAGCCGTTCCTGGCACAAAGTAACAAAATGGACGCGATCGAACTGCGGTATTGACCGTCTAGGCATGGCTGAACCACAGACAACACAAACCGTGTTCCTTCTTCGAGTTGGAATGACGAACTGATCGGCTGCCAGACTCCCTCCGTCTAATAGGCGCTGTACATTCTTGGTTGTTTACATCTTTGGGCGAGTTTACTGACATCTCTGAACAGTCAAAGGGACTGTGTCTGTGGTACAATATCCGCAGTCAACATCTATCTTCAGGAGTTCTGGGAACCGGGGTTAGGCAAAACTGTTTTTGATGTGTGTATTCATTCCTACTTTCCCTGGCATGATGTTCCTCCTTTCGCAATTTGCACACATTACATTACTGAACAGTCACTTCTCCGTCGGCACTTTCACTCTCTTCTTTAGTGGCTTTAATAAAATTCAGTTGTCCCAGTCCACTAAAACATTTTTTTTTCGCTCTCACATTCCATGCTCACGCTACGAGATGATAATGCGCACTACGTGAACTGGAATGTGTTCGTACATAGCACGACCGAATTAGCTCCTGCTATTTTGTGTATTTCGTCGCAGAGCAAGATCGCTCAGCGTCTAAAGCGTTCTTTAGTCCATTTACTTCCTACTGTTGTGTAAGAGCGGAAGATACCGGAGTTAGTCTTCCAACGATTAGAAGGTGTTGGACCGGTATACGTTACGCACGGATTCAGGGCATGGTAATTTTCCACTTCCGATATTTAGTATCGTAAGGTGTTTCAAAAGTAAAGCACTTAACAAAATCTGTAATTTAGATTGCATGTTTGCAAGGGACTGAGGACTGTTTTCTTAGAGCGGTTTTTGTGTTAATCATCTGAACGAATAACGATATACTTCTACATCAGCCGGCCGGAGTGGCCGAGCGGTTAAAGGTGCTACAGTCTGGAACCGCACGACCGCTACGGTCGCAGGTTCGAATCCTGCCTCGGGCATGGATGTGTGTGATGTCCTTAGGTTAGTTAGGTTTAAGTAGTTCTAAGTTCTAGGGGACTTATGACCACAGCAGTTGAGTCCCATAGTGCTCAGAGCCATTTGAACCATTTGAACCATCTACATCTACATCATACTCTGCAAGCTACCTAATGGTGTATGGCTGAGGGTATTTTCGGTACCACTATCTGATCCCTCCAACCCTGTTCCACTCGCGAATAGTGCGTGGGAAGAATGATTGTCGGTAAGCCTCTGTGTTGGCTCTAATTTCTCGAATTTTCTCCTCGTGGTCAATACGCGAGATGTATGGGGAGGGAATTAATATGTTATCTGACTCCTCCTGAAAAGTGCTGTCCCGAAATTTCAGTAGTGAATCTCTTCGTGATGCACAACGTCTCTCTTGTAACGTCTGCCAGTGGAGTTTGTTTAGCATCTTCGTAACGCTCTCTCGCCAGCTAAACTATCCCGTGACGAAACGCGCCGCTCTTCGTTGGATCTTCTCTATCTTCTCTATCAGTCCTACCTGATAGGGATCACAGATAGATGAACAATACTCAATACCGGCCGAACAAGCTCATTATAAGCCACTTCTTTCGTGGATGAGTTACGTTTCCTTAAGATTCTTCCGATGAAGCTGAGTCTTGTGTATGCTTTTCCCACTATCTGTTTTATACGGTCATTCCACTTATAGTCGCTCTGGATAGTTACGCCTAGATATATTACGGCAGACGTTGTCTCTAGCTGTTTGTCGTCAATAGTGTAGCTGTACAGTAGTGGATTTTTTTTCCTATGAATGCGCAATATGTTACATTTATTTACATTCAGGGTCAACTGCCAGAGTCTACACCATTCATCAATTCTCTGCAGGTCGTTCTGCAAATTCTTGCTATCTTCTGGCGTTACTACTTTTGTATAAACAACGCCATCATCTGCGAATAGTCTTAAAGAGCATCCGACGCTTTCGACTAGATCATTTATATATATTGTGAACAGCAACAGTCCTATCACACTTCCATGTGGTACTCCGGATATTACCTTTACATCTGTCGATTTAGTTCCGGTAAGAACGACGTGTTGAGTTCTGTTTGCAAGAACATCTTGAATCCAATCGCAGGCCTGTTCCGATACTCCGTAAGCTCGTATATTTTTCATTAAACGGCAATGCGGTATGATGTCAAATGCCTCACTGGAATCAAGGAACACGGCATCAGCCTAGCGCCGTTTTCCACGTTAACAATGTCGTATGATGTTATGAAGTCAAAAGAACATGCCAATGGTTGTGCCGGGCCACGAAATGCATCGGCAGTTTCCAAATGTGGTGAAAAAACGAAAGGTCAGGTACTGCCGCATTTAATTGAACGACACCACGTGTGCAGTGCGCGGGTTTACCATGCGGTGCACCGTGCATAACAGTCAGTAGACAACAATCAGTAAGACTTAAATGGAGAGATTATTTCAGATCACAAGGGTACATTTAGCTGCGTATGAATCATCTCCATCTCAATCGTACATGCTTTGGAGAGTTATATAAACCACTCGCTTTCCTATTCCTTTAGCGTATGGAGCGAGGTAAAAACGACTGTGTATCTGCATCCAAAAAATCCCAGTATGTCATTGTAATGATTCCTACGTTTGATATATAATTAAGTGAATTCCTTCGGCTTCCGCAGTCAGGCCTATTTGATAAAGAACCCACATGTTCGTATCGTGCCACGGATTATGTCGGACTACCTTCTTGTCTGAGATCTTCTGAAACATGCACTGCACTGAATCCTCCCAGCACGTCTTAAGTTTTCCATTCCCTTTTTAAGTGTTGCGTTCCCGCTACCACGTAACGGGCTCCATAAGGTAATCACTAATACAAGAAAAGCCGGCCGTGGTGGCCGAGCGGTTCTAGGCGCTTCAGTCAGGAACCGCGCGACTGCTGCGGTCGCAGGTTCGAATCCGGCCTCGGGCATGGATGTGTGTGATGTCCTTCGGTTAGTTAGGTTTAAGTAGTTCTAATTTCTAGGGGACTGAAAACCTCAGATGTTAAGTCCCATAGTGCTCAGAGCCATTTGAACAATTTTTGTACCAATACAAGTAAAGGGCTGTTTATTACGCAGGTAGTAAAATGTGTTTTTAACAGTCGAAAGACTCTACTGGTTCAAACAAAAGATAAAAATGTCGTAGTTTCTTTCCGCTTTATTTAGCTGGCCAAGTAACGAGTTACTACGATATACTTGTTTACATTTGGCGAATTGTTGTTGCTGTCACGAATGAAATATTTAGAGTTTGGCGGCAAGTGTTCTATATGATAATGTGGCTGCAGCAGCTTCACAATCAGCAGGTCGTCGCGAATGAGTCAGAAGCCGGCAGCCCGGCGCAGGCACGCTCGCTGTGCCTGCTGCTTGAGCCCTGCCGCCTGCGTTAAGTCGGCCCTGACCTGAATGAGCTCCCTGCTAAACTGTGTTGCGCACAGCGGTCGACTTGCACATGCTCAAGGTCTCTACAACGCGTATTACTAAGTTTTTTGTCCACTAAAAAAAAGTGTCTGACTAGGGCCTCCCGTCGTGTACACCGTTCGCCGGGTGCAAGTCTTTCGATTTGACGCCACTTCGGCGACTTGCGCGTCGATGGGGATCAAATGATGATGGTTAGGACAACACAACACCCAGTCCCTGACCGGAAAAAATCTCCGGCCCAGCCGGGAATCGAACACGGGCCCTTAGGACTGACATTCTGCCGCGCTGACCACTTTTTTTTTTAAATCTCATTTTGTTCTATATTGTTCGTTGAATTTGTTCGTGGCGGACGTCCGATGACACTAGTTCAGGTTGTACCGTTGATCCATTTACTCAGTTTTTTTTTTATTACAGAGGGTAGCTAAACCCTCTGGACGAACACGCTGAGCTACCGTGCCGGCGACCATTCAGCTACCGGGGGCGGTTTTGTCCACTGCACATCCACAAAATCTAATTTGAGAGAATTTCTTGGCTAAAGACTGTACGAGACCTCTCACTACAGATATATCTATAACTAACGTGATTAGTATGCGCTAGAAAGGTACCTTAGACTCCTCATGGACACTAAAATAGAGGACCACTGAGGCGTATTATCGATTCAGCAGAACCATGACCTATGTTGTCAGTCATGTCGAACGTCTCCAAGTATCAAAGTCCTACAGAACGACTTTGTCATAACATGTTGCGAGGAAGACACACTGGTCACTTCAGCGCTGATGCACACCGTGCTCGAGCCGTTACTGGAATCGGCGATGTGTCGCGAGCAGTGAGGATAATGGGTAAGGGACACTACATCAGTAGTGCGTGGACAAATGGTTCAAATGGCTCTGAGCACTATTGGACTTAACATCTGAGTCATCAGTCCCCTAGAACTTAGAAATACTTAAACGTAACTAACCCAAGGACATCACACACATCCGTGCCCGGGGCAGGATTCGAACCTGCGACCGTAGCGGTCGCGCGGTTCCAGACTGAAGCGCCTAGAACCGCTCGGCCACCACGGCCGGCTGAGTTAGTATGAAAACGTATTTTGTGTTATTAATTACGTTTTCCATTTCAGTTACCGAAGATCCGGTCGTAAAAAAACGTTATATCTCCTAACAAAATATATTTGATCACTTTCCACTGTAAAAAATTTGGCATCACAGTCCTTGTTCGAGCACATACATTTGTCTTCATCAGTACACCACGTAACAATCCTTACCTCTTCTACCTGGCGGGTACGTAGCGGAGTTCAGACACGAGGACTAGTGGACGTTTCTTCGGCCGTTTTTGGACGCAGATTTCACTGGGCGCTCTCTCGTTGATATGCGCTATATCGAGACGGTGGCAACAAAACAAAAATCCGACACTAGTGTACTGCGTGAGAAAAAATGTAGTGTTTTCGATCGGGTCCCTCTTCAACTCCTCCTTCAGTGATGGCCGCATACGCGTTCGATGCCGCCGGGTTGAAAGCAATCGGACAGACTATTGTTGAGCGGCACAGCGGACTAATACCAGGTGTGATGGTTTGGCGCGCCGTTGCCTCCTTCTTCTTGTAGGCAATCTGAACATCTACCGCTACATCAGGGAGGTTTAACAAACCGAGGCACTGCTCCTCCTACAGGCCATTCCACACACCATATTTCAGCAGGACACTGCCCGGCGGCATGTGGCGAGGAATGTACAAGCTTTCTTCGAAGAACGACAGGTATCACTACGTCCCTGGTCTGCCCGTTCGCCTGCCGTGTTGCCCATCGAACATGTCTGGGACACGGTTGGTACGCAACTTGTTCCTTAAGGTCCTCCTGCAGTCACAGCCGATGCTTCTTGGTTTCGCCTACATACCACGTGGGAGAGTACTCCCCAGCAGCATATTCAGGCACGTCACGACGTCTATATAGTGGCTCCTTCTGCAGCACGTGGTGGCGCTACTCCGCACTGAATTTCCGCGGTGATTGTGAATGTGTAGGTCTGTAATTCTATTCATTTCTGTAGTGTCATGTCCCTAATCGGTGGAATAAATTTCATTGTAATCACGTCTCTCGGTCTAGGTTTTTCACTTTTTTCCAAATAGTAGTGTACATTATAGTGAACACGCGATTCCAGGAGCTATTCTTTGGAATTTGCAAAAACAAGAAAAATGTTCTACAGGATGAAGCGCTGAATCGAAAAACGAGACGCGCTCGGATCGCTCGGTTGCCCGTCAGAGACCAGCATTCGGATTTGAGCCCCGGTTAGCAACGTCAGAAAGTTTCATTACAGCTTACACTGTGCCGCGAAGAGGGACATTATTATTCAGGAGATCCACAATCTTCAGCGCTACACGGTGTTACACATAGGGGAGCCAGCGGTCCGTGTGCCTGGGTTAATCAGAGCTTTCGCTGACAGAGATAGAAAGTGGTTTGGTGCCGCTGGCCGAGCGGCGTCTTCCTGCCTCGTTCATCAGACTCTTTACGCTCTCTCGATATTTATGTGAGTGAAAGTTGACATTTAGCTATAGCGAGTGAGCCATCTGCTTGTGGGGAAGTAATGCCGGGCTCATTTAATCTCGTCGCGGTGAAGACGCGGTTTTCAGCCGTTCGCCATTTTGTCTCTGTGAAGTTTTCGCTGCATCAGTCGCGTCTACCAGAGAGCTGACCTTTCTCTGTACACATATTTCTTGTCATTCTATTACATACTGTTCTCCGCCAAACGCTAAGTGTATGTCAGGTTTAGCGAGACGACATGTTCATCTCTCGATAGCTAATGACAGTACATGGTACTCCACAGCACAGAAGAACCTGTGCATACATGCCACAGTATTAACGTAGGTGAGTGTGAGAAAAATTCTGTCTAAACTTCGAACACTGATAATAATTTCCCTCGATCGGCATAAGGTGAGCCAGGTGCTCATTCAGGTATCGAAAAATCAAGATTTAAAACGAGCCTTACGTTATGAAATCTCCTGGACAGTTGCTCCTGTTCCGTTTCCTTCCTGTCGGTATTACTAGTCCACACAGCGAAGCTGTCATTGAGACATAATGCCAATACGCATCTGTAGACACTAAAGTCTAGTTACGAGTAAGTCGTCGTCGTGAATAGCACTCTATATTTATTATTATTATTACTGTTATTATTATTGTTTGGGCCATTTTGGACCACGCGATGTGTAACAATGGGCAGTTAAAAATTTTATCTTAGTTTTTACTTGTGCCCATATTACTTTCACTCTTTCAGAATGCGCTCTTTTTCGCTCGTCAGGCCAAGTTGTTCCTGCCTTTTGGATTTTTCTGCCAGGCCAACTCTCCAGTCATGAATTTTTTGCTAATAGTTTTTCTGTCTGGAATAGCTCTTCAGGTTTTATCCTACAGCGCTGATCCTTTTTATTGTTTCAATTTTAGCTCTACTGCGGCTTTCGTGGAATTCCACCAACTGTTTAGTAGAATCCACAAACTGTCGAGTTAATCTGGTTGGTTCCATTTTTTAATATGACCATAAAATTTTAACCGGCGTTTTTCATAGTTGAATAGACTTTTTAATTTATTTATTTGCTCTGAATCTAAGTGTTCGTTCTTCGATATAATTTTGATCTGATTAATTTTCGCCTCCTCTGTTAGATTTCTGCAATCAACAATGTCTCTCTTTTTGAATAAAGTGTTTCAGTTCCATTAAGACACACTCGTTTCATGACAGTACTGTAGTGTCTCAGTTTTGTGTTTTTGAGATGCATTTTTTGTTATAGATATCTTTTGTAAGTCCGGGGGTGATTTCCGTTTCGTACCAACGAATTTCGAAGCTAACCTTGTTCACGCCAGTCTCCTGAATGGTTTCGCCTAAATATTTTAACTGAGAAATTTTCTCGACTTGTCCGTATTTAGTTTTTAGAATTTTATGTCTTGCTAGACACATAGTTTGTTTTTCCAAATAATATTTGGAGAGGTAAATCTTCTGCTATTTCTTTAAGAATTTCTACTTGTTTTTGTGTTGTTTGAATGTCCTGACAGAATCGCAAGGTCGTCTGCAAAACCTAAGCGATCTATCCTAATACTAGTTCTTCCTTATTTTCTGGTTCGTCAATTTTAGGTTACGACTTCTGTTTTTGTCACTCTTGGTTAACTTTTTCTTTGGCCCAGTTTAAAAGGAATGTGGAGAGTCCATCACCTTGTCTCACACGTGTTTTAATTTCGAAATGTTTCGAAATTTCTCCCCTGAATTTTACGTTAGACTTTGTACCATTCAGTGTTTCGGTAATAATTGCAGTGGTTTTTAGGTTCAGTACGTGTTATTTCAGAATTTGGGAAACAGACTTACAGTCTACTAAGAGCTTTTTGAAGATCTACAAAGGTTCAAACTATTTTCCAATACAAATTTTGTAATATCTGAGAATTAATTTAAGAACTAAAATTAGTTCTGGGCAAGATCTACTTGGTCTGAAACTCGCTTAATATTCACCAATTTTGCATTCAATTTGTTGTGCTCGGTCCAGGACATATTGGGATAGAATTTTACTGCAGGAAGAAGGGCAATGCTTCTGTATTTATTAACATCAGTTCTGTCTCCCTTCACACGCACACTCAAGACGGCAATTATATTGCATAATGTTACCAACAATTAATTTTGTCAAAAAATAATGACGATTGCCATTCGCAGAAAGTAGTTACTTATAATGGTTGTAGAATATAAAGGCGATACTGAGCATTGTAACACAATGTTATGAACACACATACGGCAGCTAACGAACCTCAAATTTGCCACAGGAAACAGAGCTGTAGTGTCAGCTTGTCGGCAAAGCGCACACTCTAGGTAGACGATGCACGACAACCTACGATATGCTGGAATGAACTTCTCCTTCTGTGTTGGAGTGGGCGCCCTTGCACAACTTCCTGATAACTTGATACAGTGTGTCGGACTCGATAGTTGCCTATAGCAATGCTTTTATTGGATGAGCCGTCCAGGCACAGGGATAGCTCATTCAGTAAGATCATTGCCCGTAAAAGGCAAGAATCGGGGTTCGAGTCTCGATCCAGAACACTTTCTCACATTGTCAGCAAGTTTCAGTCCACTATCCGATTCGCCATCACGGTAGGTGTACGTCTTCGTATTTGCGATTTTTGGAACATATGAGAACACCTTACCGAATGTGCGTCACAAATGCTGGCGATATAACTGATGGTAAATCGGTTTAAGGATCACATTGCAGGGGACATTAAATCCACCTTCCAACTCTTTTATGATAACATATTAGGGATCAAGGAAGAACTGTTCCATGGGGTTTGGGATTGTAGCTGGATGATGTCGGATTTTTGCTACAATTCTCGTAATCTATAGACAACTGGTCCGATCACCTACAGGTGAACACGGTTTAGCTGCCTGGTTGTCAGCCGAGGTATTACGAGAAGAAGTGAACAGCATATGGCTGCAATTCTGAAACCTTTGGGAATACTCATTACGCCGAAAAACTTAAACATTTATAAGAAAGAACAGCACTGCAATATGGGTACGCACAAAGCTTTCGCAAGCAATTACGTATAGATCCAGGACTCAATTCTGTCGGAGACGCGAAACTGAAGACAGAAGTTTTGCAACTGGGATACCACCTTAACTTCTGTTGAGGAACACGTGAACACTGACGTAAAGCCAGACATTGTTCCTCCTTTTTACGGCTGCCAGGTCGGAGTACAAAAGGATCGAGGACAGCCAACAGGCTATCTCGGCCTGCGTTAAGGTTCTTCAGTTGCGCAGTAGCTCAGAATATACGCTATGCACTCGAATTACAAAACGAAGCATCAGTCTTAAGTCCATCACTGAAACAACAATAAACTTTCTCCACGTGCTTGCCTTCATGTTGTGTATATAAGGCACGTCATCCGATTCAAACGGCAGCAAGTGACGGAATCTGCAGCGCGCCGGATACCATGACTGTTTTCACATGTCATACCATGATTCTGAACTGCGTCTATTAGGGAATAGATACACAGTGAGCTAAGAGAGACAGGTGAAATGAATGGATAGCTTTATATATTTTTATTTATTTATCACCTTCCCTGGAATAATACCAGTGGGTGAGGACTAGTTTACAGAATGCCGTTGAGAAAGTTTATGAAGAATGGAAACTGAAGAATTAAGAAAATGCGAACAAATTGAGGGTAAAGTGTAAGTAACATAGCACAGAGAAGATTCTCAACTACTGCGAGAAATAACAGAGGTGTTCCATAAATAAACCTTTCGATATAGGAACTTCATCATGCAATACACAGCTGTACTTATTTTTATTTTGATAATCGATTCGGTCACTTTCTCACCATGCCCGGGACGTAAAAAAAGTACTTTTCACTCTACATTCCATGACTGCAATAACTAATTAAAATCTTCAAACGCTCTGTTATGGTATAACTTGGGTTATCACACGCTACAGTGTGTTGATATCTTGCACTGGAAGACAGAAGTGCTTATTGCAATTGTGGAATGCACATCTGAATACGTCTTTTATGTCCCGTTGATGGTCAGAATGTGACCGAAATCGATTCTCAAAATAAAAATAAGTACAGCTGGGTATTGCATGATGCAGTTCCTAACTTTCATAGGAGGTATTCAACATCGCCTACACAAAACATTTATTTCATCTTAGATCTGAATATTTGAAGTTTCTCATTCATCATTTTTAGTTCTGTTGGGAGCCTAATAAATGAAATTGAAAGCTTCTGAATAGTAAGCATATTTCTATATAGTGCTTAAGAAACTGTTACCCAAGCGCAACCGTTTTTCTGTCTGATGTGGACTGCACTGAATTACATCGCACTTTATTCTCAATGGTTCAATATTGTCAATAATAAATCCAGTGTTGCAGTATACATTAAGGTGACAAAAATCATGTTATAGAGATATGCACATACGCAGATGGCGGTAGTAGGGGTTCATTATGTACTAAAGAGCATTGCACTAGCGGAGCTGTCATTCGTACTCAGATGATTCATCTGAAGAGGTTTCCGACGTGATTCTGGTCGCACAATGGGAATTAACAGACTTTGAGCGCCGAGTGGTAGTTGTAGTTACACGCATCGGACAGTCCATTTCGGAAATCACTAGGCAGTTTAATATTCGGAGATCCACACTGTCAAGAGTGTCCGAGAATACCACATTAGGGCATTAACTCTCTCCACGGTCAACACAGTGGGTAGCGACCATCACTTAACGTCCGATAACAGTGATGTTTACGTAGAGTTGTCAGTGCTAACAGGCAATTAACACTGCCAAATGGTTCAAATGGCTCTGAGCACTATGGGACTTAACATCTGAAGTTATCAGTCCCCTAGAACTTAGAACTACTTAAACCTGACTAACCTAAGGACATCACACACATCCATGCCCGAGGCAGGATTCGAACCTGCGATCGTAGCGGTCGCGCGGCTCCAGACTGAAGCGCCTAGAATCGCTCTGCCACACCGACCGGCCAATTTAACACTGCGTGAAATAAACACAGAAATAAAGGTGGGACATACGATGAATGTATCCGTTAGGGCAGAGCGGCGGAATTTGGCGTCAATGGGCTATGGCAGCAGACGATCGGCGTGAGTGAATCTGCAAACAGCACGACATTGCCTGCAGCGTCTCTCTTGGGCTCGTGACCATATCGGTTGGACCCTAGACGACTGGAAAACCATAGCCTGGTCAGATGAGTCCCAATGTCACTTGGTAAGAGTTGATGGCAATGTTAGTGTGTGGCACAGACCCAACGAAGCCGTGACCCAAGTTGTCAACACGGCACTATGCAAGCTGCTGGTGGTTCCGTATAGATGTGGACTATATTTACACGGAATGGACAGCGTCCTCTGGTCCAATTGAAGGGATCATTGACTGGAAATGGTTACGTTCGGCTGCTCGGAGACCAATTGCAGCCATTCATGGGCTTCATGTTCCGAAACAACGATGGAATTTTTATGGATGACAATACGCCGTCTAGCCGAACCACAATTGTTCGCGATTGGACTGAAGAACGTTGTGGACAGTTCGAACGAATGATTTGGCCACCCATCGAGCATTTATGGGACATTATCGAGAAATCAGTTCGTGCACAACATTATGCACCTGCAACACTTTCGCAATTACGGACGGCTATAGATGCAGCATGGTTCAAAAATGGATCAAATGGCTCTGAGCACTATGGGACTTAACATTTGAGGTCATCAGTCCCGTAGACTGAGAACTACTTAAACTTAACTAACCTCAGGACATCACACACATCCATGCCCGAGGCAGGATTCGAACCTGCGACCGTAGCAGTCGCGCGGTTCCAGGCTGAAGCGCCTAGAACCACTCGGCCACTGCTGCCGGCGATGCAGCATCGCTCAGTATATCTACATGGGGTTCCAGTGACTTGAGTCCATGCCACATCGAGTTGCCGGAGAAAAGGAGGTCCGACACGATGTTAGGAGATATCCCATGACTTTTGTCATCTCAGTGTCTGTTCGCGGATGGCGGAGTTGCGACTCTGAGACACCAACACAACGGCCAACACAAAGTTCGCAAATTAGCACCGCATATCAGCCTGACTGCCTTTTTGAAAGCTAAGAATATTCTTAACGAGTGCACAGAGTTGCTGAATGTATGTTAGTGTGGGTGCGTGGCAGTCCATCATGTAGGCCGCCCCCCAGGCCGTGCTGGTAACCGAGGCAGAACCTGTTCGGATAGTAGCCTGTGGAAACCGTGCAATGTTATCACTAGGGAGCTGGGAGCCTGTGTTCTGGAGACAGTAGCGGGCAGTGCAGTAGGCGCACTCCCGTTACAGGGGCGGCGACAATCAGCGCGGAGTGTTGCCGCTGCGGCCCGCTGACCGCCTTGCGCAGCCGACCGCCGCGCCTCGCCACCACGCGACGGAATGCGCAGTCGCGGGAGCAGGCTCGCTTAAGTGTCGCCACTTCACTTGCTCGTCTCTTTCTTCTTACAAGGGAACCTCCCCATCGCACCCCCCTCAGGTTTAGTTATAAGTTGGCACAGTGGATAGGTCCTGAAAAACTGATCACAGATCAATCGAGAAAACAGGAAGAAGTTGTGTGGAACTATGAAAAAAATAAGCAAAATATACAAACTGAGTAGTCCACGTGCAAGATATGCAACATCAAACTTAGCATGAGCTCAGGAGCGCTGTGGTCCCGTGGTTAACGTGAGCAGCTGCGGAACGAGAGGTCCTTGGTTTAAGTCTTCCCTCGAGTGGAAAGTTTACTTTTTTATTTTCGCAAAGTTATGATCTGCCCGTTCGTTCCTTGACGTCTCTGTTCACTGTAATAAGTTTAGTGTCTTTGTTTTGCGACCGCACCGCAAAATCCTGCGATTTGTAGACGAAAGGACGTGCCTCTCCAATGGGAACCGAAAATATTTGATAGCAAGGTCATAGGTCAACCGATATCTCCACAGGAAACCACGTCTGATGTATTCTATACGACACTGGTGACGGCGTGTGCGTCACGTGACAGGAATATATTGTCGACCCACCTAACCTGTGCACTTGGCGAATGGGTAAAAAGATTCTTCTACCTTGGCCGATTTAGGTTTTTTTGTGAATGTGATAATCACTCCCAAAAAAGTGATGAAAACATAAGTGTTTGTCACATAAACTGCAACAAATGAATGCAACAGTTTCACAGTCGCACAGTTTTCCCTGTGCTCTGTCAAAACATGTTTTTACCGTTTTCAAATTTTTCTGTGTGTAGACCGGCCAATCCTGCATATGTCCAAGCAAATCTGAACGTGTCCTGGAATTTTGGAGAGCGAAGTTGATTATGAGTGAGTGCCTGAACTTTGATAATTGTCTCAAAATAAAAAATTAAACTTTTCACTCGAGGGAAGACTTGAACCAAGGACCTCTCGTTCCTCAGCTGCTCACGCTAACCACGGGACCACGGCGTTCCTGAGCTGACCCTATCCTTGATGTTGCCTACCTTGCTCATGGACTATTCAGTTTGTATATTTTGCTTATTTTTTTCATAGTTCCACACAACTTCTTCCTGTTTTCTCGATTGATCAGTTTTTCAAGGCCTATCCACTGTGCCAACTTATAACTAAATCTGAGAGGGGTGCGATGGGGAGGTTCCCTTGTTAGTAGCCTCACCAGCGACTCATTCCGGTTGAGACTTCTTCGAGAAGATGCCAACGAGAGAGGAGCAGTAGTTAGGATACTGAAGTGGTGAGGTTAGATAACAAGCGACGTACGTCTCCACAACTGGTCATACGACGCGCTATTTGAGCAAAAGTAAAGGGACCACTGGATGTCAAGCGCCATCCACCAGTAAAAAAGGAGGCGAGGAATATCGTGTTATCAGCAGAGAAGCATGAATCGGACAAGTGAGCTCGGTGACTTCGAAAGTGGACTTTCCATTGGATGTCACCTGAGTAACAAATACATCAGTGACATTTCAACCCTTCTAAATCTGTGCAAGTAGACTGTTGGTAATGTGAAGAAATAACACAACTAAACGAAGGCCAAATCAATTAGGTCCGTCGAGCATTGCGGAAGGTATGAAACTTCCTGGCAGACTAAAACTGTGTTCCAGACCGAGCCTCCAACTCGGGACCATTGTCTTTCGCGGCCAAGTATTCTACTGAGCTACCCAAGCTCAACTCACGACCCGTCCACACGGCTTCAATTCTGCCAGTACCTCGCCTCCTACCTTCCAAATTTCACAAAACTCTTCTGCGAACATTGCAGAACTAGCACTCTTGGAAGAAAGGATATTGCGGAGACATGGCTTAGCTACAGCCTGGGGGATGTTTCAAGAATGAGATTTTCACTCTGAAGCGGAGTGTGCGCTATTGTGAACCGTCCTGGCAGATTAGAACTGTGTTTGCAGAAGATGGTTCAAATGACTCTGAGCACTATGGGACTCAACATCTGTGGTCATCAGTCCCCTAGAACTTAGAACTACTTAAACCTAACCAACCTAAGGACATCACACACATCCATGCCCGAGGCAGGATTCGAACCTGCGACTGTAGCGGCACGCGGTTCCAGACTGAAGCGCCGAGAACCGCACGGCCACACCGGCCTTCGTGTTCGCAGAAGAGCTTTTGTGAAGTTTGGAAAGTAGAAAACAAGATACTGACAAAATTGAAGCCGTGAGGATGGGTCGTGAGTCGTGCCTGTGTAGCTCAGTAGAGTATTTGGCCGCGAAAGGCAAAGATCCCGAGTTCGAGGCTCGGTCAGGCACGAAGTTTTAATCTGCCAGGAAGTTTGGTATCAGCGCACACTCCGCTGTAGAATGAAAATCTCTTTCTGTATTGCGGAAGGTGTTTGTAAAAAATCACGTGAAATCAGCGGAAGCAATCATTCATGAGCCACACATTTCTACAGGCAACACTAAGCGACGCTTGACGTGGTGTAAATACCGCGGCCCTGCACAGTTGATGACTGGAAACGAGTGATTTGGAATGGCGAATATCGCTTTACCCCGTGGCAATTTCATGACAGCGTTTGGGGTTGGCGAACGCCTCGAGAACATTGCTCATCATCGGGTGTAGTGCCAATGGTGAAGTACGAAGGAAGCGCTGTTATTGTAAGGAGGTGTTTTTCGTGGTTCCCTTATTGCGTTTAAGAAATCGCTAAGGAATCTTAACACATTTTGCAGCATTTTGTACAGCATACAATGGAAGGACGTTTCAGAGACGATGATTGTATCAGCATGACAATGCACGTTGTCATAAAGCAGCGTCTGTGAGACAACGGTCTGTGGATAGTAGCATTCCTGAAATGGACTGGCCTCCCCAGACCCCCAAACTCAACCCACTGGAATACTTTGGGATGAGTTTGGACGTCGACTTCGCTCCATACCCCAGAATCAAAAATCCCTACTGTCTTTCGTTTCAGCTCTTTAGGAAGAACGGGCTGCCTTTCTTCCACAGGCGTTCAGACACCGCACTGAAAGTGTCCCCAGCAGATCTCAAGCCTTCATAAACGCAAGGGTGGACACATACCATATTAACGTCCATTAATAGGTGCCGGATACTTTTGGCCAAATAATGTGTGCGATGTGTATTCAAAATCGGAAATTTTGTAATTTCTTATCGTGTATCAGTCCCATTCGCGCGATTTTTTCGCTATGTTTGAAAAGTATCTGCGCAGTTTTAGCCATACCTGATATAACTCTGTTTTCAGGTGTCAGAAAGGTTACTTCTTCTTTGGTAGCATCGGCGATATTTTTTATTTTGTATAAAAATAGACCAGAGAAATAGTAACAAATTTTGGTAGAACAAGGTGATAAAATGCAACAAAGTTTCAGAAATGTTAAATATTGCTTTTAGCAAGTCTGCTAAGTTTAAAACAAGGGTTTACGAGTGGTGTAATCGTTTCGAGGAAGGCCGTAGAGACGTTAAAAGAGACGAGCCACTGGACGCCAGAGCACATCATCAACACAAGAAATCGTAGGAAAAGCGAAAGAAATTATTATGAACGATCGCCGAAACACAATCAAAGAAGCTGTTGATGATGATGATGATAGCATATCAGTAGGGCAAAGCCGTGGTTTTTTCCGGGTATATTGGGTATGAAACGTGCAACGGCAAAATTTGTTCCAATATTGCTGAATTTCAAACAAAAGTAGTGGCGAATGCAAATTGCTCAGGTGTTGCTAGATGAAGTCAACAACGAGGCAGAACTATTGAAACGTGTCATAACAGGTGATGAAGCACGAGTTATGGATATGACGTCGAAAGTAAGGCTAAATCGTTCCAGTGGAAGCATTTTGGGTTGCCAAACCCGGAGAAAGCTCCTCAGTTACGGTGAAATGTGAAGGTTGTGCTCACTGTGTTCTTCAATTTTAACGGCGTAGCGCACCGAAATAGTAAGGACGTAAGTATTTGTTGGTTATGTCCAAATTTCTTTCTTTCCCTACAGTTTTCACCCCATACACTCTACAGCACCCGGAAGTACCGCGGAAGTTATTCCCTGATGTCTTAACACATGTCCCCTCTTCTTGTCAATGTTTTCCACATTTTCTCCCCACCGACTCCGCAGAGAACTTCCTCATTTATTATGTGTACCTAGTTTTCAACAGCCCTCTATAGTAAAACGCCTCAAACACTTCAGTTCTGATCCTTTCTAGCTTTCCCACTGTCCACGGTTGCTGTGCTCCAAACGTACATTCTCAGAAGTTTCTTCCTCAAACTGAGGCGTTGTTTGATACCAATAGACTTGTTTTGACCAGGAATACTCTCTACCTGTGCCATTCTGTTTTTTATGTCCTCCTTGCTTCGTCCGTCGTGCGTTCTTTTCCTTCCAGGACAGCAGAATTCCTTCACTTCATCTACTTCATAGTCATCAATTTTGACGGTACGTCTATCGCTAATCTTATTTCTGTTACTCCTCTTGACTTCCGTCTTTCCTCGGTTTACTCTTAATTCATATTCTGTGCTCGTTAGACTGTGCATTCCTTCAACAGGACTTGCAATTCTTTTTCACTTCGAGGATAACGTTGCCATCTTGTCACTGATATTCTTTCACCACAAATTTTAGTACCACTCCCGGGCCCTTCTTTTATTTCCGTAGCAATTACTTCGGACAGACTGAACAGTGTGGGTTGAAGACTATATCCCTATCTTGTATCCTTCCTAGTCCGAGAACTTCGTTCTTGGTCTTCCATTTTCTGTTCTTTCGTCTCGGTTCTTGTACATATTGTTTATTACCCTTCCTTCCCTAAAGCTTACAACTACTTCGCACAGAATGTCGATAATTTTGTACCATTTTACACGGCCAAACGCTTCTTCTAGTCCAATAAGTGCTACGAACGTGTCTCCATTTTTCTTAAGTCTTCCTTCTATTATCAAGCGCAACGTCAGAAACGTATCTCAGGTGCCTTTACATTTGCTAAAGTAAAACTGATTGTCATCTAACAGATCATCAGTTTTACTGTTCCACTCTTGTGATACCGATATCCAAATGAGATTTATCTCTGATTTATAAGGGTAATAAATGTCAAGATGAATTTTATGGTCAAGGAGACGGGGTTGTTTAATGTTGAAACATATTTTTCTTTATTTATTATTTATTGCTATTAATTAATTCTTTCATATAGATTTTAAAGTGATAATCGTTATAATTACTTACAGTTATTAATAAACCTTAACAGCCTAAGCAAACAGTTTCCCGGTATCCACTGTTTGAATTAACAGTGACTTCTTTTAAGACTGATGTAATCATTGTGAAATTCAGGCTACACATTCGGAGAGCAGATGACACAGTCTTCTGTCTGTCATTTCTAAATATATTTTCGATTGCCATGCACTTCTTTAATAACGTAACTATAAACATTGTAAACCAAATATTTGACTGAGACTGCCAAGAATCACCGAGATGGGTTGCTAAGCTGTCATTTTTTCGCGATATCGTTGTCGTGTGTTAGAGTGGTTCGTGTGCATGACGTGTAGCGGACGTTACGCAACGACTCTCGCTGCGAACTACCTGTCCACATGTGGGACACGGCGACTCCCACACACGACGTTTTCCTCTCGCACGATCGAATTTCCCTCTTGTTTCAGAAGCAAGGAACACACTAATAAAAAACCGTGCCGCACTGTGTCCACGCGTCTATCGATACAGGCCCACAGGATCGCTTCATACATGCCAGTAAACTCTCGATTCTTCAAAGATTCGAACTCCCACGAATAGAACAAATAAGCTACTGTGTCAAGTATTTAGCGTTAAGCATGTAAGCAAGGAAAAAAATGTATAAGATTTAAAATTTTGTTTAGAGTTCGTTGGAAGGAGCTAAGTACGCCCATTCTCAAATATTGGATTAATGTAATCCCGCTATTTGCGAACCGTGTATTCCGCTGCCTTAAGACATATACACAGTTTCTCACTGTAAGGCTTGTATGACTGTGTTAAACCTTTAGCATAAGATTAAACGTCATAATTAATGTATTATGACAGCATTTTAAATTCGTACATTCGGCCAATACTTATATGAAATATTGTAAATCACATCTTTGTTATCCCTCGAAGCCGTTAGATAGGCAACCTGTAACTGTGATCGTTCGCTACGAACCGGATTAGCTGTTTATTAATATACACTGAAGAAGAAGAAAAGAAACTGGTGTAGGCATGCACATTCAAATACAGAGAATGTAAACAGGCAGAATGTGGCGCTGCGGTCGGCAAAGCCTATATAAGACAAGTGTCGGGCGCAGTTGTTAGATCGGTTACTGCTGCTACAATGGCAGGTTATCAAGATAAAAGTGAATTTGAACGTGGTGTTATATCGGCGAACCATCGATGCGACACAGCATCTCCGAGGTAGTGGAGAAGTGGAGATTTTCCCGTATGACCGTTTCACGAGTGTATCGTGAATATCAGGAATCTGATAAAACATCAAATCTCCGACATCGTTGCGGCTGGGAAGAGATCCTGGATGAACGGGAACAACGACGACTGAAGAGAATCGTGCAACGTGACAGAACTGCAAAAAAATGTTCAAATGGCTCTAAGCACTATGGGACTTAACCTCTGAGGTCATCAGTCCCCTAGACTTAGAAGTACTTAAACCTAACTAACCTAAGGACAGCACACACATCCATGCCCGAGGCAGGATTCGAACCTGCGACCGTAGCAGCAGCGCGGTTCCGGACTGAAGCGCCTATAACCGCTCGGCCACAGTGGCCGGCGTGACAACCCTTTCGCAGATTGCTGCAGAATTCAATGCTGGGCCATCAACAAGTGCCAGGGTGCGAACCGAACCATTCAACGAAACATCATCGATATGGGCTTTCGAAGCCGAGGGCCCAGTCGTGTATCCTTGATGACTGCACGACACAAAGCTTTACGCCTCGCCTGGGCCCGTCATCACTGACATTGGACTGTTTACAACTGGAAACGTGTTGCTTGGTCGGACGAGTCCCGTTTCAAGTTGTATCGAGCGGATGAACGTTTATGGGTATGGAGACAACCTCATGAATCCATGGACCTGCATGTCAGCAGGGGACTGTTCAAGCTGTGGTGGAGGTTCTGTAATGGTGTGGGGTGAATCCAGCAGGAGTGATATGGGACCCCTGATACGTCTAGATACGACTCTGGCAGGTGACAGGTACGTAAGCATTCTGCCTGATCACCTGCATCCATTCATGTCCATTGTGCATTTCGACGGACTTAGGCAGTTCTGGCATGACAATTCGACACCCCACACATCCATAATTGCTGCAGCGAGGCTCCAGGAACACTTTTATGAGTTTAGCGACTTCCGCTTAGGCAGTTCTGGCATGACAATTCGACACCCCACACATCCATAATTGCTGCAGCGAGGCTCCAGGAACACTTTTCTGAGTTTAGCGACTTCCGCTGGCCACCAAACCCTTCAGACATGAACATTATTGAGACAGTCTGGGATGCCCCGTCGTACTCTTAATATTTATGGACAGCCCTGCAGGTTCTATGGTGTCAGTTGTCTCCAGCACTACTTTAGACATTAGTCCAGTCCATGCCACGCCGTGTTACGGTACTTCTGCGTGCTCGCGGAGCCCTACACGATATTAGGCAGGTGTACCAGTTACTTTGGTTCTTGAGTGTAGATAATACGTGAACACGTTCTGGGATTTTATTGAAAATCCCAAGTCAATACATAGTTATTATTGAAAATATTACTGGAGTAAGTCAGCGTTGAAAACAGAATATTTGAAATTAATTATAAAACAGTCTAGATCGCAAAGGCCCGTTTATTACAAGGTGACCGGTTTCGATCATCTTAATAGCTTCCAAACTGTAATATGGCGCAGGATATAAATTAAAGCGATGCTTGAAAAGAACTTACATATAAAATTAGAGAAAATAGATATACCCATACTGATGGACAATGGAGGCGCCGCCTACAGCTGACGGCTAGATATCAGTGTTAGCCGGTTAGGTTAAGTTGAAAGAATTATGTACAAAAAGTTGTACTTATTAGTAAATAAAACAACAAAATTACGTAGAATAATTTTTTAAGAAAGGAGAACAGCTTGTAAATGCAGCTATTGTCAAATGAATATACTAACAAGGGAACCTCCCCATCGCACCCCCCTCAGATTTAGTTATAAGTTGGCACAGGGATAGGCCTTGAAAAACTGAACACAGATCAATCGAGAAAACAGGAAGAAGTTGTGTGGAACTATGAAAAAAATAAGCAAAATATACTAACTGAGTAGGCCATGCGCAAGGTTGGCAACATCTAGGAGAGTGCCAGCTCGCGAGCGCCATGGTCCCGTGGTTAGCGTGAACAACTGCCAAACGAGAGGTCTTTGGTTCAAATCTTCTCTCGAGTGAAAAGTTTAATTTTTTATTTTCAGACAATTATTAAAGTTCAGGCACTCACACATAATCAACTTCGCTCTCCAAAATTCCAGGACATGTTTAGATTTGCTTGGACATATGCAGGATTTGACGGTCTACACACGGAAACATTTGAAAACGTAAAAAACATATATTTTGACAGAGCACAGGGAAAACTGTGCGACTGTGAAACTGTTGCATTCATTAGTTGCAGTTTATGTGATAAACTCTTATGTTTTCATCACTTTTTTGGGAGTGATTATCACATCCACAAGAAAACCTAAATCGGGCAAGGTAGAAGAATCTTTTTACCCATTCGCCAAGTGTGCAAGTTAGGTGGGTCGACAACATATTCCTGTCATGTGACGCACATGCAGTCACCAGTGTCGTATAGAATATAACAGACGTGTTTTCCTGTGGAGGAATCGGTTGACTATGACCTTGCGATCAAATGTTTTCGGTTCCTATTGGAGAGGCACGTCCTTTCGTCTACTAATCGCATGGTTTTGCGGTGCAGTCGCAAAACACATACACTAAACTTAATACAGTGAACAGAGACGTCAATGAATGAACGGACAGATCGTAACTTTGCGAAAATAAAGAAGGTAAAATTTTCACTCGAGGGAGGACTCGAACCAGGGACCTCTTGTTCCGCAATTGCTCACTCTAACCGCGGGACGACGGCGCTCCTCACCCCACAGTGTCCTTAATGTTGGTTCAAAATGGTTCAAATGGCTCTGAGCACTATGGGACTTAACATCTATGGTCATCAGTCCCCTAGAACTTAGAACTACTTAAACCTAACTAACCTAAGGACATCACACAACACCCAGCCATCACGAGGCAGAGAAAATCCCTGACCCCGCCGGGAATCGAACCCGGGAACCCGGGCGTGGGAAGCGAGAACGCTACCGCACGACCACGAGATGCGGGCCCTTAATGTTGCATATGTTGCACATGGACTACTCAGTTTGTATATTTTGCTTATTTTTTCATAGTTTCACACAACTTCTTCCTGTTTTCTCGACTGATTTGTGTTCAGTTTTTCAAGGCCTATCCACTGCGTCAATTTATAACTAAATCTGAGGGGGGTGTGATGGGGAGGTTCCCTTGTAAGAAATATAAAAAGGAAATAAATAAATATTGCATTCGTTGTATACAGGTTATCCTGTAGGGGCACGAAGAAAAAATAATTACAATGTCGTTGGTTCCTATGGAGACGCTGGGCGCTTTCCAAAGTTGTAGCAGAGAGGCGATTTCCAAAGAGATTGCGCTGAGTATCGACAGGTGGTATCCAGCAGACAACATTCCATAGATGTATAAAGTAATTGTTTACCATGCAGACGGCAGACGCTGATTTTAGGCGATTTCCACGGAAGCAGCCACAATCATCGATAAATGAAGCGTAGTACAGAACGCTTCATAGATGCTGTTCGAAGAAAATGATATGTAACAGATTTTTACAGTTATAAAATGAAAACATCGGAGTAAGAGTTCTGAAGCAGACCGTCAGAAAGCTCAAGGAAATGTTTGCCTTTGTGAAGTCTAGCTGTTTGTTTATAACAGATAAAGTTTTGGTTTTGTAATGTGAATGAATTTCGATTTTTTTTCTAATATATTAAGAAGTAGCCCTTTAGGTGCATTATGTAAAGCTTTGATGTTGTCAGACATACAACCCTCAGAGTGATTATGTTCATCAAGACGCTGATCAAACAACGATTTAGTACATACAGAACCAGTTGTATGCTCTCTGAAACATATCAAAAAGTGAGGCCAGTTTGTCCGCTATATTGTTCATCGCAGTCGTTGCACTGTATTTACAGATGCCAGAATTTTGGTATTCTTTTGGATTCACCCATTTTATACTTCAGTCTTCTTGCAGCAGGTTGTTAGTGGTAGGATAAGGTCGAGTAAGAGTAGAGTCCGCAGTGGCATTTTCTCTACATTGGAAACTCTGACAACTAAAAAACTAAATTCGGCTGTTGGTTCTATATTGACACCATCACCTGTAATCTTGGAGAGCTGCGCCAGATTTATTGTTTGTGGCAGGTAAATATAAGTTTCTGTTTCAAATTATGTAATCTTTAAGTTGCATATCATAAGCAGTAAGCACTGTCTAGGTATGCACTAGAAAATAAAATTATTTGCCAAACGAATCACCGTTCTGTGAGGGACAAACTGTGTCACGACAAACAGCGGAGCCAAGCAGAGACTGCCAGTCGTGATATTTTCTTGAACTGTGGTGCGCATCGATTAAGAGTAGGCTGCAACATAGCGGGAATGACCACACGCGTAGTCTCAACCCCCCTCCCTCTTCGTTTCTAGCGATTACTAATTCAGGAAGACCCATCAGCCGGACAGATGTGAGAGCTTTGTTTCGAACTGCATATTCTAGAGTAGCCGCAATCTAAACAGCTGAGAAATCCTTCGAGTGAACGGAAATATTCCCGTTCAATCCGGATGCCTTCATAGCAAAAGACTTTGCTCCATCGGAAATCACTGAGAGAGCCGAATTTCCAACAACTCTAGAAGGCAAACGAGTTCAACAGGAGCCCACGGACAAATGCTGCTCCTCAGATGATTTGTCTGTGCAGTCATCAAGAAAAAGCCAAGAACATAAAACAAATGAAGTTCAGAGAGCTGATGTACGGACAGGTGTAGGCCTATTCAGTGTTTATCCATTCCCAAAATATGATCGACCCACAACAAAGAAGAAAATGTCAAAAAAATCCGAGAAAAATGCATTCTTAGACAAACAAGCTAAACCAGGCAAAACTAAGAAGCGACAAAATGCCAGTACCAACAATACAGAATCTCTTTGGCTAATCTTGACTTGACCGCGCCATCACCTTCAGGAACAACCAGGTCCAAATCCAAGAAGGGATCTGCTGTTTTGAATTGCCCAGTGTGTGTAAAGTCTACAAGGAACCTATCGCGGAAGACTAGGTGTGGTAACTGCTAGATTAGTGTGGTAAATGCTCTCAGGAATGACATGAAGAATGCACAAGTTATGAATGGCATGGTGAATTTTCTTTTAATTTATGTTAATGTGTACACTTCGACTACATGTCGCGTATTCTTACCAGACGATGCGGCTAATAGTAGTTCAAAAAAATGGCTCTGAGCACTATGGGACTTAACATCTATGGTCATCAGTCCCCTAGAACTTAGAACTACCTAAACCTAACTAACCTAAGGACAGCACACAACACCCAGCCATCACGAGGCAGAGAAAATCCCTGACCCCGTCGGGAATCGAACCCGGGCGTGGGAAGCGAGAACGCTACCGCACGACCACGAGATGCGGGCAGGCTAATAGTAGTAACGAGCAGTATCTTATATATGTTAACATTCAAGGTTTACGTTAAAAGTTAGGCAGCTGTTGTTCCCAAATAACCAGCAATAATCGGTTATAAGAAAAGTTTGTTTTAACCTTCTCATCTACTAGGTATTAGCGGTTAAATACTTAGTGCATACTCTTTCCCGACCCTCCCCTAATATCAAGAATTACAGTAAACAAATGACATCATAATGTTTACTAAAATGTCTAATATGAGACTTACTTCAGACAAAATAAATTATTCAACAAAACAAATCCAACGATAGCCTTCACAACTAAGAAGCCACGACAAAAAAAATTGGCGAATCACAATCACTAAGCATATTACGATCAACAGCTATTTACTACAGACCGATACGTACATTAAGGGATAACGGGTATTTGTATTCTGGGACTTTATCTATGAAGTCTTCTCTACTAAGCTTCATTTATCGATGTTTGTTGCCACTTCAATGGAAATCGCCCGAGATCAGCGTCTACCATTTCCGAAGTAATCAACTACCTCGTAATCCTAAGGAATGTCGTCTGCTGGACATCAGCTATCGATACTGGCCGACATCTCTTTGGAACTCGCCCTGCTGCTTCATCTTTGGAACAACGTCCACCATCTCCATAGAAACCAACAACATCGTAATTATTTTCCGGCCTGCCCCTATACGACAACAAAAAATGGAATAAACGATAGATGTATGAACCACAACAGCAAGAAAGATGGCAACATACCTCATGTTCCGTTGGTTCCACAGTTGCATCCACATTTCTGCATCCTGTCTACCACCTCGTTGTCACTATTGCAATGTGGCTTTCTTTGTTCATTGTGCTGATGTGAGGGACCTTTGGGAGCATTTGCGTCCTGCTTTTTCAATTTGTGACGATACATATTACTACTCGCCTATATAGTGCAGCATGTTTTACATAATTAACTGTATTACACGGTAGCAACTCCATGTTTGTTACATGTATATTACAACAAGACACTTCACGATGTTTACATGTGCACTTCAATAGTGAGCCTCCATATCGTATACTGTAAACACTTATGTGCTAAGGCATGCGAAGATGATGTATTTATTACGGAAAAGAAACATATCAGCTACCTTGTTCTCTAACACACCACAGATTGTATTGTGCAGACTATGATGTCTCTCGGGCGACTTTGGAAGATCGTTCAATCTATGTCCATTCCAGAATGTTGCTCAGACACAATGGTATGGCGCTTACCTGTTTAGTCATTAGCAGTTTTATATAACAGCTGTGTTACAGGGTCCTGAAATGAAAGTCTGCAACTTACTCAGGCGTTTTAGAGATGTCCTCACTTTTACTAATGCCAGATCTAGACTATATGACCCATATATGCTTTTCTGACAAAGGATTGTATTTCATACCAGTCTGATATCTTTTGACCTTTAAATAAAGAAAAGAATCATGGTATTTATACTCTGTTTTTCATGGTTGCCTTGTTTCTCGCTGTTGTGACTTATACTTCAATGGTTTATTCCAGTTTTTGTACTTGACAATGGCCTACTGCCGAAATCTGGATTGTATAACAATAAAATAGAAATGATTACAGAGAAATGAGGCAGCATCATTTAAAAAATTGACCATGACTGTGCCTCCAGCCAAAATCAAAATTATCAATGCTATTTTTATTTGTTTCCTTTTTAAATTTCTTAGTATATTTATCTGACAACAGCTGCATTAACAATCCGTATCTTCTTTATTATGAAATTATTCACGTAATTTTGACGTTCTATTTACTAATAAATTCATCTTTTTGTAAATAATTCTTTTGACTTATATCCGATTGGCTAAGGCTGACCTCAATCTGTCAGCTGTAGGCAGAACTTCCAATATTTAAGAAATAGCTGCGCTACTTTCGCCAGCAGTTTACTATCGTAATTCAGCGATTCCTGCTCCGTGTACAGCCACTGTCCATCAATACAAGTACGTATGTTTTATAATATTATAGCTAATTTTACGTTCTTTTTATGCATCCCCTGATTTATGTCCTGTACCATATTCCAGTTTTGAAGGTGTGAATATGTTCATGTGACGATCGATACCGGTCACCTTGTAATAAACGTGTGTTTGCGATCTAAATTGTTTCATGATTACTTTCAGTAAGTCCTTCCTAGCGAGGAGACGTCACGGGGAAACATCACCAGGAGCGACAGTAGCGTCTGAAATATATCAAGGAAGTGTTACGGGAGCATTATCTTCACTGGCCACTAATGGCCCAAAAATTTATGACCACTGCCCACAGCGAGACTGAACACCGCTCGGTGGTACTGTGGCCACATAACGCGGTAAGAAACGTATACGCAGGGGCAGATCGAGGACGTGGAAACACCGAAAGCGCAATGCTTAATATGGTGTAGCAAAACCGTTGGCGTTAAAAACCGCTTCCACTCGTCTCGGGATGAGTAGATACAGGTTCTGTATGGTTTAAGGTTCAAATTGTTCAAATGGCTCTGAGCACTATGGGACTTAACTTCTGAGGTCAATAGTCCCCTAGAACTTAGAACTACTTAAAAACTAACCTAAGGACATCACACACATCCATGCCCGAGGCAGGATTCGAACCTGCGACCGAAGCGGTCGAGCGGCTCTAGACTGTAGTGCCTAAAACCGCTCGGCCAAAACGGCCGGCTATGGTTTAAGGGAATCTTATTCTATTCTTCCTGTGAAACAGTGATAAGTTGAGGTAACAGTCATAGAGACGGATAGCGATCACGTGCCATTCTCTCCAAACTAGACCGCAACGGCGCAATGATATTGAAATGTGACTGCTGTACCTAGAAGAGATGAGTCAGTTCATCCTTGCTCTCACAAAACCATATCTGGGCGTGAGAGCTATTAGAACAGGGGCCCTACCTTCTCTGAACGCCTCATAACCATTGGGGACCAAACATTGTACCATGCGATGGACCTGACTAGTCGAAAGGCCACATAATTCTTGGGACTAATGCGACCTTACAGAGTAACCACAGGGCCTAAAGAATACCACGGTAGGGTTGCCAAATCATCACCGAACTCCCGCCGTGTTTCACTCTTCGAACTCGGCTAGAAGATGAAAAAAAAAACAAAAAAGTTCAAATGTGTGTGAAATCTTATGGGACTTAACTGTTAAGGTCATCAGTCCCTAAGCTTACACACTACTTAACCTAAATTATTCTAAGGACAAACACACACACCCATGCCCGAGAGAGGGCTCGAACCTCTGACGGGACCAGCCGCACAGTCCATGACTGCAGCGCCTTAGACCGCTTTTTTTTTTTAATCTCATTTTGTTCGTTTTTGTTTGGTTGCATCTCCTCGGTGCGGACGTCGCAAGATACCCGTTTCAGTTCGTCGTTGATCCATTAACTCAGTTTTTTTTTTTTATTACAGAGGGCAGCTAACCCTCACCGCTCGGCTAATCCCGCGCGGCGATGAAAACAATGAGAAGCAAGACTCATGTGGCCAGGTGACATTCTTCCATTGTTCTATAGTGTAGGTTTTACGGCCTCGGCACCACGTTTTCTTGTTACGGGCTTTTGCGTCACTGATGTGTGGATTTGGAATTCAAGCTGGCCCTGCAATGCCCTGCTTATGGAGCTCCCTTCGCCGTGTTGCTTTTTTGGTGTTGACATGGTTCGCGAGTGTGACGTTCAGTTCTGCATGACTATTGTAGGTGTCACAATCCTCTTCAATTACTGTCCGTTACGATCACTCAACACACAGGTCCGTCCGTGTTGTGACTTAGAAGATGCTTTTCCGCTTTTCCTGTATACGGTACAAATCTCCGATACTGTGCTTCTGCAAAGCCAAACACTTCGGCTCCTCGCTTTATGAAGCACCAACCGCACGAGCCCCAACAATTTTCCCACGTTCAGACTCACTTAGATCTGACATAACGCACTCACTGCTACATAGAACACTGTTCTGAGCTCGACTGAGGACATTGCACTGGTGCCGTTTCGTGGTCAAATACAACAGCGCAACCTGCACGCTTGGCTAGCATCTGCATTTATGTTCAAGCATGCGTTTATCGCAGCTTTCCCATATTTTTTATACAACCGCTGTAAGTGGAGTAGTGGTGACTGGGGAGTCATTCCAGTAACGATATAGCCGCAAATAGGCAAATACACTGATATACGCGACTTTGACAAAGATCACGTTATTGTGAACCGACACCTGCGAAAGAGACTCTGGAAAAAGGTGACGATGTTCGGCTGTTCATGTGCTACTGTCGTGAGCATCTATGGAAAGCGGTTGAAGGACTGTCAAATCACGAGCTGGCGGCCATGTGTTGGACGTCCACTTTTGATCACATAACGCGGAAGTTGACGGCTTGCCCGCTCTGTGAAGCAAGACGGCAGCTACGTGTTCCCACGTTAAGTAAATTACGATTGCAGTGGGCACGCGATGACCGAGATCAATGGAAACGAGTCACCTCGTCTGATGATCACGTCTGTTGTTACACCATGTCGATAGTCATCTCCCGATTCGCCCTATCCAAGCGAAAGACTGTTCGAAACATGCACCGTGGCACGGACAGACCAGTGACGGCAGTCTTATGGTACGGGGGACATTCACCTGCCCTTCCACGAGACCTGTTGCACTAATGAAGCCACCATAACACATCCTGACTCCGTGCGTATTATTGCACACCATCTCCGTTCGTCGATGCTTAGTCTTTTCTCCGACGGCGATGGCGTCTTGCAACAAAATAACTGTCCGTCACTAGGCCAGATTCGTGCTACAGAGGTTTGAGGATCATGTTAGGGAACTCACATTGATGCCCTGGCCACCAAATTCGCCTGATGCGAACCCTATGGAACACACTTGTCTGGCGTAATCTCCTTGCCCACAAACCAACGAGCCGTAACTTATGGGAATTGCGTGACCTGTGCATAGAGGTACGGTGCCACATACCTCCACTAACGTAGTGAGGACTTGTCGAATCCACGCCATTCAGAATCGCCGCTGTATTGCGTTCCGGAGGTGAACGATCACGCTATTAAGCAGGGGTCATAATGTTTTGCCTCATCAGTGCGTGTGTAGTCGACCTAGCAGGTTGAGTTTGTAGATTTCTCGGATTTCACAGACGTAGCTGTATGCACCCGTATTACATCCTTACAAAATTCTTACGTTTTTCAGAAAGTGTTGATGATGTTTAGCACTTTTAACCAGCGGCAACAGGACCTCAGAGTTAATACAGATTATGTACTGAACACAAGTGGACGAAAATAAACGTTAACGTTCGACTGCATCGCCGCAAATCATTAACTGGAATCTGTCACGACCGTTACGTCTCACGAGCGTCAGTCATTAACCAAGGAGCGTCTCTGCGCATTGTTAAGGATGCAATGACTTCACCATATCTGGTAACAGAAAATGAAGTTACCAGACTGAAAAAACCGAAGGGATCCTAAGAAAGTCTATTTCTCCCTCCAACAAGGCCGCTGAAACATCTCTTTCTGGTAACCAACTACTCATTGTGTGTAATAAAACAGTACATTCTCCGTTGTAGGCCGTATTGTGCTTTGTTAAAGTAGTGGTGTTACCTCATGTCGGCCGTCAGCCACTATCAAGCATCTTTGCTATGTCATGTATTACATACCGTGCTCATCACATTCTTTAATGTCACATACATAAAACCAGAAGTCGCGCTCCATCATAACATACTCTAAGGGCACTCTGCAGCCCTTAGAGAATGTTATGATGGAGTACGACTTCTGGTTTAATGTATGTGACATTAAACAATGTGATGAGCACGGTATGTATTACATGACATAGCAGATGTTCTTGACAATGGCTCAAGGCCGAAATTATTAAACACTTATTATTATTATTATATTAGCATTAAGCACTGAGTTGCTGCGGACCCCACGGAAGCAAAATCTTCACTTTTTGTGTAGCTTTATTTAAGGCGCATTTTGTCTTTCATTTATCTTCAATCGGCGTAACACATTTATATCTTCGTAAAAACAACATTTTTTTTTCACTTGCGTTTTTAACGCTGGAGCTGCATTTTGTTCCACAGCTTGTGGTTCCTTTTTCTGCCTTTACATGCGCACTACGAACAGTTTTAGTTTTCGTACTCGTGGCCTACGTGTAGCGACTTTGAGTTAAAATCGACATCTGGGTCCCGGGTTCGAACCCCGCTACTGCTTAAATTTTCGCTAAGGCGGTCGAAGACTTCCTGCTAAGAAATCACTCTCGTTCTGCCAATTCCCTAATCTTGCACTTACGGTGGGAAATGCCCTAAAAGGGGGAAGAATCAGATATGATCAACCGCATTAGGTTGCAGAAGGCAACGAAAACCAGTGCATTAAACACGTAGTGTATGTCCACATAGTCATGTGGCCTGTAATTGAAAAACTGTCATGATTTTCTCTGCATTGGCAAACGATACCGGGAGTGGACTGTCAAAGGGAAGGTTACCATAAGAAAAAGATGGAATAACCAACGAAGATGTTGACGGTTATAGACACAACATTGCTTTATCAGTAATCTACATAAGCCTGTTCATAGGTGTTGGTTACTGATGGGATAATGTATACGATTGGCGTCAGTTAAAATATGAAGATAGTGTACTGAGTACTTAAACTGGTTGAAATATAATAAAAAATCTAAACGACGGCTGTAGGTGTCTCATTTTATTACGCAGCAGAAAATGGTATAACGGGAGTACAATTCGTTATGCGGAGGAAAATGAGGTAGAGGATGAGTTACTGTGAACAGTTCATTGATAGGGTTGTTATCAGATTCGACAGCAAACCAACGCCGACAACTGTAGTTCAGTTGGACGTGCCAACGTCGCAAGCAGAAGGTGAAAAGATAATCTATGAGGATACTGAGCTGTTAAGACAGTGTATGGAAACCTAATAATAATGGGGGATTGGAACGCGGTTGTAAGAAGGAATAGAGGAAAAGGTTACGGGAGAATATGGGCTTGGCAGTAGGAATGAGAGAGGAGAAAGACTAACAGAGTTCTGTAGTAAGTTTCAGATAATAATAGCGAATACAATGTTAAATAATCACATCACAAAAGGAGGAGGTATACTTGGAAAAGAGCCGGGGACACGGGAAGGTTCCAGTTGGCATCACGGTCAGACAGATTCTGAAATCAGATATTGAATCTTAAGACGTACTCACGTGTAGATATAGATTCAGATCATCATTTAGTGATGATTAAGAGTGGACTGAGGTTTAAGAGAATCATCCGGAAGAGTCAGTGTGGAAGGAAGTGGGATACTGAAGTAGTGAGCAATGATGAGACGCGTTTGAAGTTCGTTAAGGATATGGTTACTGTGATAAGGAATACCAGACGAGGAGAGGATATCTATAAAAAAGGCAATCGCAGACGTTGGACTTACAAACGCAGGTACAAGGAAGGTAACTGCGAAGAAACCATGGCTAACAAAAGAAATACTTCAATTGATCGACAAAAGAAGGAAGTAAAAAAATGTCCCGGAAAATTCAGAAATACATATCACTTAGGAATGAAATAAACAGGAAGTGAAGGGGAGCTAAGGTGAAATGGCTGCGTGAAAAATATGAAGGCGTGAAAAAGAAATGATTGTCGGAAGATTTGACTCAGCATACAGAAAAAACAACCTTCGGTTAAATTAAAAGCAAGGGTGGTAACATTAAGAGTGCAAGGGGAATTCCACTGTTAAACACAGAGGGAAGAGCAGATAGATGGAAAGAGTACAGTGAAGACTTCTATGAGGTGAGGACTTGTCTGACGACAGGATAGACAAAGAAATTGGAATCGATATGGTACACATAGGGGATCCAGTATTACAGTGAGAATTTGAAAGAACTCTGGAAGACTTAATGTCAAATGAAGAAAAAAATGGTTCAAATGGCTCTGAGCAATATGGGACATAACATCTGAGGTCATCAGTTCCCTAGAACTTAGAACTACTTAAACCTAACTAACCTAAGGACATCATACACAACCATGCCCGAGGCAGGATTCGAACCTGCGACGGTAGCGGTCGCGCGGTTCCAGACTGTAGCGCCTAGAACCGCTCGGCCACCCCGGTCGACTAAGGCTGAAGAGATAGATAAGATAACAACGGAATTTCTGAACTCAGTGAGGCAAGATGAAACCAAACTACAATTCAAACAGGCGTATAGAATCTATAAGACTGGCAACGTACCATTAGAGTTTCGGACAAAATGTCATCCCCGCAATACCGAAGAAATCAACGGCAGATAAGTCGGAAAACTATCGTACAGTTAGCTTAATAGCTCACGCATTCGAGTTGCTGACAAGAATAATATACAGAAAAATGTAAAAGAACATTGAGGATCTATTATACGACGATCAGTTTGGCTTTAGGAAAGGTAAAGGCACCAGAGAGGCGGTCCTGAGGACGCGCTCAGTACTGGAAGCAAGAACTAAACTAAACTCCTTCCGAACAGGCCATGAAGGCCAAACTGCACCGACCGTCCGCCGTGTCATCCGCAGACCTCAGACGTCACTAGATGTCGATATGGAGTGGCAACTAGTCAGGACACCGCTCTCCCGGCCGTAGTCAGTTTAGGAGACGAGACCGGAGCCGCTACTTCTCGATCAAGTAGCTCCTCAGTTTGCCTCACAAGGGCTGAGTGCACCCCGCTTGACAACAGCGCTCGGCACACCGGATGGTCACTTGTCAAAGTGCTAGCCTAGCACGGCAGCGCTTAATTTCGGTGATCTGACGGGAACCGGTGTTACCACTGCGTCATGGCCGTTGGCCACTGGAAACAACTCTGGAGGAACATCAAGAAAAGTTTATGGATTTGTCGGCCTGGAAAAAGCATTCGACAACGTCAAATGGTGCAAGATATTCGATGTTCTGAGAAAACTAGGGGTAAGCTATAGGGAAAGACGGGTAATATACAACGCGTATAAGAGCCAGGAGGGAACAACAATAAGAGTTGAAGACCAAGAACGAAGTGCTCGGATTAAAAAGGGTGTAAGACAGGAATGTAGACTTTCGCCCCTTCTGTTTTATCTAATGGTTCAAATGGCTCTGAGCACTATGGGACTTAACATCTATGGTCATCAGTCCCCTAGAACTTAGAACTACTTAAACCTAACTAACCTAAGGACACCACACAACACCCAGTCATCACGAGGCAGAGAAAATCCCTGACCCCGCCGGGAATCGAACCCGGGAACCCGGGCGCGGGAAGCGAGAACGCTACCGCACGACCACGAGCTGCGGACTGTTTTATCTATACATCGAAGAAGCAATGACAGAAATACAAGGGTTGGAACTTTAATAAAGGGCAATTATTTATTTACAGCTCGTACAAAATAGATACGTGTTTTAAAGTTTTACTGACCTTGAAAGTAGTCACCAACATTGTGTATAACCCGTTGCCAGCGATGTGTAAGTCGTAGGATACTCTTAGCAGTGCCAGTCGTGTTGACAGTTCGAGCGGCGCCGTCTGTTGCCCGACGAATTGGTAACGTTCTGAAGCGAATGCCGTGAAAGTGTTTCCTTCAGTTTAGAAATCGAGTTGAACTCAAGAGGGCTTAAATCATTGGAGTGCAGTAGGTGGTATAGCACTTAGCAGCCCCATCAGTCAAACAAATCAGTAACAGCTTGCACTGTACGTGCTTGAGCATTGTGCTGCAAAATGATGGTCAGGTCCTGCAGAAAGTGTCATCACTTCTGTCTCTATGCTGTCCATTTTTGGAACTCAACCTACGACCAGTTTAGAGACCCACATACAAGTTATGCGACGTCTTAGAATTATGTGGGCGAGGTTAGGAATCATGTGGGCGTGTATCGCGGAAGACTATTTGCTTGGGTCCTACATGTTGCCTCCACGACTCAGGTGGCCAATGAACAGACAGTTCTTGGAAGAGAACCTGGTAACATTATCGGCTTTGCAGAAACAGAAAGTGCAGCGTTGACCCACACTTCCGGCAATCGACAGATCGGCCGGAAGGACCTTTACATCACCCTTCAAGATCCGGACACATTACTCCACTAGACTTCTTTCTGTGGAGCTGTACGGAAACCTAAGTGTGTTCTACCCCCGCGGACTCACAAGAAGAGTCAGTTGCAAGACTACCTTAAGCGAACACACGCACACCGCGCCAAACATTTCCCATCGAATACGGGACGCCTCGCTAAGGCGTCACTGGCTCGGCGCTTAAGTTAATAGTGTTCACTTTGAATAATTATTTTCACACTGATTTGAATCATAAAAGACTGGAAGATTTTAAATATTGTTTTGTTCTCAGTCACAACGAATGACCTGGATTCTGCGTATTCACTTCAACAGCTGGTTGCATACCTAAATTAGTTAGTTGTTGTCTTCATAATCATATCAGTCAGTTTAGGCGTTGAATTTTTGTACACCCCTTATGCGAGAAACATCGTCATTCTACGTAAATCAGGATACTTAATTTACCGTATTCCAGGTTCACTTGATGCACGAGTTGAACAATAAAGTATTATTAATAGCAGATTTTTGGTGGTGTACGAATATTTTTCTTGCAACGTCCCCAAGAGGCCGGGTGCGCCCGTTTCATTTGTTACATCAAGCAAAAACCCTAGGCTGTTCCAGCAAGCCTACCTGAATACTTAGTGCGGTCGTCAGAAGCTATGGGGGCGGACATATTGACGCCAGTAGTTTCCCCATTTCTCCATCGCACGCAACACGAGAGTCTTATACAGTGAACCTTCCCTGCGCAGGTAGTGTTAGCAGTGCACTGCAGTCATGCAACAGATTTGATCACTTGCAAGAACTGATCCAGGTCGAAACTGAATTTACAGAGATCTCAGACGTATGCATAAATTTGTTGCTTATGTAGTTGAATGATTCTGTTGCCCTGAACTTGTATTCTGCAAATACATATAATGCTTCGTGGAGTGTGTGTTAATAGACAACGAGCGATAGTAGTGCTAGGCAGCAAATTTTAGAGAAGCAGTCGACGCTTTACTGTGACTGTTCGTAACGGGAAAATAACCCAAAATGAATTGACAGAAAATATAACAGACATCCTTCTAAAACAGGCATGTCGCGTCGCTTCGTTACAACACATCTCTCACAAGAGTGATAAAATTACGTCTTGTCCGAATGCCTGATCTAGAGCTTCCTTTGAAAGGAAAAGGACTTATTCTTGAGTCTTAGAGAATTGTTTTTCTGAGGAAGTCCACTGTGTTTCCGAATTGATGTATTAGAAAAATGACAAACTGCTTGCTATATTACGTGTGCGTACAAAGCGGAGCATTCAAGATTGTGCACCTTGAAATCAGTATCAATGAATGGTATGGGGCGAGCTAAATGAAATGCCTCGCTTTTGATCGATAGTTAAGTAAACAGCATAATAGTACACTACTGGCCATTAAAATTGCTACACCACAAAGATGACGCGTTACGGACGCGAAATTTAACCGACGGAAAGAAGATGCTGTGATATGCAAATGATTAGCTTTTCAGAGCATTCACACAAGGGTGGCGCAGGTGGCGACACCCACAACGTGCTGATATGAGGAAAGTTTCCAACCGATTTCTCATACACAAACAGCAGTTTAACGGCGTTGCCTGGTGAAACGTTGTAGTGATGCCTCGTGTAAGGAGGAGAAATGCGTATCATCACATTTCCGACTTTGATAAAGGTCGGATTGTAGCCTATCGCGATTGCGGTTTATCCTATCGCGACATTGCTTCTCGCGTTGGTCTAGATCCAATGACTGTTACCAGAATATGGAATCGGTGGGTTCAGGAGGGTAATACGGAACGCCGTGCTGGATCCCAACGGCCTCGTATCACTAGCAGTCGAGATGACAGGCATCTTATCCGCATGGCTGTAACGGATCGTGCAGCCACGTCTCGATCCCTGAGTCAACAGATGCGGACGTTTGCAAGACAACAACCATCTGCGCGAACAGTTCGACGATGTTTGCAGGAGCATGGACTATCAGCTCGGAGACCATGGCTGCGGTTACCCTTGACGCTGAATCACAGACAGGAGCGCCTGCGATGGTATACTCAACGACGAACCTGGGTGCACGAATGGCAAAACGTCATTTTTTCGGATGAATCCCGATTCTGTTTACAGCATCATGATGCCCGCATCCGTGTTTGGTGACATCGCGGTGAACGCACATTGGAAGCGTGTATTCGTCATCGCCATACTGGCGTATCACCCGGCGTGATGGTATGGGGTGCCATTGGTTACACGTCTCGGTCTCCTTTTGTTCACATTGACGGCACTTTGAACAGTGGGCGTTACATTTCAGATGTGTTACGACCAGTGGCTGTACCCTTCATTCGATCCCTGCGAAACCCTATATTTCAGCAGGATAATGCACGAGCGCATGTTGCAGGTCCTGTACGGGCCTTTCTGGATACAGAAAATGTTTGACTGCTGCCCTGGCCAGCACATTCTCCAGATCTCTCACCAATTGAAAACCCCGTCTGGTCAATGGTGGCCGAGCAACTGGCCCGTCACAATACGCCAGTCACTACTCTTGATGAACTGTGGTATCGTGTTGAAGCTGCATGGGCAGCTGTACCTGTACACGCCATCCAAGCTCTGTTTGACTCAATGCCCAGGCGTATCAAGGCCGTTATTACGGCCAGAGGTGGTTGTTCTGGGTACTGATTTCTCAGGATCTATGTACCCAAATTGCGTGAAAATGTAATCACATGTCAGTTCTAGTATAATTGTCCAATGAATACCCGTTTATCATCTGCATTTCTTCTTGGTGTAGTAGTTTTAATGGCCAGTAGTGTATAATCATTAGGAACACACATAGAATTGTTTTCAAAAATTTTTGTGCAGTGTCGCTGCAGTAGTACTCTAAGCTGTCTGCGCTTCCTTAAAAGTAATATCCATCACCAACACTAGCAACCTAAAAGCGGTTATTTGTTATTAAACTGTGCGCTCAATCTATTTCTCTATGGTTAATTTGAACCCAGTGTTACGTTTGTGACTGGAACGGTTTTCTAATCTACGTTAGTATTTCACACAGGAGCACCCTTATCTACGTAGGCAGACTGTGAAGAGCTAGCCGAGTCTACAAGGGTTACGGGGTTATTTACGCTACGACGCCCAAGGTAGGGCGCGCTAGCAGGACCCAGCCCACAGCCGTGGTTAATTGCGGCCCACACGCCGGACAGGCAACTCACCCACGAGTCGTGGTTCTCCATGGCGCGCGGCTGTGGCGGCTGCGGCCACGGTCTCAACACGAGCCGCCGGCGCCGCCGCGCTCCTGCCACAGACGGAAACAGCCAACAGGTTACACTCGGGCCCGCCTCAGCTCACAGCTCGGTTACCACACAACTGTAGTTATCTTCCTCACGTCCGTCGCTTTTTCACACATAGAGAATGAAACTCGTTCAGGCTCGTACAAGTGAATAAACGCGTACATGTAAATGTTACATACAGCGTGATCATTCTGCCCCTAGCGCTGGGTTTTATGCAACCCGTAACACCTTCAGATACTACACACAAGATTTTCATTTTCTCTCACTCACTATGTGCAAACCATCAGTCCTACAGAAATATGAACAGAATCTGTGGGAAATGTAATTTATTTAAATTTTGTACGGGGATACATTTTTACTAGAGACCGTATTTTTCGAATTATTCGAGAAATACGTACAAAAATGACCTTCAAACATGTTTTTCTTGAGTAACTTGTAAACACCAGCGAAAAGGTGCTACAGTACAAAATTTAACGACAATAAACTTCCTACACAAAGGTCCTGTACTATTTTTTTTTTTTTTGTAGGATTAATAGTTTGCACACTGCGAGCGAGAGAATACGAAAATCTTGCACGTGGTATTGGAAGACGTTACAGGCTGCATAAAACCCTATGTAGGGCAGCTTTATCACCCTGTATGTAGCACAGGTTTACATAATAGATACAGTAATAGCTATAATAGAATGACGTAGTTGCTGGCTCGTATGGATAAAATATAATGATGCAGGGTGACGTAATCATATGCAGTCACAGCATACTACTGACCACGAGAGTTTAGGTTGAGCTATTTTACGAAAATTACACTTTACAAAAACATTTCACAAATAGCTTTCAGTAGACTACCCTATATTAACAACGAGGGGTAAACCTCTGGACTTCAGGACATTTAAAACGGGCAATAAAAACCGAGGTAAATTAAGAAAACTTTAAAATCTATAAGAAGCAAAAATGTAGAAGTGTATTTACAGAACGATCACTAGTGTTTTTTTTAAATAAAAGCGAAGTGCTTCCGGTGCAAAACACTCTTAAAATGGGGTATGCTTTAGACAGAAAACTCAAACAACTCTCTAACATAACAGCTACTGCAGCAGGTGGCCACGCAAACAAGTCTCTTGAAATTATTTTGATCTGACGAATTCAACAATCGCGACTTCAGCTGTTAAATTTAATGCCAGTACAGCAATTTCGACTTCATCAGTGTGTTCGGAAAGGATATCCCACTTCAGCGACGTATTCACGAGCACAGTTATGCCCAGAAGTTGAGAGACTCGCAAAAAAGTGTTTGTGAGTAATGGCTAAATCAGTAATGATGTTCAGTAAAGGAAGTAACCAGAAATGAATATATTGTAACTGGTGCTAGTCTGGACAAGACTGAATACACAGGGTACGACACTGAGTCGTTACTTTTTTTGTTTCTATTGGCTTTCCGGTCTTGCTCACTCAGCCGTTTCAGTAATGGAAAGGCGATACGATAGCGTATAGGAGACTATTTTCTTGTCATTTACGGCAATACGAACGTAAGGAAAACACAACACACAGTCCCCTAGCGGAGAAAATCTCCGACCCGGCCGGGAATCTAACCCGGGCTACGCCAGTTTGCGATCTAGCGCGCTGACCGCCCAGCTACCAAGGCGGACTAGTCGTTCCTTCCATAGCCCTGCAGCCGGCACGACGCAGCTCCCTGTTGTTAAATAAACATGGCGTAACGGGGCGGATCCTGTCATATCTAGCACTTCCACCGCTTGTTTTCGCAAAAAGGATGACTAATAACGATAACAAGCGTCATATCATTACGGCCCTTTTTTCAGTGGTTCTCGAATGCCAGTAGAAAACTACACATCTACGTTTTAAAAACTCCATAAATTCCTCACCACGTCGGTACATAGCATTGCGAGCATTACTCGTAAAACAAAATACGTTTCGAAACACTCGATATTTTCAGCTGTCGTGAAAAATATTACCGAGTAACGAAGAGGACGAGAACGAGCTATCTGGAAAGCAACGAGAGTAAAGTGAGTGAGGGTTTTGTAGACTGGTAATTACAGCGCGCGGCAATTAGAGTGGTAGCGAGCAGCGCAACAGCGAGATGGCCTGATGAGAGGAAAGTGGGAAGAGCACACGCCTGCCTGCTGCCACCTGTTACCACCACAGCGTTGTCGCTTGTCTGCATCTCAAGAGCGAGGAGAGCGAAAGTCACCGATGAAGATGATTTCTCTTTAATTTTGTCATGTTCCAGTGAGAGCAGCAGATCTCCAGATCAGCCGTGTTTCCATCTGTCTTGAGTCTGCCCTCACAGATTTGTCATCGAGGTTTACTCCCATATATACACTATGTGATCAAAAGTATCCAATCACCTGGCCGAAAATGACTTACAAGTTCGTAGCGCCGTCCATCGGCAATGCTGGAATTCGGTATGACGTTGGCCCACCCTTAGACTTGATGACAGCTTTCACTCTCGCAGGCATACGTTCAGTCAGGTGCTGGAAGGTTTCTTGGGGAATGGCAGCTCATTCTTCACGGAGTGCTGCACTGAGGGGAGGTATCGATGTCGGTCGGTGAGGCCTGGCACGAAGTCGGTGTTCCAAAACATCCCGAAGGTATTCGGTAGGATTCAGGTCAGGACTCTGTGCAGGCCAGTCCGTTACAGGGATGTTACTGTCGTGTAACCGCTCCGCCACAGGCCGTGTATTATGAGCAGGTGCTCGATCGTGTTGAAAGATGCAGTCGCCATCCCCGAATTGCTCTTCAACATTGGGAAGCAAGTAGGTGCTTAAAACATCAGTGTAGGCCTGTGCTGTGATAGTGCCATGCAAAAAAACAAAGGGTGGAAGCTCCCTTCATGAAAAACCCGATCACACCATAACACCACCGCCTCCAAATTTTACTGTTGGCACTACACATGCTGCCAGATGACGTTCACCGGGCATTCGCCATACCCACACCCTGCCATCGGGTCGCCATATTGTGTACCGTGATTCGTCACTCCACACAACGTGTTTTGACTGTCTAATCGTCCAATGTTTACGCTCCGTACACCAAGCGAGGCGTCGTTTGGCATTTACTGCCGTGATGTGTGGCTTATGAACAGCGGCTCGACCATGAAATCCAAGTTTTCTCACCTCCGCCTAACTGTCATAGTATTTGCAGTGGCCGGCCGAAGCGGCCGTGCGGTTAAAGGCCTTGCAGTCTGGAACCGCAAGACCGCTACGGTCGCAGGTTCGAATCCTGCCTCGGGCATGGTTGTTTGTGATGTCCTTAGGTTAGTTAGGTTTAACTAGTTCTAACTTCTAGGGGACTAATGACCTCAGCAGTTGAGTCCCATAGTGCTCAGAGCCATTTGAACCATTTGAACCAGTATTTGCAGTGAATCCTGATACAGTTTGGAATTCCTGTGTGGTGGTCTGGATCGATGTCTGCCTCTTACACATTACGATCCTTTTCAACTGTCGGCGGTCTCTGTCAATCAACAGACGAGGTCGGCCTGTACGCTTTTGTGCTGTACGTGTCCCTTCACGTTTCCACTTCACTATCACATCGGAAACAGTGGACCTAGCGATGTTTAGGAGTGTGGAAATCTCGCCCACAGACGTATGACGCAAGTGACACCTGATCACCTGACCACGTTCGAGGTCCGTGAGTTCTGCGGAGCGCCCCTTTCTGGTCGCTCACGATGTCTAATGACTACTGAGGTCGCTGATGTGGAGTACCTGGCAGTTGGGGCAACGCAATGCACCTAATATGAAAAACGTATGTTTTTGGGGGTGTCCGGATACTTTTGATCACATACTGTAGGTTGGATTCAGTTCGCCTGTAGAGAATCTCCTACGGCTCTAGGTAGATCTAAGAGTATGACCCGCGTGACCTATTTCTTCTGATTTTGAATAGTGAGTGAATAACCAATAAGACTTGAACGGTCTAATACAGTGTAAAGTAACCTACCTCTTTTTTAAATGTTGATCTACGTGTATATCGTAACTACTTGCTACTTCAAATTTGCTATCAGGAACTAATAAGATGAAAAGTAAAGCGGCGATGGAGTGTAGTCGAATTATTTCAGTTGTTAGTGTGGGAAATTGGATTAGAAAATGAGACGCTAAAAGTGATAGACGAGCTTTTTCTATTTAGGCAGCAGGATAACTGACGACGGCGGAAGTAGAGAGAATATGAAATGTAGACTTGCAACAACAAGAAAAGTATTCATGAGAAATGTAGTAAATGCTAACAGAAATTTACTTGTTAGAAAACCTTCTTTTTAAAATTTTGTAAAGTAGGCTTATACAGAAGTGAAATATGATCAAAATACGATACAGCTATTAAAATAACAGAACTTAGCTGATGGAGCTACAATTGCCTGAAACTGCAATTAAATTCTCTAGATTTTATTATACCATAGTCGAATGTAAGGAGTCAAACCTCATAGTCAGATGTACCTGATAGATATAATGGAATTGATGCGCAGTATAGTCATCTCAGGACCATATCTTAGTGACGTCAGTTGCCCAATAATGTGCATTATCGAATCAGTTATTCGCAGCTGCGCTGGGAGCCGCTGGTTCGACACTGCACATTACTGAAGGACGTGATTCTATGTTAGTGCGACATAGTCCTAAAATGAACAAGCCGCATATGGATTAATTATATATGGGAAGGCCGGTTAGTATCGGACGGCGGATTATATCGAACGAGAGCTGTTTCTGAACTTTTCTGTTGCTCCACTGCCGTGTGAACTATGAAGGAACAACACTTCTAACGCGGTTTTGAATCAAAATAACTGTGCATTTTGCGGTGTACCTAGTGAGTTTTTAGGAGCACAGATTTAACTATGGAGTCTTGTGCTGTGTTTGCAAGTAAGTAACACATTACATTTTTTTATTGTAAGCTGTGACGATATGTAGCCCACCTAATGATAGTGGGGACTGTAAACTGGCACAGCAGCACGTTCGGGTTGTGTCGGGCAACACAATTTTAGGTTGTACCGAAAAAAAAACAGGTAGCATAAAAACATAAATGTTTACTCTTTATATCTTTAAGAAGCAAAGATGGAGAAGTCAAGATATAAATGGGAAGAAAATAGCATGAACGAAAGTGTAGAAAACCTCGGAATTCTTGAAATGACAATGAGGGAAGCGAGCGAGAAATGTTGAGTTCCAAGAAGTACATTAAGTGATAGACTTAAAGCTTTACGGAAAAACGACGAGAATGCCGTGAAACCTGTTTTAGGGGATTATTAATTATTCTTGAGCATATTCAGTAATAAACAGGAAACAGTACAGAACGACCACGTTAAAAAGCCGATTTCTTAAATCTAGTGTACAAATATACAGAGCAACTGAATATAAAGCATCTGTTCAATAAGACAACAATGAAAGCGGGCAAAGACATTCATAATAATTTTATGAAGACTTAAGACCGTGGGCAGCAAATTCAAGAGTTTGTAGCGAGCAGCAGGTTTCAGTAATAAACAAGGTGACGGATTCTTTGACAGACTAGGTGAGTTTACGAAAAAGTTCAAGTTTATAAACATTTAAGATCCAATAAAGACTTTTGAGTAAGAAAAATTACTTTTTAAGCATTAAAATTTCATGAACGATACGACTTCAAAATATTTAAACGATCGAAATGCAAAGAGTGGAAAAATATAAAAAAAGTCAACGAACGTATAGACTTACCACACAGTTATTAATTATATTAAGCAACATTTAATAATATAATTTAGTGTGAAGAATTTTTCAATGCAGCCTTCAGAAAGAAAACAATAATTTCGAAAAAGCTTACGTATCCGTTACTATCTGATCGTTTCCTGTGTATCCAATACGTCTGATGATGAAGCAAGAAGCTTTAAAATCGACTATTGTGTAATAAAATAAGTTTTTAATTGCAATCTGAGGCAATCTCTTTCTTCACTGAAATAATATAAGTTTTTTAACTGTGGTGTTGCACAATAATGCTCAAAATTACGCGAGTGGACAGATTAATTAATGAAGAATCACGGAATCTAAATGGGGAGGAATGAGCTAGATGGCACAAATTGGCTAAAGGAGGGGTAGGTTCACAGGACAGATACTGAGGCATAAAGGAATAATTTGGTAATGGAGGAAGGATGTGTGAGGAGCGGGAGTATGTAAGGGGAGAAAATAGTTTCAAATCGATGCAGTAATATGCACGTATGAAAAAAAAAAGCTTGCACAAGATTTTGCTCGCGTGGAGACTTCATCGTCCGCAGCTCGTGGTCGTGCGGTAGCGTTCTCGCTTCCCGCGCCCGGGTTCCCGGGTTCGATTCCCGGCGGTGTCAGGGATTTTCTCTGCCTCGTGATGACTGGGTGTTGTGTGATGTCCTTAGGTTAGTTAGGTTTAAGTAGTTCTAAGTTCTAGGGGACTGATGACCTGAGATGTTAAGTCCCATAGTGCTCAGAGCCATTTGAACCATTTTTTGAAGATGCAACGGAGAGCAGCGCGCTTCGTTACAGGATCATTTAGAAATCGCAAAAGCGTTACGGAGATGGTAGATAAACTCCAGTGGAAGAGTCTGCAAAAGAGACGCTCAGTAGCTCGGTACGGCCTTTTGTTGAAGTTTCGAGAACATACCTTCACCGAGGAGTCAAGCAGTATATTGCTCCCTCCTACGTATATCTCGCGAAGAGACCATGAGGATAAAATCAGAGAGATTAGAGCCCACATAGAGGGATACCGACAATCTTTCTTTCCACGAACAGTACGAGACTGGAATAGGAGGGAGAACCGACAGAGGTACTCAAAGTACCCTCCGCCACACACCGTCTGGTGGCTTGCGGAGTATGGATGTAGATGTAGATGTAGATCTACTGCAGTGGGATGAACTAATCGACCAATCTCCTTCACCCCTCCCCCTCCGATCTCTCAATCCTCGTAATTGTTAATTACAGTTATGTCTCTGTTACCAATCAGTAAGCTGCCAGTCAATAATTCTTGTGTTGTGTAGCTAAACAGCTAAGCTCTCTGTTGTTAACTGTGTTTCTAAAGAAACGAGCAAGCTCCGTCCGAACAGGCCTCGAAGGTCGAACGCTACTGGCCGAACTCCGTGTCATCCTCAGGCTACAGGCGTCACTGGATGCCACTATGGAGGGTCATGTGGTCAGCACATCACTCCCCCGGCCGTTGTCAATTTTCGTGACCGGAGCCGCTATTGCTCAATCAAGTAGCGCCTCAATTGGTCTCAGAAGGGCTGAGTGGACACCACTTGCCAACAGCGCCCGGCAACCCGGACGGTCACTCATTCAAGTTCAAAAATGTGTGTGAAATCTTATGGTACTTAACTGCCAAGATCATCAGTCCCTAAGCTTACACACTACTTAGCCTAAATTGTCCTAAGGACAAACACACACACCCATGCCCGAGGGAGGACTCGAACCTCCGCCGGGACCAGCCACACAGTCCATGACTGCAGCGCCTCAGACCGCTCGGCTAATACTGCGCGGCCTCGTTCAAGTGCCAGCAAATCCCGGCAGCGCATAACTTGGGTGATCTGACGGGAACCTGTGTTACCACTGTAGCAAGGCCGTCGACATTTCTTTAAAGCCATTAAATTTAACGCTCATGTACATATTATCACGATAGCTGCAATAAACTGTATCAGCGTTTACGTTATATATTAAGGGCGTTTCACAATTCCTATTACAGGTTGTAAGGGGAGCTTAGTAGATAAAATTTTGATACGGATCTCGTGTCCCGAAATGTGCAATTGAAATGTGAAATAAGTTTGAAAATCGGGTCACTCTCAAATCTCCTTCACAGAAACAGGACAAGTAATTAAAAACTGAATGACACAGTCTCTCTACAACATGAATAGACGGCCCCAGGATGAGAGACCGTCAATGCTGACAGCACCTCATGATAACATCAGTTTAAGTCAATGCATTTGCCCACGTAGCGATTGTATTGTATGCACAAAAAGCAAAAAATTGTTTCTGAGAGAAATATTTTTGTATGTTTGACTAATGGTCTTAGTAATATGCGCCAATTGTACAGAAAATACTGGATACTCGAGAATTTATCGCGACAGCTGGTGTTCATGCTTGTGATGAAAAGTAATTAACACGTAGCCAATAGGTAATTCACATGGAAGTTGCCATGTGGGTAATAACTACACTGCCACGCATACTGTCGCAGTACCCATTCGATACAACTCCCCATGTAATTGTCACTCAAGGCGATACAGTAAAGATTTTTTATCTACATTCTTGTCGCAGAGCCAATACCCGGCATAACGTTACGAAAATGAATATGTACCCTGCTTTGAGGGAATAAACAAATATTTCAAGAAGTGACTGGCTGCAGTTTCATGTCTCTGAATACGGTCTTTATGACAACTGTTGCTTACTCAGCAGGATCAACTACACTTTTCTTTCTATGCAGATGAATCACTGATACTAAAAAACACTTTTTCAGTGTTTCCTCAACTCCGACACGCCGACCTCTCCCACATAGACAAAGGACAAGCAAATAAAAACGGAAGGGCACATTCTCCCTACAATACGGACTGAAGACGCCAGGGCGCGGCACCGTTAATATTTGCGACACATCTCGCAAAACAGAAGGAAGGTTGGAGTTTAATTCCCAGTCGAACACGAAGTCATTAGTGGCGGGGAACGAGCTCCGACTCGGGGAGGTAATCGGCTCTGCCCTTTCAAAGGATTCATCTCGGTGTTCACCTCATTCGATTTGGAGAAATCACGAAAAACATAAATCCGGATGACCAGACGGAATTTGAATCGCCGCCCTCGCTGAGTCAAACAGGAAACACGAGCTCAAGTATGTGCTACCTACGACTCACCAACTTCTCGAACAGAGGAATGTGCGTGAAAGAAAAACCTGCTGGACCTTACCAACAAACCATAAACTGTTCTATCACAGATACACACTGAGATGACAAAGGTCACGGGACTGCGATATGTAGATACACAGACGGCTATAATATCGCATACACAAGGCATGAAAGGATAGTGCATTGGAGGAGCTGCATTTGTACTCTGGTGATTCATATGGGAAGGTCTCCCATGTGGTTTCCGGCACACGACGGCAATTAGTAGACTTTGAATACGGAATAGTAGTTGGAGCTAGATACATGGGTCATTCCATTGCGGAAATCGTTAGGGAATTCGGTATTCCGAATTCGACAGTATCAAGAGCGTGCGGAGAATACCAAATATCAGGCATTAGCTCTCACCATGGACAACGCAGTGCTCGAACGAGAGCAGCGGCTTCTGCGTACAGTTGCCAGTGTTAGCAGATAAGCAACACTGCGTGAAATAACCACAGAAATCAACGTGGGACGAACGACGAACATTTCCGTTAGAATAGTGCGGAGAAATCTTGCGTCAGTGGGGTATGGAAGCACACGACAGAAGCGAGTGCCTCTGCGACATCGCCTATTGCGCCTTTCCTGGTCTTGTGACCGTATCGGGTGGACACTAGATGACTGGAAAACGGTGGTCTGGTCAGATGAGACGAGATTCCAGTTGATAAGAGCTAATGGTAAGGTTCGAGTGTGGCGCAGACCCGACGAAGCCATGGACCCAGGTTGTCAACAAGGCACTGTGCAAGCTGGTGGTGGCCCGATAATGGTGTCGACTGTGTTTACATGGCAAGGGCTGGTACTAGGGTCCAATAGAACCTATCATTAAAATTAAACGGTTATGTTCGGCTACTTGTAGACCATTTGCAGCCATTCATGGACTTAATGTTCCCAAACAATGGTGGCATTTTCATAGATGACAATGCGCCATGTTACCGGGCCACAATTGTCCGCGATTGATTTGAAGAATATTCCGGACAGTTCGAGCGAATAATTTGGCCACCTTTCGAACATTTACGGGACATAATCGAGAGATCAGCTCGTGCACAAAATCCTTCAGCTGCAACAATTTCGCAATTATGGAAGGCTAGAGAGGTAACATGGCTCAATATTTCTGTAGAGGTCTTCCATCGACTTGTTGGGTCCGTGTCACGTCGAGTTGCTGCACTACGCCGGGCAAAATGAGGTCCGACACGATATTAGGAGGCATCCCCTGACTTTTGTCTCTCAGTGCATGCAGCGTATTCTTAAAAAAATAATCCTAAAAAGGACTTAGCGACGTATTTGTCCGTGATTCCTGTAAAAAATATATATGCAAGTAGCGAATAAACCTTCATTTGTGAAGTGCATCCATTACAATTGCGTAGCAAGGCTTGTTACTTTCTTGGCAGTAATCATCTCTACTCAGCAGCCTTTACTGTTTTACAGATGTATCCCGTTTCTGATTTCAGTAAGCAGTAGGTTATTTATATCCGGTACGAGCAATACCCCATTTCGTTATGAGACACTGTTCTTCTCATTTATTCAAATTTGCCAACAGAAAAGACGAGTGTATTTAACAATTTAGTTGCATGAAAAGTATATTAAGAGAGGCTGGTAATTTTACAGCCGTTGCCAATACATACGGGGCTGTACAGTTCACAGACCGCGTACAGAGAGTATCTCGAAATGTATGCCGTAACTTCCGCTTGCTACAGCATCCATATTACGTAAGATATTTGCACAATGTTTGGCTTTTGTTACAGACAAAGTCACAAGGCGTTTGTGAAGTTCATCGGTGTAATAACAGTCGGGGTAGGAGGCCAGGGGATGGGACTACCGTGGCATTCCAGCGATCTGGGAACTCCTGGTCTGGAACATCTGGCAAGAAAAGGCTCAGTGTGTAAAATGGTTATTTTTAGACCAAATCGGACTCGCAGTTTCAAAGGAACTTCGAAAGACGGCATAGGAAGCACCCACCCTTACGGACGTCGATACGCCGGTGGTACACGAACTTTACGCAGGCAGGAAGCGTCGATGTGAAGCATTATGCTGGATGAACTGGAACAAGTGAAGCCGACACAGAGCGGACACGGTTAGCTTTTCAACATTCACCGCAGAACGCTGTTCGGAGGGGGCTGCAAACCCCTAGGACGACCTTCCAATGGGTCCTTCCGAAACGTTTACAGATGTGATCGTACCGCTTGCATCTGTTGCACGCATTGAAACGAGGCGACAAGCCACAACGCATGCAGTTCTCTGTGGACGTTCTCGAAAAAACCTAGTATCTTCTGACGAAGCAACATTCCACATGTGTGGTAAGATAAACAAACACACTTCGCACCCGAAACACAACTGTACTGTGACGGAAGAAGTAGGTGACAGCCCGAAAGCGAATGTGTGATGATATTTGTGGGACAATCTCTTTCTCAAATAAAACAGTTAATTCTAACTAATACCTTGATATGCTGGAGCTGTTTGCGTCGCAACTGGCTGACCGCCAAGACGGAGTCGTTTTCAAACCATAAGGCGCGCTGCCACATTAGGCTCAGACTGTGCGAGATGTTCCAGACCAGGAGTTCCCAGATCGCTGGATTGCCAGGCCAGTCCCAACCCCTGGCCTCATACGTCGACTGTTATTACACCGATGAACTTCTTTCTAAGGGCGTATGTCAAGGACAGAGAGTACCACACGTCCGTCAACCACATCAAAAATTTAAAGAACCGAATCATTGCTACAACTGCCACAGCTGATGCGGATATGTTGCGCTGGGTGTGGATAGGGCTTGAACACAGCACGGATGTTATTCGCGCCGCCAGAAGGTGCACATGCAGAAATTGACTGAATGGCACAAAAACTTGGTGAGATAGTGTAATTATCACATAACTCAAACATGGTGTGAAAATCTTAATTATTTTGGATGCTTTAGCACATTACAGTTGTACTGTACCTTTTGAGACAACCTGTACGAGGCCTGTTCAGAAAGTAAGCTCCGATTGATTGCCAAATTGAAACCACAGTGAATATCAGAAATGTTTTACTTGTAACAATTAGCTACACCTTTCAGCTACTTCTCTACGTAGTCGCCGTTCTGACTTAGACTTTTGTCATAGCGTTGTACCAACTTTTCAATAGCCTCATCATAGAAGGCAGCCGCCAGTGCTTTCCGCCAATTCTCCACGCTGGCCTACACCTCGTTGTCTGTGTCAAAATGTTGTCTTCAAAGGCAGCGGTTCATGTGACCAGAGATGAAACTCAGGGGGAGACAATTGCGGACTGTATTGTGGGTAATCTCACATTTCCATTTGAAAACGATGCAGGAGCATCTTCATTGCCCCTGCAGAATGCGGCTGAGAATTGTCTTGAAGAAGAAACAGCACGACAGTTATGTAATGTTAGCTGCATAGCTTCAGGCGAAATTTCTCACCAGGCCCTCATACTTGGCGGCAGACACTATTTTCTAGACATCTTTACGCACTCACTGCGAGCTCAGAAATGAGAAGAGCGACGTGATGCTAACTGGGGTTATACTAGAGACACTACCCAACACATCTGTGCAAAGCTTTATCGGATTTTCATAGTCGTTTCCATTTCGCGACCGATCGGAGCTTACTTTCTGAACGCCCCTCGTATTATGAACAGAGCTGTCACCTCCAGATGATTCGGTAGGAAAATTACTGGATTGGCAGACATCGGTAACTCGACAGTGGAATAGCGAATATTTTTGTAGATGTTTTCAATTTGAGAATGGAGATACACTTATATAGTCGAAATAAAACTTTGTGACGCAGCAGCAGAAGCAGCGCTGAAAACAGCTCAAAATATCTGCACCCTAATATGGTGCCGCGTGATAACTGACGAACTTTGAGCTCCAACAGATCTTACGGAATGTAGCTGCATTTTTAAACTGAGAAACTTATTTGTGTCTCAATGTCACAATGTTTATACAGTCTTGCTACGAAGTGACGTTAAAAAAAAAGAAACACGCGGAAGATGAAAGTATGGCTCTAAATCTTCCAGCATCAAACAATGACAGAACCTAACACATATTTCACTGCAGCCACTGCTATTACAAGTTGCTATTGTGTAGAAATGCAATAAACAGAGAATAGTAAGAATGTCAGTATGTTGACCAAGACTAAATGTACGGATTAAACGTGCAAGATACCTGGAGGACAGATTTTAAAGGTCGATAACTGTTGTGTCAAACAAATGCTTCAGCCTAGGAAAGCCAGGCTCACCATTTGGGAATAGTACTCTGTGACACAGAATAAATCTGTGCATGTTGACATTGATGTGTCCACGTAAATAAAAAGTACTGAGGCGTTGTATCTTTCTATAGAAGTAAAGTACCAACAACAAATAATGAGTACAAACTGAGATAACTTGCTATAAGGGATGGATCGAGGAAGATTTTAGAGGGTGGGCAAGAAATCAACGAGAAAATTAACGAATAATATTCTTAAAATCAACATAAGAATTTCACAAATAAAGTCATTTACACAAGCACATTGTCATGTCATGCCACGTGGCATCATTCGAATGCAGAATGAAATGGCGTGCCCGGCCGTTGTGGACGTGCGGTTGTAGGCGCTTCAGTCCGGAACTGCGATGCTGCTACGGTCGCAGGTTCGAATCATGCCTCGGGCATGGATGTGTGTGTTGTCATTAGGTTAGTTAGGTTTAAGTAGTTCTAAGTCTAGGGGACTGATGACCTTAGATGTTAAGTCCCATAGTGCTCAGAGCCATTTGAACCATTTTTTTGAAATGGCGTTCCCCGGCCTTTGTTGGCTTTCCAGACATTGGAACTTCTCAGCTGCCATCACGAGGCTTATTGGAGCCAGTTTTAGTCCTTCCTTCAAGGAAAGGACAGTACCGGGAATCGAGTATGGCTATTCCTCATGGCAGTCACACTCGCTGACCACTCTGCTAGTTGACGGATCTACGGAACAAAAAGTACATCCAGTCTTATTTAACGTAAATCATTCTTGCAAATTTCAATAAGCGACTGAAACTGGAATAAATCCTAATTTATGGTACAACTGAAAGAGACATTCATCACGCTCTTTATTCATAGATGTAGACTGTCAGTGCCTGGCCACTCTGCATTTCTTAAACACAAAGTCGTTCTCCTTTTCCTCGCTTGAAGAATTGTATATTTGAGAACTAAAGTGAAAAATGACGAATGTTTTACTACTTCAATAGATCTGGTAGTGGACACTAGCGAATCTTAGACATTTAAGGAGGGACGCTGATGAAATTGACCAAAAATGTCAATTTTCGATTTATTTTTCATTTATTAGTACAACTCATGGACAATAAGTTCCAAAAGTTTCACTGTTGAAATCGCATCCGAACTGCCTGAAAATTGATTAAAAGTGTGACGCGGCCTCCCTGCCACGCCAAGCTCAGAGGGATAACAACCCCTACATTCACAAGTTGAGGCTTACAAATTGTATTGTGGATCTTGTTAAGTCCACTTACATGTTTATGGCCGACCCTGCACTTCTAAAAAAGTGTGTTCATGGCAGAATTCAAAACCCAAGTGAGTCTCTAAATTCACTCATATGGAAACGATGCCCTAAAAACAAATGGTTCAAATGGCTCTGAGTACTATGGGACTTAACTGCTGAGGTCATCAGTTCCCTAAAACTTAGAACTACTTAAACCTAACTAACCTAAGGACATCACACACATCCATACCCGAGGCAGGGTTCGAACCTGTGACCAGAGCGGTCGCGCGGTTCCAGACCGTAGCGGCTAGAACCGCTCGGCCACACCAGCCGGCCCCTAAAGGCACATGTGCATCTGTTACAGCTGTCAGAATTGCAACTTATGATGCAGTTATTGTATTTAATGATGGGAACGTCGGTAGAATGAAGGTATTAGAAAGAATGGGCTTCAAGATAGGAAATTTTAGTCAAGGCATCCTGAGAAAAATAGATTTATAGCGCGTCTCTGCAGCTGAAAAGTCAGTTGAAGACCTGGTAAAGGAAAGAAGACAGACAGCAAGAAACCAGAAGATAATCCTTGAAGGGAAAGACGACCCAGAGTACAAATGTGGTGCCTTCTTAAGAAGTGACATACGGCAAAAAGTTAGGTTGAACTTTAAATTGCGTTTCCTGAAAAGTTTGTTTTTTTAAAGTTTATGTACCTTTTCCTCAGATTCTACGACTGCTAGAATTATGAAATTCTGTACAAATATTTCTGTAAACCTAAAAACGTCGTCTCAAGAGCAAATTTTGAAATTCAGATTGCTTACAACACATAAAGAGATGAAATGGAGAAATTTTTGTAGAAATCTCTTGAATACTTTCTGAGAAAAAGGAACATACATTATTTTTTTAAAATAAAACTTCGAATTTCATTCAAAAAAGTTGGATATACAGGGTGGGTCACCTAACGTTACCGCTGCATATATTTCGTAAACCACATCAAATACTGACGAATCGATTCCACAGACCGAACGTGCTGAGAGGGGCTAGTGTAATTGGTTAATACAAACCATAAAAAAATGTACGAAAGTGTGTTTTTTAACACAAACCTACGTTTTTTTAAATGGAACCCCGTTCGTTTTGTTAGCACATCTAAACATATAAACAAATACGTAATCAGTGCCGTTTGTTGCATTGTAAAATGTTAATTACAACCGGAGATATTGTAGCCTAAAGTTGACGCTTGAGTACCACTCCTCCGCTGTTCGATCGTGTGTATCGGAGAGCACCGAATTACGTAGGGATCCAAAGGGAACGGTGATGGACCTTAGGTACAGAAGAGACTGGAACAGCACATTACGTCCACATGCTAACACCTTTTTATTGGTCTTTTTCACTGACGCACATGTACATTACCATGAGGGGTGAGGTACACGTACACGCGTGGTTTCCGTTTTCAATTACGGAGTGGAATAGAGTGTGTCCCGACATGTCAGGCCAATAGATGTTCAATGTGGTGGCCATCATTTGCTGCACACAATTGCAATCTCAGGCGTAATGAATGTCGTACACGCCGCAGTACATCTGGTGTAATGTCGCCGCATGCTGCCACAATACATTGTTTCATATCCTCTGGGGTTGTAGGCACATCACGGTACACATTCTCCTTTAACGTACCCCACGGAAAGAAGTCCATAGGTGTAAGAACAGGAGAACGGGCTGGCCAATTTGTGTGTCCTCCACGTCCTATGAAACGCCCGTCGAGCGTGTACCTCACCCCTCATGGTAATGTACATGTGCGTCAGTGAAAAAGACCAGTAAAAAGGTGTTAGCATGTGGACGTAATGTGCTGTTCCAGTCTCTTCTGTACCTAAGGTCCATCACCGTTCCCTTTGGATCCCTACGTAATTCAGTGCTCTCCGATACACACGATCGAACAGCGGAGGAGTGGTACTCAAGCGTCAACTTTAGGTTACAATATCTCCGGAAGTAATTAACATTTTACAATGCAACAAACGGCAATGATTACGTATTTGTTTATATGTTCAGATGTGCTAACAAAACTAACGGGGTTCCATTTAAAAAAACGTATGTTTGTGTTAAAAATCATACTTCCATGCATTTTTTATGGTTTGTATTAACCAATTACACTAGCCCCTCTCCTCACGTTCGGTCTGTGGAATCGATTCGTCAGTATTTGATGTGGTTTACGAAATATATGCAGCGGTAACGTTAGGTGACTCACCCTGTATATAATCAAAGGATTTTATATGTAAATGTGTTACTTTCATGTAAAGAGTGGTATAAAATTTCATTATCATATCTACAAACCTGTGGATGGGTGTATTTTTGAAATAGTGTGTGTTTTTCATCAAAGTCCCCCCTTAAAGATCTGTCTGCCTACTGTTAGCATTTGTGTTTAAAAAATATGTTTTGTAAATTGTAATTTCAAGGTAGTGACTTGTGGTGAAAGCTAAGTTTTTCATCATTCGATAAAAGAGTTGAATGTGATGCAGTAGAAGAGAACACAGCAGAGCTAATGCGAGGGTAGAACTATGGCAGAGGATGTGCTTTGTAAGAGAGCGCGAAGAGGAGAGGAGGTGGCAGGCCGGGTAGCTTGTAGCTAGCTGGTAGCCGGCAGACAGACAACTAGTAGTCTGTAGCCAGCTGGTAGCTAGTAGCCAAATGACAGCTTGCAGCCAGCTGGGAGCTCATAGCCAGCTGGTGGCTCGTAGCCACTCATAGCCAGCTGGTAGCCAGCTGGTAGCTAGTAGCCAACTGATGGCTTGCAGCCAGCTGGAAGCTCATAGCCAGCTGGCGGCTCGTAGCCACTCATAGCCAGCTGGTAAACCACAGCCAGCTGGTAGCCAGCTTGGTAGCTAGTAGCCAGCTGGCAGCTGGTAACTGTTAGTGGGCTGGCAGCTTGTAGCCAGCTGGCAGCTGCAGCAGACGCTGCAGCCTGGAGCCAGTCCGGCTCGCGCCAGCCTTGGCGCCAAGGCGAGGCAGGCGAGGCGAGGCGAGGCCCGCTGCCCTTCACCAGCTGCTGCCTGCTGCCTGTCCCACTTGCCATCTCGCGGCTCCCCGCTCATATCTTGCCGCAGTCACATCGCTTGACAACAAAAAGTCTGTCAAGCCGGAACCTACTCTAACAGCCACTTAAAAATAGGAAGACTGTGAACTTTGCTCGCCACGGACGATCTACATTGACATTACGGTCTCGAAGGAAAGGATTGCATCTACATCTACATCCATACTGTGCAGACCGCTGCGCTGTGCGTGGCAGAGCGTACATCCCATTGTACCAGTTATTAGGGCTTTCCCCCGTCCCATTCACGCACTGAGCGCAGGGAGACTAATAGCTTAAGCGCCACTGTGTGCGCTATAATTAACGTAATCTTCTCTTTGCAATCCCTACGGCAGCGATACGTAGCGGATAGTACTATATTGCGAGATTCGCGACTTAAAGTTGATTCTTGAGACTTTCGCGAGACAATTGGCGTCTATCTGTAAGCGCTTACCAGTTCATTTCTTTCAGCATTTCCGTGGCGCGCTTGCAAGAGTCGAACAAACTTGTAAGCATTAATTGTCCCTGATTGTGTACGTCCAGTATCCCTTGTTAGTACTATCTGGTTCGGGTCCTCCACTCTAGGATGAGTGGCACGAGTGTTTTATAAGCAGCGGCGCGGGATTAGCCGAGCGATCTGGGGCGCTGCAGTCATGGACTGTGCGGCTGGTCCCGGCGGAGGTTCGAGTCCTCCCTCGGGCATGGGTGTGTGTGTTTGTCCTTAGGATAATTTAGGTTAAGTAGTGTGTAAGCTTAGGGACTGATGACCTTAGCAGTTAAGTCCCATAAGATTTGACACACATTTGAACATTTTTTTGTTTTATAAGCAATCTCCTTTGTAGGCTGATGGCATATCCCTAGTATTCTATCAGTGAGCCGACGTCTGTCAGCTGCTTTACCTACGACCGAACCTGTGTGCTCGTTCCATTTCATATTCCTACAAATTGTTATACCCAGCTATTTGTATGAACTTCGCCGGCCGCGGTGGTCTCGCGGTTCTAGGCGCGCAGTCCGGAACCGTGCGACTGCTACGGTCGCAGGTTCGAATCCTGCCTCGGGCATGGATGTGTGTGATGTCCTTAGGTTAGTTAGGTTTAAGTAGTTCTAAGTTCCAGGGGACTAATGACCACAGCAGTTGAGTCCCATAGTGCTCAGAGCCATTTGAACCATTTTTTTGTATGAACTTCCTAATTCCAACTTTTACTAGCTGACATTCTAGTCATAGGATACTATGTTTTCTCGTCTTGGGAAGTGCAATATTAAACATTTTTGAATAGAGCAAACTGTCAGTCTTTGCACCACTCTGATGTGTTGTCAAGGTCTGACTGAATATTTGAGCAGCTTTTCCAGATATTACTTCATTACAGACAACTGTAGCAATAAGTCGGCGGTGACCACTGATACTAATGCGACTATACAGCATAATTAGCAAGGGTCCCGACACACTTCCCTGGAGCACACTTCAGGTTACTTCTACATCTCCATCAGGTTACCTTCCGTTCGGAAAATTTACAAGACTTCTACATCTATTAACTTTCCGTACTGCATAATATGCTGCGTCCTCCCTACCAAGAAATCACGAATTTCGCTTCATACCACATACGGTCATACTTTCTATAATAAACATAAGTAGGCTTGGGTGAGATTTGGCCACTCCGCCACACATAGATGATATTGATATCAATGAAATTTGGTTTTCGTTGTGTTTGTACATTCAAAGGTCTACCATATCTGTGGGTTGGTTCAGTTCGTGTGTCTTTCAAAGCAGTCGTGTTGTAGGTGTTTGGTACAAATCGATGAATTGGAATTCCGAGCTGTACTGAATTCTTTTAATTTTAAAATAATGTCAATTGGGACGAAGCGATGCTACAATATAAAGTTCAAGTCCCACTCCTTTCTTATTTATGCGTTACCGGTTTATGTGCACTGACTGCCATCAGACTTCTAAGGAAGTAATAAAAGAAGAAATTCGATTTGGACCTCTGTTCCATTTAAATAAATTTGTTTCGAACAGTTCATCGATAACGGAAATTTGGTGAAAGTTTAAAAGTTATATGCTTCTTTATTTTCAACATGCCTTGCTTTGTTTATCATATTGTGTAGCGAACTGTATTATATATAGTTATTTTTATAAGTAAAACCAACCAGTAATTTAACCATGCAAAAATTCGTTTAATACCTAAGAATAAGAGAGTAACGAAAAACTGTATTCTGCTACTATATCGGGGAACATTATACAACATACTTGATATACGCACTCAACAAATAGGTATTACAGACCACTGAGGATGCTTCATAATTAAAAGAGAATGCAACGGAAAAGGCATGAAAAACAAACAACCTTTTAAGTAGCGTAGTTGCATAGGCGGAACACAACTACAAGGAAATAATAATGATAATAATAATAATAATTAATAAGTATTATTATTATTATTATTCATTGTACCAAATCAGTGACAATCATGAACGACACACTAACAAACACGAATTGCAAATTTAAATGTTTATTTGAAATCTCCAAGGCTTTTGAGATCAAAATTGGTATAAACAGAGACATGGACTGTTCCCACTGCAGTTCAGTTGTGTGTAAGAAAAGGTAACCAGGGAATGGAGGAAAAGAACAGAAAAAGAAGGGATTCTAAAAAATCGTAACTGGGAGAAAAGAGAATACACTGAGTATTGATCGTTTGGCATTTGCAGACGATCTCGCCATATTAGCTGAATCTGCAGAAAGTGCAGCAACGCTCATAAATCTCCTACAAGAGACACCTTCAACAGAAAACCTATGTACGTCTTTTAATAAATACGGTGTATGGTAGATACATGGAAACTGATTATAGATGAATAAAAAAGGCTAGAAAGTTGTAGTATATCGGTGAAATAAATAATACAACCAAATTCTTTGGGCTACGTAGCTATCTTAGCAAGGGCAAGGAAAGTGGAAGGGGCTTTCCAATTAACAAGAACTTTGTATAACAAGCAAAGGAAAATAACCAGAAAATCTTGGGACCAAAATATGAGAATAGAAAATCGAAATTAAGACGTAATAAAGAAGCTCATGGAAAACTAGAACGAGTACTATACACAATGAGAAAGAGAAGATTTGTATTCTGTGGACACCTGAAAAAGATCGGTGGGAAATGGAAATAACAGAGCAAGAAATGGGATACGTAGAAAAGGTCAAGGAAAAAAAAAGTTTCAAGGGCTTCTAGAAGGAAACAGATGAAGATAGGTGTAGCGTGGACAAAAGATAGAAGATGAAAACACAGAATGCAAGACTACTAGGAAGAAAGAAAGAAGGAAAGAAAGGAGAAAAAAAGACGTAAGTTATTACATTCGGTCAATGTTGCCCAAACCAATTTTTTTTATGTATTGTGTATCACGTAGCGTAGTGAACTTGTGTTCATCATTGTCCCTTGTTGCTGAAGTATTTTCTTTAGGTTAGGGCGATACTTTTTGTGAATTTCATACATCTATCGGTGGGCTGATTTCCTGAACCCGCCAAGGTGAACATTTTTACAATAATTACTGAAAATAATGTCAGAAAGTTTCAATACTATACAGAGTATTAAAATCTTACAACTTACATTAACAGTCTGCTGTCTAAATATTTTGAAACGCTAATTGTCGTGGAATGCGAACTGGAAATCCAAGAGCGTGACTGTAACGGTGGCTAATTCCTGATATCTCGGGTTAATTTCGATGCAGCCTATTGGTTCACTCGCCGGCCGGGGTGGCCGAGCGGTTAAAGGCGCTGCAGTCTGGAACCGCACGACCGCTACGGTCGCAGGTTCGAATCCTGCCTCGGGCATGGATGTGTGTGATGTCCTTAGGTTAGTTAGGTTTAAGTAGTTCTAAGTTCTAGGGGACTTATGACCACAGCAGTTGAGTCCCATAGTGCTCAGAGCCATTTGAACCATTTTATTGGTTCACTCGCCTCCATTTCCCGCTGCAAATTATACTAATCGGCAAACAGCTTGCGAAACAGGGTAACGTTTCTGATCACCATTCCAAATGTCTGCGTAAGGACTCATGAAGGGAGGGAGGCAGGGAGGGAGGGAGAGAGGGAGGGAGAGAGAGAGAGAATAGAGTATGATGCTTTAGTTAGTGGTCGTCATCGGATAAGATGTTCAGATAGTGATCCGTATGTCGGATGTAGATGATAACCCCGGCAGCAGTCTTGGGCCTGTTAGGCCGAATGTAAGCACCGGGCTTCACCATCACAACAAAACACTACATTGTACATAGACATACACATGGTACTGGTACATTCCAACAGGTAGGAGGAATGCGTCGGAAGGCCACACTCCTAGGATCTTGCCTACGGCGCCTGTGGTAACGACACTATTACTAGAACGACTTTGGAAAGCCTCGGTGGTACAAACGAGTATGGCTTTGCCACAGAGCACAGGCGGTCTCAAGCCGCCCAGCTGCGCAAGCGGAATAAGAATCCGCCGCGCTGTTAGTCCTGGCTGCCACCCAGCGGGGTCAGCCGGCCTCTTCCTGTGCTGCCTGCCTAAGCAGGCCCACTCCACATCAGACTCGCTGTGCCCAAAAACTGCATAACCCAGTCGCTTGATTAACGTAACTGAACAGACCTAGACGATATGCAGGGTGCTTATAATTAAACTTAAACTTTCAAAACGCTATAGAAATAACACCACTGATCAGAATGATGTCAAATTGCAACTGAATATTATCGGACAAGGGGGAAAACGTACGGCAGAAGAAGAAAAATAGTGTTAAAATTGATCCACAGATGGCGCTGTATGTGTCAGAATACGTAAATGAAACACGCCGGGTACAGGACTTTTCCTCATTTCGCATCTGCGACGTTCGCCATGACTGTCTCAAAGCAGGATCGTTCTCTGCTTGTAAAGCTGTATTACAAGAATGACAACCGTGCACACGTCGCTCTGCAGAAGTTCCGGACACTGAAGGGTTTGAAAAAAGGCGTTGGTCCTAGGACTGCCGTGGGTCTGGAGAAAATAATTCGGAAATTCGAAATGACGGGTTCTTTTGGTGTGCAACCTGGTAGAGGGAGACGTCAATGGAAGCATTGGCCACAGCAATGCAGGAGGAGACGAGTGGTGGTGTGAAAACTTGTAGTGCACGGGGAACTGTCCGAACATTGGGCATACCCGTGAGCACGGTGCGTAAAACCCTACGAAACATCCTTCTTTGCTACCCATTCAGAATTACCCACGTGCACGAGTTGCTTCCTGTTGACCTGCCAGTAAGAGAGACCTTCGCTTTGGAATTTCTTGCTCGCATGGAAGTGGAAAATGATTGGCCGTGGAAGATTTTGTGTACAGACGAAGCCCACTTCCATCTAACAGCGTATGTCAATACACAGGATTGTTGAAAATGGGCAACGGAAAATCCACACCCAAATAAATCAGTACCACTTCATCCTGAAAAGATCACTGTGTGGTGCGGGTTTACGGCATCATTTATCATAGGGCCATATTTTTTCGAAGAGACAGGTGCTTCCAGTCCTGTTACCTGTACTGCCACTGATAAGCGTTATGAGTGCTTTTGTGCAACCACGTCATTCTAGCTCTCCAACGGCGTGGATGTGTGGATGGGATCATTTTTATGCAAGATGGCGCACCTCCGCACATTGCAAATCCAGTTAAGCGCCGCGCGGGATAGCCGCGCGGTCTTCGCCGCATTGTCACGGTCCGTGCGGCTCCCCCCGTCGAAAGTTCGAGTCCTCCCTCGGGCATGGGTGTGTGTGTTGTCCATAGCGTAAGTTAGTTTAAGTTAGACTAAGTCGTTTGTAGGCTTAGAGACCGATGACCTTAGCAGTTTGGTTCCATAAGACCTTACCACATATTTCCAAAAATTTCCAGTTAAGCAGCTGTTGAAGCGCCATTTCGGAAATGCTAGAATTATTAGCCGCCATTTCCCTACAGCCTGGCCGTCCCGATCACCTGATCTTAATCCTTCTGGCTGTGGCGCTGTCTGAGAGATGTTGTGTTCAGTGTTCCGATTGCAAACTTAGCTGCATTGAAGGCACGCATTGCGCAACACATTCTGAAAGTGACCACGGAAACACTTCTACCAGTTGTGAAACAAGCTGTTTCTCGACTTCAACTTATTGCAGAAAACGGTGGACAGCATACTGAACATGTTTTGCCTCAGCTACACTGAAATTAATAATCGATTTTATTTTGACTGATGCTTTTTATGCGGTTTTCGGCCTCAGGACAGTTAAAAACCGATGTGACTGATGTTTTTATGTGGTTTTTGGCCTCAGGACAGTTAAAAATCGATGTGATTGATGCTTTTTATGCGGTTTTCGGCCTCAGGACGATTAAAAACCGGTGTGAATGTTGCTTTTTATGCGGTTTTTGGCCTCAGGACAATTAAAAACCGATTTTTCTCATCCGATGTGGTATGACCTTGCCGCGGTGGATGGGCTTATGTAACTAACAGTATCACACCTGTACACCCATGCACACCGAGTAGTACAGTTTGTTTAACGTCAAACGTACACCTTAGGCATTGTTGTATAATTCATTTTTCATTTGTAGTCGACCGTTATTAAATTATGAAGCTTACAGCGCCATCTATTGCTACATTTTGTAACTATTTATTTTTCTTCTGCCATACGTTTCCCCCCTTCTCCAATAGTATTCCTTCGCAATTTGACGTCATTCTGACCAGTGGTGTTATTTCTACAGCAGTTTGAAAGTTTTACTTTAATTAAAGTCACCCTGTACTTGTGTAATCATCGCTATGAAGACTGCAGCCTCAAGTGCGTGATACACGAGTAATTCTATGGAATTATTGTCAGTCTACGACTGATTGCAAGCTCTCGATCCACACCTAACCGAATGCGTCAGGTGAAAACTCCTTTGAAAAGCTTTACATAAAATTTTACATCATAAAAGTGGGTTGTGATGTAAGGTAGCAGACACTTTCGGGCACTACATACAGTCGCTTGAAATAAATTATCAGTCCCCTTCTAGATCGACCTTTTTACTTGTATTACTTTCCCAGTTTTCTTCGTAGGTTTCAAGTTTTCGTATTTGGTTTATTATGCCTACCATTACTAACATATATTGGAAGTCAGAATCCACCTCCGCAGCTGTGTGGTCGCCGGCGCGGTGGCTCAGGGGACGGGCCACTCTCTGTAATAAAAAAGACTGAATGTAGTTCTCCTCGATGGTATTTCAGAAGTGTTACTGTGACATCGGTACAGAACTGCAGATGAAATAAGACGAAGAAACAAATAGACAGAGGAGATAGGTGGGAGGACTTGAATGGGTTGCAGTCGGCCTCGTGATGCCAATCGAGGAGCTACCTGCTACTTTACCGAGTAGTAGCAGCTCCAGGTCACGAAAACCGACAACAGCCGAGACGGTGGAGAGCTGATCTCGCGGCCTCTCTATACTACATTCAATGACGTCATTGGCGGAGGATGACACGGCGGTCGGTCGGAAGCAATGGGCTCGCCGGTGCCTATGGATGGAGTTTACGTATTGGATGTCAGAGCCAAATTTTATTCGCAGTGACAATAGGTTTTTTTGGGAAATGGCTTTCACGAAATAATCCTGTAAAGCCTGCCTAATATGAGAGCACTGGTCATCTTAATTTTGACTTTTAGAAAAGTCTTCTTGAAGCAGTTCAGTTTTTTTTTCATCGAAGCACTATGTCAAAATATCTCGATACTGATTAGTTTTACTTAAAATACAATGGATGTATTACCATAATTAATCAAGACATCGGGTCAGGGATTTTCTCTGCCTCGTGATGGCTGGGTGTTGTGTGCTGTCCTTAGGTTAGTTAGGTTTAAGTAGTTATAAGTTCTAGGGGACTTATGACCACAGCAGTTGAGTCCCATAGTGCTCAGAGCCAATCAAGACATCGGCGACGAATCATTGATAACTCTGTTAATACTTTGCCTAGAAAAATCAGATTTCAGATTCGTAATACTCTTATCAAACTAAATCATTTGATATACATCACAGTACCATTTTGTTTGATTTTCATTTTGTCATTTTCAGTGATTTTTGTTTTTGCACGCTTATAGCTATTCCAATCCTTTTTCAGCCCGGTTCAATCAGTAGTTATAAACACGACTGACATGCAAACAGAGCCCGGCAACTTGTGATGAACTCCGAAGTTCATTTAGAATCCATACACTTGGCCATCGGCATAACTTAAAAATATGTGAACATAATTTGCTACATAAGACATGTCGCAATTGTGGCGTAGGGCTTGTTTGACGCCATGGAGATAACGTCACAAACCACAGGATAAAAGAATCGGCCTCAGCGGAACGTGGGCAGTTGTACACTCCTGGAAATGGAAAAAAGAACACATTGACACCGGTGTGTCAGACCCACCATACTTGCTCCGGACACTGCGAGAGGGCTGTACAAGCAATGATCACACGCACGGCACAGCGGACACACCAGGAACCGCGGTGTTGGCCGTCGAATGGCGCTAGCTGCGCAGCATTTGTGCACCGCCGCCGTCAGTGTCAGCCAGTTTGCCGTGGCATACGGAGCTCCATCGCAGTCTTTAACACTGGTAGCATGCCGCGACAGCGTGGACGTGAACCGTATGTGCAGTTGACGGACTTTGAGCGAGGGCGTATAGTGGGCATGCGGGAGGCCGGGTGGACGTACCGCCGAATTGCTCAACACGTGGGGCGTGAGGTCTCCACAGTACATCGATGTTGTCGCCAGTGGTCGGCGGAAGGTGCACGTGCCCGTCGACCTGGGACCGGACCGCAGCGACGCACGGATGCACGCCAAGACCGTAGGATCCTACGCAGTGCCGTAGGGGAACGCACCGCCACTTCCCAGCAAATTAGGGACACTGTTGCTCCTGGGGTATCGGCGAGGACCATTCGCAACCGTCTCCATGAAGCTGGGCTACGGTCCCGCACACCGTTAGGCCGTCTTCCGCTCACGCCCCAACATCGTGCAGCCCGCCTCCAGTGGTGTCGCGACAGGCGTGAATGGAGGGACGAATGGAGACGTGTCGTCTTCAGCGATGAGAGTCGCTTCTGCCTTGGTGCCAATGATGGTCGTATGCGTGTTTGGCGCCGTGCAGGTGAGCGCCACAATCAGGACTGCATACGACCGAGGCACACAGGGCCAACACCCGGCATCATGGTGTGGGGAGCGATCTCCTACACTGGCCGTACACCACTGGTGATCGTCGAGGGGACACTGAATAGTGCACGGTACATCCAAACCGTCATCGAACCCATCGTTCTACCATTCCTAGACCGGCAAGGGAACTTGCTGTTCCAACAGGACAATGCACGTCCGCATGTATCCCGTGCCACCCAATGTGCTGTAGAAGGTGTAAGTCAACTACCCTGGCCAGCAAGATCTCCGGATCTGTCCCCCATTGAGCGTGTTTGGGACTGGATGAAGCGTCGTCTCACGCGGTCTGCACGTCCAGCACGAACGCTGGTCCAACTGAGGCGCCAGGTGGAAATGGCATGGCAAGCCGTTCCACAGGACTACATCCAGCATCTCTACGATCGTCTCCATGGGAGAATAGCAGCCTGCATTGCTGCGAAAGGTGGATATACACTGTACTAGTGCCGACATTGTGCATGCTCTGTTGCCTGTGTCTATGTGCCTGTGGTTCTGTCAGTGTGATCATGTGATGTATCTGACCCCAGGAATGTGTCAATAAAGTTTCCCCTTCCTGGGACAATGAATTCACGGTGTTCTTATTTCAATTTCCAGCAGTGTAGTTGTGAGGAGTCTTGCGATATTGACAGGTGCAGCAAGCAGACGCTTCGACGGCTACAGACGTCCATATTTTTCAAAATGGCGCTGTACTGTTTCTGCCTAGCGTAAAGGTGTCAACACTGACACAGCGTGATATTCAGTGCATCTCGTTTGTTCTGTTATTTAAACCTGCATGGCTAAGAGACAAATATTGTGTAAAGTTTTAATTGGTTAATTGTAAAGCGACGAATGAAAATTTATACCAAGATTGGCATTCGATTGGTACAAATTTTCATTCGTTACTTCAGTCTGCATATATACATCGTAGTGTTTGTGACTTGAAAAGGTCTCCGGACGCATATACACTCCTGGAAATTGTAATAAGAACACCGTGAATTCATTGTCCCAGGAAGGGGAAACTTTATTGACACATTCCTGGGGTCAGATACATCACATGATCACACTGACAGAACCACAGGCACATAGACACAGGCAACAGAGCATGCACAATGTCGGCACTAGTACAGTGTATATCCACCTTTCGCAGCAATGCAGGCTGCTATTCTCCCATGGAGACGATCGTAGAGATGCTGGATGTAGTCCTGTGGAACGGCTTGCCATGCCATTTCCACCTGGCGCCTCAGTTGGACCAGCGTTCGTGCTGGACGTGCAGACCGCGTGAGACGACGCTTCATCCAGTCCCAAACATGCTCAATGGGGGACAGATCCGGAGATCTTGCTGGCCAGGGTAGTTGACTTACACCTTCTAGAGCACGCTGGGTGGCACGGGATACATGCGGACGTGCATTGTCCTGTTGGAACAGCAAGTTCCCTTGCCGGTCTAGGAATGGTAGAACGATGGGTTCGATGACGGTTTGGATGTACCGTGCACTATTCAGTGTCCCCTCGACGATCACCAGTGGTGTACGGCCAGTGTAGGAGATCGCTCCCCACACCATGATGCCGGGTGTTGGCCCTGTGTGCCTCGGTCGTATGCAGTCCTGATTGTGGCGCTCACCTGCACGGCGCCAAACACGCATACGACCATCATTGGCACCAAGGCAGAAGCGACTCTCATCGCTGAAGACGACACGTCTCCATTCGTCCCTCCATTCACGCCTGTCGCGACACCACTGGAGGCGGGCTGCACGATGTTGGGGCGTGAGCGGAAGACGGCCTAACGGTGTGCGGGACCGTAGCCCAGCTTCATGGAGACGGTTGCGAATGGTCCTCGCCGATACCCCAGGAGCAACAGTGTCCCTAATTTGCTGGGAAGTGGCGGTGCGTTCCCCTACGGCACTGCGTAGGATCCTACGGTCTTGGCGTGCATCCGTGCGTCGCTGCGGTCCGGTCCCAGGTCGACGGGCACGTGCACCTTCCGCCGACCACTGGCGACAACATCGATGTACTGTGGAGACCTCACGCCCCACGTGTTGAGCAATTCGGCGGTACGTCCACCCGGCCTCCCGCATGCCCACTATACGCCCTCGCTCAAAGTCCGTCAACTGCACATACGGTTCACGTCCACGCTGTCGCGGCATGCTACCAGTGTTAAAGACTGCGATGGAGCTCCGTATGCCACGGCAAACTGGCTGACACTGACGGCGGCGGTGCACAAATGCTGCGCAGCTAGCGCCATTCGACGGCCAACACCGCGGGTCCTGGTGTGTCCGCTGTGCCGTGCGTGTGATCATTGCTTGTACAGCCCTCTCGCAGTGTCCGGAGCAAGTATGGTGGGTCTGACACACCGGTGTCAATGTGTTCTTTTTTCCATTTCCAGGAGTGTAGTTTAATTTGATTAGGTTTTGAAAGCATTTCGAACTAAAAATTGATCCGTGAACCAGCAATCCTGGTCAACTAACGACCATGGGATAAGTATATCGACAGAAATTGTAGATCTGCAGTTCTACGTCGTTAGTGAGAATTCGTATTACTGCCATTTCAAATGAACTACCGAAAGATCTGAAGTGACAGGGCAGGGAAAATCTTCTTGTATCTGACATGGAGATAACACAGCAATGAAATTTTTGTTAATCTTATGTAGATGATTGTTGAGCAATAACGTAAGTACCGTAACCTTATTTGTTTGGGATGTGTCTCTTTCAGTTGACATACCCAAAGTTTTTCACATTTTATAGCGAGTCTGCAACTTCACATACAGCAGTGTAGAAATCAGATGCTCATATCTTACCTTATCAGTCCACCTAATTTCCAACATTCTTCTGCAGCATCACGTCTCAAAGGCTTCGGTTCTCTGCTGAACCGGTTTTCCATAGCCCGTGTCTCACTGCCATAGATGCTGTGCTACAAACGTACATTCTCAGAAATTTCTTCCTCAAATTAAGACCTATGTTTGATACTAGCAGATTTCTGTTGGCCAGGAATGCGCTTTTTGCCAGTGCTAGTCTGATTTTTATGTCTTCCTTGCTCCGTCAGTAATGGGTTATTTTGCTGCCTAGGTGGCAGAATTCCTTGACTTTGTCTATTTCGCGATCCCCTATCCTAATCTTAAGTTTCCCGCTATTCTCGTGTCTGTCACTTGTCATTACTTTCGTATTTCTTCGATTTACTCTCAACCCATGTTCTGTACACATGCGCTTGTTCTTTCCATTCGACAAATCCTTTAAATCTTCTGCATCTGCACTGAGCCGTCAGCGAATATTACCATCGATACCTTTTCGCCTTGAATTTTAACACACCTACAGACAAAGATTGTTTTGGTACCGGGATAACTGAGGAGTTTGAAGCATAAACTGTCAGAACATCCACAAAATTCAGGGATTAGGTATCCCTGAGTTCTATTTATTCCTATAGCTAAAGAAGCTGTCTGCTGAACATTTTTTTGAGTTTGATTAAAAGAAGCATTAAAGACTTCATTGGGGTTGAACTTCATTGATGTTGATTTTACATATAACATACATCATCGATTTCGGATGTACACATTCCATGATCATGAGATTTATCTGTTAACTAATCAGATCTATTTCGATTCAGTGAAATATGTCCATGTGTGAATAACCGTTAACCACCGGTCCCTGCCACATGACCTGACCGTATAGGTAGAAAATGTGCACATCCAGCTCACACCACCTCGTTTTGGCGATGTCGAGCCAAGTTTTTTAACCTTCACTGTGTTGCTTTCGGGACAATGCATTTGCGAAGATGCTCGCGACTGGTAAGTGAAGACTGTGGCGGTTTATCTGTACATTAAATACTGACTTACTGGTATAAGTGTCTAATGAGCACACACTACGGACTGAGAGTAATCCGAAGGAAGACGAAAGTAATGTGGAGTAGCAAAAATGATAAACTTAACATCAAAGTTGGGGGACCACGAAGTAACCGGATAAATTTAGCTACTTTGGGAGCAAACTGAATCTTGCTGGACGAAATAAGACATAAAAAATAGACTAGCACAGGCAAAGAGGATATTCCTGGCCAAGAGAAGTCTACTCGTATCAAACGAAGGCCTTACTTTGAGGAATACATTTCTGAGGACGTGCGTGTGGAGGGCACAATTGTATAGTAGTGAATCATGGACTGTGAGAAAACCACGGAGGAAGAGAATCAAAGCGTTTGAGACGGAGTGCTATACGAGGATGTTGTAAATTAGGTGAACTGATAAGATAAGAAATCAGGACGATCTCCGAAGAATCGGCGAGGAGAGGAAGAGACTAAAACATTGACAAGAAAAAGAGATAGTAAGGTAGGAAATGTGTTAAGGCATCAAGGAATAACTCCCAAGATACTTGAGGCATCTGTAAAAGGTAGAAACTGTAAAGTAAGACAAGTTGGAATACATCCGACAAATAATCGACAACGCTGGGTGCAACTGCTACTCTGAGATGAACAGGTTGACACGCGAGAGGAGTACTTGGCGCGAAGCTTCAAACTAACCAAACGACTGATTACCTGGAAACGAAAAAAAAGGAAAAGAATTAAAAATATATATTTCTGAAACTTCTTTACGTGTAACGGGCCACCAAAAGGCAGGCGTAATTTAAAATCCCTAGCACTAATAGAAGCTCAACAAACTTCCGAAGACGCGGATATGTTGATGCCAGTAATCCCCCCATCCCAGATTCTTTCAGGAATCTAACTCTCATATATAAAAAGGCTAGAAACGTGTTATTATTTTCCACATGAGTTAAGCTGTTAAATGTTTGACTTTAAGCATATAAAAACCCTATTGTTGCAGATACAAAACTCTAATTATGATTGAAATTTGTCGCTAGGCGCTAAGTATTCTCGTTGTCCAATACTGGATGAATATTGTCTGGGCAATTTAGTGGTGCGAGTTACGCTGCCTCATGGTAAATACACAGCTCCTAACTTTAATGCTTTACTTACAGGTTCAAATGGCTCTGAGCACTATGGGACTTAACATCTGAGGTCATCAGTCCCCTAGAACTTAGAACTACTTAAACCTAACTAACCTAAGGACATCACACACATCCATGCCCGAGGCAGGATTCGAACCTGCGACCGTAGCGGTCGCGCGGTTCCAGACTGAAGCGCCTAGAACCGATTGGCCACACCGGCCGGCTTGAGTTATTGAATTAAATCTTTAACATAAGAGTGTATCTCTTAATGAGTAGACTAAGACAGTATTTTAAATTTTTAAATTCCATCACTAACCATTATATCAAATACTGGATAGAAATTTGTTGTGGAGCCTCTGCACACCAATATGTAATAATAATATTTTTTTGCAGGTGACCCCGAGACGTACAAAAACTTTAAAAAATGTCGTGCGACTATGAAATGCGTAAAGACGGTGTTTTATGCGAATAATTACGAAAATTGATTAAAAAACAAAGGCATTAATGATGTACTTTGTATTTGAAAAACAAACGATATCATTGTACTGATAAGAGTTCATCTGCGATCTTCAACCGATTTATATATGCAAAGTTCTCTCTCTCTCTCTCTCTCTCTCTCTCTCTCTCTCTCTCGTCTTCCGAAGCTCCGAGGCGTTAAGAATTATAACTTATACTGCTTATCCAGGTCTGTAATGTAATTTAGTGTAATTTACTGGGCTGATGTCAAATACATACTAAGTTAAGCGTGAGTTGTGTTTTGTTAATGGAGGTGTGAAACCTGTATCAAATAATCCCAGATTTACGCTTATAGCATGGCCTGCAACTCGGCGAAAAGAGCATCGCTGGAGCACTGCAGTCAACCGCCATTACGAAGCACATTTAAAATATACATAATTGTTTTACAGGCGAATCTTTATTCTAGCGAATCTGCATCCATGTAACAGGCAGTTTAATGACGAATTTGTTAATAATTTTAAGGTATCCGGTGGGAGTAGGCTATGCCCTGTACTACATTTAAAGGGGGACGACTTTCATTACTAAGAATGAACATTATATTTCACATTGCAAAGTAAAGTGACAACTAAAAGCATGTTGATTTACATGAGTAATTATCAAGGTGCATTTGGTTGTGTTTTAATGTGTTCGTAAGATATCGATAGTATGTGGCTTAGAGTTGGCCTAGTGTTGCTAGATTATTTTTACTGTTTCGTCACTTGCAGCAATTATACGCCACAGTTGCTCCTGGGAGCCGTTAGATGGGCAGCCTGCAACAGGGGCTGGGCGGCTGGGTGACCGTTTGAGGCCTTAAATAATACATATCAATCGGCCAACTGAGACTCAAGATCCGCCATTTTCTTATTAGGAGAGTCTCCCTTCGTCAAGTCTTGGGGTCTATAGTGTTCCGGAACGGACTCTTCGAATCCCCCGAACTGTAGCGTCGATGTTTAGGCTGCGAGTTCCGGGCTTCAGTAAGCTGTCGATGTCGTCGCCCGTGCAGCTAGCAGACGCTTAAGCCTTCTTCGCAGCCGAGCCATTTCCGCCCTCACAACAGTGCACCTCGGCTTGTGTACGCCACGCCGCCTGGCGGAGCTAAACAGTAAATAACAGGCTCGTTCCAGCGGGGGCCGGCCGAGCAAATAAACAGCCGTGTTGAGGCACTAAAGCTTTTAGCGGCAATTGTAACGCAGCGGCGCGCCGCGCCGCGCCACACCATTTCGGCCGTCCCACAACGATTCTCGTCGGGATCAGACTTGTGCACTGTATACGCTATCAATCTATGTTGGTTTGGCAGTGCCACGTTAGCAGTTCACGTTGCTCTGGCCGCCTGCTTGACACCGAGACAGTACTCCCCCGATTGGACGAGGCGTACACGAAATTGGAAATACTGTACAAGGCAACTGAGCGACCAGTGAGGCTCAGTGTCCTCCAAACAGACCAAGTATCCTTAGAAAATGATCACCGGTCGCTAAGAAACACACCACTCTTCGAGGATCTTAGGCCTTGGAAAGATATCTCTGTTCAAAATGGCTCTGAGCACTATGGGACTTAACATCTGAGGTCATCAGTCCCCTATAACTTAGAACTACTTAAACATTACTAACCTAAGGACATCACACATCCATGCCCGAGGCAGGATTCGAACCTGCGACCGTAGCGGTCGCGCGGTTCCAGACTGAAGCGCCTAGAACTGCTCGGCTACACAGGCCGGCGATATCTCTGTGCTACTCCGTGTAGGTAGAACACAGTTTATAACCACTCACACTGCTACTGACGCAGAAACCGGCGGGACAAACTGTTCCTGTGGTCGACGACGGCAGAGTTCACAAAGACGACAGCTAAAGAGAAGCAAAGTCCAAAGCATAGCGAAAAAAAGTCGTCGTAAGCGTGCAGAAACAGTCTAGCGAGCTATCCCTGTTATACAACTAAACATAAGCAAGGTCAATCAGTCTACTATCAATGGCGCATATCGAAGGCTTCAGAGAATAGTGAGGAACTAAGGGAGAAGTTGTAACCGGTACTCCCGTGTCAGTGGCCAGACTCAGATGACATAGCGGCAGCGGCGGAGCCGTCCGCCGTAGGAGCGAACTGCGGCCGCGCTACCAGGTCTGAGTATTCTCACTTTTTCTGTACATCTTTACTCACGCTGGGCAGAGACTCTGAATCACTGTCGAATACTAAACAATGTTCTTGGAACAAAGTCTCATATAGGACGTACAATTTACAGCACAACCTGGCACTGGTGAGAGCACCCGAAAGTTAGTTAGTTAGTTACTTGCTCCATTGATCAATAGCACGGAAAAACCGTTATGATGTGGAGCGTGTCAAATGCACAAGAAATGCGCAGAAGAAAAAAGTGTTTTTTTGTTTACTTTATAGTGTTATACCTAAATATTTCTATTATCTATCCCATTCCCTTAAATGGCACAAAATGCATATTTTATATCTCCAGATTTATTTACTCATATTCAAGAATTCATCTATGGTTTAGGAGGAGTTGTCAAGGAGGTATGATTTCAATTTGTTTTTGAAACTATTACTGCTGTCTGCCAGACATTTTATTTCATCTGGTAATTTATCAAAAAGTTTTATAGCAGTATATTTTATCCCTTTCTGTGCCAAAGATAGATTAAGTAAAGGATAGTGTAGGTCTTTCTTTTTTCTGGTATTGTAATCATGAATGTCGCAATTGATTTTAAACTGATCCATGTTGTTGAGAAAAAATTTCATTACTGAGTAAATGTAGTGTGAAGCAGTTGTAAGAATTCCTAACCTTTTAAACAGATGCTATGAACCCCACACATTATTCTAACTACTTTCTTTTGAGCAGAGAATACCTTTTGCCTAAGTGTTGAGTTGCCCCAGAATATTATTCCGTATGACATCACAGCGTGGAAGTATGCAAAGTATGTTAGCTTACTAATTTCTACATCCTCAAAATTGGCAATTATTCTGATTGCAAAAGTTGCTGAACCTAGTCACTTTAGGAGATTCAAAAAAAGTAATTTTCCAGTTAAGATTCTCATCTGTATCCACATCCAAAAATTTTGTATGCTCTGCCCTGGCTACTGACTTCTTTTGATGTGTTATGTTTATTGAAGAAATTATACTTTTTGCAGCAGAAAATTGTATGTACTGTGTTTTTTCAAAGTTCAGAGCAGGCACATTCGCAGAAAACCAATTAATAACTTTTCCAAAGACCTTATTTGTACCATTTTCTATCGGACTTTCCTTTACTGGATTAATAATTATGCTTGTATCATCAGCAAACAGTGTCAGTTCAGCATCTTGTTTCACATAAGAAGGGAGGTCATTCACATATATCAAGAACAGGAGGGGACCCATGATCGAACCTTGTGGAACACCTAATGTAATTTCACCCCAGTTAGATGGAGTGGCAAACTTCTTTGAATCACTTGAAGTATATAAAGAGACTTTTTGTTTCCTGTTCTGTAGATATGACTTAAACCACTCATGTGCTGTTCCATTTATACCACAGAATTGTAATTTCTCTAACATAATATCATGGTTCACACAATCAAATGCTTTGGATATGTCACAGAATTTTCCTACTGGTGACATTTTACTACACAGAAGCAAAACCGTTCCTGTAAACAAGTGTCTCCAAACGAATCGTCGTGAGATAATTTCGAATATCTGGCTATGAGCTGTCACCATCTTTATGAGAGACGATAAAAAGGCCGCACAGTCCAGAGTTGGTATGCAAAGCAGACAAAGTCACCACGAACACTGAGGCAATCGTCCCACCGATGCACCAGGTTCGAGATACCTGTTTGGTAAAGCACCGTGTCCTGCTGCTTGAAGAAGCCCGTAACTGCCTGTTGCATATCCTCGTCCGACAGGAATCGTTCACCCTTAAAGACCTTCCTGAGGGACTGAAGGCGTGGTAGTCGCCTGAGGAGAGATGAGGGCTATATGGCGAGTACTCGAGTGCCTTCCACTTAAATGGCCCAGCTTCTACGTTACAACATATGCGATATGTCGACGTGAGTTACCATGAAGCTGCAGCTCCCCTTGGCTCAGTATTCATTCCACAACGGCGGCTTTCGACAGATATGCCGCCCCATACACGTTCTTCATTCTCCGACGGGTACCAACCGGTGTTCGTCCTTCAGCAGCCAAGAAAAGAATAACAGCACATTGACCCTGTTTGGGCACATGTCGCCCGCCGCTGTGGACGAGCGGTTCTAGGCGCTTCAGTCCGGAACCGCGCTGCTGCTACGGTCGAAGGTTCGAATCCTGCCTCGGGCATGGATGTGTGTGATACCCTTAGGTTAGTTAGGTTTAAGTAGTTCTAAAGTCTAGGGGACTGATGACCACAGATGTTAAGTCCCATAGTGCTCAGAGCCATTTTTGGGCGCATATTGCCGTTCAAGTTTCCGCACTTGCCCGCACGCATGTCGGAGGTACACAAATGCCACATTAATTCCTTGCCTACACGTAGGTGCTTATATACCCGCGTCACATTGCATATACGCTGCAGCAACGCATTCAAGCGGAAGCTTTTTGATCGTTCCTTATAGAATATTATCCTAGATAAGAAAATGTATTTGAAATTAAGCTTTTCGATTAAGCCGCAATCTAATTGGGCTCAAAATTTTATCCTAGACCTCGTTTGCCACGAAATACAATGCTACGGATGTATATCACATCGTACAGTTTACTGTACGTTTCCACCTGTTAAAGACGGATTTCCATGTGTTGCCATCGCGTTTAGATATAAAGCTGCACTTCTTTCTACGTTGAGTTACGAATTCTGGGGATTGAGGTCTGGTGATCTTGAAGGTCAAAGTATAGGCTCTGTTCGACATATCCATCCTGGACCATAATGGTGCGCTCGATGATAGCTTACACCAGCAGGAACACGTGCCTGAGCTTACACTACATACCCGAAAGATGCGCACGGGCAACATCCTCAAGGAATGCTCTAAAATCCCGCCGCAGCAATCGAAGATAGACACGTCAACCAAGTTTTCTTGGAAGAATATGTGGTCGAAAGAGAGGACCACCTACTTCTCCGCATGACACATTCGGTGAAGAACGTGGCAGATATGGTGACCCATGAAAAGCATGTGGAACTACGACAAATTTGAGCCCCATCACACGAGAAATTAATCTAAAAGTTTTCAATTCAAATTAATTTGTAGCAGCTAGGGTAGTACTTCATAGTGAAGTCAATCGCACATCGTAACGACACATTCGGAATTATCTCACAAACGAGCAACAGGTTCCCTGTTTTCTTTTATGCTTTTGCTTGTACTATCTTACACTTTGATCCACGTCAGGTTTCGGGATTAATGATACACTTTGTATGTAGTGATAGCAGTGCGAAGACGCGGTGAGAAGATAAGGTCGCTGTATGTTCTCCGCAATGCCAGGTCTACACGACATCATTCCTGTTAACGCGATTAGCTCGCACACCCCAGTTGATAAGACACGCTTTTTGAATCCCAAGTATAGGAGCATACTACGTTCGTGCTGTGAATAGGATGATAGTTTCATTCGAAAGATACGAAGTGTAGACACAGAGATTCTGATACCACAATGTAATCAAAAGGCTCATCAGGTCTGTGTCACCTTAGTGCTAACATGCCAAAACCTAAAGAGCTGCTTTCTATTCAGGGAACAGGATAATCACTAAGAACAACTCTAAAAAGGTAGCCGTCACTAAAAATCTCGCAAAAAAGTAGAACTCGCAGCCTCGCTAACGGCTGCTACTTCATTGTGTGTACAACACAACCACAATCACATTTTCTGCTATATCATTTTCGTCTAGAACTAGAGACAACGTTCTGGTACACGCACGATATTACCACACCGTCTACAGTTTTAAACAAAATGATTTCGCTCGAAAGAACTGCTGGACCTCGGAACACCGATACTGGTCTACGCCCCAACTAAGACATCTAATCCTGTGTGGGGAAATTGGGAATCACAAATCCATCCTAGATATTAAGACCGTTTAAGGAAACCACAGCTGCATGAAAGACCTAGCGAAGAGTTTCTAGAAAAAGAATCATTCTTCCTATGCAGACTACGCATTGGCCACACCAGGTGCTCCCATGATTTTATCCTCACCTCGATGTGAATGCGGTGTTCCCCTGACAGCGGCGCATACGCTTGTGGAATGCACCGCTCTGGCCAGTATCAGAAGAGTACTGAAGTTGGACACCTTCCTTTATCTTCCACTCACAGAAGGTGACACAGCCGTCAAACGATCCCTGTGTTTTATGATAATATGCAGTTATTGCAGTAAACTATAGAGGATGGAGGGTGATCTTTGGCCGCAGTTTCAGCTCGGAGCTCTCTTACTCCCACACCGTACCGCTACTACTAAACATCCGACAACCAACCACCCTAGACACGGGATCTGCTTCAACATCGCCACAACTGCTCTTCTGGACTGGAAAAAACTACCCTTTTCCTTCAAATCTTCGACAACTTTTTGAACACTTACTCATGACCGATCACTATGGAGTCTGGTCCCGAAAAGCAACATTCACCACTATGATCAATTTGTGAAAACGTTCTGCAAACACTTTCGGATATGATTGATGCATTCTGGAAAACAGAGTTTCAAATTCGTGTCCAGTCATCCATATTTAGGTTTCCCATGCTTTCCCTAACTCACTTAAATGCTGGAATGGTCCCGTTAAAAATGATAGACTTGGTTTTCTTCGAGGTCCACGACCAGTCCTCCTCTGTTGATGTCGTCGTCGGTAGGACGTTGATCCCTCAAATTCTTCCTTCCCTCCTCCCCATTCTCCTTAAATATGCGTTTCATTTATTTCATTCCTTTACTTCTGGATCTAGTTCTCTTGAGCCACTTACAAGCTGTACTACATTACGCAATGTATACCGCACGTTAAAGTATCCTCACCAATGGTAGAAAATCACACCACCTTTAAACGAATAAGCAGAAAAACGAAATTTCATACTTTATTTTCAGAACTCTTTTTCTCTGACACACAGAAATATTATTTTGTTAAGATTTCAGTTCTGCAATTTAGATTTTTCTTCCCATATTTTTACTTCCGTCTGAATAGTAATGGAGCACTCTAGAGCTAATATTTCACTGGACCTCATGTTTACATTTTCCGTCAACCATTGCACCACTCTATTCTGCAAACCACGATCTTTACTTTTAAACTGGATGCGTGTGTACACGTTTCTCGTTCCAGCTCTTCTTCTGACAACTAGAAGTAACGTCATGTGTCTTCATTTGTGAGGCTAATTAGTGCAATAAACAGATTATCGCGCTTGGCCACCGAAAACTGTCAAGGTAATTTGTTTGAAAAACAGTATGAATTCCGCTTCCTTGTTAGGAGAAGAATCCTTGTCAGACTGGGCATTTTTACTTTACGTATTGATTTCTCGATAGATCGATGTTCAGTCCCACAAAAAAGCCTCGAGAAATCGAAGACATACTATGTGTACTGGTACCGTCGATTAATCGGAACGACTAGAAATATCCCACAAACACACTATAATTCGATGTCAAAAGCTATCTAACAACAGGTGACTCAAATTAATGCGTCGATTGTTTCTTACTCAAATGTCAATAGCAATCCTTTGTTTACCCCCCCCCCCCCAAAAAAAAATGGCTCTGAGCACTATGGGACGTAACATCTGTGGTCATCAGTCCCCTAGAACTTAGAACTACTTAAACCTAACTAACCTAAGAACATCACACACATCCATGCCCGAGGCAGGATTCGAACCTGCGACCGTAGCAGTCGCGCGGTGTTTACCCAAAAGATCACTGATCTTTTTACAAAATAATAATAAGGTTCTCTTACTCATTTTGGAAATTTTTTATATGTTTTTGCTCTGGAAGCTAAAAAAATGAAAAATGTATGAATAATCAATTTTCTTTGAATTTGATTTCCATTTAATAAATACTGCTATCTTTTGCAAAGAAATACGAATGTTATTGAAACTACAGTACTATTTGTAATTTTATTTTTGTAGGGTTTACTCTTATTTCAATGTTTTCTTGATTCTACCGTGATACGTTAAACTGTTGTTAAATCGAACTCTCATTCAGTTCATATACCGCAAATAACCTTCTCGTCTGGAGTAGAATCTGGCGGTTCAAATTTCTTTGTTTCTATTCGTCAGAAAGTTCTCCAAAAAGTGTTGCGTCCGCTAAATCCATAAGACAATGAGGTGGTTTGGTACCAACCACAATGCTTGGTAATATCCAAAATTAATCAGGAATTGTACCCTGTCACATCTCGTACCTTGTCGACCAAATGTTAGGAATAAAAGTTTCTTTTATTACAACGATTCGAACCAGCTATTTTCGGGTTAGGCATAGTTTAGTATCTCGAATACTGACGATTTTAGTATACTGTTCTGAAAGTCAATTCTGTACCTAGAACACGTGTTCGTCAGTCTGTCATTTTCGATATTAAAATTTGGAGTATGAGGCATTATTATCGTAGTGTGGTAGGGCCGGGACAAACCTAACGGCAGGTGCTCCATGTTCTACATATGGCATCACTACACGATAGCATGGAAAAGGCTGTGGTCAGCACAGTTTTCCTTCCACCGCTGCTTCTCCTACGGACAAGCCGCTTGCAAGAGGACGAGAGAATTTTGTGCCAGCCCTCCCATCAAGAAAATATCTTTTCAGTATTAGGGATATAATCCTGGTCAGCTAAATAACAGTCTAACAAGGATGTCGCTCAACTATGAAGGCAGGCTCGTTAATCACATGAAACAATGTAAGTCATATTCTCAAATCTCTTAAGCAGCGCACAGGCTTGCTTCTGTGTTTCTCTTCTCTCCTCGACGGAAATTTTGCACACTGTTCCAATTTTAGAGGTGAGTACCTAACAGCATTTCTCTACTCGAATTACACTATTCCGAAACAGGAATTAAATAAGAGCCAGAAAAATTCTGCGACCTCCCAAATTTGGAGTAAAACGAAATATAGTTACTTATCGACAGCCAAGTCTTTAGCACTCGTACTAAAATCTCTTATAAGGCGAGTGTGGTTAAAAGTGTTAAAACAACGCAAAAACAAAAATTTTAAAATATAAAAACTGCCTAACACACACACACACACACACACACACACACATACAAATACAACCACTCAGGCATACAGTTATGTTAAAATATTTCACTTCAATTCTAAAACCTACAGTAAAAAAGAGAAATTACACGGAATAGTTGATGACTATGGCTGGTTGACCACTGGTTTAAAAAAGGATGATGCGGCAATTCCACTGCACACTAAAACGTCCAGTCTCAAAACTTAGTTTGATTCCACACGCTACTCAAAATTATAAAATTTTCAACATACTAGTCTCATCATCAGTCAAGGGAAGGTAAGTCACCACTTACTGTCACATACAGATCGGCGATGTACGCTGTGTGCATATAAGCAATTGCTACGGTAATTGTGGTTATGCTGTGAGAACAATGTATATCGAAAAGAAGATTATGATTTAACGTCCCGTCGATACGTTCGTTAGAAACGGAGCAAAAGCTTGGATCGTTGAAGGAAATCGGCCGTGTGCTTTTCTAAGGAATCATCCCAGCACTTTCCTTAACTGTTTTTGGGAGACTTCGGAAACCCAAAACTGTGTGGCGGGAAGCAGATTTGAACCGCTGTCCTCCCAAACGCAACTCCTGTACCTTACCACAGCGCTTCTTCCTTACCACTACGCCTGTTCGGTCGGTATACGTTGCGTCTGTCCCGTATGCTGACAATACTGAGAGATCGAAAGGCTCTCCAGCTCTGCTGACGTTTATCTGTGCGCGACTCCTGTGCCGCCATCTGCTCGCGCCGTGTTTACAGCTTCCCGGCTTGTTTACTTACGGTTCTCTGGCACTGAAAACGTTGTAACTCTGGGTTGTCATCACCCCCAGCCGCGCGCAAACGAACCGCAAGAACAACACAGCACAAACACTAGCGTGCTCCATAGCCCGGGAGTAACGTACGTGTCAGTGGCACCTGTGGTGAAGCTTGCAGAACAACTTCCCTATTACTGATTGCGTGAATGTTGTTACCAACTATAGCTTCCTAGCAACAAACAACACTAGTCAACGAACTCTCTCAGCTTATCCTACCAACGGGCGAAGCGTGTAAGTTCAAATCACTCGCGAAACTTGTTCCACTATATGAAGGAAGGAAGGAAGGAAGACTGATATTCAACGTCGTGTCGACGATGAGATCATTAGTGACCTAGCCAAGTTCGCACTGTGGAAGTATAGTGAAGGCAATCTAACGTTCTTTTCAAATGAACCATCCTGGAATTTCCCTTAAGCGAAAACCTAATTTTGAATGGCGGACCATGGATTTGAAACTTCCACATCCCCCTGAACGTGCAGTTTTTATCGCTGTACCAGCAGTCTCGGTGCACGTCATGGTATGGTGCAGTCACAAACCAGCTATCGCATTTTGCTGAAGAAATTTGAATCTTTTTGTGTTCTTCGGCAGCCGGCCGGTGTGACCGAGCGGTTCTAGGCGCTTCAGTCTGGAACCGCACCGCCACTATGGTCGCAGGTTCGAATCCTGCCTCGGGCATGGATGTGTGTGAATTCGTTAGGTTAGTTAGGTTTAAGTAGTTCTAAGTTCTAGGGGACTGATGACCTCAGATGTTAAGTGTGTGTGAATCTTATGGGACTTAACTGCTAAAGTCATCAGTCCCTAAACTTACACAGTACGAAACCCAAATTATCCTAAGGACAAACACAGACACCCATGCCCGAGGGAGGACTCGAACCTCCGCCGGGGCCAGCCGCACAGTCCATGACTGCAGCGCCTCAGACGGCTCGGCTAATCCTGCGAGGCTCAGCTGTTGTCCCAAAGTGTTCAGAGCCATTTGAACCATTTGTTCTTCGACAGGAGACCTTTGACATGTTTCGAGCTTGAGACTTGTAGCTCTGTTTCCTTTAGAAGTATGACGCAACGAGAGGTGTTTGCTAATCATCGATATTTAGAAAATATTGATATTAGGAGTTTAAACATCGATGTTTTAATCCTAGAACACTAAAGGGGGAAATGTTACATTGTTATTAAACTATAGTAAATTTTACTACCCCATATTTTATCCAAAGAGAGTCATAATTTATAGTTTATGCACTAGTTAATTACATTTATAAAGTGTCCAATGCTACGACAAATACAAAATGTTTGTTTACAGACTATACCAGATTGGCGTGAACTGCAAATTGGTAAATTTTACGAGGGTATTGTAATCTACGATTAGTATCGATATTTCAGTCTTTGAAACATCGTAAGATCTATGTTAAAGACAAAATATCGACGAATTTCAGTTATTATCTGAAGGTGTGCTTTATAGATTTTAAACAAAATCAGTTAGAATTATGGAATCGCATCATTGGCGTTACCTGTCGAGAGCTACTAACAATAGCACTTACAATATCTGAGCTGTGTAGCTTCTTAAAGACTGTTCTCTAAAGAGGGATATATTCTCTGTTAACGAATCAGTAGAGTGAAGGGGAAGCACCTTTCAAGATGTTATTCTCATTTCTACTGTATTCGTTTTGCTCCTTTTAGGCTAAATATACCGAGGTGACGAACGCCGTGGGACACCTCCTAACATCGTGCCCGACCTCATTTTCCCCGGCGTGGTGGTCTCGTGGTTCTAGGCGCGCAGTCCGGAACCGCGGCACTGCTACGGTCGCAAGTTCGAATCCTGCCTCGGGCCTGGGTGTGTGTGATGTCCTTAGGTTAGTTCGGTTTAAGTAGTTCTACGTTCTAGGGGACTGATGACCACAGCAGTTGAGTCCCATAGTGCTCAGAGACATTTGAACCATTTTTCCCCGGTGTAGTGCAGCAGCTCGACGTCGCATGGAGTCAACAAGTCGCTGTAAGTCGCCTGCACAAGCACTGAGCCTTGCTGCCTCTATAGCCGACCATAAATGCGAAAGCGTTGCCGGTGCAGTATTTCGTGGACGAAGTGAGCTCTCGATTATCTCCCACACATGGTCGAAAGGATTTAAGTCGGATTATCCGGATGGGCAAACCATTCGCACGAATTGTCCAGAATGTTCTTCAGACTAGTAAAAATTCCATCGTTGATTGGGAACATAAATTCCATGAACATCATTAACTGAATCTCCAAGTAGCCGAACATAACCATTTCCAGTCAATGATCGGTTCAGTTCGATCAGAGGACCCAGTCCATTCCACGCAGACACAGCCCATACCATTATGGAGCCATCACCAACTTGCGCAGTGCCTCGTTCACAACCTGGGTCCATGGTTGCCTAGGGTTTGCGTCACACTCGAACACTGCTATCAGCTCTTACCAACTGAAATCGGGACTCATGTGACCAGGCCACGGATTTCCAGTTGTGTCGGGTGCAACCGATATGGTCACGAGCCCGGGAGAGACACTGCAGGCGACGTCGTGCTGTTAACCGAGGCACTCGCGTCGGTCGTCTGCTGCCATAGTCCATTAACGCCTAATTTCGCTTCGCTGTGCAAACGGATACGTTCGTCGTTCGTCACATATTGATTACTGCGGTTATTTCACGCAGTGCAGATTTTCTGTCAGCACTGAAAACTCTGCGCAAAAGTCGCTGCTCTATATCGTTAAGTGAAGGCCGACGGCTGCTCCGCTGTCCGTGGTGAGAGGTAATGCCTGAAATTTGGTATCCTCGGCATACTCTTCACATTGTGGGTTTCGAGAAATTAACTTCCCTAACGATTTCCAAAATGGAATGTTACGCGCTTCTAGCTGCAACTACCATTCCGCCTTCAGAGCCTGCTAATTCCCGTCGTGCGGCCATAATCACTTCGGAAACCGTTTCACACGAGTAAGCTGAGTACAAATGGTAGCTCCGCCAATGCATTGCTCTTTTATCACTTGTGTACCGGATACTACCGCTATAGCTTTATGTATATATCGCTGTTCCATGACTCGTCGCCTCAGTGTATGTTACTCACTGGCTGCACATGTGTGTACGGGATTGAAAATCCAGTGGTGCGCGTTCGATCCTCAGATCTTTCAATAAAATTTTTCCTTGACTTCTGCCTCTGGCTTCTGTTTGTGAATGTAATAAAACGTTTCGACTGCGGTATGGTTGAGATTCCATGTTAATGTTACAGATCGTCGTGCAGGTGACTGCGTGGACCATCTCTCGGGTCAGATGAGGGCGAGACCACAGCACTCCAGTAGGACCTGCTTAGCAAGCAAACTGCTCTACGGATTAAGGACAGCTTGATATAATTACGTAAACTGAAGGGGGAGGAGGAGAATGGAAAGAAAAGGGTAGGAACTGACGATATCTGCTGCATCGGGACTTTATGCGGAATCAGTGGCGACGACTGAAAATGTGTGCCAGACTGGGACTCGAACCCGGGATATCCTGCTTATTAGGCACCTACGTTAACCACTGGACCACTCAAACACAGTGTTTATCGCAAGTGCGCGGACTGTATCTGCACAGTCCCCGGCCGACCCACATTCCCACCTAGTGCCGCCTATCCACAGCTCCCGTCCGTATCCTCCACGCTCGCTAATTTTGCGTTCTTTCGGACATAAGAACAGACACCACGCATTCATATAGCTGATTCGCCTCGATGACCAATGAATCCACAGCCTTCAGTGCGGCTGTACATTTACGTTCGACCTCAAACGGGAACGCAAAATTAGCGAGCGTGGAGGATACGGACGGGAGCTGTGGATAGGCGGCACTAGGTGGGAATGTACAGTCCGCGCACTTGCGATAAACACTGTGTCTGAGTGGTCCAGTGGTTAACATAGGTGCCTAGTAAGCAGGATATCCCGGGTTCGAGTCCCAGTCTGGCACACATTTTCAGTCGTCGCCACTGATTCCGCATGAAGTCCCGATGCAGCTGATATCATTAGATATCATTAGTTTCTTCCTTTTCCTTTCCTTTCTCCGTGACGCGTGGTCTAGGGCACCTTGCCACGGTTCGCGTGCCTCCCCCCCCCCCTCCCCTGAGGTTCGAGTCCTCCCTCGGGCGTGTGTGTGTGTGTGTGTGTGGTGTGTGTGTGTGTGTGTGTGTGTGTGTGTGTGTGTGTGTAGCGTAAGTTAGATTAAGTAGTGTGTAAGCCTAGGGACCGATGACCTCAGCAGTTTGGCGTAATATGTATCACAGCTGGGGAACCCACGTGGTGCCTGTTCTCTGGGGCATGTCCGAAAGAACACACACCACACATTCACGTGGCTTTATATTATTTTAAGATGTTTCAACTACCGACAAGTTTCTGTATCACTTGTTCTGTTTTCCCAGTATTAAGTTTAATCTGTGGGAATGAAATATATGAGGTCACCTGCAAGACCTTCCATCACGACAGTGGAACATTACCAGGCACAACCACAGATTTGTTCCGTTCCTGTTAAGCGGTAAATGTTATCTAATTCTTCAATTTCTCCCGGCGTACTTCACGACGAAAGAGTTCACGGGTGAACAGCCGGGTGTTAGTGTCAACGGGCACAAAATTTCGGCGAGCGACCACCTTGCCATCATCAGGTGCGCACCTGATGATGGCAAGGTGGTCGCTTGCCGATATATTGTGCCCGTTGGACACTAACACCCGGCTGTTCACCCGTGAACTCTTTAGTCTTGTAGTAAATGTTAGTTCGTTTACATCTACATCTACATGGATATTCTGCAAACTCACATTTAAGTGCCTAGCAGAGGATTCATCGAACCACCTTCACAATTCTGTGTTATTACAATCTCGTATAATACGCGGAAAGAACGAACACCTACATCTTTTCGTACGAGCTCTGATTCCCCTTATTTTATCGTAGTGATCGTTTCTCCCTATGTCAACAAAATATTTTCGCATTCGGAGGAGAAAGTTGGTGATTGGAATTTCGTGAGAAGATTCCGTCGCAAGGAAAAACGCCTTTCTTTTAATGATGTCCAGCCCAAACCTCTTATCATTTCAGTGACATTCTCTCCCATATTTCGCAATAATACAAAACGTGCTGCCCTCCTTTCAACTTTTTCGATGTACTCCGTCAGTCCTATCTGGTAAGGATCCCACACCGCGCAGTAGTGTTCTAAAAGAGGACGGACAAGCGTAGAGTAGGCAGTCTCCTTAGATCTGTTACGTTTTCGAAGTGTCCTGCCAATAAAACGCAGTCTTTGGTTAGCCTTCCCCACAACATTTTCTATGTGTTCCTCCCATTTTAAGTTGTTCGTAATTGAATTTACTGTTGATGTGTAGAACGTTTATACCATTAAGCTAATAGTTCGCACGTAATTTTTTCCCAAGTATGTTATTTTGTTACTTCAAAGGAAACACCATTGTCCATAACAACATTCTGCTATATTGTAAGATCTGATAGACATTGTTGACGTGGCACTCATCTTCTTCTTGTCTTCAACTTTTATGTCTGCGGTGAGCAATAAATGTCTCGGAAACGTACGACTTGAAATTTGACGATGGTTGTCTTGCCGCGTGCCGGAATGTCCTGAGTGTCTTGTAGCTGGCGTTGCTCCTCTCAGTGCCTGCGGGTGAGTTAGCAGCGGCTGCCCGTCCTGCAGCCATTGTGCTGGGCAGACGAGTCACGATGCTGCAGCTTCTTTATTCAGACAGCTCCCCTGCGAGGCCGGCTGGATGTCTTGCAGATTCCACATCCCGGGAAAAACCCGGAGAGCTACCAGGTCGCACCCACCTCTCACGCTGCCCTTATACCCTGGTGTTAATCGCTGAAGAAATGCGAGAACGAAACTATTACGCTCGAGTATTTAGTGTGATTTTTCCCAAGCCTTTAATAACACACTCAGAGAAAGTGCTGCATGACGCGTATCCAGTACGAGCCGCGGGACGGTTTTAAAAGACTGCACCGAGCGAGGTGACGCAACGAAAATACGCTGCACTCGCATCCGGGACGACGGCATGAACCCTTCAGGCTGTCAGTGGCTTCCTTGAATCGCTCAGGGGAATGGCCAGGGTAGATTCATTGGTAAGGGCTCCACCGATTTCCTTCTTCCTCCTTCCCCAATCCGAGCATTCAGCTTCGACTCAATACCTCGTAGTGACAGCATTGTAAACCCGTTATCTTCTTTATTTTGATCGGTGATTTCGAAAGGCATTTTAGTCGGTTATTTACACGTAATTTGGCGAATGAGAATTTGATCTACCGCTCTGATGTGGATTTTACTCTCTGCGAATACTTATAACGCGGTTGACAGACTGACAGGATCCACAAACAGATGATGCTACGGAGTATTCCTGCCTCAGTGATAACGTCGAAGGATTAGTCAGCAGCGTGTGAAAATTTAGGTGCGGTTCAAGTCCTGTTGAAAGGCACACAGTGTATCTGAGATGAGAAGTTCATATGGGACCCGCAACAGACTTTCTTTCCTGTCTAAACTACCACACCCAATATCTAGAGGCATAATTGGAGCTTTTGGAAATTCAACCGCATGTAAAGTTACGTTCTTACTATGAATTTAACTTGAAAATGATGGAGTAATTCAGTGGATGACCGTGCTGACAGATGGAACGAGCATCTAAATTTAACTACGCGTCTAGCGGCACTGTTTGGCCCTTTCGTACGTGTGCTTCGCACCAGTCCCTTTTTGCGAAGCCTTCGCGTTCTTGTACATATTGCGGCGCCAGGGACGATGTTCCTGTCATGTTCTGGAGTACCCCAGCGAAATTGAGAAGAATTTTTTCCGTTGTCGTGATGGTCATCATCTCAGTTAGAATAATAATTCATAAAAAAATCGTTGACAGTAACAGTAGACTGCGTTTATGGAAATGGCGCGGACCGCTGTTAGCCGTTAGTGACCCGTCACTAAACGAGCCAGAAAGTTTCCAGAACCAATCTTTTATTCTGCAGTGTAGCGTATGCGCTGAAATTTCCTGCCAGAAGACAACGATGCCGGATCCTTGTCAGTCACGTGTTTTAATCGAATGAGCCAACCAGGAAAGCTTCTCGTGTCGATTCAAACATTCAGTCCGACAATAGCCGTTCCTACATAACGAACACCACAGAGTTGTGGCTGCATGCTGTATTAATTTGTGACGAAGTTTCACAAGGACGCGCTCTCCAGTGGAAAGTGAAAGGATCCTTTTGGATACAACACCTCCCCGGCTGTGGCAAAGCCGTTCTCCAGGCGAATACTTTCTTCTTGGGAGGTATCCAGGACAGCCGTAGAAGAGTTTCGAAGGCGAGACAGCAGTAGGACAGAATCATGATGACTGTCTACCAAAGGCAGGACTCAGCTTTCTGCTTACAGCTTAGTACATAATTTTAGTACGTCAGAAAGTCCGGAAAGCTTTATAAGATTGCTGTTTCAGAAGATTACTGCCATTACGTGTGTTTGTCGGATATTTTATGTGAAAACTGCAAAAGCTTTTTAAATAAAACAAACGTTATTAACATTATACACCTTTATTCTTCATGTGTACATATTTGCAGGTCCGCCACTCGTGGTCTCGCGGTAGCGTTATCGCTTCCCGAGCACGGGGTCCCGGGTTCGATTCCCGGCGGGGTCTGGGATTTTCACCTGCCTCGAGATGACTGGGTGTTGTTGTGTCGTCTTCAGCATCACCATTCATCCCCATTACGGTCGGAGGAAGGCAACGGCAAACCACCTCCATTAGGACCTTGCCTTGTACGGCGGTGCGGGTCTCCCACATCGTTCCCCTACGCTCTGTAAAGAAGCATGGGACTTCATTTCCATTTCACATATTTGCAGTCCTCTGCCGCTAGGGGGGGGGGGGGGAGGTGTCCGAATTCCGAATTGTAGCGTCCTACATGGCGGTGTGTGAGAAACAGCGTGCTTTAATCGAGTTTCGCATTCGAAGACTTCGTACACAGATGGAGTTCCCTCTCCTTCATCATGACAACGCCGGACCACACACGAGCTCTGCGACATCTGCAATAATCTGTCACCCGTCATCCTCCATAGTTGGTTGGTTGGTTGGTTTTTGGGGAAGGAGACCAGACAGCGTGGTCATCGGTCTCATCGGATTATGGAAGGAAGTCGGCCGTGCCCTTTCAGAGGAACCATCCCGGCATTTGCCTGGAGTGATTTAGGGAAATCACGGAAAACCTAAATCAGGATGGCCGGACGCGGGATTGAACCGTCGTCCTCCCGAATGCGAGTCCAGTGTCTTACCACTGCGCCACCTCGCTCGGTATCCTCCATAGTGTCCCGACTTGGCCACACCAGATTTTCATCCTTTTCCAAAACTTAACGGATGCCATCGAGGACTTCACTTTGATAGTGACGAAGCAGTGTAAGCAGAGGTGAGGTGGTTCCGTGAACAAAGGCGAAATTCTAAAGTGACGGTATCAACAAAGTGGTCTCTCGTTGCGAGAATGCGTTCGTCGTCAGGGTGACTATGTTTGGACATAAAACTGTAGGCATGAACAATGCAGGCGTAGAATGTTAATAACATTTGTGTCATTTAAACGGATTTAAGAGTTTTCGCATAAACAATTCGGAGCCATTACTTTTTAGCATGCCCTCTAAGTACTTCCCCCCCGCCCCCCCTCCCCGCTTCAAAACAGCAAACAGGTCGCTTTGGAGCGCTGTAGATGTTGTGGAACTGATATGAGGCTATCATGTGATCCCCCCGCACACACTTCCCACCCACTCACCCACCCCCACCCCCCATACATGACGTAAGCCATAGCGGTGAAGTGATGTTTAAGTGCCAGTCGGTAGTATGGAATCTGCCGTATTAGACGAGTCGGAAAGAAGGAAGATTAGAGTTTAACATCCCATCGACATCGATGTATCGATGTCATTAGAGATGGATTACAAGCTCGGAATATTTCAATGATTGCGAAGGAAATCGACTGTGCGCCTTCAAAGGAACCATCCGAGTATTTGCCTTTAGTGATTTAACAAACTCACGGAAAACCTAAATCCGGATTGTCAGACTCGGATTTGAACCGTCGTCCTGTCTACTGTGAGCCCAGTGAGCTGAAACACTGCACCACCTCGTTCGGTAGATGGGTTGATGTGGAAAGGTGACAGAATGGCAGAAAAGTGCCCATCGCCACACCGTTAAGTTGGCCGACATATTGCTATATCGAGGAGGACTGTCTAATGTATGTACGATGAATGGTATACCACCCACAGCCATGTAACGTGCCATAACAACAGTGGTCGCAAAAAGATCCTAACCAACAGGGACTAGCGGCGAGTATCACGCGTTGGCAATGACAGTCAATTTCACAATCGGCATGAATCGCTGCTGTCAGTGAATGCGAGTTTCTGAGCTAACACTGCGAAGGGAGCAGCATGTAGGAGACATTTAGAATGGGCTAGCTCGCAACAGGCCATTGCTCATAGCGGCAGAAAGTAGTACGTTTTTATTGCACCAAAAAGGCAGAAACTGGATATCAGCTGACTGCAAGCGTGCAGTATCGCCCAACGAGTCGCGATTTTGTCTCTTTTTCAAATTCTGTAAGGCGTTCAGTGTACCGACCGCACAATGTAGAGATTAACCCACAATGAGTTGACGGTGTAGTTCAGGAAAGTTTTGGGGATGTTTTTTGTGCCGTCACGTGGACCCATTCAGTCAGGTTGTTTATTTTAATATTTTCTGCGACGAAGTGTTGCTGTTTCTTCTTTACTTTCATGGTGCTGTGGACACCTCCGTCACCCATCAACAACTATGTTGGCAGTGATGTACACATACATTCCTGGTTTGACGAACACTCGAGCACAGTGACGAGACTATCTATCGCTCCTCGACTGAGCCGCAAAAACCGCCTGATCTTAATCTCACATAACATGTCCGGGACGATCTGGAACAAAGGGTAAAACGTAGTGGTCAACACCCCCGCAGTATGGTACCTCTAATAGATCTAATCACCAGTGGCTGGCTTCAGCTGGATGTAGCATACCTCATCATACTTGTGGACTCCCTGCCTTGTCGAAATGAGAGCTTACCTACGCTAGAGGTACTGTTATGCGGATGTCTCCTGGCGGTGAGCATTTTTTTTTTCTTTGTCACGTGTACTGATAACTACTTTCTTCCTTAGTTCAACTTGCGCTCCCTACCCTTTCACTTGCGCGCCCTACCATAATTTCGTTTTCGTTTCCAACCCCATTTTCACACACGCTCTCAAATGATTTTGAGTGAAAGTGTTTCGCTCTGGGTTAAACACTCTAAAACTGTAAATTAGGTGTAAACTATGTGAAACCGGTGGCAAAGACAACTTTTGTGAAATTCTGATGTGTATCTTAGCAACAATTAAATTGCTGTTATACTTCTAGCAATGATGAATTTTGCTCTTGTCATTCCCTTTCTTCTACTTAGAACTCAGGATTCATACAATCGGAAATTTGAAGCTGTAGGAACACGGGCGGTGATAGAGGGGAGAGGGCATGCCGCATTAGTTATCACACATCCAGTGCTGGAGAGCCTGCTTCAAACGTTTTCGCTGTGTTGTTGATAGCTTAGGGGTCCTTTACTAGCAGTCTGCAAAGAGCTGCAGTTGCGATTCGCGCGACAGCGGAAGTTTGAGACAAAAGGCAGGAGAAAGCAGTGGATTAAGTCCCGTTCCGTGTTGTGCTTTCTCGAGCGTCTAGCCTCGCCGTGGCAAGCAGAACAGCGGGCCAAGACCGACTTGCACGAGCACTATATTATAATGCGACGCGACGTCTACCATGTCTCTGATCTCTGAACCCCGTTTCCGCCCAGAGCGGAACAGTGAGCAGTGAGGGAAGCTTCCAGAACGAACGACGCTCACAGCTCACGTTGACCCAAATACTTTCCAGACGGAGACGAAACTATCGATGCTGCCCCAGGCTAATGTCGACTGCCGTGCAGATACAGTCTTATAAACTAAGCAAATAAATCTCGTATGGCTACCAAATCGTTGCTATCTTTTCAGTTTGACACCAGTCGCGAATTTCATATCAGTTTCACTGCCTACTTTATTTTTTCAGGACGATACACAAATTACTGAAGTTTCAACACACACATATTCTAAACAAATCATTGCGGCACACAAATACTTTTCAATATTTCTCACACCAGTTGCGGTCTCATATATTTGCTTTATATAGAATGTTCTTGTTTATAACGCAAAGGCTATCCATTAAGCGAGCTTATTCTTCATTTCCTAAAAATATGATGGATCCATAAGATTGCTCATTACAGCTTAAACATGTATGCCACACACTCATATAAACATATTTACTGCTTTTAAAAGCTAGTACCAAAGTCTCAGTACACTGTTGCCTCTACGAACTTTGTGGGGATACCCATAGACATCTAACATCAGTACTTCGATTCTGAAAGAAACTTTCGCTGAAAGTTACCAGAAACTTCAAACAGTTTGTGAAAAGAGTACTTTGGCTACCTGAGCTCACCCAGCAGACAAGTAACGGCGCGTCTCACTTTTTTGTTTTGTCAATTTTAGAGGCACTTTTTGTGTAAATGAGGATGTTAACAACGTAGTATTATCTAGTTTTCAGTTCAGATACGTTTTATTATGAGGTCTGCAGTTGTATTCAGTGAACTGCTACCCCATTATGAACAATATAGTTTTGTATTATTGCCATTAGGCTGTTTATGTATGTGTAACGCCTTGCCGAGACTCAGAGATAAAGCAAGCCCACTTTCTGGTAAGCTGAGAGTGAAATACCGGCGAAATATAAATCTGTACGTCGCCAACTGACTGTCTCCGTTTAATAGTTTCGAAGCGAGTGCGGTTCGCCTCTACGGAAAATCGTAAATTCAGTTTCCGAGTGTTATAATGGAGTGCCATCTTTCGCAGCATGTGCCGCGCCAACGCTATGACCAAGCCCCCTCTGGAACACATGTGGCAGGGCCCCCTGCTGCCAATGACTCATCACCAGATGCGCTACACGCGACCTGACCCTGGCGAGGGCAGCACAAACCAGCCAACAAATTCTGCTGTCAACCGTTGCAGGCGTTTAGCCCTCTCCCGTGTCTGCCATTTGCCCTTAATGTCAAGTGCCGACAGACAATCAGCGTGGAGGGACGATTATGCAGATACAAATACATTTAAAAAATGAACGGCTGGTGGGAAACAGTCACCAAATACAACGAAGAGAAAAAGGTTGACGAATAATGACATTATTAACTGGGAGATGTTGGCAGCCGAGTAGCCCTGAATGGATAGGTTACTTAACCAGCCCTCACTGGTGCCTCTACTGCGATTGTGTCTTACATGTGTTACGCGTAAAGTGTAGTGCTTCCTTTACGACGCCGTTGACGGCAAAACTCGATGGAATCCATGAGATTTAACAGTGGACGAACAGATCACTATCCCGCTAATTATAACCTAGTTTCATAAACAATGAGAGAAGGTCTAGGATTTACGTCAGAATATACCCAGACGATATGAACATAAGAACAATGCTGGCAAAAGCTTTCTTTAAAAAAAAGTCTTAAAAGAACGATTTCAACGGGATAATTGTGATTTTGGGTACCATAAAGAAGGCGCAATTAGTCAGCGCCTTTACTGACGATGAACTACTGAGACGAAGCGAATAATTCTATGAAGAATTCTCCTTTATTTAATTTTTTGTTTCGATGAACTTGTACTGTCCAAGAACTAGTTCAAATTTCTAGTTCATCTTTCCTAAGATAACGTTTTCCTTTTCATCGGTGAAGGGGCATGAGACATCGACGGCTATTGCAGGTCCTATTAGCTTCGTGAATCAGTTCTGAAGTACTGTTGCAGTGCTGTCCTTATCAAGTAGGCATCTTAACAGACACCCAACGAATTCAGAGATGAGCCGCTAGTGTCGTGATAGATCACAATAACAGGTTTTTAAAGTATGGTTCAAATGGCTCTGTGCACTATGGGACTTAACTTCTGTCATAAATCCCCTAGAACTTAGAACTAATTAAACCTAACTAACCTAAGGACATCACACACATCCATACCCGAGGCAGGATTCGAACCTGCGTGGTTCCAGACTGTGGCGCCTAGAACCGCTTGGCCACTCCGGCCGGCTTTTAAAGTATAATTCTGTTTTTCTTATTTCAGGAGTATTAATTTCACATTTTAGTAGAGTGTTTGTTTCGTTGTTTTCTCAGACGTCGTAATTTTATTTCTATTTCAGATTTTTAAGTTCCATTGAAAACCTAACATTGTCGCTACATGAAAACATTTTTGCTCATGAATAACTCGTTGAATATCCTGGATTTAATCGTAAGAAGAAGATGTAAGCCTAATTTCAGATCGTTGATTTAATTTGTGGCATATCAAAAACACAGAAACATGAACTTAGTTAGCTTATACCAGTGAAATGTGCTAACCTTTTCTGTATCAAAGCAACATATCTGTATCATCAAAGTGCAGTTACTCACAGAGGTTCTGAGTGGGCTGTAATTATCGTATGGCAATGAAAATTGGCAGATGTTCTAAATTCCGAACCGATTTACGCTGAAAAAAAATTAGTTTCAATTTTGGCCACCAGGTGCAAATCTGGATCAATGAATGCAAGAAAGACGTATAGAAATGTTTCCATATGTAAAGTGTTAGGAACGAGATGCAGGCAGAAAAAGTCAAAGTAGTGAGAAAGACATAACGTTGATTCTTTATCAACTCCCACTTACACAGTTTGTTGAATATGAGCACCGGAGACCTCGACAAGGTGCTGAACAGCCCCAGATTTGCACCTGGTGGCCAAAATTTGAACTATTTTTTTCCTCCAGCGTGTTCATTCTTTCCGCGCGCTTTACGAGATTGGAATAATAGAGAATTGTGAAGGTGGTTCGATGAACCCTCTGCCAGGCACTTAAATGTGATTTGCAGAGTGTCCATGTAGATGTAGATGTAGAAATCGATTCCGCATTAAAATATTAGCATATCTACCAAATTTCGGTGCGTAAGATAATTACAGTCCGCACTCGGCCTCCCTGAGCAGCTGCACTTTAATTATTTTAACTGATTTATACCTAAAAAACGTTGGGTGGAAACCTGCCAATTGTTTTAAGATACGAATAGTTTTGTGTAATTCCTGACAAATACAGATTTCGGGGCACTATATGTACTAAAACACGCCGAATCAGCTATATCGAACATTGCAATTTTAGAATCTTCCTCCCTCTTGTATAAATGTCTGCGGACGGCGGTGCTGTATAAACTCCCTGAATAATTTTCTACATTATGTTAAAAATATAAAATGTCTTCTGAAACAACCTGCATTTAATTTTCAAGCGTTAAACCATCCTTTAACAGTCTACCATGAACAAATACAGTCAAATTCAAAGTCGTGTACCCACTCGCATGTAACTTTCTCGACTTACTAAATGTTGCTATACTTGACATAATTCACGGAATTCAAAACCTTTACTGCTTTAGCGGTCATTAATTATCTCATTTTAGTACTCATAAAATTAACTGAGAATTTAATAAGTACACAACATTTTACGCTACAGTTTTTAAGATTAAAGTCATTTAATATAGTACAGGTGAATGACATTTTGCAGGCCCTTTTCTTTCTCGGATGTTTTCAGCGCTGCTTTGTTATACGCGTTTTTTAAACGCACACATTGGTCGCTTTTCCCGGCTTCACTGAATGTCTCTCCTAATTCTCGGTCGGCGCAGTCGAGATCCACTTAACTCTTTCTTTTTTTGTTAATTAGCGACTGCGCGCTGTATTATGCCACCTCCCACAGGGTACGTGTAACGAATGACCTGCGATTTCGACGCGAAGTTTCCGGCTACGTAGCAGTGTGTCGTAATGGGACATTAATGCGTGCGGCCGCGTCCTCCACAGGGATGGTGTGGCGCAGCCAACCTTGCGCCTCGTCACGACAGGGGACAATGACGGCGCGATCATTAAAAGCGAGAGCGCCAGCCTTAACGAAGCGCAGCTCGCGAGTCCGGACAAAGCGGCGAGTGTCCCGGGCCAGCGCTGCGTGCCGCGTGCCGCGTGTCTGTGCGTGGAGTGCGTGCCGCGTATTGATCCCGTGGCGAGGCTTATCGCGTTGCGGGCGCCGGCATCTGGCCGGGATAACTGCTCTGGCACTCGCCCGCAGGGACCGCGGACCAGCTTCGCAGGCACTCGCGTCAACAGACCCAACACTTCACGAGAATCTACAAGGCCGATCATTAAAACTGCAGAACCGTAGAGGTGGCATGAAACAAACATCGAAGTTGCATGAAGCCTACTACGTGCTTCGATGTGCTGATGTTAAACTTATACTCGAAAATAAAAAATTTCTCTTCTTTAGAACCATTTTTCTTGATATTCCATGTCTGCATTATAGTTCGTCTGTTGTCACTTATTTTGCAGCCCAAATACCGGAGCTCATCTACTACTAACAGTATCTAATTTCCTAACCTAACATCTTTACCATCACCTGATTCAATTCGACTACATTACATTACCTTTGTTGTAACAATGATGTTCATCTTATCTACACTACTGGCCATTAAAATTGTTACACCAAGAAGAAATGCAGATGATAAACGTGTATTCATTGGGCAAATATATTATTCTAGAACTGACATGTGATTACATTTTCACGCAATTTGGGTGCATAGATCCTGAGAAATCAGTACCCAGAACAAACCACCTCTGGCAGCAATAACGGCCTTGATACGCCTGGGCATTGAGTCAAACAGAGCTTGGATGGCGTGTACAGGTACAGCTGCCCATGCAGCTTCAGCACGATACCACAGTTCATCAAGAGTAGTGACTGGCGTATTGTGACGAGCCAGTTGCTCGCCCACCACTGACCAGACGGGGTTTTCAATTGGTGAGAGATCTGGAGAATGTGCTGGCCAGGGCAGCTTTCGAACATTTTCTGTATCCATAAAGACCCGTACAGGACCTGCAACATGCGGTCGTGCATTATCCTGCTGAAATGTAGGGTTTCGCAGGGATCGAATGAAGGGTAGAGCCACGGGTCGTAACACATCTGAAATGTAACGTCCACTGTTCAAAGTGCCGTCAGTCCGAACAAGAGGTGACAGAGACGTGTAACCAATGGCACCCCATACCATCACGCCGGGTGATACGCCAGTATGGCGATGACGAATACACGCTTCCAATGTGCGTTCGCCGTGCTGTCGCCAAACACGGATGCGATCCTCATAATGCTGTAAACAGAACCTGGATTCATGCGAAAAAATGACGTTTTGCCATTCGTGCACCCAGGTTCGTCGTAGAGTACACCATCGCAGGCGCTCCTGTCTGTGAAGCAGCGTAAAGGGTAACCGCAGCCATAGTCTCTGAGCTGATAGTCCATGCTGCTGCAAACGTCGTCGAACTCTTCGTGCAGATGGTTGTTGTCTTGCAAACGTCCACATCTGTTGACTCAGGGATCGAGACGTGGCTGCACGATCCGTTACAGCCATGCGGATAAGATGCCTGTCATCTCGACTGCTAGTGATACGAGGCCGTTGGGATCCAGCACGGCGTTCCGTATTACCCTTCTGAACCCACCGATTCGATATTCTGCTAACAGTCATTGGATCTCGACCAACGCGAGCAGCAATGTCGCTATACTATAAACCGCAATCGCGATAGGCTACAATCCGACCTTTATCAAAGTCGGAAACGTGATGGTACGCATTTCTCCTCCTTACACGAGGCATCACAACAACGTTTCATCCGACAATGCCGGTCAACTGTTGTTTGTGTATGAGAAATCGGTTGGAAACTTTCCTCATGTCAGCACGTTGTAGGTGTCGCCACCGGCGCCAACCTTGTGTGAATGCTCTGAAAAGCTAATCATTTGCATATCACAGCCTCTTCTTCCTGTCGGTTAAATTTCGCGTCTGTAGCACGTCATCTTCGTGGTGTAGCAATTTTAATGACCAGTAGTGTATTTTCAAGGCAGTATTCACTCCGTTCAACTGATATTCTAAGTCGTTTGTTGTCTACGTCTGAATTACAGTTTCATCGAGAAAACTTAAAATTTTTACTTTTTCTCCCTAAACTATGATTCCCTTTCTAAATTTGTCTTTGGTTTTCTTTATTGATTGCTCTATACACCACTTCAACAACATGGGGAATATACAGCATCACCATAATTAAATTTCCAGTTTCACAACTCTGTAGGAAAAGAACCAAAACCCAGAATGACGTCAAATTTGAACAGAATATTGTTGACGCAGGGAGGAACGTCAAGGAACAGAAAAAAATTGACCCATAGGTGTATACACATCGATAGATGCGCGGCACACGACTGTTCCTCAGTTTGCGTCCAGACGCCCAAGATGATTGTTTCCATAAGTATCGTGCGCTGCTCGTAAAGCGGTGACTGTGCACTAATGGCCCTGAAAATTTCGCGCCATTCAAAAAAAGGCGCTGGTTCGATGTCTGCTAAGAATCTGGCGAAAACGGTTACAAAATTCAGGACACATTATTTTGAAGTGCAGTGTGGCAGAGAGAGGGAAAAAGTTGATCCGTCGTCTCTCGAAGATATGGCAGGAGGGGTCGAGTGAGCAGTGGTGTGCAGACGTGTTAGTGCACGGGGGGTGGACACGCCTCGGAGCACGCTGCATAAAATTCTACGAAACAGCCTGCATTGCTGTCCATACAAAATCACCCGCGTTCAGGAGCTGCTTCTTGCTGACTGCCAACAGAACAGCCGATCGCTTAGGAATTTCTTACTCGCGTGGAAGTAGACAGTAATTGGCCACGGGACGTTCTGTGGACAGACGAAGCACATTCCCATCTCCAACGACATGGTAATACGCGGAACTGCAGAATATGAGCAACGGAAAATCCGCGCACACACCAATCGCTACCACTTCACTCTGCAACGGTAACTATGTGGTGCGGGTTACGGCACCGTTTATCGTAGAGCCGTATTTCTTCGAGGAAGCGAGCCCTGCAGGTACTGTTACTTGAACCGTCAGTGGTAAATGCTATCAGAGTCTTTTGCACACCAATGTCATTCCAACCCTTCGACGCCGTGGACTTATGGGTAGGGTCATTTTTATGCTAATGTCGCTCCTCCGCGCGGTACACATCCAATGAAGCGGCTGCTGTAGAGGCACTTCGGAAATGCTAGAGTTGTCAGCCATCATTTCCCTACAGTCAGACCGATCAGATTACCAGTCTTAACCTGTGTGACTTCCGGGTGTGAGGGCTGCCTGAGAGATGTGTTCGGCAGTCAAATTACGAACGCAGTTGAAGCCACGCATTCCGCAACACATCCTTAAAGTGTCCCCGGAGACACTCCGATCTGTTGTGGAACATGCTGTTTCTTCATTTGTGGCAGAAAACAGTGAACAGCATCTTGACAATGTCTGCGCCAGTCTCATGACAACTGGAAACCGATTTCTATGTTGCTTTTTATGCGGTTTCTGGCCTCAGGACAATTGAAAACCGATATTTGCCATCCGATGTGGTACGACCTAGCCGTGGTGGATTAGCTTACCTAACAGTACCATGACTATTCACTGCCGAACTTGGGTGTAGCCGTGCACGTTGATCAGTACGGATGGTGTAATGTGCAACTCAGACTATAGTCGTCGCATTGCGATTTATCTGTCATTTGTAGCTCACCCCATTTCACGCTATTCAAATTTGACGTCATTCTGACCAGTGGTTCGCTTTTCACCGCGTTTGAAACTAGAACTTTACCTATGGACACCCTTTTATATTCTTCGAGTCTCATAACTACCGTCTTGTTTCTGTACAAGTTGTAAATAACTGTTAGCTCGCTGTGTGTTTTATCCGTTATAACTTCAAAGCGGTACTACCAATAAACAAAATTGCATTATGTTCAAACGCTATGTGAATTTCGAATAGAGTTTTCACGAATGCATAAATGGCAGTAGGAGCACGGTCAGAAAAGCACGTGTATTGTTGAGTGAGTGGTGCCGTGTGGACAGCAGCGGAAGTGAGTGCCGCTGGAAGGGAACGGCCTGTCAGCTCTGCGGAAGCCCTAGAGAGCAGTGCGCCTGCGGCAGCCGGCAGCCGGCAGCCCCCTCACTCACTCTTAGCAATAAGCGCTGCAGACAGGGCACGTGCCCAGCGTGGCTGTCCTCGTGCACCTGATTTGCGGTGCCTCCGGCCGAACGAGTATGAAGTCTAGGGTGAATCTTTACAGGGTTATTATAGTTTATCTGTCTTGAGCTGACTGCAATGTAATTAAAAAGAATTACACCAGACGCGTTTCGCTTTTATTTATAAAACATCTTCTGCGGCATTCTGTGAAATGGATACAAACGTTTGTACATTTATTTTTTGATTCTTTTAGGTTGAAAACAGCGTTTTCTTTATGAAGTTAGTCTGTAAGCTACTTACGGTGTTTCTTTACATAGCCTGCACCTTCCCCTCTTGCTAGCAGTGGTTGATGTCGACAGGCTTCATTTCACATCTGCAGTTTTTTGTTTGGCATTTTGCGTTATTTCCTGCGCTGCACTATTTATAATTGACTTTCTTAACCGTTTTTCATTCATCACTACTACAGTCTTTATGCCTATTCGTTTGTTTTCGTTCATGTTGTGTTGCCAACCTACGAAACGATTTTGTGTGTGTTTCATAGGTTGGCAACACTCGCAACGTTGTTTTGTTGCACAAAAAAAGAACGTATCACTGAAAGTTGTATTTCACGGGAACAACCAATAACTGTTGTCTTTCTGGTCTGGAGTGCTGCCGAAACCAACGAGCCGCAACGTCAGACCGTAGGTTTTGTCCTCGGGCGTGATATTCGAATGTTCGACGTCAGATCTCGAGAAATCTTTGGAATCGAGAAATTCTCAGTTCTCTGTTTTCGAAACGGCAACACTAGTGGGTACTGCGATGAATGCTTGTGCGTAGTAGAGTTGTGTTTATGTTGTTATGGAAAAGCGCCGAAAATAAAAGGAAAAGAAAAAGCAAGTGTTGCAAACCGACGAGAATACAACCCTCGAAGGTTTGGCGTGTCCTTTTAGGCTGATCACCATCAACAGTGTCACGTCACCTCCATGATATAAGACAACGATTTTGCCCAAGACACTGGCGCAAGGCTACGTTTTCAGGAACATTACATCACCTCTCCTCCTTCTATTCAAATGGTGGTGCTGAAAATTTCGTTTACCACCAAGCTTCGAACCTGCTGCCTCAGACTCGGGCAATATCTAAGACTGCGGAAGTGAGTGGAAGTTAATCGGGCGATAGAAATGGAAAAATGACGACAGAAGTGAGAAAATGACGATAGAAACGGAAAAATGACTTGGAGTAGGCGAATGCAACGAATTTCAATTGGAAATTCTTCCGAGGTTTTTCAGTCTAGGGACAATCGTCTTAAAGCGACGTTACTTGATTTTTTTACTCATCAGAAACCGAAACTTTGCTTAAGGACGAAGTTGTTACTCCGCTGATAATACGTATGGACTTTGTAAGGGACTTTGCGATATGAATTTATGGTAAAAGGAACAGACATCATATGTTATACACATGAATCCCACAAATTATACGAAGCTGTCGATATTGAGGAACATGAATGAGATTTTCACTCTGCAGCGGAGTGTGCTCTGATATGAAACTTCCTGGCAGATTAAAACTGTGTGCCGGACCGAGACTCGAACTCGGGACCTTTGCCTTTCGCAGGCAAGTGCTCTACCAACTGAGCTACCCAAGCATGACTCACTACCCGTCCTTGCAGCTTTACTTCCGCCAGCACCTCGTCTCCTACCTTCCAAACTTTACAGAAGCTCTCCTGCGAACCTTGCAGAACTAGCACTCCTGGAAGAAAAGATATTGCGGAGACATGGCTTAGCCACAGCCTGGGGGATGTTTCCAGAATGAGATTTTCACTCTGCAGCGGAGTGTGCGCTGATATGAAACTTCCTGGCAGATTAAAACTGTGTGCCGGACCGAGACTCGAACTCGGGACCTTTGCCTTTCGCGGCCAAATGCTCTTTCACTTGCCCGCGAAAGACAAAGGTCCCGAGTTCGAGTCTCGATCCGGCACACAGTTTTAATCTGCCAGGAAGTTTCAATGAGGAACATGCTTGTCTCGGCAGGTTCCTTATAATGAGCATGTGTCACTTTTGTCAACACGGCATTACCTTTCGGAATTTTAGCTGAAGACGGCGCTACGTGCCAGACAATCTAAAACATATTGTATTCGAAGTGTGTTTCACTCTCCTCGATTCGCACTGTCACTAGTATTCCAGAATTGTTGCAAGCGAAAAATTGCCCACCATCACAGCTGAGTGGCAGCCTTTTTGCGGTGGCCAGCTAGCCTTACCAAGGGGTATCCGAAGTAATTTTCAAATAACAGTGGATGTGATGAGATCAATCTCAAATAGACACTCATCCTGCAAAACACGAGTCAGATTGTTAGCATGTCATCCAGTATCTGTAGACTGTTCAGGTTAGAGAATAGTATGCAGGCCCAGTGCTGTGATAATACGAGGATAAGAGATGAAACAGATGGCCTGCTTCACTTAATAGCAGCAGCATTTGTTTCCGGCTTATAATCGGATTCCGATAAGGCTCTGATGACAGAAAATCATCACCCCTCATAACAAAACAAAAAAGGCGCTTGAATGGTTGCCAGCTTCCTATTTGTGCAGTGTGTGACTTCGGCTGAAATGAATTCGGGTTCAACACGTGTGGTGGTCAGTACGTAAGTTTCCTTGGAGAGCATTTAAACCCCTTCACGTAGGTCACGTACCATTAAAACGACGGGGGAATACCGACAGGATGACGCACGCGCTTTTTCAGCAGATAACATTCAGACTTCGCTTGTTCAACATCTTTAAGAATTTCAAGCAATAGTCTACCCATTCTATCGCCTAATCGACTAATTATGTGATGTGGCCGTGAGATCTGCTCGTACTGGCGTTACTCTACCTGCCAAATATCAGAGTCATTATCAGTCATTCGAACAAAATGGCTTAATGATCATGTGTCCATTTTTTTTAGTCAGTGTCATGTTGAGATACCACACTTAGGACAGTTGGACTACGAGACTAAAATGTTGTAGCTCTCGCATGACAGATCTAGTGAGCGATTCTGAGGACTGGTTACTGTAGAACTCGAATTTTACACGATCACCTTTCCCGTCCTCTGACGTAGTGTTGCGCCGTATTAAACTAACTGGAGGTAAGGTACGTGTCATGGACGCAGCGGTGTAAGTTCTTGCTTCCTGTCAAGTTTTTACGCTTTTAATCTTTGCTACGGCCTCCATTCGTAACAACCAGACCGATTATTTAGCAGATTAAGGCTTGAGGCCAGATATTTAGCTGTACGAACGAAGCTACTTGATTGCGTCTTACGGTGAGACTCAGAGCTTCAATCAGTCATTGGCTTTCCTCGACATGTTGCTACAGCCGAACCGGAAAGCGACTGGGGTTGGACACTGTTTCGGTTGTCATAGTAGAACACGTTTCGTCAAGGTTCACGTCTCGTTAGGGTGCAGCTGTTAGAGCCGGAGCACTGAGTCTGTTCTGAGAAGGAAGGAGTCAGAAGTGTCTTGTGGTCCTGTTAGTGAGGCATCTCGTCATTATTCTAAAGGGATTTAGCTCTAAAATAAGATATCTGGGCGGGGATTTTTATGATATCTAAAAAATGAGTAAATCGCTTTACTGCTACGCTATCACGAGCGGATGAAAGGGTGAAGGAAAGACAGAGACGAGCATTCACGGATGGATGCATGAAACAGCCTCGGGCATTCTGGCGACGTCTAGTTCACCTCCTTATCTAGTAAGCTAGCGTAATATGCGTTAAACTGTTCAAAAGGAAGTAAAATTGGGGTTTAAAGGCACGCTGACGTCGAGTTCGTTGGAGACGCAGTACAACTTCGGATTGAGCAAAGATAAAGACAGAAACCATACGCGTCTAAAATAAAAATCCAAGCAGCTCGCTGACGAATCACTGTACTCCTGTTGTACGGCGATACGAAAATCGTAATTAAGTTGACAACAGAAGTCCATTAGCGACAGTCTCTACAGCATGTATGAACTGCTGGGGTGGCACAAGCTGGTTTTCCGTGTGTGGGCGCTGCATCGTGCAGCGGGATCAATACGAGCGGTCCAGCCCACCTGCAGGGGACACGTCTGCTCAAGGGCAGGGCGGGGGGACTGGGGAACCAACTCCCGCTTCTTTCAAGGGGACAGGTCGGAAGTTGCCCGAAACAAGAAGGCGAACTTAAGACATTATCTTTTCTTCAATGGGGGCCACAGTCATATATGACTTATTAAGAGTCGTCATTATTACTATTGTTAAAAATAATTTTGTTAAAATAATGTCATTTACAAATCCGGCTTGCAATTTCAGCCTTTGCACCAATTTCAGGATCAAAAATTTCGTGCTTACTTCTTCTTCTTCTTCTTAAGTCTCTGTCTTCTTGTGAAGGTTAGCGATCCACCAGATCTTGACAGTACAGAATGGAAAGCTTTTTCTGGTGTCCAGGATGATCCCCAGATGTGTCCGCGGTAGAACGTGTGTGACCAGCTCGACCATCAGCCTCACACCACTGCCAGTATCTGGGATGTAACGGACCAGTTACAACAGTTATGCGGCAGCTTGCCTCAGAAGAGATAAAAGGGCTTTCTAACACCCTTCCCAACCGAATCAGTGCACGCTTCCAGACCAGAGAGGCTGCAAGCCATGCTGGTAAGTGGACTCGTACTGCCAAGTTCTTTGTAAGTTTGACCCGACTGCGTATTCACTGATGTAACATCACGTACTCTCGCAAGTGAAGTTTCGTTTTGTTTCCTCCTCCACTTCTGTATGCTTCACTTTTTCTGTCAGTCAGTCTAATTGCGTCTAGCGTGCCTGCCTCAGACGTGCACGGAGCTGGAACTTGTCTTTGGCAGCTTTCCAGCACGTCCCATGTTCGGAAGTGTTGTTCCACGAAGCTGAGAATTAAACATTTCCGGGTCGATAGATACACAACAAGTTTTATCGCACCTGTACCTCGGGGCTGTGAATTGCAGTGGTTTTATCCTTGGGGGATTGCACGCTATCTCATGACATGTAGCGAGTTGTAAAGCCAACTCTCACAGCCGTTCATCCCTCAGCACCGCGGAAGAACTTCTGCAGTTATGGGAAGACGAGACCAGAAGTCAGTCTTAACTTTAAGCTCTGAGACGGTTAATGATTCGGATTTAGGTGGATCAGTCGTTGCAGCAGTGGCTGCGAAACACGGTACTAGCAGAGCACACAGTAAGTCTTCTCATAAATGATATTTTGAGTAACGAAAAGATAATTATTGCTTGTCACTGGGCTCGTTTACTCGAAGTACCATGTAAGTGGTTTAGCTTCTCTGCATCCACATATACACTCCGCGAGCCACTTGGAGTGCATGGTAGAGGGTACAATGTACACGTATTATCGATGTTGTGTCCTGTACTGTTCGCAGAATGAACGAAGGAGAAGCTATAGTCTATACGCAACTGTACGAATCCTATTCTCTGTTATGAATAAAGTAAGAGCATATGGACTATCAGACCAATTGTGTGATTGGATTGAAGGGTTCCTAGACAACAGAACGCAGCATATCATTCTCAAAAGAGAGAAGTCTTCAGAAGTAATAGTGATTTTAGGTGTGCCGCAGGGGACTGTCGTAGGACCGTTGCTATTAACAATATACATAAATGAACTTGTGGATAACATCGGAAGTTAACTGAGGCTTTTTGCGGATGATGCTGTGGTATATCGAGAGGTTGTAACAATGGAAAATTGTACTGAAATGCAGGAGGATCTGCAACGAATTGACGCATGGTGCAGGGAATGGCAATTGAATCTCAATGTAGACAAGTGTAATGTGCTGCGAATACAAAGAAAGAAGGATCCTTTATCATTTAGCTACAATATAGCAGGTCAGCAACTGGAAGCAGTTAATTCCATAAATTATCTGGGAGTAGGCATTAGGAGTGATTTAAAATGGAATGACCATATAAAATTAATCGTCGGTAAAGCAGATGCCATACTGAGATTCATTGGAAGAATCCTAAGGAAATGCAATCCGAAAACGAAGGAAGTGGGTTATAGTACACATGTTCGCCCGCTGCTTGAATACTGCTCACCGGTGTGGGATCCGTACCAGATAGAGTTGATAGAAGAGATAGAGAAGATCCAACGGAGAGCAGCGCGCTTCGTTACAGGATCATTTAGTAATCGCGAAAGCGTTACGGAGATGATAGGTAAACTCCAGTGGATGACTCTGCAAGAGAGACGCTCAGTAGCTCGGTACGGGCTTTTGTTGAAGTTTCGAGAACATACCTTCACTGAGGAGTCAAGCAGTATATTGCTCCCTCCTACGTATACCTCGCGAAGAGACCATGAGGGTAAAATCAGAGAGATTAGAGCCCACACAGAGGCAAACCGACAATCTTTCTTTCCGCGAACAATACTAGACTGGAATAGAAGGGAGAACCGATAGAGGTACTCAAGGTACCCTCCGCCACACACCGTCAGGTGGCTTGCGGAGTATGGATGTAGATGTAGATGTTATTCCCACGAACCCAACGCGAGATACACTATAGTGATACTATAACGGCCGCGCAGACTTTTTCGAAAACAAGTCCTCTAACTTTACTCAATACGGTTTCGCAGGAACTACACCTTTTTACTTCCAAGAATTCTCATTTAAGTTCGCCAATCATTTCTGTCTAGAACGGAATGGGAAGACACATTCTCAGTAGGTGGCACGATGAAAGTACCGAGCGTGCTTTGAAGTAAAGGAGAGGCCGCAGCCAACCCTGTTCCCGGAGCGCAGGCAGCAGTCGGCTGTCCCCCTGCTATGCCTGCAAAGCGCCCACGCGCTCCGCTCTGCTCTGCTCTGGCAGTAACGATCCGGCCCGCGAGCTCCAGCCGGCGAGAGCCTGTCACCCTGCGCTCCCCTTACTCTGCTCCCGTGGCTGTCTGCCCACGTTACACACGTCGATAACATCTCCAAGTCGGCCGACTTCTAGATATTTCCTATAACTCGTTCTACGCTGTACTGTTTTCAAATACTTGCGACGAACGTATCACAATTATACGAGGCAAGAGTTCTACATCTACATCTACATCTACGTGATTACTCTGCAATTCACATTTAAGTGCTTGGCAGAGGGTTCATCGAAACACAATCATACCATCTCTCTACCATTCCACTCGCGAACAGCGCGCGGGAAAAACCAACACCTAAACCTTTCTGTTCGAGCTCTGATTTCTCTTACTTTATTTTGACGATCATTCCTACCTATGTAGGTTGGGCTCAACAAAATATTTTCGCATTCGGAAGAGAAAGTTGGTGACTGAAATTTCGTAAATAGATCTCGCCGCGACGAAAAACGTCTTTACTTTAATGACTTCCATCCCAACTCGCGTATCATATCTCCCACACTCTCTCCCCTATTACGTGATAATACAAAACGAGCTGCCCTTTTTTGCACCCTTGCGATGTCCTCCGTTAATCCCACCTGGTAAGGATCCCACACCGCGCAGCAATATTCTAACAGAGGACGAACGAGTGTAGTGTAAGCTGTCTCTTTAGTGGACTTGTTGCATCTTCTAAGTGTCCTGCCAATGAAACGCAACCTTTGGCTCGCCTTCCCCACAATATTATCTATGTAGTCTTTCCAACTGAAGTACACCCAGGTACTTAGTTGAACTGACAGCCCTGGGAATTGTACTATTTATCGAGTAATCGAATTCCAACGCATTTCTTTTCGAATTCATGTGGATCACCTCAAACTTTTCGTTATTTAGCGTCAACTGCCACCTGCCACACCATACAGCAATCTTTTCTAAATCGCTTTGCAACTGATACTGGTCTTCGGATGACCTTACTAGACGGTAAATTACAGCATCATCTGCGAACAATCTAAGAGAACTGCTCAGGTTGTCACCCAGGTCATTTATATAGATCAGGAACAGCAGAGGTCCCAGGACGCTTCCCTGGGGAACACCTGATATCACTTCAGTTTTACTCGATGATTTGCTCCAAAACCCTACTGCAAACCGACGTCAATGATATAAGCCTGTAGTTCGATGGATTACTCTTACTACCCTTCTTAAACACTGGTGCGACCTGCGCAATTTTCCAATCTGTAGGTACAGATCTATCGGTGAGCGAGCGGTTGTATATGAGTGCTAAGTAGGGAGCTATTGTATCAGCGTAATCTGAAAGGAACCTAATCGGTATACAATCTGGACCTGAAGACTTGCCCGTATCAAGCGATTTGAGTTGCTTCGCAACCCCTAAGGTATCTACTTCTAAGAAACTCATGCTAGCAGCTGTTCGTGTTTCAAATTCTGGAATATTCCATTCGTCTTCCCTGGTGAAGGAATTTCGGAAAACTGCGTTCAATAACTCCGCCTTAGCGGCACAGTCGTCGGTAACAGTACCATCGGCACTGCGCAGCGAAGGTATTGACTTGCCGTTGTTGAAAATATTTGTAATCTCTCATCACCCCGACGAATAGTGACCGGGGGCTCATGGAACGAACACTAACATGTTTTTCCAACATCGATGAAGTCTGATATCGCCAGACTGGATCACCCGATCTGCGTTGATAGAAAAAAACTCTCAGCACCAAGATACGAGGGTAATCCCAAAAGTAAGGTCTCCTATTTTTTATAAGTACATAGACCTGTTTATTTCTACAACGGTTTACATCAGTTTACAGCTTGAACATTTAGCTATTTTTCGACATAATCACCATTTCTGTCGATGCATTTTTATAGACGCTGTGGCAGTTTTTTGTATGCCCATGTCATACCAGCTCGCCGCCAGCTCCGCGGCTTTAGCGAAGAAGGATGCCGCCACTGGCGTGATTGTTGCTTGGTCTCAGGTGTAAAGTGGAATGCATAGGTTTCGTCACCCGTGACAGTCGAGTCCAGAAAGTTGTCCTGTTCGGCTGCAAGGAGGTGAAGAAATGCGCGGGAAGCATCAACTCCTTGCCGCATGTGTTCCTCAGTCAGCAGGCGTGGCACCCATCTTGCGCACACCTTCCGGTAGTTCAATGTTTCCGTTAAGATTCTGTGAGCGGTGCTTCGGGAAACCTCAGGAATCAACGTGCAGAGATCATCCAGGGTGATCCGCCGAGCTTCACGCGTGCTTTGCTCAACCTTCAACACTGTCTCCTCAGAAATTGACGGTTTCCCGCTCCTTTGTTCGCCCTGAATTTCGGTCCGACCAGCTGCAAACTCTCTACATTTTTGACATCCATGCCCGACTCATCATACACTGCCGTCAATTGGTGATGGATTTCAATCGGCGCAGTGCCCTTTGCGTTCAAAAACCGAATAACTGCGAGCAATTTGCACTTGGGGGTAACATCCAACGGGAGCTCCATTCTCAACGGCTGCCAAGCCAAGACTGAGCGCCTCAGTGCGGCGTGCGCATGTTTACACACAGCGCGTGAAGCTCTCTTCATAACAGTGTGACCAATTGCCACACAGAGTTCTGTACTTATAAAAAAATAGGAGACCTTACTTTGGGGATTACCCTCGTATAATTAATGGGAAGTAACGAAATTTCGAGAATATACCTGCTTAAGTAAACTATTTAACTGATGAACGTTGCAGGATCGCAGGTTAATGTAAGCACGAGATGGAAAAAAAAAAAAACGTTCGAACAGGCTTGAAGGCCCACCGTACCGACCGACCGCCGTATCTTCCTCACTCATTATGCGTCACCGGATGGGAATACGGAGGGGCTTGCGGTCAGCACACCGCTCTTCCGGCCGTTGTCAATTTTCGTGGCAGGTGCCACAACATCTCAACCAAGTAGCTCCTCAGTTGCCCTGACAAGGGCTGAGTGCACCCAAGCGCGAGGTAAGCCATTGCAGATATGAAATGCTGACCTGTGTAATCGCTAGAATGTTGACTGCTAGCAAGCAAACTAGCATGCATTGTGGTGTACAGGTGCCGGATGTCAATTTGTGGGATGGGGATCCATGACTGTTGCACTTGGTCGGTCAATACAGGGGCCTTAATGCTGCGTGTATGACGCTGAAGTTGTCGTGCAATGATATCCCGTAAGTACTTCATTGGAGAGAAATCTGGTGATCGAGCAGGTCAAGCCAACATCTCGACACTCTGTAGAGCAGTTGGGGCAAAACTGCAGATGTGAGCGAGCGTTAATCTGTTGGAAACCAACCCCTGGAATGCTCCCTATGAATGGCAGCTCAGTAGGTCGGATCACCAGACCGACGTACAAATTTTCAGTCAGAGTGTCTGGGATAACCCACGGAGTGCTCCTGCTGTCATAGGAAATCGCCCTCCAGGCGATTACGCCAGGTGTAGATCCAGAGTGGGTAGCATGCAGACAGGTTAGTTGCAGGCCCTCAGCTGGCTTCCTTCTAACGAACACACGGCCATGACTGGCACCCAGGCAGAATCAGCTTTCACAAGAAAACACATCTCCTCCCTGCCCTCCAATAAGATCTCGCGTGACACCACTGAAGTCGCAAACGGCGGTGGTTTGGGGTCAGTGGAATGCACGCTGTCCTTGAAGTAACCAATTCGTAAAAGTTCGTAGTCTATTGTGATGCCAGCTTCTGCTCAGATTGCTGCTGCAGATGCAGTACGATGCGCTAGAGCCATATGACGAACACGACGGTCTTCCCTCTCGATAGTGGCCGTCGGGAGCCCGGTGTTCGTACGACCGTGCCTTACCGTGACCGCCACTGCCCGCAATCGTGTACGGTGGCTACATTTCTGGGAAAGTCTTTCTGCAGTGTCGCGGAAGGAACATCCAGCTTCTCGTAGCGCCATTACACGATCTCGTTCAAACTTGAGGTGTTCGTAATGGTGTCTTTGTCGCCTTAAAGGCATTCTTGACTAACGTCAGCTCACTAAGTCTGATCTCAAAGGTAACTAACGCTCTCGACGGTTACAGCATATATTTAAAGCAAACCTTATTCACACATCATAGTGGCACTACTACCACCCCTCTTATGGGACTGGCGCAAAATTTGAATGTACGTCATCTTTCAGACGTACAAACACGCCTACCAACTTTCGTTTCTCTTGCAAACTCCTCCTTGGTGTTGACATTTTTCCTGTCAGTGTACTTTGAAAAATACATTTCCCCTATACAGTTTTCTTGATCGGTATGGTTCCGCTTTACACCACTTTACCGGTTTTTCCTCTTATGAGCCATCATCAGGACTTAAAACACAGAAGACAGAATATAAAATTTCTATTTAATATAACGCACTAATAAGTGGAAGATAAGGTATAATTTAATTTTCTCTCTTTACCTTGCACTCTGTGATCCTTTATATTTAATAGTAATTCTGCATTTTATATTCTCTGACCAATGATGACTCATAAGAATTGAAACCATTGTAAGCTGTAAAATCTATGCAAAGCGATCAAGGCAGTTGCTAGTATAAAATATTTTTCGCATCGTTATTAATCACCGAAATATAAGCATCGACTAAAAAATAAGCAGATCTGTATGAGATAACTTCTATGCCATTACTGTTTCGTAAGTCTGAGAAGAACTTACGGTGTAATATACATATATAATTTTTCCTGTCGTTGTTGCGGCAGTTTCAAAGACGCAACGCCTTACTCCAGACACTGTCAAGTTCGCAGTATGGCCTGCCTCGGCGGCTCTAGTTTCTGTGGGACCGACAAATTCCCCTCATGCAGACCAAGAAATGTTCAACATAGATGTGATGTAATAACATTCTCCCCTGGTCTGTAGATTATTATGGATCCCACCTGAGGTCTGTATTGAAAAAAAAAGCTTATTTTATTATGGTGCACAGAGGCTTTTTTTCTACTAATTTTCCATAAAACTTTATGTGTTGTTACTTTATTTGCAATCGATTTCTAAACCTTTTACTGCTTCATCTTCAGGTACTTACATACAGTTATCAGAGTGTTATACACACGCAAGTAAATCTTGCTGCTGTACCACAGCATCATCTAATGTGGTAAATACGTATTTAGCACATTAGAGGATGCTATTGTTGTGCAACAGACTTACTTGCAGCTGTTATATCATGTCGATAACTGTTTCTAAGTGCCTGAAGATAAAGCCGTAAAAGGCTTCGAAATCGACTGCAAATAAACAACAGCGGAAAATTAGTACGAGAACAGCATTTGCGTCACATAACAAAGTAATTCACAGCCGAAGTCTTCAATATAATCCGTCGTGGAAGCATCAAGAGAAAAAAATTAAGGGGAATATAATTACGAAAATACGGTTCTGCCCTCCGCAAACACATTTTTCTTCTTTCTTAAGAATCACGTACGTTCTACATCTACAGGCATACTCCGGAGGGAACAGCAAGGTGCGTGGCGGAGGATACCATGAAGTCATTTCCTTTCCTGTTCCACGAGCATAAGAGCGAGAAAAAAGCTACTATCTATATGCCTTCGTATAAGTCCTAATTTCTCAAAAAAATGGTTCAAATGGCTCTGAGCACTATGGGACTCAACATCTTAGGTCATAAGTCCCCTAGAACTTAGAACTACTTAAACCTAACTAACCTAAGGACATCACACACACCCATGCCCGAGGCAGGATTCGAACCTGCGACCGTAGCAGTCCCGCGGTTCCGGACTGCAGCGCCAGAACCGCTAGACCACCGCGGCCGGCCTAATTTCTCATATATTGTTTTTGTGGTCCTTACGCGAAACGTACTTTGGCGGTAATAGAACCGCTCTGCAGTCAGCTTTAAAGGTCGGTTCTCTAAATTTTCTCAATAGTTCCCGAAGCACCTCCGTAATGCTAGCGCGTTGTTCGATCCTACGGGTAACAAATTTAGCAGCCCGCCTCTGAATTGCTTCGATGTATTCCTTTAATCCGACCCTGTGTGGAAGTAATTACTACGGAAGGCGAATGGTCGACTTCAGTTTGTTGGGAGAAACCTGGGGAAGTATGGTTCATGTTTAAAGGAAACCGCATATAGGACGCCAGTGTGACCCATTCTCGAATACTGTTCGAGTGTCGTATCTAGTATTAGAACAAATGTTTACGTTACATACCTAAGTCTTATATGTAAGTACAAATAAATTTTTGGTAATTTATCTTATCTCAATCAAGTGTGCAGTATAAAGTTTTGGTAATTTTTCTTCTCCCAACTCAGTTTGCAGCATATTATCGCGTAAAGCTTTTTTTTTTAATTTCTTCTTTGAAATTCAGGTGTGCGCCTTATATGCGGTAGCTGCTTATTTTCGGACTAATACGATACAACTGTGCAGAATCGTTCTGCGAAGGCGTCGACTGACTGGACGCACCGCGGTCGGCGCTGACCTGCCCGTGGGCCCGCTTTCCTCGGTCTGCCGCGACGACGCTCGCGCCCCGCGCTGCCGCTAACGATTTAATCTCTCTGCCCCCCCCCCTCCCCCTCGCCTTCCCTCCCGCACGCGGCGCAAATTGATTTAGGCCGGGCGGGCGGCCAGCTTCAGCGGCAGCGGCGGACAGCTTCCTTCCGCTGCGGCGCGCTCCATTACCAGCTGTCTGGCCTGTCCTGTCCTGTCCCGTCCACCCACACTCTGCTCTTCCGCTCTCGCTCATCGCCAGCCGAGCAACGAGACCCGGTGGGGCAGATACAGTGGTGCCACTAGGCTACGGCAGTCAGGGCGCGTCTCACTGGTGCCTTTTTTATGGGGAAAAAGTTTCGTGACACGCGCAAAGAAATGAGCAAGATCAAAAGGAAAAGGAAATAGGGACGACGAAGATAAATGGGGAAGAAGATGATTATGATGATGATGAAGAGGGAGAAATAAGAGGAGGTGAAGAATGAGAAGAGTAATGATTGAAGGGCAGTAAGGTGGGAAGGGATGGTGAAGTATGAAAGGAAATCATGAGGAATAAAGGTGTGACATAAAGCCACGTAGGAGACTACTGACCATTATGGTACAAATGTCCAGATCTGCAATTAAGCTGGCTAGGTCACGTAAAAAGTCAAAGATCAGGCGAAGAATGCCTCCATTGATCACAGAGTATGCACGACACGTTTCGAAATTACACTCCTGGAAATTGAAATAAGAACACCGTGAATTCATTGTCCCAGGAAGGGGAAACTTTATTGACACATTCCTGGGGTCAGATACATCACATGATCACACTGACAGAACCACAGGCACATAGACACAGGCAACAGAGCATGCACAACGTCGGCACTAGTACAGTGTATATCCACCTTTCGCAGCAATGCAGGCTGCTATTCTCCCATGGAGACGATCGTAGAGATGCTGGATGTAGTCCTGTGGAACGGCTTGCCATGCCATTTCCACCTGGCGCCTCAGTTGGACCAGCGTTCGTGCTGGACGTGCAGACCGCGTGAGACGACGCTTCATCCAGTCCCAAACATGCTCAATTGGGGACAGATCCGGAGATCTTGCTGGCCAGGGTAGTTGACTTACACCTTCTAGAGCACGTTGGGTGGCACGGGATACATGCGGACGTGCATTGTCCTGTTGGAACAGCAAGTTCCCTTGCCGGTCTAGGAATGGTAGAACGATGGGTTCGATGACGGTTTGGATGTACCGTGCACTATTCAGTGTCCCCTCGACGATCACCAGTGGTGTACGGCCAGTGTAGGAGATCGCTCCCCACACCATGATGCCGGGTGTTGGCCCTGTGTGCCTCGGTCGTATGCAGTTCTGATTGTGGCGCTCACCTGCATGGCGCCAAACACGCATACGACCATCATTGGCACCAAGGCAGAAGCGACTCTCATCGCTGAAGACGACACGTCTCCATCCGTTCCTCCATTCACGCCTGTCGCGACACCACTGGAGGCGGGCTACACGATGTTGGGGCGTGAGCGGAAGACGGCCTAACGGTGTGCGGGACCGTAGCCCAGCTTCATGGAGACGGTTGCGAATGGTCCTCGCCGATACCCCAGGAGCAACAGTGTCCCTAATTTGCTGGGAAGTGGCGGTGCGGTCCCCTACGGCACTGCGTAGGATCCTACGGTCTTGGCGTGCATCCGTGCGTCGCTGCGGTCCGGTCCCAGGTCGACGGGCACGTGCACCTTCCGCCGACCACTGGCGACAACATCGATGTACTGTGGAGACCTCACGCACCACGTGTTGAGCAACTCGGCGGTACGTCCACCCGGCCTCCCGCATGCCCACTATACGCCCTCGCTCAAAGTCCGTCAACTGCACATACGGTTCACGTCCACGCTGTCGCGGCATGCTACCAGTGTTAAAGACTGCGATGGAGCTCCGTATGCCACGGCAAACTGGCTGACACTGACGGCGGCGGTGCACAAATGCTGCGCAGCTAGCGCCATTCGACGGCCAACACCGCGGTTCCTGGTGTGTCCGCTGTGCCGTGCGTGTGATCATTGCTTGTACAGCCCTCTCGCAGTGTCCGGAGCAAGTATGGTGGGTCTGACACACCGGTGTCAATGTGTTCTTTTTTCCATTTCCAGGAGTGTGTACTCTGGGGTATAGAGTGGTGCGGCAACTGTCGTCGTAGGAAATCTGATAGGAGCAGAAATGATTGGCGAACAAGTTAATACATTAAGTAGAAGATTTACTTAACTTGTATTTCTCCAAGCGTATGAAGACTTATTACAAAAAAATGCAGCAAGAAATAGAGCACAAACGATGGAGTTGTAGCGAAGAGGCTCCAAGCATACGTGGGGTGATTGGCTACCGCCGGACATCCTGTACCGCAGTACCAGAGGACACTTGTGTAACGTAGCCACTCGACGTGTGGCTCAGTGGGCGCGCACCATTGGGTCCGCCAGATCCCGCGCGACCGCTATCGACGTCAGATAGGACCTTTTAGTTCCGTAACGAACTTAAAGTCGACGGTAGGGTGGTATCAATATGTGACACCACAATTTCCATCTTAAGGAATCTATGTGCAAAGGAAGCACAAGCACAAGAGCATTACTAGTTGTGTATGTAATCTGAGATGACAGACTACATCTTGGATTTCTGAAAATAGAAATAATCCTGAAATGCGGCATGCATACTTCGTGATCAGTAAAGTCTTTCTTCACATGCTGTTTGCCTTTTTATACGACCTAGCCATCTTCAGATTTACAAATGGCTCACGAAATTCGGACTGGACTGTGATAACCTACGGTTCTAAAAGACCTATCCCTTCATGTTACCTACGAGCTTGTTTCTTGTTTTCAGCTCCTTAATGAAGCCAGTTCCGTTATACCAAGCTGTGGTGGCTCACCTCGCCTGAACATTACTTCCGTTACCAAGTGCATCCCGAAGATGGTGCTCCTGTACTTTGATGTATTGGAAGCATATGACTGGATCCTATTTAAGATACTTTTACACGAGTGACTTTCTTGTTCCATTCGACTACTTGTGCAAATGAGTCTACTATAGTGCCCCTGCGGTTCGATACATGCACTGAGCCTCGCCTGTCACAAGTGTGTTGTCAGAGCCGTCTACTGTGCAGCGCAGTGAAAGATAAGTTTCTGACGGACCATCCTTTTTTACGAAAAACTCGAAATATAGTAAAAAGGGAGTATGAACAAAGAAGGATAATAGAGTTTATTAATGACCAAATCAAAATCATAAAGAATGTTTTTGACAAAGATCGCAAGGTAAATTCTCCGCACTCTTGAGAACTGAAAGAATAGGAAACGGGTTGTCCAAACATTATAAAATATCTACATTTGTTTCTAAGGCCAAGATCACAAAAAATTTCTTAATTTACAAACAACCGGTTTCGACTGACTTTGCTGACATATTCAGTTTTCAAAAATTTTTGTTATAAAATATATTCGTTTTGAGCTGGACCTCATGCCAAGTTATTCAAGTTCAAGATGAGCACATTTCATTACAAAAAATTTTGAAGACCTGAAGATCTTATCAAAGTATGTCGAAAGTGTCCGTAAATAAATAACTTTTTATGCGATCTTGGCTTTAGAAAGTTTCTGCCAAATAAAACAGACAGCTCCTTCTGATTTCTTAAAATGAGAAAATTCAATCATTTCTACGTTTATGTGCACAAGGAAATATATGCTTACCAAATGTAAAACAATAATTACGTAGCAGTAAACAGGTGCCGTTTTACTTTTTTCTTTTGTATCTTGTTTTCTTTGTAAGTGTGAAATAACATCGAAAATTACTTTTCTCGTTAAATATGTCTTAGTATTTCATTACTGGAACATTTTCATTTTTTAAAGGTTTGCCTACTCACATTCTTGTTTATGAATAGTGCGAGCTTTTTCTATGTCCAGTTATTGAAAACTTAAATAGATTTTTTTGAGATCTTTCGTCTTTATTATGAGAGAAAAGTAGTAGGAAAATAGGAAAACATCAGGTCCTCGGTTTCTACACTCCTGGAAATTGAAATAAGAACACCGTGAATTCATTGTCCCAGGAAGGGGAAACTTTATTGACACATTCCTGGGGTCAGATACATCACATGATCACACTGACAGAACCACAGGCACATAGACACAGGCAACAGAGCATGCACAATGTCGGCACTAGTACAGTGTATATCCACCTTTCGCAGCAATGCAGGCTGCTATTCTCCCATGGAGACGATCGTAGAGATGCTGGATGTAGTCCTGTGGAACGGCTTGCCATGCCATTTCCACCTGGCGCCTCAGTTGGACCAGCGTTCGTGCTGGACGTGCAGACCGCGTGAGACGACGCTTCATCCAGTCCCAAACATGCTCAATGGGGGACAGATCCGGAGATCTTGCTGGCCAGGGTAGTTGACTTACACCTTCTAGAGCACGTTGGGTGGCACGGGATACATGCGGACGTGCATTGTCCTGTTGGAACAGCAAGTTCCCTTGCCGGTCTAGGAATGGTAGAACGATGGGTTCGATGACGGTTTGGATGTACCGTGCACTATTCAGTGTCCCCTCGACGATCACCAGTGGTGTACGGCCAGTGTAGGAGATCGCTCCCCACACCATGATGCCGGGTGTTGGCCCTGTGTGCCTCGGTCGTATGCAGTCCTGATTGTGGCGCTCACCTGCACGGCGCCAAACACGCATACGACCATCATTGGCACCAAGGCAGAAGCGACTCTCATCGCTGAAGACGACACGTCTCCATTCGTCCCTCCATTCACGCCTGTCGCGACACCACTGGAGGCGGGCTGCACGATGTTGGGGCGTGAGCGGAAGACGGCCTAACGGTGTGCGGGACCGTAGCCCAGCTTCATGGAGACGGTTGCGAATGGTCCTCGCCGATACCCCAGGAGCAACAGTGTCCCTAATTTGCTGGGAAGTGGCGGTGCGGTCCCCTACGGCACTGCGTAGGATCCTACGGTCTTGGCGTGCATCCGTGCGTCGCTGCGGTCCGGTCCCAGGTCGACGGGCACGTGCACCTTCCGCCGACCACTGGCGACAACATCGATGTACTGTGGAGACCTCACGCCCCACGTGTTGAGCAATTCGGCGGTACGTCCACCCGGCCTCCCGCATGCCCACCATACGCCCTCGCTCAAAGTCCGTCAACTGCACATACGGTTCACGTCCACGCTGTCGCGGCATGCTACCAGTGTTAAAGACTGCGATGGAGCTCCGTATGCCACGGCAAACTGGCTGACACTGACGGCGGCGGTGCACAAATGCTGCGCAGCTAGCGCCATTCGACGGCCAACACCGCGGTTCCTGGTGTGTCCGCTGTGCCGTGCGTGTGATCATTGCTTGTACAGCCCTCTCGCAGTGTCCGGAGCAAGTATGGTGGGTCTGACACACCGGTGTCAATGTGTTCTTTTTTCCATTTCCAGGAGTGTATTATGGATGTGATTTCGGCGAGAATAGGTTAGCTTCTGATGTTATCAGAAGACGTCACAGTGCCCTGTTTCTTCGCATGCAAATTCTGAAACATATTCAAGGTTTTAGGACTCTACATTCAGCACAGTCGTTTGTTTATTGACATCACTGTCTTATTCGCGACTTGGTTGACAGCTGATTTACACGCGAACACATCATGCGCACCCTCAACGAGTGGTCGATTTAGACCCAGAAGGTCAGTCGCGTAAAACGTGCATTACGGGCGTAAATTAAGCAAATCTGAACACCCATTTTGGAGATGTAAGTTAACAGGAAATCATAATAATGGGAGGAGTCCAAATTTACTCGTTTATTGAAATGTATTCTGCATTTAGGATTTAAATACAAACAGGAAGAAGATTATTAAGCAATGAAATCGGTAGGAAAGAGCTGGCTAGTATTCAGTACCAGCCCTCACATCGATCAAGAGTCAATTAAAAATAAAAGTTACAAAATGATACCAAAGAATTCACTATAGGGTTGAGACGAAGAAATCTGGTAACGAAGACCATCATTTGAGCATGATGGGATGTTGCTTAGCCTGTAGGTCGTAGCATCTCACCGCGTTATGCAGATGGCGGCCGATAGTCTTCCTACCAAGTAGATTAGCTACGTCTCGCGAATAGTAAATGCCGTACTCGCTTTTCAAAGGCTCGCGCTGCTCCTGTAAGTCTGAGGCCGTAGAGTCAGACTTTCGCCAAGCGGAGCCTACCACGACGTCCTTTGTGATGGACAATAACGATATGTGTTGATTGCTCCAAGACACCGCCAACAGTGAAGCTGAGTGATCCTGCTGGGTCTTACTGAAAAACTCGGTCCCAACAAGAAGAAAATAGACTGCCAGGATAGGCACTATTTTCTGCTGCCATCCTAAACGATTGCACCTACAAAAATTTATGCCTGTATTACAAACGAGTTCCGAGGGCATCTCCTCATCTATCGGGATCTACACCTAAATCTACATACGTACGCAGCAGGTCACCGTACAGTGTGTGGCAGAGGGTACCACGTACCACAACTAGTAATTTCCTTTTCTGTTCCGCTCGCAAATAGAGTGAAGTAAAAACGCTATCTATATGCCTCCGTATGAGTCCAGATTTCTCGTATATCTTCGTGATCCTTAGGCGAACTGCACGTTGGCGGTAGTAGAATCGTTCTGCAGTCGGCCTCAAATGCTCGTCCTCTAAATTTTCGCATTAGTGCTTCGGGGAAAGAGCTTCGTCGTCTTCACTCCAGGGATTCTCATTTGAGTTCACGAAGCATCTCTGTAATACTTGCGTCTCTCTAGCGGTCACCACCAATAATTACAGTTTGAAAAGCGTTGCATTAAAATTAATCTCGCCCAAAATTATTCTTGTACAGAGGGAATGATATGTCAAAATAAATGTGATATCACACAGTGCAACAGTGCGACAGCAGTGTGAAGAGTATTTTTGTGTCTGTTGTTTTGTTTGTTAAAGCTTTGCCTGCCTCTGTAATGAAACGATGAAAAACGATTTTCCTTGTTGTTTTAAGCAATGTGACTTTGGACTATGTTGTTCGTTGTTATTAATTGTGTAATACAAAAAAATTAATTTTTGTAATGAGCACCTTTTACTTAGTTACTTGTAGCCGGTTCATTGCATTTTCATAACAACTTGCAGGTTTTGACTGCTTGAGTAGAATTAGATGTTTAGTGACTTCTTGTAAGAGTTCAGAGTTCCAGACTAAAAATTACTCTCACCTAAAATACTGAGGACGGTTGAGAAGAGTAGTGAGAGTGAGAATCAAACAAGAAATGGAAAGCGGTCGATAGAAGAGGACGGAAGAGACGCAAAGTGTAGTTTCCCCCTGGCGCCAGTTAACCTAGTTACGCCAGAAGACGGGAAGCTGAGCTCAGTGCAAAAACTATGGCTCCCTTACGTCAGAGACTTATTACTTGACAAAGCGAACCTTATATCCGGCCTTAAAGGGAACTAGCTTCGCCTTTTTTCTAGGTACAGTCACATCTCAGTCCAAACCAGTGTGATTTCTCCATCACAGAGCAAGCTTGGAAAGTGATCGCGGAAACTCATTCGCGGATAGCTGCGTCGGTTACCTGTTAACATCATTAAATTTACTGTCGATGAGACACCTGTCACAACACTGACGGAGAACCATGACTAAATGAGCTAGCAAAATGTTAAAGTGGAGTTTATCGATAGTGTCTCGTTCGTTATGATGTTTAGTCCGAAGATTGGTTTGATGCAGCTTTCCACACTATTCCAACTTGTACTGCCTCTTCATCTCTGCATAGTTGTGTGAGCCTACTTATTGTAGTCATCCCGTGGTCTACAATTTTGATCCCTCCTCTCCATTCGTTCATGCCTCCTGATATGTCCATGCAGCCAACCCTTCCTTTTAGTCAGACTGCGACTTAAAGCCCCCCACTTCGTTATCCAGCGTACCCGTCCTGTCTTCAGCATTCTTCTGAAGCATATTTCAAAAGCTTTTTTCCTCTTCTTCGCTTCACTATTTATAGTCCCCACTACACTTACAGATGCTTTCAGAAATGAGTTACTAACATTTCCATCTATATTAGATGTGAACAACTTCAGAAAAGCTTTACTTGCTGTACGCAGTCTACATTTTATCTTATCATTAATTCTGCCGCCGTCAGTTATTTTGCTCCCCAAATGGCAAAACTTTTCTACTACTTCTAGTGTTTCATTTTCTAATCCAATTCCCTCAACATCGCCTGATTCAATTATATTATACTCCATTATCCTAGCTTTACTGTTGTTGAGGCTGATATTAAAACATCTTTTCAAGACGTCGTCCATTCCATTCAGCTGATCTAAGTCCTTTGCCATCTCTAACGAAATTATGTCATCAGAAAACCTCAAAGTTTTTATTTCTACTCCATCAACTTCATTTCCTTTCCCTCATTACTATCTATTGTCACAAGCCGAGATAAGATAAATTACAAAGGCGAGGGTAAATCTCTCCATCTAGCAGTGATAAATGGGCAGCACGGACACTTATCGATGTGAAGTGCGTCCCGAAACTACCGCCGCAATGCAGACATTGAGAAAGTACACCAAAGGTACGGGATTTTTCGCGATTAATTGTGTATGAAATACGTACATGGTACCATAGGCATATCAGAGAAAAAGAGTACTACATATTTTCTTGAAAAATAAACTGTGAGAAAGAGGTGTACAAGACGCGTGGATTCGTTACGGTTTTGTTGAATACTGACGACAAGTAAATAAGAATAAGAATTCAAACGCAATACATAAGAGAATCCAGTTAACCTTGAGCGCAATTTGTGGTTTTTAGTGATACGTGGCTCTATCACAGCACAGCAGAAGTGAGATGACAATCAGAGCAGTGTGTAGGGAACGCTGGCCTGCACAAGAACATCTCAAGTGGACTTCATTTGCTGTAAAGGTGCATTCTGCGATGCAAAACGCGACTTTTACTGATTTTCTTGCAAAGGTGTAATAATATGGTGGAAGAGTGTGGACACTGCTCGCAAATAGTCATACTTCTGTAAGTAGAACAGCGTCACAGGTCTAACCAGGCAGACAAAAAAAAAAAAAAAAAAAATGGTCTTAGCCCCTCCGTTGCCCGCACCGAAACTAAGCTAACTGTGCGGTAAAGCTAGCATACACGTGATGCAACATTTATACCCTCTCCCACTAAAGATGCTTGGACTCGCATTCGGGAGGACGACGGTTCAAACCCGCGTCCGGCCATCCTGATTTAGGTTTTCCGTGATTTCCCTAAATCGTTCCAGGCAAATGCCGGGATGGTTCCTTTGAAAGGGCACGGCCGACTTCCTTCCCCGTCCTTCCCTAATCCAATGAGACCGATGACCTCGCTGTCTGGTCTCCTTCCCCAAACAACCCAACCCAACTAAAGATGCTTCTTAATAAAGTGATGCGAAATGCGGATGGTAAAACAGAAATTGTATTTTTTCAGCTGAACACACACATATCTCAGAATCATTAATATGCAACGAGCAAAACAATAATTCACTAATACTACACAAGTCGTCTGTACCAATACATGATAAACGGTCTGGATTGCAAAATTATAAGCAAATCATCGCGCAAAGGAGAAGTACCTGCCCAGAGAGGAGCTCTGGCGGTGGAATACATCGCAGATTTAGAGTACTTATAATTGGAATATCCACAGCCCGGCAGGTTTGGCACCCTCTGACTTCGTCCATTCTGCACAGCAAAGGGCATTTGTGGCTCAGAATGAAGAGGTTATGGCAGTTGAAGATTAGTGGTTTGTAAACAAAGGAAAAGTTAACCTGTAGAAAACTTAACAGTGCAATGAATTACAGGAAACTACGTCAAAAATAAGTACACTTTTTACTTAAAACAAAACAAGAAATACAAGTAATGTTATTTGTAGTTACGTCGAGAGTCGAAACGTACAATAAATAAAAATTGTTGCGTCATCAAGATTATTTATCCGTAATAAATTAGGCTACAAATGAGATAGCGCCAAAAGTCACTTTCTTAGTGATAACTATAAAAATAACCCTCAGAAAATTCTGACGGGCTTAAACAAGATTTGTATTCAGAAGTCATGTGAACTTTTAGTTTCCATGCTATTCCTAATGCATGTGAGGTAATTGCCGATTTGGTCTGTCAAACAAAAGCCAGGACCGATTTCCTTACCCATGCTTTTTCAGTACGAGATCGTGCTCCGTCTCTAATTTCCTCGACTTTGGCCGGGCGTGAATTCTAACCTGCCTCCTTTCTGAACACGTATTTTTGAGACTGTTCAGTTATTGCCGGCGCGTACACAAAAACACGCATAATACAATTCACTAATGTAGTAGTACTTGGACAGCTTGCAGGATATTCCTTTCCGTAGTTAATTTATATTGTGGAAGCTGATGAAACACAACCTCTAAGTTCACGATTACCAAAGACTTACAAAGCGCGGCCCTTACAGAACGGGAAAACGTGCCTGAAAGAGTTCTAGGGCGTAAGCGAAGAATCGTCGCTGCACAGCATTGTGACAAGGAGCCGCGATATCCTCAACAAGCGCTCTCGTGCACTGATACTTAAGAAACAGCGAAGTCGATAACAAAAATGACGATCCACTGGAAACTGCAGAGTTCCTACCACAGGATGTTGTACGGATTGTGATCAGTTTCCCGCTTCACCATGGTTCACATACACGCGCGCGCTCGCACGCACGCAGTCACACACACACACACACACACACACACACACACACACACACGGGCCAAAACATTATGAGTCCTACCCACCGCGAAACTGAATGGCTCCTGGTGGCTTTGAGGGGGCTTGACGCCTTAAGGAAAGCGCCTTTGTCCGGCACACCAGCACAGCTCTACGTACCAAATCGAAAAAAAAAAAAACGTACAAATCGAAAACACATAACTTCCTTCAATCCACGCATCCTTAATGATCGCGACGAAGCAGTAGGAGAAACTCGGGCGTGTAGAGACGGATAGCGACGGTTGCTGCTCACGCGTATCACACGCGAATGGAATGGAAAGGGGGCAGAGGGGGACTTTACACCTTTCGCCACAGGCCATTCGGGGACACATGCAATGTAGAAGTTGTGACACAGCCACATATAAATTCAGCTCTTGCTCCTAAATGATCACTTAATTCAGTTCGATGGAATGACAGCCTATTTGATTTAAACAGTGAATAGTTTTTCAACTATAATCTGTCCACTGCGGATAGATTTGAATCAGATGTTGTCGTACTACACTGGAACTTTATGGACGTACACCTTGTTTATGTAGACACCTTAGATTGACTCTCTAAAATTTTCCGGGCCTCCGTTTTCAGAAAGATCAAAAATATGTCAATCAAGGTACATAAAAAAAATAATGACAATAATAGGACGAAAGTAGTGTAGAAGGTTATTGCTTTACTTTGTTTCTGACCTCTAAGCCAGGAATAGAGGCGCCTGGGACTAATGTTCACGTAGAAAGCGCAACTAGGTGGACTTAGGGTAAGGCCCCGTATTCCTGCACGGGCTGGAGTGGCCTCGTCTTCCAGTTCCGGGAGAACAGACAACGTGACGGCCGGGTTGCATTGCGCCGGCTCGGCAGGCGTACAGCTCGCGATAGTGAAGGTCTGAGGCAGGTAAGAAATTATATTTATCCATGCTGCATAGGATTCGTTGAGGTCACCGAGTGTACTACAAAATATAAATAATAATTTTTTAGTTTAAGTCACTTTTATTTAACAATATTTATCTGCACGACTCGTATCGGTAGCATGCCGCCATCATCAAGAACTTTACAGTTACATGTACATTAATTTTTACTCATAGATTCCTTTTGAGTGTGATGAAGTCTATTTGCTGGATGTGCTAGTGCGACTGTGTACCGAAGTTTGTCCCCTGTCGAGGGAGGTCCTATTTTCGAGTCCCAGTCCGGCGCATAGTTTTAATCTGCCACGAAGAATTATTCAGTGATCATGCAACTACTATATGCTTTGCAAAAGCTTGACACAACTTTTGGCCTTACTACCAAACTGGAATGGGAGTACCTTGAAACACTAGTTTATTTGTGATATATTTCACTTGGGAGAAACGCCTAACCACAGAACAGAATGTGTTAGCACCACAGAGGAAACAGCTAGTACACTCAAATACGCTAATACGACCACTGAAACGAGTGTCGCAGAGAGGGTGTTCCGTCTGTAGTGTCGAATCCGTTTAGTATACAACAGCGTACGTTTTGTCGCTACTGAATATGGCGGCGGAAGCCTACTATAAACTTCCGAAATGCTTACAAGATATTCTACACGCAATCGATATATTTCAGATCTCGTAGCTACAAACAGACCTGACTTTGATATTGTCAGCAGAGAGAAAGGAATTAGCAGTCACGATATCATAGTCACAATGGTTGTGAATGTCGATAAATCCATGGACAAACTAGAAGAGTTTTTATGATGGAATGAAGATAAGTAGTTGTTAGCCTCCTACTAAGATGACAAATTGCCATCATTTAGTTTCAACATGATGGGCGTAGATGAATTATGGGTGAAGTTAAAACAGATTGTAAATTGCGCTCTGGAGAAGTACGTGAAGACGTGAAAAGTAAGTGGTTAAGGACGGAAAAGACACACCGTGGTTTAATAAAAGAATTCGGAAAATGCTGAGAAAACTCGCGACTCGAAAAAGAACGCAGAAATGTTGACAGGTAGAAGTTATTAGAAATTGATGTGTGTATAAAAAGATCGATGAACGAAAAGTGAAACTTCTACCGTCATACGTTAATATAAGATCTTACCGAGAATCCTAGAATATTCCGGTTCTGCGTAAAATGGCTAAGCTGGTCAAAAGCTTCGAATCAGTCACTCGTTAGCCAGTCTAATACGACAATGAAGACAGCAAGAGAAAAGACGAAGTTTTAAATTTCGCGTTTAAAAAGATCATTCGCATAGGAGGATCGTACATGCATACATTTGTCTGATCGTCGCGCAGACTCCCATATGAAGGACATAGAAATAGGCATTCCTGGTGTCGAAACGCAAGTGAAAGATTTGCAAAGAAAAAAGCCACCGGGACCAGATGGAATACTATATCGGATTTACAAGAGTAAACGCCATTGGCCCTTTACTTAGGTAGCATTTATCGAGAATCCCTCGCACAGCGGAAAGGCCCAAGAGACTGAAAAAAGGCGTAGGTGACTCCGGTAAATAAGAAGGGTAAAAGAACGCACCCGAAAAATTACGGATCATCGGTTTCCTGCAGAATTCGTGAACGTATTCTGAGATCGAATTTAATGAATTTTCTTGAAAGATAGAAGTTTCTGTCCGCAGATCAGTACAGATTTAAGAAGCATAGCTAGTGCTAAACTCAGCTTGCCCTTTTCAGTCACAGTATCCTGCGAATCATGTATGAAGGGCCTCAAGAGATTCCATATTCTTAATTTCCTGAAAGCGTTCGACAGTGTCACACTGTAGGCTGTTTACAAAAGTTTGAAGGCATGGAACAGTTCCTCAGATGTGTGCCTCTACGGCGCTCTACGTAACAAAACCCAGTACGTTGTCCTGGACAGTTTGTGCTCATCGGTAACAAGGATATCGTCAGGGGTGCCCAAGGGAAGTGTGATCACTGTTGCTGTCAATACACATTGTATTGCCGCGAACGTACATCTCACGTAAGGACCGTGAAGACAGGATAAATCAGGTTTCGTACGGAAGCATCTAGACAATTGTTTTTCCCTCGCTCCTTTTGCGAGTGGAACAGGAAAGATAATAATTAGCCGTGCTGCCCTCGGTCATGCACCGTCCGATGGCTTACACTATATGCATGTAGATGTAGAAGCCAAATTTGATATTTTCATTGTTTTGACATTCGTAAATGACTTATCTGAGCTTTTGTCAGAGTTATTTACGCCTCATCTAACTAACATTCCGTGTCCCATTAGGGCGTTAATTACAGGAAGCCTGTATTGCACAAGGCTTAGACGCCTGCCTCCTAATGATGTAGTAGTGTGTGTGTGTGTGTGTGTGTGTGTGTGTGTGTGTTTGGGGGGAGGGGTCGGGAATGGAAAGGGGGGGGGGGGGGAGCGGAGGAGTGCCGTGAGTCGCATGTGGCGCGTGGCTTGGCCCCACGGCTGACTCACTGACAGCTCGCGGCGCAACCGCACGGCACCTCGAGCGCACGGGCGCCCTGTGCTGCAGTATGACGCAGTCCAAGGCTGCCGCTACTCATATGCGACCAGTTCTGACCTGCAGTCTGGTCCGTGGGACCTGGGGTGCCTCATCGTGCCCTACAACTAGTGTCAACTAGTTCTGGAGGCCAGTAAGAGGCTATTAAACAACACATTCGACTAAAGATCATTTGTTTCATTACACAGTCCACAAGAAACTCGTTTATTTGGAGTAGATGTTGGACCGGATGTAATCCAAATTACAGAAAATCAGGATCATCCGGAGATATTCTACTAAATGCAAAATCTCTAAGTTAAGTTTTCGAAGTAAATAACTACTTCTAATTCTTTTCTGAAGTTTTCTGCAGACACTGTATCCGCGGATAAACCTCCACGGGTCACTGGGAGCTGGCGTTTGCCATGATCAGCTTTCTGTAAGTAGAACAGCGTCACAGGTCTAACCAGGCAGAGCAAAAAAAAAAAAAAAAAAAAATGGTCTTAGCCCCTCCGTTGCCCGCACCGAAACTAAGCTAACTGTGCGGTAAAGCTAGCATACACGTGATGCAACATTTATACCCTCTCCCACTAAAGATTCTTGGACTGCTTCCAACCTTTATCCATCAAAACAACCGCTTTCTTCCGCCTCAAAGTCATTTGCACATTAAAAACACGTGAACAGACTAACAATAACGGCACAGCTTCTTCCCGTAAAAAACAGATCCACGCTGACCATAGGAACAGTACCTGGAAACGTGGGACCGGCGATCTCTATGCTACCTGCAGTGCCAAGATAACAACTGTACATTCTGGTGTATCGTGCTGCACAGACATTTTCGCGTGAAAAAAAGGAAAATTAATCAAACAATGAATCCAGATAAAACGGATATTCGGATTAATGAGAGCTGGGTAAGCGATGTTCTTGCGTACGTCCTTTGCGTGTAACAATACATGCAAAGCAAATAACTCACATTTGATTTTTACCAAGAATCGATGTGAGCTCGCGGCTGTACTCAACTTGAGAATTAAAATGAAGGCTGAGCCACACTTAACGCAAAAGCATAAACTTACAGCGTTTCGATAGTCACGAATTCACCATCTGCAACATTTACATCTACATCTACACGATTACTTTGCAATTTACAATTAAGTGCCTGGCAGAGAGTTTATCGAACCACCTTCAAGTTATTTCTCTACCGTTTCACTCTCGAACAGCACGCGGGAGAAACGAACACTTAAATCATCTCGTCCGGGCTCTGATATCTCTTATTTTGTGATGATGATCATTTCTCCCTAAGTAAGTGAGCGCCAACAAAATATTTTCATACTCTGAGGAGAAAGTTGCTGACTGAAATTTCGTAAGAGGTCCTGCCGCAAGGAAAAACACCTCTGTTGTAATGATTGCTACCCAATTCGCATGTCATATCAGTGGCACTCTCTCTCCTATTTCGTGATAGTACCAAACGAGCTCCCCTTCTTTGGACTTTTTCGATGCGCTCCGTCAATCCTGTCTGATGCGGATTCCACAACGCACAGCAGTGCTCCAGAAGAGGGCGGACGAACGTAGCGTAAGCAGTCTTTTTAGTACACCTGTTGTATTTTCTAAATTTTCTGCCAATAAATCGCAGTCTTTGGTTTACTTTCCCCACAACATTAACTATGTGATTGCTGCCCGCCCGGCTAGCCGTGCGGTCTAAGCCACTGCTTCCCGGGCGGGAAGGCGTGCCGGTTGCCGGCACGAATCCGCCAGGCGGATTAATGTCGGGGTCCGGAATGCCGGCCAGCCTGTGGATGGTTTTTAAGGCGGTTTTCCATCTGCATAGGCGAATGCGGGCTGATTCCCCTTATTCCGCCTCAGTTACACTATGTTGGCTATTGCTGCGCAAACACACTCTCCACGTACGCATGCACCATATTTACTCTACCACGCAAACATTGGGGTTACACTCGTCTGGAATGAGACGTTCGGGCGGAGGGGTCCACTGGGGGAAGAACCGCACAATAACCCTGGGTTCGGTGGGGGCGGCGGTGGGGTGGGTGGACTGCTGTAGCCTGTTGTGGGGTTGTAGACCACTGAGGCTACGGCGGGACGAAGCCTCTCTGTCGTTTCTAGGTCCCCAGTTCCATACACACGCACACATGTGATTGCTCCAATTTAAGTTATTCCTAATTGTAAACCCTAAGTATTAGTTGAATTTACAGCCTTTTGATTCGTGTGACTTATCGTGTAATTGAAATCTATCGGATTCCTTTTAGTACTTATGTGGATGACTTCACACTTCTCATTATTTTGAGTCAGTTCTACTTTTCGCACCATACAGATACTTTGTCTAAATTATTTTGCAATTGGTTTTGATCATTTGATGAATGTACAAGACAGCATCATCTGCAAACAATCTAGGAGGGCTGCTCAAATTGTCTCCTAAATCGTTTACATAAATTATGAAGGGCAGAGGGCCTATAATACTTCATTGTGGAACGCCAGATATTACTTCCGTTTTACTCTATGACTTTCCATCAGTTACTATGAACTGTGAGGTTTCTGACAAAAAATCACGAATCCGGTTGAACAACTGAGGCAGTACTCCATAGGTACGCAATATGATTAGAAATCGCTTGTCAGGAGCCGTGTCAAAAGTCTTGTGGAAATCTAAAAACAAGGGATCAATTTGACATCCCCTGGCGATAGGACTCATTACATCCAAGAATATTCATTGAATAAAATACATTTACTGAAGTATGTACCTGAGAAATGCACACAGTAATGTGCAATTATAAAAGGAAAACTTTTTTTCAGTCTTGTTACTGGTCCAATGCAGCCCGCCACGAATTCGTCACATGTGCTAGCCTCTTCATCTCAGAGTGCTACTTACATTCAAAGTCCCAATTACTTGTTGAATATATTTCAGTCTCTGCCTTTCCCAACAGTTTTACGCTCTACGGCTTCTTCTGGTTCCATGGAAGTTATTCCCTCTTGTCACATTACCGAGCAAGGTGGCGCAATGGTTAGCAAACTGGACTCGCATTCGGGAGGACGACAGTTCAGTCCCACATCCGGCCATCCTGATTTAGGTTTTTTCGTGATTTCCCTAAATCGCTTCAGGCAAATGCTGGAATGGTTCCTTTGACAGGGCACGGCCGACTACCTTCCCCATCCTTCCTTAATCCAAAGAGACCGATGACGTCGCTGTTTGGTCTCTTCCCCCAAATCAATCCAATCCATGTCTCATCATATGTCCTACAATCCTGCCCCTTCTTCTTAGCGATGTTTTCTTTATGTTAATGATTACTAAAAACCACCTCAGTTATATTATTACAGCCGGCCGCTATGGCCGAGCGGTTCTAGGCGCTTCAGTCTGGAACCGCGCGACCGCTACTCTCGCAGGTTCGAATCCTGCCTCGGGCATGGATGTGTGTGATGTCCTTAGGTTAGTTAGGTTTAAGTAGTTCTAATTTCTAGGGGACTGATGATGACCTCATATGTTAAGTCCCATAGTGCTCAGAGCCATTTGAGCCATTTTATATTATTACAAATTTATTGTATTCTTAAGAAACCGATCGTAACACAGTAAGTGTATAATAATACAGCTGAGGTGTTAGCTGTGAGCTCAACATGATCGAGATTTTTCCATATGTTCCTCTCCACGCCGAGTCTGCCGAAAGAAAATTCTTTTCTTACCAGTTCACCTAATTTTCAACGTCCTTTGCGGCACCACACGGTACCACATCTCCAAGATTCGATTCCAGTCTTTTCCAGTTTTCTTACTGTCCATGATTCATTTCGGTAAAATGCTGTGCCCTAATCGTAGATCCTCAGAAATTTCCTCGTCACATAAAGGTCTACGTTTGATACCAGTAGACTTCCTTTGGTTAGGAATGTAATCTTAGCTTGCGCTTGTCTACTTTAATGTCGTCCTTACTTCGTCCGTCATGGGTTATTTTGCTCCCAAGGTAGCAGTTTGCTTAATTTCGTCTCCTTCGTGACCACCAATTTTGCTGTTAAGCTTCTCGCTATTCTCATCCTGCTACTTCTAATTACTTTCTTCTTTCTTTCGTTTACTCTCAGTCCGTATTCTGTACTCATTTGAGTGTTCATTCCCTTGAAGAGATGCTGCAATACTTCTTCATCTTCACAGAAGATAGCAATGCCATCGGTGAATTTTATCACTGATATTCTTTTCCCCCAATTGTAACCTCACTCTTGAACCTTCCTTTTATTTTGGACATTACTTCTTCCACGCACAGATAGAGCAGTATGAGTGAAAGACTACATCCCTGTCGTACGCCGCCGGCCGGGGTGGCCGAGCGGTTCTAGGCGCTTCAGTCTGGAACCGCGCGACCGCTACTCTCGCAGGTTCGAATCCTGCCTCGGGCATGGATGTGTGTGATGTCCTTAGGTTAGTTAGGCTTAAGTAGTTCTAAGTTCTAGGGGATTGATGACCTCAGATGTTAAGTCCCATAGTGCTCAGATCCATTTTAATTTTGTCGTACGCCCTTTCAAATACAAGCACTTCATTCTTTGTCTTCCATTCTTTTCTTTGTATCTAAGTTCTAGTGCAGATTTTATATTGTCCCATTTTCCCGTATAGCTTACACTATTTTCCTGATAAATCATGTACCATTTTATATTCTCGAACACTTTTTCTAAGTCGATAAATTCTATGAACATGTCTTGATTTCTCTTAAATCTTACCTCCATTTTCAAGCGGAACGTCAGAACTGCTCCTCTGAGGTCTTTACTTTTTCCTAAAGCCAAACTGATCGTCATCTAACAGATCCTCTCTGTGCTTTTCCATTGGTATATATATATAATTCTTGCCATTAGCTTGGATGCATGAGGTGTTCAGCTGATTGTGCGATAGTTCTCGCAGTTACCTGCCTTTGATATTTTCTGGATTGAGTGAAAGACATTTATTCCGAAAGTCTGATAGTAAGTCTCCAGTCTCGAATGGTGTACAAAGCAGTTTGTACAATCGTTTGGTTGCCACATCCTGCAATGACTTAAGAAATTGCGAAGGAATGGTATCTATGTCTTCGGTATTATTTGCTGAATATGTGTTACCTAACGAATGTGTTTTCCTACTTCAAGAATGTCAGTACACACGATCTTCTAAGACTGGATGACTACTAACGAATTCACTCCGTATATACTGATTTATTTTGCTTAAATATAAATGCTGATGGCTACATTTAAGAAGATGACAGAATTACAAGGGAAACCAAGGAATTTTAATTGAATGTTACGTGGTTTCATGTCTTTTTATCTCTTATACATTTGTGACACTGCTATGAGAACTTAGTATAGACGTAAATTTACTCAATACAGTGAAGATTCTTGTCCGCAGATACTTCTGATAATGAAGGCATGTACCTTCGGAACGCGTTAAATAAATAATTTCTCATTGCGGTGGCTGAGCCAACATTTTAGCTTTCAAAGCAACTGATACACTAGAAAAACATGTAGAATGTAGTACCTAAGCTACACTATGTTATATGACCATTCAGATAATCATTCCTTACTCTGTGTAGTATGACGCGGCACATTTCGAACTGTCGTTGGCCCATCATTCTGGCTCTCTCTGGACAGACTAGGATACAGCCACAAGAGATTGAACTTGTCATTCGATCTTGTACAGCTTTGAAGCGATCAGTGAGACTGAATATTATTTAGTCCAGAAGAAATGGCGTACTCTTAATATACTGTTTGACCGTGTTCAGGAGGTCGCCTTTCTCACTATTTCCTAAAACAAAAGATGACATTTTTCTACCTATCAATTGAAATTTCTCCAAACTAAACTCGCTTTTCTTACATTCACAAACGAATAAACGTCATACGGATCCTTGGCAGCGCTGCTGGACCTGTGATTCCCCCACTCCGCCCCTTCCGCCAACCGCTGAACACTGGAGCTTTCCGTTGTCGGCCGCAACGCCTGTCCTCGGATCTAGGCGCACGCGGGATCGCGGTTAACCTCCCGCGACCCGCATGCGGGTGCGACGTAGTTGTCTAAACGTGACGCTAGCAATGCGGGTTATCAGGTATATTCCCGGTATAATAACGGTGACTCGATTAAAGATATACTGTTTTCAAAATAACGTCTCACTCTTCCAAAGAACTTTTCGATACTGCCCGTTTGACCATCTTAGATCTCTTTCAATGCTTTGATTCATAAATTAATCAGCTGGAAGCGTAATACTTCTGTGTTTTTCTTACGCATATCTATACGAAACCAACTTTGATGATCCTATTACTCTTCTCTACTCGTCGACAGGTGACCCCGCACGCTCCATTCACTGTTTTTTCCTCTTCGGAACGCCGGCTGTGGCACCAAGCCGAGTGAGGCAACGCACTTGTTAAGAAACTTTGCAGAGCAGTTACAAAGTCTATGAAACGTTTCTGAATATCGGTGCAGGTAAACGGCCAAGAATAATGTAACAAATTATTCGATATGTGAAAGACAAACCCGCAAAGTCTTTTTGACAACGTTTATAAATGTTCTATGTGTCCACCCTTCGTCACAAGGCACTCCTCTACTCGCTATCCCAATTCTGCCCGTACTTGACTCATCATATTATACGAGGGACGTTCAGTAAGTAATGCAACATTTTCTTTCTGAAACCAGGTTGCTTTTACACTATTGGCCATTAAAATTGCTATACCAAGAAGAAATGCAGATGATAAACGGGTATTCAATGGACAAATATATTATACTAGAACTGACATGTGATTACAATTTCACGCAATTTGGGTGCTTAGATCCTGAGAAATCAGTACCCAGAACAACCACCTCTGGCCATAATAATGGCCTTTAAACGCCTGGGCATTGAGTAAAACAGAGCTTGGATGGCGTGTACAGGTACAGCTGCCCATGCAGCTTCAACACGATACCACAGTTCATCAAGAGTAGTGGCTGGCGTATTGTGATGAGCCACTTGCTCGCCCACCATTGACCAGACGTTTTCAATTGGTGAGAGATCTGGAGAATGTGCTGGCCAGGGCAGCAGTCGAACATTTTCTGTATGCAGAAAGTCCCTTACAGGACCTGCAACATGCGGTCGTGCATTATCCTGCTGAAATGTAGAGTTTCGCAGAGATCGAATGAAGGGTAGAGCCACGGGTCGTAGCACATCTGAAATGTAACGTCCGCTGTTCAAAGTGCCGTCAATGAGAACAAGAGGTGACCGAGACGTGTAACCAATGGCACCCCATACCATCACGCCGGGTCATACGCCAGTATGGCGATGGCGAATACACGCTTCCAATGTGCGTTCATCACGATGTCGCCAAACACGGATGCGATCCTCATGATGCTGTAAACAAAACCTGGATTCATCCGAAAAAATGACGTTTTGCCATTCGTGCACCCAGGTTCGTCGTTAAGTACACCATCGCAAGCGCTCCTGTCTGTGGTGCAGCGTCAAGGGTAACCGCAGCCATGGTCTCCGAGCTGATAGTCCATTCTGCTGCAAACGTCGTCGAACTGTTGGTGCAGATGGTTGTTGTCTTGCAAACGTCCCCATCTGTTGACTTAGGGATCGAGACGTGGCTGCACGATCCGTTACAGTCATGCGGATAAGATGCCTGTCATATCGACTGCTAGTGATACGAGGCCGTTGGGATGCAGCACGGCGTTCCGTATTACCCTCCTGAACCCACAGATTCCATATTCTTACTTATTGGCTGCAGGTTTCTTTTCTTATATAGGGTGTTCGGAAATTCCCCTTACAGACCTCTAGGACTTGTACAGGAAAGCGAGTACACACTATTTTGATTAGGAACCCATGTCCGGGCACGTCATCCAACGACGCTGCAGACCGTCAAAGTAATAGGCGCCGGCGCCTGTAAATGTATGCAGATACAGGACGATTCCGTGATGACGTTACAGACTTCCTAGGTTGATGGAGAAGGATAAATGTTTCAATTTGAGGTAAGAGTCCCTTTAGCGGAAACTAACGAGTTGAATGTTATAAGCGAAAACCGTTCTGATACCTCTGGCACTGGAATACATCTAGTGGTACTGTGGTTGCTAAGATTGTACCGCAGACAACTTTCAGAAGTCGCAGTATGGACCTAAACCAGGAAAAAATGTTCAGTAAACATAGGCTCTAAAATGCACTCATTAAGAGGTATAAGCATTAGGTTCAAATGGCTCTGAGCACTATGGGACTTAACTACTGAGGTCATCAGTCCCCTAGAACTTAGAACTACTTAGACCTAACTAATGATATCACACACATCCATGACGGAGGCAGGATTCGAACCTACGACCGTAGCAGCAGCGCGGTTCCGGACTGGCTCAATTAATCGAAATTTTCTAAGAAATATAAGAATGTTGTGACCGCTGGTGGGCATTAAGTGCAGCCAGGCGCCACACGTGACGTTGCACCCGACAAGCCAGACATGGGGTGCCGCCTTCTCCTCGCGTAACAGCCGACCTTTGCGTGCACCTTTCCGACCTCGCACGGCTGTCTCTTTCCGGCTCGCTGAAGTGGCCCTTGTCACGCGGGCATCCCACTCACAGCGTGGAAGCTTTTTTTCGCACGTGTCACATATTAATACCCTTCAGTAAGAGAGTTGGGTTTTAATTTAAGACCTTGCAGTCAATACGAGCGCTGTTTATACCGCGTCAGCGAACTCGACGAGAAGGTCGTTGTCTCGTCGTTCACTGGATGGATTTGGTGGCGGAGGAAGCCAGCTGAGCTACGTAGAGTTTACACATAAATAAAGTAAACGTTCAAAGCCATTTATCCTTCCTATATTGTGTTTCCGTGGACATCTGCATAGACACAGTGAACCAGAACGCCACAGACAACATTTTGTACGTTCGCCAGGGATATTTTCCACTGAGGTGACAAAATTCGTGGGATAGCGATACGCAAGTATACAGGTGGCGGTATCACCGCACACACAAGGTAAAAAAGGACGGTGCATTTGCGGAGCTGTGATTTGTACTCACGTGATTATGGTCGCACGACGAGAATTAACAGACTTTGGACTGATAATTGGAACTAGACGCATGCGATATTCCATTTCGGAAATCGTTTGGCACTTTAACATTCCTAGATTCACAGTATGAAGACCGAGAATACCAAATTTCAGTTGTTGCCTCTCACCATGTACAACACAGTGGCCGATGGCCTTCACTTAAAGACAGAGAGAAACGACGTTCGCATACAGTTCTCAGTGCTAACAGACAAGCAACACTGCGTGTAATAACCGCAGAAAGTATCCATTAGGACAATGCGGCGTAATCTGGCGTCAGTGGGCTATGGTAGCAGGCGGCCGACGCGAGTACTTTTCCAACGGCGCGACATCGCTCTCGAGCATCTTCAGGGACCCCCTCTTCCCCTGGATGGGCGGAGTTCTTGCAGGATCCCCCTGCATCACCTCCAAGTCTTCATTTTTGTTGTATTGGTTGAGTCTTCTCTTTTCATTCGAGTCAGCATGTTGCCGGGTGTGGCACGAACCCCAACGAAGCCACGGACCCAAGTTGTCAATAAGGCACTGTGCAAGCTGGTGGTGCCTCCGTAATGGTAGGAGCTGTGTGTACAAGGAATGGACTGGCTCCTGGTTATGTTCGGATACTTGAAGACCATTTGTAGCTATTCATTGTCTTCATGTTCCCAAACGACGATGAAATTTTTATGGACGACAATTCGCCGTAATTGAGAGATCAGTTCGAGAAAAAACATGCACTGTCAACACTTTCGAAACTATGGACGGCTGTAGAGGCAGCGTGGCTCAATTTTTCTTCAGGGGACTTCCAACGACTTGTTGAGTCGAGTTGCTGCACTATGCCGGGAAAAAGGAGGTGAGACACGATATTGGGACGTATCCCATGACTTTCGTCACGTCAGTATGTATGTATTTTGACGCATCTGACCTTCGGTCTCTGGGGTTCATTACAGATTAATAATGTAAGTATGTTTCATTCGGTTTGTTCCACAGTTACCTTCGTTTCTATGAAAATATCTCCACAAAAGCGAAAAAACCGGTAATATGAGGTATGTCCACAAAGTAAGTTCCGTTTGGTTATATACAACAAACGTTTACCGATAAAGAAAAAATATTTATTGTACCAAAATCTACAACTGCTAAACTACTTTTCTACATAGCTTCCGAAATTTGGTAGGCACTTGTCATAGCGTGGCACAAGTTTTTGTATGCCTTCTTCATAGAAGGCTTCCGCCTGTGTATTCAGCCATGTGGTAACATGTTCTTTCAGCTCGTCATCATCGTTGAAGTGTTGACCACCGGCCAACCGGAGTGGCCGTGCGTTTCTAGGCGCTACAGTCTGGAGCCGAGCGACCGCTACGGTCGCAGGTTCGAATCCTGCCTCGGACATGGAGGTGTGTGATGTCCTTAGGTTAGTTAGGTTTAATTAGTTCTAAGTTCTAGGGGGACTGATGGCCAAAGAAGTTAAGTCCCATAGTGCTCAGAGCCATTTGAACCATTTTTTGAGGTCGGACATTATAGTGGAAAACAACAACACCTTTTGACAGTAATCCTCGGCGCTTGTTCTGTATCGCGCGGTGCAATTTCTTAATGTTCTCGCAGCAACCATGTACATTGATTGTTTGGCCTCGTGGTAAGAAATCAGTCAGCAAAATGCCTTTTCTGTCCCAAAAAACGGTGCACATGATTTGTCGAGGTGCCAAGATTTGCTTATGCTTAACCTTGGTTGGGGATGAAGTGTGCCTCCATTCCATTGATTGGCGTTTTGTTTCAGGAGTGTCGTACGATACCCAAGTTTCATCCCCCGTGACTATCCGAGATGAAAACCATTGCCTTCTTCTTTGTAGCATGTCAAAAACTGAAGTGCACTGCCTATCCGTCGTTTTTTGTGTTGTTCATGAAGAATTTTGGGTACCCAACGTGAGCAAAGTTTCCGAAATTTCAGGTTTTCAGTGACAATTTGATGAATTAGTAATGTGAGATTTGCGGAACTTCCATAGCAAGGGCCCTAAGTGTAAACTTACGGTTGTGCTTAATCAGCTCTTCAGTTGTGTGAACCAGTTCATCAGTAACCACAGACGGGCGTCCACTTCGTTCTTCATCGTGCACTTGATCACGTCCTTCATTGAACAGTCTGACCCATCTTCTAACAATTGAATCACTCATAGCATTTTGTCCGTAAACCTCGCAGATTTGCCGATGAATTTCCTTTGGTTTAACTTTCTTTGCATTTAGAAAATGTATCACAGATCTGATTTCACACGCGGTGGCATTTTCAATTACGGCTGACATTGTAAAGAAGCACTACAAAGCACACGTCAGCAGCAGCGATCTGAAAATGGCGTACATGTCTTCTCCTTGAGTCAGAGTAACTGCCGCGCATGCTCGGAACTGCGATCGTAGCGCTGCCGCGGATGGAAATAGAAACGGAACTTACTTTGTGGACGACCCTCGTATGTAATTATCAAAACGTATAAAACAATACCGAGCATCGTTTGGCCGATCTTCCATTCATTCAATGAACCCATACACGAGGTGCACCTCAGCCAACTAATTTGAATAAACCGATCCATAGTGCTGGGTATCACAGTTTACGTACAACTAACACTGCCGGAAAAACAAGCTCAATACAGGAGCGAGCGGAATTGAATGCAAGCTTAAGGGCGAAGAGTAAAGTGGGCAGTACTGTTGTCAACGGCAAAGACTGGGAGTGAATGAAACAAGTTTGTTTCCAAACGAGACACACGGCGCATATGGTGCACATAGTTTTAGTGCGATACAGAGATAAATGGGGGTACGAAAGCAGATGAAATATAATCACTCTGTAACGAACCACTGGAGACCACGTGCCCCTTATGCTAAAATACTCACAAAATATCTCTGAACAACCCCTCGAAATGGAAATGCGGCTGAGCTCTGCGTCTACCGTGAGAATTTTATGAACAACTAGCGACGCCCGACTTGACCCAGGTGCTTACCGCCGGACAGTTTAACTTGTGTAGCGGAATTATGTTTGCGGGCCGTTGCCAAGAGTTATGATTAACATTCAGAGAACAACTTCAGGTAACGAATATTAAGTGTTCACATACTTACAGATAAATGCACACTGGACTCGCATTCGGGAGGACGACGGTTCAATCCCGTCTCCGGCCATCCTGATTTAGGTTTTCCGTGATTTCCCTAAATCGTTTCAGGCAAATGCCGGGATGGTTCCTTTGAAAGGGCACGGCCGATTTCCTTCCCAATCCTTCCCTAACCCGAGCTTGCGCTCCGTCTCTAATGACCTCGTTGTCGACGGGACGTTAAACACTAACCACCACCACCACCACCACAGATAAATGCGGCGGGTGGCCAATTTGTAATATGCAGTGATATACCGCGTGGTTATAATTAAAGTGCAGCTACCCACGGAGGTCCAGTGTGGGCTGTAATCACCGTAGGGCATCGAAACCTGGTAGATATGTTGATGCATTGATGCGGAACTGATTTACGCTGGAAAAAAAAATAGTTTGAATGTTCCCCAGTAGGTGGAAATCTGACCTTGTACAGCATCATCGTCTCCGATGCTCATATTGAACAAACTGTGTAAGCGGCAATTAATAATAAAATCAACCTATGACTTTCTCACTTGTTTGACCTTTTCTGCAAACGTTCCGTTTCTAACTCATTACATATGGAAGCCTTTCTAGACGTTTTTCTTGCATTCACAGCGCCAGAATCGCACCTGGTGGTCAAAATTGGGACTAATTTTTCCAGCGTAAATCGGCTACGCATTAACGCAGACGTTTCGCTGCCATATACTGATTACAGCCTACACTGGACCTCTGGTGAGTAGATGCATCGCAATTATAACCACTCGGTACTTTGCTACCTCAGTTATGGTGCAATGTTTCGTTTGAAACGATGCATTTTAGCAGCATGTTGCCATCATTAATTGCCTATTTATTAAAAATGGTTCAAACGGCTCTAAGGCTCTAAACACTATGGGACTTAACATCTGAGGTCGTCAGTCCCCTAGACTTAGAACTACTTAAACCTAACTAACCTAAGGACATCACACACATCCATGCCCGAGGCAGGATTCGAACGCGACCGTAGCAGCAGCGCGGTTCCGGATTGAAGGGCCTAGAACCGCACGGCCACAGCGGCCGGCGGCTATTTATTAATTATTCATTATTTTGGAGGACTAAATATAACGTTAGTGGATATATTTCTCGTTATATGTACCAGAGAGGTTAGACGGTGAAATTTTATTGAAATTTAAGCGATCTTGTTTAGTACTTATGTCCCAGAAATTGGAACAGATATTCTCTCTATATGTAAGGAACTGGTTATTTCATTGAATATGTGGCATATAAGACTACGAAATATTTGGATCTTATCTCACATTAAAATTCTTTACAGAACCAAAGAACTGCCAACGGCGTCACCTAATCTCACTGGCGCAAGAGAAACCAACAAAAACAACGCACAAAGGCGTTATACAAAATAATACATAATTAGTAGACGTGCGTCTAAATATCGCAACAAGCAGCCGAAACGCCTCATGCCAAACTAAACAGCATTGTAATCAGCAAAATGTATCGTTCATAAAATCCGAAGGTTGATTTGAATACCATAGGACTTTATTAAGTATGCTCCTATTGGACGCCGCAACCTGTTACCTTTCGCCAACCTGAAAAACAGCTGGAGGAGTAAGTTAATCCCAGTCCCAAAAAACGTACAATTCACTGCGAATTTACTGATACGAGAAAAACGCAAAGGCCAGGGGTAAAAGCAACCTGGAATTAGCAGTGATTCGAGTCGCTAGCCTTGGGATTACTAACGCGATACGCAGCCCAGTGAACGCCGAACCAGCGCGGCGAGTAATTGCCGCGATCCGGGAGACCGGCAGGTCCGGCCGGCGAAACTACAGTTAGCGACAGAAGGCAGGGGAAAGGAACAATGGTCGGCCGGGGCGAGGACAAAAGAAACGGCCGGCGAGCAGTGGCGAGAACGGCGACACCCCGGCTACGTGCTGCCGCCGTGTTTACAACGGCCGACACGCATCCGCGTCGCCGGCCTCGACAGTCGCTGCTGGCCCTGGAGAGCTCATCATTTGTCACGCCCACCGGCTCCGTCACGTTCGGTTTATTCGCGAAATGTTTCTAAACTACACCGCTGTCCACTAAAATAGAAACACCAGGAAGGACAGCAACTAAGCTAATTTTACTTATTATGTATAAACAGGTAAAAAGGTGAAGTTCCGTGTTCGGAGAGGGATGTGGTCAGCACACCGTACTCCCCGGTCGTTGCCGGGGTCGAATCGCTAAATCCACTCAACCTCACGAGGCTGAATCCATCCCTTACCTGTCTTCCCACCGAGGAAAAATCACTAGTACTACCGGGAATCAAAACCGGGCCCCCTGCATGGCAGTCACTCCGCGCTGATCACTTCCTTTTTCGCCGGCCGCTGTGACCGAGCGGTTGTAGGCGCTTGAGTCCGGAACCGCGCTGCTGCTACGGTCGCACGTTCGAATCCTGCCTCGGGCATGGAAATGTGTAATGTCCTTGGGTTAATTAGGTTTAAGTAGTTCTAAGTTCTAGGGGACTGATGACCTCAGAAGTTAAGTCCCATAGTGCTCAGAGCCATTTGAACCACTTGAACTTCCTTTTCCTTTTTTTGACTGATCACAAAACTGTCGTCACGGGGAGGGCAGGCGGCGAATCGGACAGGCGGTCACAACCCGAGGGCTGGCCGCACGTTTCCAGCCCCTTTTACGACAGATGTGACGGATGACGGGGAGGGAATTAGATCAAAGTGGCCGAATAGAATGGCTATATATACGACACGAGAGTGGGTCGGCGCATCAGACCTTCCTGGGAGTGAGGTGGGTGAGGATTGTATCAGATAGCATCACAGCGGGATCAGAAATTGTAGAGTTTGGTACATGTTGCTCTCAGGTAGACTGTGATCTTTGCATGGTGTGAGCAAGTTTTATACTGTGTGTACTTAAACAAGCGTTTGTTTAAATATTAACAAAAGTGATGTTTGAAACAACTCTGAGTAAACTACGACGGAACACAGCAGCTTAACGTTCCAGCAACTTGTCATTTAAATTAAACGTGGACAAAATCTTTTCAGTGGTCGGTTCAAATGGCTCTGAGCACTATGGGACTTAACAGCTATGGTCATCAGTCCCCTAGAACTTAGAACTACTTAAACCTAACTAACCTAAGGACATCACACAACACTCAGTCATCACGAGGCAGAGAAAATCCCTGACCCCGCCGGGAATCGAACCCGGGCGCGTGAAGCGAGAACGCTACCGCACGAGCACGAGCTGCGGACTCTTTCCAGCGCGTTACACAAAAATAAAGGAAGCAGCTCTGACACTGGTACCAACTTTACAAAACAAGTACTATTTATTTGCAAATGTGATGCACCTTCTCTTACAAAGTGACTTAAACGTTGTCTAAACTATTAGAAAGCTCGTGCAACGTGACAATAAATATTCTGCGCAATATATAGACATTCAGTAAGCCATTGTATTATAGTGTGCATCATGCAACAATTTTAAACATGTTTTATGTTGACTGATATAAAAAAAGAAGTTCCATTCCCTATCTCATCCTTTTACGGTTTGATTTTCATCGAAATTGGTTCAACGATTTAGACGTGAAAACGTAACAGACAGAGTTACTTTTGCGTATATAATATTAGCGTGGTTTTGAGAATGTGCAATGTGCGGAATTTACACACAAAGGTGACAGCAACAATGGCTCTAAACCAGTCGGATACCGAGTTGAGCTGAGCTTGCCTGACGGATACGGGTACGTCCTTCCACGCTGCTTCAACTCTGCGCCAGAGTTCATCAGCCACAGAGCCTGGTGAGTGTGCCAGTCTCTGGGAAACCAACGGCCAGATGTTTTTAATGAGTGTGAGGTCGATAGAAGGAGCTGGCCAGGGAAACAGTCGAATATCTCCCGTATAGAGGGAAGACAAGATAAGGGCAACAGGCGGTCTTGCGTTATATTGTTGAAAGATGATGTCACAGTGACCTCAAGAACACGGCGTAACCAACGGACTTGATGCGTCAGAAATGCGCCTACTGTCGAAATTATAGGCTATGCGAACCAAAGATGATCTTGTCGCGTACCCAGTTCAACCCATAACATGAGGCCACGTGCCGCACCCGTATGACGACGACGAGTTCAGTCTGCCAAAGTTCGTTCTCCTCGAACCTCCACAGACATACAAGTCAATCGTCATACAGTACGCAGATCAGAAAGTCAAGACGCCGTCATACCAATCCTGTATGCAGTGACGTCGCTGGGCGCACCTCTCTACTGCCGTGTCAACCGTGCTGACAGTCCGTGTCGCTTCAGACGGTGTCACGCCGTCCGTGGAGATGTCTTGCAGCAAGCAAGGCCATTCCTTGACTCAAGATACGGGATGAGACGATCCTGCACGGACGATCGAACAAGTCTGCACACGTCTGTCCTCCCGGACGGCAACTAAAGTATCGCAAAAACAAGGCCTACAAATACTCCTGACGATTGCGACAGAGAAAGTCTGCGAAAGCTTGAATATACATACAAGTCTGACGCAGCGGGGTTCAAATGGTTCAAATGGCTCTGAGCACTATGGGACTTAACAGCTGCCGGCCGCGGTGGTCTAGCGGTCCTAGGCGCTCAGTCAGGAACTGCGCGACTGCTACGGTCGCAGGTTCGAATCCTGCCTCGGGCATGGATGTGTGTGATGTCCTTAGGTTAGTTAGGTTTAAGTAGTTCTAAGTTCTAGGGGACTTATGACCACAGATGTTGAGTCCCATAGTGCTCAGAGCCATTTGAACTTAACAGCTATGGTCATCAGTCCCCTAGAACTTAGAACTACTTAAACCTAACTAACCTAAGGACATCACACACATCCATGCCCAAGGCAGGATTCGAACCTGCGACCGTAGCAGTCGCGCGGTTCCGGACTGAGCGCCTAGAACCGCGAGACCACCGCGGACGCAGCAGGGAAGCAATGAAACATTTAACGAATAAAATGAAACGAAATGGTTCGAGAGGTCTTTTCAAGTCCCAGACATTTATGATGCATAAATGCAGACTGAAGTAGCAGATGAAAATTTGTACCAAGGCTGGGATTCGAACCCGGATCTTCTGCTCACCAGGCAGATGCACTAACTACTACGGTAGCCTGGCACACTCGGTTTGCACAACTGCGCGGACTATCCTAACACGCCTCCCTCCTAAATCATACTTCCCATTCACGCTTCAGACCATTTTGTACACTCCCTAAACTCGAAGAACATTGCAGAGGATCTCCAACTGCATTGGAATAGCACCTCAGCATCGAATGAAACGGGGTATCCTGCCCGAAACCCAGGCATTGGTGCTTTAAGGAAATGTCAAATGAAGCAGTATGGTTCCAGAGACCTTCTCAAGTCTCTGACATCTATGATGTATGTGTGCAGACTGAAGCAACGAATGAAAATTTGTACCAAGGCCGGGATTCGACCATGGGTCTCTTGCTCATTAGGCAGATGCGCTATCCACTACGTCACCCTCGCCTAGTGGCTTTGCATAATTGCATGGCCTAGTCTAGCATACCTTCCTCCTCAGTCCATATTCCCTTTCACGCCTCAGTCCACTTGGTATTCACCTTGGTACAAATTTCCATTCATCGCTTCCCTCTGCATATTACGCCTCATATATTCCACGTATTTGATTTCGATGTTTTGTTTTTGCCATTTTTATGACACCATTTTTCAAAGTGACAGCTGGCGTCGAAAGGGTCAGTGTTCCCCAGACTTTTTTTTTTTTTTTTTTGCAGTCCTCAAGGATCATTTGAGGTATCTTACTCCGTTATTAAACTTATTCTTGGTAAATGACCTGCACCCGCGTGGAACCATGTATCACTCACTGTTCTCTCCCGCCAGCAAGCGCCACCGCTTCTGAGACAGCAAAGCAGGCAGCGCTGTCCACACGCTGCGACATATTCACGAATTCGAACGGGCAGCTGCGCCGGCTCGCAAAGGCGACAAAATAAGCCTCGCGCGTCATCCTTATTTCTCGCAGCTCCGCCTTTGTGGCAGTTCGTCACCACGCGAACTCCTGCTCAAAGGAACGAGCGTTTTCGTGCCGGTGCATGGAGGTCGCGTGTAGAGCCTTGCAATAACAGATAACCTCGCCACTGTCTGGGAGGCACCTGTAGTCTCGTGTTCTGTTACTGGAAGATGGCGTACATCCTGTTTAAAGTCGGAGAACAGCCTCTTGTCTGTCTTATCACGCATAAGTAGGCACTGAGGGCAAGCGACAGGCTCGCAAATTCTTCGTCACTCAGCACAGCTAACAAATTTCCTTTCTTATTGGCGAATTTTCTAGAATCTGCTCTGAAGCGCAGTCGTACTTCCTACAGGTGAGGCAGGTAAGAAAGACCACCTGGAATATATCTGGAATGAATAAGTATACTGAGGTGCGTTTTCGCCAAGTCATAGCGGACAATGAGGCGAATTCCCTGGCGTTGGCAAGTAATTTCTATCGCTTACAGTCGCCGATTGACGACATAAACTTCGTTTTTATTTCCAATGGAAATACATAGTTTTTCCTGTGGCATCTGAAAGAATCTTCTAAGAGAACGTCAACGACGTAACACGTATGGGACTTATCAAATAGCATCACGATAACAGCACCGCAAACCACAGTTCCGTCGTCAGGAGAAGAGGTTCCATAAACATCTGTCCTGTTATACCAAATGTAAGCAAACACGTTGACAGGTATGGTTCTCGTGTTTACCCGTAGGTTTAAAGCCCGTCGGCATGTATTCTGCTGTTGTCGCAATCAGATAACTTGCTACTGAGACATTCACAATGTACACGTATGGCGAATGCCGCCAAACTCTTCGAGCAACAGTGCATTTGTGTGATGAAGTCTCCAGATCGTGCCAAGCGCTCACGATCTGTCTTTGCAAGAATCTTCAAAAAAGTTCTAGAAACTAGAAATGTGGAGAATTAAATATTCCATGGAAAAACAAGCGCAACTGATGAAAGAAATGGAACTAACCCTTTTAGCAGCAGTCGCACTCTAAGCAAATGCCACTAAGAGGAATCTTGGAAGTACGAGTGCAATCAATATAACGAGCGGTCTGCGAACACTACATTTCATCCTCCATTTAATCCTCTTCGCATTTGACTGCATCTACAGCTTCATGGTAATGACTTCAATAATCGATTAAGGTTGTCCAAATGTTGTCTACGAAAAGTCCAAAGCGATGCGGCATACGTATGCAAAATTTTGTTTAACGAAGAAGCATTGTTTACAAACCATGGGCAACTCAAACTTGGCAATATACACTAATCGTCAGCGGAAAATCAACACCGACTCAAAGAAGAGCACAAAATCAACGCACTTGGTCTAGAAGTGTTTGGTGCGTGATTTTCAAACCCGCATCATTGGTCCCCGTTCTACTGATGGAAATCTAAATACGCTCAGATTCCTAAGATATGCTACTGCTGCAGTTATTATAAAAAATCCCACTGGGCATAAGACAGTCAGTGTGGTACCAACATGACGGATGCGCCTCACATTCCGCATGTGTAATGACAGAACCTCTTAAGAGAACATTGAAAGAGCATTGGAACGGTCGTTCAGGAAACGCAAAATGGTTTGCACATTCATCAAACTTAACACTTCTATACTCTTATCTGTGACGAAAGTCAAAACAAAATGTCTATTAGGAAACAAAGACACATCACGACAGCATGAAATGCCTTATACCACGGGACTGTGCTGCCATTAACTCCAGATGATATTCAACGTGCAGTATTGTTTCTCCAGCGTCACTTTATAGTGTGTATCAGTGCTCAAGGTCAACATTTTGAGCACTTGATATGACAGCCATGATAATAAGCACACGAACCGTACCTGAGTTACGTGCTTGCTGACATGTGTATAATAAGGCAGACGTTTGTGGAACCTCTTCTCCTGACGGCGGGACAATGGTTTGCGGCGTTATTATCCTGATACTATTTGATCAAGTGCCACGCATGTTACGCCGTTAAAGTTCTCTTAGAAACTTCTTTCGAATGTCACAGAAAAAGTATGCGGTTCCACTAGAAACAAAAATTACTTGCCAACGTCAGTGAATCCGCCATATTGTCCTCTACAACTTGCGAAAACCGCACATCAGTATATTTATTCATTCTGGATGGGGTGGCCCATCTTAGCTGCCACACCCTGCATGCAGTGACCGAAGAGGGTTGGGTTGGGTTGTTTGGGGAATGAGACCAGACAGCGAGGTCATCGGTCTCATCGAATTAGGGAAGGAAGTCGGCCGTGCCCTGTCAAAGGAACCATCCCGGCATTTGCCTGGAGCGATTTAGGGAGATCACGGAAAACCTAAATCAGGATGGCCGGACGCGGGATTGAACCGTCGTCCTCCCGAATGCGAGTCCAGTGACTGACCTCTGCGCCACCTTTCTTGGTCACAGTGACCGAAGAGCTCACTTCATTCTGATTTGAAATCGCGCCTCCAGAAAAGGCTTCAGGGAAACAGCGATAGAAATTGAGATTATAGTAATTGTTGCACGATTTGCCGATTTGCTTGGAGTTTATTTTTTTTTTATTTTGTCGCACGATTTAATATGGATTATCGCGCATGAGAATACAGGAACCACTGATACGGATCTTGAAAAAAACGCATCATATGATTTGGATAAGGTATCTGAATGAAACAAAAAGTGGCGTCGTACATTGAACAATGAAATGTGAGCTGTTCCACACATATACTAAGCGAATTCTGATGTTCTGTTACATAAAAAGCGATACCAATGTAGGGGTTGCCCACTAGACCAAATATATATGGATTACAGTTCTGAATAACTTGTATTAGAACGATTATACAGAAAATGTAATAGGGAAGGTGACTGAAAGAGTGACTTTCATTATGAAAGCACATGGAAGGTGCATGAAATCCATAGCGCTTGTCAGCCTCTTCTAGACTGCTACTGCCAAGTGTGATAGCATTACGATAGGACGGAAAACATTGAAATAGTTCAAAGAGTGGTGGCTCGTTTTGTGTTTTCACAAATAGGGGATTCAGATTAAGGATGTGACAATCGATCTAGGATTGCAATAATTAAATCGAATATGATCTCTATTGTGGCGAAATCTTTTTGCGGAGTTTCAATCTGTTTCTCCTCCGAATACAAAAAACTTTTATTGTCTCCTACTAACACTGGGAGAAATTGTCTTCGCTGTAAAATAAGGGAAATTAGAGCTCTTGCGGAGAGATTTAGGTGCTAATTTTTGCCACACGATATTCTAGAGTGGAAAGGTAGAGATATATATTGAAAGTAGCCCGTCTCTAATATTCTTGTCGTCGACGGGACGTTAAACCCTCATCAACTTCCTTTCAAAAATGGTGTCCTATCTCTTTCGCCTATCAACTAAGTGTGAGCTATGCGATTGGCTATAAATGTACAAAGTCGTGTATATAAAATTTCCAGTAATTGGGCCCAGATTTTACTTCTAGAGCATTGTAGCGGAAGTAGTATCAGGGCCAAACTTTTTCGTTTTACCTCACGGGCTAGGTATTGTACTGCCTGCTCCTAGGTATTGTACTACATTGTGAATCGACAAAGCCCACTCTGTACAACAGACGTTGGTTCCTAAAGGGTTAACACAATTCTTTGTCACCTGTTGACGCCTGCGATATGACTGCCGGGGCGTAGAAACACCTCGGAGACACCACGCCAGAATAATCGGCTCTGGACTGGAAGGAGCATCCAGTGGATTACGTGTCGAGTGCTGTGCAGGGCGGCTAGCCTGATAACTGGTTATTAGCGAGGCGGATATGGCTCATGCTCTCACTTTCTCCTAGACGCTCCCGCTGCACCTACTATTTACCATTCCACTTTCTGAACGGTAAATTAATGACGTCAAAGCTTTTTTTTCTGCAAAGAAAATACTGAAGAAACTTGAATTCGCATTTGTAACACTCAAAAGGGAGATTTTAGCTGTATCATTAAAACGCACGAGGACTCCAGTGACAACCAGAGCACAGACTGTCCCGCGTAACATGCGCACGTCTAACTCCTCATAAATTATTCGAGATTTCGGATAGTGGCAGGCGAGAATATTTTCCTACGTAGTGGATCTTTCTACCTATCGAGATACGGATTCTTTTCAAACTGGGCTACACTGTTTTTTTGGATGCGTTAGACAGACTGCACCTCTCCGTAGAGTCTCATGAAGTGAGGGCGCAGGACACGGTTGGTGACACGTCCGCCGGTTGGAGACGTTACGTTCGACGGCGCCGCTGGTGCTATTCGAGACGAATGGGCTACGTGCCGGCACCGGGTTTCACCTTCTCCCTTCCCTTCATGGATAACGACAGAAATGCAACACTACACTGTACCAACCATGTACATGCTACAGATACACACTTAACACTCCATGACATGTCGGATGTAGGCAGTGGCAGACCACCTCCAATAGGATCTTTGCATGAGTGGCAGTGCAGAATTCCTGCATCAATTCCCCTGCACTCATTCCCTGAATACGGGACGACTTTAACTTCTTTTTGAGAAAATAACTACAACGATAAACATTTACTATATGAAATGAAATATTTTAGCCAAAAATAATAACCGTGGAATGTGCGAAAAGTGAAAATGAAGTTCCTCGGTCTGCTAGCTAATGTGTCTGAAACTGCTATGAAGTCATACTTTGATATTGGATTTTTAAATTTCCTGGCTATTAATTTTTTGAGAAAATGTTTAACTGCAAACATTAACTTACGTCAAATTCCTCGTCTCGCGAACTGTCTGATCTGTTCTTATCCATTACAGCAAAATACTGTTCCCTTTACAGACTATCTTTTTTTCGAAAACTTGCTGGGCAGATAAAAACCAATTGTGGAATACAAAGCTGTTCATGAAAATTGCAACAGCCAGAATGAATGGTCTGAATCACCCCACCGGAGCACGTCTAGAACAGTGGAACCATAACCACTGATTAAGACTGCGGAGAGATGGCCTGAACATAAGTCCAGCAGAGCCCCCATTCATGTGACCGGACAGGTGAGCGTTACGCCAAGCTCAGTCGGTGCAAAGGCGTCAAACGAAGAGGAAACGTGCAAGCAAATGTCAATATCCTTCGTCGAATTCAACGGACGCAATAAAACCAACTGAGAGAGTCCTAATAGGGCAGAGGGCTGACCTCCGGGAAATATATTTGTCGTACCGTGACAGTGCAGCTCGTATATGACCCGTTGCTACGACATTGACGCGTGTGATAAATTATGGCATAAAAGAGCGTGGCACACAGCAACAAGCGGGTCTGGACCATACAATGTGACCAGTGCATGAGATGATCGCTGTCTTCTCCGAATGGCCATAACCGACATAACAGCTTCGTCCACACTGTTGGCTCGACGTTGAATCCCCGCAACGGATGTGGAAGTCGCCTGCTCGGGGCCGACAGCCGTGCACTAGACTGCCCTTGCGTCGGTTTCCGTTGACCAGAAAACACCAATGCCTCAAGCTGTAGTAGACACGTGAACATCATAGTGGCATGTTGAGTGGCAAAATATAGTGTTTCTGGACCAGGCCCGCTTCAACTTGTCCTACAGTGATGGCCGTGTATGTGATGGACGTTACCGTGGGGTACACAATCGAGCAGACTGCATTGTTGAGAAGCATAACGGACAAACGCTAAATATGATAGTTTGGGACACCATGGGTTAAAACGTGTGATCTCGCACCCTGTGTATTGAGAGCTATCCTAACAGCAACCGCTATAGCAGGGAGATTTTTAGAGGCCAAAGCACTGTCTCCCCAGCGGGTAACTCCACGTGCCATATTTCAGTAACATAACTCTTAGAGATGAAGAGGCTTGCGCAGGATAGAGTAACATCAAACCAGTCTTCTGACTGAAGACCACAACAACAGTTCTCGGTCACATGTCGCGAGAAATGTGCAAGCCTTCTTTGAAGAACTACGTATTCCACTGCTACCCTCGCCGACATGTTCGTCTCCCGTCGAATATGTGTGGGATATGATCGGTCAACTTTTATTTGCCAGTTGGCGTGATGACACTACTTCATACCAAGCGCCTAGGATTGTCTTAAATTTGCCCTTCATGTGTGTACGTGTGTTAATACGAGTACATTCTTGCATATTTTTTTGATTTGTCATTATCGCCTTGGTTTATTTACCAACAAAATTGATGAATTTGCTAGAATTAAAGAGTAGTTCCATGCTACAGTCTCGCTGATAGAGATTTATAACGCGTTTGTTAAAAAATCTGAATTATCTATGGATTTTACATTTTCAGGTTTCCAATAGAGTTGGCGATTCCATTTTGTCACTCAAAATTTCGACGTTCGGCGGGTGATCTAGTGCCCTTGTTCAGGTGGCGCTATCGGTCTTTTTCTCGATGTCTGGAATCCAGTCAACCATTCCCTGTGGTGTTGTTGTAGCAACGGCAAGGTGGCGGCGGTATTTTGGTGTCGCGCTCTTGTTATAACCGAATCCGACAGCCGGTGTCTTGATACGCATTTATTTCTGTGCTCTTAGCGTTATCCCGTGAAATGCACGTTCCTCTTAGGTCTCTTGTGGCTGTGATGGATGAGCGAGTCTGTTAGCGGGTCAGAACCAGAACACTGTCAAAACAAAAAATGCCTCCGTCCATGTTTGGATTTTGTGTCATCCTAAATTAGAAAGACTTTAAATACACGTGCGCAGAAGCTTGGTGCCTGCACGACTATGCCGGTCTTGTTACTACAGGTGGTGCTCAACGACAGCCGTCATGAGTGGATTCCTTGGACTTCTCCTCGAGTATTTAAAATTTCTGCTCCACACACAAAACAGTCACAACTATTATCCCCGACAACAGAAGGACAGAAGTTTGATTAAAAATATGCCGGTCTTGTTACTACAGGTGGTGCTCAACGACAGCCGTCATGAGTGGATTCCTTGGACTTCTCCTCGAGTATTTAAAATTTCTGCTCCACACACAAAACAGTCACAACTATTATCCCCGACAACAGAAGGACAGAAGTTTGATTAAAAATATTTCAAATAATGTTGTGTGCTGCGAAACACAGTTACAAATTAATAAGAGGCACATTTTAACGCAAAAATAAGTGGAGAAAGCGTTTTGCTTCTGCGAGACTTGTGAAGTTTTGTCGCTCGTTGAGGCTGCATAGCGTGCCCGACTGGTGTAATGACGTTCAAAGCAAAATAAATTCCGGGAATCAAGCAAGATCGTGCAGTAAACATAAGACAGCAGCAGTAGTGGCAGCAGTGGCGGGGATGAGCAGATGGGAAAGCTGCCGAAAGCCATAGTTTTTGGATATTGTGAGGAAATAATAAGACTGCTCACCGTACGTGGTGACGCATTATTAAGGCATTTGGCTCTATTTCATGGCATGCAGTGTTCATATACACGCCCTGCCATACACATTTAGATTTCATGACGAGTTTTATTAATTACGTATCTGTCACAGTTGCTGCACATATATTTTGACGACTATTTTCGAACCGAATGGTTCGTCCAAGCCATACCTACCGAGGATGTACTGAAAGTGCCTAATCTTAATGACAACCATCTGGTATTGGCAACACATACATCACACAGTGACGGTAGATAAATGTCACAATATACAAATGGTCGCTATGCAAATCAGAATCACATATTATGACATTTATCTAGTGTCACTGTGTGATGCGTGAATTGCCAATCTGAGATGGTTGTCATTAAGATTAGTCATTAAGATTAGGCACTTTCAGTGCAGTCTCAGTAATAATGTTAATAAGAACAGTAATAATAATAATAATAATAATAATAATAATAACAATAATTTCGTGTGGCTCAGTGCCCCAGTCTTTCTATTGGACGCCACTTTGGCGACTTACGTGTTCCTAACCTACCCTAGTTATCCGACTGGGGAAAGGGGACCTACAGTTTAACGTGGATTCGAACCACGTGTCGTTTCTGGCGAATCTTTACATCATTGGGGAGTGAAGGTAAGGTTAAAAGCACTCCGTCTTCAGGCCACGAGTGGCCTACCGGGACCATCCGACCGCCGTGTCATCCTCAGAGGAGGATGCGGATAGGAGGGGCGTGGGGTCAGCACACCGCTCTTCCGGTCGTTATGATGGTATTCTTGACCGAAGCCGTTACTAATCGGTCGAGTAGCTCCTCAATTGGCATCACGAGGCTGAGTGAACCCCGAAAAATGGCAACGGCGCACGGCGGCTGGGTGGTCACCCATCCAAGCGCCGGCCACGCCTAACAGCGCTTAACTTCGGTGATGTCACGGGAACCAGTGTATCCACTGCGGCAAGGCCGTTGCCAAGGCAAGGTTAAAGGCAGACTGAAAAACAACTCCGTGGTGTGAGCGCGATTCGTGCCCGCAGCAACTAGGCAAGCGCTTTTTCGCTCGGCCACGTGGCTCGACCGACTCAAGCACCCGAGGTGGCTTCCTTTTCAAAGGACCGAAAACATGTTAGTCCAGGAACTGAATCTGGGTAGACCAATGACATGTTTTCTTAGAAGTCCGTAGAGTAATTACGTCGCACAGCGGGATAGAAACAGTCGTACATCGTTTGTGCGGCAGCCGAGGATGTTTCGTGTGGAGGAATGGAATATCCCACTGCCTCACCCAATGGCCCAACTGCTTTTGTGTAAGGAAAGGCAAAGTGTTGTTTGTCTAAACCAACCTACGTTTAATGACCAGCTTCCCTTCGAATATTGATTATACTCGATGTGACACGCACTGTGGGCATTTTGCACGCTTACCGTTGCAAATCATCACTGTCGTTCTCGATTTTTATTCATTTACTGATAGGCAACACCGGCCTCTATTAGATAGACATTTCACTTTAGTGTGGAATTAGTGACAACTGGAGATTCCCAGTTGCTTCCCTGTGGGGCGCGACGCGTGGTCAACACGGCGCTGCTGGTCAATGGAGTTTCGTGTTTCCGCTTATTGACGCAGTTGTTTTTAGACCAGACGTCGGCTTTGTGGCCGTGCATTATTCGAGAACACACGCCACGGCGGCCGTGGCCGAGGTCGCTGGCTTGCGGCGGTGGTCCACGGAGGCAGTCGTTGTCTACGCCGGCGATGGAAAAAATGTTTTTTTACCAGAATTTGACCAGTCACACAAGAAAAAAAATTCCTCTTGAAGTGGCAGAACATCGTACTGTGCGTCGACGTACTCAGCTGAGCAGTAAATCTCTCCGTACCGCCTTCCGAAAGCAGAGCAGCGACCACCGATGAGTTGTTAGCAAGAAGTAATCTGACGTTAATGCAACTATATTGCGCCACGACAGGCTGCAGGAGATTGCAGGCGTCATCTGGCGCTGGCGCAACATCCTGAAGTGCCTACATCGGCCGCTGGCCATCAGTGTTGCCAAATCAGCTTTCTTAAAGCTAAGTATGGTTTCTTAGTACCATTTAGCTGGTAAATAAGTGATTTACTGAGGTTCGAAAATATGGGTTTTTTCGTAAGCATTTGGCTCTTTATCTAGCTTTCGTTTTTCCTTGGCAACAGGAAAGCATTAAAATCCATTTAATTAAAGGAAAATTATTTACATTGAACTAAGCTTTCAAAACTTGCTTCAGTATTCCATGAAAATGTATTATTAGGCTGAATTAAAAAGCACAACACAGCAAGCTAAAGTTGTGTTGGTTTGTGTCCTGGGCTCGTCAGCATACACATACACAAGACCAAAGACAAAACAACGACAAATAAACAGCTGACAGCCTTACTGGAAACTCTGTTGCAGCATAACATAGTATCGTAAATACACAATAATGATGGAAGCTCTTCTAAGCAAAGTAGACTTTAATTTGCAGGATGCATCAGAAGACATACGCTTCCCTGCTGTAATAAACAAATTGCCAGAGAATGAACTGAGGAGGGTAAGAGTGAACTTCCACTCAATGCAGCAGTTTGCTGTGTGTAAGAAATGATGTAATACTGCACTGCAGATCTTCTGAAGTCTGCCCTTTAAGTACCTAGCAGAACCATTATTTAAATTTTTTGTGAGAAAAAGAAAGTTATCACGTGAAGATGTTTATTTAAATACATTTTTGCCTCAAAATATCGAGGTTTTGATAATAGGCTGACATTTTATGTGTACATGGTAGTAATAAAATCTTAAATTGTTATGTCTGCATTCGAAGTACTCGTGCATCCAGAATCATTTCTCTAAAGAGATGCACAAGGCACACCTCTAATTTTTTCTATAGTGCTTTCTCTACGGCTATTACAGGCATTAAAATAAAAAGACGTACAAGCATTGAAGATAAGATGCGAAATCCTGTGCAACAGTTATTTCCTGAATTTGTTTTGAACTGAATTACATATCTGATATAAGGAAAGACGAGGAAATTATTTTTTCAAGAACTTGATTCCATTGAAAAGAAATCCGTCAAACTAATATCAGCGTTTATCACATTTTGGTTTGTTATTGTATAAAATTTGATTAAATTGTCGTTCTTACAGTTGAAGCTATCTAACAATATCTACCTCGAAACTTCCTGGCAGATGAACACTGTGTGCCCGACCGAGACTCGAACTCGAGACCTGTGCATTTCGCGGGCAAGTGCTCTAGCAACTGACATACCCAAGCATGATTCACGACCCGTCCTCGTAGCTTTACTTCCGCCAGTACCTAGTCTCCTACCTTCCAGACCTCGCAGAATCTCTCCTGCGAAACTTGCAGAACTGACACTCCTGGAAGAAAGGATATTGCGGAGACATGGCTTAGCCACAGCCTGGGGGTTGTTTTCAGAATGAAATTTTCACTCTGCAACGGAGTATGCGCTGATATTAAATTTCCTGGCAGATTAAAACTGTAGAGCACTTGCCCGCGAAAGGCAAAGGTCCCGAGTTCTAGTCTCGGTCCGGCACACAGTTTTAATCTGCCAGGAAGTTTCATATCGGCGCACACTCCAGTGCAGACTGAAGTTTTCATTCTGGAAATATCTACCTTACTGGATTTTTGTATCCGTTCCTCCCCCACTTAATACCTCACACAGTACAATTATTACAAAAGAAAACTGTATTATCGTACACTTCGTTTTATGTCAGCTTTTTCAATGATTTTTTCGTAAAGACATTTAGCTCATTTCGTTTTGTAGAGTTGGCAACACTGCTTGCCACATTGTGGCCGATGGTTGCCGCCAGGACTTGTCTGTTCATGTTGCGCATGCTGACTGGCCACTTTCCCCTTACCGTGCACATCGCCCTCAGACAAATCGTGGCGCGATCGTAGTACCCTGATTACGGTCGGCAATCGTCCCGTACAAAAACGGACTTATCGTATTTGAGAGCTACAAAAATTATTCTGTCCCGTATTTAACACCTTTCCACTAAATTTTGTTGTTCGTGTAACTCATACGTCGAAATTATTTCGCTGTTAGGCCTACATGTCGCCAATCAGCATACTGAAATATGACTCTCAGTTATTAACACGTTTGTCGGAATCACAGTACGGTACACCACATTACTTATATATTGTTACAGAACTCATTTAGCCGCGTGCGGTCTGAGGCGCCTTGTCACAGTTCGCGCGTGACTCCCCCCCCCCCCCCCCCGCCAACACCCCGTCGGAGGTTCGAGTCCTCCCTCGGACATGGGTCATGGGTGCGTGTGTTGTCCTTAGCGTAAGTAGGATTAGGTAGTGCATAAGTTTAGGGACCGATGACCTCAGCAGTTTGGTCTCCTAATACCTTACTATAAATTTCCAGCCTCGTGGGATTAGTCGAGCGGTCTAGGGCGCTGCAGTCATGGACTGTGCGGCTGATCCCGGCGGAGGTTCGAGTCCTCCCTCGGGCTTGGGTGTGTGTGTTTGTCCTTAGGATAATTTAGGTTAAGTAGTGTGTAAGCTTTGGGACTGATGACCTTAGCAGTTAAGTACCATAAGATTTCACACACATTTGAAAGTTTGAACAAATTTCCAAAAACAACGCATTTATGTTTGAATATGTCTTATTTAAATTGTAGCCTAAGACAATTCCCAAAGTAAATTTAACAATACAGTCTACATATTACTAAACGGTACTTTGAAGTTTGACAAACTGCAACAGCAATGAACGGTCTTTTATTTGTTGTTGTGGTCTACAGTCAGGAGACAGGTTTGATGCAGCTCTCCATACTACTCTGCCCTATGCTAGTGCCTTTATCTCCAAATAACTACTGCATCCTACATCCTTCTCAATCTGCTTATTGTATTCATCTCTTTGTCTGCCTCTACGATTTTTACCCCACACACTTCCTTCCAAAGCTAAACTGATGATTCTTGATGCCTCACAATATCAAGTTGTGCCACAAATTTCTTTCTTCCCAGTTACACTCAGTACCTTCTTATTAGTTACGTGATCTACCCGTCCAATCTTCAGCGTTCTTCTGTAGTTCCAAATTTCAAAAGGTTCTGTTCTCTTCTGGCCTAAACTGTTTATCGCCCATGTTTCACTTCTATACAAGGGTACACACCAGATAAATACCTTCAGAAAAGACTTCTTTAACAGGTATTATCGTAATTCACTTTTGCTTTATTTTACTTTATTCATTTAATTTCACTTAAATCTGGTCGCTGTGTCGTAACTTGCACTATGACCATTTGCCCTTTAGATGCATCAGTAAGACGTCCACGGTTTATAATTTGTATAAGGTAATTATGTAGTCTTTCTCCCCTACTGTTCAATCTGTCCATTAAATCAGCTTCTATAGAAACAAAAGAAAGTGTCAGGAGTGGAATTACAACCCAGAATGAAAGGATATCAATGACAGGAACCGCTGATAACATTGCTGTCCTCAGTAAAAGTAAGGAAGAACAGCAAGACCCGTCTAATGGAATGAACAGCCTACTGAGCACGGAATAGGGGATTAAGAGTAAAAAGCAAAGAAAGACAAATGTAATAAGTAGTTGATGAAATGAGATTAGCGCTAAACTTAATGTCAAAACAGGGGATCACGTTGTGGGCAAAGTGAAGGAATTCCGCAACATTCGAAACAAAATAACGCATGACGCATTTGCCATAGAAAACGGAGAAATTCTTCCCTAGTAGAAGTCCTCTTGTAACAAACATAGGTCGAAATTTCTGAGAATATACGTATGGAGCACAGCATTGTACACAAGTGAATCATGGGCTACGGAAATATTGAGAAGAAGGGAGATGGGGTGCTAAAGAAGGATGTTAAAAATTAGGTGGACTGATAAGATGAGAAATGAGGTCGTCCTCGTAATAGGCGATGAAACTAATATATGGAAAAGACTGTCAAGAAGAAGGGTCGTGAAAAAATAACTTCCATGGTACTTGATGGTTAGAGGGTAAAAACTGCAGATGAAGAGATTGGAATATGACCGTCAAATAAAGGCGCTGGGTCTAAGTGCAGCTCTGAGATGAAGAGTTTGTCATAGGATTGGAATTGCGTGACGGGTCGCATCAACCCTGCCGAAGGCTGATGATTCAGAAACGAAAGTGTTCAGACGGTATCTTCCGGCAGCGCCATCAAGTGATGGTTTGGGCTAGGCCCATGATCAAACAACTAAATAAATTGAGTAACGTACTCAACGGTGCTATTATCGACAAAGCTAGTGGATTTTTAAAAGGCGTCGTTAGGTGTCTCAAGCTATGAAATCGATTACGAAGCCAAGAGTAAGGCTGGTAACTGAACTACGTAGTAGTAATACTATCTCCAATTTCGACGCCGGTCGTCATAACCCAGAGTGACTGATGTGTTATTTGTCAAATTCAGTGTAACTACAGAGCTCATAAGGCTACTCCTGCAACGATAAATCGTTATTAATGTCGATAATAGTTTTATTTTTCCAGGAATATCAACTACCATGGTCGAGATCCTGGCATGCATACAGACATGTAGGCCGTCATTGTCGAATTTCTACAGTCTTGTCTGCTAACGCCGTTGGCAGCTCTCAAAAAAGTGATCACTGACGTGGACAACAGGCCAACGCTGCGTCACGCGTCACAGTACCTCAGATTGTTCACAAAATGTTCAGGCGGCTCAAACCGTCCTTCGGCATCTCCCAGCCATTCATACCATACGACTTCATTTTACTTTACAACAATACGTGTAACTCTTCTACGTTTACGGCGTAAGACCTATTCTTCGTACGAACAACTAATTCATCTCTTGTACTTACTTTTTCTCTGTGGATGCAGCTTTCATAAGATCTCCACTTACAAAAATTCTCTGCTACAAGGTCCAACGACTACGGTAGCCAACGAACCTTGCCGGTATGATTGATTCACCGATTTTCGAAAGTAGTGAGAATGTTCGTGGGGCTACATCAGTCTGAAAGAACTTGTGCAGTCCTGCAACTAAAGGAACCTTTTCTGGCAATAGTGGTAACTTATTTTTCCGTAAGTGTGCGCCCTGTTTGACGATTTGGTAAGGCAACAAGTCATGACAACAAAGCGTCTCTTGAACTGTTAAACTAGGTCCTAGCATACGGAATAGGTTCTCAGATACAAATGGATAGAAACAGGAAAACATCGAAAACACAACACATTACCATGCCTAATACGGTATTAAGAAACCCGTAAACGTTCAAAACATTTTCCAGTCGTCTAGGGACGGATAAATGCAGTTGTTATATGGTTTTCAACTAATTTTACATCACACTTCCTGCAAAACACAGGCAAATTCAAGCAACAATGATGGGGGTGGATAGAAATCATGCACCCTTCTCTCCAAAGTACCCCCTAAAGGCTCAATAATACTGAGATCTGGTGATTCTGATAGTCTGAGGAGATCCGACAATTCATCCTCGTGCTCACAAAATCAGTCCTGGACGATGCCAGCTGTGTGAACGTGGGCCCTGTCGTGTTGGAACACAGCATCACTACTGCGAAACAAACATGGACATGCTCAGTTATAATGGTCACATAATCCTTGACAATAATTCGACCCTGAGAGTTACAAAGGGGACTACGGAATACCACGATGTGGTTGCCAAAATCATCACCGAAACCCCGCCATATTTCACTCTAGGGACGTAAATTTTCCCAGAAGTTGGAAATAGTATGCAACAATATTCATTCGATCAAATGATTTTCTTCCATTGCTCCAACGCCCAGGTTTAATGGCTTCGGCACCATGTTTTTGGCACCACCTTTTCCTGTTACGAGCGTTGTCTTCGTTGAAGTGTGGTTTCGAAATTCCAGCCTGCCCTGAAATCCCCAGTTTATGAAGTTACCTTCGTGACGTTTTCGTGCTGACAGGATTCGTAAGGGCACATTCAGTTCTGCAATCACTTTTGCAGCTGTCGTCCTCTTATTTTTCGTTACAATCCACTTCAATGAACGTCACTCAGCATACACTTTCGACCGCGTTGTGACTTAGCGGGTGATTTTTTGCCGCTTCCCGTGTACGTGGTATAAATCTCCGATCGGTGACTCTTGAACTCCAAATACTTTGGCTAATTTGGTAAACATACTGTCATACTCGTTTACTGAGACATGACACATTCTTGGGAAAATATCGTCGTACCTGATACCAGCGTGAATGTATCATAAGTCTCGATACAGTTTAAGCATAACAGTTCAGTGTTACATTATTGGTAAACAGCAGTATGAGTTAGTGATTTCAGCGTAAAATATACATCCATACTTCAGGGAGAACCGTCAGATAAGGTTCAAGTCAATCGAAATATGTACGAGAATGGTCCAAATAAGCACGATGCGCGGTTAAAGTAGTGACCAAAATCAATTTTCACAACGTTGACAACAGCAAGACAAGCATTATATACTAACATCTAAATAAATTTAAGGGTTAGGAAGCCATTTATGAAGGTATTTGTATAGAGTGTAGTCTTGTACGGAAGTAAAACATGGACGATAAGTAGTTCAGACAATAACAGAACAGAGGCTTTTGAAATGAGCTACAGAATAATGCTGAAGATTACCTGCAGGAGAACGCTGAAGCGTAGATGGGTAAATCAAATAACTATAGGCGGTACTGATTCGAATTCGGGAAAACGGAAATTTATGTTACAACTTGACTAAAAGAAGTGATCGTTTGACAAGAAACATCCTGAGGCGTCAAGGAATAATCAACTTGGTAATGGAGGGAAATAAAGAGAATAAAAATTCTAGAGGGAGACCTAGGCACGAATACAGTAAGCAGATTCAAATAGGTGTAGATTTCTCAGAGGTGAAAACACCTTCAAAAGGTAGACTATCGTGGTGACCTGCATTAAGCCACAACAACAAAATAACAAAAACAACAACACTTTTAAATCACTTCGTAAAGATCTATAGAAAGGACATAGACTACATACAACAAAACTGCACTGAAAATGTAGATGGAAAATAAAACCAATTGGAAAAATATTTCAAAATCTATTTTAAAGATATAATATAAAGCAAGAACATTTCCGAAAAGTTTCTCTGCGTACTATAAATGCTATAGTTCGATAATTAGTTGAAGGTTATTAAAACATTACGAAATAAGTGTTAGGTTGGTGCATTATTTATTAGTGTTTCGTTTTGCATGTCGCTTCTCTTGTTGCTATGGGTTTATTTAGCGATTGTCATTTTTTATTTGTAGTTCACTGTTGCAATTTCAGTTTATATAGTGTCATTTTGTCATTTGCAGATAGTGGGTGGAGCTGTGGACGCTAGAAAATAGAGTACGAAGTGGAGAAATCGGAACATTTCCGACATATTCTTCTGTTCGGGTTCAGCGGTGGGGTGACAGCAGCAGAGGCAGCCACAAACATTTGCGCCGCATATGGAAATAATGCCATTGGACAGAGCACGGCAAGAAAATGGTTTTCTCGTTTTAAGGAGGATCATTTGACATTAGTTACTTTCCACGTTCAGGAAGACCTTCGGGGTTTGATGAAGACCATTATACGCATTAATCCACATTGATCTACGTCAGTGTCCCTTGTTGTTGTTGTCTTCAGTCCTGAGACTGGTTTGATGCATCTCTCCACGCTACTCTATCCTGTGCAAGCTTCTTCATCTCCCAGTACTTACTGCAACCTACATCCTTCTGAATCTGCTTAGTGTATTCATCTCTTGGTCTCCCTCTACGATTTTTACCCACCACGCTGCCCTCCAATGCTAAATTTGTGATCCCTTGATGCCTCAGAACATGTCCTACCAACCGGTCGGTCCCTTCTTCTAGTCAAGTTGTGCCACAAACTCCTCTTCTCCCCAATTATATTCAATACCTCTTCATTAGTTACTTGATCTACCCATAGAACTGCCAAATGTGATAAACTATTATCATTCCACCGTCGTGTGATGTTTGCATGCAGTGGGGAAGATTCAAAATTCGGGTGTATAAGTACCTCATGCTCTAAGCCGAAATCACAAAAATCTTCTTGTGGCCGTACGTGCGTCTCTAGTTGCTCGTCTTCAGTTTGTTCGTGAACTACACCGACCATTCCTATCTTGTATTGTTACTGGTGGCGACAAAGGAATGGTTGAACGGAAACAAAGCAGCAACAAAGACCTGCGCGCATCCATAAAAGATGATGTAATGCATCTGGTGGAAAGCGGTGGTGTGGCGTGCTAAGAATTGCTCCCCTGAGACGTAATCGTCACTGGTGACATTTATTGCAGAAGCAATCCAGGAACAGCGACAAGGAAGACTGCGTGAAGTGATGCTACCCCAAGATAACGCCTGCCCGCATTCTGTCTGTTAGACTGACAAAAAGCACTGTACAGAAGTCGCGATGGGAATTCATTTCGCACTCACCTTATTCACCTGATCTTGCGCCCTCTATTTTCACCTTTTCAGCTCTCTTTCGAACGACCTTCACGGAATTTCCTTTCCGGATGAAAATGTGCTCCGAACATATCGCGGAATCGAAAAGTTACCTCATCGTTGGCAGACCGTTGTAAATAGTGAAGGAGAAAGTACAATATTATTGATGCCTAAAGTCTCTGTTATGTTTGTCTGTTGTGTTTATTAAACTTACGGAAAAACACTGCAAACCAGTGTATTAACGCAATGTCTACAAAGAAAATATTGGGAAATAGGTGCTTTACGTGACCGCTTCGCCGTGTTTCCCCCCGGGGCAGGCCCACACACAAATAAAGTCCCGAAACCTGAAGCCTGCAGTCTTCGCGTGACAGAAGAGTGGAGCACGCACATCGGCTGTGCACGCTTTCCGCGCAACTTAATACCAAGTCTGCCTCCGTCTGGGACAGGTACCCACTCATACTGTGGGTGTTTCTAGTGCTGTTGACGCGCCAGGCGCCGAGTAAAGTACTTTGAAAGCTCCTTCTCCTTAAGCGGTATTTTTTTCACGCTCTCTGTGCCCTGTGTCCAGTTGCGATGAATGTCTGTAAAGGTTGCTCTTGTTTTGGAGGTGTGAGGAAGAGAGTGCCGGAATAAGAGCTATATCCCTGGAAATGGATCGAAACCCACTTGCCCGGGTTAGATTCACCTTCCAATGACTGGATACCACCAAGACTATCATATGTCTTACGTTCACAAATCTCCAGATATGCAAGATCACTGGGCTACAATATATTGATCAGAAATATTTCTCATTATTGGTGATATCTCAGAGACGAAATACTTTCTACAGCTAGGATTCGAAACAGATACCAGCGTAAATGGCTAGTAGGTGATTCCGTATTTCTCTCTCTTATGCGTAAGATTCAATCTGGAATAGGTAGTGCGGTATGTGCAAGTTGTATGATAACGGCAAAATACCGCAAGATTCAAGAATATCATCATCATCATGTAAGACTGATTATGCCTTTCAGCGTTCAGTCTGGAGCATAGTCCCCCTTATAAAATTCCTCCATGAACCCCTATTCAGTGCTAACATTGGTGCCGCTTCTGATGTTAAGCCTATTACTTCAAAATCATTCTTAACCGAATCCGTGTACCTTCTCCTTGGTCTACCCCGACTCCCTCCTACCTTCTACTGCTGAACCCATGAGTCTCTTGGGTAACCTTGCTTCTCCCATGCGTGTAACATGACCCCACCATCTAAGCCTGTTCGCCCTGACTGCTACATCTATAGAGTTCATTCCCAGTTTTTCTTTAATTTCCTCATTGTGGACACCCTCCTGCCATTGTTCCCATCTACTAGTACCTGCAACCATCCTAGCTACATTCATATCCGTAACTTCAACCTTATTGATAAGGTAACCTGAATCCACCAAGCTTTCGCTCCCATACAACAGAGTTGGTCGAAAGATTGAACGGTGCACAGATAACTTAGTCTTGGTACTGACTTCCTTCTTGCAGAAGAGAGTAGATTGTAGCTGAGCGCTCACTGCATTAGCTTTGCTACACCTCGCTTCCAGTTCTTTCACTATGTTGCCATCCTGTGATATATGCATCCTAAGTACTGGAAACCGTCCACCTGTTCTAACTTTGTTCCTCCTATTTGACACTCAATCCGTTTATATCTCTTTCCCACTGACATTACTTTCGTTTTGAAGATGCTAATCTTCATACCATAGTCCTTACATTTCTGATCTAGCTCTGAAATATTACTTTGCAAACTTTCAATCGAACCTGCCCTCGCAGCTACGTCATCCGCATATGCGAGCCTGCTTATTTTGTGTTCACATATCTTAATCTCACTCAACCAGTCTATTGTTTTCAACATATGATCCATAAATAATATGAACAACAGTGGAGACAGGTTGCAGCCTTGTCTTACCCCTGAAACTACTCTGAACCATGAACTCAATTTACCGTCAACTCTAACTGCTGCCTGACTATCTATGTAAAGACCTTTAATTGCTTGCAAAAGTTTGTCTCCTATTCCATAATCTCGTAGAACAGACAATAACTTCCTCCTAGGAACCCGGTCATATGCCTTTTCTAGATCTATAAAGCATAGATACAATTCCCTATTCCTCTCGTAACACTTCTCCATTATTTGTCGTAAGCTAAAGATCTGGTCCTGACAACCTCTAAGAGGCCTAAACCCACAATGATTTTCATCCAATTTGTCCTCAACTAATACTCGCACTTTCCTTTCAACAATACCTGAGAAGATTTTACCCACGACGCTGCTTAAAGAGATACCTCTGTAGTTGTTACAATCTTTTCTGTTTCCAGAAGAATATAATAATTCAAATTCCAAAGAAAAAAGGTGCTGACAGGTGTGAATATTACTGAACTGTGAGGTTAATAAGTCATGGTTGCAAAATGCTAACACGGTTTTTTTTTTCCGAAGAATGGAAAAACTGGTAGAACCCGACATCGGGGGAGATCGGTTTGGGTTTCGGACAAAAACAGGAACGAAGCAATACTGAGCCTACGACTTCTCTTAGAATACAGGTTAAGGAAAGACATACCTGTGTCTATAGCAATAGTAGATTTAGAGAAAGCATTTGACAATCTTGACTGGAATACTCTCTTTGAAATTCTGAAGGTAACAGCAGTAAAATACAGGGACTGAAAGGCTATCTGCAATTAGTACAGAAACCAGACGGCAGTAATACAAGAGTTGAGGGACATGAAAGGGAAGCGTTGGTTGAGAAGGGAATGAGATATGATTGTAGCCTATCTCAAATGTTGTGCAATCTGTATATTGAGCACGCAGTAAAGCAGCCCAAAGAAAAAACTGGAGTAGGAATTAAAGTTGAGCAAGAAGTGATAAAAACTTTGAGGTTTGCCGATGACATTGTAATTCTGTCGGAGACAGCAAAGGACTCGGAAGAACAGTTGAATGGAATGGACTGTCTTGAAAGGAGGTTATAAGACGAACATCAACAAAAGCAAAACAAGGATAATGGAATGCAGTCCAATTAAATCCGGTGATGCTGAGCGAATTAGATTAGGAAACAGGACATTTAAAGTAGTAGATAACTTTTGCTATTTGGACAGCAAAGTAAATGATGATCGAAGCAGAAAAGATAAAAAATGTAAACCGATAGTGACAAGAAAAGCGTTTTCGAAGAAGAGAAGACTGTGAATATCGAATAAATATTTAAATGCTAGAAAATCTTTTCTGAAGGTATTTGTATGGAGTGTAGCCATGTACGGAAGTGAGTCAGAGACGGTTTAGACAAGACGAGAATATAGGCTTTTGAAGTGCGGCGCTACGGAAGAATGCTGAAGATTGGATGGGTAGTTCATCTGACTAAAGAGGAGGTACAGCCTGACTGGAAGAAGGGATCTGGTGTGTGTGTGTGTGTGTGTGTGTGTGTGTGTAGAGGGTGAAGTGTCAAAACCGTAGAGAAAGACCAAGATATGAATGCTGTAAGCAGATTCAGAAGTATGTAGAGTGCAGTAGTTATTCGGAGATGAAGAGACTTGCACACGTTAGAGTAGCATGAAGAGCTGCATCAAACCAGTCTTCTGACCGAAGACCACAACAACAACTGTAGTACATAAAATTATGCTCGAATATGGTGAATGTGAACCTTCGTCTTAAATTTAATCTTTACGAGTGCAGCAATCTTGGACAAGGCACAGAAAAAGAAAGGAAGAAACATTAATGTTTAGCCATCCGTTGAAGACAAGGCCACTTTAAACGATGCACAAGCTCGAATAAGGGAAAGATGTCCAACGTATCCTTTCGAAGGTACCCTACCAATATTTTCCTTGATCGATTGAAGGAAAGCAAGGAAAAGTCTTGAAGGCGGGACTGAGATTTGAACTACAGCCCTTCCATTGTGTTAGCACTGCCCGCTCTTATCGCTAGATAATGCCCAACGTTTATAAAGAAAAGAAGCTAGTCTCGTTTGAATTGGCTTGATGCGAACGGTCGTAGGTTAGTGGTGTGTTACAACAGTGTCTTTCCGTAGAAATTGTTAATTGTTTGTGATTCGTGTATATGTGCTTGCAGGAATTCGCTGAAACTACAGGAAATTGCCAGAGAGACAGCATAAAGCTCAAAATTCGGCTGCTGCAGAATACGAAACTAGTTTTGTATTGCAACGCTTGCTGTCACGCACGCAATACAGCGAGGAAAGTGACAGAAAAAATAATACCTGAACAACTACTTACGGAAACAGAAAGAAGCCGTCAGGTATACGTGAGCATCCCACGAGGCACTTCAGTTCCAGGCGCAAAACTACGTTGTGATGGGAGGGAAATTCTCCATTTTGGGGGTTGCTATTTGTGTCATGCCCAGTATACGTCGAAAAACACCGTGGAGTGAAGGATATATGCATACATATACGACTAGGCGGGATGAATAACACAGTGTGAAGATGAAAAGATTTTGAATATACTGAAGAGCAATGGTTTCATTGTTGTTTCATTTCTGGAGTGAAGTGATGAATTCTCACCTCATACACAGTTACCAAGGGGCACGATAAATCAGATAGAGACTTTTTATGTAGCCCAGACATTTCTGAAAAAATACATTTTTCGCATTTGCTTTTGATCGGCATTCATCTAACGCGGTACACATATTTCAGGAAACATTCTCACGGTTCATTCTTCACGAACATCATAGTGCACACCCTCTACTATTATGCCACACACATTTAATCCACGATCGTCTACCGTCTTGTGTGCTTCATATTTTCAGCGTGTGGTTGCAGTGTTTGGACGTCTTCCATATGAAACATTTTTCAGTTTTTTAACAGCAGAATATGAAGAAGCATGCTCTTAGTAAATCTACACCAATTTACGATGAATTGCCGTTGGCGGTTAATTGTCCAAAAAGACAAAGATTATGACGGTGCAGCACACCGACGCCAGCTCTTTCAGGGAGAACTGTGTACTGTTGAAGCAGCAGCCGTGATCACGAAGGCAGCTGACAAAAACCGAGGTGAGAGCAGCAACTCTCACCGACAGGAAAGCATCATGGCGGTTTCTTCTCGCTTTGTACCGTGCAGGAAGTGACGCAGCAGCGCCGGTCAAGCCACGCCCACCTCCTCACCTGCCAGCTTCCGCTAATAGCAAAGATTACCATTTCATTTTGTGTCCACGGTACAAGACCGAAAGCTCCCTCATCAGCTACTCTCATCAGTGTTATACTACAACGACTTAAAACGTTAATCGAAAATTACATTAAAGAATACGCTAACCCATTATGAGTTTAATGACGCACGTAGCCGTGGAAATCGGATAAGCTGGGATAACCTCTACGGGGCCAGCAAAACCGTTGCCAGGAGCAGTTGTCTCTGAACATTCCAGGTGCAGTAATGTTAACCGACAAATGAAGACTCGAAATGGAAAAGCGTAGCCAAATCTAAGAGTCAATAATACAGCTGTTACAAGTCGATTTTTGCAAAGAAGAAGAAAGCGACCAGCCACTGGCAAGAATGGTATTTATTTACACAAATAGCGCCGTTACTGGTTTCTACTCGATGGCTTCATTTTCAGACGGCTGTTCAAGCTATATATCACATTTATGATTGTTTATATTAGTTGTTGGAAATAAAAAAGTAACAACTAAAGTGAACAACAACAAAATTAATAAAAATGCGAACAGCCGTCTGGAGATGAACCTGTCCTTTCGAGATAGATATCGGCGCTGTTTATGTAAATAAACAGCGTTATTACCAGCGGCTGATCGCTGCTTCCTTCTATGCAAAACTCAACCTGTATTTTATATATTTGAATTTGAGAAGCGGCTAGTTTTAGCTGTAATATGCAGCCATCTTCAAATCAGCGTTGCGGCACAAGAAACTTCGTATCACAGAGGCTAATGAAAGAGAGGAAAAAAAGAATTATTGAAGTCTTATTGAGCTTCCAACTGTGACAAATCTTTATGACTGATAAGCAAATTGTAGTCAGTTGTCACATGAAAATAGCCAGATGAAACTAGGATTATCCTTGACTTGCCATCAACATTATTCGTAAAGAAAGGAAAGAAGGTGTATGGCAATCTCGCTGTTGTAGAGGTCAGTAGACTGGCTGAAGGTAACCGTGCGCACATTCGCCTGAAGTAAGATACGTCATTTCTGCTTCTATTTCGGGACTGTAGACAACAGAAACGAGAGACAGTAAAATAAACGCTTTAGAGCCCGTCAATGAAGGGTTTCGGGTAGTGCAGCTGCTAGAACAATTACCATTGGGAAGCACATGTCGTATTGTTTTGCCCGTCTGGGCATTGATTAATCTGATTTGGAGCACCTACATCTACATCTACGTTATTACTCTGCTATTCACAATTAAGTGCCTGGTAGAGAGTTCAATGAACCACCTTCAAGCTGTCTCTCTACCGTTCCACTCTCGAACGGCGCGCGGGAAAAACGAGCACTTAAATTTTTCTGTGCAAGCCCTGATTTCTCTTATTATATCGTGATGATCATTTCTCCTTATGTAGGTGGGTGCAAACAGATCGTTTTCGCAATCGGAGCAGAAAACTCGTGATTGAAATTTCATGAGAAGATCCCGTCGCAGCGAAAAACGCCTTCGTTTTAATGATTGCCACTCCAATCCACGTATCAAGTCTGTGGCACTATCTCCCCTATTTCACTATGATACAAAACGAGCTGCCCTTCTTTGAGCTTTTTCAATATCATCCGTCAGTCCCACCTGATACGGATCCCACACCGTACAGCAGTACTCCAGAACAGGGCAGACAAGTATAGTGTAAGCAGTCTCTCTAGTAGATCTGTTGCACCTTCTAAGTGTTCTGCCAATGAATCGGAGTCTTTGGTTTGCTCTACCCACAACATTATCTATGTGATCGTTCCAATTTAGGTTATTTGTAATTGTAATCCCTAAGTATTTAGTTGAATTTACAGCCTTGAGATGTGTGTGGCTTATCGCGTAATCGAAATTTAGCGGATTTCTTTTAGTACTCATGTGAATAACTTCACCCTTTTCTTTATTCAGGGTTAATTGCCACTTTTCGCACCACACAGATATCTTATCTAAATCATTTTGCAATTCGTTTTGGTCATCTGATGACTTTACAAGACGGTAAATGACAGCACCATCTGCTAATAATCTAAGAGGGCTACTTAGATTGTTTCCTATATCGTTAATATAGGAACAGTAGAGGGCCTACAACACTTCCTTGGGGAATGCCGGGTATTACTTCTGTTTTACTCGAGGTCTTTCCGTCTATTTCTACGAACTGTGACCTATCTGACAGGATATCACGAATCCAGTCGCACAACTGAGGTGATATTCCGTAGGCACACAGTTTGGTTAGAAGATGCTTGTGTGGAATGGTGTCGAAAGCCTTCTGAATATCTAAAAATATTGAGTCAATTTGACATCCCCTGTCGATAGCACTCATTACTTCATGAGTATAAAGAGCTAGTTGTGTTTTCGCAAGAACGATATTTTCCGAATCCGTGCTGACCATGTGTCAGTAAATCGTTTTCTTTAAGGTACTTCATAATGTTAGAATACAGTATATGTTCCTAAACCCTGCTGCAAATCGACGTTAGTGATATGGGCCTGTAATTCAGCGGATTACTTCTATTTCCCTTTTTTGGTATTGGTGTGACTTGAGCAACTTTCCAGTCTTTAGGTACGGAGCTATTGCCTCTGCATACTCTGAAAGGAACCTGACTGGTATACAATCTGGACCGGAGACCTTGGCTTTGTTAAGTGATTTAAGCTGCTTTGCTACACCGAGGATATCTACTTCTATGTTTCTCATCTTGGAAGTTGGTCCAAACTGGAATTCGGGAATATTTACTTCGTCTTCTTTGGTGAAGGAGTTTAGGAAAACCGTGTTTAATAACTCTGCTTTAGTGGCACTATCATCAATGACTTCACTGTTGTTATCGCGCATTGAAGGTCTTGCCACTAGGTGCTTTATGTATGACCAGAACTGGGACTGAATTAAACGAAATTTAGAACGAAATATGAGTAGTAATGTCCTCGTAATTATTTTTCAGGACTGGCTGGTTATTCGTGTGATCTAGGAACTTCTTAGACGGGATCTGTGCCGGCGACTGCAGAACGCGGACGTCGACCTACGTGGGTGGCGAGGGCGGTGGCCGCCAAGTACGCCCCCGCACCATGAAGGCTACACTCCAGACACAATGCGAGCAGGTCACTTTGCCATGGAAGAGAAAATTTTGTGAGAGACTGAAATACCGCGCTATAAAGATGTAAATGAGAGTACGAATCTGCTGATAGAGCGCATCAAGAACTGAGCAGCAAAAAACCTGCCTTGGAGGGTACAACACTAATGTTCTTATTATTTGTGTTATGCCGTTGTGTCGAATTTAGTATCAAACGAATTCGAGATAAAGAGAGCAAACTCCAACTATTCCAGGATTCGCTTTTGATGATTTAAGAACACAACCGTTAAAAATAGGGCACTCGGCCTGGGGTTTGCATCGAGCATTTTAGAATCTATTACTGCGGCGAAAAATCTGGATTGTTAGTAAATCAATGGGAATACAAACGAAATGAAACTGTAGCAAATCGAGCAGAGCAATATTCTGATACTTATCCGAATCTTTAGAACAGGTGGTTTGGACTCAAGAGAACATTTTTTTCTGATACTCCAAATCAAAGCAGATATCAGGATGACACGATTTCAAAAAACCACGGCCGATTTCCTGCCCCATCCTTGTTTAGTCCGAGCGTCTGGTCTGTTAATAACGACTTTGAGCTAACACCGACAGTATAATCTTATCTTCACTTTTGTTTCCTTCTGTCTTCTGACGCAACAAAAAAAGATTGCGACACGAGTGTCATGGAACTTTGGAACAATACTGTAGGAGCCCGATAACTTAAGCTGTTTTCCATTCTGCTACTGACAGCAACAGACTGACCTAACATATCACGTTAAAATTTTGTGGGTAATATCAAAATACTTTTTTCCCACGCATATTCCCCTTGGGTTAAATAGCTAATGACGATGAATTATCATTATTGTTGGCGAATTCCTAAATATATAATTCCTAACAGATTTTATTGCCCGGCAGTGAAAAGACAATCAAAAGTCAGCCACTTTTTGTCATACACACCTGAAATATTTTTAAGTATGTACTCTTAGTCCAATACTGCCACGCACTTTTAAGTTGCAAGGATATTGGGCGAAAACTGAAACCGATTTTACTATACAATGGCACATGTGTTTCTGTTTAGTAGAAATTCGAATCAACCTATCTGGAGGTTTGCGATGGACGCCGAATCTAAATAACCACAACGAAAAATCACAACTTTTAGGACTCATGCAAAGGTATTGTGGAACAAAAATTCACAAACCGCTGAAATATACTGGAGTGGCAGGTCCTACATAGACCTTCCCAATGTCTGCGATATTATACATACTCAAGATGTGTTTTGATTGCGACAAGAGCACACGGCCTGCAAACCTGTTCAATTTGGATAGTTCATGGTGCTACTTTAAAAGATTTCGAAGGTTAACGAAAACTGGATGCCGTTTAAAAGCCACATCCGGTTTCCTCGATATTATATTAAAATGACCAATTCTAATTTGTTCGGAATATATGCAGATTATGTTATCAGATATAGGAAAGTTTGAAGAATATGCGCTATGGTGTATTGGTCCCTATAGTTCCCTACTGTGTTTTACCTTCCACTTTCCATTTGTATTGCATGTGATGAATACCAAGCCTCCGGGATATCGTTGCGTCTGAGTATCGAATTTTTCGATTTCCGGCGTCACCGAGGAAATTATTTGACACAGGCATGCTTTTTGAAAGAATAAGCAAGTAAACGTAATGCCTGCGAACTTTTTATCGAGCCGAATATTACGAAAGTTGGAACTACCGATGTCGCGCACAAGGTAAGATACTTCATTCTTTGGAAAGAACGTGGTTCAAATGCACGAACGGTTATCCTCAATTGGATTTTCCGTGGTGTCCCTAAACTACTTTAGGTGAATGCTGAAATAGTTCCTTTGAAAAGGCAGCGGCCGTGTTGCCTTTGTCCTCTCTAGTGACTTCTACATTGAAGGATCGTTGAACCCTAATATTCATTTTTACGAATAGCTTAGACAGCCACAATTCTCCACACGACAGAAAACCCATATAATGAAGATATCTTCCTTTCTCTTTTTTTTTTGCGATCAGTCTTCTGACTGCTTTGTTGCGGCCCGTCACGAATACCTCCCCTGCGCCAACCTCTTCTCTCAGAGCTGCACATGCACACAAAGTCGTCAATTACGTGTTGGCTGAATTCTGTTCTCTGTCTTCCTCCTTCCTCCTTCGAGTACCGCGAAAGTTCTTCCTTGCTGTCTTACCACACGTCCTAAAATCGTGTCCCTTCTTCTTGTCAGTATTATCCACATATTCCTCTCCTCGCCGACTCTGCGGAGAACCTCGTAGTTTCTTATCTTGTAACGAATGAAAATTTGACGAGGCCAGGACTCGAACCCCGATCTTCTTTCCTACCAATAAGAATATCAGGTTCGAATCCCGGTATAGAACAAATTTTCATTTTTTTAAATTTTTATTTTCTTTTTAATTTTGTATGTCCATTCTTGGGACCGGAGGTCTGGGGGACTTAGGCCATTCACTTATGTAAGAAAATCAAACACCTACGGACGTCGTTATGGTGTCATTTATTGAACGGCTGCAGTTGACGGTTGGAGAGACAACACTGCAGTTACAGGTAAACTGCAAAAACCAGTTATAGATTTTGGCCTCTGATACATCGTGTATACGAATGGTGCTAACCCTCTCGACATCAGCTAAGGCCTGAAGATGGTGCACTGAAGCACCGAAACTGGCAGACATATAATAAACTACATCTTAAGGTCGGCTGTAGGTGTTTCTGTCATTTGTCACAACACCTTCAGCAGATGGAGTACTTAAAATGGTAATGGAGGGAAGTCTTGAGGGGAAGATGTTACAAGTAGAATAGAAAGGCCAAAGTTTGTCTACAGTAAATAGCTTCAAGGAGATGCAGATTGCAGTAGTTACGCAGAGACGAAGAAACTTGTATAGGGCAGACTAGCGTCGACAGTTGAATTACTTCAGTCTTCCGACTGATGACCACAACGTTCATTACATAACAGGATCAGCATTTTTGAACGGATTTCACTTACGTTATTACATGTCGACGTAACTGCTTTTCACTGATGTCTTCCTATTGATCCCGTAATTTAATTTCAGTGAATTTACACTCTTCAGTCACATTAACGTGACCATGTGTCAAAAGCCTGAATAACCATATTTTGCAATGCGGACATGCAAAACGATTTAGAAGAAATATCGAAATGGTGCGAAAAGTGGCAGTTGACCTTAAATAACGAAAAGTGTGAGGTCATCCACATGAGTGCTAAAAGGAACTCAAACTTCGATTACACGATAAGTCAGTCTAATCTAAAAGCCGTAAATTCAACTAAATACCTAGGTATTACAATTACGAACAACTTAAATTAGAAGGAACACATAGAAAAAGTTGTGGGGAAGGATAACCAAAGACTGCGTTTTATTGGCAGGAGACTTAGAAAATGTAACAGACCTACCAAAGGAGACTGCCTACACTATTCTTGCCTGTCCTCTTTTAGAATACTGCTGTGCAGTGTGGGATCCTTACCAGATAGGACTGACGGAGTACATCGAAAAAGTTCAAAGAAAGGCAGCACGTTTTGTATTATCGCGAAATATCGGAGAGAGTATCACTGAAATGATACAGGATTTGGGCTGGACATCATTAAAAGAAAGGCGTTTTTCTTTGCGACGAAATCTTCTCACGAAATTCCAATCACCAACTTTCTCCTCCGAATGCGAAAATATTTTGTTGACACCCACCTACATAGGGAGTAACGATCACCACGATAAAATAAGCGAAATCAGAGATCGCACGGAAAGTTATAGGTGTTCATTCTTTCCGCGCTATACGAGATTGGCATAATAGAGAATTTTGCAGGTGCCAGGCACTCAAATGTGATTTGCAGAGTATCCATGTAGATGTAGATGTAGGAGAGGGTCAGTGGGGTTCTGGAAGGTACCGATGTGGATGTGGATGCACGCCGACTCCAGTGCCGTGGACAGCTGCACTGTGTGTCAGGTTGAGGAGCCATGGCGCGAATAGCTCGATCGAGGTGGTCCTACAGATTCTCAAGTGGGTTCAGATCCGAGGAATTTGGTGGCCAGTGGAGAGCGGAAAACTCATGCTGGTGCTCTTCGTACCACACACGCACACTGTGAGCCGTGTGCATTGTCCTGCTAGTAGAGTCTATCGTGCCGAGGAGAAACAAACTGCATATAGGGGTGGATACGGTCCCCTAGGATAGATGCATAGTTGTATTGATCCATTGTGCCTTCCTAAATGACGAGATCACCCAGGGAATGCCACGAAAATATACCCTAGCACAGGGCTTCCCAACCTTTTCAGCTGGCGGACCCGTTCTTCAGTCGAAAATCCATGGCGGACCCCTAGTCAGTCAAGAGCACAGTAATTTTAAATTTCAGAGCTAAACCCATGGGAACTGAAAGCTTCTTAATGCAAGTGCCATGTTCCCAGTGACCCCCCCGCCCTACCCTTGCCCCCGAAGTATCAATAGTCTTTGGTTTAGAGATGAATGAAAACAACTTGAAATTAACGATCCAATTTGAATTCCCACTTTATCCAGACGCTTGCTAGTGGATTCACTCCATTTGCTCAACACACTATAGCCTGATTTAAATTACTTGGTAATTGAAATTTCACAGGATGGAGCTGTCTTCCTCCACGAGCAATCAACGTCACGTCCAATCTGTTCGCTGTTGACAAGCTGCCGCTTATGGCCTGTTCACTTCCACTATTTGGCTACTGTTGTGTAAGGAGCATGCATATTTCGTAACAGTCGTGTGTGTGTGTGTCTGTGTATGTGTGTGTGTGTGGTTTTTCACGAAATCCTAAGAAAAATGTTCAAATGTATGTAAAGTCTTCCTTTGGTCGTCCTCCCTCCTCATTCATTTCAACTGGAAACTTCCCTTGTTGTGAAGGCGATGGAGAAACTGCACCCTTGTTCAATGTTCCATGTTAGAAGTAATAAACTGGTCAAAAATCGACTTATGAAATAGGTAGTGCACTGACAAAGCAAGTTTAACATTTAATGATGCCTGGGGCCGCATACGTGCCAGCGAGCGCTGTGATTGGTCGACAAAGCCCGCTCCGCGCATGCGTAAAAGGTTTCAGCGCATCTAGCGCCGTGAGCTGGGGCATAAATGACCCCCGTATTGTTGCGAAACAGTCGATCATAGAAGCCTCATTCTTCGGCACTAAACTGTGTATGCGTTCTCACTTAGGAACCGGAAAGGCTACTTGCGAATACGACCTGAAGTAAAAGTACACATGTTTTTCATACGAAAAAAAAATTGTTATGAATTTGATTTTCACATTTTTATTCAATAATTTTACTCATTATTTTACACGATTTGGTGAAAGGTGGCCGCGGACCCCCTAGAAAGAGCCGGCGGACCTCTAAGGGGTCCGCGGACCACACGTTGGGAAGCCCTGCTCTAGGCCATAACGCTCCCACCTCCGAGCTGACCCTTCCGACGATTGTTGCACGGTGTTTGCTTTTTGTCCGATGGTGTGCAAAACGTGATTAATCCGAAAAAGCCACCTGTCACCACTCAGTGGACGTCCGATTGCTGTATTGGCGGTGTTCGTCACCGATGAACAGCTGCCAACATGGATGCATGAGAGAGGCGGATACTACCGAAGCCCATATGCAGCAACGTTCAGTGAGCGGCCGTTGAGACACGCTGTTGCTAGCGCCCTTGTTCGTCTGGATGGACAGTTGCTCAAAAGTTGCACTTCCGTTCTCCCATACAAATCTACACAGCTGTCGTTCAACCCTGTCATCCACGACCTGTGCTGCATCACAACTGCCTTGGCGTCGATTTTGTATAGCACCAATGCCACGCATGGTGGTATACTTTAACCGTGGGAGCACGCGAACATCACAAACTTAGCTAAAATTAAAATTTAAAACAGTCTTGATCGCTAGCTTGATAAAATTTATTTTTTTATTGGAGTGAGTGACCGGTTCCGACTCTATGAAAGAGTCAAAAAAATGGTTCAAATGGCTCTGAGCACTATGGGACTTAACTTCTAAGGTCATCAGTCCCCTAGAACTTAGAACTACTTAAACCTAACTAACCTAAGGACATCACACACATCCATGCCCGAGGCAGGATTCGAACCTGCGACCGTAGCGGTCATATGAAAGAGTCATCTTGAGACTCCAGAGCGGTAGATGGAGACTGCTAGATGAGTTCCGGCGACCCTCGACGCTCGTGTAACCTCGTGAGCAGTTACACGAGCGTCGAGGGTCGCCGGAACTCATCTAGCAGTCTCCATCTACCGCTCTGGAGTCTCAAGATGACTCTTTCATAGAATCGGAACCGGTCACTCACTCCAATAAAAAAATATGTTAACAAGATTGCGATCAACACTGCTTTAAATTTTAATTTTAACTACTTTTAAGATCGCTGACTATGTTTTCAAAAATCTTACAAACTTAGCTGCTTCGAAAATGCTTCATCCCTTGCAGCGAAGGCCATGACCGTGTCCCCTGGACACGCTTTATATACCCTCCATTGTTAGCGCTGCCAACGGCCGTCCGTGAGTGGTTATTGCACGTTGACTGGTAACATAGATGGTCGTCACATTAAGGTGACTGGATTGCGTCATTCCAAGGCCCGTCTCGTTTATTACGTATCGCTTGAAATGGCGAAACACGCTGAAGTCTGACGGGTCTGGCAACTTCCCAAGCGTAGAGCTGCCATCCCAGCGCGGTTCGCGCTCTCATTAGCAGACGTATTCGTCCGCCGCCGCTAGACGACCGGTATCTCCGCTTCATTAGGCCGTGTCCAGTTGCTTTACAGATACGACAGGTTCCACGCTCTGAAAACCGCCAAGCGCTTTGCATCCCTGCGTTACCTCCTAAGCACACGTAATTATCTGCTAACGCGATTCTTCACCTCGGACGCTAGCTACAGAAACTCGGCTGGCTTCTGGCGTATTGAACGAAGGGCTATGGATCAGAGCAGCTCCTGTCGACGGCAACGAACTACCACACAGTGCCCTCCACACAGAGTACTGACGTTCAAAAGACAGCCTGCAAGTTTTCTGGATATACGACCAGGCAGAAAAAAGGCTCTGAGCTAGACTCATCCACAGTATACATAAGTGAAGTCCGCCCGGCTTTGCGGATTGGGAAGGAGCACCTGGTTTTGGCACGAATCCGCCCGGCTGACTTGTGTCGAGGTCCGGTGAGCTGGCCAGCCTGTGGATGGCTGTTAGACGATTTTCCATCTGCCTCTGCGAATGCTGGCTGGTCCCCCTTATTCTGCCTCAGCTACACTATGTCGGCGATTGCTGCGCAAACAAGTTCTTCACGTACGCGTACACCACCATTACTCTACCACGCAAACATAGGGGTTACACTCATCTGGTGTGAGACGTTCCCTATGGGGTGGCGGGGGGAAGGAGGGGGGGTTCCACCGGGGGCCGAACCGCACAATAACCCTAAAAGAGTGATTCGGTGTGGGGCGGCGGAGGGGTGAAGTGGACTGCGGTAGTCGTCGTGGGGTTGTGGACCACTGCGGCAGCGGCGGGGACGGACCCTCTCCGTCATTTCTAGGCCCCCGGTTAACATGCAATACAATACATAAGTGTAAAGTAAAGCGAATCTATTCTGCCCCAAGTGAAAATCAATGCTTTCCGGTTAGTAATGGATATATTACCTTTCAGGTCAATGCAAATTATCTAATTTTTATAGAAAGTATGTTCCATACCCAATGTTGGAGTCTGAGGGGTCTGTAAAATGCTCATCTGTGGACGAAATGACTATTTCGTGGTACTCAGAATGCTTTTAAATCACAAATGCCCTTACATGAGTCAGAAGGCTACAAGCCTGGAAAACACAGCTGACAACACGACCACACGGGACAAATTACTTATGAATCTTAAGCAAGTTTGAATTAGTTTCTATTGGCGATAAAGCGGTGAAAACGAAGAATTAAGGGTTTCACGGTATTCCAGTTTATATATTTGAACTAAACACATACGACGCAACTACATTAAAGAGTTGTGGATACAAATATATTCCGTAGATCACGTTGACACTTGTCCTGTGTTACATGTGCAAAACGCGTCAACACTGAAAAAAAAAGTAGTTTACTGATATGAACGGCATCTCTGTGACAGATGCCGCAATTTTCTCTTTGACCTACCCTATAAAATTAATAGTTGATGTAAGGAGGTGCTATTTTACAAAAACTATTACGTACGAAGCCGTTAACATAGCAACTCGCGGGTAACCGTAAATGTGGAACCATCAAAAGTAACATTTTTAAGCAAAAGTTAGTTACCATTACTGTTCGAGAATAGGATTACTGCCAAACTGTCATTGATACCGCCATAGCTTAAACGCTTCTGCATGTTCTATAAAGTTATTTAATGCGAAACAACGACCGCCCAAACTTACGGGCTGCGGTTCATCCCAACAGTAGTAATAAACCTCATGACACCCGAAAGGTAGTCCTCTGAGTAAAATCCTCGTGCTAGACATCCTTAGACAACTCAATATGTTTGATGAGCCTAAAAAATATCAAGGAATCCACACCACGATTTTAGGTGGTTTTCTCAATCAACACGCGTACATTTCTGAGATTCCACCGTCATCTTACTTTATGTGCGAGATTAACTTTCCACAATTCAGGTTTCTGTCTTCACGGAGGATTGTAAGAAAAAATATGTCTTATGTAAGTAGAAATCCACTAAGCCAGATACTGAGGCATGGAGATAATCTTCAATGATAGAAACTGAAGTGACGAATTACAATTTGTGTCAAAGCCGGGACTTGGACCCAGGTCTCCTGCTTACTACACAGATGTGCTATCCAATACACAGCCCTGGCACTGTGCCTAATACAGTTGCACAGAATACCGTAGTCCAGTGCCCACCCTAAAACAAACTTCAATTCACACCTCATCCTATCTTGATTTTCCCCTTCTTATATCGTTATTATCGCCAGGACTCTCTAATAACGGTATAGCAACCCAGTTTTGTACGTAACAGGGAACACTTGTCTATATCTTTGGCGTAGCTGATCTGTTGATCTCATGCAATTACATTTTCCTGGTGACATATTCAGTCTCAACTTTGTCTCCGACAAGGATGGAAGGTGTTGAAATTTGTGCCAAGGACAGGACTTGAACCTGAGTCTCCTACTTACTATCCAATACTGAACATTTAAGAAGGACAAAATCAAGATGGGCAGATTGTGAATTGAAATTTGTGTTAGGGAGGGCATTGAAATACAGTATTCCGTGCTACTATTTAGTCACGATGCCAGTGTGATGTAGTGGATAGCACATGTGCCTGGTAAGCAGGAGACCTCGGTTGAAGTCCCGGCATTGGCACGCATATTAATACATTGCTTCAAAATGGTTCAAATGGCTCTGAGCATTATGGGACTTAACTGCTGTGGTCAGCAGTCCCCTAGAACGTAGAACTACTTACACCTAACTAACCTAAGGACATCACACACATCCATGCCCGAGGCAGGATTCGAACCTGCGATCGTAGCGGTCACGCGTTCCAGACTGTAGCGCCTAGAACCGCACGGCTCATTACTTCAACTTCCATCCTTATCGAATATATCAAGTGTGTCTCCAGGTAAATGTAGTTACATGTGATCAACAGAGATCATCGTACTCTTCACTGTAGGATGATCAGTGATTATTGTGTGTAAATACAAGTGTCGGTAACAGATCTCAAGGAGAACAGTTGATATGCGCTTATGGCATAATTTGACTATCTACAATGAACCATCGTCACTGTCATATTTGCGACTCATATTAAAACGTTATTCCTCTCTTGACAAATGCGATGTTCCTAAATGCGGTCTACGGAACTATTCATTCTATTTGTAATGTCACTAAGAAATTGCTCCATATCGATTACAGATTACACAGGGCTCATATTCGAAAGAAGCGGGACTCTAATCTCTCTTCGGCTACCCAGATTTCGATTTTCTGTGGTTTCGCATAATTGATTATGGCGAATGCCTTACCTTTTAAACGGGCCCCTTCTGATTTCCTTCCTCATCTACGTCCTGTCCGAGCTTGGCACTAATAACCTCGTCGTCGACGGAGCTTTGCAGCCTGATTTTCCTTTTTCGATTAAAGGTATAGCTCTGTTCATCTTTAATCGCTTCCGCCAGAATGGTGTCACTGTTACCATTAAAATAAGAAAGTTTTCAAGAAGATCCCGGAAACTGTTTCAGGAACTCCGCAAGAGACGTGAAAGGAAGAAAGCGGGCAGTGAGACAGGATGAGTATCGCGGCTCCATTTCGTAAGAGTAATTGCAGAGGCAGACCTCAGCTAGCGTGGCGGGGAGCTGCGCAGGCTAGCGGCTGCTACGGTACCGCAGTGCGTGTTGTGTGCAGAGCACTCTACTTAATCGCGGACGTCGCCGACACGGACGTCATCAGACTGGCGGTTGCGCATGCGCAGTACACTGACCTGCAGGCGCCACTCTCGCTGTTTTCCACTTCGGATGCTTAACTCAACTCTTCCCACACAACTCTCGCGTCATCGGCTCGTGGGTACCAACAACAACTACCATATTTCTTACTGCTGAAACCATTGTGCGAGTGTCACCAGCGTATTTAGGTGCGGAGGGCGGAAGCGCAGTCCTTTTCGTTTCATTTTCTCACGCTTGTCCGGAGCTGTGGGAAGCACAGTATTATTCTAGAATTCCACAAGTGCTTCACCTAGAGGCGAAACTCAAGATTACCAAAAAAAAAAAAAAAAAAAAAAAAAAGGCAAAAAATTGGCCAGATGGGACTACGACTCGCGCACTGAGGGCGCCGAACAAACTCAGTTTTGTATACACACATTGCGTCGATCCTGGAAATCGAGAACACCGACTATCTTTTCCTGTTATAGACGTTGAAAATTGGCAGGTGTCGGTCCCGGAAATTCTAAGACTTTCGAGAATGTTTTAATTTTAATTTTGAAGTCGGATAACAAACGTCACAAGAAATATTTTTTCGTGTGATATAATTGCAAATCAACAATTTTCTGATTTTTCCTTTACGTGTACTGTGAAACCTCACTTCTTGCCAAATTTCATGATTCAACAGGAGGTATGCTGTAGGTTTTAATGAGTGAGTTTACGAGCATCAAAATAAGTGACATAAATAGCCGTATCTTCTGATTGCACTGACTTAGAAGGGTAATGTTTTTACACCACCACAGGCGCATAGACATTAGTATGTTACATAAATTTCAACTTGATACGTCTGCTCGTTCGTGAGAGAAAGAGATTCTTAACACACAGACAGACAGTCGGGCAACAAATGACAAATTAAATTCGTGTGATTTAATTACAAATTAAAAATTTTCGGATTTTTTTCATTTAGTTGTACTGTAAAACCTTGACTCTAGCTAAATTTAAAGTGTCTAGGTCAACGGGAAGTATCTCATAAGTTTTGATGAGTGATTATGCGAGTATCGAAATATGTGACATAAAAGGCAGTATCATTTGGTTGCATTGAGTTCGAAGATTAACATTTATTACACCGCCAGGGGCGTAGAGACTTTACTACGACACATAAATTTTAACTTGGTACGTCTATCCGATCCTCAGGAAAATGGGTCTTAAGAGACGGGCGAACAGACAGAGTGTCAGATAAGAAATGACAAAAAATTGTTTTTTGTGTGATATAATTACAAATTAAACCGTGAAACCATGCTTCTGGCCAAACTTAAGTATTAAAGGCCAGCGGGAAATACTCTTCAGATTTTGATAAGTGAGTTTGCGAGTATCAACATATGTAATATAAATTGGCCGTACCTTTTAGCTACATTGACTTAGAAGCTTCAGTTTTCTGCATCGTCAAGGGACTGTAGATCTTAGTATGTTCGATAAAGTTCAAGGTGATAAATCTACCCGTTCTTGAGAAAACTGGTTTTTAACAGCCAGACATACAGACAGGCAGGCAGCAACAAAGTGATCCTATAATAAGGGTTCCGTTTTTACCGACTGAGGTAGAGAACCCTAAAATCAAGACAACGTCGAGTTTTGTAAGTACAAGGTCTTTCTTACGTCTATTCTACACCACTTACAAAATTCGGAGGAACTCAGTCGACGACTAGGTCATTAAAGATAATCTCGGCTTGGGGAAAGAAATCATCTGTATGCTTTTCATACCAACCATTTGCCTCAAGCTATTTAGCGACATCTCTTTTTCACATTTTATCCATCTGTCACATCTGTTTTCGATTGTCCCAGACAAAAATTAAAATTTCGCGTATCTGTATGTATGTATGTATGTATGTGTGTATGTGTGAAACGTGTTTTGCGTGTCTGAAGTAGAGGAATCTTTGTGATTTAGGGACAACAATACAAGTGTATGGCCGCTAAAATTAGGTATGTGGGACCCCTTTGTCCAATCACCGAGTTACGTCGCTCAGTGTAGCGACATAGAGACACAGCATCCAGTCTAGCTGTACAAGAGGACGTTGATGACTCCATTTTGTGGCAAACAGCCTAGGTGGAGCAATGCTTATGACACTGGACTCTTGTTCAGGATGAGTGCGTTCAAATCCCCGCAAGGTCATCCAGATGTCCTGCTTCTGTGACTTTCTTAAAGTACTACTTGTAAATGCTGGGCTGGTTTCTTAAATAGATTTCGAGCGCCATCTCGCACACATTTCATAATGGTGTGATTGTATGATGTTCTTTTTCTCAGAATGGCCGATATTCTGACCTCTAGATAGAGGTCCGTATTTTCCTGACACACTCTGCATATGAGTGCGTGACTATTTCCCACAATTTTACTTTCCCTATATTAGATACTCTTTTTACCACAGAATTAATTCAATAGCTAAGTTAGTTGACTATGTGTCTCTCCTGGAACAAAGGACCACAGTGATTCTGTACGACTTCTTGATTAAAGAAAAACTTACTCATTTACTACTCACGAGAAATTTAATGTTAAGTTAAAAGTTAGTCCTTTGTTATCGTAAATCTATGCAAAATACTGAAAAATGACATTTCTGAGTAATATAAAATTTCATCTTTTATCATTGGCGTACCTTTTGTCTCTGTGCTATTGCCACCCCCTTCTATTTCAGTTTTCTTTTTTCCATGTCACTTGTTAATCTTGCCTTACTCTTTCTCGCTCTGCCTAGTCGAGTTCCTGTCCATGCTGTTTCCTTATCCACTGTTTTCAGACATTTCTATTACATTTGACTACTTCGGTAAGGACGTAATTAGGAAATTGCTTCACATTAATAAGACAGAGATTTCTTACATTCCATGTATCCATTACTATACATACTATTATATTATTATGAAACTGGTCAGGCATCATTCAAACCGGAAGATTTACTGTCTGAGGAAAATATGGTTAGAAGCAAGAGAAGGCCTGAAGATCCTAATATTGCCGGGTGAAATAAGTTCATAAAATAAATAAATAAATATTCTTGTAAATGGGAAATGACGACTTACACCATCGCCAGGAGTTCACTTTTTTCGTCATCACTCCTCTGACTGGTTCGATGCGGCCCACTACGACTTGCTGTCTTGCGCCAACCTACTAACATCAGAGTAACGCTTGAATCCAGCGTCCTCAGTTATATGTCGGATGTATTCCAAACTCTCTCTTTCCCTACAATTTTTGACCTCTATCCCTGATGCCTCAACATTTGTCCTATCATCCTGTCCATTCTTCTTGTCCGTGTTTTCCGCGTATTCCTTTCCTCGTCGAATCTACACAGGACTTAATTCATTTATTTTATCAATCGATTTAATTCAGCATCTATTTGTGACACAGCGTCTCCAACGCTTCCAATGTCTTACTTTCCGATTTTCGTACATTGCATAATTTACGCCCATAAACTGCTAAACTCCAGACGCATGAGTACATTCTAATAAATTTCTTCCTCAAATTAAGGTTTATGTGCGATAAAAATAGACTTCATCCATCTTTTCCTGTGCTAGTCTGTCTTTTTGTCCTCTTAGCTTCGTCCGTCATTCATTACTTTGCTTCCTTCACGTACTTACATCGTATTTGTGCTCAGAAGTTTTGATCTAAGAGGGCTAGATTATGAACCACGACAGCAGGTTCATGGTTTATTAACAAAGTGGCGCAAAGCACCCCGGAGACTGTCGCCAATCACAGCCGGTTAATCTGCGACACCGGCACGGCGTTGCTTCGACATGTCACGACACGACATCAAGCGTCGACAGATACCATTGTACACACGTAAATGAAACGCGCTGATCAGCTCATTGACTTGTGTGCTGTACTTGCTTCTCCGTCATTCACTTTCTTGAATGTAGATACGTCAATAATTCTGTTATGCCGCAAGAGTGGAAAAATCAAAATTATTGACAGCACTTTGACAGTGTTTGAGTCCATTTAATGAATATATCTATGTGTCCACGGACGAAACATCGTTAATAGCTTCCTCGGTCTAAATGTCATCGTCTGCTAGTGTTTGTTGTCAGTCTGTAATGCAATAAACGTTGTCTTACAGAAACTACGCAGTTGCTTAATAGCTCCGATAGCAGAGAAGTTCGATCATGTTAAGGCGACGCTTCTGTTAAATAAGTTGATCAGCTTCCTTATTTTTTTAAAAAAATAACGTTGTTATCTTCGCCGTACCCAAGTGCACTTGGAAGATACAAACCTACAACGCTAATCATTGTCTATATGATATTCAGATATAAGAACCAAAATCCCTCCCAACATCTGTTTATCGCTCTAATAAATACGATGTAGAAGGTAAAGCAATTTTATTTACCACTCGGTGGAAGGTATATTACCGTACTCGATAAGCGTTCACTTACATCTGGTAAAGCAGCCGCGTAGGATTCGTCCTGAAAGAGAGAACGAATCAGCATGAGAACGAATCAGCATGAGGTCTCCAAGAACGAACGTATACAATGCAACTTTAAATATACAAAATATAAAACTCATTCTTTACAATATTCTACTAGCGAAGGTGTTTTGTAATGCATGTTGTGATAAATCACACGCATATTTCATATGTTATACAGACGCAAATAATGAATTTACATTAAAGATGTGTCGTCTATATTTAATTCATAAAGTTACTAGAATATAGTTTATGTTTAAAAAATATTTGTCTGTCTAGATAGAAGTGGAAATTATTCCATATAGAAACTAAAAGCACTTGGTATGTCGCGATAGTGCGAAATTTAGGACATCCAGTTTGCCGTTAGGACATCATCTATACTGGAGCCCTGCAACGTTTGAAGCATGGACATAAACGATAAAAACATAATTGTACTATTTACGAGGCAGAACACGGACTGCAGACTTTCCTCAATAAAAGAGTAAAAAAATCCAAGAGGCGATCTGTGGAATGCAAGCATTCTCTAAGATTGATGGCTCTGCCGTAAAACTGACGAGAAACAAGAACTTACATAAACTGCGTAGCATTCTCTCTTCATGGAGCCGATTGTTACGTTTTATTGGTATTTACTTGCGGTTTCTCCACATAACACGTGTAATATTTTCATAACGCTCATACAGCCTCATAAGCGACATATCTATAAATTTTGTATTGAATCACAACTCGATCTATATCTAGTACTGCACTCGCATGACAGTTTGCTTAGTCTCTCGCGTATTCAATACAAATGTGCGGGTAAGATACTTTACGGCAGTTTTGCATCTAGTTTCTGATTAAACCCTTGCTGCTACTACAGGCAGCAAGTACTTCTTCGAGTTGAGGATAGGTATTTTTTTCATTTGAATTAATGTAAATCTAAAATGGCAGCTGCCATTTTATCATCTGTGATACTAACTGCACACCTACCGTGCTAGATGTAGCGCAAATGCCGTGAGTAAATTCTCAAAGAGTGAAAACAGTCTTACATGAAATTAAGGCATGCGATGACAAAGCGGTATCGATTGGTAATATGATATTACACTGACGATCGATCACATTGCATAATTTGCATACAATATATTGGTATTTCGAATGTCGCTCTCAAGATTTTTCTGCAGGACTAACACAATCTTGGAAGACTAAGCAGATCGATAAATGCTTCAGTACGTGACTTTTGTCCACAATGTCGTGCAGCTGTTTTATGGGCTGTCGTTGGGCATGTGAAAAAATGAAGTAGCCTGCACTCAGTACAGTGAAGTAATGCTACTGCTTATTGTAGCAGTTTGGTTATGATGAAGCAGGTTACCATAATTATCTGGCGCACACGGTGTAAGTCAGTTCTTCTGCAATGTTGTTGTCAAAAAGCGATAAAAAGAACTGTCGTATAATGGAAAGAATTGAAATTGCTGACTTTTTGGGATATATTTTGCGGTACGGCACGTAATCTGGCAAGAAGCTCCAGAAACCGTGCATATTAGGCATCACATTAACCTGGCGAGCGAAATATCTTCAAACTTTTATAAAGATGTAATAATGCCACTGAGAAAGAAAGCAGATGTTGATAGGTGTGAATGTTATTATCAATTTAATTGGCCATGCTTGCAAAATACTGATAAGGTTAATTTTTAGAAAACTGGAAAAACTAGTAGAAGCCAACCAGGAGGAAGATCAGTTTGGAACACGCAAGATAATACTGACCCTGAAAGGCAGACCTGCGTTTACAGCATTTATAGATTTAGAGAAAAACGTATACACTGTTGACTGGAATACAGTCTTTGAAATCCTGAAGGTAGCAGGAGTAAGCGAAAGGTTATTTACAACTTGTACAGAAACCAGTCGGCTGTTATAAGAGCCGAAGAACATGAAAGGGAAATAATGGTTGAGAAGGGAGTGAGACAGGGTTGTATCCTATCGCCGATGTTATTCAGTCCGTGCATTCTGCAAAAAGTGAAGCTAATCAAAGAAGATTTTAGAAATGAAATTGAAGTTCTGCGAGAAGAAATAAAAAAAGTTGACCAATGACATATTAATTGTACAAGAGGTGGCAAAGGACCTGGAAAATAATTTAAACGTACTGGATAGTGTCTTGGAAAAAGTTTATAAAAGGAACATCCATAAAAGTAAAACAAAGGTAATGTATTCAAATTAAATCGGGCAATAGTAATCGAATTGGTTTAGGTTATAACAGTATATGAGTTTTCCTGCTTGGGCAGCAAAATAAATGATGACATAAAATGTATAAAATGTAGACGGGCAATGACAAGAAAAGCGTTCCTGAGGAAGACAAATTTGTTAACATCGATATAAATGTAAGTGTTAAGAAGTATTTTTTCTTATTGAGTATACCCTTGTACCGAAACGAAACGTGAACGATAAATAGGACAGGCAAGAAGAGAATGGAAGCTTTTAAAATGCGGTGCTATGGAAGAACGCTAAAGACTGGTTTGGTAGATATTGTAACTAACGAGGAAATACTGAATAGAATTGAGGAGAAAAGAAATTTATGGCCCGACTTGACTAAAAGAAAGGCTCGGTTGTTAGGACACATTCTGAGACATCAAGGAATTACAAATTTATTATTAAAGGGAAGTGTGAGAGGCTAAGGGATGAGTAGAGTAGGCAGATCTAATAGATGTAGGTTTCAGTAGTTTGGAGTTGAGCTTTCACAGGAGCGATGTGAATGAAGAGCTGCATCAGTATCTGGACTGAAAACCAAAAGAACAATAACAGCCGTTAAGTTGCACACATAGAAGGAGAATCGTTCTCTCTGGAGTGGAGCTTGCGCGTTTCAGATATTTCCTGACAGATTAAGCCGGTGCGACTGCATTTTGGAACTCCCTTTGGCAGACGACGCTCTGACCGACTGCCCTATTGATAGCCAGCACCGCTCGTACACAGTCTTGATCTCGCAGTTAATTTCAAAGTGTTGGAGTTGTATTCAGGGACTTATGAAAGTAAGTTACACATGTTGTCCCACGCAAAGACCGTTGCATAATAATTGTGGCCCATTGTCCTGGTTTCCTTCAGACACTGTTCAGCTGCGGTAGGGACAACAGGTGCAAAACAGTCTGCGAAGTAAGTGCCCCGGCAACTGGATACGTGCTCCATAGATGAAATTCGCGCTACAGTACGATTCATGTGGACAGAACCTCTAAACTGCACACGGATTCAGTGTGAATGTCTGGCGGTATGTGCACCAAATGCAATGTCGCGCATCGTCCATGAACGTTCCGACCGTGGCTTACAAAGTCTTGGTGAATACGCTGAAAAACAGTATTTTGAAGTGTACTGCAACATTCAATAAATATTGCTTGGTCTGTCATATTAACGTGCGAACTACCATTTGAAGTTCCCTCGTAGGTTTCTGACTGCAAATGGAGGTGCTCGATAGAGCTGCCAACGTGCATATAACGTATCCCTAAACATTGCCAACGGACGATTTCTGATTCAGCTTTTACCTGTATCGCAATAGCTACACACAGACTCAACATAATGCTTGCAGTATTTTTGAAAAAAAAAAACATTTATTCCTCGGTAACAAGCCCATATATACTCGTACTTGAAAACGTTTTCTAGATACACGTCTTTAGGTATGCTTTGCATTCCTCTGTATGGTGCATAGCATAGGATAAGTCTGCCAACAGCAGATACGCTCCGAGTGAGACTCAGTCCCTTCAATCTTATTCTTGTGGACCGTACTAGATATACGATGAAGGAACTAGATCTGTTACAAAGTGTACCAGTAATACCGGTTCCTTAAATTGTCTTAACTTTATTTTCTTTGTGTGGGATCCACTGTTACATAAAACATTTTTTAAACACATCATTGGTGCCTTGGATTGGCGACACTACTTATAAAATATGCGATTGCAACTTCGGTCCTTAGCCACGGTGGAAATAAAATTTCAGACAGCAGACTCTTTACCAGTGCAGATTAAAGCTGTTTCTCCTCAACAATTCCTTTTGTACCATACACGAACTCGTTAATGTAACTAACTATCTATCGAACAAGTATGTACCTCAGGAGAACAGAGCTCTAAAGAAAAGACAGATACAGCAATCTACTTGTCCATATCTGTACTCCGTAAACTACATTAGAATGTGTGGGCCGGCCGCGGTGGTCTAGCGGTTCTAGGCGCTCAGTCAGGAACCGCGCGACTGCTACGGTCGCAGGTTCGAATCCTGCCTCGGGCATGGATGTGTGTGATGTCCTTATGTTAGTTAGGTTTAAGTAGTTCTAAGTTCTAGGCGACTTATGACCACAGATGTTGAGTCCCATAGTGCTCAGAGCCATTTGAACCAAGAATGTGTGGCGGAGTGTACCACTAACATACACCCTGAAACTTCCTGGCAGATTAAAACTGTGTGCCGGACCGAGACTCGAACTCGGGACCTTTGCCTTTCGCGGGCAAGTGCTCTACCATTCTGGAAACATCCCCCAGGCTGTGGCTAAGCCATATCTCCGCAATACCCTTTCTTTCAGGAGTGCTAGTTCTGCAGGGTTCGCAGGAGAGCTTCTGTAAAGTTTGGAAGGTAGGAGACGAGGTACTAGCAGAAGTAAAGCTGCGAGGACGGGGCGTGAGTCGTGCTTGGGTAGCTCAGTTGGTAGAGCACTTGCCCGCGAAAGGCAAAGTCCCGAGTTCGAGTCTCGGTCCGGCACACAGTTTTAATCTGCCAGGAAGTTTCATATCAGCGCACACTCCGCTGCAGAGTGAAAACTCTCATTCTGGAAACATACACCCTCCTCTCCTCCCCCTCACCCCAACGACTCCACCCCGTGCCATTTGAGAATGGTGGGTGGGAAAAATCAGCGTAAGAACTCCAATTTTTCTGATGTTTTTCCGTTTTGGTCATTTCGTGAGACACAGGAGAAAGTTATATTTTGTCTCGTTCTTCTTGGAACTTATGCTCTAGGGAGTTCAACAGTAAATCTCTACATGAAGCACAATGTCTGTCTGTTACCGTCTACGTTAGGAGTTTGTAGAGCAACTCCTTAAAGCTCTGGAGCCGACTAAATGATGTCAGGACGAAAATATCGGTAGGTCTTTGTTAGATCTTTTGTACCTGTTCTCTTATTCCATCTTGATAAGTGTCACAGACTGAGGAGCTATATTCAATAATTAACTGAATAAGTGTTTTGTTAGCCATTTCTTTTGTGGATAAATTCCTTAGGATTCTTCCAATGAATCTCAGAGTGGCACATACTCTGTTTTATGTGCACACGACACTTTAGGTCGCTCCGGATGGTTATTCCTAGATTTTTATAGGTGTCTTGTTTCAAGTGCTTTATTAGCAATAGTTTATTCGGACAGTAGCGCATACATTCGCATATCTGTGCGTAATATGTTACATTTGTATACGTTCGGAGTCTCCTTGCACGAATCGTCCACCTCAGCAGCTCTCCCTGTATTTCGCTACAGTCACCCGTTATGCAAGCTCCCTATAGATAACAGCATCGAACGCGAACAGCCTCAAGTTACCTATTAGATCACAAACATAGGTTTCTGAACAGTTACAGCCCTATAACAATCGTATGGAATACTCTTAAAATTACCTTTATATCTGTAGATTTTGTTCCGTTAAGAACGTGGAATGTCAGATCACTTAATCGGGCAGGTAGGTTAGAAAATTTAAAAAGGGAAATGGATAGGTTAAAGTTAGATATAGTGGGAATTAGTGAAGTTCGGTGGCAGGAGGAACAAGACTTTTGGTCAGGTGATTACAGGCTTATAAATACAAAATCAATTAGGGGTAATGCAGGAGTAGGTTTAATAATGAATAAAAAATAGGAGTGCGGGTTAGCTACTACAAACAGCAGAGTGAACGCATTATTGTGGCCAAGATAGACACAAAGCCCATGCCTACTACAGTAGTACAAGTTTATATGCCAACTAGCTCTGCAGATGAAGAAATAGATGAAATGTATGATGAGATAAAAGAAATTATTCAGGTAGTGAAGGGAGACGAAAATTTAATAGTCATGGGTGACTGGAATTCGTCAGTAGGAAAAGGGAGAGAAGGAAACATAGTAGGTGAATATGGATTGGGGGAAAGAAATGAAAGAGGAAGCCGCCTGGTAGAATTTTGCACAGAGCACAACTTAATCATAGCTACCACTTGGTTCAAGAATCATAAAAGAAGGTTGTATACCTGGAAGAATCCTGGAGATACTAAAAGGTATCAGATAGATTATATAATGGTAAGACAGAGATTTAGGAACCAGGTTTTAAATTGTAAGACATTTCCAGGGGCAGATGTGGATTCTGACCACAATCTATTGGTTATGAACTGCAGATTGAAACTGAAGAAACTGCAAAAAGGTGGGAATTTAAGGAGATGGGACCTGGATAAACTGAAAGAACCAGAGGTTGTACAGAGTTTCAGGGAGAGCATAAGGGAACAATTGACAGGAATGGGGGAAAGAAATACAGTAGAAGAAGAATGGGCAGCTCTGAGGGATGAAGTAGTGAAGGCAGCAGACGATCAAGTAGGTAAAAAACTAGGGCTAATAGAAATCCTTGGGTAACAGAAGAAATATTGAATTTAATTGATGAAAGGAGAAAATATAAAAATGCAGTAAATGAGGCAGGCAAAAAGGAATACAAACGTCTCAAAAATGAGATCGACAGGAAGTGCAAAATGGCTAAGCAGGGATGGCTAGAGGACAAATGTAAGGATGTAGAGGCTTGTCTCACTAGGGGTAAGATAGATACTGCCTACAAGAAAATTAAAGAGACCTTTGGAGAGAAGAGAACCACTTGAATGAATATCAAGAGCTCAGATGGAAACCCAGTTCTAAGCAAAGAAGGGAAAGCAGAAAGGTGGAAGGAGTATATAGAGGGTCTATACAAGGGCGATGTACTTGAGGACAATATTATGGAAATGGAAGAGGATGTAGATGAAGGCGAAATGGGAGATAAGATACTGCGTGAAGAGTTTGACAGAGCACTGAAAGACCTGAGTCGAAACAAGGCCCCGGGAGTAGACAACATTCCATTAGAACTACTGATGGCCTTGGGAGAGCCATTCGTGACAAAACTCTACCATCTGGTGAGCAAGATGTATGAGACAGGCGAAATACCCTCAGACTTCAAGAAGGATATAATAATTCCAATCCCAAAGAAAGCAGGTGTTGACAGATGTGAAAATTACCGAACTATCAGTTTAATAAGTCACAGCTGCAAAATACTAACGCGAATTCTTTACAGACGAATGGAAAAACTGGTAGAAGTGGACCTCGGGGAAGATCAGTTTGGATTCCGTAGAAATGTTGGAACACGCGAGGCAATACTAACCTTACGACTTATCTTAGAAGAAAGATTAAGAAAAGGCAAACCTACGTTTCTAGCATTTGTAGACTTAGAGGAAGCTTTTGACAATGTTAACTTGAAAACTCTCTTTCAAATTCTGAAGGTGGCAGGGGAAAATACAGGGAGCGAAAGGCTATTTACAATTTGTACAGAAACCAGATGGCAGTTATAAGAGTCGAGGGACATGAAAAGGAAGCAGTGGTTGGGAAAGGAGTGAGACAGGGTTGTAGCCTCTCCCCGATGTTATTCAATCTGTATATTGAGCAAGCAGTAAAGGAAACAAAAGAAAAATTCGGAGTAGGTATTAAAATTCATGGAGAAGAAGTAAAAACTTTGAGGTTCGCCGATGACATTGTAATTCTGTCAGAGACAGCAAAGGCCTTGGAAGAGCAGTTGAACGGAATGGACAGTGTCTTGAAAGGAGGATATAAGATGAACATTAACAAAAGCAAAACGAGGATAATGGAATGTAGTCAAATTAAATCAGGTGATGCTGAGGGAATTAGATTAGGAAATGTGACACTTAAAGTAGTAAAGGAGTTTTGCTATTTAGGGAGCAAAATAACTGATGATGGTCGAAGTAGAGAGGATATAAAATGTAGACTGGCAATGGGAAGGAAAGCGTTTCTGAAGAAGAGAAATTTGTTAACATCGAGTATAGATTTAAGTGTCAGGAAGTCGTTTCTGAAAGTATTTGTATGGAGTGTAGCCATGCATGGAAGTGAAACATGGACGATAACTAGTTTGGAGAAGAAGAGAATAGAAGCTTTCGAAATGTGGTGCTACAGAAGAATGCTGAAGATAAGGTGAGTAGATCACGTAACTAATGAGGAGGTATTGAATAGAATTGGGGAGAAGAGAAGTTTGTGGCACAACTTGACTAGAAGAAGGGATCGGTTGGTAGGACATGTTTTGAGGCATCAAGGGATCACAAATTTAGCATTGGAGGGCAGCGTGGAGGGTAAAAATCGTAGAGGGAGACCAAGAGATGAATACACTAAGCAGATTCAGAAGGATGTAGGTTGCAGTAGGTACTGGGAGATGAAGAAGCATGCACAGGATAGAGTAGCATGGAGAGCTGCATCAAACCAGTCTCAGGACTGAAGACCACAACAACAACAACAAGAACTTGCTGAGTTTTGTCCGCTAGGAAGTCCTGGATCCTGTCACAAATCTGGTTCGATACACAGTGGGCTCGTATTTTGTTCAGCAAACGAGACTGAGGAACGGGGCACCAACGAGGGCGCCTTTGTCAACAGCCTGCTGGACCCCATACGAGAACAGAGCGAGCCGAATTTCTCAAGATCTCTGGTTGTGGAGGAGGAGGAGGAGGAGGAGATTAGTGTTTAACGTCCCGACTACTACGATGTCATTAGCAAGGAGCACAAGCTCGGATTAGGGAATGATTGGGAAGGAAATCGGGCGTGCCCCTTCAAAGAAACCAGCCCGGCATTTGCTTGAAGTGATTTAGGTAAATCACGGAAAACCTAATTCAGGATGGCCGGAGACAGGTTTGAAGCGTCGTCCACACGAATGCGAGTCTAGTGTGCTAAATTTCTGTAATCCATTCTGAATTTTATAGAGCAGATTTTTTTTCGGTTTTTGGGGCGCTCAACTGTGCGGTTATCAGCGCCCGTACAAATTCCCAACCTTTGCTCAGTCCAATCTCGCCACTTCCGTGAATGATGATGAAATGATGAGGACAACACAAAGACCTAGTTATCTCGACACAGGTGAAAATCCCTGACCCCGCTGGTAATCGAACCCAGAACCCCGTGCTCGAGAAGCGAGAACGCGACCGCGAGACCACGAGCTGCGAGCGGGTAGATTTTCGTTCCCCAAAAACGTCATAGCACGTCAGCGTAAAAGCATGTACCATAACTTTACAAAAGACTGACGTCAACGGTATAGGCCTATAATTATGTGTATCTGTCAGGCCATCCTTCTTAAAAACGAAAATGACCTGCGCTTTCTTCTAATAGGAAGCTACTCTTCATTGCTCCAGTGACGTCCAGTAAACTACTGCTAAAAGAGGAGCATTCGTCCGGCCACCGAACTGCATTTCAACAATATATGACCAACGTACATTTTGAGTGCAGCCCAGATACGTCTGTTTGAGAGACTGTTCCATGCCGTTGAAAATGACTACATAATGTAACTGTGTAGCAGTGAGAAAGTCACATAATAGGATATTCTAATCGAAGTTACAACATTCAGTGCAGCAGATTGTCATACAATAAATTACATACACATGTATATGTTTTCCACATATCATCCAAAACTACTGCACCGATTTGAACCAAACTTGGTGCATATGCTGCTTATTGTCTGAGAAAAAGTATTATAGTGGTACGTACCACCTGCCCCACATAGGGATGAGGCACGGCTGAGCATAGAGAGGGGGAAGGGGGTGATGGGTTGTGCTGGGTTGATTTGGGGGACGAGACCAAACAGCGAGGTCATCGGTCTCATCGGGTTAGGGAAGGAAGTCGGCCGTGCCCTTTCAAAGGAACCATACCGGCATTTGCCTAGAACGATTTAGGGAAATCATGGAAAATCCAAATCAGGATGGCCGGACGCGGGATTGAACCGTCGTCCTCCTGAAGGCGAGTCCAATGTGGCGAGATGGACAGAGAGAGCAGCAGAGAAAACGGACAAAGAATAGGAGGAGGAGTGAGGGAGATAATGGGAGGGAGAGGGGAGACAGGCAGAGTGAGGGGGAGGAACAGATGGACAGAGATGGGGAGGAGAAGGAGATGTACAGAGAGTGTGGTGTCACCGCCAGACATCACACTTGCTAGGTGGTAGCCTTTAAATCGGCCGCGGTCCGTTAGTAAACGTCGGACCCGAGTGTCGCCACTATCAGTGATTGCAGACCGAGCGCCGCCACACAGCAGGTCTAGTCTAGAGACTCCCTAGCACTCGCCCCAGTTGTACAGACGACTTTGCCAGCGATGGTTCACTGTCTACATACGCTCTCATTTGCCGAGACGACAGTTTAGCATAGCCTTCAGCTACGTCATTTGCTACGACCTAGCAAGGCGCCATATTGAGTTACTATGTATGTATTCTGAACAGATAATATTGTGAATCATGTACCGTCAAGAGCGACGGTCATCATTCATGGATTAAAGTTAAGTATCCAACTAATTACGTCCGCTTTCTGAATTCTCATTCCTTGTCATGTTCCAGACCTCACGTCAGTATAATTCTTCCCTCACGCCAGCCTGCGTGAGCTAAAACGCGTGCATTTCGGCCTCCACTCGTAACACGGTATTGGCTCTTCTGCCAACACAAAAGAGAGAGAGGGGGAAAGTGGGCGGTGGAGATGGACAGAAATAGGGGGGGGGGGGGGGGTTGAGAAAATGCGAGCAGTGTATGTGCCGTATGCACTGTGAGTAATAGGACAGTAAATAAATAAACGTGGTGGTTTTTATTTTCGAATGGCGGTATCATCATGTGGATGTAGCAATATTAGTGACTTAGTTTTTTTTGTCTGAATCACGAAGTATTTTTATTAACGTAGGACTGGTTTCGATGAGATACCCCGTCAAGCCATAAAGTTTCGAGACTTGATCAGTAAAAAAATTCGTCTCCCCCACTTGAGTATAACGCATACAACATTCATACAACCATGTGTAACTGTCCTCCTTTAGGATGTTGTTCAACTCACACGTCACATTATCTCTGACGTCAATTACGTCGTCAAATCGTTGACTTTTCATGTGAATTTCTGCACTTTGTCGTAGGTTTGTATTGATAGTACCATGTCTTATAACCCGTGACGATTTTTTCCAATAAAAGAATTGTTCGAGTTTGGAATTTCAACCAAGTCGCAGCAGGCGTCCACGTGAATTTATTTTCAATCAGATGTCAAGGTTTGCGTGGCAAACTTTGCGCGCACTTTGCTTTTTTTCAAAACATTTTGGAGAATATCTTTAGCACATGATTTAGAGGTGTTGCTTCATTGTAGTTCGTCACACAACAACGTTGACACACTACATCCTGCTCACAGACGGCTATTGAAATGCCCGTCTTTTGTTTACAGATTGCTAGTTACTGGTCTAATGCTGGCTGATGTCGCTTATGCGTCAGGAACAAATTAGTCTCGGAACTTTTAGGACGAACGGTGTACGCACCCTTGTCAGACTGGGCTACGAATAGCGCGCCACTGTGAATTTCAGTGTGATATGCAGGAGGCTGAGGTGTTGTTGCCAGTGCATGTTGCAGCGCGGCGTTTTTGGTCTCGCCACGGCGGACGAGCTCGAGGTGCGGCGGGCGAGAAGTGCGGCCAGGCGAGACGGAGGCGCGACAGCAGCGCCACACCCATACCTAGCGGCGCAGCCGAGCGACACGGCTCCGGCCAGCGAGCGAAAGCCACAACACAGCCGAGCACAGCACACTTTCTCCCGCGACTGCCGTGCCTTACCAGCCCTCTTCTCTGTCCTCTTCTGCTCTGACCGCAGGGACTCTCATACTGCACTGTAATCTACAAGTCATAATTTACCCATTTTACTGGTTGTTAAGCTCCGTGGCTGCAGATTATATTACTTTTTTATGTCTTTTTATTTTTTTTTCACTCATCTTCAGTTGGAGTAAAACATATTTATCCGTTCAGTTACCACAATAAAAAACATCGACTGGATTTTGGATGCTGCATCTGACCTGTTCAAAATAACAGTTTTGTTCATCTATTAGGCTTTGCGAGTAGTGTATCCCTACATATTATAAAATGGATGTAAGTATCTGTGTGTGTGTGTGTGTGTGTGTGTGTGTATGTGTGTATGTATGTATGTATGTTTCCTTAACCACTGGAACGATTTCCATCAAAGTTGCGCATATACCTTAGTGTCAAGCAACAATCGCTGTGAGGGTAAGAACCACCTACCTACCAAAGAGGTGAGGTGGAGATGAAAAAGAAGCGTAGCCCGTGATGCGTGAATTCCCAGACTTTTTCCATCCTGTATTTGAGAAAGAGGGCACTTTGAGACTTGCAACAAACTTCATACATAATTTCAAACCTGTAAGAAATATGTTTCTGCCGACATCCCATAAAAATGATGAAAGGAAAAATGTTTATCGCTTACTACTTCTTCGCTATTCGCACAACAAAGGCACCGCATTATAATGTATTACTTCTTTACTATTAACCGTATTCGCGACTCATTTTAGAGACAGTATGCACATACAGCACTGAATGTAATTCCAAAATTACATCATTGTACAAAACGTAGCTCGGGAGATGTGATGTCATAAACTATGAGATGCATAAAAATTGCCGCATCAGGCGTGACGTTTAAATTTATTACGTCTTTGCTACTAACTCTGTTCTCAATCAATGTCGCAGATAACATCTACATATTCCGCTGGCTGTATCTACAATATTATATCTTTGTACAACACAATGTTCAGGGGATGTGGCGTCATGAATGTTAACATCAAGGCCAGACGCTGCATGGTACGGGCGTTGAAGCACAGCTGTAAATGAATGACAGGGCAACGCCGGGTTTTTCCGCTAGTTTACAATAAATTATTCTTTAGATGCACTTAATTTCTATTTTCCTTGTTGTTCCTCCTATTTTCCGCATTTGTAAGCTTGGCGTAAACCATTTTTCTTTGTATGATGCATAACAATAGCACACATTCATCATATCGCCGACTGACGTGTTGTTCTGAAAGTACTGTTGAAGTCAGTTGGGGAAATTCATTAAACATTTTGTTTTAAGCTTGTGAATGATTAAAAACTAAAATTTTAACTTGCAAGCAGAATGTTACTTTGTCTGTAGAAATAATTTTATGATGGTTCAAATGGCTCTGAGCACTATGCGACTTAACTTATGAGGTCATCAGTCCCCTACAACTTAGAAATAATTAAACCTAACTAACCTAAGGACATCACACACATCCATACCCGAGGCAGGATTCGAACCTGCGACCGTAGCAGTCGCTCGGTTCCAGACTGTAGCGCCTAGGCCGGCCGGTGTGGCCGTGCGGTTCTAGGCGCTTCAGTCTGGAACCGCGTGACCGCTACGGTCGCAGGTTCTAATCCTGCCTCGGGCATGGATGTGTGTGATGTCCTTAGGTTAGTTAGGTTTAAGTAGTTCTAAGTTCTAGGCGACTGATGACCTCAGATGTTAAGTCGCATAGTGCTCAGAGCCATTCGATTTTTGTAGCGCCTAGAACCGCACGGCCACTCCGGCCTGCTAATTTTATGATGTAAACAAGTATGTTAGTCGGCAACACGGTGAATAGCACGCTCTTGTTGTGCATCACACAAAGATAGTGTGTTATTCCATGCTTTTAAATGCGGAAAATAGCTGCATTTTGCCAGACCCATCCTATCGCCCCATCCCCCCCCCCCCCTCCGCGCTATTTTGAGCTCACGTAATTAATGGACTTCCCCTAACCAGTATTTCTTCCAAATATGTCACGCAGCGACTTCTGACAGTATACAATCAAAAGCGTACACATTTTCTAATGCCGACTGAATGGACACACCAAACTTGAACTGTAGATAAACAATTTTCCGAAGGAAACATACGTGGGAAAGAGGCGATGTTGAATGGGCCACGCACACGACGACATTTCCGCTCACAGAATATCCCTTTTATCGACCGGACACAACGCTTTTTCCCGCGCTGCCACAGAAGCAGGAGTGAGCGCCAAACAGAAGCACACAGAACCAACCTGCCGGCCCTGACACGGCTGGCTGCGACGGCGCGTGGAGGCCCGCGGCAGCGTAAGCGACCCGGGCGCCGCTATGAAGAACGGCCCGGACAGCTGCAGCTGGTAGCCGTCGCCCATGCTGCGCTGCGTCCTCACACAACGGCGGCCGGTGCTCTGCTGACGCCACGGCACGGCGGACGTCGCCACAGCAGGAAGCGCGATAAGCTGCCGCCTGCTCTGGAGCCTTTTTTTTTTCCCTTACCACAACGCGATCCGCATGCGTGCCACGGATTCATTCCGAGAGATTTCGGGAACCCGTGCATGACACCTCTTAAGGTGGCGCAGCAGTAAGACTGGGCAAGGCGCAGATCCAAGGAGGCAGAGAGGGGAGACAGGCCACGGAGATCTCGATCCCCAATAAGATTTTCGACAGAATTGTTTATATCTGATACAAAGTGTCCGGACACATATTTCTAGATATTAAAAAGGGTGTGTCTCCCCTTCACCTCTATAACGGTCTGAACTTTGCTGGAGAAACTTTCAATGAGATGTTTGAATGTCTGAAGAGGAATGGCAGCCCAGTCTTCCTCGAGAACCGAAACCAGAGACAGTAATGATGTTGGGGTCAGGAGCAAAGTTGACGTTCTAACTCATTCCAAAGGTGTTCCTTTGAGTTCAGGTCGTGACTCTGGGCAGGCCTGTCCATTCCAGGAACCTTACTGCCCAGAAAGCACTGTCTTAAAGATGCTGCTCTATGTCATGCGACTCTGAACTGGTCCTCTACTGTACGCAATGCCATAAAATGTGTTCATATCTCTCCGCATTTAGCGCTTTCTTCTAACAACGAAAAACACCATACCGCAACAGTACCTCCTCCGTACTTCACTGCTGGCACAACACATGTTGGCAGGTAACGGGCTCCAGGCATTCGCCAAACCCAAACCGTTGCATCGGATTGTCACTGGTTAAAGCGTGTTTCATCATTCCAAATCACTCTTTACCAGTCACCAACAGTCACTCCAAAGTCACGTCACCAAGAATCTCCTTGAGTAGCTACAGAAGGCTGTAATGCCACGGATGTATTTGTTCCTCAGCTGACATCCAACAGCTAGTCCATGTTCGAAGTCACTGCGCTCTCCAGACACGTCAATTTGAAAAGAGACTCGTCTAACCAGGCAACATGTTTCCAGTCATCAACAGTCCAATGTCGGTGTTGACTGGCCCAGGCGACTCGTAAAGCTTTGTTTCGTGCAGTCATCAAGAGCACACGAGTGGGCCTTCGGCCTGAAACTCGAATCGATGAAGTTTCATTGAATGGTTCGCATGCTCACACTTTTTGATGCCCCAGCATTGAAATCTGCAGCAATTTGCGGAAGGGTTGCCATTGCAGCAGCAGTAAACGATCTAACAACTGCGCCAGACATTTGTCTTATACAGACGTTGACGACCGTGCTGTTTACATATCTCTGTATTTGAATATGCCTGCCTATACCAGTTTCTTTGGGACTTGAGTGTAGTTTCAATCAGAGGAAACTGTAATATTCAAATAGTGTTCTGCAATGTTCGAATCCACCAAGAAGCAGCGAGTAATTATTCTATATTGATAGATTATTTCTTAGCGGCCTGGTTAAAGAATGTTCATTGATGTGAAACCTCAGAAACGTTCATTAAGTGCTTAAATAACTTGCAATGTTCTAAGCAGTGCTTAACCTTACAGTGACCTGGCTGCCTGTCACGACATTTCTTGTTCTAATGTAAATTGCAATGTTATGAATTCAGAAGTAGGGATAACTGAATATCCCGTTTTAAACTTGAATGTGAAATACTTTGTGTGTTTTTGTGTACGGTTACCTACTTATATTAATCGCCTTATGTTACAGAATGTTGAAATGTGTGTGAATTCCTAAGGGACCAAACTGCTGAGGTCATCGGTCCCTAGACTTATCATCATCATCTGTTATCTGCTATATTAGCAGGTCCTTTGCCTCTCCATTTTCTGCGATCCATTGCTTTCTTCTTAAGGCTGCTGTATGTTGTACCGTCCATCATGTCATCCAGTATCTGGAATGTCTTCCTTCCTCGCTTCCTTTTCCCTTCTGCATAACCTTCTAAAACTATTTTTATCAGTCCGTCATTCTTTCTTAATATATGCCCAATCCAGTTTCTTTTTCTTCTCTTTATTACATCTAGTAACTGTCTTTTCTGTCCCACTCTTCTCAGTACCCCTTCATTTTTTACTTTGTCCATCCAACTTATTCTTTCCATCTTCCGCCATGTCCAGATCTGCAGACATAATGCAGTCTCCCTAGACTTACACACTACTTAAACTAACTTATGCTAAGAACACACACACCCATGCCCGAGGCAGGAACCGAACCTCCAGCGGGAAGAGCAGCGCAATCCGTGACATGGCGCCTCAAACCGCGCGGCCAGTCCGCGCTGCCCTTATGTTACAGGAATAATTGTTTCGCTCTGTTCAAAATTTTGGAGATTCATATTGAACTATAGGAAGTGGCAGACTCGCATGACGATCGCCACTTTGACAGAGGATGACTCTCGTACTGTTAACGACTAAACACGACACCATTTGCACAAGTTGAGTAATTTTTTTTTTTTTTTTTTTTTTTTTTTGCCAACTTCATTTAGTTCCTTGCGAACTGCCTCACTTGTAGTTACTTAAGTCCGATCACTAACTATTTTCGTTTGCTACGAATTGAGTCTTGAGATTATCTTTACGCATTAACGCTTAGCGCTGGACCGGCGAGGCTGCCCCGACCGCGTACATGCCGCAATATTCTTGGATTTGGGCGTTGCCCGACATAAACTTAATTCGTGTAACTCGTATATCGGGGCTCAGACCGTCGCTTGTTTGTACTGAAGTGTTCTGGTATCTTTCGGCAAGGAATATAATCACGAGAAAACGCATTTGTCGAACACATGCCGCTATTATTTTGTTTTCACGTTTCTAGTTCATTCCGATGACGGTGTTCGGAACCATAACAACAATAATGGCAAATTTACGTGAAAGTCCTAAAGCAATGTTGGAGATGCTGGATGAAAGTGTTCGTGATGTGAATGATCCGAGCGATGACAGCAGAAACAAAACAGTGAAAGTAGTCAGCAGCTTGGTTCTATACGATGTGGATGCTACTTCCAACCAGAAGCCCAACCGGAGCCACAAGAGATGCAGAGTGGCTTTATAGAAACAATATTTGAGTTTTAAGTGAATTTCAAGGTGTACTGACGATTCATTATTTTTCCATGCTGTGGACTTAATTGTTCTTTTTAATTTAATTTCTTAAAACTTAACCTACTTCGGAGTAGAATGTCGAAGTTTTACCTTGTAAAGAAAATAACTTGAATGTTCAGGTCAATGGTTTTGGACAGAGCCTTTGATCATTGGTGCAAATGTTTAAAGCTATCATCAGTTTTCATAATTACTTTATGGTGTTTAGAAACTGTGAGTAAAACATTTTTCTCAAAATGTATCATGCAGTTTCGGCCCAACGCCTTACCACTCCCTTGCCGCTCCCTGCCATTACACAAATAACTTTTTTTTCAGTGCTGAACTGCATCTCAAAGAGACACAGATAAATGCTGCTGTTTTTCAACATACGCAGTGATTCATATCTACGAAACGTTCAGTTCCTCGACGATAGAAATTCGCTACTTGCTCACGGAACTATCTGAGTAATGCTGTCAGAACATCCCCGTCACTCCGCGACTGCTGCAAATCAGCTCCTCGATTGCCTGGACATTGTCGCCTGTGAACGATGACATTCCCAGTCAGCATCACCCACCTCTATGTAGCCTAGGTGAAATTATTGATACCATTTCACTACAAGCATCGTACTGCACCGCATACTTCAACTTCAGAGTACTTTTCCAGTTGCCACGTCATTTCACTCGCATACTGTTATGCAGCTGTTATCTGCGCCGCAGCAGAATTGTGTCTGCAGGACACCTGAAACGTACTCTCCTCTCACAGTGCCCCACTCCTGTTGCGCAATGGTCTTAGCCTGAGACTAACTCAGTTTCTGAAATTCCTACTTCATATTGTATCCGCATTGAACTCGGGACCTAGAAACGACGGAGAGGCTTCGTCCCCGCCGTAGCCCCCAGTGGTACACAACAGGCTACAGCAGTCCACTCACCCCACCGCCGCCCCACACAGAACCCAGGGTTATTGTGCGGTTCGGCCCCCAGTGGACCCCCCCCCCCCCCCCCGGGAATGTCTCACACCAGACGAATGTAACCCCAAATGTTTGCATGGTACGGTAATGATGGTGTACGCGTACGTGGAGACAGTCCATGCAAAGCAATCGCCGACATAGTGTAACTGGTCCGGAATAAGGGGAATCAGCCCACATTCGCCGAGGCAGATGGAAAACCGCCTAAAAACCATCCACAGACTGGCAGGCACACCGGACCTCGCCTCGACACTGATCCGCCGGGCGGATTCGTGCCGGGGACCGGCACGCCTTCCCGCGCGGAAAGCTGTGGCTTAGACCGCACGGGTAGCCGGGAGGGCAAAATTCCTACTTACATAAGCGTGTAATCAGACAGAGTTGGCAGCATTGTCTCATTATTATCTCCTGGATACAATCATGGTTTCGTAGGCAACTGTAAACGTTTTTCCACGAAGGCATGGCCATCTTGTCTCACAGAGGGATAAATGTATTAACAATTATGCTATTTTTGAAATACTCAACAGTTCACTTACTATTTTCCATGTGACTCGTTTGGATTTCATTGGTCCTTATGAGACAGACAGTGAATAACAGCCAAGGAGAATTAAAAAAAATTAATCAAGAAAATTTAGGGAACCGTTGTTAATGATAGACTGAGCAACAGATTTCGTTCCTCCGTCACGTATCTAGTATGGACCATCAGAATAAGATCAGAGAGAGTGAGGCTCATGGGGACCCTTTCAGACAATCACTTTTCCTTTGCTCCATGCACGAATGCAACAAAAACAGAGTAGCTTCTATTGGTAGCCGGCCGGGGTGGCCGAGCGCTTCTAGGCGCTACAGTCTGAAACCGCGCGACCGCTACGGTATCATGTTCGAATTCTGCCTCGAGCTTGGATGTGTGTGATGTCCTTAGGTTGGTTAGGTTTAAGTAGTTCTAAGTTCTAGGGGACTGATGACCTCAGAAGTTAAGTCCGATAGTGCTCAGAGCCATTTGAAGCATTCTATTGGTAAGAGTTATCCTATGCAGCGCACTGTATGGAAGAATACGGAATATATCGGATAAACGAGCGTCAATTCTCAGAAAACTTCCGTTATTCACTTGTTCCACTTATCCCCAAGTCTCTTCGTAAATTTTCACACGTCTATCTTCCTCTCTTCTTATAACTCTCCTCTATCTGTCTACTCTTTTACTTTTTCTTCCTGCGAGCGCAAGATCAACCATAGGGCCGGATTACAGCTGCCGTACGTATCCGCCACGTTTGCACCTCGCGGATTTCAAACGAATTTGCGCAATATCACCTGACTGTCTGCAGCCAGCCGTAAATGTATTGAACAATATTATTTCCCGGTATTATTGACAGTGTAGGAACCGCTTAAGCGTATAGTCGCCAGCTCAGAACAGCTGATGGTTGCGACGGCGTCGCATCGGCGCCAAGTGCGGCTCGCGTGACGAAGTATTTACCGCCTGCGCCTGCCGCTGCTCCGTGCCCCACATTCAGTTACCGCGGTAGCTACAGCCGCCGCACTCACACGCGCACGACAGGAAGTATTCCTCTGGAGCTTACTGCAATGTCGCTTACCCTACCCTACACGCGCCACTCCGTCGTGAGCTGTGTGTGGCCGTACCCGGAGGCGCGCTCTTCGGATAGGCGGTCCCCCAGGCTAGCCCTCATTTCCCTGCCCACAACCCCGCTCCATCCCCAGGCACATCACGCATGCTGATATTATTCTGCTGGCGTAGCCGATCTGTTGCAAATATTGTAAGTAGTGCTTCTGAAGTACGGCTCTCCAGAAGGGAATCGGGTAGCTGGGTAAACAAACCTACTACTTCCCCTGGAACTCATAGCTGTATTCACCAGACACCACTCGGAAGGCGTGATCTAATCGTCTGGCATATACCAGAGCTAAGTCTCACAACAAGCAAACAATTGGCTGGATTGTGACCGAGAGCTGATCGACGTCGCCCCTCCATTCCCGAGCCCACATACGATCCGCCACCGCCCAGCCCGTAAGAAAGTGGTATAGGCATGCGTATTCAAATACAGAGGTCTGTAAACAGGCAGAATACGGCGCTGCGGTCGGCAGCGCCTATATAAGACAACAAGCGTCTGGCGCTGTTGTTAGATCGGTTACTGCTGCTACAATGGCAGGTGATCAAGATTTAAGTGAGTTTGAACGTGCTGTTGTAGTCGACGCACGAGCTATGGGGCACAGCATCTCTGAGGTAACGATGAAGTAGGGATTTTCCCGTACGACCATTTCACGAGCGAATAATAGGAATCCGGCAAAACATCAAATCTCCGACACTGCTGCGGCCGGAAAAAGATTCTGCAAGAATGGGACCAACGACGACTTAAGAGAATCGTTCAACGTGACAGAAGGGCAGCCCTTCCGCAAATTGCTGTAGATTTCAATGCTGGGCCATCAACAGTCAGCGAGCAAATCATTCAACGAAACATCATCGATATGGGCTTTCGGAGCCGAAGGCCCACTCGTGTACCCTTCATGACTGCATGACACAAAGCTTTACGCCTGGCCTGGGCCCGTCAACACCGACACTGGACTGTTGATGACTGGAAACATGTTGCCTGCTCGGACGACTCTCTTGTCAAATTGTATCGAGCGAATGGACGTATACGGGTACGGAGACAACCTCATAAATCCATGGACCCTACATGTCAGCAGGGGACTGTTCAAGCTGGTGGAGGCTCTGTACTGGTGTGGGGCGTGTGCAGTTGCAGTGATATAGAACCCCTGATACGTCTATATACGACTCTGGCAGGAGACACGTACGTAAGCATCCTGTCTGATCACCTGCATCCATTCATGTCCATTGTGCATTTCGACGGACTTGGTCAATTCCAGCAGGACAATGCGATACCCCCCACGTTCATAATTGCTACAGAGTGGTTCCAGGAACACTTTTCTGAATTTAAACACTTCCACTGACCACCAAACTCCCGAGACATGAACATATTGAGCATATCTGGGAAGCCTTGCAACGTGTTGTTCAGAAGAGATCTCCGCTCCCCCGTACACTTACGGATTTATGGACAGCCCTGCAGAATTCAAGCTGTCAATTCCCTCCGGCACTATTTCATACATTAGTCGAGCCATGCCACGTCGTGCTGCGGCACTTCCGCGTGCTCGCGGGGGCCCTACACGATATTAGGGAGGCGTACCTGTTTCTTTGGCTCTTCAGGGTAAATGAGGCTGTACTGCATATATATTTTTGCTTCCCCTTGGAGCACGGCACAAGTAACAGCGTATTTCCACCGAGAACTTCTGTTCCACACCATGAATAGTTTCTCTGACGATAGTGGCAAATCGACATATTGCGATCGAGCGAGGTGGCGCAGTAGTTACCACACTTGACACACGTTCGGAATGCCGACGATTCAAACCCGAGTCCGGTGTCTTCATTTAGGGTTTCTGCAATTTCCTTAAATTGCTTCAGGAAAATGCCAGGATGGTTCCTTTAAGAGGGCATGGCCGATTTTCATCCCCATCCTTCCCTAATCCGAGCTTGTGCTCCGTCAGTAGCAACTTCGTTGTCGATGGGACGTTAAATACTAAACTATTACTCCTCATCCTCTACGTACTGCTTAATCTTTACCAACTGAAAATCATCGCATAACCAGAAGTATGTTGCATTGTTGTTGTGATCTTCAGTCCATAGACTGGTTTGATGCAGCTCTCCATGCTATTCTATCCTGTGCAAGCTGCTTCATCTCCCAGTAACAACTGCAACCTACATCCTTCTGAATCTGCTTAGTGTATTCATCTCTTGGTCTCCCTCTACGATTTTTACCCTCCACGCTGCCCTCCAACGCTAAACTGGTGATCCCTTGATGCCTCAGAACATGTCCTACCAACCGATCCCTTCTTCTAGTCAAGTTGTGTCACAAATTTCTCTTCTCTGTAATTCTATTCAGTACCTCCTCATTAGCTGCGTTATCTGCCTATCTAATCTTCAGCATTCTTCTGTAGCACCACATTTCGAAAGCTTCTATTCTCTTCGTGTCTAAACTATTTATCGTCCATGTTTCACTTCCATACATGGCTACACTCTTACAAATACTTTCAGAAACGACTTCGTGACACTTAAATCTATACTCGATGTTAACAAATTTCTTTTGTTCAGAAACGCTTTCCTATGTTGCATTATGACTGTGTAAAAAATTAGTGCATTTATACCTTCTGATATACCCTCTGTTTCTTCAGTAATCAAAAAGAATTAGAGGGTTGTAACTTTAACAACACCATCTCTTTATCTACGACGTACACAAAATTGATACATTTTTCAAAGTTTTATGCCCTTCAAAGTAGTCATCAGTATTGTGTATCATCCGTTGGCGGCGATGTGTAAGTCGTAGGGTACCCTTAGCAGCACCATTAGCATCGCCACTTGCGTTAATGATTCCATTGCAGCCGCCTATTGGCTGATGAATCTTTAACATGTCTTCTGAAGCCAATGAAATGAAGTACTTCCGTCAGTCGGGAATCAAGATGTAATCACAAGGTCTTACTTCCGCGGAGTGTTGTGTGTGGTACAGCACTTCCAAGCCCCACCTTCCGAACAAATCGGTCATGACTTGCGTCGTATTCATCCGAGAATTGTCCTGCAAAATGATGGCTGGCCCCTGCAGAAAGTGTCACCGCTTCTAAGCTGGTCGGAAGCCGTGTTCCAAAAATAAACAACTTAGAGAAATAAGCAGTGATACTTTATTGCAGGATCCGCCTATTATTTCGTGGGACAATGGTCGGACGCATATGGCGCAACTTGTGACCGATTTACGAATACTAGATCTATCGGGATAGGAAGTGCTGTACCATCCACAACGCTCCCCAGACGTAAGCCCCTGTGTCTCATCTTTATGTTTAAATTGAAGGAAGCGCTTCAAGATATCCGCTTCAAAACTGTTATAGAGATTCGTCGGGCACTAGACAGCTTCATTCGAACTATCAGCACAACTTACTTCAACATCGCTGGCTACTGGTTATACAGAATGCTGGTTACTACTTCGAAGGACAGTAAAACCTTCAAAGATGCACATCTGTTTTGTATGTTGCAAGTAACTAGTTGTCACCATTGAAGTTCTAACCCTTGTACATTTCTTACTGGTTGCCATAGTGTGGTACTGCAATCACTACTATGTGCTTTGTGTGGAATATATGTAAATTTTTATAGACGAGATTTTAGTGCTTCGAAAACGCCATAATGCGTGAGCATAATACATATTTCATAATTCTCAAACAGACTGATCTTAGCAATATTGGAGTATATTTGTGTGTCTCTTTCCTGTGAACCATCTTAAAAACGAGAATGCTTTGCGCTTTTATTCAATCGTTATTTACCCTTCGTTGCTCCAGCGACTTACGGTAAACTACTGCTACAAGAGGAGCACGTTATTTCGCATAATCTATACAGAACCTCACAGGTATTTTATCCTGTCCAGATGCCTTTCCACAGCTGAACGCGGTATAGAAAAATCAACAAAAACTGCTCACGTACCTCAGTATTTGTCATTTCGCAGTTCGCGCAATGATTGAAAGTAGAAACCGTGTTATAGCCTGCCATGGGGAAAAAACTTCAGAAGACTGGATTCAGTATTTCGGCCTAACCTCGGACACATACCATTTCGATGCAATTATAATCACTGAGCGACTGAATGACTCATTTCGATCAGCTTATAAGCTTTAAGTAAGACCAACGTTTCTGAGGATTTTTAAATTTCATTTAGAATTCTAATAAGATTTCTTAACGTCTCCACAATTTAGCTCAGCGGACACTGCACATGGTCGAAAAGGTTGATCTATGGTCCAAACACTGTCCAAGAGTTTCCCTGTGACAGCAGTCCACTGGAAGAGCGGCTGACGCTGTGCAGAAGAAGCGGTCGGCGCGTTTGTCTGCTTTCCGGGAAGAGCCTGTGTCGCAGACGAGTTCACGGAAAGGTATTTAAGCCGCCACCCGGCACGCAGTAATTAGCCTCGGGGCTCTCTGCCTCGGGGGCAGCTGCCGACTAGCGGCGACATGTCCCGTCTCTCATCAAAGCGGTCATCTCCTTCTGTATAATTCCCGATATAGAAACACTTGGAATTCTTCCCAAGTCAGCGAATACCGAATACATTTTTAAAAAATATTTCACTGCAGCATTTTTGAAAAGCTGCTTTTGGCGTTTTATAGACTTGCACGAGTATTTATGCCCTGGTTGAACGACCTCTAAAGGCAGAATCACCGTTTTGTAAATTTGTTACATAGTGCAACAAACGTTTCCTCAGAATTATTGAGATCCTTGGGAGAGCAGACACGACAAAACTGTTTCACCCACTGTGCAAAATATGGGCCTATGAGACAGGCGAAATGCTCTCAGATTTCAAGAACAATTGTAAGGGTAAAATATCGATACTGTACTTGACACATCAAAACTACCCTTAACGCTTCTTTGCTACAGTGCTGCGGCATCGTTGATGGGGATGCCCCGTAGTTCTAGGACAGGTTGACGCCTTATCGGGAGATCGGCATATAATGAAAAGGCAAAAGGCGATCGTAAGGTAAGAAATCAGCGATAATAAATTCATATAAGCTCGTGACAGATTAGTGACTGTAATTGCACTGCGAGTGCGATCAGAATAAGCAGGAAGGCAGTATTTGAATTTAAAGTGAAATAAATTAATTGTGTCTTACAAAAGCGTTCACATACTGCAACCTCTTCATTATTATTAGAATTTTTGGAAGGGAATGAGTTATAGAACAATATGGGCTCACGGTCAGAACTTTAGTTTTCGGAGCATGTATCTTTGGAGTAAGTTCGCACTCCAAAACTGGCTGCTTATTGAATGTCCGATGCCTAATTTTCCCAGTTCTAGGTGCTCCAGTCCGTAACCGCGCGACTGCTACGGTCGCAGGTTCGAATCCTGCCTCGGGCATGGATGTGTGTGATGTCCTTAGGTTAGTTAGGTTTAAGTAGTTCTAGGTTCTAGGGGACTGATGACCTCAGATGTTAAGTCCCATAATGCTCAGAGCCATTTGAACCTAATTTTCTAACCAGCCATAATACAGCAGGTAATAATCAAATATAAATTAATAAATAACACGGAATGGCGGCTTACACAATGTATTACAGTAATTCCAAATCTAAAGAAGACAGGTGTGGATGTTACCGGCTGCGCGGGATTAGCCGAGCGGTCTAAGGCGCTGCAGTCATGGACTGTGCGGATGGTTCCGGCGGAGGTTCGAGTCCTCCCTCGGGCATGGGTGTGTGTGTTTGTCCTTAGGATAATTTAGGTTAAGTAGTGTGTAAGCTTAGGGACTGATGACCTTAGCAGTTAAGTCCCATAAGGTTTCACACACATTTGAACTTTTTTTAATGTTACTGAAGTATATCAGTTTAATAAGAAAAATGGAAGAACGGCTAGAAGCCGACCTCGGGACAGATAAGCTTGGATTTCGAAGAAATGTAGGAACAGGTAAGGTAATACTATCCCTACAACGTATCGTATAAAATAAATTAAAGAAAAGCAAATCGATGTTTGTAGCATTTGTAGATTTAGACAAAGCTTTTGACGTTGTGGACTGGAATAGTCTTGTAATTTCTGAAGATATCAAGAATAAGATACAGAAACCAAAAGGCTATTTATAGCTTGTGCAGTAACGAGACTAATCTTATAAGAATCAAAAGACATACAAGCAGTGGTTGAGAAGGAAGTGAGATAGGGTTGTAACCTGTCCATGATGGTTTCAGTCTGTACGTTGTGGAAGCAGTAAAGGAAACAAGAGGAAATTTGGAAAGAGAATTAAAGTTCTGGAAGAAGAATTAAAAATTTGAATAAAATTATTTTGTGTCGTAGATTGCGTCATTAAGAAACACAAAAACAACTAAAATGTCATGAAGAGAACGGCTGCAAAGTCAGTCGAAACGTCGGCATTTAAAAAAATGGCACATTACCGCCTTGAGCCGCTGATTCCGCATAAAGTCCCGATGCAGCTGACATAAGTAGTTCCTTTCCTTTCCTTTCTCCCCCTCCACCTTAAATTTACGTAACAATTCAGATCATGCGTGGTGCTTCGCATGTGGATTAAATAGGGCGCTTTTAATACGTAACAGTCTTTCGCACGAACACAGGCAGCTGTGGAGTCTTCCTCAAGCTCGTATTGGCCTTTTCTAAACGAACCGTCCCAACTTTAATCTGAAATGATTTAGAGAAATCAGGATAACCATAAATTTAGATGTTAGAGTGCACCATAACCACTGGTGTACTCTGAAATTCACAAACATAATGGTATATCTGAGAACGGTATCCAAAAGAAGAGGAACAGAATGCTACAGAATCTCGAGAATACTGGGTTATAAGTATAAATCAGATAAATAACTTCCGGTGATAACGGGGTCGTAGTGCTTAATTTACGAGTATATGATACCACCATACAGGATGTATCATTATTAATAGTGAAATTATACGAAAACAGAAGCAAAAACGATCGAGTAAAACGAGTCGTTTGTGTGGTTACGAGCAGTATTTACTTCCGAATGAAATACTGTTATGGTTAGTACAAATATATTTGAAATTTCAATTTTTCTATTAAATTCGCTTCTACAGGAGTTGAGTAAAAAGTTGTGGTACCAATGCTATTATTCATACCAGACTTCATTGACAGACGTTCACCGTATTACATGCCCTCAACATAATCGGCCTCTATCTCGATCACCTTCACAGAGATGCAGGGCGTAGTACACCGTCAACGCGTCCATCTCTGTCGACGTCTCGCAGTGAGTGCCCTATGGTACGGATAAAATCATTTGTTCTGTTGTAGCGAACGCCACGAGGTGTTTCCTTCATTTTGCCGAATAGGTCGTAACCTCACGGAAACATTCCGGGTGAATACGATGGATGTTCCAGTATCTCCGACGCCTTCGTACACAGGAGGTCCAGCACGGGTTCACCATGTGGTGTCGTGCATTGTCATGAAGGATGATGGGATACTGTCCATCAGCTATCCACATACAGCAAGCAGGCAAGGAGCCCAGTTGTCCACCTGTCCATAAGGGATCTTCCCCAACGGGGCCGATCTTTAATGACATCTTTACCCTCCCGAAACACTTTCACCCGTATTGCCATCGTACGATACAGCAAGCCATATCACGATACTCCTGAAAACATAGTGCGCTCCGGCCAAATCCCACTTCAACCTTGACCCACATACGTTGTTCATGTTTCCAAACATACTGTTAGGGCGCTTGAACTGGCCTCCTGCACTTTCAGATAGTACACACAGCAGCTGACTCAAACACAGTCGTTGCCTCTGACTGCACTACTTCAACCGACCTTCTGCTATCAGCTACAGAGAGCGCGCATACCACTAGATGCAGAGCCTTCATGTTATGACAGCGTTACCACTACTTTTTGTCCAACCCCAGTAACTAGTTTCAAATTTCATCTCAGCCCTTGTGCAGCATTGGGGAATGTGGTGCAGCCATGATGGGGCGCTGGCAAATTTTGATGCTGATGTAGAATAACATGTAACGCGATATTACAGCTCAAAGCGGATAAGTCGATCAGGGCCTCTACCTCAGCGTGGATCAGTCTTCTCGATTTTTCTGTCTGCGGGACATCTCAAAAGTGAAAAGTACAGAACTTCCGTTGACTATCTGGAGCAGCGAATGGTACGTTCTTGTCAAGCTCTACGATATGAATCGGAGGTGCTTGATGGAATTCGTACCTCACTGTAAAGTGTAGTATCGCACCCAAACGCGAGGAGGACGCGTGGAACACCACGTTTAAAATGTAACGTACCGAAGTACTTTTGAATTTCTTGTTAAGATAGGCGATGGGTGAAATTTGAGCCCAGTGAGATCAGGACATACATTTCAAACACACCTGCATGCTTAGAACGACATTTGATTCTGAAATCAGTGGTGACTCGTAACTGAACATTCGAAATCATCTCGCAGACGACTCTCTCACAAACCCATGTTTTCTGGAGCGTTTTTGCTTCCGTTATCGTATACTCACACCCTTCTTAGTTTCCGGTACTAATTATGATGCGTCATGTACAGAAAAATTAATCAGACAGCTAGACTGATCGAATAATGAGCTCAAAACTAGCGTAGTTTTTAATGAGCTTCGTGTTTCCGCTCGCAGAGAACCAGGGAGCGGGCGACGGCGGGGCCTTCCGGAGTGGGTGGAGGGGAAGCTGCGAGGGGCGACAGGGCACGCAGCCAATTGCCGGTCTGCCAGCGATCAATGCAGCGGGCGCAGCCACGGCGCGCTGACGTCACCCGCGGCTGCGGCTGCACGCGGAACTTATCATCTCGCAGCATCCCGCGCGCCCGCCGAACGCTTCCTGTCAATTAGCAGCGGCTGCTGGCCACAGCCGGCACACGCGCAGCCACTCGTCCTGCGCAGCCTGTCCTACTGACGTCACACCGAAGGCATTACGTTGTCCAGGTCGTTGCTGAGTTTGTTCCTACGCCACGTGTAGGTAACACGCAAATTTTAAGAAAAGCCTTTCTACTTTTTTATTTATATCTGGCTTATCAGCCTTCGGACAGGTATGACGCGGCCCTCCGTGAATTCTTCACCTGTGCCAACCTCTTCACCTCAGAGCAGAACTTGCACCCACCATCCTCAGTTACGTCCGCAGCTCGTGGTCTAGTGGCTAGCGTTGCTGCTTCTTGCGCACAGGGTCCCGGGTTCGATTTCTGGCCGGGTTGGGGGTTTTCTCTAACTGAGGACTGGGTGTTTGTGTTGTCCTCATCATTTCATCATCGTCATCATTCGTGACAGTGGTTATATTGGATTGTGTAAACAAGTCGGACTGTATAAAAAATTGGACCTTCGTACGGGCGCTGATGACCGCGCAGTTGAGCGCCCCACAAGCCAAACATCACTCTCCTCAGTTACACGGTCTGAGCAAAACTATGCGCATACTTATAGTGGACATTCATATGGAGCGCGTCCGCCCTTCGTTTTTATAACTACTTCATCTCTACTGGCGACGCTTTTAATGATGTGGACGAATGTATGTGGAAAAATGGCAGTCCCTTCTTCTTCAGTAGTCGAAACCAGAGAAAGTAGTATACATTTATATCTACATGTGCATCTTCTCGTATACTCTGTATACACTGCAAACCGCCATGAAGTGCACGACAGAGTGTACGTCCCACTGTACCAGTTATTAAGGTTTCTTCCCGTTCGATTCACATATAGAGCAGGGGAAGAATGATTGTTTGAATGCCTCTGTGTTTGCAGTAATTATTCTAATCTTATCCTCAAGATACCTATGTGAGCGATACGTAGGTAATTGTAGTATACTCCTAGAGTCATTATTTAAAGCCGGTTCTTGAAACTTTGTTAGTTGACTTTCTGCGGATAGTTTACGTCTATCTTCAAGACTCAGCCAGTTCAGTTTATTCATTATCTCTGTGACACTGTCCCACAGATCAAACAAACCTGTAACCATTCGTGCTGCTTTTCTCTGTATACGTTCAGTATCCGCTGTTAGTCCTATCTGGTACGGGTCCCATACACTTGGGTAATATTCTAGAACCGGTCGCACGAGTGTTTTGCAAGCAATTTCCTTCGTAGAATGACTGCACTTAGGATTCTACGAATAAACATGTCTACCATCTGCTTTACTCACGACTGAGCCTAAGTGAACATTCCATTTCATATCCATACGAAGAGTCACATCACGGTATTTGTATGACTTGGCCGATTTCAACAGTGACTCATTGATATTATAGTCACAGGATACTACGGTTTTTCCGTTTTGTGAAGTGCACAATTTTACATTTTCGAACGTTTAAAGCAAGTTGGCAATCTTTGCACCATTTTGAAGTTTTATCAAGATCTGACAATGTTTATGCAGCTTGTTGCAGACAGTACTTCATTATACGTAACTGCGTTATCCGCAAAAGGTCCGAGTTTACCATTGACATTGTCTGCAAGGTCATCAATACACAACGTGAACAGCAAGGGTCCCAACACACTTCCCTGGAGCACACCCAAAGTTACTTCTACATCTGACGATGACTCTCTACCCAAATAGCATCTTGTGTCGTCCGCACCAAAAAATCCTCAGTCCAAATTTCACTTGATACCCCGTTTGGCAATAGGCGTAGGTGCGGTACTGAGTCAAACTCTTTTTGGAAATCAAGAAACACCGCAGCTACCTGCCTGCGTTGATCCAAAGCTTTCCGTATGTCATGTGAGAAAAGTGCGAGTTCACATAATCGATGTTTTCGAAATCCACGCTGGTTGGCTTGGAGGAGGTCATTCTCTTCGAGATACCACATTATGTTAGTGCTCAGAATATTTTCTAAGAGTCTGACAAATCGATATAAAGGATATTGGACGGAAGTATTGTGGATCAATTCTGTAGACGGGTGTGACATGTGCTTTTCTCCGAGAACTGGACACGTTTTTTTTGTTCGAGGGATCTACAATAGATCATAGTTAGAAGAGGGAGTGCCGGCCGTGGTGGCCGAGCGGTTCTAGGCGCTACAGTCTGGAACCGCGCGACCGCTACGGTCGCAGGTTCGAATCCTGCCTCGGGCATGGATGTTTGTGATGTCCTTAGGTTAGTTAAATTTAATTGGTTCTAAGTTCTAGGGGACTGATGACCTTAGAAGTTAAGTCCCATAGTGCTCAGAGCCATTTGAACCATTTTTTGAAGAGGGAGTAATACAGCTGTAAATTCAGTATAGAATCTTACACGGATTCCATCGGCCCTAAAACTTTGTCCAATTTTAACGAATTCAGCTGTTTCTCGACACCACTTCTTTCACTCATCTTTTTGAGTGATACGAGGATTAAATTGGGGCAGTTCTCCTCGAGTGGTCGCTGGAGTCTAGACAAAAGTCGAAGTTCTAATTCAACCCAGATGTATTCCATTGGGTTTAGGTCGGAACTCTGGTCAGGCCAATCAAAATGTTCAGATGTGTGTGAATTCCTAAGGGGCCAAACTGCTGAGGTCATCGGTTCCTAGACTTACACACTACTTAAAACAACTTATGCTAAGAATAACACACACACACACACACACACACACACGAGGGAGGACTCGAACCTCCGGCGGGAGAGGCCGCGCAATCCGTGACATGGTGCCTCGAACCACGCGGCCACTCCGCACGGCTGGCCACTCCTTTTCAAAGACGTTACCGTCCACAAACCATTGCCTCACAATGCTGCTTTATGACTGCGTGCATTTTCATGCTATCACAATCATTGTCTCCGAACTGTTCCTCTACTGTACGTAGTACAAAGCTGTAAAACGAATCCTTCAGTATGCAGCGTGTTCTGAGCAGCAATAAGGGGACCAAATCAAAACCATTATAAAGACCCTCATACTGCAGCTCAAACTTCATCAAACTTCGCTGTTGGCACAAAACGTGATGGCACGTAACGTTCGCCAGGCTTTCGCCAAACTCAAACCGAAACCTCTTTCGTCGAGTTGCCACAGGATGCAGCGAAATTCATCACTCGAAACCACCGGTTTCCAGTTGTACACTGTGCACTGGCGTCGCCCTTGCACCACCTCAAGCGTCCCTCAACACTTGGCTCAGAAACCTGTGGCTTACGAGAAGCTGCTCGTCCACTGCACCCCGCTCTTTTTAACTTCATAAGCGCCGTCATTGCTCTAGCTGAACTGCTGGTAGCTCTTTGGCACAAGTGATTCATTCCATTGATTTCATGCGGTTTTTTACAGCCACCCTCCACAATGCTCCAAAGACCCTGTTCGTCAGTAGATGAGGTCTTCCTGGGCTTGATTTAGCTGAAGTTGTTTCTTCACAATTACTTATACATCATTAACAGTGGACATGGGCTGCATTAAGAGGACTGAGACGTCCCCGATGGACTTGTTGCTCTGGTGCCATCCAATGACTAGTCGACGTGCTCAGTTGCTGTGCTCTCCTGTCCGAGCCATTTTACTGTTCTTCAATGCTAGCGGCTACACCTCTTGTGACGTTTAGTGGTCAATTCCGCAGTACACGGCAGTGCCCGGATAACTCTGATCAGTGTATTTGTTGAATTCATTCCGATCTTCGTCCTTGTACAGCTTCATCTAGTGCCACGAAAGTTATTCCTTGACGTCTTAGCACATTTCTTATCATCTTGTCCCTTCTTCTTGTCAGTGTTTTCTGCATGTTCCTCTCCTCCGATTATGCAGAGAACCTCCTCATCTCTTATGTTAGGAGTGTACCTAATATTCAACAGCCTTCTACAGCCCCACGATTCTCTTTTTTTCCAGTTTTCTCACAGTTCATGCTTCACTTCCATACAATTCTGCTCTCAGAAATTTCTTCCTCAAATTAAGGCCGATGTTTTACACTAAATTACTTCTTTTGGGCAGGATTCCCCTCTATGCATGTGCTAGGCTGTTTTTTATGTCCTCCTCCTTTCATCCGCCATGCGTTAGTTTGCTTCGAAAGCAACAGAATTCCTTTACTGCCTCTACTTCGTGGTTACCAATTCCGGTTTTAAGTTTATCTCCTGTCTGCAGCTCCTCATTGGTTTCGTCTTTATTCGGCTTACTCTCAGCGAATAGTGTGCGGTCATTAGACTGTTCAATCCCTTCAACACGACTTGCAGTTCTTCCTCACTTTCATTGACGATAGGAGTGTCCTCAGCGAATCTTATCGTTGATACCCTTCCACCCTAAACTTTAAACCCATCACTCGTGGAATTTATTTTATTAATGTCAAGGCTTCTTACATGTAGATGTTGAAAGTAGGAGCGAAATACTACCTCCCTGTCTTACACCCTTTCTAACCTGAGCACTTCCTTTCTAGTCTTTCTGCTACCTAATTCTTAAAAACGTAATCTGTTGCTCTATATTTCTAATGGCTGATACTTAAACCCGTGCTGCTTTAAATGGTTGTGTATTGCAAATTGACAGATCGTACAAGATTATTACATATTGCGTATATAAATTACAGAGCAGTTAGCCGACGTATACTTCCTGTTTTATGATGCTTATATTCTTAGTGGGTTACATGCGGCCCTAATTACCGTGCAGCGTGGGAGCTTAATGCTTTAAATCGAGATTCTAATCAGATACAAAAAGATTAAGAACAGGAAAGTTGTTGTCAGCGGCTAGCCCCTCATCATATCGTGACTGTTATTTAGCCGACTGCCACTACATCAAATGTTGATTGTATTCTTCGGCGACATTTAAACGAAGCACAAGTGAAATAGTTTATTCAGAAAGATACTCCAATTTCAGTTTTTTCATATGTTGCTTCGTTCATTGTTCATTTAGTTCCGTATGGATGTTGTATATCAGAGAAATCTATGTAATTTTTATGTCACTTGTCTACAAATTCAAAGTTACTGCTTGTTTCCAAATTTATTTCTTGTTAGATTATGTTTTTACGGCAACTAGCCAGTGTCGATTTATGTGGATGTTGATGTATTACGCTGCAGGAAAATGTACTTACATAGTTTGTTGAGCATTGCATAATTCAAAGGTATTGCAAGTTCATAACTCCACTGTTTCCTCTGCCACTGAAGTGGAACCCACGATCAAACTAAGCATACGTCTCAACGCAGCAACATGTAGAGATGCACATCTAATTCTCCTTTCGCACGATAATTAATTAGATAATTATGTATATCTCAAGAAGTTTCAAAAATGGAACACTCATTATACGCCTGAAAGTGCGACAATCCCAAACGCAGTGCTACAGTATATACTATATACTCGTATTCGGTTATTGATCGACGTCCAGCATTTTCTGTCTGTCAATCGATGACACACGTCGAATTTTTCCCAACTCTATCGACTTTATCTAAGCTTACATTTTCTCAAGCTTTCGTCTAGTTCTCAAGAACACCTCTGCAGACATACAACAAAAATAATTGCTGAGGAGAGGCTCATAAGAAATAACTAGTCTGAGTCAGGCATCTTTCTTGGAATTCACTCTGAAATCTACAACAAATGGTGTGAACAAGTAGAAAGAAGGCTTTCAACAATTATATCTAAAACCCAAACTTGTAAAACCCAATAATAGACCTTCGCAGAGAATATCGTATAATTGAGAATAAAAGATAAGGAGCGTATATTTGTAGAAGTGCTTAGTCACGTGCCCAGTAATACCAAGCTTCACTACCTTTACTGGCAACTACGCAAATTTTGTGGACTTGTAATTGCATCCATTACTAAAATGGAGAAAAAAGATCGGTAGTGCTGGACTGGACTGGGCTGTTACTTGTTTCTCTTGTGCCTCACGTATGAATGGGTACTTTCCCTGTTGAATGTTTTCTCTTGGCTGCCTTCACAACTGACGAGCTTTGTTTTCACTTCCGTTCATGTGTCACTGCGTTACGGGCTTGCCAAATGCCAATTACTTCAGCGGGCTAAAGGTTACAGTTGGTGAATTAAACAACATGCAAAATATACGGTTCTTTCAGTTTAGATAAATAACGATAAAAAATAAATACAGCATGTTCCTTAGATCCCCGAGGACTAACACTCTCTAGTGGCGGGTCACTGATCTTATAGTTGTCATACTTCTTGCATATGTAACATACCACACATCAAGTGATGTGGTACAAAAAGTCATCGATTATTGCAGTTATGCAGTGACCCAGAAAATCCCTTTACACGCCTACTAAAGCGTAAAACGGTTAGGTATTTAAGATGTGAACCCCGATGATGGTCACTGATGTGACGACAGTCCTCCTCACGTGAATTGCAGCGAGATTGGCGCATAACTGCCACGTGGCTGCCAAGGGAGAACATATTCTGTGCGTCTGACTGTTCATCGTTCGCCTTTCCGTGTTTGATGAAAAACTATGGCAGATTGCAGTGAATTTACTTTGGAAAAACGCTTAGTGACAGGTGCGTGGGTCCATGAAGGGAAACACATCAAAAAATATGAAACGGGCGATGTACAGGTTTCGTGAACGGTTCGGCAAGGAGCTACCAGGTCGTCAGACTTTGATCACGTGACAGAAGAAAGATTTTCGCCTGAGAAGTTTTTTGGATGCCCCCCGCTCTAATCGTCCATCAACCCGAAGGTAAATATGTGCTGAAGTTAGTGCATCAGTGATGCGTTCATCCCGTAAGTCGATCAGAAAATATGCCGCAGAACTTGGAATTAGAAGGAGCACAATGTAGCTCCACATGAAAATAATCTTAGCCGCTAAAGCGGATGAGCAGGAGGAGATAGCGGCATATCAAGCTGCTCAGGGACAGTTATAGCGCATACACGGACGTTTTGGACAAATAACTGTGTTATTAAAAGTACAAAGAAATAACTGCATGTATAAAGGGACTTTCCGGCCACCCTGTAATACTAGAGCAGAACGCAGACGATCAATGGAAGGAAAGGTACTTAACGAAAAAGTGCATTGGCCTACGAGAGTGCTATCTCACAAAGTATGTTCGTAAACACAGGGGCAGACTGTAAATTTCCTGTTTGCACTCGCAGAGACGTGGCACGAGCTCACGTGAGCAAGAACGGGGAAGGAACTGAACCCTGTGGCCACGCTGAAGGAACCATCCCGGTTCCGCCAAACTGGTTTACGGAAATCAAGGAAAGCCTTAACAAGCAGGACCGCATGAGGATCTGAATCCGTGCTAGGTCAGTACGTGTTCATCTCCGGAAGTCGATAGAGAGACGCCTTTGGTATCGAACGAAAAGAGACATCGCTGTAGTCTCATGGCTCTACGCCAGTAGGTCTTTCATGTGTGTGAGAACTGAAGATGTGCAAATTTTAGAGGCAAGACATTATGTTTCTCTTTCCTGTAACGTTCCCTGGCAGCACACACACTATTAATAAACTAAAATTTAATTGTACTATATACGCCGCTATGAAGCAATTTGTATATACTGTAATTATTTAACAAAAAATATTATTTAATTTTGTATAAAGGACATTCGTTATTATTGTAATATTTTCTGTAATAATATTCTCGATGTATTTATGATTGTAATATTTCTATACTCATAATGTAATTACGAAATATGTCAATATCTGCGATAAGAAAAATGTAAAATACAGCCGCAGATTGCAAAGAGACATTAACGGTTGGGAGTTGTATAAATAGGAATACATAGTGTGCATTCTTTGTCGTCTTCCTCGAGAGCTGAGAGAGAGAGAGGAACCTGTGACGTAGCATTTTATGAATGAGTAGACTTCATTTGTCTATATCTATATTTAGCCGCCATTAGAGGAGGAATTACAAACTAATGTAAGTTGAATTATTGTTGTGGTCTAAATACATTATAATTTATCAAAATTGTGTATTACTAATGTAATTCCCGTAAATCGGGAACAGATAAAATTAGCAGTGAATTACGAAAATATTTTTCTTTTACAGCGATCCTGAGACTGACGGAATTTATTACTGGTTTCACATTTGTGCATTCATAGACGGATAGTTAACGTTGAAGTTTAACAATCTGTTGGTTCTTTCAATTCCTAAAGCAAATAACTTAAACGTATAGTGAAGTGTATTTTATCAATGAGAATTAAACGTTCGGGTCGGCTTGGCAATATTTAACCATTTTCTGCTAACAGAGACAGTCTTGTGTTCCATAGCTAACGCCGGGAAAGAATTCAGTAACTATTTAAAAAACCACTGCATTTAGAAAATGTGTGTCAAGGCCGAAATACGTAAAAAATTTAATTTATACAATTTTCAACTAAATGTTCTTAATCAGTTAATATGAATTTATCAGCATGAGAGGGTTGACTAAGGTTCACGTAATTTTAAATGTGCTTAATTCTGTCTAAATGAATTTTTATTACCACACGTAAATAAGGGGTTCTACAACAAAGTTCGTACTGAAAGAGCAAATAACAAAAACAATTTAAAGTAACATTTCTCCCCTCCATTTCCATCCCCACATTTGCAAATCCATTTTCGATTCATTCATTCATTTTAACTTTTTTTTTACATAATATAAATATATAGATATTTTCCCCTTTTTTATTATTTCATTAAATTCCGCAAGCAAACAAAGACTAACAGGATGCCGCTGCCTAATTGTAATCATAAATACAAACTACCCCTAAGTGTCTGCTACAAGACTCTGACGGAAACGCAGGGGAACTCGCTGATGGTCGTTGACAGAAGTGAAGAGCACAAGCGCACACTGCTACAACACGCGCGTGCTTACAAATCCCATGCAGCGCACCTACATTCCAAGAGCCAACGACCGACGTTAAGAAGATTCTTCGAGAAGCTTTTCAACGTGACAGACGAGGCAATGACCGTGAAGTCGTTCACCTCCAGTAAACTGAAGTGAATAAATACGCGAGACGCAGTGGGCCAGAGAGATGAAGTCAGATGAAGACGGAGTCGGAGACGAAGACGGAGACGGAGAGAAGAGACGAAGAAGACGAAGAAGTTTTCAGTCAGTTTCGGTGCTGAAGACCGTCATGCAAGAAGAGACTGCATCATGCACAGACGCACCAAGTCCGCCGCTGTAATGGAATAGCAAGCACAGCCGCGGCGCCAGAAGACAGAAGTTAAAAGGTATTTGAAGTCTGGTTTTTACATACCCGGGTGACTCGTGAGGACGGGAAGGAGACGGCCTCACATCAGTAGTCACCTGTGAGCTGGGATGAAGACCTGACAGCCGAAGACTGGCAAGCGGGAGTCCGTGGTTCGAGTCCGCCACACTGGCCTTCCCCCGCCGCGCCGCTCCGCTGGTCGACGCACAACACACGCGGCCGCATAGAGAAGAGAAACACTGGGACGACACTCCCAAGGTATCATCCGACGCACGATTTCGCTCGCAATAACTAAACGGGCCACCTCGCGCTGCGCTTCTCCAGTCAACTGAGCGAGACAGCGACACGAGATACACACCGCTACGCGTAATCAGACGCCGCCGCCGCCGCCGCCGCCGCCGCCGCAGCAGAAGACTTCACAAACGACACAGCTGCCGCTCTCCGAACTAGAATATTCCGTAAGATACAGTTGTGCAAATCTTCAATAAAAGTTATCTTATGTAAAAATGATGTTTCATTCGACCTCATACCCGAGCCAAGGAAGAACCCACCCTGCCCACATGTTGTTAAGAGAGAAAAGTTAATTTATTTAATATTTTCACCCTGACAGAATGCTTTAGAATGCTCATCCTGACAATTGACTTGCATCAAAAGAGAAAACCCAGTTACATTTAGTGACAGAAGTGTCACATTTAGTAACACAACTGTTACATTTCGTATCAGAAGTCGTTATAGTTGTTACAGCACGTAGCACGGCCGTCTTCCGTCTTGAAAAGAAGGAAAAGTCACTATAGCTGTCTGCCGGAAGCCCACGCCTATACACTATGCGATCAGAAGTATCCGGACACCCCCAAAAACATACATTTCTCATATTAGGTGCATTGTGCTGGCCCTCCATATCACCGACCTCAGTAGTCATTAGACATCGTGAGAGAGCAGAACGGGGCGCTCCGCGGAACTCCGGACTTCGAACGTGATCAGGTGATTGGGTGTCACTTGTTTCTTACGTTTGTACGCGAGATTTCCACATTCCTAAATATCCCTAGGTCCACTGTTTTCGGTGTATAGTGAAGTGGAAATGTGGAGGGACACGTACAGCAGAAAAGTTTACAGGCTGACCTCGTCTGTCGACTCACGGAGACCGCCGACAGTTGAATAGGTTCGTAATGTGTAATAGGCAGACACCTATCCAGACCATCACACAGGAATTCCAAACTGCACCAGGATCCACTGCAAGTACTATGGCAGTCAGGCGGCGAGAAAACTTGGATTTCATGGTCGAACGGCTGCTCATAAGCTACACAACATGCCGGTAAATGCCAAACGACGCCTCGCTTGGTGTACGGAGCGTAAACATTGGACGTTTGAACAGTGGAAAAATGTTTTGTGGAGTGACTAGTCACGGTACACAATGTGGGGATCCGATGACAGGATGTGGGTACGGCGAATGCCCGGAGAACGTCATCTGCCAGCGTGTGTAGTGCCAAAAGTAAAATTCGGAGGCGATGGTATTATGGTGTGGTCGTGTTTTTCATGGAGGGGGATTGCTCCCTTTGTTGTTTTCCGTGGCACTATCACAGCACAGGCCTAAGTTGATGTTTTAAGCATCTTCTTGCTACCCACTGTTGGAGAGCAATTCGGGGATGGCGATTGCATCTTTCAACACGATCGAGAACCTGTTCACAATGCACGGCATGTGGCGGAGTGGTTACACGACAATAATATCCCTGTAATGGACTGCACTGCACAGAGTCCTGACCTGAATCCTATAGAACACCTTTGGGATGTTTTGGAACGCCGACTTTGTGCCAGACCTCACCGACCGACATCGATACCTCTCCTCAGTGCAGCACTCCGTGAAGATTGAGCTGCCATTCCCCAAGAAACATCCAGCACCTTACTGAACGTATGCCTGCGAGAGTGGAAGCTGTCAAAGGCTAAGGGAGGGCCAACACCATATTGAATTCCAGCATTACCGATGGAGAGCGCCACGAATTTGTAAGTTATTTCAGCCAGGTGTCTGGATGCTTTTGATAACATGATGTATTTTCCGTGGATAACTTAGACTCGTTCTCGCTACACAAAACTACAGGTAAAGACTAGGCAGCTAATTTGCCGAGGACTAGTCCAAGTTGTCCACTGGGAATAAAGGCAGTGGTTTCTGGCCGATACTCATAGCGACTTCTCTCTTTTTTCAAGACGGAAGACAGTCGTGTGATAAGTCGGTGGTTCAAACCTGAACGTTGCGACCCATTCTGAACGAGCTTCCGTAGAACTCTCTACACTTCCTTCCTCGGCACAGTGCGTCGAGTGTTAATAGGCGTGCTGTGTGTGATTCTGATTGGCGCTTGTGCAGAGTAGCGCTGACTGTGCAACGGGGAAAAGGGCGAGTGTCAAACATACAGTCCACGTCTGTCGTGTAGTGCCAAAGGGGCGGCCGAGCGGCCCTATGAGACGGATGGATTCGCGTTAACTGTCTCACATGACTTCACTGTGAAGAGGTTCTGGTTTTAAGCCAGCGTATCAACTCGCAGTATAGTAATCAGGATTTTCGATGTTTGCCACTTTCAAACACTAGCAATGAAAACTTTTTTTACCATTATGCTACAGCATTATCGGGAGTTAGTGACCTGTATATTAATCATGCGCTGATTTTCGGAAGCTCATTATTGCAAATTCAGTAAAAAACCGTCTAATAGTTCCGTGGAAAGAAATTAGCGTCTAGCAGATTCCTTGAACAAAACTGTGGCGCATAATGGGTTTGAGTATCTGAAATTGCTTATATCGTTTCATCTTTTGTCTGCTTTCGCCGTAAATTCCGCTTCGCAAGTAGTGCTTGTCAGTTTGGCGGTTCAAGTACCATGCGAAATCATTCCAACACCAGCACCATCAGTAAGACACCAAAAATTAAAATACATATACTCGGCCAGAACAGTAACACATGACACAGCTCACAGCACTACAACGACACACAGAGAAATCGAAACACACCACCACACTTACACACACGCGAGTAGCTCGGCTGCAAAACGCCCAAACAACCAGACATCAAAGAAAAACTAGTCACAAATATACCCTACAAAGATAACAAATGCCATAAAAAACGTTGCATAAAAACACGCGCTCCAAGAAGTGCTCTTCCTTAATTTAACCCCAAACTCCCCGATTCCCACAGTCTCCTAACTACATGTTTAATAACCATTCCCCTACCTGTACATCAAATAATTTTACCTTGAACATCTCTCTTTGTCTGTACCAGTAGATCCATCCATATTCTGTTTTTTGGCGTAAATTTGGCCCTGTTCATGCACGTGTGTTTGCTTAGACATGCCGAGAAAGTATCTCTCCTCCGTCACCCCAACATTCATTCACTCATTAGTCACACAATATTCTACAAAACCTTACACACACATATATAGCTTACCTATATACTATATGTTTTAATGTATTCAAGTTACAAATTCACTTCTAAAAATACTAATGCAAATAAATTCAGATGTTTAAAGTAAGTAACTATTATCAATAACAAAATTTTAAAAATAATATTGTCAACTAGACAAAGAACCAAAGTTGAATTAACTTAGAAAATCCAACCTGCGCTTTAATCGAAACAAAAAAAGATACTAAAGAAAATTATAGGAACCTTTATGGTTGCAAGGGCACATTGAAAGCCCTCAGCATACACGCCTTCTTCCACAAGGGAGACAACTGAAAGTAAGAAACCTCCTTAACGCGTTTCATATTCATCTCAAGGAAAAACTCGTTTTTCTCGAGTACATATATGACAGCTCTTGCAATAACCCGTTTTGAGACTCGCCATGGCTTGCTAGCTGCTTCAGACGATTTCCGTTAGATGTAGTTGGCCTGTACAAAAGTGATTCCTTCGGTTGATGAGAGTTAAATACCTTGACAACTTTGGTACCAGTACCATTCATGGAACCGCGTGACCGCTACGGTCGCAGGTTCGAATCCTGCCTCGGGCATGGATGTGTGTGATGTCCTTAGGTTAGTTAGGTTTAATTAGTTCTAAGTTCTAGGCGACTGATGACCTCAGAAGTTAAGTCGCATAGTGCTCAGAGCCATTTTTTGAGTACCATTCATCTGGCCCCATTGATGCCGTCCCGGAAAAGGGGATAGGGTGGAGGGGGGGGGGGGACAGAGTAAGGACAAGGGGGGCATATTCATCCTCTCCTTAAATTAACAATAACAAATCCATCACAAACAATGCCAACCCTATGCAGGTGCGGGAGGAAGACACAAGAAAAAGAAGAGTATTATCGTTTCAAACTCACAGCTTTACACTTTTCGGCGTCCTTTCCCTGATGTTCTCTGCACAGCTTCAGACGCTCAAAGCTCTTGGTAAAGGCTTCGCTGTAGATTTCTCTTGATAAGTCCTTATGGTGCTCAATACCCGTGGAGACATCTGATTCTCCAGATTCAGACTGGCGACTGCGGTTGGTTTCTTTCGCTTGGCCGTTATTAGGCAATCGCACACAGCAAGATCTTGTATTTTGGGTAGTTCTCAAGCAGTGACTTCGTTTCTGCCGCATAGTAAGCTGCTGCGATGAAATGATAGAGTCATTTATTCATTTATTTTATTTATTCATTTATTACCGGGAAGCCACTAGTAAATTAAACGTGGTCTACTCAGTGGTTGAATTGCGATAGTGGTCACAATACCTACGAAACGGTACTCGACAGATCTTTTACATACAAGACGCACGAACACCTAGTTCAAAGTTTCCACGAGGAACAATCTTCTTAGAGAACTGGCTGTTTCACAGTTAGTCTAGTCGAAACAACAGGAATTTCTGAAATGGAGCTGTGTTATTCCGCTGCAGAGTACGCCTGCCCTGTTTGGTATAACTCAGGTCACGCAAAACGGGTGGATGTAGCCCTCAACGACAAAGCAGGCTGTTTCAAACAAACGCCAAACGTCCGGGTTCGCCGTCTAGTATGAATAGCTCCACCTTATTTTCGAAGAAAAATAACTACGAACAAGAAAAGAAAGAAACTGGAGCAGAAGGTAGCTCATCCATTACACGGGCATGAAATGCATGCTCAAAAGGCTGAAATCCAGGAAGAAGTTTCTCAGAACGTCAAACTTTGAATACTAAGGATCACTTTTTCGCCCGGGTGGATAAGAGTATCCGAAGCTCAACCACAAGCAATGCTGACGCGGAATTCGTTGAATAAATTGAGGTCAGGAGTCGGCATATCCAGGGTTAATGCAGCAAGACGTGCCTACGACGAAGAAGACAACGTCAAGTCCGACTGTGGAGATCAGAAATTTAAACACGTGCTTCAGTGTCGACTGAGTCAAAACTCCTTCACGAAAGATGACTTGACTTTTATCAGGCCTCGGAAAATGCACTAGAAGTGACCAAGTTTTGGTCAAATTTTATAAGGCGTAATGCATGTTAACCGTGTTTCTTGGTCGCAATTTACTCTTTTACTAACAAAGCGTTTCGCTTTCGTGAGGCATCTTCAGTTAGTCTTAAAATTTCACTTTTACAACATTTTAAAAACCTTAAAATGTTGTCAAAGGAAAATTTTGAGATAGTCTGAACATGCCTCAATAAGGCGAAACGCGTTGTTAGTAAAAGAGTGAAATGGAACCAAGATTGTTTTTATTCAAATATTCTACATATGGTTGCTGCAAAAGATTGGCTAAAGGAGTGGAACACATTTTATAAATAGTTCATTTATTATATAATTAAATATTTGTTACCTAGTATTTTAAAACATGTCGTACATTTTGCAAGTTTCATCGTCGTCCCATATTACAAGTAAATATTGTTTCCAAAAAAGCAGTAATGAGTTACAAAGAAAATTAACCAAGATATGAGATGTGAATTAGTTAAATCAAACGAAAGATGTTAAGTCAAAACGTTAGTCCTTTAGAAGAACATAGAAGAAAGGACAGATAAGATGGCTGCCCGCGACCGTCAAAAATCGGAAGGGAAAGCCTGGGAATTGCATCTAACCGAATTCCGAGGCACTGGTGGTCCACTGGTTAAGACACTGTGCTCACATTCGGGAAGTCAGGATTTCGAATCCCCGTCGGGTCACCCAGATTGGCTTTTTCTAAATCGATCAAGGTAAATGACGGGCTGATTCCTTTGAAAATCCCACGGCCGACTTCCTTAACCAAATTCAGTTCTCAGTCCCTATTGACTCAGTCATAGACAAGATGTTACACCCTAATGTTCACTTATTTCTTCCCATGCAGACCTGATTTTGGAGGTTGTCCCTCGACGGATACGTAATACAAACATGAAGTTTCTGCCTCGTCTTCATTCAGAACAAAAGCAGCGCTGTGACCAGTCGCCGCAAAGATTTTGCGCCATGTTTCGCTTTTACTGGATAGATCTCTTTTGAAACAATTCTACCAAATGATCGAAACTTAGTTTTAAAGTGTTTCTCTCACGTCTGAATTCATTACACAAGTGACAAATTGTTGCTCTGGAAGGGAAGAAACTTGCTGCTCGCATTCCAAACACAGAATTTCATTGTACTACCTTAAAATCGTTTAAAAACAACGTTACGTAGAAATACTCCCATTTCGGCTCCAATCAAAGTGGCGCGTGTAGGGTAAAGGAAGGACTAGCACTGTAGCAAGTTGATAACTGCGCTACTTACCAACGGCGTATGCCACCATCGACAGCCTTTCCTGGAAATGAATCAAGTGAACAGTAGGCCCGTAAACTTGCGAAGTTTCATGGCGACCCTCGTATATTCGGTGCAGCCATTTTACTGCGGTCTGTCTCAGAACCCGACCTTGCAGATGTGAAACTTGTCACGTGCCCTACTTGACTCTGAGGCAACCAAAAGGCTAAAAAGTTCTTTCTTTCCTAGCGAGGACGCTCCTGTCGTAAAACTGAGTGAGTTAGTAGCACCGACGTAGTGAAGAGCATTCCAGGACGGCGACACGGTTCTCTCCTTTACTGCAGGCCGCGGGCACCTGCAGGATGAGCAGCGACGTACCTAATCTACTTAACTCTACTTGTAGGTCGGAGGCGGGACTACAGAAACACTCCTCCTCCAGTTCTCTTCAACGTTCCGCTTCTCAGTCGGTTCTAATGCCTGTTTCGTGAAACAGAGTGCATTAGTTGCTCGTGACCTTCAGTAGCAAACTGAACTCGCATGCTGAAAATATTTGCATGGTGCAAGACATAGTACCACATCAAGAGTGCCGCTGTATTTTGAACACAAAACAATATTTTCCTTTTCTTGTATTGAAAGTCACGCCACCAACGTTCTTTTTTTTCTGGCGGAATTATAGCTCAGTAATTGAGACGCTGGCTCGTGTGGTCATTCTTTGTAATGTTACCTGCCTCTTCAGCCTAAGCCAATTCAATCAAACAATACGCAAAAAATACGGCCATTTATGTCTTTTCTCGATACTCTCAAACTCACTCATCATAATCTACAGGGTACTTCCGGTTGACATAGGATCATAACGTTTGGCAAGAAGTCCGGCTTCACAGCAAAAGTGTAAGTAGGCTGTTCAGGTTTTTATGTTGGTAACGCCATGTAGCGCTCTATATGAAAATCACTGGCTGTGCTGTGTGCAGTCTGTGGCTGGTTGGCATTGTTGAAATATTCGCTATTGTAGTGTTGGGCAGTTGGCTGTTAACAGCGCGTAGCGTTGCGCAGTTGGAGGTGAGCCGCCAGCAGTGGTGGATGTGGGGAGAGAAATGGCAGAATTTTGACAGCGGACGATCTGGACGTGTGTCCGTCAGAAAGAGTAAATTTGTAATATTGGATATCATGAACTGATATATATGGTGACTTTGGAACGTTATTAAGGTAAATACATTGTTTGTTCTCTATCAAAATCTTTCATTTGGTAACTATGCCTATCAGTAGTTAGTGCCCTCAGTAGTTAGAATCTTTTATTTAGCTGACAGTAGTGGCGCTCGCTGTATTGCAGTATTTCGAGTAACGAAGATTTTTGTGAGGTTGGTTGGTTGGTTTGTGGGATTAAAGGGACCAGACTGCAACGGTCATCGGTCCCTTGTTCCAAAACTTAAAAACTACCACACAGAGTAAAAAACGGATAATAGAGACAACACATGACAAGAAAAACTCAGACAAAGAACAGACATCACAAATTAAAATCACACAGAGTGTGGCAGTGGTTGGCCGACCATAGAATAAAAAGGGAAAAGCCAACCACCGAGAACACATTAAAAACCCAGTTTAAAACCGTAGGCCAAAGGCCAGAATCAACACAAAACAATAAAATAAAACAAACACTCATATTAAATGATTAAAACCCCCTGCCCGAATAAAACGTAAAACTAAGCCAGCCATGGCAGGGTCATCAGTTAAAAGGGCAGGGAGCGTATCAGGCAGCGCAAATGTCCGCCTGACCACAGCTAAAACGGGGCAGGCCCAAAATGTGGGCCACTGTCAAGGCCGCCCCGCAGCGACACAGAGGAGGGTCCTCCCGACGCAGTAAGTAACTGTGTGTCAGCCGGGAGTGGCCAATGCGGAGCCGAAAAAGGACGACTGAGTCCCTGCCGTTGGCTCGCATGGAACACCGCCACACAGTCGTCGTCTCCTTAATGGCACGGAGTTTATTGGGCGTGAGCCGATCGCGCCATTCAGCGTCTCAAAGCGCAAAAACTTTTCGGCGGAGGACCGCTCGCAAATCAGTCTCTGGGAGGCCAACATCCAGAGATGGTTGCCTGGTGGCCTATTTCGCCAGGCGGTCAACATGTTCATTGCCCGGGATACCGACATGACCGGGGGTCCACACAAAGACCACAGGGCGGCCGCAACGGGCAAGAGTATGCAGGGACTCCTGGATAGCCATCACCAAACGAGAACGAGGGAAATACTGGTCGAGAGCTCGTAAACCGCTCAGGGAATCGCTACAGATCACGAAGGACTCACCTGAGCAGGAGCGGATATACTCTAGGGCTCGAAATATGGCGACCAGCTCAGCAGTGTAAACGCTGCAGCCAGCCGGCAAGGAACATTGTTCGGAATGGTCCCCTAGAGTTAGCGCATAACCGACACGACCAGCAACCATCGAACCGTCAGTGTAAACAACGTCAGATCCCTAATACTTGGCCAGGATGGAATAAAAGCGGCGGCGGAAGGCCACTGGAGGGACTGAGTCCTTCGGGCCCTGTGCCAAGTCGAGACGAAGGCAAGGGCGAGGAACACACCATGGGGGTGTACGCAAAGTGGCCCGGAAAGGAGGTGGAACAGTGAAAACCCTAAGTCCGGAGAGAAGCTCTTTGACACGGACCGCGATCGTACAACCTGACCGGGGCCGACGTTCTGGCAGATGGACGACCGATCGCGGGAACAGGAGACGATAGTTTGGATGCCTGGGCAAGCTAAAAACATGGGCAGCATAAGCGGCCAGTAAATTTTGGCGCTGGAACCGCAATGGAGGGGCATCTGCCTCCGCAAGTATGCTGTCCACTGGGCTGGTCCGGAAAGCACCAGTGGCAAGGCGTATCCCGCTGTGTAGGATTGGGTCCAGCACCCGCAGCGCAGATGGGGATGATGAGCCATAAGCCAGGCTCCCATAATCCAGACGAGACTGGATTAACGCCTGGTAGAGCCGTAACAGGGTAGATCGGTCGGTGCCCCAGCGGGTGTGGCTCAAGCATCTCAGAGCATTTAGATGCCGCCAACACGCCTGTTTAAGCTGCGAATATGAGGCAGCCAAGTCAGCTGGGCATCAAAAACTACACCCAAAAACCTGTGGGTCTCCACCACAGCAAGGAGTTCGTCGGCAAGATAAAGCCGCGGCTCAGGATGGACTGTTCGGCGCCGGCAGAAATGCATAACGCGGGTCTTGGCAGCCGAAAACTGAAAACCATGTGCTACAGCCCAAGACTACGCCTTGCAGATAGCGCCCTGTAGCTGACGTTCAACAGCTGCAATGCCAGTAGAGCGGTAGTAAAGGCAGAAGTCGTCAACATACAGGGAAGCGGAGACAGAATTTCCCACCGCCGCAGCGAGCCCGTTTATTGCGATTAAAAACAGGCAGACACTGAGGACAGATCCATGTGGTACCCCGTTCTCCTGGACTCAGGAGGAACTATGGGAGGCCGCGACTTGCACGCGGAAGGTACGATACGACAGAAAATTTCGGATAAAGATCGGCAGAGGGCCCCGAAGACCCCATCCACGAAGCGTAAAAAGTATGTGATGACGCCAAGTCGTATCGTACGCCTTCCGCAAGTCGAAAAAGACAGGGACCAGGTGCTGACGGCGGGCAAAGGCCGTACGGATGGCCGACTCCAGACTCACCAGATTGTCGGTGGCGGAGCAACCTTTACGGAACCCACCCTGAGACGGAGCCAGAAGGCCCCGAGACTCTAGTACCCAATTCAAGCGCCGGCTCACCAGCTGTTCGAGAAGCTTGTAAAGAACGTTGGTGAGGCTAATGGGGCGGTAGCTGTCCACCTCCAAAGGGCTCTTGCCCGGTTTCAAAACGGGGATGACAATGCTTTCCCGCCATTGCGACGGAAACTCACCCTCGACCCTGAGACGGTTGTAAAGGTCGAGGAGGCGTCGCTTGCTGTCCACTGAAAGGTGTTTCAGCATCTGACAGTGGATGCGATCTGGCCCAGGAGCGGTATCCGGGCAAGCGGCAAGGGCACTGAAATTCCCACTCACTGAATGGAGCATTGTAGGATTCAGAATGGTGGGTGCGAAAAGAAAGGCTCCGACGTTCAATCCGCTCTTTAATGGAGCGGAAGGCCAGGGGGTAATGGGAAGTAGCGGAACTCAGAGCAAAATGCTCTGCCAAGCGGTTGGCAATTTCGTCGGAGTCTGTACAAACTGCTCCATTCAGTGAGAGCGCAGGGACGCTGACAGGGGTCTGATAGCCATAGAGGCGTCGGATCTTGACCGAGACCTGCGATGGAGAGACATGGAGGCCAATGGTGGACACATACCGCTCCCAGCACTCCTGCTTGCTTTGGCAGATGAGGCGGCGGGCTCGCTCACGCAGACGTTTGAAGGTAATGAAGTGTTCAATGCAGGGATGTCGCTAGTGACGCTGTAGCGCCCGCCGGCTATCTTGAATCGCCTCAGCGATCTCAGGCGACCACCAAGGCACAGTCCTCCTCCGAGGGGACCCAGAAGAACTGGGAATGGAAGATTCGGCGGCAGTAACGATGCCCGTGGTGACCGATTGAACCACCGCATCAATGCCATCATTAGAGAGAGGCTCAATAGCGGCAGTGGAGGAAAACAAGTCCCAGTCAGCCTTATTCATTGCCCACCTGCAAGGACGCCCAGAAGACTGACGCTGTAGCAGTAACAGAAAGATCGGAAAGTGGTCACTACCACACAGGTCGTCATGCACTCTCCATTGGACAGATGGTAAAAGGCTAGGGCTGCAGATCGAAAGGTCAATGGCGGAGTACGTGCCATGTGCCACACTGAAGTGTGTGAAGGAACCATCATTTAACAGCGAAAGATCGAGCTGTGCCAATAAATGCTCAATGGTGGCGCCTCGACCTGTCGCCACTGACCCACCCCACAGAGGGTTATGGGCGTTGAAGTCGCCCAGTAATAAGAAAGGTGGCGGCAATTGGGCTATCAGCGCAGCCAGGACATGCTGCGCGACATCACCATCCGGTGGAAGGTAAAGACTGCAGACGGTAACAGCCTGTGGCGGCCACACCCGAACAGTGACAGCCTCTAAAGCTTTTTGTAGAGGGATAGACTCGCTGTGAAGAGAGTTAAGGACATATATGCAGACGCCACCAGACACCCTTTCATAAGCTGCCCGGTTCTTATAATAACCCCGATAGCCACGGAGGGCAGGGGTTCGCATTGCTGGAAACCAAGTTTCCTGAAGAGCAATGCAGAAGAAAGGGTGAAGGCTGATAAGTTGTCAGAGCTCAGCTAGATGGTGGAAGAAACCGCTGCAGTTCCACTGGAGGATGGAATTGTCCATGGCTGAGAAAGGCGTGACTAACTGGGTCACCTGCTGCCTCCGATGGAGCACCCGTGCAAGTGCTATCCATTGCGTCTGAGGGACCGGCGAGATCGAGGTCCTCAGCGGACGCAAGAATCTCCACCTCATCCTCAGACGCAGAGCGTGTAGGTAGCGGTGGAGTAGGTGCCACCGCAGGTGTCTTGGTCTTACGGGTCTTCAATGTCGTTTTCTCTCGCTGTTCCTTTGGTTGTCGTTGTTGAGAGGGCTTATTGGAGTCAGTCTCCAGGACCGAAGATGATCGCGAAGCTCGACGACCAGCGACCTGTGGCTTCTTCAGCCACTGGTTGGTGTCTGCTGTGCCGCTGGTGGGAACCTGGGAAGGGAGTGACCCAAGGGATCCCTTCCGAGCGAGAGAAGCCGGCTTCGAAGTGGGGACTGGTGTCCCCGTTGGTTTAGTGGGTGCTGCTCCAGAGGTAGATGGTGTGGGAGCAACAGCGAGAGAAGGGGCCCCCATCATCAAGTGGGCAGGTGAGGTCCTCTGAGTTTGAGAGCTGACTGTTTGTGGTGCAGCTAAAGGAGCTGGAGCAGGAGTGACAGTTGAGGCATAAGATGCCATCATGCGCACGGGATGTAGCCGTTCAAATTTCCGCTTAGCCTCAGTGTAAGTCAGTCGGTCCAGAGTCTTATATTCCATGATTTTGCGTTCTTTCTGTAAGATCCTGCAGTCTGGCGAGCAAGGTGAATGAGGCTCTCCACAGTTGACACAGATGGGAGGAGGAGCACATGGAGTATCGGGATGAGATGAGCGTCCGCAATCTCGACATGTGAGGCTGGAAGTGCAGCGGGAAGACATATGGCCGAACTTCCAGCACTTAAAGCACCGCATCGGGGGAGGGATATAGGGCTTGACGTCACAACGGTAGACCATCACCTTGACCTTCTCCGGTATTGTATCACCCTCGAAGGCCAAGATGAAGGCACCGGTAGCAACCTGATTGTCCCTCGGACCCCGATGAACGCGCCGGACAAAATGAACACCTCTATGCTCTAAGTTGGCGCGCAGCTCGTCATCAGACTGCAAAAGTACGTCCCTATGGAAAATAACACCCTGGACCATATTTAAACTCTTATGTGGTGTGATGGTAACGTTAACATCCCCCAACTTGTCACAAGCAAGTAACCTGCGTGACTGGGCGGAGGATGCCGTTTTTATCAAAACTGACCCAGAGCGCAATTTGGACAAGCCCTCTACCTCCCCAAACTTGTCCTCTAAATGCTCTACAAGGAACTGAGGCTTCACGGATACAAAGGATTCCCCATCAGCTCTGGTACAGACGAGATACCGGGGCGAATACGTGTCACTGTCATTTATTGCCTTTCGTTCCTCCCATGGTGTGGCCAGGGATGGGAACGATTTGGGGTCATAAACGTTACCTTTAAAATGAGCCCTCGAATGCTTAGAGACTGCTGGTGGCTGGCCACCAGCAAGAGATGATGTGCCACGCTTCATTGCGTGTCATCCACCCTGATGCCACCTACTCCGACCAAGGGCCCTCCCCATGGGCGCCACCCAGCCACAGCAAGGGCCACCTGGCAGGATGGCCATTGCCGGGAGTCCTGATGCCCCAGGGAGATGGGCATCTACTCCTTGGCATACATGGGGAGTAAACGGCGCAGGCATGAGTAGAGCGATCCCTGTGTTGTCATGGAGCTACAACCAGCAGGGTACATGGCGGCCCCACCACAACGGATTGGCTACCGTGCTGTATCTTAGGTGCAAAAATGTATGAGGTCGTCGTCGCAGCGAAAAACCACATTGCACAGTGCAGCGTGGAAATCGCACCCATGGACGTATCCTCGCCCAAGAGATGGAAAACGAGCTGGACACCATTGCAACGACGAGAAAGCCGGCTGAAGGTCTCAATGCACGACAGATACAGTGCACCATGTAAGGCGCCCTTCCCCAATTGGCTCGCTCTTCGGAACAATTTAGAAAGATGGAGGTCAAACCCGAGAGGGGACCATCACATAAGGCCGAAACATTTGAGACTCCTTTTAGTCGCCTCTTTTGACATGCAGGAATACCGCGGGCCTATTCTAACCCCCGAACCCGCAGGGGGATTTTGTGAGGTAAGTGATTCATGAAAAGTGTAGGTTATTGTTAGTCAGGGCCATTCTTTCGTAGGGATTATTGAAAGTCAGATTGCGTTGCGCTAAAAATATTGTGTGTCAGTTTAGTGTTGATCAGAATAAGTAAAGAGAGAAATGTCTGAGTACGTTCAGTTCTGCTCAGCTGTTTGAAAATCAAATAACGTAAGAGGTTTATCAGCACAGTAATTCATAAATTTTTTCTAAGGGGACGTTTCAAAAGTAAAGGGAAAAAACACAAAAATTGTTCATTTGTCATCATGTCACTGTTTTTGTTATTTGTTGCCCGTCTTTCTGACTATGTGTCTGATATGACCACTTCCTCTCTGGAACGGATGGAGGTATGAAGCTGAAATTTATATAAAATTCTTCAGTCCCTTGTCGGTGTAAAAAATTTAAGCTTCGAAGTCGCAATCAAAAGATACGGCCGTCTGTAAAGATCCTTTTTCTCAGGTAGAGGTATCAAATTGAAATTTATGTCAAGTACTAAGGTCTACGGTCCCTTGGCGATGCGAATAATTTAAGTTTTTAAGTCAACGCGTTCAAAACAGACGGCCATATACGTCACATATCTTAATACTCACTACCTGACCCATCAAAGCCTGTGTATGAAGTGCCAACATAGATGTCGAGCCTGGTGGTTTAAGGTGAAGCGCATGCCTGGAAACCGAGGCGTCGCGGGAATGAATCTCGGATGTTTCAGTCTTCGTTTCAACCTTGCATTCGAATCTCAACGGCATGAAAAGTCGCCAGAAAAAACACGATTCCACGTTGATCTGTAAGTTCCCCTCCCTGGTTGGATAACGGGGGCAGGTTAGAGGCACGCAATTCGGCGAAGTGGCGTCCAATAGGACAACTTGCACCAAACCATTGAGGCACGCGATGTTATTATTATTATTATTATATAAATTTAATTTACAGAGAACTCCCAGAGCGGACCCTACGCGCGTTTGACCATTTTTCTGATTAATCCGACGTATTTTACGGTAACAATCCATTCAGGAAAAGCAGACCTCGTAGCCCTCGCAGCATGTCTGTCCTATAGACAGCCTTATCGCTACTACTCTTGTGCCTTAAAACGATATAATTTTTAACAAAGATTACGCACTTTGTCAGCAGATGGAACCGTCCCCATGTTACTCTGCTGAGATCACAATGAATATCTATTTGTGTTTGGATCTCCTTGGTGGCTGCATAACAAAACAACGAAAATCTTTGGAGAAGAATGAAAAAGAACAATTACGACACCAAAACTCGATAACAGATGTTGAGGCATTTTAGTGAATCAGACCAGCGACGGGAAGATTTGAAACGCACCAAGACTAACCACCTTGAAGCGTTGGGTCATGTTCTTCAGTGTATTTTACGGTCGTTTTTCTTCATGTTGAAAATAATAGGGCAGGAACAACAATTATGGGAATGTTACATAAATTTTAGTAACTTGATACAAAAGAGATCTCTCTGCTACAAATGTTAACTGTTTACTCTTCGTAAGGTAGTATCTGTTTACGTATTGTTAACCCACAGACATACATTACTAGACTGAAAAACACGTAGCTTTCCGAAGCCTGACGTTTGGCGAGGTAAGATGGCGGCGTCAGAAAGTTCATGAATGGTACTACTATGATTTTCTTACATGAAATGACGTTGTAAACTTTACGAGGTGGTCTAAACAAATTCTGCAGCTGAATGAATATTTGTGTACTAGTTAAGTTTAACACATACATTGTAGAATTGTAAGACGAACATCAGGTTACATTTACACACGTTTAAAGCAGACTGTAGTTTTCGTAATAACACTCAAAAGAATTAAGACACTTATCAGTCACAAATAGCAAGTTCTACTTATAAGAGTACTTTCATAAAGACTATACTATTCGAAGAAATGCCGAAGTTGATCAAAACTGGTTAAAAGCACATCACTGGGCTACGTCTGTTAATACATCATTGATTAAACCCTTAAAATATACGAGAACTATTTTTTTAGGTAAGAGGAAGTGTAATGTAAGTATTTAGGCTTGCTTCTAAAACAAAAGCAAAAGCACGTAAGATGTTTCTAGACATGCTCGCATTGAGACATGTTCCTTTCCTTGTGTCTTCCGTCTTCTGCACAAAAAAATTGCAGCCAAACACGACGCATGTATTTATCATTATGTCTAAACTCTAAAAGTAACGTAGCCAAATCATTTCTTACGACTATGTTATTAGTAAACAAACAGCTGTTTATGCGTCCTTTGCGCTCGCCGCCGTATTACAATTCTAAAGTGATACTGTATACGGTATTGCCAGTATAGTAATGCAGGTCTATGTGTTACCCTCGGTCTTACTATGCTGCTGTTGTACCGTGAACCTCGTTTTCGTTTTTTGTTCTTATGGTCCATTAATTGTTAATGCTAAGCGCAACGTTATTGCAGTTCATTTATGTTTATTACGTGTGAAACGATAGTGTCATCAAGAAACGAGAAAATAAAGTTTCTCTGACTGCACTATTGGTTATGTGTAAGAGTTTGATTTACCTGGAAGCTGAAACCGTTGTTGCTAAAGCGCAGTCAAATTTGTTATCGACAAAACTGAAGAATTATCAGCAGACGAGCAGTCTACAAATAGTTATCAATTGCCGACATTCGCGGTAAGAATTTTCGCTTTTCTTTATTCCATTCGCGTGGCAAAAAGTTAGTTATAGAATCGTTATTACTAAAGCCGTAATGTCTCTGGTTGAAAATGAAATAACGAGCAAGAAAGGGGGCATTTTCCTCCTAACTGAATTAAAGAAAATCCTATAGGGTCCATAGTTGGAGTAAATACACAGGAGAAAGTTTCTGGATGACTTGTAAAGAAGGAACAAAATGATCCGAAAAAAATTACTCTCTTCAACTGTTCTTCTTGACAGTGGTGGCTGATGAAAAGCGAAGGATTCAGTTTATAAATAGCAGATAACTTCAGTGCAAGGCCTTCTCACCGAATGCTCCTCTTCCATTTCGTTTATGTTTATGCGATCTGAAAGTCAGTGATTCGAAAACCATTTCCTAAAGTAATAAGACTCAATTCCCAAAAATCTCTTAGACCACCTGTGGAGATCATAAGACACTAGAGGGCGTTTAAGTATAAAAAGATTACACCGTATTAACATAGTCGCTGGCAACTGAATAAGTAGCGTAAAAGTCTCGTAACTATAAAGTCGCTGCTACTAACATTTTTTACTTTCATTTGGATGCCATTTTTATTAACAAATGGAAATACAGATCATATTTTTAATAAAAATAACATTTTTTAATTTTAAATTGGTAATCGCTTGAAAATACGAGTATTCACATAAACCAAAATTTGGTACAAAAATGCGAAAAATCAGATAGAAAATGAAATACATTTTCATCTTCTTAGATTGAACAATGTTATTGAAGTACATAATTTCTTCATTTAGCAAATCGACGTTTCGTAAGTCTATATCAAATTTGAATTTATTTATAGGCCATGAGTAATTAAAAATAAGGGGTTATTTTTATTAAAAAAACAAGCTGCACCCCACGGTGTTACCCGCGGCTAAACAGTTATCAATAAGGAAAACTTAATGCCGGAACGCACTATCTAGATGTATGCGCCATCATAAAAGTTCTCTCTTGGAAGTATTGAGGCGGGAACCACTTGGGGCCCAGTAAACTGCGCGACATCGGAAGGAAATACCAACTTTCGAGACGTTGGGAGAAGATGGAATATATGTCGCTCACAACTCACGGTTACTTAGGGAAAGAACGTCCCTCTATGCTAAACGTAATTCATCCATTTGGCAGTTAACTTTCATGGACGACTTATTAGTGTCGTTTCACATCCCATGGGAACAGTAGTCACGTTGACCATCCCCTGGGAACAGTGATTCTTTACGAAATAAAAGGTATATTAAGGGTACAAGCTACACCTATCCCAGATTTCATCCAAATCCGTACAGTTGCTTCAGCGTGAAGGAGTAACAAACGTACTAGCTCGACGAAGAAAGAAAATAAGCAATTTCTAATTCGGTGGAGAGCAAATTTTATTATATTTGTACGTCCGACAACGTCATCTGTCCTCATGTGCATGCCTCTTAGCAGCAGATACGCTCGCTTATCACAGTAGAATTCAGTCTCACTAAAGGCCTGCCACGTTCTACACGTAATGGCACGACGTCTCTCGTGTCGTACAGTATTTAAATGACACCATCATTGTGAGTCTTCAAGCTTCCCAGAAGCTCTAAGACACTCCTGACGCTCAGAGGCTACAATGCAACGGGCTTCTGTGGAAGTATGGATCAAACATTCTGAGAAGCATCGTATTCATTGCATTGAATCGTATAAAAACATTTTCACAAGTACACACATCAAAAAAAGTTTTGCGTCACCTCGGTTCCGAGAGTTCCGGAACCTGTACAGAAATTGAAATAGAGATCAACATGAACATCATTTCTTCCTTTTTTATTGCTCATGAAAACCACACATTGCATGTTGTACCACCATACAGCGAGACCTTCAGAGGTGGTGGTCCAGATTGCTGTACACACCGGTACCTCTAATAGCCAGTAGCACGTCCTCTTGCATTGATGTGTACCTGTATTCGTCGTGACATATTATCCACGAGTTCATCAAGGCATTGTTGGTCCAGATTGTCCCACTCCTCAACGGCAATTCAGCGTAGATCCCTCAGAGTGGTTGGTGGGTCACGTCGTCCGTAAACAGCCTTTTTCAATCTATCCCAGGCATGTTCGATACGGTTCATGTCTGAAGAACATCAGGGCCACTAGTCGAACGATGTCGTTACCCTGAAGGAAGTCATTCACAAGATGCACACGATGGGGTCGCGAAATGTCGTCCATGAAGACGAATGCCTCGGCAATATGGTGCCGATATGGTTGCACTATCGGTCGGAGGATGACATTCACGTATCGTACAGTCGTTACGGCACCTTCCATGACCACCAGCGGCGTACGTCGGCCCCACATAATGCCACTGCAAAACATCAGGGAACCTCCTCCTTGCTGCACTCGCTCGACAGTGCGTCTAAGGCGTTCAACCTGACCGAGTTGCCACCAAACACGTCTGCGACGATTGTCTGGTTGAAGGCAAATGCGACACTCATCAGTGAAGAGAACGTGATGCCAATCCTGAGTGGTCCATTCGGCATGTTGTTGGGCCCATCTGTACCGCGCTGCTTGGTGTCGTGGTTACGAAGATGGACTTCGCCATAGACGACGGGAGTGAAAAAATGGCTCTGAGCACTATGGGACTTAACAGCTATGGTCATCAGTCCCCTAGAACTTAGAACTACTTAAACCTAACTAACCTAAGGACATCACACAACACCCAGCCATCACGAGGCAGAGAAAATCCCTGACCCCGCCGGGAATCGAACCCGGGAACCCGGGCGTGGGAAGCGAGAACGCTACCGCACGACCACGAGATGCGGGCTACGGGAGTGAAGTTGCGCATCGTGCAGCCTATTGTGCACAGTTTAAGTCGTAACACGACGCCCTGTGGCTGCACGAAAAGTGTTATTCAACACGGTGGTGTTGTTATCAGGATTCCTCCGAGACATAATCCGTAGCTAGCGGTCATCCACTACTGTAGTAGCCCTTGGACGGCCTGAGCGAGGCATGTCATCAACAGTTCCTGTCTCTCTGTATCTCCTCCATGTCCGAACAACATCGCTTTGATTCACTGCGAGACGCGTGGACACTTTCCTTGTTGTGAGCCCTTCCTGGCACAAAGTAACAATGCGGACGCGATCGAACGACGGTATTGACCGTCTAGGCATGGTTGAACTACAAACAACACGAGCCGTGTTCATCCTTTCTGGTGGAATGACTGGAACTGATCAGCTGTCGGACCCCCTCCGTCTAATAGGCACATTTTCACAAGTACACACATCAAAAAAAGTTTTGCGTCACCTCGGTTCCGAGAGTTCCGGAACCTGTACAGCAATTGAATTTACATCTTTGGGCGGGTTTAGTGACATTACTGAACAGTCAAAGGAACTGTGTCTGTGATACAATATCCACAGTCAACGTTTATCTTCAGGAGTTCTGGAAACCGGGGTGATGCAAAACCGTTTTTGGTGTGTGTACGATATATTTCAAAAGTCAAAGAGTAAATAACTTTCTCAAGGACTAAATATTCTTATTTCACCTTATATCCTTCAAATAGATAAATATCATGTAGTACACTTTTTTAAAAGTAGCCTGTGTGTTAATCCAGGGTATAAGGTACCTCTATGTCAAATTTCATCCAAATCCGTCCAGCCGTTTACGCGTGATTCAGTAACAAACATATACACAAACTTCCTCATTTATAATATATCTCGAATTATGCTTCAATATTTGTCAGTATTTCAATTTTTATAACAAATATACAATTTTAATTGAAAGTTAAAAAAGAGTCGCTATTTACGACTCGAACAAAAGACTTCGTCATATACGTAAAGACGTATACGCTATGCACTAACCTGCCGGCGACTATCTCGATGAAATACCAGTAATTTGTACTTAATAGCGCACTTCTAATCTTCAAAGACTGTTTTTGCAATGACAAAAGTAACGCAGATTACGGGCGTTGGGGGGGGGGGGGGAGAGGGGGCGTTGCGACATGCCAATTACAGCAAGCTTCAGTGTCTATTCCTACATTACCGGAGTTGGCCAGCAGCAGGAGCAGTGAGGTGTGTGGACAGGCCTCCCAAGCACACGGCGCGCCGTGCTTCGGATCCCTACATCTGTGACGCTCACAGATGCTGGCCGGTTTCTCCTGCGTATTCGGCTGCGAAGGCCTGGAATGCTGATCAGCTTCCCACCGATAAGAAGGAAGCGCCTTCACACGGATTCAAAAAGCGCAGGATAAGGTCTCTACAACGCAACTTGTGACGATATTAGTGTATTATTCTTATCCGCATCACCACAAACTACATTGAAATCATTTTAGCGTAACTGCAAATCACGAGGATACTGTCTAAATTCTGTCAAAGAGGCACGGCTTGGCTTATTTGTAGACTGAAGACGGGACTCCGTACCTGACATCTTTCTTAACAAATACATTTTCTTTCTAAATATAGACACGGAACATGATCAATCGCTTGGGGTTATTTCGCAATATTTTAGAAAGCTGAGAAAACTCCAACATACGTTTTATCATTCACTGTTTTACACTTTTCCGTGCTGTTACGGATACTTCCTGATTTAGGGGCAGCAATATATGAATATTTTTGTCTTTCCTTAACGAATATCATTTAATGCATCTTGCTTCAAATTATGTATTCCGATTCACTATACGAAGTCTTCTTACGATTCGATTTCTCTGATTTGACCTTTCCCCTATGGTCACACGAAAATTTTGCTTTTATTGGGTGAAATTACTACTTTACACAGAAGGTGTCAAACTTGTTTGCGAATCTTCAAATAAAAGGACGATTTATTTTATTCACGTCATAAATTTCTGCCGATGATGGACGAGTACATTTTTGGACTGGAGTGTCTCGGGGCCCACCTTCGGACGATGCTTCTATGCTATATCTTTGCCGCACAGAAAAAGTGAGTAACGCTGAGATGAAAGAGACTTATGCTGAAACTTATGCAATAACAGTACCTTGGAAGTGAATGCCTTCCATTCTTCGCAGTGGATTTTCTTTCTGTTTGTTTGCTTACTCGACATCCTGAGAAATCTTCAGTAGTCTGCAAAAGAAGTATACGCAATGTATGCTAGTTATTTTTGAGATTACTTGTCGTGATACGCCGCTAAAGTATACCGTTTCTTTCCAAGATGAGTATTCATTAATCAGCTGTTAATTACACCTGGTTTCCAGTATGAAGCGATGAATGCTAAAAGAGTGCTAAATAGACATAAAACTTGATGTTATCGTTAATAGTTTCCGCTTGTGTATTTTCATGCTACTTCACAAACGTAAACATGCTTATTTACACCTGAATTCAAGCCTCTTGAGGGATGACGGAAAATGTTGACCATGTAAGAAAATGGAGGGACCGATAGAAAAAGTTTATAGAAAACCTTGCTCTTATCTTGTTTCTGATTCTTTTCGTGATATGGGCAAATCTCATTTTTTTGCTGAGAGTGTACCTCAGTACGACAACAATTACTATGGTTGTATCGAATGAAACTGTTATGAAATCTTTGCGTAACCATATCTCCGAGTACATCTCGGTCCATTTTCTCGAAACGACAATCAGTTACTGGCAGGATTACAAGATCCCTCAGAATTCAGATAAAACTGCAGAGCTAAAGTCACTCGAAATGCGGATGGAATATGTGTACAAATATGTGTGAAATATATGTATATTTGTGAAATATAGCCGGTCGGAGTGGCAGAGCGGTTCTAGGCGCTAGAGTCTGGAACCGCGCGACCGCTACGGTCGCAGGTTCGAATCCTGCCTCGGGCATGGATGTGTGTGATGTCCTTAGGTTAGTTAGGTTTAAGTAGTTCTAAGTTCTAGGGGACTGATGACCTCAGAAGTGAAGTCCCATAGTTCTCAGAGCCATTTGAACCATTTGTAAAATATATGTAACCTATGTGTCTGCTTAATATATATATATATATATATATATATATATATATATATATATATATATATATATATATACCTACTTGTAAAGAAAAAGAGGAATCGCAACGCGTGCTGGGCATAGCTAGTTGAGCTTGTGAGGGACCCTTTACGTGATACAGATGATGGCAAGTTATTAACGTACACATATCAACAAAAGTTTTGCTTCACCCCAATATGTTGTGGAGGTGTGTTTTTTGTGGCTGTTTCTGACCGACCGATCGGGAGGACATCCCTGACGTTGTTTGTAAACGTATGAAACGTTATTAATCGACCACAACATTATTGCATCTTGGAGTGTGGGCGCTTCGGTCGGCTTGTCGTGAGCTTTTTATCGTGATATTTCACGAAGACACACTGAACCACTTGATAGTATATGCACAAGAGACTTTAAATGTTTGACGGTGCGATGTGCTTTCCTGAATCACCACTGTACTCGTTAAGCCTATTCATTGCGGATACTTGTTTAGTGTAACGTCACCGCATGGTTCCGATAATCGCCACGGGAGGCCAAGTGCAATGATATCGTGGTCGGGTAGTACCATGAGCGCTACCTAAGGATAGATACTGGATTGCAGTATTTCGATTGAAAAGAAAGTAGCAGTATGGATGCATTACGAACGCCTATGGAACAGTAGAGTGAATGTCCATCTTAACCACGCGGCTGCTACGGTCGCAGGTTCGAATCCTGCCTCGGGCATGGATATGTGTGATGTTCTTAGGTTAGTTAGGTTTAAGTAATTCTAAGTTCAAGGGGACTGATGACCTCAGATGTTAAGTCCCATAGAGCTTAGAGCCATTTTTTTGAACATCTTACCACGAAGAACGGTCGCCACCAATGATTGGTCCCCATCGTCACGTTACACGCACACGGAAGTTGTTCGACGAGTGCGCCAGTCAAAGTGATGTGGTGCGGACATGGAAGTGGTTGCTATTGCCTTCTGTGCCAATTGACTTTTGAGGCAAAGAAACTGTGGGCTGAGTGCCTCAGAATTGAATTTGGCTCTCAAAGAGGCTATAGGACGTCACGTATCGCGCCAAATTGTTAGGGGAACATTGCATTATGCGAATCTCCATTCTCGACGAGCGTGGTGTGCACCACGCCGTACACTGCAACATCATGGGCTCCGTTACAGACGCGCAAGAAATCATGCAGAATGGATGCCCCAGGACTGGCGACGGACGTTATTTACGGACGCAACTCGGATCTCTTTCTACCCTGAACAGTGAGGAAGCGCGCGACCGCTACGGTCGCAGGTTCGAATCCTGCCTGGGGCATGGATGTGTGTGATGTCCTTAGGTTAGTTAGGTTTAAGTAGTTCTAAGTTCTGGGGGACTGATGACCTCAGAAGTTAAGTCCCATAGTGCTCAGAGCCATTTGAAACATTTGAATGATGTTCCAGGGTGGCATTATAAGGGGCCACCGTATATCTCTTGTGGCAATCTCACTTTTCTACGGCACAGGAACGTTTCGCCAACATTTTGGTGCTGTTCTCGAGAAAAGATTCCTTCAGTGTGCTAGGATCACCAGAATAGAGAGAACAGCCTCTTCCCCGGACAGGAACCCAGCTGAATTTGTGGGATCGATTGAAACGAGCTATTTTTGGACATCTAACTCGACCATATACTCTGCATCAGCTACACGGAATCGCCGTTTAGTGGGACAATCTGGACGATCTCATGGATGGTATGCCACGATGAATTCAACCAAGCAACCGAGCAAGGGGCCGTCCTACCACGTATTGCGTTGGTTGGGAGCACTGAAAAAAAAAAAAAAAAGGAAAGGAAAGTAGAAGATTTTGTCGTTATACAAATTTACGTGTGCGTGGGAGCCAATTTTTATTTTCTGTTCCATGAATTTCGAAAGAAAGGGGTGATGTAAAACATTTTCGAGGAGCGTATGTTAGAGAGCATAGCAACGTTCTGCTCACTAGGGCTCATACAAGACAAGGCGAGCAAGCAGCAAACGAACCAACTCGACAATTTATTTAAGAATATAGTCTGATTAAAGATGACGGAGAGGTCAGGACTTGTTGGAGGGGAGGTGGGAGGCTGTGGCATTTCAGATATGGCGACGGGTGTCTGACCCTCGAGCTGGAGTACCGAATGACCGACAGCGGCGGCAGCTGTTGCGGGCCGTCCCCGGCGCCCGCATCCTGACAGCGGGTTTCCCTCGCAGGACTGGACGGGCGGGCGCCGTGTTTTTCCGCAGCAGGCGGCAGCGGGCAGCGAGCAGCGAGCAGGCGCGCGCCGACTATTTCTGGCGCCGCGCCGCCTCCCGCAGAGCACAGAGCGGGGAGCGCGTGCTGGCCCGCCGGCGCCTCGCCTCGCCTCCAGGCGGCGAGGCTCACGGACCCTCCTTCAATCTCACTGTCCACCTCAGCAACTGTTTTGCGCCGCCCGGAACGGACTGTCGGCTTAAATTCAAGAGGAGCAGCTGTAACATACGACGCACAGTCAAATGAGAACCGAACACCCACAACAACGGGACCAAAAAATGGTTCCACTTGAAGTAATCAACACATGCGTTACGATATCTACCTCACTGGGAGACGAGACGATCAGTTCCTATTTTGTAAGAATGAGGTCATACGCCGACAGCTCCACAACCACACTCACTCTTCCACGTCCTCGTCCGACTGAAACCGATGTCCACGCACGGCTTTGTTCAGGTCGCCAAAGATGTGAAAATCGTACGGTGAGACATCCGTGTTGTACGGAGCATGTTGCCGTGTTTTCCAACCAAATCGCTGAAGGGCAGCCTGCGTGCGATTCCTAGTGTTAGGGCGAGCATTATCGCGCAACGGGACAATTCCGTCCGACAGCATTCCGACAGGCCGACGTTAGAAACATCCCACATCTCCCCCGCCAAAGAAATCCAAAAATGTTCTTCCGAGTTCCAGTAAGGTCACGATGACATCCTCCATCTGCGGGGACCCTCTGTTCATAGAGTTCAAAATGGTTCAAATGGCTCTGAGCACTATGGGACTTAACTTCTAAGGTCATCAGTCCCCTAGAACTTAGAACTACTTAAACCTAACTAAGGACATCACACACGTCCATGCCCGAAGCAGGATTCTAACCTGCGCCCGTATCGGTCGCGCGGTTCCCGACTGTAGCGCCTTTAACCGCTTGGCCACCCCGGCCGGTCATAGAGTTCCTCGAGCGTGGAACCACAATTAAGGGGTAGCGGCATGAAGACACTTTGCTGAAACTGCGACACGTCATAAACTCAAAACGCCCTGGAATGCTATTGGACGGAATCATCCTGTTGCACCATAACGCCCGCCCCCACATAGCCAATCGGACGAAGGCTGCGCTTCAACGATTTGGTTGGGACGCACTGCGACATGGTGTGCACAGCCCGCATCTTTCACCGTGTGATTGTCACATGTTTGGCGATCCGAAGAAAGACATGCTTGGACAAGAAAGTGTAAGGGTGGGCGGGGTTGCGGAACTGACAGTGGCCGACCGCGTCGTACGAAATAGAAACTGGTCCTCTCGTCTCCCTGTGGAATAAATGTCTTAATGCGTGTGGTGATTACTTTTTGATGTGAGCATTTCGTAGTCCCGTTGTGTCTGGCGTTCGGTTTTCGTTTGAATGCCCCTTATATTCCCGGAATGCGCCTTTCTGCTCGCTTCTGTGGCTATTGTGTACACCAGAAGAGATTATCTCTCATCTGAAGATACAGGGGGCCTATCTACCACCTCATATCCTTGGATGGATAATGCTCTGAGCATACTACGTCAGTCCAGGGCGAGTCAGTTCCCCTTGACGGCCAGTGTTCCCCAAAACCCTTCGCAGGAAAGATTCCAAATGTGCTTCCACGAAACAGCCGGTGACTGAAGCATTTTCAGGGGGAGCAGAAAATGGCCAATGATAAGGCCTACGTTGGGCTCTTTGTTCTGATTGGCTGGAAGGCCTAAATGTTAAGTACTGCCGTGGAGCAGTTTAGAGCTCGCGAAATTGATGAACTGGCCGGCAGCACACGCGGGTTCAGAGAAAGTACTGTGAAATTTGTTTCTGAAGTATGCACCTATAGTGACCAATTAAGTTATTTTTGTAGTACGTGATGTGTACAAGAATCAAGATTGCCTTGAGCCAGTAGCTAGCTGGACGGTGGTGCTTAGTGAGGTAGAAGGACTTGGGAGAGTTTTCATTTAAGCCACGAAATTATATTCGTTTCCTTGGAAATCTATGGTATTTTTGTAGGCCCTTATCCCTATTGCCTTTACAATGTATTCCTGTTGCGTTGTCGTTGAAATTATCGGCTGGAGTTGTTAGGAGAAAGTTGGAGGTGGAATACGGACTGTTAGCGGTGAACGTGCAGCAGTGAAGTGACCGGGTCTCGGAATTTTTCTGATTATAGCTGGAGCGCTACAGAGCATAAACCATCGCACAAGTTTAACTCCGTCTCGCGGGTAAATACTCTTATTTAGAGTGTTTTTACAAATGTAGCAGTGAAGGGGAATAATGTGGGTGCGCCGATCAACATTCCTGATTGCGTCGCGTAGTGTCTCGTGCGCCGCGCAACGTCAGCAGCGGGTGGATTCTGGCAGCGGCTGCCAGCGTGATTTCGCGCGACTCCACCGAAGTTCCGACGCACGGACGAAAAGAACATTTTACAGGTAAGTACAGAACGATAACAAATAAGTGTACAATTCTTCCCACTCCATGGTGTATCAGCTACAGCAACCGAAGGTACTATTTCGAAAGAAAAACAGTCTCGGTTGCAACTGATGGGTAAGATTCAATAGTATGTTGCTCCGTTTCGCCCATTGTACTATATTTGGTTCTTCCTTGCCAAGGTGTCTGTAAGATGGTGGAGAAGTTGCTGCTCTAGCCTGTCCATTCTCTAAGTGCGTCATCCTCTTGTCGTGTCGTGAGTTTCCTGCAACGATGCACTACTAGTACGACTGGTCCCTAGTTCATGTACCGCAGGCTCTTCCATTCGAATCATTCGTGCCTCCCGAAAGAAGATCCTCACGGTGTACCCGTGAATCGGAGCGGACGTCACATGTCAAATGGCTCTGAGCACTATGGGACTCAACTTCTGAGGTCATTAGTCCCCTAGAACTTAGAACTAGTTAAACCTAACTAACCTAAGGACATCACAAACATCCATGCCCGAGGCAGGATTCGAACCTGCGACCGTAGCGGTCTTGCGGTTCCAGACTGCAGCGCCTTTAACCGCACGGCCACTTCGGCCGGCCCGTCACATGTCATTCGAACACGCTGAGCTACAGAGGCGGTCTGAGCCCCTCCAATGAGTAATAAAACATTACACTGATTTTCTGTTACAGGACAAGTTCCGCAAATTTAAAGGTATTACAATTACGAACAACTTAAATTGGCACCATCACATAGAAAATATTGTGGGAAAGGCGAAACAAAGACTGTGCTTTATCGACAGAACTCTTAGAAGGGGGCAACAAATTTACTAAACTCACTTACAGTACTCTTGTCTATCCTCTTTTGGAGTATTCCTCCGCAGTATGCGATCCTTACCACGTGTGACTGAAGAAAGAGTTCGAAAATAACGAGCTACAGCTATTTTTGTATTATAAAGAAATAGGGAAGAGAGTACCACGGATATAAGCGCATTGGTTTGGCAATCATTTAAAAAAATAAAAATAAAAAGTATATTTCGTTGCGGCGAGATCTCTCCACGACATTTCAATCACCAGATTTCCCCTCCGAATGGTGAAATATAATGTTGAGTTACACCTACAAAGAGCGAAATGACCGTCACGATAAAATACTAGAAATCACAGCTAGCAGGGAAAGATTTAGATGCTCATTTTTTCCACGTGCTAATCGAGAGTGGAGCAGCAGAAGAAGTCTGAAAGTGGTTGTACGAGTCCCTTGCCAAAGACTTAAGTGTGAGCTGTAGCGTACGGATGTAGATGTAGGTGAGGATGTTTTCCGATGTTGCACAGTCCTCAAATTACCGTTGGCAGCGATGAGTGGCGTCGTACATTAATCCACGATAACGACCCAAAACATGGGTGACCCGCCTCCCAATCTAACGCCTGGGACTGCATGCCCAAGAGACTTCCATTGGTACCCAGCTGACTCCAAACTTTTCTACGACGAAAATCAGGCTTCAGGCAACTCCAGCAGTCGTCGGTGAAGAGAATTTGACGCCTATGGTCCGCGTTCCATTCCATGCCTTGCCTTCTTCACCTTCTTCGTACGCCGCAATGTCGGCTGTTTGTATTGCTGTTCGCAATGGACGCCTAGAGACCAAATTCATCGGTGAAGATGGTTACGTGTTCTCTACGTCGACACAGCCATACCTGTCGCCACCGCAGAAGGTGTCCCGAAGTACCTCCGATCCATAATTTGTAGATAGTGTTCACCAGCTGTTGTTGTTAACTGCGGGCGGCCACTACAAGGTAGATCTTGAATACTTTGTGCATCACGATAGCGATTGAATGCTTGCGTGAGGTCCCTTTGGCGTAGGCCAATTCGGTGGGCAACTTGGCTGTGCTGACACACTTCTTGGCCTAAAGCGACATTTCGGCCATGGCTTAAACTCGAAATGACCGTTCGAGACATGCTGACAGGCTAAACACCATACATAAGCCAAATGTCCCATTCTTGACTGGAGAAACAATATGTAATGTAATCAAGCGCGAGACATATAGCAAACGCTAAGATGCCAGTGGGTATATCGACCTCTTGATTTACAACAATGAAAACTTAAATAAAAACGATTTTCATAAAAATTAATTATTTCACGCCTACATATTTGTATTATATGATGTATTAATTAATTTTTTAAACTCAATTTTATTAATTTTGCTAAATATGTATCAGTGACTGCTTCTGACGAAGACGTAAACTCCTTTTTTGTATAATATCTCTGTTCTTCATCGTGAACAGACCTGGCCGAAAGTTGTTTGGAATTATGGTAAGATCGTTTTGTGAGCCTGCCGAAAGCAAACGTATTATTTTAATTGTTAGTTAAAATTTTGTCATCGTAATATGTGAGAAGTTGCAGCGTACAAACGTTTAGAAGTTCAAATACCGTACTGATTAAGTGATTTGAGATTTACCCGATTTTCACAGTCTTTTCATCAATTAATTTTCTACGTACTAGAAAACACCGCGGACATTATCACGCCTCTAAGGAAGACCACGAAGCCAACATGTGGACAGTCAGCTACGTAAAACTTTATATTTTCGTGCGTGGATAATGCCCTTCGATGCAACTCACTTTATAATAATGACTAACGTCCTGTCTGAGGACAAGTCATTGAATATGCAGTACTGATGATATACATATGCTGCGTTGATGAGATACATTATGCAGTACCTATGAGATATATTATGCAACTCTGATGAGCTACATTATGCAGCAATGGAGAGACAGATTACAATTTCAGTCTGCTAAACTGCACTGAGAACGCAGGTTTACTCTTGCCACCATTACACAAGATGTTGTACATAACGATTCTCTGTTGTCAAAAGGTTTTGAAAGAGATGTTTCAGTTAGATGTAACGGTCGCCATCGGCAGACAGGTTACTCACTTTACGGATAGCTATGGTTGCGAAGACAGTGCCGACGGCTTTGCTATTGCGTTGATGCGACAAAAACGTTCCCTAATGTGCTCTTTAAATTTGTATTCATTAGCCACCATGTGCTTCGGAGCCTCGGCTCTATCTTCAGGCGACGAAAGCACTGCACCTAAACCTGTAATTTCTTAACTGTGTTTTTGTTGCTTTAATGGTAGGCTAGGCCCACTAATTTGATAAAATGTAGTGACCACGTAGACTTCCCCGGCGTTTCAACTGACGATATTCCTGTCGGACATGCAGCCCGATCATGCGACCATCTACACACAATATTTCAGCGATCCATGTGGCCGCCATCTTCATGAGAAAATGGTGTTTGCTAATCTCACCGGAATTGATTCATACCGTGAACGGCGGCCCTTCTATATGCCGCGGAAAGCCAACAGCATGTAGGCCTGAAATCGTCGCTGTTGCCCCTTAAACGCTACGCCCCAGTGGTGAAAGCTGTCAAAAACAACGAATCGCTATGGCGTAGCACTGTCGACATTCTTCTGGCGGCCTAGTCAACGACCGTCGTTTTTTAATGTCAGATAAAACCACATTCCAAATATTATTTGAAGGGTCACCCTTCCCTTTATTTGTAATGTTGCCTGCCAGTCTAATTTCGATTGATCCCTTTAAAACACAGTCCCAATGGCGAGAAGCAGAGCGAACCGTTTGTGTCTGACCATATAATATTCTGTGTCCCTCCGTAGCGCGGTGGTCCGCCACCACAGATTTCACAAGTTGTAATGGAAATGGAAATGAGCGTTTGGCGTCATTGGCCCCTTACGGGGCAAGTCCGGCCGCCTTGGTGCAGATTACATTTGACACCACATTTGGCGACCTTCGCGCTGGATGGGGATGAAATGATGAAGACAACACAACACCCAGTCCCTGAGCGGAGAAAATCCCCCGACCCAGCCGGGAATCGAACCTCGGGCCCCTTAGGACGGCAATCCGTCACGCTGACCATTCAGCTATCGGGGCGGACTACCGGAATAATAGCGTGTGGCTATCGCGCCCAACACGCTCGCTACGGAGACTTTAGTTACTGGCCAGCACTGCCTTCCACGCCCACGCCCACACTGAATCACAGGCGGCAAAATCCGGACGTGAGGTAGCCCAGGCCGCGCCAGACAGCGCGTGGGCGGACTCTGCTATCGATCCCTGCTCGCACGCACTGCATGCGCCCTCCGACAGCTCGCGCCGGGTTCTCCACTCCGGGGTCACATGACTCTTCATCTGCGGGGGCAGTTCCGGTACGTAGAGAACGTGGCGGCGACCGCCTTTGTCAAGCTGTGCATATAAAGATCGTGTTGAGGCAGCACTGTCCCCCTAGGGGAGAAATACACTACTGGCATTAAAATTGCTACACCAAGAAGAAATGCAGATGTTAAACGGGTATTCATTGGACAAATATATTATACTAGAACTGACATGTGATTACAATTTCACGCAATTTGGGTGCTTAGATCCTGAGAAATCAGTACCCAGAACAACCACCTCTGGCCATAATAATGGCCTTTAAACGCCTGGGCATTGAGTAAAACAGAGCTTGGATGGCGTGTACAGGTACAGCTGCCCATGCAGCTTCAACACGATACCACAGTTCATCAAGAGTAGTGGCTGGCGTATTGTGATGAGCCACTTGCTCGCCCACCATTGACCAGACGTTTTCAATTGGTGAGAGATCTGGAGAATGTGCTGGCCAGGGCAGCAGTCGAACATTTTTTGTATGCAGAAAGTCCCTTACAGGACCTGCAACATGCGGTCGTGCATTATCCTGCTGAAATGTAGAGTTTCGCAGAGATCGAATGAAGGGTAGAGCCACGGGTCGTAGCACATCTGAAATGTAACGTCCGCTGTTCAAAGTGCCGTCAATGAGAACAAGAGGTGACCGAGACGTGTAACCAATGGCACCCCATACCATCACGCCGGGTCATACGCCAGTATGGCGATGGCGAATACACGCTTCCAATGTGCGTTCATCACGATGTCGCCAAACACGGATGCGACCATCATGATGCTGTAAACAAAACCTGCATTCATCCGAAAAAATGACGTTTTGCCATTCGTGCACCCAGGTTCGTCGTTGAGTACACCATCGCAAGCGCTCCTGTCTGTGGTGCAGCGTCAAGGGTAACCGCAGCCATGGTCTCCGAGCTGATAGTCCATTCTGCTGCAAACGTCGTCGAACTGTTGGTGCAGATGGTTGTTGTCTTGCAAACGTCCCCATCTGTTGACTTAGGGATCGAGACGTGGCTGTACGATCCGTTACAGTCATGCGGATAAGATGCCTGTCATCTCGACTGCTAGTGATACGAGGCCGTTGGGATCCAGCATGGCGTTCCGTATTATCCTCCTGAACCCACCGATTCCGTGTTCTGCTAACAGTCATTGGATCTCGACCAACGCGAGCAGCAATGTCGTGATACGATAAACCGCAATCGCGATAGGCTACAATCCGACCTTTATCAAAGTCGGAAACGTGATGGTACGTATTTCTCCTCCTTACACGAGGCATCGCAACAACGTTTCACCAGGCAACGCCGGTCAACTGTTGTTTGTGTATGAGAAATCGGTTGGAAATTTTCCTCATGTCAGCACGTTGTAGGTGTCGCCACCGGCGCCAACCTTGTGTGAATGCTCTGAAAATCTAATCATTTGCATATCACAGCAGCTTCTTCCTGTCGGTTACATTTCGCGTGTGTAGCACGTCATCTTCGTTTAGTAGCAATTTTAATGGCCAGTAGTGTAGGAAGGGCAGTCAAATGAAAATCAAACACGCGCCAAAAAAGGGACCATGCAAAGGTTCCATTCGAAAGTAATCACCATACGCGTCAAGACCTGTATCCCTCTGGGAGACGATACGGTAAGTGATCGGCCGTTGACGGATCCGCGATTGCATCCATTCTAGCAATTGATCATGAGACTGAAACCGACGTCCACGCGTGTCTTATAGGTCGCCGGAGCTTTGAAAATCACATGGTGAAAGACCCGGGTTGTACGGAGGATGCTGCCGTGTTTCCCAACAAAATCGATGAAGCATAGCCTTCGTCCGATTGGCAGTGTGGGGGCGAGAGCGTTATCGTGCAACAGGACGATTCCGCTCGCCAGCATTCCAACAGCTCGAGGGCAAACGGCAACGCCAGCAGTGGAAATATCCCATATTTGCTTTACCAAATAAATCCAAAGCTGTTCACACAAGTTCAAGTAAGATCACCACGACCTTCTTCATCAACTGCAGGAGCCCTCTGCTCGTTGAGTTCCTCGAGCGTGGAACCACAATCAGTGTGCAGCGCTACGAAGACACTTTACAGAAACTGCAACAAATCATAAAATCAAAACGCCCAGCAATGCTGTCGGTCTGGGTCATCCTGTTGTACGATAACTCCCGGGACCACAATGCGAATCGGACGAAGACTACTCTCAGCTATTTGGTTTGAAAACATTGCAACATCCTCCGTGCAGCCCGGATCTTTCACCGTGTGAGTCTCACATATTTGGCGACCTGAAGAAAGCCTGTGTGGACGTCGGTTTCAATTGGACGATGAACTGCAAGAGTGGGCGAGAATGTTGACCCGTAAGCGACCGTCCGCCTTGTACGGAACAGGAACTGATCGTCTCGTCTCCGAGTGGGATAAATGTCTTAAAGCGTATAATTACTTCTGAGTGGAACCATTCCATGGACCCATTGTGGCGAGTGTCCCGTTTTCAATTGACTGTCCCTTACAGACCCAGGGAGTCACATTCCTCGCTTAAAACTGAATTTGATAGCGCCACGCTTCCTGTTACGTGCATGCGCTAGATGAATAAACCGAACCGAAATAAACAGAAATTCCCGCCCTCAAAAGAGAAAACACATAAGCAAAATTCAGTAGAAGCATTTATTTTTACATATATCAGTTTTCCAATTTAAGAATTAACTTTCGGAGAGTGAAATACCATGAAAACTAAAAGTTATGAAATAGGCGAGGAATTCTATAAATTACAACCTACATTTATCATAGGAGTTGGGACCCTCCCGCACGGATGACAGGTAATATCCTAGCCGAAGTCTAAATACTTGTAAAGAGTGACATTTCTACGGAGACTGTGCCTTTTGCTGGGGATAAGTGGCTTTTCGCAGGTGGCATACACGCACACTTAGAAAACATGGTTCTGGGGACAGAGTGGTCGGTAGCTTAGCCCGAGACCCAGGTTGGGCTCAACTGTGACACTTTGTTTGGCACAGTTGAGAACCGTGTCATATCGCGATTTGTGTTGCTTACTCTACAAGAATACGCAGAACATAATCACCATATAATTACTATCCATAAACAACAGCAGGGGAGAAGCTGGACTACGGCGTCCTAGGATAAGGTGTTCCTGTCTTCCGCAGGAAAGAAAGGAAAGATACGAACAAAAATTAAAATGAGCAGGAAAAGGGGGAAATTGGTAAAATCGATCAGTCAGATATATATTTTGCTGTGTTAAAAGAATAATCAAAGACTCTCTTTGAAATTATTCTGAGATTAAAATACCGTCTTTACCCTCGTCAATCTCGATCATCAGTTAATTAAATCTATTTGTGAAAGGGACAAGATGCGGGTGTTTTGACAAAGACTATTACGGAGCATTCATTACGACTAGCGTATATAATTATGTATAAACAAGAATCGAATCACAATTTGCAAGTAGTCCTTAAAAGCGCTACAACGGATGAGAGACTAATCAAAAAGCAGCCATGCATTTCGAAACTGTTGAGAACAACTAAACTTTCTTTTTCTCAGCTGCTCCAGAGGTGAGAAACGATATAGGAGGGACGTTTCGTTAAGTTGAGAATGAGATGGGCCTTCAGGATGGAGAGGGGACTCACTTTAGGTACTGGCCCCCGTGCGCTCAAGGCGGTAGTTACGCTCCTACCGACCCGACCCGACCCGACCCGACCCTCGCCTCTTTCCCACGCAGAAGTTTCGCTGGGAAGCCCTTACACATCCTCTAAACAACCCCGATCTCTCCCCACGTGATGTTCATAGTTCTGTGGCCGTGAAGAAAGACACTCGTGACCTTCTGCAGGCAACTGTAAACAGTTTCCATGAAGACACTGACCGTCTTGTCACACAGTGGGGTAAATGTATTAACAGATATGACGATTACTTTTGAAATAATACACAGTTTTCTTACTTTTTACCGTCTGTATCGCTCTCATTTGACTGACCCTTATATAACCAACAGCTTCAGACGAGGAACTCTTTATTCATCATAACCTGAATTTTCGCGTGACGAATGTTAGCTGTGCTGTTGTATAAAACACTTTTGACAAAATTTTAAATTGCTTGAAATGACCCGTCTCTTTTCATATCAAACTTTTTTTCTTTTATTTACTTCGTCGCCTTTTTTCGTGTAGTTCTACATTTCGCATTTCGTTTTCCTTTTGCAAATCATCTCCAGCATTACTAACAAATACTGGCACTCAGAATTACTGTCAGTCAGAACGACCCCATATTTGCAGTGATATAACAGATTTAGTAGCGGATAGCTTTCGTAAAGCCTCATATGTGAACACTGCTCAATTTTCTTTAATAAAACAAAAAAATTCTGGAGCAATGGCGGTATTCTAGTCGATGTTCAAGGTCAAGGACCTCGATACAGGTAGCTTGTGTCATCTAATATATGTTGTATTTGATGTTGATTAATTAAAACATCGATAACTTTCGAATTGGTTCAAATGGCTCTGAGCACTATGCGATTTAACTGCTGAGGCCATCAATCCCCTAGAACGTAGAACTACTTAAACCTAACTAACCTAAGGACATCACACACATCCATGCCCGAGGCAGGATTCGAACCTGCGACCGTAGCGGTCGCGCGGTTCCAGACTGTAGCGCCTAGAACCGCTCGGCCACCTCGGCCGGCAACTTTCGAAATGCTTTGCCTTTGTAAAACCCAGTGTAATCTATGACATAAATGTAAATTTTTGTATATGTATATCAACTACATTCTGTTTCGTTTTTGTTTGAAACCTTTAATGCGGCTTTCCTTTTTGCATATTTGTGACCTGTCTATCCCCATGTCAGCATGGTTTCAGTCAATACCTTGTAAACATAATTTGCATGTGAACACAATCGGCAATCAGAATTATTTGTCCCACTGAATCACACTGAAAACTGGCCTTCAGTGTCGTGTGAAATTATACTTGTTATAACTTGATTCGTAAGACACTTTGTAATTCTGACGCAGGCCTTGGTTGACACCATAAGAACGACGCCACAAACCACTTCAGCAAAAGAAGCAGGCTCAGCTCACAGTGGACAAGTCTGGAGTTACTAGAAGAGCGACGGCAGCAACAGCTTCAGATGGCAATGAGCGTCGTCACTCTGATAAACAGATAGCAGTAACACTGACGACTGTCACATTTAAGCCGAGCAATATATTTTTTACTTTGTGCTAAATAATAGTAAACAAACATTAACCAAACTTAATTTGTCACTAAAACAGTTCAAATCAACTTATACGAAGTCGTGGAACTGCAGCATTGGGAAAAAGGACTACAAGAAACTGAACTGTAGATTTGAGAGACTATCGAATGGAGGTTCAACTTCATACCAACAACTAAAGACAGATAGATCTCAGCATTACTTTCTGCTTAGAATTAATTTCGTTATCTTTAAGTTTATTCGCATCACTGGGTAAGTGGTCAAATATTTTCAATGACGAATGCCACACTCCTTTCTGTACAATACTATCACTGAGTGATGGACTGTGTATGTTTTATATTCTTTTGAAAGTTACTACTGTTTTCGAATTGTGATTCATTGCTGATAACAAACTTCACGCAGTATTAAAGGACTTCGAGGCTGTTACCAATATTCCTAACTGTCTACAAAAGGTGCAACAGTAGATACCCCTATCCTTACTAAACGCTTCCCTGCAACAAGCACTTTTTCACTCAACGACGAGTGACCCCACGATGTGACGCCGTAGGACATTAGACAATGCCAATAGGAAAAGTCAAATGGTTCAAATGGCTCTGAGCACTGTGGGACTTAACTTCTGAGGTCATCAGTCCCCTAGAACTTAGAACTACTTAAACCTAACTAACCTAAGGACATCACACACATTCATGCCCGAGGCAGGATTCGAACCTGCGACCATAGCGGTCGCGCGGTTGCAGACTGTAGCGCCTAGAACCGCTCGGCCACTCCAGCCGGCGAAAAGTCAACTTTTGTCATTTTGATCTCGAAAGTGTGTTGTTATGTGAAATTCAAACTATGCAGAGCTTAGACTTTTACAGACATCCATAACAATGACGTCGTTTTAAGAGTCTTATCAATATAAACTGGTAACTATTTAGAATTTTCCTTTTCCCACAACTTATTTTCCGCTTAAGCGCTATTTCTAACGGCATCGTTAGCCTCGTGAAGTAAGAAAACGCATGCATTTTGTTTTAATTAAGTTCAGCTATAATCCATTTATAGAGAATCAGATAATAATTGCCGAAAAATTTTATTTTCATTTTCAAATGCTGGAGTTTCTCCATTAGACCTTATTCACATTGTCAGCAAAGAGAAATTTCAGCTTCTTTGTTGATCACTTACATATAGGGGGGGGGGGGGGGGGGGGCAATATTGAGCCGTGTGATACAGTGTGGAACAAAATTTTTACATAGCGATGAGATGGATTACTCTGTTTAATAGGTTTCGCTATGTTCTCAAACTTCTTGTGAAGATCGCTTTCATGTGTGGATCAGAGGTGTAGGAGTTAGATGGATGTTGGGAGACGCGGGTTCGGTGTCGTGCCGGCCTGTGCTCTGCGAGATCTGTCTCAGTAGGTCGCCTCGCCCCGCCGCCACGAGCGAACGCAGACCAGCATTGGCCCTGTTCCCTGAAGGCTACCCACCGCCAGTTGTTGCCTGAGGGGGCACTCCACGGGCAGTTGCAAGCAGCAGCATGTCAGCGAAAGACGGAGCAAGCACGAGTTTACGTGCTATGAACGCCGCTGCGAATTTTCTGTACATCAGAGGTCTCCCTGGGGCACGTACCAATGGTGAACCAGTAAGCAGAAGCGGTAACATTAAGAGTGCAATGGGAATCCCACTGTTAAATGCAGAGGAGAGGGAGGATAGATGGAACGAGGGGAAGGGCTTGTCTGATGACGTGACAGGAGAAACAGAAGTCGATAGGTAAGAGAGAGACGATCCAGTATTTGACTCAGAATTTAAAAGAGCTTTGGATGACTTAAAACCAAATAAGGAAGAAGGGATTGATAACATTCCATTGGAACTTCTAAAACCATTGGGGGAAGTGGCAACAAAACGATTATTCACGTTGATGTGTAGAATGTATGAGGCTTTTGGAAAAACGTCAGCCACACAATGCCCAAGACTGAAAGAGCCGACAAGTGCGTGGATTATAGCACAATCAGCTTAACAGCTCATGCATCCAAGTTTCTGACAAGAACAATACATAGAAATTGTTTTTTTTTTTTTTTTTGAGAATCAGCCTTACGCAAACACAATTAGTTTATTGTCCTGTTGGGATCTGAGAAGACACTTCTGGCAAATAGTTAGTGAGAGGTGTTATGAACATAATACCTCTCACTGAGTGTGTTCTCAGAGGTGTCCACTCAGATCACTTTTCGCCACATTTTGTGAAAGTGCATGTGAGGTGAAGTAGTAAGCGAAAATTTGTGAAAAACTGAGTGAAAACAATGCACTAAACAGCAGTTGATCGAAACACGAAACAGGACGAATAATTTTGCAGATGACATGCTGTCAAAAAACGATGAAAACTAGCACTAAATCCGATGTATAATAATGCAGTTCAATTACCGATGTAATTTTAAGAAATAAAAAAAATTGACCCACAGAAGATGACACATAGGTGTCGAAACATGTCTGGGTAAACATAAAAATAAAAAAAATTGTGTTTGCATAAGGCTGATTTTCAAAACAACCTAATTTTTAAATCGCAGACACGGAAGAACATCAAGAGGAGCTTCAAATCTTAGTAAAATGAGAATAATATATAGAATAATGGAATAGAAAAGTGAGGATGTATTACAAGACGGTTTGGATTTAGGAAAGGTAAAGGCACCAGCGAAACAGTTCCGACGTTGGGGGTTGATAACTGAAGCAAGACTGAAGAAAAATCAAGACACTTCCACAGTATTTGTCGACCTGGAATAAGCGCTAGACAATGTAAAATGGTGAAAGACGTTAGAAATTCTGAGAAAAATAGGTGTAAACTATTGGGGAAGACGGATAATATAGAATATGTACAAGAACCAAGAGGGAACAATAAGACTAGAAGACCAAGAATGAAGTCCACGGATTAAAAAGTGTGTAAGAAAGTGATGTAGGCTTTCGCCCCTGCTGTTCAAACTATATGTGGAAGAAGCAATGACGGAAATAAAAGAAACGTTCAAGAATGGGATTTCAATTCACGGTGAAAGGATATCAGTTGTAAGTACCGCTGATGACACTGCTTCCTCAGTGAAAGTGAAGAAGTTCAGTATTTGTTGAATACGGATTGAAAGTAAATCGAAGGAAGACAAAAGTAATGGGAAGCAGCAGAAATGAGAACAGCGACAATTTAACATGGGAATTGGTGGTACGAAGTAAATGAAGCTAAGGAATTCTGCTACATAGGAAGCAAACCAACCCATGATGGACGGAGCACGAATGACGTCAAAAGCGGACTAACACTGGAAAAATGGGTATTCCTGGCCAGGAGAAGTCTACTAGAATCAAACATAGGCCTTAATTTCAGGAAGAAATTTCTGAGAATGTACGTTCGGAGCACAGTATGGCAGTGAGACATGAACTGTGGAAAAACCGCAACAGAAGAGAATCGAAGCATTTAACATGTGCTGCTACAGAAGAATGTCGAAAATTAGGTGGACTGATAAGATGAAAAATGAGGTTCTCCGCAAAATTGACAATTACAGGAAAATATGGAAAAGACCGGCGAGAAAAAGTGACAGGATGGTAGGACATCTTATGAGATCAGGGGATAACTTCCATGGTACTAGAGAGAGCTGCAGAGAGTAAAAGGGAGGTAGAAAATGACAGAGATACGCGCAGCAGCTAATTGAAGACCTGCTACTCTGAGATGAAGAGATGCCACAGGAGAGGAATTCGTTGCGGGCCACACCAAACCAATCAGAAGACTCTAACAAAACAAAAATAAGAAAAATTGTCAGTGTTGCAGCTACAGCTGCTGCTCCGAAGATTAACGGGATATGGCTGGTGGGAGTAGTTGAATCGTCTCAGAAAGAACACAGTCGACCGGTTAATGCACTATGTTTAGTGCATCTTCAATTACAACAACAGAAGAGCCACAGTTAACGTTTGCTGAAATGTTTATATTACATCTACATGCAAACTACTTTATGGAATGTGGCAGAGGGTAGTTCGTGTACCATCGTCACTTTCCACCTTTCCTGTCCCCGTCGCGAATAGTTCGTGGCAAGAACGACTGTTGGTAAGCTTTCGTGCGAGCTCCAATCTCTCTAATTTCAAGTTCCTACTAATTTCTCGAGATAAACGTAGGACGAAACAATGTGTTGGTTGACTATTCTAGGAAAGTACGATCTTGAACTTTCAACCGTAAACCGTATCATGATGCAGAACGCCTCTCTTGCACTGTCTGCCATTGTAATTGGCTGAGCATCTCTGCGATGCTTTACCGCTCACTAAATGAACCTGTAACGAAACGCGCTGCTCTTCTTCCGATCTTCTCTGTTTTCTCTACCAATGTTATTGGTACAGTTCCCAGACTGACGAGCAATACTGACGTACTTGTCGAAAGCGGATGCTGTAAGCTACCTCCTTTGTGACTGGAATACTTCCTAAGAATTCTTCCAATGAATCAGAGTCAGGCATCTGCCTTACCTGCTGCTAGTTTTATGCGGTCGTTCTACTATAAAACATTCCGTGTGCGTACTCCCGGATATTTCATGGATATGACTTCTTCCAGTGATTGCTCAGCAGTAGTATAATCATACCATAATGAGTCTCTCTGCATATTTATGCACATTACGCTACATCTGTTTACGTTGAGTATGAACTGCCAGTCCCCACACCAAGCGTCCACCCTCTGCAGGTCTTCCTGCATTTCGGTACAATTTTCCAGCGTTGTGACTTCTCTGCTTACAACAGCATCACCCGCGAAAAGCCCCATGGTACTTTCGACGTTATCTACTAGGTCATTTTTATATATTGTGAAAAGTAATAGCCCTCCAACAATCCCCTGGGTTACATTCGGAGCCAATTTTTCGTCTGAAGATTTATCGTTGAGAATGACATACTGCGTTCTGTTTGCTAGAAACTCTTCAATCCAACTACACGGCTGGTTTGATATTCCACACGTTCTTATGTTGATCATTACACAGCAGTGCGAAACTGTATTGAATGTCTTCTGCAAATCAAGGAATAAGGCATCAACCTGGGCTCTGGCATCAACTAGTTTCTGGGCATCGTGGACGAACAGAGGGGGTTGGGTTTTACACGTTCATTGCTTTCGGACCCGTGCTGATTCCTACAGAAGAGATTTTCGGTCTCCAGAAATGTCATGATACTTGAGCACAAAATATATTCCAAAATTCTACGACTGATCATCGTCATAGATATATAGGCCCATATTTTGTGTGTCTGTTCGACGGCCCTTCTTGAAAACAGGAATGAGTTTTAAATTTTTCAATCACAAAGAACGCTTCGCTCCTCCAGAAACCTACGGTACACGGACGATAGCAAAGGAGCAAGTTCTTTCGCATACTGCACGTAAAATCGTATTGGTATCCCAGTAGGTCCAGTGGTCTTTCCTCGTTTGAGCGGTTTCAGTTATTCTTCTGTCCCGTGGTCTCGTATTTCATTATCTGATTTTGAGATTATATTAGACACACTGTACACAGTGTTGTCTGCCACGTAAAGTTCGTAGTGCGCAGAAAGGAATCAATACAGGTCAACGGCATTCGATTCCTACCGATACAGTTACTCCCATCAGCATTCGGGAGGACGACGGTTCAATCCCGCGCCCGACCTTTAGGATTTAGGTTTTCTGTGATTTCCCTAAATCGCTCCAGGAAAATTTCGGGATGGTTCCTTTGAAAGGGCCCGGCCGACTTCCTTCCCTAATCCGATGAGACCGATGACCTCGCTGCCTGGTCTCCTTCGCCAACCAACGCACCCACTCCCATCAGCAATCTCCCTGGGAGTCCTAGAATGCGCCTACAGTATAACTGTGAATGACAGCTCGGAGCTTCTTTCCCCGAATACAGAGATAAGAAAATGAGAAATGCCTCCCTTACAGCACATAGCACCAACTTCGTGCCGATAACGATGCTACTCCACCAGGGCTTGTACTTCCCAAAACTCGAGAAGCATAGGAGACTCAAACTCATTTTCCTTTGCTCAACAGCTGACCATAACTCAAGGTAATTTAGTTGCTGGCGAATCTTCTGGATTGTATTGTCGTCAATGTCGACGGCTATACAGAGAAGCTATCGAAATCTCTAAACATGAGGACAGTTTCAACAGATAAGAAGAAGCTATGACACTTGGTAATAAGTGGACAGCAACTCTAGACAGTTTATGGATAGTTTTATCTTTGAGAGACTACACTTATAGTTCAGTTTTGTCTTTGACAAGGATTGTCCCTGCCGATCACGTGTACACATTTATCGTGCACACGTCCCGTTTTCACGGTATTTATGTCGCTCTCCGACGTCCGACCTGTCAGTCGGCAAGACTCACCGGAAGCAAGGGCACACAACGCAGCTCTGGAGGAAACTTCAGCACCAAAAATGTTACACGGACTACGACCATACAACCCGGAAGATTCACCAGTAGCTACGGTAATTGGTCGTGAAGGCTTTCATTGCAGGCTCACGGTAATTTTTCACGGCAGAGTTCAGAGCACAGACACGCAACCTATAAGACTGACCTCGCGAAACAAATACCCTCGTCCGACCAGCAGCCATCGACCTACTCTCACAATCAGGAACCAGACAGTCTTGCTTAACGTACAGATCTCCAGCGAGATAGTGCAGGTGACCAGGCAAGTAATACGTCAGAAGATCCCAGTATTGTTCCGCTATCAGGGTCAGACACAATACAGAAAAAAAGAGGATAAAGAAGTGGCCGTATCGAATTAAGCTGAACCTCGAACACAGCTGTCCTCACTCAGAGACTTAACAGCGCGCGACACGAAGTGCGATGTTAAGTCAGTCTTTAACGGCAAAACATTCTTTTCAAAAGCGATCAATTTTCTATAGGCTCCTTCTTGGTGTAGTGTTCGCAAAACTGAAATTCAGAGAAAAGAAACTGCTAGCGTTCCGAGTTTATTCGTGATTCATGGTCCCATAAAGATATAATTTTAATGGATATGTCGAGACAGTTGGGAATTTGCAACAGATCGGGATTCGAAACCGAATTTCATGCTTTTCACGAGCAGATCACATGCCACATCGGTCTTGCCATGTGCTTCACCACATAAGCTACTATGCACTCTACGTACTCCGATTTCATAGTTGGATTTAACATGTTGGTTTATGGCATGACGCTTTGTAATAGTTATGAGCTGTCATGCGTTTGGTTAACTGATGTCATCACACATCTGAGGGTGCCTCATTTCTGGCCAAAATTGGTAGGTTAATATAGTGACAACACAGCTGTTAGCAAATCACGATCCTCCAAAAATTTACGTGACTATTGAACATAACACGAGTCAGCCTTCGGGCAGTGGCGTCTGCGCAACCGGTTGCTCGTCATCCTACTTCAGCACTTAAAGTGTTAGGTCTCTGCTCTTCCGATGCCATTTTCTTCTTTCGCCTTTCCACTATGCGGTTTATCGGATTACAGTTTCTGTCTTCGTTAAGTAGTCTGTCACTGTTAATTCTGTCGACATATTTACTCCATTTTCTCCTGTTGCCTCCAATTTTACCTCTGACGTTAAATATGTTTCATAACTTCCTAATGTCAGTGTTTCTTAATCTGTCTCCTCTAGTACAGTCTTACACAGCCGCACGATACCTCATTTCAGCTGCCTAGATCTTGCTCACTTGTCGTTTGTAAATGAGGCACGACTCTATTCCGACGAATTCATGTGGAAGGTAATTAATTTACAAAACTTTTGTGCCGTGTTTCTAAAGTACCTGTTCGTTGTTCCACATATTTATCGTCAAGATCTTCGTTACATACGTGTATTGTATTACAGCCCAGACAATTAAAATGGCTCACTTCATCATTTGATATTATTATCGTTCGGTACGGACACAGCGAAACGCGTAAGAATGCGTCGATAAATAAATGTTCATTGGAGGAAAGAAAGCTATCGATCACGAAACCCCTAGTTTTATTACACCACATCTAGATTTCAATTATTACGTAGTCGTCTTCAGGGCATATAACAACAGCTGACACTAGTCCAGAGTGTCACGTAGCAGCCGGTCGGGGTGACCGAGCGGTTCTAGGCGCTACAGTCTGGAACCGCGCGACCGCTACGGTCGCAGGTTCGAATCCTGCCTCCGGCATGGATGTGTGTGTTGTCCTTAGGTTAGTTACGTTTAAGTAGTTCTAAGTTCTAGGGGACTGATGACCTCAGTAGTTAAGTCCCATAATGCTCAGAGGCATTTGAACCATTTTTGTCACGTAGTAAACAATATTGGTTAATGTGTGTAGAACATACAGGAGTCTAATATGAGTCATGTTAGGTTCTGTGTGTTTTATACGAACCAATATTGTCTACTAGGTGACACTTTGGACTGATGTCATCTGTTGTTATATGCGGTGAAGACGACTATGTAATTGTTGAAATCTAGATCTGCTCTAATAAAACGAAGGATTTCGCGATCGATCGCTGTTCTTTTCTCCACTGTCTATATTCAATAATCGCTGAGCACAACGGAATCATACAGATTGCGATCTAATTTAAATAAAAGTTCATTACATCACGATTCTTTATTACACTTCGATTATACCTCACAACGAATATCCTGTTACGATTTCTTGCATCGATTAAAGGGTATTGTGGAACACTATAAAAAAAAATACCAATACGCAGTGCGGGCAGACTGTTAGTCCGACGTCTTATCCGGCTGCACTAACTTTTTAACTAAATTTTTTATTGAACTGAAATAGTGCTATGGTCGCAGGTTTGAATCCTGGCTTGGGCATGGATGTGTGTGATGTCCTTAGGTTAGCTGGGTTTAAGTAGTTCTAAGTCTAGGGGACTGATGACCTCAGATGTTAAGTTACATAGTGCTTAGAGCCATTTTTTGAAGTGAAATATTCGAATTACAAGGTTTTAGAAATGCCGATGCATAGCTTAACCACCACCAGTAAATCATTGGAATTATTTACATTAAACAAAGAATTAATATTAACAGTAAGTAATATGATGTTAAGAAGGTAGACTACACCACTGAACATTTTTAGCCCCGGGAACATACTTTTTTAAACAACATCATTTTTTATTTCTTATTACAGAACGTTTTTTAATGCTATGTTATACACCTACGGAAAAATATCTCAGCACTAAAAAATAATTAATGTTGAGTGAAGAAATTTCGGGAAGAGATTTGGCTAGGCAATACTTTTAATCGATTAACATTGCAAGATCACATGCTAGTTTAAGAGCGAGATAAGCCATTCCAAATGTCAAATGCTGGTACATAAATAATCGGCGTAGCCGCCAGAATGTGGAATGCAAGCATGCAAATGCGCGTTCATTGTGATCAGGTGCCAGATAACAGTTTATGCCATGTCTGTTGCACTTGGTCGGTCAAACAGGGACGGTTAATGCTGGTTATGGATGACGGTGGAGTGTCCGATGATGTCCCATATGTGCTCGATTGGAGACAGATGTGGTGATAGAGCAGGCCAGGGCAACATGTCGACACTCTAGGGAGCATGTTGGGTTACAACAGCGTTATGTGGGCGAGCATTATCCTATTGGGGAGCGCCCCCTGGAATTCTGTTCATGAATAGCAGCACAACAGGTCGAATCACGAGACTGGCGTCCAAATTTGGCAACAGAGTGCGTGGCAAAACCACGAGAGTGCTCCTGCTGTCATACGAAGTCGCACCCCAGACCATAACCCCAGCTGTAGGCCCACTGTGTCTACCACGCACACAGGTGGATTGTAGGTCCTCAACTGGCCTGCTCCCAACCAACACACAGCCATCGCTGGCACCGAGACTGAACCATCTTTCATCTGAAAACACAACAGACCTCCACCCTGACATCCAAAGAGCTCTCGCTTAACTCCACTGAAGTCAAACGGCAGGATTGGGGGTCGGCGGAATGCACGGTACAGGCCTTCTGGCTCGGATCTGTCCTAGAAGTAATCTATTTATAAGAGTTCCTCGTGTCACGGTGGTGCCAACTGTTGCTCATATTGCTGTTGCATATGCAGCACGATGTGCCAGAGCCGTACACCGAACACCGTGGTTACCCACTCGGTAGTGCCGTGTGGCCGTCCGGAGCCCGGGCTTCTTGCGACCGAATATTCTCGTGACCACCGCTGCCAGCAGTCAAGTACAGTGGCTACATTCATGCCAAGCCTTTCTGCAGTGTCGCTGAAGGAACGTCCAGCTATTCGTATCCCTATTACACGAACTCGTTCGAACTCAGTGAGGTGCTAATAATGGCATCTCTGTCGCCTTAAAGGCATTCTTGACTAACATCAACGCACCACGTCCACCTCAAAGGCAACTGGCGCTCACGACCGTTACAGCGTGTTTAAAGCAAATCTGATTTGCGTCCTCATAGTGGCGCTACTAGCGCCACTCTTATGCGACTGGCGCAAAATTGGGGTACAGAACATCTTTCAGATTTAGAAATACGGTTACTAACTTTCATTTATGTCGCGCAACTCCTTATGCTGCTGAGAATTTTTTCTGTCACTTTGTGGTGTAATGAACTGCTAATAGGTGCAATGTCGAGGAATTAAACAGCAGAATTGCAACAATTACTACAGGATTTAAGTTTTCCAAAAAAAAAGAAAGGATTTCACGTGTATTATGTGAATAAACAAGAGGTATCTATATGATCTCTTCTATCTATATGATCTGTTCTAAATTTTTTTTGTAATTGAAGCTGTATACATACGAAATTAGGCGTGAGATGCAAATAGCTTATCATTACCTTATCTTGATTCAATAATAATAATAACAATGAGTAACACAGAAGATTGATTTGTGTCTGTTGCATTGTCATAAGTTGCCTCGTCCACCCCCGGTAACTGAGTGGTCAGCGCGACAGAATGTCAATCCTCAGGACTCGGGTTCGATTCTCGGCTGGGTCGGAGATTTTCTCCGCTCAGGGACTGGATGTTGTGTTGTCCTAATCATCATCATTTCATCCCCATCGACGCGCAAGTCGCCGAAGTGGCGTCAAATCGAAAGACTTGCCCCCGGCGAACGGTCTACCCGACGAGAGGCTCTAGTCACACGACATTTATTTATACGTTGTCTCTAACCAGTCTGTATTTTAAGTCTATTTCTTTGCAACGTATCATAAATTTCTCAACTGTCTTAATCCATCAGGTGATTTTGTTACCTAGTAATGAGTACTCTTCATTAACATCATCTTTTCTTAATCTGTATCAAGCAACACACGCACATAATTATTGTGCATTGGCGGTCCACATCTGGTTCCGAGGCGAGATTTAAGACTCAAGTTTTGCAATGAGAAATAGACGATAAAATCCTGCATAGCTTAGCGAAATGAGCTGTTCAACAAACTGGTGAAAGCTGAACCCCTCAGAAGTTCATCACATTACGCTGAGGTGACAAAAGTCATGAGATAGCTCCTAATATCGTGTCGGATCTCATTTTACTCGGCGCAGTGCAGAAACTCGACGTGGCAGGGGCTCAACAAGTCGTTGGAAGTCCCCTGCAGAAATATTGAGCCATACTGCCTAAATAGCCGTCCATAATTGCGAAACGGTTGCCAGTGCAGGATTTCGAGCACGAATTAACCTCTCGATTATGTCCCATAAAAGTTCGAAAAAGTTCGATAGGCTTCATGTCGGGCGATCTGAGTGGACAAATAATTCGAATGTTCTTCAAGCCAGTCGCGAACAATTGTGGCCCGGTGACGAGACATCGTTTTGCGGGAACGTGAAGTCCATGAATGGCTTCAAATGGTCTCCAAGTAGTTCAGTTTGACCAGGTGACCCAGTCCATTCCATACACACACAGCCCATACCATCATGGAGACCATCAACTTGCATGGGGCCTTGTTGAGAACTTGGGCCCATTGGGTCCACACCGGACCTCTACCATCAGCTCTTACCACCTGAAATGGGGACTCATTGGCTCAGACCACGGTTTTCCAGTCACCTAGGGTGCAACCGCTATGGTGACGAGCCCAGGAGAGGCGCTGCGGGCGACGTCGTGCCGCCAGCAAATGCACTCGCACTGCCCATCTGCTGTCATAGCGCTTTAACGCCAGATTTCGCCGCTGTCCTGACGGATACGTTCGTCGTACGCCTCACATTGATTTCCGAGATTATTTCACGCTATTCTGCTTGTCTGTTAGCACTAAAAACGCTACGCAACAGCCGCCTGCTCTGGGTCGTTAAGTGAAGGCCTTTGGCCACTGCGTTGTCCGTGGTGAGAGGTAATGCCTGAAATTTGGTACTCTTGATACACTCTTGACACTGTGGATCCTGGAGTATTGAATTACCTAATGCTTTCCGAAATGGAATGTCCCTTTCGTCTAGCTCCACCTACCATTCCGCGTTCAGTGTCTATTAATTCCCGTCGTGCGGTTGTAACCACGTCGGAAACCTTTTCTCACGATTCACCAGAGAAAACGTGACAGCACCATCAATAACCTGCTGTTTTGTATCTTTTGTACGCGGTACTATCGCTATTTGTGTTGGTGCATATCGCTGTTCCATGGCTTTTGTCACATCATTTGTTTACATGTAACGTACAGTACCAGTACGAATTCCAATCGAGCAATACGATGGGCAATATCGGTGACCCGTTTTCCTTGTGAGAGATATACCACTGAGACGCGGTCAGGGTGACCGTGATCAGGGTGTGAGCGGTGAGTGGTACAGAAATGACGGCGACGGGCAGTGTGAGAGGAACGCTGCAGCCGCTGGCGGCTGGCCGCTAGCCCTGCTGCAGGTGGATCAAGCGGCGAGTGCAAGCAGGTTTAGCGTTGCGAAACGGCAGCGGTCGGGGCACACCAGAAGAAACCTTGTTTGTCTTACCTGCGCCAAGGCACGGCGCGCGCCCGTCCCAACAGGATCTAAACATAACTCCAAGGACGCGGAACTGAGTGCACCGAGGCTCGTGCGAAAAGCCACCACGGGAGCAGACGGAAAGGACTACCAAGTGACTACACTTGCCCCAGTACCTCGGCGTCAGGCCCGTGCCACCTGCTACATCCTACATCCTCCACACCCACAAGCACCTGGAGATAAGCCGTATGCAGCACTTCTCTCGGGTTAATTCACGCTACGATCGAGACAGTGTTCAATAGGGTTCAGTTTCAAAAAGTAAGGAAGAAATGATTGTTGACAGTTGTAAGATGTTTGAGCCATTTCACTGAATGTGCAACATTTGCATTTAGTTTTTATTTAGCAAGCCATTTCGCTCTGGACTGTAAACTCTTCAAGGTGTATAAAACATAAACACCAGTGCACGATACGAAGCTTATCTTTATGTAAAATGTCACATGTAATTACAAAAGGAAATATAAGACGAACATCATCAACAAAGGTAATAGTACATGAGACATTCCTACGTATTTTTGTTTTAAGGCAACGTTTTGATAACGTTGTGAATGTGCTGTGCAATAATTGTAGTTATATGCGACATTTGTCAAATTTTTCTGTACCATGAAGTGGTCACATTGTAAGAACGTTTTGTACGAGTATCATCCTCAGTTCTCCATCTGAAGATGGTCATACTCTATTGTTTTGTATTAAACTGCGGACCCAGAAACGACGAAGAGGCTTTCTCCCCGACGTAGCCTCGGTGGTACACAAGCCCACAACAGGCTACAGCAGTCCACTCACCCCTCCGCCGCCTCACACCGAACCCAGGGTTATTGTGTGGTTCGGCCCCCAGTGCCCCCCCCCTCCCCCTCCCCCCTCCCCCCTCCCCTCTCCCCTCTCCCACCCGGGAACGTCTCACACGAGACGACTGTAACCCCAATGTTTGCGTCGTAGAGTCATGATGGTGTAAGCATACGTGGAGAAAGTGTTTCCGCAGCAATCGCCGACATAGTGTAACTGAGGTGAAATAAGGGGAACCAGCCCGCATTCGCCGAGGCAGATGGAAAACCTCCTGAAAACCATCCATAGACTGGCCCGCACACCGGACCTCGACACTAATCCGCCGGGTGGATTCGTGCCGGGGACCGACTCGCCTTCCCGCCCGGAAAACAGTGCGTTAGACCACAGGGCTAACCGGGCGGGCTGGTTATCCCCTAAGGCAGGGGTTCCCAACAAAATTTTCTCGAAGACCCCCTCATCGAGCATGATTGGTACCTTGTCTTATCACAGTATCAAGTACCTAAAAGAGCCAAATTAAGTCTTTTTTATACGTTTTCTATTTTTGGTACTTAGAAAAATCATTGACATATTCATTACTGAAAAAATATTGAGCTTAAAACTTTTCCAATTTAGCCATCATTGTTACTGTTAAATTTTTGGTTATTGCTCAAAATCTGCTAGACGCAGAAGTTAGCTTCGCTAAAGCTCTGCTCATGCAGGAAGCGGCCAAAACAAAAAAAATCAGTTATCATACGAAATATATTTAATATATTTTTTTATTCTAATAGCACCTTGTGGACCCCTCTGGCATAGCTCGCGGTCCCCTGAGGGTCCGCGGACCACCTGTTGGGAATCACTGCTCTAAGGCATACTGTATGTAGGAGCCAACAGCCAGATTTCTTGTCGACTACCATTGACGCTTTCCGTTGCAGCTCAGGTTCCAAGGTCAGTAAAGGAAAGACGCGTCGAAGGATGGAAGAACTACGTTTTCACGGTCGTGCTGCTGCCTAGAAGTCACTGATCGCAAGCACGAATGCGTGACGTCGATTGGAACCGTTACTCAAAATACAGATATAGAGAGATATTAATTGTGTGCGTTGCAAAATGCCACACATTTTAGTGTCCAACATAATTAACTAGGACGAGGAAATAAAAGAATTTTAAAGTGAAATCCTGAAGCTACAAACATTCACCAAGAACGTTAGCGTTACTCTCAGAAATCATTTCATCGAGTCTTCTTTTCGACAAGTGACAGCCAAAGCAAAACCAGTCGATATGAAACAACTATGCAGCGACCAGCGACGTTAAGAGTCGCCCCGCTACGGAACTCAATAATGATGTATGGAAGGAGCAAAGGAAGAAAGATTAGAGTTTGACATCGTGTCGATATCGAGATCGTTAGAGGCGGAGCACAAACTCAGATTGAGGAAAGATGGGAGGAAAAGTGGTCGTGCCCTTTCAAAGGAACCATCCCGACATTTGCCTTAAGCGATGTAGGGAAATCACGGGAAACAAAGGTCAGGACTGCCGGGTGAGGATCTGAAACTTCGTCCTCCCGAATGCGAGTCCAATGTGCTAACGACTGCACTATCCTGGCGGCGGTAACAAGAATGAACTGCAACTGTCTAGCTGTCCGAGAAAGCAGGTTTCCTAGACACCCCATATTCGACGACTAGGCAGGATTCAACATATACACATTATTTTGGGTTAGATAGAGCAGCAATCAGTCGTAGAATTAAGTTGCTTTAATATGACATTTATAGTCACAACGCAGATCAGATCTATAAATGTCATATTAAAGCAACTTAATTCTGCGACTGATTGCTGCTCTATCTAACCCAACATAACCACAGTCGTTGCGTGCACCCACTCCATGGAGGGCAACCTGATACACACATTATTATTACTGCTTATTAACTTTTTATGTTACTAGGGTGGTGATTCTGTTACATAAAGTGGTTTACAAATGTGGTGTATGTTTTTTCCACTTTTCAGTGCTTCAGGTGTTCCGAGTATCTTGTTCTAAACTTTATGTCCTTTCACACGTATGCTGAATGACAGTCACTGAAGGTTAACTGACGTACGTCTGCGCAACTCCAAATAAATTCAGCAACGCAGTGTTTGTAGTCTCGCTTTTCATGGTCACTACGCGTCACCATAGATCACTCACATGCATTCTTCATATTTTTAATAGCAAAATCCGCATTGTAGCGCTCGTCTTCAAGCAAACAGGCGTTGTGGTATGCACCCCACTCTTGAAAGTTAAAACCAAACCTACTTCGTACATAGAATAAGTTATAACCCAACCTAACTAACCTTCTTGACGCCACCAAAAACTGACGGAGGAGATCGGATGCATTGTGACCAAGCTGTCGGCCGATTTTATTGGGCGACCTCTAGCCACTGTGAACGCGGCCTTACAGTGAGTACGTGTGTATGTGCTCACTTCTACTGAAAACAGAAGCGTCGCTCGAGGTCTCTCGGCATTCCCCTTGTTCTCGGCATCTTAGGCCCAGGCCCATCTAGACCAGGGGTTGCCAACAAAATTTTATCGAGGACCCCCTCATAGAGCACGATAAGTACCTTGTCATATCACAGTATCAAGTACCTAAAAAAGCCAAATTAAGAGTCTTTTTATACGTTTTCTATTTTTGGTACTTAGAAAAAACATTGACATATTCGTTATTGAAAAAATATTGAGCGGCCAAAACAAAAAATCAGTTATCATACGAAATATATTTAATATATCTTTTATTCTTGCAGACCCCTCTGGCGTAGCTCGCGGACCCCTGGGGGTCCGCGGACCACCAACGGGAACCACTGATCTAAACCATACCATTCCGGCCCTGAGAGGAGGAAGAAAAAGGTGATGATGATGATGATGATGATGATGATGATGATGATAAGGAGGAGGGGGAGGAGGCTTGAGGACTTCTGTAAGGGTGCGGTGTGAAGAAGACTTGGGTGAGGTGCGCCGTGCCGGCTGTGCTCGGCGCGGCGCTTACGTGGCCGGGGCGAACAGCTGTTGGTGGGCTGGGCGCAGGGCCGCTGGCGCTCAAGGTCCCCGCCACAGCTGATGGCGCTGCTCACTTTCGCCTCGTCACGTGGCGGGCGGCCTCTACGCTCCCGTACGTCTGTTGCTCCACACCGTTTCACACCGCCCAGCCGCCTAAATTCACACCAAACTACACCGGGTGCACGAAATAAACACACCACCCTGACACAAACACCACAATTACGGAGCTTGTATCCTCACCAAACTGTAATGCAATGACGTATTGTATTTCCGCATTACATTATATCATCTCCGGAAATGTCCCAAACATAAGACATTCTTTAAATCTTTGTAGTATCATATTACCGTAATATTATACCCACGGGATGAAACTCATACAGGGACTTCCGGTAACACGACTCTGGTTGAATACCAAACCATTCGGAGCGCTTCATTCTTATCGAGCCATCGTATCGCATTTTTGTTGACTGATTTTTAGTCTTCCATGTTTGTTTTCGTTTCATAGTTAAGAGAAGTTGGTTTGATCACATTGATCTTCTGATTACGACTTTGAATTGCATCGTAAATATGTTGCTCGTATTCTAAATGCGTTCCTCTCGCATCCGTAATATTCCCAGAATCAGGTTTGCATTCTGCAGCGGAGTGTGCGCTGATATGAAACTTCCTGGCACACTAAAACTGTGTGCCGAGCCGAGACTCGAACTCGGCGACGGCGTGAGTCGTGCTTGGGTAGCTCTGACGATACATCACTTGCCCTCGAAAGGCAGAGATCCCGAGTACGAGTCTCGGTCCGGCACACACTTTTAATCTGTTAAGGAGTTTCATCCGTAATATTAGGTGGGATAAATGTTCCTTATTTGTTTTTGTTTCATGTGAAAGAGAAGGTGCTTTCGTTGCCTGGTGTTCTTACGAAACTGTGTGTGAATTGCTCGATTTAAATATATTGTAAATATATTGTTCGTATTCTACGGTATTTATGTATGCATACGTACCGAGCGAGGTGGCGCACTGGTTAGCACAGTGGACTAGCATTCGTGAAGACGACGGTTCAAACCCGCGCCCAGCCATCCTGATTTATGTTTTCCGTGGTTTCCCTAAATTGCTTCAGGCAAATGACTAGATGGTTCCTTTGAAAGTGCACGTACGACATCCTTCCCTGATCCGATGGGATCGATGACCTCGCTGTTTGGTCCCCTCCCCCAGGTCAACCCACCAACCTCTGGAGCCGTTTTCTGTACTTTCTTGCATTTTAATGGAGAATTCTATTATAGCGGATTTTGTGGTATTTGTATTCAACTTTATTACGTCTTGTCACAGAATGAGTATTTAATTCTGCTTTGAGTGGTGTTGCTTCTTGACACTGAGTGCCATGCATTTTACACACATCAAAAAAGTTTTCCATCATCTCGGTTCCGAGAGTGCCGGAACCTGAACAGAAAATTGTAGTAGAGATCAACATAAACATATTTCCGCCCTTTTCATTGCTCATGAAAACTACACATTGAATGTTGTACCACCATACAGCGACACCTTCAGAGGTGGTGCTCCAGATCGCTGTACACAACGGTACCTCCAACACCCAGCAGCACGTCCTTTGCATTGATGCTTACCTGTATTCGTCGTGGCATACTATCCAGTGGTTAGTGGGTCACGTCGTCCATAAACAGCCCTTTTCAATCTATCCCAGGCGTGTTCGATAGAGTTCATGTCTGGAGAACACGCTGGCCACTCTAGTCGAGCGATGTCGTTATCCTGAAGGAAGTCATTCACAAGATGTAGAGGATGGGGGCGCGAGATGTCGTCCGTGAACACGAATGCCTCGCCAATGTGCTGCTGATATTGTTGCACCATCGGTCGGAGGATGGCATTCACGTACAGTACAACCGTTACGGTACCTTCCATGACCACCAGCGGCGTTGTTGTCAGGGTTCCTCCGAGCCATAATCCGTAGCTAGTGGTCATCCACTGCAGTAGTAGCCCTTGGGCGGCCTGAGCGAGGCATCTCATCGACAGTTCCTGTCTCTATGTATCGCCTCCATATCCGAACAACATCACTTTGGTTCACTTCGAGACGCCTTGTTGAGAGCCCTTCCTGGCACAAAGTAACAATGCGGACGCGATCGAACGGCGGTATTGACCGTCTAGGCATGGTTGAGCTACAGACGAGCCGTGTACCTCCTTCCTGGTGGAATGACTGGAACTGATCGGCTGTCGGACCCCCTCTGTCTAATAGGCGCTGCTCATACATGGTTGGTTACATCTTTGGGCGGGTTTAGTGACATCTCTGAACAGCCAAAGGGAGTGTGTCTGTGATACAATATCCACAGTCAAGGTCTATCTTCAGAAGTTCTGGGAACCAGGTGGATGCAAAACTTATTTTGATGTGAGTACATCGGCTTGCAGGATGTGGATGTAGACGCAGTTGAGTATGCTTTGTAGCCTTAGTGAGTAGTGCATTCTCCTTTGCAAATGCTAAAAATACGACAGAAGTTCCGCAATTATTTTTACACGTTATTAACCAGTACTACAAACAGTATATTTTAGCAGATGTCAGTGTAAGTTTCGGTGGCCCACATTAAATGCGAGAGTACGAAAAACATATGGGAACAAAAATAAAGTAGAATATCAGCAATATACTTGCAGTACATTTAAAACGAGCAGCTCGCACACGGGTTCGTGTGCAGTAACAAATGGACACGAATCCACAGAATAACCTATCAGGCGATGAAACTAGATGGTGTTTCATATGAAACAAAAACAAATATGGAATCATTTACTCCACGCAATATTACGGACGAGAGCAAAAATTAAGCAGAATACTAGCAACATATTTACACTACAATTCAAAGTGTGTAATACACACAAGAAGGTCGTAATCAGGAACATAATTTCCACTCGATAACAGCCACACAGTCGAAATTGCAATATTGGGTTTTACAAATAAACACATTTTGCCACCGGAGCCACCCATGCAGTAAACGTGAAAAATATTGTCATCTAGTACTTGTATTTCGCAAAGCAAGGATATTATCGCGTCATATTTTCTCTAATCCGAAGTTGACTGCCCTGCCACTCGGAGCGCTACTGTCGATCTCTGCTACGTATCGTAACGTGGGCTTTGCATTTCTGTATTTTGAAGTTTTGTGCTCATATCAAACCTTACCGAGTTGCAAACGGAAAATTTCTGGTGACTGATTACTATATTACGTATCTAACGACAGTTGCAAATCTTCTGTGGATAATTAGAGCTACTTCTTTTAAATTTATATCTGCCTCTGGGCATCATCCGTTGAGCCAGCCTCTAATGTATGACGTTAAAAAATTACTCTCTCTCTCTCTCTCTCTCTCTCTCTCTCTCTCTCTCACACACACACACACACACACACACACACACACCAATGCTTAGAATTTTCTGTCTGGAGTAAAAAATTAAAAATAAACATTTTATCATTTTTTGCTCAGCAGCTAAAAAGTTTTGTGTGTATTTGTATAACGCCACATCCTTAGTTGCAAACAAGGCCTTTGCACTAGTGAGTAATTGTCGTCCACACTTCACTACATGCTACAGTAAACGAGTTGTTTCTTACTATCTTCGGCGAGAACCGATGACGACATGGTTCGTGTCCTCCACTGAGCCGCACCCACACACAGGTGACAACAATGGCCGATGAAAGTGCTGTCTGAAGTTTACAAAGGGGTGCAACTTCGACACGATGCACTGCCTATGATATACGTCAGGACAGAGTCAAAGCACCACTATAAAGGAATGTTCAATTTGAAAAGTGCCGTCCCTTATGTCAGTATTAAAGACTCAGTTCCCTGTAATTTGGAGCTGCGCTTACTGGGATAGCTCTACGTGTGGAACCTGATCGTATTTCATTCTCCCTCGCGCACTGCCTTCTTCTCAGTGCCCATTCAATTACACTGTATCGATAGTTTTACCACGACGATATTGCTCTGCCACTCGTTCTGCTGTTTAATATACCAAGCACTTGCTGGTGTGATTGACTACATTGGTGTTAACGACAGCATACACAGTTTTTCAGAAAGTTTTGTCAACTGAATACAATAATGGAAGACTATCTAAATTTAGTGATATAGTGAAGAGGGCGCTGAATAAGATTTTAACCTAAGAAGATGTAATTTCTGAAGTCAATAAGCGCCTAGACAACAGTGTCAGTGAAAACAGTGGGTCAAGAAATACGTAACCAATATATTCATAGTAAAAGCTGTACGTATAATCCGGACTGACTTCTTCCAGTAGAGAAGGGTGGTAGAGGTTCTGTAATAACTTGGGCGATCGTATCATAGTTTTAAATTTTGCTTATGACCATATGAAAAGGAATGGTAAGGTTTTTGAAACTGTTTTAAGTGACAATAATCACTGTATATTATTGACATTATTCCCAGCAGAATTCAAATTTTTAAGATGGCAATGCTCTCTCTCACGCAACTGGGACTGCCCCGTACTATTTTCATGAACCGGAACGTGAAATAGTACTTCCGTAGGTTTTACAACCAGCTACACAATTCCGAAGACTGCAAGAGCTGACAAGTGCGACAATTGTCGCACCATCACCTTAACAGCTCATGCATCCAAGTTTCTGATAAGAATAATATACAGAAGATTGGAAATGAGAGTTGAGGAAGTGTTAGATGACGATCAGTTTGGCTTTAGAAAGGTAAAGGCACCAGAGGGGCAATTCTGACGCTACGGTTGATAATGGAAGCAAGACTAAAGAAAAATCGAGACATGTTCATAGGATCTGTCGAACTGGAAAAAGCGTTCGACAATGTGATGGCGTCCTCTTGGGTAAAATATTCCGGAGGTAAAATAGTCCCCCATTCAGATCTCCGGGCAGGGACTACTCAAGAGGATGTCGTTATCAGGAGAAAGAAAACTGGCGTTCTACGAATCGGAGCGTGGAATGTCAGATCACTTAATCGGGCAAGTAGGTTAGAAAATTTAAAAAGGGAAATGGATAGGTTAAAGTTAGATATAGTGGGAATTAGTGAAGTTCGGTGGCAGGAGGAACAAGACTTCTGGTCAGGTGACTACAGGGTTATAAACACAAAATCAAATAGGGGTAATGCAGGAGTAGGTTTAATAATGAATAGGAAAATAGGAATGGGGGTAAGATACTACAAACAGCATAGTGAACGCATTATTGTGGCCAAGATAGATACGAAGCCCACACCTACTACAGTAGTACAAGTTTATATGCCAACTAGCTCTGCAGATGACGAAGAAATTGAAGAAATGTATGATGAAATACAAGAAATTATTCAGATAGTGAAGAGTGACGAAAATTTAATAGTCATGTGTGACTGGAATTCGGTAGTAGGAAAAGGGATAGAAATAAACGTAGTAGGTGAATATGGAGTGGGGCTAAGAAATGAAAGAGGAAGCCGCCTGGTAGAATTTTGCACAGAGCACAACTTAATCATAGCTAACACTTGCTTTAAGAATCATGAAAGAAGGTTGTATACATGTAAGAACCCTGGAGATACTAAAAGGTATCAGATAGATTATATAATGGTAAGACAGAGATTTAGGAACCAGGTTTTAAATTGTAAGACATTTCCAGGGGCAGATGTGGACTCTGACCACAATCTATTGGTTATGACCTGTAGATTAAAACTGAAGAAACTGCAAAAAGTTGGGAACTTAAGGAGATGGGACCTGGATAAACTGAAAGAACCAGAGGTTGTACAGAGTTTCAGGGAGAGCATAAGGGAACAATTGACAGGAATGGGGGAAAGAAATACAGTAGAAGAAGAATGGGTAGCTTTGAGGGATGAAGTAGTGAAGGCAGCAGAGGATCAAGTAGGTAGAAAGACTAGGGCTAGTAGAAATCCTTGGGTAACAGAAGAAATATTGAATTTAATTGATGAAAGGAGAAAATATAAAAATGCAGTAAATGAAGCAGGCAAAAAGGAATACAAACGTCTCAAAAATGAGATCGACAGGAAGTGCAAAATGGCTAAGCAGGGATAGCTAGAGGACAAATGTAAGGATGTAGAGGCTTATCTCACTAGGGGTAAGAGAGATACTGCCTACAGGAAAATTAAAGAGACCTTTGGAGATAAGAGAACCACTTGTATGAACATCAAGAGCTCAGATGGAAACCCAGTTCTAAGCAAAGAATGGAAAGCAGAAAGGTGGAAGGAGTATATAGAGGGTCTATACAAGAGCGATGTACTTGACGACAATATTATGGAAATGGAAGAGGATGTAGATGAAGATGAAATGGGAGATACGATACTACGTGAAGAGTTTGACAGAGCACTGTAAGAACTGAGTCGAAACAAGGCCCCGGGAGTAGACAACATTCCATTGAAACTACTGACGGCCTTGGGAGAGCCAGTCCTGACAAAACTCTACCATTTGGTGAGCAAGATGTATGAAACAGGCGAAATACCCTCAGACTTCAAGAAGAATATAATAATTCCAATCCCAAAGAAAGCAGGTGTTGACAGATGTGAAAATTACCGAACTATCAGTTTAATAAGCCACAGCTGCAAAATACTAACACCAATTCTTTACAGACGAATGGAAAAACTAGTAGAAGCCGACCTCGGGGAAGATCAGTTTGGATACCGTAGAAATACTGGAACAAGTGAGGCAATACTGACCTTACGACTTATCTTAGAAGAAAGATTAAGGAAAGGCAAACCTACGTTTCTAGCATTTGTAGACTTAGAGAAAGCTTTTGACAATGTTGACTGGCATACTCTCTTTCAAATTCTAAAGGTGGCAGGGCTAAAATAGAGGGAGCGAAAGGCTATTTACAATTTGTACAGAAACCAGATGGCAGTTATAATAGTCGAGGGACATGAAAGAGAAGCAGTTGTTGGGAAGGGAGTAAGACAGGGTTATAGCCTCTCCCCGATGTTATTCAATCTGTATATTGAGCAAGCAGTAAAGGAAACAAAAGAAAAATTCGGAGTAGGTATTAAAATCCATGGAGAAGAAATAAAAACTTTGAGGTTCGCCGATGACATTGTAATTCTGTCAGAGACAGCAAAGGACTTGGAAGAGCAGTTGAACGGAATGGACAGTGTCTTGAAAGGAGGATATAAGGTGAACATCAACAAAAGCAAAACGAGGATAATGGAATGTAGTCGAATTAAGTCGGGTGATGCTGAGGGAATTAGATTAGGAAATGAGACACTTGAAGTAGTAAAGGAGTTTTGCTATTTGGGGAGCACAGTAATTGATGATGGTCGAAGTAGAGAGGATATAAAATGTAGACTGGCAATGGCAAGGAAAGTGTTTCTGAAGAAGAGAAATTTGTTAACATCGAGTATAGATTTAAATGTCAGGAAGTCGTTTCTGAAAGTATTTGTATGAAGTGTAGCCATGTATGGAGGTGAAACATGGACGATAAATAGTTTGGACAAGAAGAGAATAGAAGCTTTCTAAATGTGGTGCTACAGAAGAATGCTGAAGATTAGATGGGTAGATCACATAACTAATGAGGAAGTATTGAATAGGGTTGGGGAGAAGAGAAGTTTGTGGCGCAACTTGACCAGAAGAAGGGATCTGTTGGTAGGACATGTTCTGAGGCATCACCAATTTAGTATTGGAGGGCAGCGTGGAGGGTAAAAATCGTAGAGGGAGACCAAGAGATGAATACACTAAGCAGATTCAGAAGGATGTAGGTTGCAGTAGGTACTGGGAGATGAAGAATCTTGCACAGGATAGAGTAGCATGGAGAGCTGCATCAAACCAGTCTCAGGACTGAAGACCACAACAACAACATGTGAAATAGTGCAAGACGTTCGAAATTCTGAGAAAAGTAGGGTTAACCTATAGGGGGAGACGGGTCATATACAATATGTACAACAGCCAAGAGGGAATAATAAGAGTGGATGACCAAGAACGAAGTGCTCGTATTAAAAAGGGTGTAAGACAAGGATGTAGCCTTTCACCCCTACTGTTCAATCTGTACATCGAGGAAGTAATGACGGAAATAAAAGAAAGGTTCAGGAGTGGAATTAAAATTCAAGGTGAAAGGATATCAATGATACGATTCGCTGATAACATTGCTATCCTGAGTGAAAGTTAAAAAGAATTACATGATCTGCTGAATGGGATGAACAATCTATTGAGTACAGAATATAGTAAACTGAAGAAAGACGAAAGCAATGAGAAATTGCAGAAATGAGAACAGCGAGAAACTTAACATCTGGATTGATGGTCACTAAGTAGATGAAGCTAAGGAATTATACTAACTAGGCAGCAAAATAACGGAAGACGGACGGAGCAAGGAGGATATCAAAAGCGACTAGCACCGGTTCAAAAAAGGCTTTCCTGACCAAGAGAAGTCTACTAGTCTCAAGTATACGCCTTAATTTGAAGAAGAAATTTCTGAGAATGTACGTCTGGAGCACAGCACTGTATGGTAGAGAAACATGGAGTGCGGGAAAACCGGAACAGAAGATAATCGAAGCATCTGAGATGTGGTGCTACAGACGAATGTTGAAAATTAGATAGACTGATAAGGTAAGGAATGAGAAGGTTCTGCGCAGAACCGGAGAGGAATGTGGAAAACACTAACAAGGATAAGGGACAGGATGATAGGACATCTGATAAGACATCAGGGAGTGAGTCCCATAATACTAGAGGGAGCTGTAGAGCTGCTGAAGATAATAAAGGGAACATGAGTAACTAATGAGGTGCTCTGAATCGAATCGGGGAGAAAAAGAGTTGTGGCACAGTTTGACTAAAGGTACAGGTTGACGGGACACATCCTGAAACATTTTACTAATGAAAGAACGTGTAAATTGAGTGGAAGGGGTTGGGAGGATGGGGGGGGGGGGATAATAATTGTAGAGATAGGGTAAACAAGTTAAAATGGATTTACCGTGCAATAGACACATATGAAAATTGCACAAGTTAGACTAGTGTGGGGAGCTTCAGCAAATCAGTATTCATACCGATAATCATGACAACAAAAATAACATAGTTCATCTCTTGTGTGTGTGTGTGTGTGTGTGTGTGTGTGTAAATTCCTAAGGGAGCAAACTGCTGAGGTCATCGGCCCCTAGACTTACACACTACTTTAACTTAAGCTAAGAACAACAAACACACACATGCCCGAGGTAGGACTCGGACCTCAGGTGGGAGGAGCCGCGCAATCCGAGACATGGCACCTCTAACCGCGCGGACACTCCGCGCGGCTTTTAGGCTTGTTCTGCACTCATGCGTCACACATTCTTCGAAAGCCAATGAACATTCAGTAGTGTTCTAAGCTTTCTGCCGTGAATATCGTAGCTGGATGGAGCATTAAACGTGGTCGCAGCGAGTTATTTAGTGAAGTTTTGTTCCATTTGTTGCGAGTTGTCATCGCTGCTGATGGTGGTAAGAGAGAAATTCTCCGTAAGCATGCGAGACACATGATTTGCACGATACACGCTTTCTTCAAACGCAAAGCCCGTGCCGCAACTGTCCCTTGAAACCGGCAACAATACAATCCAGATCCATGACTCGACATGCGCGAACAGCCATCGTCCGGGAATCGGACTAATAGCACGTATGTGTGTCAACTATTTATAAACATAGCCAGTAATAAATGCATTGTCCTTATGGAACTCTTACGGTTTTTTTTTTACTTTATCTATTGAAATCCGTGTATGTTCGGGTTCAGAATTGTCATACTTGTACAGGACGTATAATCGAAAGGTGCGGAAAGGTGAGGAAGCGGGTAAGAAGACGAACACGGTATTTCTCCGACGCATTAATAGATATCAGCACCTCTCCAAGCAGATTCTGAGACTCAGGCGATGCGTTTCGAAGTTCTCCGAACCGGATTCGGGGCTTATTGTTCGGCGCGAGCAGTAGCAACAACTCACAGCGTAAGGTATTACTCGACTGTGGTAAGCTGTTTATGCTCTTCCGTGAACTTTTCTCAAGATGCAACTCGTAATTAAAGAACAATATATGGTTTAGGTATTCGACGATAAACGAGGCTAATAATAAAGTTCAAAACCGAAATGGTGGTGTGGAGTAAGATTGACGACTGACAGGGTGGATAAGATGACGAGACGTTCGCTAGTTTGTCATCTTACCAGACATATTTTGTTGGTTGGTTGGTTGGTTTGTGGGATTAAAGGGACCAGACTGCGACGGTCATCGGTCCCCTTTTCCAAAAAAATAAAAACCACCCAAAGAGAATAAAAATGAACAGCAGGAAAGACGTCAGACGACTCAGGATAAGAAATACTCCGACAGAGAACAGACAAAAATTAAAATCACACAGGGTGTGACGGTGGTTGGCCGACCATAGAGAAAAAAAAGGGAAAAGCCAACCACCGACAACACATTAAAAACTCAGTTTAAAAACCGTAGGCCAAAGGCCAGAATCAACACAAAACAATAAAATAATACAGAAACACTCAGATTAAATGATAAAATCCCCCTGCCCGAATAAAACGCAAAACTAAGCCAGCCATAGCAGGGTCATCTGTTAAAAGGGCAGGAAGCAGTGCGAGCCGTGCGAACGTCTGCCTGAGCACAGCTAAAAGCGGACACTCCAATAAAAGGTGGACCACAGATAAAACGGAGCCGCAGCGACACAAAGGTGGGTCCTCACGGCGCAATAAGTGGCCGTGCGTCAGCCGAGTGCGCCCAATGCGCAGCCGGCAGAGGACTCCTGGCGGGAGACGCGCAAGGAGGAGTGCCACACAGTCGTCGTCTCCTTGACGGCACGGAGTTTGTTACGGGTGGTCAGACCGCGCCATTCAGCGTCCCAGAGCGAGATAACTTTGCGGCGTAAGACCGCCCTCAAATCAGTCTCCGGAAGGCCAATGTCTAGAGTGGGTTCACTGGTGGCCTGTTTGGCCAGGCGGTCAACATGTTCATTGCCCAGGATACCAACATGACCGGGGGTCCACACAAAACCACAGGGCGGCCGCAACGGGCAAGAGTATGCAGGGACTCCGGGATAGCCATCACCAGACGGGAACGAGGGAAACACTGGTCGAGAGCTCGTAAACCGCTCAGGGAATCGCTACAGATAAAGAAGGACTCCCTGAGCAGGAGCGGATGTACGCTAGGGCTCTGAAGATAGCAACCAGCTCAGCAGAGTAAACGCTGCAGCCAGCCGGCAAGGAACGTTGTTCGGAATGGACCCCTAGAGTTAGCGCATAACCGACACGACCAGCAACCAACGAGCCGTCAGTGTAAACAATGCCAGAGCCCTGATACGTGGCTAAGATGGAATAAAAGCGGCGGCGGAAGGCCTCTGGAGGGATTGAGTCCTTCGGGCCCTGTGCCAGTTCCAGCTCAAGGCGAGGGCGAGGCACACACCACGGGGGTGCACGCAGAGGTGCCCGGAAAGGAGGCGCAAGAGGTAAAGCCCCAAGCCCAGAGAGAAGCTCTTTGACGCGGACCGCGATCCTACAACCTGACCGGGGCCGACGTGCAGGCAGATGGACGACCGATTGCGTTGAAGTCGCCCAGTAATAAGAAAGGTGGCGGCAATTGGGCTATCAGCGCAGCCAGGACATGCTGCGCGACATCACCATCCAGTGGAAGGTAAAGACTGCAGACGGTAACAGCCTGTGGCGTCCACACCCGAACAGTGACAGCCTCTAAAGCTGTTTGTAGTGGGATAGACTCGCTGTGAAGAGAGTTAAGGACATATATGCAGACGCCACCAGACACCCTTTCATAAGCTGCCCGGTTCGTATAACAACCCCGATAGCCACGGAGGGCGGGGGTTCGCATTGCTGGAAAGCAAGTTTCCTGAAGAGCAATACAGAAGAAAGGGTGAAGGCTGATAAGCTGTCGGAGCTCAGCTAGATGGTGGAAGAAACCGCTGCAGTTCCACTGGAGGATGGGATTGTCCATGGCTGAGAAAGGCGTGACGGGACTGGGAAGGCAGATTACGCCTCTGGGTCACCTGCTGCCTCCGATGGAGCACCCGTGCAACTGCTATCCATTGCATCTGAGGGACCGGCGAGATCGAGGTCCTCAGCGGACGCAAGAATCTCCACCTCATCCTCAGACGCAGAGCTTGTAGGTAGCGGTGGAGTAGGTGCCACCGCAGGTGCCTTGGTCTTACGGGTCTTCAATGTCGTTTTCTCTCGCTGTTCCTTTGGTTGTCGTTGTTGAGAGGGCTTATTGGAGTCAGTCTCCGGGACCGAAGATGATCGCGAAGCTCGACGACCAGCGACCTGTGGCTTCTTCAGCCACTGGTTGGTGTCTGCTGTGCCGCTGGTGGGAACCTGGGAAGGGAGTGACCCAAGGGATCCCTTCCGAGCGAGAGAAGCCGAAGAAGACTTACGCTTCTCCGGCTTCGAAGTGGGGACTGGTGTCCCCGTTGGTTTAGTGGGTGCTGCTCCCGAGGTAGATGGTGTGGGAGCAACAGCGAGAGAAGGGGCCCCCATCATCAAGGGGGCAGGTGAGGTCCACTGACTCTGAGAGCTGACTGTTTGTGGTGCAGCTAAAGGAACTGGAGCAAGAGTGACAGTTGAGGCATAAGATGCCATCATGCGCACGGGATGTAGCCGTTCAAATTTCCGCTTAGTCTCAGTGTAAGTCAGTCGGTCCAGGGTCTTATATTCCATGATTTTGCGTTCTTTCTGTAAGATCCTGCAGTCTGGCGAGCAAGGTGAATGAGGCTCTCCACAGTTGACACAGATGGGAGGAGGAGCACATGGAGTATCGGGATGAGATGGACGTCCGCAATCTCGACGTGTGAGGCTGGAAGTGCAGCGGGAAGACATATGGCCGAACTTCCAGCACTTAAAGCACCGCATCGGGGGAGGGATATAGGGCTTGACGTCACAACGGTAGACCATCACCTTGACCTTCTCCGGTATTGTATCACCCTCGAAGGCCAAGATGAAGGCACCGGTAGCAACCTGATTGTCCCTCGGACCCCGATGAATGCGCCGGACAAAATGAACACCTATATGCTCTAAGTTGGCGCGCAGCTCGTCATCAGACTGCAAAAGTAGGTCCCTATGGAAAATAACACCCTGGACCATATTTAAACTCTTATGTGGTGTGATGGTAACGTTAACATCCCCCAACTTGTCACAAGCAAGTAACCTGCGTGACTGGGCGGAGGATGCCGTTTTTATCAAAACTGACCCAGAGCGCATTTTGGACAAGCCCTCTACCTCCCCAAACTTGTCCTCTAAATGCTCTACAAAGAACTGAGGCTTCACGGATACAAAGGATTCCCCATCGGCTCTGGTACAGACGAGATACCTGGGCGAATACGTGTCACTGTCATTCATTGCCTTTCGTTCCTCCCATGGTGTGGCCAGGGATGGGAACGATTTGGGGTCATAAACGTTACCTTTAAAATGAGCCCTAGAACTCTTAGAGACTGCTGGTGGCTGGCCACCAGCAAGAGATGATGTGCCACGCTTCATTGCGTGTCATCCACCCTGATGCCACCTACTCCGACCAAGGGCCCTCCCCATGGGCGCCACCCAGCCACAGCAAGGGCCACCTGGCAGGATGGCCATTGCCGGGAGTCCTGATGCCCCAGGGAGATGGGCATCTACTCCTTGGCATACATGGTTAGTAAACGGCGCAGGCATCAGTAGAGCGATCCCTGTGTTGTCAGGGAGCTACAACCAACAGGGTACATGGCGGCCCCACCACAATGGATTGGCTACCGTGCTGGATCTTAGGTGCAAAAATGTATGAGGTCGTCGTCGCAGCGAAAAACAACACTGCACAATGCAGCGTGGAAATCGCACCCATGGACGTATCCTCGCCCAAGAGATGGAAAACGAGCTGGACACCATTGCAACGACGAGAAAGCCGGCTAAAGGTCTCAATGCACGACAGATACAGTGCACCATGTAAGGCGCCCTTCCCCAATTGGCTCGCTCTTCGGAACAATCTAGAAAGATGGAGGTCAAACCCGAGAGGGGACCATCACATAAGGCCGAAACATTTGAGACTCCTTTTGGTCGCCTCTTACGACAGGCAGGAATACCGCGTGCCTAGTCTAACCCCCTAACCCGCAGGGGGGGGGGGGTCATATTTTGTTGAAGCCATTTTTTTATTCATAGATTCTGTCGTTATTTATTAACTGATTTTTAAACTGAATTTTAGATGCAGAATTATTTTGAGATTTTGTATCCTAATGTAGTATGACTGTTCATCTACTAATGTTTTAGATTTTATAAACGTAATGCCACGAAATTACACCAGAAAAAGTGACAGGGGTAACTGGTATATGAAAGCTGCTGTTGCTGAAGTAAGATATAAAACCTCTATTGTAAATGCAGCACCAAAGAAACATAACGTGCCATAGCCAACACTACGGAGATATTTGAAACAGAGATGTGACCTCAACGGGAAAGTCGTTAGTGGGCTATTGCAGCAAAATTTTTTAAAGAAATGTCTCAACAAATAATTCCGTTTTTTAAGCTATGAATGAATTTTTTATTTGTTTTAGGGGTATCCTCGTAACTAAGGAAGATTTGAACACTCATTTAATGACCATCAGATAGAAGAATTGAGACGATATGTAATTGATTTGGACAAAAGAGCATTCGGGATAACAGATAACAGTTTGGGAAACTGTTTTTTTCGTATGAATAAAAACTAGTAGGAGTAAGCCATAGTTTCACTAAAGATAAGAAAGCTGGAAAATACTTTATTAAGTCTTTTCCAAACATCTGCAAACTAAATCTGAGAGAGCCAGAGGCAATGTGAGTATCTCGTCTCATGACTGTCAGACGAGCTAATACGGCGAAATTATGTGAAACACTTAAAGAACTTAGACCGAAATATTTGTTCGAAGCCCAGCATATCTACAACATCGATGAAACGGTGTTTTCCACAGTGTCAACGAAAATTCCTGAAGTCATCTGACCCATTGGTTCCCGCCGTGTGATTAAAGTTTCTTCTGCTGAAAGAGAAGTAACAGTCACAACTTCGTGAGGTATGTGTGCTACTGGAACTTACATTCCACCTTTTCTTGTCTTTCCCAGGGCAAAGGTGAATCCTGACTTTTTTTAATATGGGACAACCCCGCAGACACCACTGGAGTGTCTCCTGAACCAGGATAGATGGCTGATAAAAATTTTCTTTAGTTCTTGGAACATTTTTACCAGCCATGCTCAACCAAGGTCACGCTCAACCAAGGAAACAAAATCCAGTCCTAATTATAATGGACAATCACGCATCACATGTCACTTTAGAGTCCATTCACTTTTGTAGAAATAATGGGATATATGTACTAAGATTTCCATCTCATACAAGCCACAGGTTGCAGCCACTCGATGTGTCTTTTTGTGGTCCACTGAAGACTGCCTGTTGTCAAGGCTGCCAAGGTTACTTAGTGTCTAACGCAGGAGCCGTGAATACAATCCGAGAGATAGCCGTAATATTTGGCAAAGCATACCTTAGAGTGAATACTATACAGACTGCTGTGAACGGGGTCAGAGCCAGTGGCATTGGGCCTCTAGACAGATGAAGACTTTCAAGCCACGTACACCACTGATCTTGATGAAAACATCAACAGGTTGCTCCTGCCACAGGTCAGCGGCTCCTCAGTCCTTCTTCTAGACCCACAATGCCAGCAACCTCACCTCCACAGCATACCACTTCCTGAGCTGGTCCTCCACAGCCATCAAATTCCTCGACACTTCCTCCGCAGCTCCCCACTTGCTCAGCTCTTCCTCCACTTCCGAGGCCCAGCAAAGAAACAGCCAGGAAACTACCTTCTTACTTTATTTCTGCAAGTCCTGTGAAAGTAGTTCTAGAAGACAAGAAGGAATAAAAAGAGCTGCTAGAACTGAGAAGACAGGACAGGTTGAAAATAAAATCTAAAACATTAGCTTCAAAGAAATCCAAGTGTTCTAAAGGATTGAAAACACCTAAAAAAGTAAAGAAAACTGAAAAGTACCAACTGGACTACTCATCATCTGATGAGTCATCGCAAGAAATTTCTTATTGAGGACGGCACCTCCGATATTGAAGCAATATTTGAAGAAGTTGGAAAAGACTACATTATTCTCGGAGAAATGGAAAGGAGGAGTTGTGGTATCAGTGTTCCATGTGCATATCTTGGGCAAATGGTGCATGTTCTAGCTGGGATGATGGCGAAACGAAATGACAGCTACAAATTCCTGCCTAGTTAATGTTATTCTAAATTTTTGTTGTGACTGATATTTCAAAATTGAGATTCATTATGAGCAATCTGTTATTGTATTTTTAGTGTTTCATCTTTGACTTTTATGCCTCATGCCACAAGCTAGTAAGTGAAACTGTTTCTCGTTCACAGAAAATAAAATTTTTCTCTCTTAATGTGAACGTTTATATATTCGTCATCTTACCCTTTAGGTGAGGTAAGATGAAAATTACACTTTTTTGGAAAAATATTTTTCATACCTCGAGAAGGGATAAAAGCATTTAAATATTTTTTATTGAACATAAAACGTTAAAATAACTGTCCCTTTAAATTTTACGTTGTAAACCACTTACTAAATCGCACGAAAAATTATGAAGCTTAAGTTCGTCACCTGACCCCACATTCCCCTACACGGATCCGCAAATGAGCCACTTGTGAGATAACTGCGAATATGTGCCTACGAGGCGCCACTGACTACAATATGAAATACTGTCCTGGTCAGTTCAGATGTATTGGAAATGTAACTTACTGATCAAGTTCCCATCTAATTACGCGAAAATTTTAGTTCACGGGGAACAGACGAAAACGAACTATTGGATTACGCTTTTGGCCACCAGCATAACACTGGTGGCAGTCTTTGTAGCTAAGTATTCGTTGGAAGAGTGCGGTAGGTTGCCTGGAAGTCTCCCGGGTCTCTCTGCAGCCAGATAGTGCCACGTCTTTTTTTTCTTACGAGTCCGATGTTGCTGCGCTAACGGCGGTAAGCAGTAACGCTGGGTCCGGAGCAGAGCAGCTGTGACTCTATAGCAAGGCTGGCGGCCAGCGAACAGGTTCAGTTACCTCACAGCGGGCGCTACCAAAACAGGAGCCGCGCGGGCTCACCTGTCACCGCTAACGAGCTCTCCTGCAGCCCTCGCCGCTTCTTGACCTTCTAGCGACACAAACATCTCGCCCGTCCCCTTGTCTCTCTACTTTCAGCCAGGACACATTTTGTGCGTATTTTGTACTTCAACGGTGTACCAGTTGCTCGGTCGTGAAATAACTCGCCTACATTTTACAGAAAGAACTACCGATTACTGGTAACTGAAATTACTCTTTGCTAATCTGTATCAGCCTACAGTACAGACGATAAAAAATGCGCCTTGCTCCACAACTGATTAGTACCACACTGGAACCAGGTGAGACGAAGTAAAAAGTGAGTTCTCTGATCCTAGACGCTGCACGGCTGGGACTCTTTCTCCTGTTACTGAGCGAAGTGACCCGAGTGGTCGAGACCCAAGAGTGGTACTCCAGAGGAGTGGAGTGAAAATCCTCGTCCGCGAACAGGGTGGCTGTTTCAGCAAGGCTACTGCAATTTCCTTCCCCGTCTTCCTGAAACTGAGCTGCTGCTCTATCTGTAAGGTCAGTGAGGCGATGGACTGCAGCCTTGGCATGTGCGAAGCGTCACAGGCTCTCACGTATCGTGTTGTTTTGTAGGGCGGGCAACCACAGCCAAACTTCGACAATTTTTCAAAGAAAACTTCGCACTGGCTGTACGAATGATTTTTATTAAATCTGCGACCGGTTTCGCACCACTTATCGGTGAATCCTCAGGCAATATACTCTATTTGTAACATAATAACGTTGAACATTGCCCTGTAGCCACTCCCCACCATTCACGTCCAATATACCGTCATCTGGTGGAAGCGGTAGTTAAAATTTAAAAATCTTTTATAAAAATGTTTTAAATGATGGGAGCGGCAATGAGCGTGCAAGTCTGCGTGAGCACTTTCCGGCTGTCGGCCAGTCAGTCAAGCTGTGTCTGCTACCGCTCGGCCATTGCCGCTCCCATAATTTAAGAAATTTTTAAAAAAGATTTTTAAATTTTAACTACCGCTTCCACCAGATGACGGTATATTGGACGTGAATGGTGGGGAGTGGCTACAGAGCAATGTTCAACGTTACTATGTTATAAATAGCGTATATTGCCTGAGGATGCACCGATAAGTGGTGCGAAACCGGTCGCAGATTTAATAAAAATCATTCGTACAGCCAGTGCGGAATTTTCTTTGAAAAAATCTCACGTATCTCTTCGCGCTCCCCCCCCCCTTCCCGCCCCCTTCACAAGTACGGGGACAAACGTGTCCGGCTTGAGTGACTCTTCCTCTACTTAAAATATGTTTTTTCTTTGTGAATAGGAAATATTAAATGTATGAAAAGAAATTCTACGGGGACTGTTCAATAACTAAGGCAATATATTTTTCTTTCTGCCAATTTCGATCGAAAAAATGTGGAATTTTTTGTGGGACATCGTGGAATATTCCAGCTTCAGCCCCTATGGTTTCATGAAGTTCCCATATGCGTTGTAAGTAGCCTTCAAAACGGCGTCAGTAACGTAGGTGCATTCCAAGCAGAGAGTTGCCACTGAGTTTCTTTTGGCGGGAAACCAGAGCATCGCTGATGTTCATAGGCGCTTGCAGTTTTGCAGTGTGCCTACGGAGACCTGGTAGTGAACAGAAGCACGGTGAGTCGTTGGGCGAGGCGTCTGTCATCATCCCAACACTGTCGTGAAAACATGTCCGATCTCCCCCATGCTGGCCGGTCGCACACAGCTGTGACTCCTGCAATGTTGGAAGGTGTGGACATTCTCAATCGAGGCGATCGACAGATCACAATCAAACACCTCGCTACACAACTGGATGTCTCTGTCGGTAGTGCTGACACACTCGTCCACCGTTGGGGGCACTCAGAGGTGTGTGTCCGCCGGGTTCCTCGCTGCCTAAAAGAGAATCACAAAGAGCAACGACGATCACAGCTACGGTAAGCTGGGACCCTGAAGGGCTTATTCTGTTTGATTTCCTCCCCTCTGGTGCAATTCGGAAGAGTATTGTGCTGCCCTCAGGTAATTGAAAAAACGACTTCAGCGTGTTCGTCGCCACAAAAATGCAAATGAACTCCTTGAGAATGCAAAGCCGCACACAAGTCTGCCCACCTGAGAGGATATCACAAAACATCACTGTCTGTTCTTCCTCATCCACCCAACAGCCCGGATTTCGCACCTTCCGACTTACATCTGTTTGGTCCAATGAACACTGCACTCCGCGGGAAGGAGTACGTGGGTGATGGGGGGCGAGGGGTTACTCATGCAGCAAGACGTTGGCTCCGTCGTGTGGTCATACAGATCCTCCCACTAAGGTGACGTAAGGCCGTCGCATTGAACGGAGAGGTTTTTTAGCCAAAAGGGCGAGTAATAATATGGTGATTGGAATTTTGAATCAAACGAACCAGCTTTCAGAAAAAATATGGTGCATTACTTATTGAATACCCCTCGTATTAATACAATGATAAGTATCTATGGATGTCCGTGACACAGAGGTGAAATAGAAACGTAAAGAGAGACATAATCCTTTTACTCCAATATTTACTCTGCAGGACACTGTAATCCGCGTAACAAGACATGGTGTACGTATGCTTGAATCAGTTATTAACTAGGAACGATTAAAATATTTCAAACACTCTAGAGGAAATTAAAGCGTAATTCGTCATCCCCACGTAGCAAATGCTCATTTCATATAGATGCTAGTGCAGGTCTAGAACTCATTGGATAGCAATAACTAATATAACAACAATACTAATAGTAAACTGCGAGATAATGTGCTATCTCACTAGACTGCACTACCCTTCTTGCAATACAAAATGATTTAGCCCTTTAAGTGCTCTGGACGTGTTAACGCGCGCGTCTCCGTACCTGTCCCTGTGAGCTCTGAACGTGTTTACGCGCACCTGCTGATACTCTGAACATGTCTACGCGTAGAAGAGAAGGACTGGTGGCGCGCGTAAGCCGGCTACGGTGGCCGAGCGGTTCTAGGCGCTTCAGTCCGGAACCGCGCGACTGCTACGATCGCAGGTTCGAATCCTGCCTCGAGCATGGATGTGTGTGATGTCCTTAGGTTAGTTAGGTTTACGTAGTTCTAAGTTCTAGGGGACTGATGACGTCCGATGTTAAGTCCCATAGTGCTCAGAGCCATTTGAATCATTTGGCGCGCGTAAACACGTTCAGAGTACACAGGGACAGGTACGAAGGCGGGCGCGTTAACACGTCCAGAGCACTTAAAGGGTTAATAATAACAACAAATTATTATTATCATTGTTTTTGCTATTATTAACGGGATTCGTATTACAAGAAGCGCTGTGCAATTTGGTGACATATCGCAACATCTCGCATGTGCTTCTCATACGAAACTCGGAATGTTGAATAAAGCTAATCTTCATGCTTAAAGTACGGCAGTAGCGTGTATAGTAATTGTCTTCTGTATGGTGTCTAAACGCAGTTACCGTGGAAATGCAGATGCAGGCAAATATTACTTGTGTGTCTTGGGAAGTGTCATGCGCTGTAGTGTCCGACGTAACTGACTAGGAACAGAAGGTACTTTTGCGAATACTTGGATGTAACCCACATATTTTACTGTAGTGTTGAAAGCCTTACGAAAAGGATCGCTTGTCTGTCGGTCAGCTGCTCTGTCCAGTTCACGACTAGAGACACAGCTCGCTCTACTCTACAATACAGGTTTACTTTCACCTTTGTTGATCCAGTGGCTGTATACAGCCCTTTCCTGTGGCCAAACGAATCTTGGAAAAGGGGTTTTAAAAAATAAGAACTATGAAAATCATAAAGGTGGACCAAATGTTTTGAGCGATTTATATATCACAATCTCACAGCATCCATATTACAATTAGTACTGTTCACAAAACTTTATTCGATCTTTAATCAGTTTCAGACTATTTCCATGTCTCTTCAAATCCTCCTTGTTAAAAAATTATACGAACGACATTAATAAAATTTCTCGTACCCTTATGCTAAAAAAAAGTCGCTCCTTAGGGCGACCAGTGTTCGGCTCCTGAAGGCCATAATATTTACTGAAGCCTACTGACACCAGCCTGCCTCGGGATTTTCCTTAACAAAATTGCCACGGCACAAGATCCCCGTCTTACACATTAATTTCGTAGGTTGTTTCGTTGATTCCTTAGGTAAATGCCACACTACAAATCCATGTGGGTTATATTATAAACTGCCTTGTCACGGCCCGCGCGGCTCTCCCCGTCGGAGGTTCGAGTCCTCGCTCGGGCATGGGTGCGTGTGTTGTCCTTAGCGTACGTTAGATTAATTGGTGCGTAAGCTTAGGGACCGATGACCTCAGCAGTTTGGTCTCATAAGACCTTACCAAAAAACTATATTATAAATCCACAAGTCCGTGATTCAGATTCCAAGCTAAATTACGCTGTTATTTTTTCCACTCTCCACGTTAGTCTATACTATGCATGCCTTTTCATCCCTGTATAGCTAGTGCACAACACTCCACGCCTTTTCATCTCTGCATAGCATCTACACCGTACTCCAACTAGACGCATTTACAGTAATCGAGTCTTAGTCTCTCTCTACAGCACCCCCTCTCCCCCAACATACAACACTAACTTCCCTCCAGTACCATATGAACTATTCATTGACGCCTCAGAATGTGTGTCACATCAACTAATCCATTCTGTTACTCAAGTGGTGCCATAATTTTCTTTTCTCCCTGATTCGATTCAGTACCTCACCATTAGTTATGTGCTCTACCAATATTACCTATTGCATTCTTCTGTAGATCCATACTGATAAACAGGGGTAGCCAAGATTTCGGCTCGCGGGCCGTGCCCAGGCCCTGGTGCCAAAGCAGTGTCTCGCTTCACATTTCCCCCACTGTAATGCCGTGCTGTCTGAGCGCGAGGAGGGGGACGAGGGGAAAACAGCGAACGCGCCACATTTAAATGACAGTACAGTACTACTGTATGTGACTTGGTTTTATATTTCACGTTTCTCAAAAGCGTAGATCATAAACAAAACAAGGGTTCAATATTAATCAATTATTTTTGGCGCGCTGGAGACATAATATAACTTTAATCTGGTACAAACTGTCGGCATACGGTCAGAGACAGATAATTTCAGAGAGTTTCTCACTCTAGTTGCGACGAAATAAATGATTTATTTAGTTTCGCAATCTGAAAAAGGTCTTTCGCACAAATATGTCGATCGAAGTATATAACACTTTTGCAACCTCATTTTGAAGACTTGGAAAATCTACCTGAGAAAATCAATGTAGACTTCCTGGACAGTTTTAACGTAAAAGTATTTGTAATTAAAACTGGGATTACCTTGCATGTCACTCAGTTACATCTGTACATACACAGAAGCGCTTTCAATTGAAACAGCAAATGCTGTCGAAAACACTTTGCCATAAGGTGTCGCTTCTACAACGCGATTCTCTTTTTAAATGCATCCCATCAAATCAGAAAGAAGTTACCTTGCAGTGTCTTACTGTGGACACTTGCAGGCAATCCACTTAAAATGCGAAGTCTGCAATCCATTCCGGATCTTCTAATTTTCGTTCCTGCCATTCTTTTTCCTTCATAAATTCGACAATACCGAGATTTAATTCTAAAAATCGTAGCAAGCAGGCCACTTGGCTTAAGCAGTGCACTTTGCAGTAATATATGAAGACTCCACACTACTCGTTCATTTCCATTGAAAACTTTCAACTGAAACCAGAATAATAGGTGCCACTTCAGAAATTTTATTACTCGTACCGCCAATTTCTTCAAGTGCTTCATGCCTCCAGATTTAGCACAAAATGCTTCTTGATGTACAGAAAAACGTTTCCCGTCTGTCGATAGTTGTAATGTTTTTGCTCTTTCAATGTCATCTAAAAGCTTAAATTATTTCTGGACTGTGACGATAGATCGCTAGACTGCTTCTTTTTGTGCAAACAGCCACTCGACCTGTGGACGTCCTTCGTGCCAAGAACAAGCTGTGGACGGTAAACAGCGCTGACACCACGATTCTGCTGAACTCGGAGAGTCGTGCCGAACACAAGACGCCGCACCGCAATGCTGAATGAACTGTCACGCTGTTCCCGTCCGCAGCTCGCGGTATAGTGGCTAGCGTTGCTGCCTGTGGATCACGGGATACCGGGTTCGATTCCCGGCCGAGTCGGGGATTTTCTCCGGCCGGGGACTGGGTGTTTGTGTTGTTATCATCATTCGAGCCGTGGCGAGACTGGAAATGGAAAAATTGGGAACTTGTACGGGCACTGATGACCACGATGTTGAGCGCTCTACAAACCAACATCATCATCGTTATCGTCATCCTCATCATCAGGCTATTCCGGGTCTTCCGAGATGGACCGAGTATAGCCGTGTGACAGGCTGGGCCTTTGGCCCGCGCGCGCTGTACTCCTCAAGTCTGCCACGCCGTGGCCGGTCCAAGTCTGAAAGCTTCATTTCGCCTTTCGTCTGTACTGTCTATCGTCCACGTTTCACACCACAGAAGGTTACACTTCACACAAATACCCTCAGAAAAGATTTCCGGATATTTAAATTTATTTTCCTCTTTTCATAAATGCCTTTAGTGCTATAGCCAGTCTGCATCTTATACTTTCTCTACTTTGGCCATCATCAGTTAACTTGCTATCCAAATAGCAAAACTCATCTACTAAATTTACTTTCTCATTTCCTTATCTAATTCCTTCTGCATCTCTTGATTTAATTTAACTAGATTCCACTATCGTTGTTTCACTTGTAGTTAATGTTCATCTTATACCCTCTTTTCAAGACACTATCCATTTAATTCAACTGCTCTTCCAAGCCTTCTAGTACCTCTGACAATTACAATGTCATCAGCAAACCTCATACGATGGCTGTTCAATAAGTTCAAATGGCTCTGAGCACTATGGGACTTAACATCTGAGGTCATCAGTCCCCTAGAACTTAGAACTACTTAAACCTAACTAACCTAAGGACATCACACACATCCATGCCCGAGGCAGGATTCGAACCTGCGACCATAGCGGTCGCGCGTTTCCAGACAAGCGCCTAGAACCGCTCGGCCACTCCGGCTGGCTGTTCAATAAGTAATGCAACATATTTTTCTTTCTGGAAGCAAGTTTGTTTTATTCAGCATTCCAACACACCATATTGTTCTCCATTCTTTTGGCTTCAAAACCCTATTTTTCAACATAATTTCCGTTCAGTGCGGTGGCCTTGCGCCATCTTACTGGGAGGTCCTCTATGCCCACGTGGTACCGCTCTATTAGTCGATGTCGGAGCCATCGTGTTGCTACGTCAATAAAGCCCCCCTCCCCGCCCCCCCCCCCTCCCGTGCAGCGATGTGCATGTTTTATTGGACAAAACAGAATGGAAGTCGGAAGATGAGATATGTGGGTTGTAGAGTAGATGTGAAAGAACAGTGCAATGAAGTTTTGTTGGCTTCTCTCGGGTACGCAGACTTGTGTGAGGCCTTTGCTTGTCATGGAGAAGGAGAAGTTTCATTTGTGGCGACGAAAACGCTGAAGTCGTTTCTTCAGTGTCCTGAGGGTAGCACAATACACTTCCGAGTTGATCATTGCATTACGAGGGAGGACATGAAACAGAATAAACCCTTCAGAGTCACAGAAAACCGTCGCCATGACTTTTCCCGGCTGAGGCCGGAGGAGAAACGATGTGACGCCACTCCATGGATTGTAGTTTTGTTTCCGGTTCGAAGTGATGACAATGTTCTAGAAAAAATTATCACGACTAGCCTCGTAACACGCACGCAATTCCGCACAGATGGTCGTTCTTTGCTCTTAATGGTCTTATCTTAGGCGGCGAGGAAGCCAATGGGCACGCAGCTTTGAGTACCGCTACTGGGGGACGAGTGTGTCAGCACTACCACCAGAGGTGTTTGTTTGTGATCCGTCTGTCACTTCGAATGAGATTGTCCGCACGTTGTAGTATCGCAGGAAGCATAGCTGTGTGGCCGGCCGGCGCGGGAGACTAGACAGGTTTGCGCTACCTTGTTGTGATGATGACAGTCGCCTTGCCGAATGACTCACCGTGCTTTTGTTCACTGCTAGGTCTCCGCAGACATACTGCAACCGCCTACGAACGTCTGCGATGGTCTGGTTTTCTGTTAAAAGAAGCTCAATGAGAGCTCTCTGCTTGGAACGCACCTTCAATACAGGACCCATTTTGAAGGCTACGCATAGCACCGACACATATCGTAACTTCATGAAACTATAGGCTCTGAAGCGGGAATATTCCACGATGGCCGGCCGCGATGGTCTAGCGGTTCTAGGCGCTCAGTCAGGAACCGCGCGACTGCTACGTCGCAGGTTCGAATCCTGCCTCGGGCATGGATGTGTGTGATGTCCTTAGGTTAGTTAGGTTTAAGTAGTTCTAAGTTCTAGGGGACTTATGACCACAGCTGTTGAGTCCCATAGTGCTCAGAGCCATTTGAACCATTTTTTCCACGATGTTCCACAACAAATTAATCGTTTTTTCTACCGAAACTGATCGAGAAAAAATTGTGTTGAATTTCTCATTGAACGCTCCTCTAGTTTTTATTTCTTCTTCCTCAGTTTTAATTCCCTTTTCAAATTTCTCCTTGTTTTTCTTTACATACTGATCAATATGCAGATTGAATAACAACCCCGTCTCACTACCTTCTCAACCACTGCTTCACCTTCATGTCCTTCAACTCTTATAACTGCAATCTAGTTTCTGCACAAGTTGTAAATAACCCTTTGCTCTCTGTATTTCTACCCTGCTGCCTACAGAATTTCAAAGAGCGTACTCCTGTCGACACTGTGAAAAGCTTTCTCTAAATGTGCAAGTGCCACGAGCGTAAGTTTGCCTTTCTTCAGTCTATCTGCTAAGACACATCGTAGTGTTTGTATGGACTTGCGTGTTCCTACATTTATTCGGAATTCAAACTGATCTTCCCATGGGACGTTTTATTCGAATTAGTCTTTACTACCAACTCCTAAATATATTTACTATCTCCCTCGAAATACCCTGCATTTGCCTGAGAGAAATTCATTACCATGGCAGCGACAGTAGTACCGTACCTGAAACTTCCTTGCAGATTAAAACTGTGTGCCGGACCGAGACTCGAACTCGGGATATTTGCTTTTCGGTGGTAAGCGCTCTACAACTGAGCTACCAACGTATGACTCACGAACCCCCTCACAACTTTACATCCGTCAGTACCTCGTCTCCTACCTTCCAAACATCGCAGAAGTTCTCCTGCAAACTTGCAGGTCTAGCACTGCTGAAAGAAATAATATAACCACAGTCTGGAGAGGTGTTCCCAAAATGAAATTTTCACTCTGCAGCGAGGTGTGCATTCCTATGAATTCCCGGTCCGGCACACAGTTTTAATCTGCCAGAAAGTTTCATAACAGCCCACACTCCGTTGCACAGTGATAATTTCATTTAGGACCGTACCTATTTAAACGTTTCGATGTTCATACCAACCTTCGGGTTGAGATCAGCATTCCTTACCCTTTTTATGCAAGGGAAACGGAATCTCTGGCGTGGATGAACGCAGTAAAAAGGACCAGTGTTTCTGACAGGGCAGCGCCTGTGTAAGACGTTGCGGAAGCAGAGCACAGTGTGTTGTCACTTTGTAAGGCAGCCAACGCGTGCCGCAACCGTGGCGGGTGAAATCGCGAAGCGGCACAGGAAGGAAACGCGCAGAGTGCCGTGGGGAACAGAAAGGCGACAGCCAGCAGCCTGGACTCTTCGCACGGCACTGGCTTTCGCCCTACCGCGGCCCGCTTTGTCGTAATGAGCGCCGAGTGACGTAACGCCACACGCCGAACACTATGTCGGGTAACATCCCAGCAGAGCGACTGGCACGTATCCGGGGCTCTGTTCTGGAGGGGGCTACATTTTGCAACTACCGCTCGCGCCCAATAAGCACTATCTGATCGAAAGTATCCAGACACCTACTGATACTTTATGACGACCTGAACTCTGCTGGGGACACTTTCAATGAGGTGTCTTAGTGTCTGTGTAGAGGTGGAAGCCCATTCATCCTCAAGAGCCGAAAACAGAGAAGGAACTGATCTTGGACACTGGGATCTGGAGCGGTCAACGTTCTAACTCATCGCAAAGGTGTTCCATTGGGTTCATGTCGAGGCTCTGGGAGACGTTATTGTCCACAAACCATTGCCTCACAGGCCCTGTTTTATAACAGTCATCGTCTCCGAATGTTCCTCTTCTGTAAAGAGTACACAAAGCTTTAAAATGTGTTCCTATCCTTCCACATTTAGCGGTTTCTTAAGCGTAACGAGGGGACCACACCGTAACACGATCTCTTCCATATTTCACTTTTGGCACTACGCAATACGGCAGGTAACGTTGTCCAGACATTAGCCACACCTAAACCCCTCCGTCGGATTGCCAATGGCATGGCGTGATACATCGTTTCAAATTGCTCGTTTCCATGCTTCCACTGTCCATTGGATCCGCTCTTTACACCACCTCAGGCATCGCTTTACACTTACTACAAAACTGCGCAGCTTTTTAGTAGCTGCTCGACCATCGTACCCCATTCTTTTTAACTCCCTACGCATAGCCACTGTGGTAGGTAGGTTGCTGGTAGCTCGAGTGATTTCTTCCGCTGATTTCATGCGATTTTTTTACAACCACCCTCCGCAATATTCGATGCTCCCTGTCCGCCAGTAGTCCTGCATGAATTAAGCCTGATCTTGGTTTAGCAGTGGTTGTTTCTTCACGTTTCCATTCCCACAATCACTTCGCTAACAGTCGACTTGGACAACTTTAGAAGACTTTAAATGTACCTGATGCATGAGTTACTCTGGTGTCATCCAATGACATGTCCATGTTCGAAGTCGCCGTGCTCTTCTGACGCCAAATTCCGGTGTAACAACACAACATTCCACCCCTCCTTTTGTATTGGCTGGTCCGCCTCTAGTGACACGTAGTTGCATTACACTCTGCTATTCGGATACTTTTGAACAGATAGTGTATTTTTTCCTGCCTCAACAGCTTCTAACAGCATGACGTTAAAGTGGCAAATTCCTGTAATGCAGAATTAAGTTGTAGTCATAGTATTTACAGTAATTATCTTTTTCATACTCCTAAGATACGATCCTGAGTGAACGCCGTCTCCAAATACGTAACTAAGGACGCGCGGTCCGCCTCGGTAACTGCGCGGTCAGCACTGCGACTTGCTAAGCACAGGGGCGCGGGTTCGATTTCCGGCCGGGTCGGAGATTTTTCTCCGCTCAGGGAATGGGTGTTGTGTTGTCCTTGCGTTCGTATCGTCATAACTGACATTCCACTGTTGAGATGGCTATATGGGCACGACCCAAAAGCCAACGAATTAAACAAATAAGTAAAAACTAAGGACGCATTGGTCAAGTTAGCAAATGTGTGTGAATGACAGGGACTAATCGAAACGCACAGTTCTCTCTTCCAACTGTAGGACAAATATGAATATAGGTAATGCCAACTGAATGCTGTCAAAGGCATGCTGTTACTAGCGCTGAAAGCTCAGTGAAAACACGGGGCCGGCTGAAAACAGGAAATAATGCATTAGCAGTTCTACGCGCCGTCTATGTCTCAGACATGCGATGTGATCGTGAAAATCCCCGAAACTAAGTCAGTGGTAGGATTCAGGCATGACGGAGAGGTTCACGAAACCTCTGTCTCGAATCTGAGTCAATTTCGTTTTGAAATGACATGCTTATCATTAATACACAGTCAGCTATTAGTCAACAACCGCGCGCACGCTGTAGGAGTGTCTTTGTGCGACAGTTACCGTAACAACAAGATTAGACATCCAGAATGAATCTTTCAGTCTGCAGCATAGAGTTTGTTGTTTCGAATCTTCCTGTCCGATTAAAATATCCTTTGTTTCAGGATCGATAGTCGCGTATAGTATGCGGGAGAACTCCTGTGGAGTTGAGAAATTAGGTGAGAGGCGCTGGCGGAGGTAAAGCTGTGAAGGAGGATCGTGGGTTGTGTCTTGATAACTAAATCGCTAAGAGCATAAACCGTGCGTGTGAAGGGACCAAACTGCTGAGGTCATCGGTCCCTAGTCTTACACACTAACTTAGGGGTAAGAACAACACACACACCCATGCTCGTGGGAGGGCTCGAACCTCTGGCGGGAGGGACGGCGCCATCAGTGACATTGCGCCTTTAACCGCGCGGCCACTCCGCGCGGCAACACCATAAAGTGCTAAAGGCAAAGTTCCGGGTTTGTGCCCCCTCCGGCACATAGTGTTAATTTGCGAGGAAGTTTCAAGATTGCAAATGAATAGACGTTACACGCTGCAAGCAACGTGACGCTGAGGAAATTATCTCGTGAAAAAAGTTTTCTTAGCAGATGTACGCAACTTGGACAGTTCATCACATAGTGCCAGATTTCTGCGGGCTCGTGGGATGGCGTAGGTGGGGAGAAAGGTGACTGTTTAACATCTCATCACATCGAGGTCATTAGAGACGGGCAGCTTCTTCAGAGGCGAAAGGCAGGCATATATAGCGAACTATCTATGGCCTGTCTGAACAACCAACGTGGCATCCGCCAGAAGAAAATAAGGAGAACCGCGGAAAAATTAAGTTTAACCGGACGGGAATTTAAACAGCACTCTTTCTACATACGAACCCAGAATATTAATCATTCTGCCATTCCACCCGGTAGTTTTAAAAGTACGGGGGAGTTGCGTAATGAATATTTCGAACTGTTTTCTCGGAGAAGCGCGTTTGCGCGTGTCTGTTCTTTAATACACAGTACTGCTATTTTACCTTTACTACCTTCTACTACTTCCCCCCATGAACCATGGACCTTGTCGTTGGTGGGGAGGCTTGCGTGCCTCAGCGATACAGATAGCCGTACCGTAGGTGCAACCACAACGGAGGGGTATCTGTTGAGAGGCCAGACAAACGTGTGGTTCCTGAAGAGGGGCAGCAGCCTTTTCAGTAGTTGCAAGGGCAACAGTCTGGATGATTGACTGATCTGGCCTTGTAACAATAACCAAAACGGCCTTGCTGTGCTGGTACTGCGAACGGCTGAAAGCAAGGGGAAACTACGGCCGTAATTTTTCCCGAGGGCATGCAGCTTTACTGTATGGTTAAATGATGATGGCGTCCTCTTGGGTAAAATATTCCGGAGGTAAAATAGTCCCCCATTCGGATCTCCGGGCGGGGACTACTCAAGAGGTTGTCGTTATCAGGAGAAAGAAAACTGGCGTTCTACGGATCGGAGCGTGGAATGTCAGATCACTTAATCCGGCAGGTAGGTTAGAAAATTTAAAAAGGGAAACGGATAGGTTAAAGTTAGATATAGTGGGAATTAGTGAAGTTCGGTGGCAGGAGGAACAAGACTTTTGGTCAGGTGACTACAGGGTTATAAACACAAAATCAATTAGGGGTAATGCAGGAGTAGGTTTAATAATGAATAGGAAAATAGGAATGCGGGTAAGATACTACAAACAGCATAGTGAACGCATTATTGTGGCCAAGATAGATACGAAGCCCACACCTACTACAGCAGTACAAGTTTATATGCCAACTACCTCTGCAGATGACGAAGAAATTCAAGAAATGTATGACGAAATAAAAGAAATTATTCAGATAGTGAAGGGTGACGAAAATTTAATAGTCATGGGCGACTGGAATTCGGTAGTAGGAAAAGGGAGAGAAGGAAACGTAGTAGGTGAATATGGATTGGGGCTAAGAAATGAAAGAGGAAGCCGCCTGGTAGAATTTTGCACAGAGCACAACTTAATCATAGCTAACACTTGCTTTAAGAATCATAAAAGAAGGTTGTATACATGGAAGAACCCTGGAGATACTAAAAGGTATCAGATAGATTATATAATGGTGAGACAGAGATTTAGGAACCAGGTTTTAAATTGTAAGACATTTCCAGGGGCAGATGTGGACTCTGACCACAATCTATTGGTTATGACCTGTAGATTAAAACTGAAGAAACTGCAAAAAGTTGGGAACTTAAGGAGATGGGACCTGGATAAACTGAAAGAACCAGAGGTTGTGCAGAGTTTCAGGGAGAGCATAAGGGAACAATTGACAGGAATGGGGGAAAGAAATACAGTAGAAGAAGAATGGGTAGCTTTGAGGGATGAAGTAGTGAAGGCAGCAGAGGATCAAGTAGGTAAAAAGACGAGGGCTAGTAGAAATCCTTGGGTAACAGAAAAAATATTGAATTTAATTGATGAAAGGAGAAAATATAAAAATGCAGTAAATGAAGCAGGCAAAAAGGAATACAAGCGTCTCAAAAATGAGATCGACAGGAAGTGCAAAATGGCTAAGCAGGGATGGCTAGAGGACAAATGTAAAGATGTAGAGGCTTATCTCACCAGGGGTAAGATAGATACTGCCTACAGGAAAATTAAAGAGACCTTTGGAGAAAGGAGAACCACTTGTATGAATATCAAGAACTCAGATGGAAACCCAGTTCTAAGCAAAGAAGGGAAAGCAGAAAGGTGGAAGGATTATATAGAGGGTCTATACAAGGGCGATGTACTTGAGGACAATATTATGGAAATGGAAGAGGATGTAGGTGAAGATGAATTGGGCGATATGATACGGCGTGAAGAGTTTGACAGAGCACTGAAAGACCTGAGTCGAAACAAGGCCCCCGGAGTAGACAACATTCCAGTGGAACTACTGACGGCCTTGGGAGAGCCAGTCCAGACAAAACTCTATCATCTGGTGAGCAAGATGTATGAAACAGGCGAAATACCCTCAGACTTCAAGAAGAATATAATAATTCCAATCCCAAAGAAAGCAGGTGTTGACAGATGTGAAAATTACCGAACAATCAGTTTAATAAGCCACAGCTGCAAAATACTAACACGAATTCTTTACAGACGAATGGAAAAACTAGTAGAAGCCGACCTCGGGGAAGATCAGTTTGGATTCCGTAGAAATACTGGAACACGTGAGGCAATACTGACCTTACGACTTATCTTAGAAGGAAGATTAAGGAAAGGCAAACCTACGTTTCTAGCATTTGTAGACTTAGAGAAAGCTTTTGACAATGTTGACTGGAATACTCTCTTTCAAATTCTAAAGGTGGCAGGGGTACAGAAACCAGATGGCAGTTATAAGAGTCGAGGGACATGAAAGGGAAGCAGTTGTTGGGAAGGGAGTAAGACAGGGTTGTAGCCTCTCCCCGATGTTATTCAATCTGTATATTGAGCAAGCAGTAAAGGAAACAAAAGAAAAATTCGGTGTAGGTATTAAAATCCATGGAGAAGAAATAAAAACTTTGAGGTTCGCCGATGACATTGTAATTCTGTCAGAGACAGCAAAGGACTTGGAAGAGCAGTTGAATGCAATGGATAGCGTCTTGAAAGGAGGATATAAGATGAACATCAACAAAAGCAAAGGATAATGGAATGTAGTCGAATTAAGTCGGGTGATGCTCAGGGAATTAGATTAGGAAATGAGACACTTAAAGTAGTAAAGGAGTTTTGCTATTTGGGGAGCAAAATAACTGATGATGGTCGAAGTAGAGAGGATATAAAATGTAGACTGGCAATGGCAAGGAAAGCGTTTCTGAAGAAGAGAAATTTGTTAACATCGAGTATAGATTTAAATGTCAGGAAGTCGTTTCTGAAAGTATTTGTATGAAGTGTAGCCATGTATGGAAGTGAAACATGGACGATAAATAGTTTGGACAAGAAGAGAATAGAAGCTTTCTAAATGTGGTGCTACAGAAGAATGCTGAAGATTAGATGGGTAGATCACATAACTAATGAGGAAGTATTGAATAGGATTGGGGAGAAGAGAAGTTTGTGGCCCAACTTGACCAGAAGAAGGGATCGGTTGATAGGACATGTTCTGAGGCATCACCAATTTAGTATTGGAGGGCAGCGTGGAGGGTAAAAATCGTAGAGGGAGACCAAGAGATAAATACACTAAGCAGATTCAGAAGGATGTAGGTTGCAGTAGGTACTGGGAGATGAAGAAGCTTGCACAGGATAGAGTAGCATGGAGAGCTGCATCAAACCAGTCTCAGGACTGAAGACAACAACAACAACAACCTTCTACTATATATTCTGTAGTGACAAATGCTATTTTGTGAATTATGGCATTTCATAGTGATGCGGAAAACTAAGAAATCCGCAGATTTTCACTAAGTGTTTTGCAGCACGTACATGTTAGGCAAAATTTTCTTGGAATACAAATGGAACGCTAAGGAAATCAATATTTCATTGTGACTCATCGTCGGCCGCTGTAGCCGAGCGGTTCGAGGCGCTTCAGTCCGGAACCGCGCTGCTTCTACGGTCGCAGGTTTGAATCCTGCCTCGGGCATGGATGCGTGTGATGTCCTTAGGTCAGTTAGGTTTAAGTAGTTCTAAGTCTAGGGGACTGATGACCTCAGATGTTAAGTCCCATAGTGCTTAGAGCCATTCCATTGCGACTCATCGCAGTGCGTACTTCTTGTACAAATGAACAATAGTATTAGCTTTTTAAATTGTTTAATAATTTCTTTGCAGAACAGTGTTGTGCACTAGAAATGAGCCGAATAAATCTGCCATTTTAAACAGATTGGCCTTGCATTCTGGAGTATGGAGACTCTCACCTCCATCCGGAAATCCTGACTTAGGTTTTCCGGGGTCTCTCTAAACTACTTCAGGCAAATGTTGGAATGGTTCCTACTATAAGGCCACGACTGACTACCTGTCCCATTCTTGTCGAACGAGACCTTTCAGTAAGTAAATACCTTTGTATATGAATCTTTTTATTTCTTAAATTGTAATACCATGTCATGTCCAGTATCCTTGTAAAGGTGATCCACTTATGAATAAAACTACTGCAACCGCAGGCGGCCGTATGTTGGCAACTATTCACTATCCTTCTCCTATATTACTGTTCTCTACGCGAATGACGCTCGGCAACTCCATAACCACACAAATTGCAACAGAGGTATATCCTCTAACAAAGGATCAATTATCGGCAATCAATTTTAGTGGTATGCTGTAGTAAGGGTGTGAGTTAACAATAGCATAAAATGCGTTTGAAAAGGTGATAGAATCTGCTTAAGAGCGTCACATGCTGAAGTGTAATTCCGATGTTTCTTCAATGTCTGCTTATTGCTCTGCATGCACTTATGTTAACTAACACTCAGAAGGTGCAACAGGTCTATTAAAGAGACTGCTTACACCACGCTTGTCCGCCTTATTCTGGAGTATTGTTGTGCGGTGTGGGATGCGCATCAGGTGACACGCATATCGAAAAAGTGCAAAGAAGGGCAGCTCGTTTTGTATTATCGCGAAATAGGGGAGATAGTGCCACAGACATGATACGTGAATTGCAGTGGCAATCAACAAAACAAAGGCGTTTTTCGTTGCGACTGGATCTTCTCATGAAATTTCAATCACCAGTTTTCTAGCCGGCCGAGGTGGCCGATCGGTTGTAGGTTCTACAGTCTGGATCCGCGCGACCGCCACGGTCTCAGGTTCGAATCCTGCCTCGGGCATGGATGTGTGTGATGTCCTTAGGTTAGTTAGGTTTAAGTAGTTCTAGGGGACTGATGACCTCAGAAGTTAAGTCCCATAGTGCTCAGAGCCATTTGAACCAGTTTTCTCCTCCGATTGCGAAAACATTCTGATGGCACCCACCTACATAGGGAGAAATTATCATCACGATAAAACGAGAGAAATCAGGGCTCGCACAGAAAAATTTAAGTGCTCATTTTTTCCGCGCGCCTTTTCGAGAGTGGAATGGTAAAGACACAGACAGGTGGTTCATTGAACCCTCTGCCAGGCACTTTATTGTGAATATCAGAGTAATCATGTAGATGCCTTGTTACGTACATAACATCCATTTGACGAAAGTAAATCCTGCTAATTCTTAAAAAAGGTTATATTTATGATTTATTCTTTTTTAACAATAAACGAAAAATCCAGATACTTTCCCGTGTGATTAACAATTTTTTTGTGAAAGGTACAAAGACTAATACAATTTTGATCGACCAGCGAAACTGTGGAAGAATACTGTAGAATGCATCGAAATTAGTAGTTAAGAAAGGCGGGACATTTGAATTATATAGGGTCGTTTCGTTAATAAGCAAAATTGGCGCATTTGGGGAACTGAGAATCCATATTACGCGATCGAGGAGACTCTTCACTCTCTGTGGGTGTCTTTGTGGTATGTAGTGTCCAGTCACGGAATAATCTATGCAATATTCCTTGATGCCGCGGTGACTACCAAGTGCTACGTGAAGGTTTTGGAAGATGATTTCATCCCCATTATCCAAAGTCACCCTGATTTCAACAAGATGTGGTTCATGCAAGACGGAGCTCCACCCGTGGACCGCATTCTGGCTCTGGGGTACCCAGAGGCCGCTGGCATTGGCCTCGACTGGCCGGCATATTCTCCGAATCTGAACATATCCGACTCATTTTTGTGGGGCTGTATTAAAGACAAGGTATACAGCAATAACACCAAAACCATTGCTGAACTGAATTCGCTATTCGCCTGCGCCACATCATCGCCAATGACGGCAGGCATATCGAACATATCATAACCTAAATCCGAATATCTGTAGTGACCGTTACATGTTGAACAAAGTGTGTGCACGCCGTAGTTTGTAACTAATTTACGTCTTTTTTCGTGTAGTTCAGTAACTGTCACCCTGTAACTGGTTTACCACCACCAATAAAATAAAAGAATCACTTGTGGATGGCGCACGTGTTTACGGAACCGACTTTTTCAGTAGCCATGGTATACGGGAGATTCCGACGCGAGCACTCATCTTGTGCTATAGGATACAGCTGCCCTTAATAGGTCGGTTTGAACACCCCAGTGCTTCACTGGGCATGGTCCTCATAGAGATAGAATGCCCTGGCATTCCTCTGACCGTTGCCCTATCTTTCACAGTAAGTTATTCGACACCACCGATTTAACGTGGATTCGGAACGATGGGAAACTTGGCATTTTTCAGACGTACATATTATTGCTAGACGTGAAAGAAACTGTGAGTGACAGGAGAATCCCAGTATCGACTGTAGACATGACCAGGATGTTCGGGTTTATGCTCTGCGGAGCACTGAAAAGTTCTTTTGAAAAGGGGATCGAAGTGAAACTGGCGACACTATAAACATCATTATTGGTGGTAGAGAACAGCCCGTTAAAACGGGAATACACGCTCAATCTTCCTCTGTCTTCAGCATTGGCACAGTTCTTAGCAGTGCCTAGGCTCCAAAGAAGCTAATATTAACCATCTTGAGTCATCAGTCTTTTGACTGGTTTGATGCGGTCCGCCACGAATTATTCTCTTGTGCAACCGCTTCCTCTCAGAGTAGAACTTGGAGCCTATATCCTCAATTATTTGTTGGATGTATTCAAATCTCTGTATTCCCCTACAGTTTTTACCTTTTACAGCTTCCTCTAAAAACATAGGAGTTATTCCCTGATGTCTTAAAATATGTCCTATCAGCCCGTCCCTTCTTCTTGTCACTTGTCACCTTTTTCCATATGTTCATTTTTTCGCCGATTCTAGGGACACCCTCATTTCTTATCTTATCACTCCAATTATTTTCAACATCCTTCTGTAGCACCACTTCTCAAACGCTTTGCCTCTCTTTTCCGGTTTTCCCATAATCAATCATGAAGCAACGGAACTCAAAACAATGAACGTCTGATTTATATAGCAAAGGAACAGAAAACTGACAACCTCTTTAAGTAGGCATATCGATGTAAAATAAGCGACACAACGAAAACAGTAAAGAAAAGCTAAATGAGACTTCATTTTACACTTATACAATTAAGAGAAGGATTTTCACGTGCGGCCGTACTAAGAGCCACTCAAAATTTTTAAAGAGTAAAAAGCTGTAAATGCCTTCGGAGAAACTTTGGACAGAAGGAGGATACACCGGAGTTTAGCACTTCGTGAACACCGAGATCAACACAGCGTTGACACAATCTGAAAAATTTCATGCAGATGCAAAGGGCAAATACAAAAGTTACAGGTAAACTTGTGGGTTGATACGTCGACCCCACGCTCTCCTACGGTTCGTTACACATACAACTTGATGCTGCTATGTTTAACGTGTAAAACATCAGCGACGGTGAAATATGGATTTCTATATTACAACTAAAGAAACGACGTAGTAAGTTACGACGAGTGAAATACAGTATTTTTATGGAAACGACTAACCAAAATTTACAGAGGATCCACGCAATCACTTCTACGTGAAATCGCTTTGTGATTAGTCAAACTAAGTTCTGCATAAAACGCTAGAATGTTGGTGACTAAAATGGCTGTGGAGCAGGACGACGACGACGACCACCACCACCACCACCAACAACAACAACAACAACAACAACAACCACCACCACCAACAACAACAAAATTAATATGTAGAGTGCTTTCTCCAGACACTCTGTAGTACACCAACAAATACACCTTACAATGAAGGGGGAAAAAACGGGAACTACCAAGATACCATTAAGGTCAAATTTTATCTCAGCAGCGTGTGAAAACTGCGTCATCTTCAAACTTGTTTCATATTACAGTTCGGTGAGACATAATGATACTTCGATCAATGTACACAGTAGTAATGCCATCCAGAAAACGTGCACTAGCATTTCCGAATGTGTCGACGGGACAAAATTAGGAAGCTGCATGAAGTCCATAGCGCAGAGTGCTAATGCGTTATGTTGCAATACAGCGCAGCTCGAAATCGGCCTTAAATAGATTGAACGACGTACTTCGTGCGTCTCAAGCGTCTGCTTATAGCAACACTAGTCACCCGGTGCTCTGCGTAAATATGTACCAAGAGGGATGCGGTGGTGTTGAACTTTTTGACCTGATGAAACACGAAAAAGAGCTTCATCTGTACACAGCTCACTGGACGCGTATGTGAGATGAGCGGGGCTTCGCAACCCCGCCAATCAACCCGATTCAGAAATTTCGCGATTTCTGAGAAATCACGAACACCGGAATCGTCCCTTTGAATACACCACGACCAACGTCCTCCGCCATCATTGTCCATCTGAGTTATTTTAAGCATGTTGAAGACAGTACTGTGTACTTGCGGTGATGGCTGTATTATAAAGTGTCAGAAATATTAGAGGTAAAGTAGTAGTTAGAGATTCAGTTCCAGTGGATGTTATCGTATCCCCTTGCTTCGAGTACATTAATATTTTTACAACTGGTAAACATATCTTTGGCCAAGAGTCTTCGCCGGCTTTTCGGTGAATATGCGGAGTAATGAGATTTTCTGCAGTTTCCATATGCTGTTTTTAAATTAGCGGTCCGTTCAAGTCGTCGTCATATTTTTTACATCAAATAAAAGTTGGCGCAAGAGGGTATAAAGGAAACAAGAAAAAATAAGTATCATCATATCATATACTACATTGAAACATATTGGTAGGAACTGGCAAACACAGTTTAGCACGTTATTAGGAGAAGAAACATCCGCAGTCACAGTCCTTGAAGATTTGTGGAACATGACAATGTATAGCGAGGGAGACAGCTAATTCTCGGAAGAAAGACGGCCACACTGCGCGTGAGCTGCGCCCATGCTGTTGCTCCGCGGCATCGATTTTCCGTGTGGGTCGCGAAGTTAACGTAGGGGTGCAAACGCCACTGACGCACGGGCCTGTCACGTACAGGGAACGTATCAACATGGCGAATTGTTGAGAGACACAACCGTAAACCCATCGCGCCCACAAAGACTACGGTAACCCGCAGCATTAACGAGCCTTTGCCAAGACGATATGAAACCAAGATCTCAATAAAGCTACGAGATCATTTGTTCAGCGCAAACTCAGCGGTGTAACTCGCTAAAGGTCTGAAACCATTCAATGAGTTGCTTACGTGCAGACAAAAACGTGACAGTAATGGTGCACCTTCTGATGGCAGTTATAAAGGATGTGAAATGCAATACGTGGACATCGTAGGCAGACGCTCGGCGTCCGCATCCGTGACCAAGGGGTGGGCACTCAGCTACTCAGTATTCCAGTGAGAGCCTCTACGCACTTCCAGGCTACCATAAAAGGCGGCGGCACAACCTGGACAGAGCTTCCGCTGACCGTACCTCTTGGTCGTGTGCTTTATCCGCAGGACAGCCCGACTGTGTATCTCATTAAAGATGTACGCACACACTGACGTTGATCGGTCGCCGATTCTTGCTTGCATGGAATTATTCTGTTGACTGGGAAACAACTGCGTTTCACTGCAGTCGCTGAAAATCTGGAGGAGCACTGACATTGCGTGGTACACAATCATAATACCTAAAATTTCGTTCTAATTTATACACCACAGAACACTTTTTGGATAGTAAGTGTAGTGTCAACAAAATCTTCAGTAACGAAGCAACGGACGACCGCCACTGACAAAGCATTACTCCTCAACCTCCTGATACCACGAACTAGCACCTATGGTTATTTCTGAAATTGTGTTTTTAACAAAACATACACTGAGAACAGCAAGAATCATATGTATAGTTTCTCTGCTTTAAAATGATGTAAGAAATAACTGCTATGCCAACTAAGCCAAACCATTGATAGCAAATTAATTTGGCAGTCTTACCGGTGACAATTCCGCCTCCCCCTCACTATGCTCGATCTGCGATGACTGTTGCTTTGATCGCTTCGCCTGAGCTCTCGGAATTTTGTCGGCCAGCTTTGGCGAGTTCATAACGAATCGTTAACTTTTTAAAAAGGCATCAAGATAGACCACGTCGCATTTACACTGCAACCACACACACTATCAACAGATATTTCTGCAGCTGTCACGAGCACTTCACACCATACTGACGTTTGCAGCCAAAGCACCCACACCACCTTACGCACGCCTCTGCTGCACCAGCACGACTGTCGTCTGCTACGCGTTCCTGCCAGCTGACATCGCCTCCTAGCGCCACTCACTTGCTGCGGCGCTCCGCGTAACTACGATCGTTGTAGCTGCTGAACTGCAAACTTGTCACTTCCCCGCAATGCAGCTGTAGTATGACATACATGAACGAAAGACAAGACAAACCAAACCAAACCAGGCCCAGCTTAGGTTATTGCTGCTGTTGCTTCATGCTATTTTATCGGGCATATGAAACTTAATGAAATTATTTTGAACGTTTCGTCATTAGTTGCAAATGATTGCTTTTCGAAACCGTCTGCTTATAAAGAGGACACTTTATTTGTTTTACTAATGCGCCAGTAGGCATAAGTTTTATTCATATCATGAAGGTGTCAATTTTTATGTATAGTATATCATGTAACAACTGTTGCACGAAAATGTTTTTTTAAAAAAAAGTTTTTCCTTTAAAAATTTACATTTTTCCGCCCATCAAAACACAATTTATACCTTTCATATTGTATTTCTTTTGAACATAGTGTTCCACACATCTTCGAGAAAGAATCTAGTGAATATTATTTCGCTGCAGTACCATTTATTATGTCACATGGCACTATTTTATTGCACCCACCTACAAGTAGGCATAAACAATACACACAAAATTTATCTGAATTCAATGTTTCTCCCTTTGTGGAAATAAACTTTATTTCACTAACTGACAGTGCAGATTGCTGATATAGTGATTAATTATAATTCTAAGATATCTTCTGTGACATAAGATGCCTAAGTGATTTAATCTTGATGTTCGTCCAATACATCAGCATGTGAAAACAAAATATTCCTGACACTTCTATTGGACATGCTTCATATTGTTACAAAATGAGTCATGCGAAACCACATTATTTCTGCATGCACACAAATCATACACCTTCCTTTAATAGTTAGCATGACGTTAATAAATTAAGCAGTTCTTCTCTTTCAAAAGGATGTACAAAATCCAAGTTATGTCAATATCAAACAGTGTAAACCACCACCACCACCACCACCTATGCAGCAGCAGCACAACTGTTGTCTACTGCTTTTCCTACCAGCCAATATGGCAAACAAGAAATAGTGTTCTTTGTTTTTGCTCAGCTAAGACACTATCAACATAACTTTCACTGAATATGACACAGCACACCAAGAGCACAAGTTTCTAAATCTGACATTCTGTGCCAACAAGCAACAGTTGTGTTCTACAGTCTGTGTGACTGTACTTCTTAAACAATATTATCCTTTCATTGTTAAGTGCTGTAGATACATGCATTGAGAAGTGTTTCATGGAACTAGCAGATATAAACTGTACAACCAGTGTTCTGCCACACTAAAAGATATATGTTGATAACCATATTGTAAACAACCCTTCTGGATAAAATTTGCAATGAAAAGTGTAATGCACTTAGGTATGTCCAACGTATTGATTTTTTTAATATAGTTTAGAAACATAAATGCTGAAATAATTTCCAAGTTTTCTTAAAGTGGTGGTATTGGGCTTAGGGGTCTGGGTGTACATTAAAAATTCACACAATTTATGAGGTAAAGCCAGTAAACAATAAGTAAGAGGTGTATATTCACCTCACACCTTAATTTTTATCCAGTCATCTGTGTGAGAATTATTCAACCTTCACAAACATCTGGTCATCAAGTAGTAGTGTAGGTCTTCTCAAAACTTAAAAGATACCTACAAGTAATGGGTATTGCCTGTGTACGGTCAGGTTATAAAGGAGGAGTCCTCTCGCAAACTTTCATTGAGAGCCATTAAGGATGTGATCAGGCATTGGTTCAGCATGGTACTTGAGAATCTTCCCTGTGTAGATGGCAACTTCTACACTACAATAACAACCGGGACAAATGATCTTCCCTGGTTTCTAAAGTGGGGAGAGGGGATTGATTTTCTTTTGCCTCTACAATTCAGGGAAGTGTTATTTACCAAAATTGGAAATGTAAAGTATGAATTTCATGATCGGGTCTTAAATTACAGGCCACAAAATGCCTATTCTAGTTATTATCTGGGGATGTAAGCAGTTTTAAGCATAAAAGGTGGAACTTCAGAGCTGCCTATCCTTTTCAGTGATTTACCCTGTGTAGTATAGAAGGATAGTCAGTGGTGTTAATGCTAGCAAATTGAAAGAATACCTATGTCTGTGTACTTTTGGAAATGATCTTAAATATTTAGGTTCATCCATGTTGGAGGTGTATGAAACAAAACTCTAGTGGAAATTATTAAACTTAAAGCTGATTCCTTAAACTTTGTATGTAAGCTGTCTCATGACAGTTAGCATCTATGTTCAAGTTTTGCCAGTTCCGTTTCTCTTCAGCATCTCCATGACACTCCCACAGTCAAACTAAATTGCAACCACAGTTAGGCCTTTTTTGTACAGGTGCCACACACTTGAAGAATATTGTAGGATGTAAATTCCTGGATGGAACAATATTGTAACTAAGGTAAATGCAACCAGTCACTTATAGTAGATTGGTGTGGAGCATAGCAACACATAACAGAAAATAAATATATTTGAGTTCGTGGTCTTTTTCTAGTTCAAACAAACACTCCTGTACTCACATTATTAGTAAACAACCAATTTTGTAGACTAGTTGCATTTCTCTAGCATTCTCCCAATGAACCAAACTATGCTACCTGTTTATCTACTGCTGAACTTGGGTGATCATTCGATACCATATCACAGAAAACTGTCATACTCAGGAATTGTACAAGTTAACACCTTCAAATTGTGACTCACAGATATTGTGGTCACAATACAATAAGTTTTTCATGTTATAAAATGAAAAATTTTACATTTCTGAATATTTAAAGCAAGTTGTCACCCTATGCACCACTTTGAAATGTCGTAAAGATCTGCAGCATTTTTTCAGACATTGTTTTATTATAGATAAATGCATCAACTGCAAAAAGTTAATTCTACATCTGTCAGTGGCATCCCAGATACTATGCTGTGACCTCCCTACCAAGAAATCCTCGGTTCAGTCACAAATTTAACTCGATACTCCCATGCAATCCCAGTATTGACAATAAATGTAGGTACGGTAAGAGTCAAGTGCTTGTCAGAAAACAAGAAATACTGCATCTACTGCACAGCCTTGATTCATGGCTTCCAGGATGTCATGTGAGAAAAGTGAAAGTTGGGATTCACATGACCAATGTTTTTGGAATCCATGACAGTCACATGGAGGCAGTCATTCTGTTTGAAGTACCTCATGTTTGAGGTCAAAATATGTTCTAGAACTCTACAAGTGGCTGTCGAGGATCAAGGCTAATGAAAAATAGTTGCTTGACTCTCTTCTGCTATTCTTCTTGTAGACAGGTGTGACTGATGCTTTCTTCCAATAACTGGGCACGACAGGATATGCGATAGATTATAGTTAAATTGAGCCTATTTCAGTTGAAAATTCAGTATGCAATCTGATAGGGATTACACCAGGCCTTGGTGCTTTGTTCATTTTTAGCAATTGCAGTTGTTTCTGAACACCTGTGGCACAAATATTTATACAAGGGTTGGAACTTTAATAGTGGCAACTATTTATTTAGAGCTCGTACAAAATAGACATGTTTCAAAGTTTTACTGACCTTCAAAGTAGTCACCAGCATTTTATATAACCCATTGCCAGTGATGTGGAAGTCGTAGGATACTCTTAGCAGTGCCAGTTGTCTCTATGCTGTTCATTTTTGGAACACAACCTACCACCAGCTTAGAGACAGAAGTGATGACACTTTCTGCAGGACTTGACCATCATTTTGCAGGACAACGCTCAAGCACATACAGTGCAAGCTGTTGCTGATTTGTTAGACTGATGGGGTTGCTAAGTGTTATACCACCTATTGCACTCCCCTGACTTAAGCCCTCGTGAGTTCAACTCGATTTCTAAACTGAAGGAAACACTTCACGGCATTCTCTTCAGAACTGCTACAAATACGTCGGGCAATAGACCGTGCTGCTCGAACTGTCAACACAACTGGCACTGCTACGAGTATCCTATGACTCCCACATCGCTGGCAATGGGCTATACACAATGCTGATGACTACTTTGAAGGTCAGTAAAACTTTGAAACATGTATCTATTTTGTACAAGCTGTAAATAAATAATTGCCACTATTAAAGTTCCAACCATCATATCACTAACTTTTGCAGAGCTGCGAAAATTAAACTTAGGCTATCTCCTGAATTTGTAAAGGAACAGAGCTCAGCATTTCTGCTTTTACTTTGCTACCCTCAATTTCAGTATATGTCTCACCTATGAGTGTCTGAACATGAACTTTGGTACCACATCCTTCACAAATGACCAGAATTTCTTTGGGTTTTGTGCAAGATCCTTCAATAATAATCTGCAACCATAGTTGCAGACAGTTCCATGCATTGCTCCCTTGACAGTCAAAACACATTACATTCTTCAATGGCAGTTAATTTTTATGTTTCAGCAACTGTAATGAAACATGTACATGCAGGGCCAATATCTAAATTCCTACAAAAAAAAAAAAAGTCTCGAAAATGTAATGTCAGGTTCATATAGCTGCTTACCTATGTTGCATCAGGCCAGTTTATATTAAGGAACAAAATCATGCTTGATCAAATTTTTAATTTTGTTACAAATAACTGGGGTGACTTTCCACAATATCACACCAAGTGAGTACTAAGATTATATGCCTTTAACATAGGGTGGACTGTGCAAGTTGATTACAGCAAGCAGAAATTAATTGCAATAACTTATATATTAAAGCACGTACTGGAGGTTACTGGGTATGGTGCCTTCACTTTACACGTCAAAGGTTTCGGGTAATTTCATTCAGAGACTATGCCATATTATTGCTACGCATGGTGGATATGTGGAAAATATCGTACTATAGAGTTTCCCAGACCGCAGCGCCATCTGTTGTTGAAACTTGTAACTACTGTAATTTCGAAAGTTTGTCTGCCTGAAAATGTACTGTTGTCCCAAGCATATTGCAACAAACGGTGTATTTCTATCGCTGCTCGTTTAGCTTTTATTGCCGTTTCAAATATACCGGTCATTTTTGAAACACCCTGTACATTATATAATGGTAAGACAGAGATTTAGGAACCAGATTTTAAATTGTAAGACATTTCCAGGGGCAGATGTGGACTCTGACCACAGTCTATTGGTTATGAACTGTAGATTAAAACTGAAGAAATCGCAAAAAGATGGGAGTTTAAGGAGATGGGATCTGGATAAACTGAAAGAACCAGAAGTTGTACAGAGTTTCAGGGAGAGCAAAAGGGAACAATTGACAGGAATGGGGGAAAGAAATACAGTTGAAGGAGAATGGGTAGCTTCAAGGAATGAAATAGTGAAGGCAGCAGAGGATCAAGTAGGCAAAAAGACGAGGGCTAGTAGAAATCCTTGGATAACAGAAGAGATACTGAATTTAATTGATGAAAGGAGAAAATACAAAATGCAGCAAGTGATGCAGGTAAAAAGGAATAAAAACGTCTCAAAAATGAGATCGACAGGAAGTGCAAAATGGCTAAGCAGGGATGGCTAGAGGACAAATGTAAGGATGTAGAGGCTTGTCTCACTAGGGGTAAGATAGATACTGCCTACAGGAAAATTAAAGAGACCTTTGGAGAAAAGAGAACCACTTGCATGAATATCAAGAGCTCAGATGGAAACCCAGTTCCAAACAAAGAAGGGAAAGCAGAAAGGTGGAAGGAGTATATAGAGGGTCTATACAGGGGCGATGTTCTTGAGGACAATATTATGGAAATGGAAGAGGAGGTAGATGAAGATGAAATGGGAGATATGATACTGCTTGAAGAGTTTGACAGAGCACTGAAAGACCCAAGTCAAAACAAGGCCCCGAGAGTAGACAACATTCCATTAGAACTACTGACAGCCTTGGGAGAGCCAGTCCTGACAAAACTCTACCATCTGGTGAGCAAGATGTATAAGACAGGCAAAATTCCCTCAGACTTCAAGAAGAATGTAATAATTCCAATCCCAAAGAAAGCAGGTGTTGACAGATGTTAAAATTACTGACTATCAGTTTAATAAGTCACAGCTGCAAATTACTAACGCAAATTCTTTACAGACGAATGGAAAAACTGGTAGAAGCCGACCCCGGGGAAGATCAGTTTGGATTCCGTAGAAATGTTGGAACACGTGAGGCAATACTGACCCTGCAACTTATCTTAGAAGAAAGATTAAGGAAAGACAAACCTACATTTCTAGCGTTTGTAGACTTAGTGAAAGCTTTTGACAATGTTGACTGGAATACTCTCTTTCAAATTCTGAAGGTGGCAGGGATAAAATACAGGGAGTGAAAGGCTATTTACAATTTGTACAGAAAGCAGACCGCAGTTATAAGAGTCGCGGGACATGAAAGGGAAGCAGTGGTTGGGAAGGGAGTGAGGCACGGTTGTAGCCTAGATGAACATCAACAAAAGCAAAACGAGGATAATGGAATGTAGTCGAATTAAGTCTGGTGATGCTGCGGGAATTAGATTAGGAAATGAGACACTTAAAGTAGTAAAGGAGTTCTGCTATTTGGGGAGCAAAATAACTGATGATGGTCGAAGTAGAGAGCATATAAAATGTAGACTGGCAATGGCAAGAAAAGCGTTTCTGAAGAAGAGAAATTTGTTAACATCGAGTATTGATTTAAGTGTCAGGAAGTCGTTTCTGAAAGTATTTGTATGGAGTGTAGCCATGTATGGAAGTGAAACATGGACGATAAATAGTTTGGACAAGAAGAGAATAGAAGCTTTCGAAATGTGGTGCTACAGAAGAATGCTGAAGATTAGATGGGTAGATCACATAACAAATGAGGAGGTATTGAATAGAATTGGGGACCAGAGGAATTTGTGGCATAACCTGACCAGAAGAAGGGATCGGTTGGTAGGACATGTTCTGAGGCATCAAGGGACCACCAATTTAGTACTGGAGGGCAGCGTGGAGGGTAAAAATCGTAGAGGGAGACCAAGAGATGAATACACTAAGCAGATTCAGAAGGATGTAGGCTGCAGTAGGTACTGGGAGATGAAGAGGCTTGCACAGGACAGAGTAGCATGGAGAGTTGCATCAAACGACTGAAGACCACAACAACAACATGAGCCATGAGATCAGGGATTGGGAGCAGGGGTTGTGTAAGGATGGATGAGTGTATTGCGTATGTTTGGTGGACGGCAGAGGGGTGGGAAAGATAATAGGCAGGACATTTCTCATTTCAGAGCACGAAAAGAGGTAATCAAAACCCTGGTGGAGAATGTAATTCAGTTGTTCCAGTCTTGGTTGGTATTAAGTTAGGAATGGAATGCTCCTCTGTGGCTGGATGCTGAGGCTTTTGGAGGCGGTGGAAGACTGGAAAGATAAGGCAAGGGAGATTTGTTTTTGTACAAGGTTGAGAGGATAATTTCGGTCACTAAAGGTTTCTGTAAGACCCTCGGTATATTTCGAGAGGGACTGCTCGTCACTACTGATGCCATGACCATGGGTGGCCAGGCCTTACGGAAGGGACTTCTTGGTATGGAATGGGTGGCAGCTGTCAGATTGGAGGTATTGCTGGTAGTTTGTAGGTTTGATATGGACAGAGGTACTGATGTATCCATCTTCAAGGTGGTCAACATCTAGGAAGGTGGCTTGTTGGGTTGAGTAGAACCAGGTGAAACAAAGAGGGGAGAAGTTTTTGAGGTTCCGGAGGAATGTGGATATAGTGTCCTCACCTTCGATCCAGACAGCAAAGTTGTCATCAATGAATCTGAACCAGGCGAGTGTTTAGGATTATGGGTGCTTAGGAAGGATTCTTCTAGGTGGCCCATGAGTAGGTTGGCATAGGATGGTCCCATGCAGGTGCCCATAGCCGTACCTCGGAATTGTTTGCAGGTAATGTCTTCAAAGGAGAAATAATTTCGGTCTGGATATAGTTGGTCATGGCTACTAGAAAGGAGGGTGTCGGTTTGGAATCCATTAGGAATTGGGAAACGTAATGTTCAATAGTGGTAAGGCCATGGACATTAGGAATGTTGGTGTACAGAGAGGTGGCATCAATAGCGACGAACAGGGCACCGTGTGGTATAGGGACAAGATCTGTGGAGTTCGTGAAGGAAGTGATTGGTATCTTTTATATAGGAGGGTATGTTCCAAGTAATAGGTTGAAGGTATTGGTCTACGAGAGCAGAGTGTCTCTCAGTGGGGGCACAGTAGCCGGCCGGCAGCAGGATCTCCAGTCACTACTCAAATCCATAGGCCCGTCCCAGAAACTCTCCCCAGAGTCCATATCTCTACTCACCCCTACCACTCTCTGCTCTCCTATCTTCTACATGCTTCCTAAGCCCATAAACCTAACCACCCAGGATGCCCCATTGTGGCTGGTTACTGTGCCCCCACAGAGAATCTCTGCTCTGGTAGACCTACACCTTCAACGTATTACCCGGAACATACCCCCCTATATAAAAGGAACGAACCATTTCCTCCACTAACTCTCCACACTTCCTGTCCCTTTCCCACATGGTGCCTTGCTTGTCACTATTGATGCCACCTCCCTGTTCACTAACATTCCTAATGCCCATGGCCTTACCACTACTGAACACTACTTTTCCCAAAGCCCAACGGATTCCAAACCAACAACCTCCTTCCTAGTAGCCATGGCCAACTATATCCCCACCCACAATTACTTCTCCTTTGAAGGCATTACCTACAAACAATTCCGGGGTATGGGTATGGGCACCCGCATGGGACCATCCTATGCCAACAGATTCATGGGCCATCTCGAGTAATCCCTCCTAAACACTCATAATCCTAAGCCCCTCACATGGTTCAGATTCATGATGACATTTTTGCTATCTGGATCGAAGGTGAAGACACCACATCCACATTCCACCAGAACCTCAAAAACTTCTCCCCTCTTTGTTTCACCTGGTCCTATTCAAGCCAACAAGCCACCTTCCTAGATGTTGACCTCCACCTTGAAGATGGCTACATCTGTACTTCTGTCCATACCAAACCTACTAACCACCAGCAATACCTCCACTTTGACAGCTGCCCCCCATTCCATACCAAGAAGTCCCTTCCGTACAGCCTAGCCACCCATGGTCATTGCGTCTGCAGTGACGAGCAGTCCCTCTCAAAATATACCGAGGGTCTCACTGAAACATTCTCACACCGTAATTATCCTCTCAACCTTGTACAAAAACAAATCCCCATGCCTTATCTTACCAGTCTCCCACCATCTGGCCACACATTCCCCTCTTAACTCAGTACCACCCACGACTGGAGCAGCCGAATTACATTCTTCAACAGGGTTTCAATTATCTCTTGTCGTGCCCTGAAATGAGAAATATCCTGCCCACTATCCTTTCCACCCCTCCCACTGTGGTATTCCGCCGTCCACCGAACCTCCACAATACACTCATCCGTTCTTACACAATCCCTATTCCCAATCCCAGACCTCATGGCTCATACCCCTGCAATAGGCCTCGGTGCAAGACCTGTCCCACAAATCATCCCACCAACACCTACTCCAGTCCAGTAACTAGTATCACTTATCGAATCAATGGCAGGGCTACTTGTGAAACCAGTCATGTGGTCTACAAGCTTAAGCTGCAACAACTGTGCTGCATTCTATGTAGGCATGACAACCAACAAGCTGTCTGTCCGCATGAATGGCCACCGACAAACTGTGGCCAAGAAACAAGTGAACCACCCTGTTGCTGAACATGCTACCAAACATGATATCCTTAACTTCAATGACTGCTTCACAGCCTGTGCCATATGGATCCTTCCCATCAATGCCAGTTTTTCTGAATTGCGCATGTGGCAATTTTCCCTGCAATACATCCCAAATTCCTGTAACCGTCCAGGACTCAACCTTCGTTAGTCGTCATCCTCACCCATCCAGCCCCTTCCCTGCTCCCATCCCAGCACTACACAGCCGTCATTCCACCACCACAACCAGTCTTTCTTCTCTTTTGTTAATTTTCTCTCTCTGTCTCTCCTTTTCCGCTACTCCCCCCCCCCCCTGCCCACCTCCCCAATCTGCAGCATTTCACTGTCCGCCATCCCCACCATACGCTCAATCCCCCTTCCCACCCCAGCCACCTCTTTTCCCCCACCCAGTCAGCATTCCCATCATGCACTGATGCTGTGGTTTCAGTTGCCCGAGACTGCACTCGTGTGTGTGAGTTGCCTTTTGTGTGTGTGTGTGTGTGTTGCTGACAAAGGCCATTGGTCGAAAGCCTAAGTGTGAAAAACCTTTTGTTGTGCCTATCTGCGACTCAGCATTTCTGCTATATGGTGAGTAGCAACTTTCTCTCTAATAATATTGTTACATTCCATCCTGGATTTCCCAGTGATTGAAATACGCACTTTAAATATCTAGGAGAAATTATCTCTGAAAAATATGCACAACAAGAAAGAGTACAAAAAGCTCGTAGGGGTTTATGGCTAGTGCAAAACCTCTATAATAAAAAATGCTTACCTTTAACTGCCAAAATTAGACATAACAAAACAGTCATTAAACCATCAATGTTATATGCCAGCAAAACCTTGGTACTAAACAGGAAACTTGATATAGAAAAACTAATGAAAGAAAAATAATTCGGAAAATTTTGGGATCAATATGGACCGAGAATGGATATAGACTACAGAAAATGTTCAAAATTGAAGAATATTCAGACAGACAGATATGAGGAAAAGACACCTCAAATTCTATGGGCACATAATGAGGCTTCCCAAACACAGACTAACAAAAAGAATAGTAAAATACATAGATTCCCTCGCTGATGGAGGAGAATGGATCCAAAATGTTCAAAAGGACTTTGATTTAGCCAAAATCACCAAAGATGAAATATGTTTTATTTCCCTTTCTCTCTCATACACACCTGTGCCTCATCACTATTTTTCAATCTGAACACCCTTTCTTTAAGAGAGACACAGAAGTCAGTTCCTCAGTGACACTCTTTTGAAAACATAAAACCCAAATTTCGCACCCTCTGTCTTCCAGCTATCCCCACAATTTAAGGCTGGAACTTTTTCAAGTCCAATGAATAAAATATGTAAAGTTGAATATTTTGCATACCTTCCAAAACCATTTTTCCATGATGGAATCTACTTACTGAAAAATGTTATGCAGGGCACAGATTTAAAAGGATACTATCAAGAAATATTTTGACCTCATCTTTCACTTCCTAGGCAAGGAATATTGACTTGTGACCCTTGCCATTGTCCTCTGACTAATACACTCAAAATATGTTAACTCACAGATCGATACCATTACAGATAGTCCTAAAAATGTTCCATTCACAGATGTGCAAAGCTATCATTTCAATTATCCAATTTTCAAGCAATTTACGGGAGGTACTGTTCCAAATCAAGTTTCTTTCGTTCTGGCTTCTTTCCCAAGATAACTAAATCTGCAGAGGTGGGGATTTATTCAGGTAATTATTGCACCAGTAAGAATGTTGAAGTGAAGTGGGGCCACATTCCTCCTCATTGAATACCTTTGTCCTGAACCACTCTCATCCGCAGTTTCCCTTCTGAATAGTTACAGGAACTGATACTGCCTTTTGATTGACAAAAATTGTGCTAAGTTTATACTCTCAACTTTTTTCCAGATCATTTCCTTGTGACATAACCATGTCTTTCCTGTGCATGTGAATGTGAAGAACATGTATCTGGAGTCAGAAATGGATAATACTGAGCACTTCTGGACCACCACTTTATGCCACAACCTGAGGCATCATGACAGTTACCATAACAGCCACAGAAAATTCTGTGCATTATCTTTCATTTTTTTTGTTTTTGTTTTTATGTGCCTCTTTTTTTCTAGTTTTGTCCTTGCAAGAACTAGGTTCTTATGCTTTCACGAGTAGTTGTGACAAAGTATGATAGCGTTATTTAAAGAAAATGAATGGTGCAGTCATCAGCACCCTGATACTGTTAGAGCAGCACTGTCTTGCAGGATCTTTATGGAAGGGTCAGTTGCTGTATAGTGTATATGAATGACTGGCAGATGAGTAGGCAACTATCCATTGGTTTCATAGGTCACCGAATTGCACTGGTGGAGTGTAGGGTGGTCTTGGTCACAAACACATTTTGGATCTTGCCAGTTTCCTACTGCCGATACGATCGGCAGAGAAAACCCATCTAGAACCAAGCTGTCACCTGATGATAGCTTTCAATTGTGGTCTGACCACTGCAGAAGGCCAAACGACTAACTCCACACTTCAAACAAGTGTGTGTGTGTGTGTGTGTGTGTGTGTGTGTGTGTGTGTGTGTGTCATTCCCTTTCACTAATAATGACGTGGAACAAGCAGCCTTAGCTTCACTACATGAACAGCAATCTCCTCCAAGTCTGGGCAGCCACGGAGGGAATAAGATCTGTTAGTTGTTGGCATACAGAGGCCTTTATGGCAATAGTCATGGGATGCTACACTATTTGCCCATTTTCTAGCTCACATTCACTGATAATCTCTATCACAGCAGATAGTTTCATATTACTTGAAATGTACAAACATAACTCTTATTTCAAAGAGGGGAAAAATAGATGCATGGAATGACAGACCATAAACATTTTACTGTTGCATGATCTTCAAAGTATATTATGATATTCCCGGAGAAAAAGAAACTCAAAGCAGCAGCACAAATTTACAAAAAAACACTAGTGAAATAGTCTGTTTTACTGATTTAGTAATAGCTAGGAACCTGAAAATGTAAGATCTATTATTCGTGAAATTAGCATCTACTTAAGGCGAGATTACCATCTATTTTTCGGCAAAATTCACATATATTTTTCGGCAAAATTCACATATATTTTTCGGCAAATTCATATATATTTTTCATAAACGACTAGAGACACAAATTTAAAAAGTCGCCATGCAGTGTGTCCGATGACAAAACTGACATTAAAAAAGTGATTGGAGATAATAATAGAATAGTTTTCACTCTACAGCAAATGGAACAATTTTCTTTTTGTAAAAACTTCAATTTCTTTTCTGAAATGGTTTATCTTTTCTTCTTCTTTTGGCTTTAAGCTTTCAAGAATTTATTGCGTCTGTTGAGAAGCATATGATAAATATATGTTTTTGAGTATCTAGTGATTTCCAAGGTGGTGGCTAGGTTGGGACCGGATAGCATGGCTAACTTTTAACCGCACATTCCAGTCTGTATCATGTCCTATAGATGTGTACTTCATTATGCCAGCATATCACACAGTTAATATAGTGTCAATATGAAACTCTCATTGGGTCCTCCACTATATGTAATCAGTCATCATCATCATCATCATCATCATCATCATCTATTAACTGCTATCTGTATTCTGTATATTATTCTTAAAAAAAACTCTTTATTTAGAATATGATGCAGCACATTTTATAATTCAAAGTTAAAATACCTATTGTCTGGAGTTTGTGTCATATGCATGTAACATATCTACACAGCCAGTAATTGCTTTCAGACTTTTGCTAAATTTTTGATGTGTACATCAAAATTTTTGTATATACAGGGTTTCCCACATAAAACCAGCATGCCTCATGCTTGAGATTCAAGTAGCAGTGAAGTAAGTAACAAACAACAGACAATAATAATGTCAAAAACTTTTAGTTGCCTGTTTATAAGAGAAGCTGGAAGTGGTGGCCATGGACATCTAGACATCACTCATTTCTTCAGATACGATATTGTTAATTTCTCTAGTAATGTTCCATCTAAGATCATGTATTGTGCAAGGATTGTCAGCTTCCAATTTGTTGTTTTTTGTGCCCCATAAATAAAAATCACACAATTTTAAATCTGGGGGCCTAGGGAGCCAGAGAACTCTAGTGACACATCTGTCTTCACGGAACACACTGGTGATGTGGGACACACTTTGGTTGGATGTGTGTGCAGTTGCTCCATCTTGCTGGAATACTACATACAACTTCTCTGCATCTGTTAACTGAGCATAGAAGTAGTCAAAGATCTCTAGATATCTGGTATTGTTTAAGATGCAATTAACAATTATGGGGCCAATAATGTGCATGCTGGACAACACACACCAAACACCTATCCCTGCGACCAAAATCTGCAATTCTGGGAATTTACATAATTTGACCAATAAAAACACACCTCATCTGACATTAAGTAAAGCAAGGGGTCCAAGTAACCGTTAACAATTTATGTTAACAGCCAGTTAGAATAATGAACTCTTTCTTCCTGGTACTCAAACTTCAACTCCTGCACCACACTCGCATGATAGGCTTTTAATTTCATATCTTTTAGTACACAACGGCATGATGTATAAGATACATCAACTTGCTTCAAAACTTCCTTAAGGACTTCTTGTAATGTTCATGTAAATTCCACCTTTGGTTTCAGGGGTCCTCACTGTCTGTAGCCTGTTCCTCTGCACACTCTAAACAAATCCTACAGCCCTCCATTTCTTGTACAAATCTTGAATAGGGCTGGCTGTGGGGAGTTTTCTACCAAGATACTTTGCTCAAAACCTTTCCTTGTATTCCTTGATGGAGCCTGTTTTCATGTAACACCTAACAATATCAATTTGCTGTTCTAATGCAAACTGCCCCCATTTCTGTAACAACTCAACAATACGAGTTTCTCACACTGGCTGATGCTTGTACACACAGCTCCACTCAACTTTTCAATAAAATGCAGTGTAGTCAACTTTCGAGATAGTGTTGCCTCTTCAGAAGCAATTCTATTAGAGGCAATTAACTGGTACATGAGCTGTACTGGTTTTATGGGGGACACACTGTATTTTGAATAAGAAAACCAGATAAAGTCCACCAGAATAAACTGAAACAAACTATTATTCTAGATATTTTAGTGAAGAAATATGTACTGTTGTACTGTTGACATGTTCTTGAACAGTAAAAGACCCAAAGATTTAAAATTAAAGGAGGGTACAATTAATAAAGTTGCTTATTCATGTTTTATAACATATGCTTAAAAAGCAATTTCCCACTATTCACAATTTCCCATAATTCACACCACTTTTTAAAGTTCCTTTTACAGTGTAAAATCAGGGTTTCGTTGTAGTAAGACAAGCCAATGAAAAATTTGTTGCAAGAGTTCTGGAAATGTGTAATGCATTTGTAAATGGAAACTATTGTTGTACATCCTTTTTGAAACACCTGTATAAAGATGTGACAAGATGGTCAAGGGTAGTTTGAGCAGTGACAGACAACAGTTGCAAAATGTTAGGGAACCCCTCAGATGTGACCTGTCCAGCAACACACAGTTCTGTAACAACTACCATATTTACTCGAATCTAAGCCGCACTCAAATCTAAGCCGCACCTGAAAAATGAGACTCTAAATCAAGGAAAAAAAAATTACCCGAATCTAAGCCGCACCTGAAATTTGAGACTTGAAATTCAAGGGAGAGAAAAGTTTTAGGCCGCACCGCCAAATCGAAACAAAGTTGGTCCATTGGAATATGAGAGACAATTTAGGTCGAATGAACGATGATACAGCTACAGTAGTTTGGTTCGAGTCTTAAGCTTAGCAGTTAAGCTTTACCAAGTAGCCATTGCTACGCGTCAGGCACTCCGTCCATATTTATACGAGTACCCTTCCTTTTTCACATGCTTCATCTGGTTTGAATCAATTGCTTATTTTTCTTTGATCTGATATGTGCTGTTCTCTTTGTTATAGGTGTTTACGTCACTCTAAGCTGAAAATGTGTTATTGTACTGTATCATGCATTGTTTGTCTCATTCTGATAATGAGTGTTTGCGACCTGTCGCCGCTCGCGGCATCGCTTGCTTTTGTGCGCGCTACCGCCGCCTACGATAAAAAAAAAAAAAAAAAAAAGAGAGGAATTGTCTCATTAGTGAAACAATGGCAAGAGACTGCTATTTATTGTTACTTACACTGCTGCTTTCTTTGATAATGATCAACAAGAGCCAATTAATAGACGCGTATGATGGAAGATGTTCTGAACGAGAGTTTAGCTAAAATTTTTCGCCGTTTGAAAATCTTTGCAGATGCCTCTTTTTTACAGTACATTCTGCACAGAAATTAGAGTCATCTTAGATTTAAAAATCTTCTCAATTGTCGTGCTTCATTTCTGACTATCACTATTAGGCATAAGAATAATACGAATGTAAACATGACATGATATATGTATATTCTTCCGCGTTTGCTGTTTTCTCACGCTAGTTTCGTAGTTTATTAGGCAGACAGGATTTAAATGAGATAGCAGCAAACACGAAAGAATACATGGCAAAATGTTTATATTCGTTTATTGTGAAGAAAATACTGCATGTGATTCACAATTCATAAAAGTTCCTATTAGCAACCATCTTCTCACAGGTAGGAAAAAATTCAGAACGTAGAGTTGGCAATATTGACAAACATCCTGAACAGTCTTGCCAGTCGGATTTTCATAGTACATTGAAATGCTGCTACATTCGAAGATGAACAATACGGAATTTGTATTTACTTCTTTGGATAATGTATGAAAATGCAGTGGTCGAAACTCTAGGCATAGAAAAAAGCTCATCTTCCACCTTTTTTAAAATTTATTTACTGACTCAGAGGTTTTGGCGCCAGTATTTATCTTTATGCCTGCAAAGCATGCCTGTGTAGCGCTACATATATTCGACGGCAGAAGTTAGTTGTGGCGGCACCTACCAACATTTTTCAGAACCTCCGCTTACCTTGCACTCGATTCTAAGCCACAGGCGGTTTTTTGAATTACAAAAACTGGAAAAAAGCGCAGCTTAGATTCGAGTAAATACGGTAAGTCACCATCTTTCTGTAACACACAGCTTGTTTTGGTATTTCCTATTTGATTTATTATAACATTATAATTAGCAGCCTCATTTTTTGTCATGAAAAGGAGTCATACTTACATGGAAAGAAATATCTGATGGATTCTTGCTCAAAAATAAGTGATAAAATGTAACAATGAACAAGGTGTCTATTTCTATGCAAAAAAAATACAGTATTAAATCTGATGTTCCTACTGACTGCCCCAAGAGAGGGATGCAGCTGAAAAAGGACATTACCTAATCCCTACTGAAAATGGTTCAAATGGCTCTAAGCACTATGGGACTTAACATCTGAGGTCATCAGTCCCCTAGAACTACTTAAACCTAACTAACCTAAGGACATCACACACACCCATACCCGAGGCAGGATTCGAACCTGCGACCATAGCAGTCGCGCAGTTCGGGACTGAAGCACCTAGAACCGCTCGGCCACAACGGCCAGCTAATCCCTGCTGAATTGTTTTAAAAATAAAGAACAGTTTAATCTTCAAGCACTGTATAGAGTGCAAGTGCAGAGAAATACTAGAAAATGTGGACCAGAAGATGTAATTTTCCCAAAACCATTCAATCATTCATTGGCCAAAGCTCCTAACAGTATGAGTTAATTCACTCCATAAGTAACAGATATGGAAATATTCAAGGCTACTGCTTGCCCTGACATGTTCACATACGGCAGAACAATTAAGTGCCACATTTATGTAAAACAAAACTACCTACTTCATGGTTACATCCTTCAAAAAACCATAGGGGTTATGTTACACCCTAATACAAGGAATTTCTACCTCATGGCTTTCTTCACCCCAAAGGTTGTGTTGAACGCCCCAATGCTTTTTTGGAAACAATCCTCATTTTTCATTAATACAAAAAGCTAACTTATCACTTTACAGCATGTTAAGTCCATTCATCCCCAACAACAACAGTGTGAAAAACTGCAAACATTTCAGGAAAAGATTTCAAACTGACTGCCTTGTGGAAGACTCACATATCTAACTTTCTAAATTCATGTTTTGCTGTACTTAATATCCTTCCAATCAATGAAATTAACTGTAGTTATAATAAGCAAATCCTCTCACTCTTATTACAGTAACAGCAAGTGGTCCTAATATATATAGTAAACTGAAATATCTAAAAACCAATATTTTGCAGTCATAAGTTGCATAACTGATTCTATTACCTCTATCCTAAGCAGGAATTTTGGTGCCACATTTAAGGAACTAGAATTTACAATTCTGTATACAGTTAGAGAGGAAATTTATTGTTACTATCAGTTGATCAAGAAAATAAAATGTAGACTTTATAAAATGTGGAAAATTTTAAATGAAAAAATTATTTACTTGACAAAATTTATTTAGTATATGATACACCTTAATATAAGATTCAACAATCAAAAGTAAAATCAAAATATGATTGATCAAAGCTTTGAATGCGGACATAACCATCCTCTCCGCCTGTACTGAAACTTCTCCCATCAGGGTGAAATGCAACGCTATTGATAGGACCGAAATGACCTTTCACGCGTGCAAATTCCTCTTCAAATATAAGATGGAAGAATCTAGATTCAAATTTTCCAGATCTTGTTGATGTGGTTGTTACATCCATTGCTTCCTGACCACCACCAAGCACAACCTGGAACATCATTTCACAATTATAATGTAACAAAGACATATCAACAAATAAAAGCAGAAAATATATCTAGAAACAAAGATGATGTAACTTACCAAACAAAAACATTGGTATGTTGATAGAGACACACACACACACACACACACACACACACACACACACACACACACACACACAAAATTCAAGCAGAAATAATTTTAAAGGTTTCTTTACATATAAGACAAAAAATATATTGAACACTAAGCAGAACCAACCATATACTTTCAAAAGAAGAGCTTTTCGAAAAATGACTTGAAACTCTTGACACATTTGAACACACCACCCTATAGCTTTGTAGCTTCATTGGCAAGAGGCTAAAAATTTGAAGATTTCAAGCTCCATATACATTCAAATGAAGTTGATCGAACATGAGTTACCCAGAAAGTTAAAGGAGCCAGCAGAGGGCAAAAATTATAGCAATAACAACTTTACTGACTGGTAACCTTCATTCCAGCTTTTATCTTATGCACTATACTGGTTCTTGCCCTCTATGTACCAATATCTTAGAATTTACTCTTGATATAGTGAGGTTATTAGCTGAGGAATTTACATGCAAGTGTTAAATATGGAAATTGACTTACATGGTGCTTTATAGGTGAAATTGCAGCACTATTGCAAGGTCTATCTGTTTTGTAGCACTTCAGACACATCAGTGTATCTGTATCAAATAATTTTGAAGTGTGGTCCTTTGATGCAGTTATAAACATTGTTCCATCCTTGCTCAACTGCATATCATTAATTGACCTAGTGTGGTCAGAGACAGAGGCCCTTTCTTTGCAGGACTGAAAAAAAGTGCCATTATATTTACATACTTACATTTTATAACAGACAAAATAAACACTTCACTAATTTCACTTTGAACCACGGAAAATTATTGATATGCACTCCAATGTGTGTACAAACATTGTTACACTGAATATAAATAGCTCACAAAGCCACTTATTACATGACAGATCCCAACTGCATTACAACAACTGCCACCAAAACCATACACTTTAATAAATTCATGCTTTCACCATATGCGTCGCCTTTTAGTGAATAATGCTCTTTGAAAACTAGTTTCAGCAGGAAATATTTTCAAATCTACATAAAAATGCATTATAATAAAAAGGTCTTGGTGGGATATGTTAACATGTAATGCATTATATTCAAGTTAACAGTTGCCTTGGCCAAGAAAATTAACATCAGAACCTTCTGTACTGCTGTCACACATTCTCCACATTACATAACACACAGATCTGTCACTATAATTGGATAGATAAGAAATCTACTCACCAAACGGCAGCAGGAGAAAACACAAAAAACGAATTTACATATGCAAGCTATCAGAGCCAGTGGCTCCTCCCTCTGGCGGAAGGGCTGAAGGGGAAGAAAGAGGTGTGAAAAAAAGAGACTGGAGAGGTTTAAGAAAAGGGATAGTGTTCGGAAAAGTCACCCTGGCTCATGTGAGACTTACCAGATGGCTGGTATACACCCTACACACTCTGCCTATGCCCAGCAACAAACAGAGCATGCTCTATAACATGATAGTTGTGGGCTCACTGCCTGTTTCACCACATACACTTTTCGGATTCTTGCCCCCAGACACCAGTTTCTCCAAACTCCACAGGTGGAAACTAGTGCTACAACGTGTCCTTGGTTCTCACCACCCTCCTGGCATCTGGCCTTAATTTACATTAATTTCTTGTTTATCAGCATTTGTTTCTTCACAGTAACTACTACTTTCTTCACTCCATTTTAGTTTTTTTACATCTTTCACTTCCTCCTAACTCTTATGTACAATGCACTTACATTTTCCCTCTCATTCCTCATGCATGATGTTTTTGCAGTAATCTGTCTTGCATATCACCCTGTCTTCCACCTTTAAGCTCTCAGGTTTTCAAATATCATTTGGTGCAGTCCCCAACTACCAGTCTTTTCTTTTCATTCCGCCCAGTAAGTCTGCCCTGATCCAGGGTTTTTGGGTGACATTTTCAAACTCTGCTCTTTTTCCTAAACCTCTCCAGTCCTTTTCATTCACCCCTCTTCCTTCCCCTTCAGACCTTGTACCAGAAGGAGGCACTGGCTATGATAGCTTGCACTCAAACCATTTTTTATATGTGTGTTCTACTTTGTGAGTAGATTTTTTATCTAGCCAATTACATTATACTGTCAAGAATTTATTATTTTTGTTGTTAGATCTGTCACAATAGTATGACATGCACCAATAGATCTAATATCTGCAAATGGGGATTCTACTGTCCACATGACAGCAGAAGACCCATTTGCAAATGTTATACTTATTAATGTATGTTGTATAACTGTGACAGGCCTGTGTTGCATGATATGGAGAACATCAGACATAAAAAAAGAAGGTTCTGACATTAATTTTCTTGATGAAGACAACTGTAAACTTGCAATGGGTGTAGGTGTTTGTCTATATTAGCACAATATTGTTATTATAATATATTTTTATGTAAACCTGAAAATGGTGCTCCCTATTGAAACTTTTATTAGTGAGGCATTATTCACTGAATCTGTCGAGAACATTAAAAAAATACATAAAAAATATATATATATATATATGATTGAGTAATCACTTTATTTACAACCTGCAGCAAAATAGGCTTGCTACAGACAAAAATAAGTGACCAGTTCCATTATAAAACATATCACAATCTACACAATTTCAAATCAGTACTTTCACTGCAATGAAACCCAGAAAACCAAAGAAGCATTAAAATACATTCACATTATAAAAATAAAAGTACTAAATCAGCCTAACATTATTTTTTTTTTTTTTTTTTTTTTTTGAACTGACAAAACTTTAATGAAGACAAACAGAAAACTAGTAAAGAATCTGGAGTTTTTCGAATTTGATGACCTCAAATGCAAGGGTTGAGTTTTAAGTACTTTAGATGGTATTCAGGAAATACAGGAAAACAGCTTAGGGGGTACTAACAAAGTCTGATTATAGATCTTTTTTATACCTTAATCTAAAATAACTTTGGGCTACCTCACCAATTAAGCTACTAAGTTACTCCATACTCCCTAAAGAACAGTAACATTGCCTGCACTTGGTTGGTTCTTCTATTCAAGTATAGACCACCGGTATAGAATGAGTAGTTAAGGAGAAACATCTTTAATCTACTTTTGAAGAGACTTCTGCCTTAACATTTTATTTCCATTGGTAGATAGTCTAAATGTTTTACAGCTGTATATTTCACCCCTTTCTGTGCCAATGTTAGATTGATTCATTACAGGGTAATACAAAACTTTTTCCCTCTAGTGTTGTATTGTTGAATATCTCTGTCACTGTCAAACTCAGGTCGTACATAAATTTCGCAAGCTAGGCTGTGGTTAGCATTTCCAGCTGCTTAAAGAGATGCTTGCAAGATGTACGAGTATCAAGTACACACACTTCTCTAATTACTTTCTTCTGTGCTATAAATACATTTTGCCCAATCTCATATGGCATCAGTGAATGAAAATGTGCAACATACATTGAGTTACTTTTATATCACCAAATTCGTCAATTATTCTTACGGTAAGTCACCGAACCTAAACATTTTAGAAGTCTACTGTACAGTTTCCAGTTTAAGTTTTAATCACTATGTGCACCTAAGCCCTTAGAATTTTTCTGCCTTGTTTATTACTTCTTGTTGGTATATTACTTTAACAGGAGTTGGGAAATTTCTGACAGTATGAAACTGGATGAGCTGCGATTTTTCAATGTTTAAAAGTAGCCCATTTGTGTGAAATCATTAACTTTTAAAAATTCATTTACTATTCTCTCTGTTGTATCTTTGCTCAGCTCCACAACAATATTTATCATCTGTAAACAGGCCTAATTTTGCCTCCTGATTAAAATACAATAGCCGATAATTAAGATAAAGTAAAATGGTAAAGAGCCCGTGATTGGTCCCTGAGGGGCTTCCTCTATAATTTCTGCCCATTCATCCTAGTTAGCTGGAATACCAAGTGACCTTATTCTTCACAACGGTTCATCCAGAACGGCAGCAGCATATACGAGAGTTGGAACTTTACTAGTGGAAACTATTTATTTACAGGTTGTAAAAACTAGATACATATTTCAAAGTTTTACTGACCTTCAAATTAGTCATCAGCATTGTGTATAACCTGTCGCCAGCGATGTGGAAGTTGTAGGATACTCTTAGCAGTGCTAGTTGTGTTGACAGTTCAAGTGGTGCGGTCTATTGCCCGACGAATTTGTAGCATTTCTGAAGCGAATGCCATGAAGTGTTTCCTTCAGTTTGGAAATCGAGCTGAACTTACAAGGGCTTAAGTTAGGGGAGTGCAGTAGGTGGTGTAGCACTTAGCAGCCCCATCAGTCAAACAAATCAATAACAGTTTGCACTGTATGTACTTGAGCATTGTCCTGCAAAATGATGGTCAAGTCCTGCAGAAAGTGTCATCACTTCTGTCTCTAAGCTGGTTGTAGGTTGTGTTCCAAAAATGAACAGCGTAGAGACAACTGGCACTGCTAAGAGTATCCTACGACTTCCACATCACTGGCAACGGGTTATACACAATGCTGGTGACTACTTTGAAGGTCAGTAAAACTTTGAAATAAGTATATTTTGTACGAGCTGTAAATAAATAGTTTCCACTATTAAAGTTCCAACCCTCATATATGAAATGCAAGTAACTAAGGACACAAAATATGCACTTAGCAGTACACAGTTTTGGCTTATATTTGAGCTTTTGACTTCTAGTTCTATAAGTATAAAAAAATATAAAATTCGAACTGCCGTGAGGTCTTCTCCTTGGGTGAACTGGAGCAGATCCAATTCATTTACACCTTGAGCTGTGGTTGAGAAATTTCAATACAGTGAATGTATAGACCAACAGATCAGAAATATCCCACAGTTTTTAAAAGTGAGAGCAGAATATCTGCTTTGGACTTAAGTTGAAAATACCATAGAATTAAAATTCGGCAGTTTCTAATACTTTTAAAACTCTGTCCATCTACACATTCAATCACACTAACAGATGCAAATTTAGCAGTCGCTCACAATGAGAAATGCATGACGAATTTAACCATTTATGTAATTGCTACAATCAATTTGGTAACACTTAAAACATATCCTTGAGGGACAACCTTATATCTGTCTTGACAACGAACTTTTTTTAGGACAAAGTAACATACACACCACAGATCTGCAGAGTGAGGATTGTCATGAATAATTTAATGCAAATACATTTTTTGACAGAATATACAGTGTGTATCAAAAAAATCATAACTATTGTTATAATAGAGGGAAACATTCCACGTAGGAAAAATATATCTAAAAACAAAGATGATGTGACTTACCAAATGAAAGTGCTGGCAGGTCGACAGACACACAAACAAACACAAACATACACACAAAATTCAAGCTTTCGCAACAAACTGTTGCCTGCTTGTGTCTGTATATATGTGTGTGTGTGTGTGTGTGTGTGTGTGTGTGTGTGTGTGTGTGTGTGCGCGCGCGCGAGCGCGCGCGAGCGCGAGTGTATACCCGTCCTTTTTTCCCCCTAAGGTAAGTCTTTCCGCTCCCGGGATTGGAATGACTCCTTACCCTCTCCCTTAAAACCCACATCCTTTCGTCTTTCCCTCTCCTTCCTCTTTCCTGATGAGGCAACAGTTTGTTGCGAAAGCTTGAATTTTGTGTGTGTGTTTGTGTGTCTGTCGACCTGCCAGCACTTTCATTTGGTAAGTCACATCATCTTTGTTTTAGATATAAATCATAACTATTGTTTTATTTGAGATATGTGCGTGAACAACGTACTGTTGCAAAGAGCAAACACTCAAGTTTTACATGGTTCCCACTAAGTGCTGGAATTTTAAACCCAAGGGTTACTGAACAATGGATTGGTCGCACTGAACCAAATGATTCAGCCCTACATTACAGATCAACGGACCTGACTAAGTGATTATTTCTTTTGGGGGTTTATAAAATACTATGTATGTACCTCCATTACCAACAACGAGTGAACTGAGACACTGCATAACAGCAGCTGTGGAAGCTGTAACACAAGACATGCTCGCTGCAGTATGGGAACAATTTGAATACCACACTAACATATGCCGTGCATCTCAAGGGGCTTACTGAATACCTATAAAGAGGTATTAAAAAAAAACTTTTTGGATTTTTCATTCATCAAAAAATAAAATTCATTGTGCATGTTTATTAGTTTCAGAAATATAAATGTGCCAAATTGGATGATTCTTTTTGATACACCCTGTATAATTTATATCTACAGTCATTAAAACATGAACTCTGAATCACATTTACAGTATATCTACAGAATAGAATGGTAAAACAGTATTATTTAACAGGAATTTCCAATACAAAATCTTGTTTATCACAGAACTGACATCTCCCAGTATTTCTAGAGTAACAGCTTTGTAAAACTAACATCATTCTTTCAGTATTATGACCATCGCCTACAACTTCAGGGCACAATAACTGCAGTCTTAAGATTATGCATTTCTTTTATTATTATAGACAAATTTTGATGAGTTGTTACTCCAACTAATCAAAATTTGTCACATTAATACTTACAGCAAATAGCAGAACTCTATTGCATTTAATTCTTATGCATTACCAAAATTCTTTTCAAACGGCCCTCTCCTTAGAACTAAGTAATTTACCTGATCAATTCTGCATAGCAGCATTTCATATGCCACAGACTTCATCAAACAGAAATAAAAAATAAACTTACTCTCAAGTCCCACAAGCGAAGAACTCCATCTTCATGCCCTGTTATTACAGTCTCATCTAGTATTCCCCAAACTGCTGACGTAACTCTTGGTCCAGTAACAGGTAACTTCAATATGGGTTCCTGCTGGCCTGATTTGTAAATTAAGTCATTTTATCATTTTGATATATACAAGATTGACAAGCAAATAATTTAAAATCACAATCAGTTTGAATGATGTGTATATTGTTTCAACATTTTTCAAAATTTAGTAGAAAGATGTGAAACTAAATCCACATATTTCACATTAAGTTAAACCACGCAACTTACATTATTACACATTGTACATAAGAAACTTTCAAGTTGCCATGTCTTTGAATAAATAATGACTTACCAATTGAATTGTCAGCATTTCTCACATCTATAACATGTATTTCACAGTTAAATCCATAGTGTTTATCTGTTGAGTACACTGCCATTGTAGCACTGTAACTAAAGGCACAGGTCCGAACAGAGGAATTGGCAGGGACTGTTCCAATATTAACACCTGAAAATAAAATTAAAAATTTATTGGATGCTCGAACTGCTGCTAATATGTCAGGAGGGACTTCTTCCTTTGCAGAAATAGTGGTAGTGGTGGTGGTGTGAACTGGAGCTTCTCTAAAAATATGAGAATGATCAGTGATAAGAATGAGCAAGGAGAAATTCACAAAAGAAGAATCAGGCAAGTAATCTAATTGGTGATACCTGACAAGAAGAGCTGCTTTGAGAGCAGGGTCACAAATCTCTACTCTTTTCAGGAAGATATGATTCATCATAAAATATATGCATATTACCGCAGGAAGAAGTGTGACACTTAAATAGCTACATGCCACTCTTGTAACAGTGGATCTGTTTCAAAGTAGTAAGTCGTCCTTCCTAAAAGTAATGAAAAACTTGCGATTTCATCATATTTGTGGCTACAAGTTATTAACAGAATGCCAAGATATTACAGGCTGGCAGTGCTGTTTTCTCAAGAAATTAGTAGGTACACATTTTGGTGTCATTTGGTTTGACGAAACATGGGTGGATGCAGAACACAGCTTAGGAAAAGTTTAATTTTTCACATTCATACAGGATGAATAGCTATTGGCTGGAAAAACGGTCCTGTATCTCAGGAGAAAAAAATGCAAACCTGTTGAATACAAGACATTAAAGAAAGATTAAGAAATATACAACATACCAACTGAAGAAGCAGCAGAAAAATATATGTTTTGAAGGAAAGTGTTAACGTTAGGATTCCAAGGCAGGAGCAGTAAGAGGAAAAGTGTGGAGTGGTCTCTGTTACATGTTCTGCAGATAATTTGAACAATTCCGTTATTCAAATATTGTGGACTGAGGCAGCATACATGACATGCATATGTGCCTATTGCTAACATTAATACACATTTAATTTTTTAGCCATAATCATACAACTACATTTAAAAACTAAGTGCTTTTTTTATCTCTCCCAGGAAAGCTGCTGCCTCATCATCAATATTATAAGCTGGTGTTTATTCCTATCGCTAACTTAATATTTGATCATATTATAAGCTAGTGTTTATTCCTATCACTAACTTAACATTTGATCATAGATGCATTAGAGGCCACATACACTCTGCAGATATTCATCTTTGAATCTCTAAGAGAATAAAAAAAACTGGGTGGGTTGCTTCATCAGGAAAGAGGGAAGGTGAGGGAAAGACAAAAGGATGTGGGTTTTAAGGGAGAGGGTAAGGAGTCATGCCAATCCCAGGAGCGGAAAGACTTAAGGTACACACACACACACACACACACACACACACACACACACACACACACACACACACACACACACACACACACCCAGGCAGACATATGTAAATGCAAAGAGGATGGGCAGAGATGTCAGTCAAGGAGGAAGTACCGAGGCAAAGATGTTGAATGACAGGAGAGGTACAAGCGGCGGCAACTTGAAATTAGCAGATGTTGAGGCCTGGTGGGTAATGGGAAGAGAGAATATATTGAAGGGCAGGTTCCCATCTCCGGAGTTGATAGGTTGGTGTCAGTGGGAAGTATCCAGATAACCCGGACGGTGTAACACTGTGCCAAGATGTGCTGGCCGTGCACCAAGGCATGTTTAGCCACAGGGTGATCCTCATTGCCAACAAACACTGTCTGCCTGTGTCCATTCATGCGAATGGACAGTTTGTTGCTGGTCATTCCCACATAGAAGGCTTCACAGTGTAGGCATGTCAGTTGGTAAATCACGTGGGTGCTTTCACACGTGTCTCTGCCTTTGATCGTGTACACCTTTCGGATTACAGGACTGGAGTAGGTGGTGGTGGGAGGGTGCATGAGACAGGTCTTACACCGGGGGCGGTTACAAGGGTAGGAGCCAGAGGGTAGGGAAGGTGGTTTGGGGATTTAATAGGGATGAACCAAGAGGTTACAAAGGTTAGGTGGACGGCGGAAAGACACACTTGATGGAGTGACATGCCTACACCGTGAAGCCTTCTATGTGGGAATGATCAGCAACAAACTGTCCATTCACATGAACAGACACAGGCAGACAGTGTTTGTTGGTGATAGCTAAACATGCCCTGGTGCACGGCCAGCACATCTTGGCACAGTGTTACACCGTCCGGGTTATCTGGATACTTCCCACTGACACCAACCTATCAGAACTCCGGAGATGGGAACTTGCCCTTCAATATATTCTCCCTTCCCATTACCCACCAGGCCTCAACCTCCACTAATTTCAAGTTGCCGCCGCTCGTACCTCACCTGTCATTCAACAACATCTTTGCCTCGGTACTTCCGCCTCGACTGACATCTCTGGCCAACCTCTTTGCATTTACATATGTCTGCCTGTGTGTGTGTGTGTGTGTGTGTGTGTGTGTGTGTGTGTGTGTGTGTGTGTGTGAGCGCGCGTGCACGCAGTACTGAAGGTAAGTAATGACCAGCAATTCTTTGTCATTTTTTAGTTTTCTCGAGTGAAATTTTCTTTTTGATATGGAGAATTAAACATATGAAGACAAAACTAATAATATGAAAAGGATAGATTGCTACTTATCACTTCACAGAACTGTGTGGCAGACAGGCCTAGCACCCAGACACAACAATGACCACATGTGTAAGAGTTATGCATACATGTGTTTTGTCTACGCCTGACAAAATATTTCACGCAATAGGTAAATAATATCTAGCTGTATTTTTTTTCTATGTGCCTACCTGCAACTCAACATCTCTGACTAGTAACAATCAACCTTTTTCATACTGTTTTGCCATACCAGAATAAATGCAGAGTCAATCTAAAGGGCACTTTTGTCAAGTAAGGCCACAACATAACAATAAAACAAGTTAAACAATTATTTTATTGATAATTTGAGAGAATCCTTATTAAAACAGAGGGGTCATGTCACTTGCAGAATTCTCTCAATGCGTCTATATCTACATAAATACTCCACACTTCGCCTTACAGGGCATGGTGGGGGGTACCCCATACTGCTACTAATCATTTCCTTTCCTTTTTCCACTTGCAAATAGGACAAGAGAAAAATATCTATATGCCTCCGCATGAGCCCTAATTTTTCATATCATATCTTTGTGGTTCTTACGTGAAATGTATATAGGAGGTAACAGAATCATTCTGCAGTAAACTCCAAATGCCAGCTCTCCAAATCCTCCCAGAAATTAATGTTGCCTTCCCTCCAAGGGACTCCAGCTTGAGCACCCAAAGCAACTCCATAACCCCGGCTTGCTGCTCGAACCCACCAGCAACAAATCCAGAGGACCATCTCTGAATTTCCTTTATCTCCTATCTTAATCTGACTTGGCATGGATCACAAACACTCAAGCAGCACTCAAGAATACGCCGCAACGGTCACTCCCAGAGATGAACCACACCTTCCCAGAATCCTCCCAAAAAACCAAAGTTGACCATTTGCTCCTCGTATCACAATCCTCACATGCTCACTCCATTTCACATCACTTTGCAACACTACACCCACTTAGTCAAACAACGTGACTGTGGCAAGCAGGACAATACGAATGCTGTAAACAAATGTTATGGGCTTGTTCCTCCTCCTCCTCACCTGCATCAACCCCACATTCCTCCAAATCTACAGCCAGCTGGCAGTCATCACACCAATCAGAAATCCTGTTCAAGTTATTCTGCATAATCCTACAGTCACTCAACTTTGTTACCCCACTTTACATCACAGCATCATCAGCAAACAACCGTAGACTGCTGCCCATCAAGTTCGCCAAGTCATTCATGTATACAGAGAACAATAGTGGTCCTATCACACCTTCCTGTGACACTCTTGACGACATGCCTGTCTCTGATGAACATCTGCTGTCGAGGAAAACACGCTGGGTTTCACAATTTAAATAGTCTTTGAGCCACTCACACATTGTGAAACCATCCCATATGCTCATAACTTCTTTAACACCCTGCAATGGGGGACCACGTCAAATGCTTTCTGGAAATCTAGAAATATGGAATCTAGCCTGTTGCACTGCATCCACAATTTTCAGTATATCATGTGAGAAAAGGGCAAGCTGAATTTCGCACGAACAATGCACTCTAAAACCATGCTGATCCCAAGAAATTTTATTATATTCTAACAGACTATATTAAAGGATTCTGCAGCAAACCGATGTTAGGGATATTGGTTGGTAATTTCGCAGGTCTGTTCTTTTGCCCTTCTTATACACAGGAGTTACCTGCATTGTCTCTTGGGACTTCGTCCTGTGCAAGAGATTCGTGATAAATGGAAGCTCAGTAAGTGGCCAATGACTACTGTTTGAAAAATCAAACTGGGGTTTCATCCGGACCTGGTGACTTATTTGTTTTCAATTCTTCGGTTGCTTCTCTATGCCAGGGACACTTATTACAAAATCGTCCAGATGGGAGTCTGTTCGATGGTCAAACGACTAAGGTACGTTCATACAATTATGCTGTGTGAACAACTTCTTGAACGCGAAATTTAAAGCTTCAGCTTTCATTTTGTACCTTCAACTGCCACACCAGAACGGCCAACAAGGGACTGAATGGAAGCCTTAGATCCACTTTCTCAGTTCTCTGCAGATCTTTTGCTAAGGTTTGACAGTAGTAGTACAATTTCTACTAAACTTTTCTTGTCATTTACGTGTTCTCTTCTGAACTGAGAGTACGGCAGTCTCTGCTTCTTCAACAATTACCGAGTCTTGTTATTAAGGGGAGTTGGAATGCCCTATCCAGACAATGTTAAATTTAGTGTAGCCATTGACATGAATCTTTTACAGAACAAACTGTATTGTTCCGAGTCTACTGAACTACAATAATGGGATTTCAGCCACTGCTTTCAGAAATACAATTTTTTAATTACACAGTTAAAATTTTGTGTACTTTTTTGCACATTATCCTAAACAATTTTAATTATACACAACATTACATACTTCTTTTAGTTCAGTAGACTCAGTATATGCATGTTATTACTCCCTGAATATTTAAATACTCAACTCCTTGGTGGCCAACTGTGCTGCATACTCTGCTTTATCAATGCGAACCTCGTCCACTCGTTCAAGTTCTCTGACACAGTTTGCTTCAGGATTAATTCCCATATGCTTTAGCACTTTCACCCTACAAATGTTTCCATCATTAAAAGCAGTAACAGCATCCACTGACCCCTCCCCCCCCTCCCACTTTAGTGTCTGTATTCCAACAAAAACATTTTTTGATAAGTGAGTCCATATAAGATTATTGAAAACTCACTGGGATTTTGAGTCTGAACACGCAGACACTTCTTCAGTAATTCAGGATTTGTCAGGTCTCTGTAAATAGGTTTTATGATATCCATGACTGCTGCTGGGATGGAATGTTTATGGCTGTGCGAACTGTTTGAGTACTGGGCACTGCAGTAGTTGCACCATGAATCAGGTCCAGGAGGGGAAAGGCGATGTACTGGTTTTTCATCAGTTGACAGTCTTTGGAAGAGGGTAGCCCATACTGCTGCTTCATTTTTAACAAATCCTCAGTATTATTTCTAATGGCCATCCCGTAATACTGCTGTAGTTCATCAATCATTTTGCCTGTCAGCCTGCCTCTTATGGTTTTACTGTCAGAAAGTTTCTTGTCCCTCCAACTTTGTTTCAACTTCCTCAACCTGGTGCCCATCCTCTTCTGGACATGACGAACACATTCCAGTTTTGTGGTAATCTCCTCACCATAAGGCTGAGCAGCTACTACACTGTTATATGCTTTTGAGTCTCCATCGCCTAAGAACTTAGTGTAACAGACTCCTCTTTTGTTCACAGATCAACTAAAAATTTCAATAACTGCGGAACAGATGAAAATTTATCTGACTAGGGCGTCTCAAAACAGACTCTTCCATGTACCGCATGGCTTTTCCTTTCAAACTATTCTAATCAATTTCTTCACCTACAGTTAAGAGATGGTTGTTAAATATGAGTCAAATGAAAACCTATGACACTTTGCTTGGTGATGTACAGTTACACCGTAAAAAGCACATACAAATTAGAAGTTTTCAACCATAGAATTTGGTAATTTTAGACCATGCAATTCAATATGGGCGCAGCATAGCCACTTGAGAATACATGTGATATTAAAGTTAATGTAAGTAAAACAAGAGGAAAAGTAATCTGAAAATAATGAAGAATGGGACAACATAACATTTTATGAGCGAACAGAATATATAAGCCCAATTTGGAACTAAACTCTGCATGTATCTGACTAAATTTAAGACTACTTTTTACAACATAAAAATAATAACAGATGAAAATAAAATGTTTGTGAACCCGAAAAAAGTAACTCAATAAGTTTAAGTAAACGCAATCAACAATACAACAAGAATCAGCTAATTTTTCAAGGAACTCTTAGACAGAATAGGAATGACCCATGAGGAAATTCTTCAGTTTTGATTTGAAAGTGCACAGATTACTGCTAAAATTTTTGAATTCAAGTGGTAGCTTATTGAACATGGATGCAGCAGTATACTGCACACCTTTCTGCAGAAGAGTTAAGGAAGTCCGATCCAAATGCAGGTTTGATTTCTGCCGAGTATTAACTGAGCAAAAGTTGCTTATTCTTCGGAATAAGCTAATATTATTAACACGAAATTACAGTAAGGAATATATATATATATATATATATATATATATATATATATATATATATATATATATATATATATATATATATAAATTATTAATGGAAAATCTCATATAAGATGTGAAACAAATACTAACAAAGAGATAGAGGGGCTGGCCAGTACTTACCTCAGCTCAGTACAGCCGATAGATACATAAAACAGAACTGAAATTTTAAGATCCTAGCTTTCGGAACAAATGTTCCTTCATCGGGGAGGAGAGAGGGAAAAGAAAGGGAAGAAGGGAAAGGAGATTCAGTTACTCACAACCCAGGTTATGAAGCAACAGGGAAAGGAAAATAGGGAGGGTAGCAAGGATGGAGGCATGGTTGTCAGAGGGAAGCCAAAGATATTCTACTCTAAGTACTGTGCCAGCTTCAAACCAAAGAGGATGCATACAGAAGTAAAGAGATATATAGTATAAAGATAAACACAACTATGTAGGATGAAAAGATGCGTGAATAGCTAAAGAGGAAAGGGAAAGAGGAGAAGACTGAAGAGTGAATGGGAGTGAGGTTGTTTAACGTAAGTTCAGTCCAGGGGGATGGCGGGATGAAAGGATGTGTTGGAGTGCAAGTTCCCATCTCCGCAGTTCAGAGGGACTGGTGTTGGGTGGGAGAAGCCAAATGGCACGTACGGTGTAGCAGGTTCCTAGGTCCCTAGAATTATGCTGGAGGGCATGCTCCGCTACTGGGTATTGGGCATCTCCTAGGCGGACAGTTCGTCTGTGTCCGTTCATGCGCTCAGCCAGTTTAGTTGTTGTCATGCCGATGTAAAAGGCTGTGCAGTGCAGGCATGTCAGTTGATAAATGACATGTGTAGTTTCACACGTAGCCCTGCCTTGAATTGTGTATGTTTTGCCAGTAGCGGGGCTGGAGTAGGTGGTTGTGGGGGGATGCATGGGGCAGGTTTTGCAGCGGGGTCGGTTACAGGGGTAGGAACCGCTGGGTAGAGAAGGTAGTCTGGGAGTATTATATATATATATATATATATATATATACTCTGAGAGGTCAATGTCAAGAAACAGACTCGTTAACAGGTGTTGACAAGAGGTTCGTGAACTTACACAACTTGCTGCGTGAACCACCTGTTTCTGAGCCAAAAATATCCTTTTAGAATGGGAAGAGTTCCCCAAAATATAATACTAAAAATTACAGCTTTAAGTCTTTGAACAAGATCCTGAACGGGGGCTTTCCGCAACAGTTTACTATATCTGAACAACTAGAAATTTGAACTATTCAGTTTCACTAATCATATGCCCATTCTGTGAAACAGAAACGTCAGGTTTTGTTGAATTGTATGTTAGAAACTGTAAAAACTGAGTCTTATTGTGACTTAGTGTTAGTTTATTTTCTACAAGTCATGAACTGCACTATTTGAAATCGTGCCAATGTCGCACACAATGTCCCTTACCACCATGCTAGTGTCATCAGCAAAAAGAAATATTTTAGAGTTACTTTTAATACTAGAAGGCACATCATTTATATATATATAAGGGACATGAGTGGCCCCAACTGATCCCTGTGGCACCCCCCCCCCCCCCCAACTTGACCGTAGCCCACTCAGACTCCACATGACAGCCTCATCGTGGATAATGACCTTTTGCTGTCTGTTGCTACGTGAACCAATTGTGAGCTACTCCCCTTATTCCACAATGGCCCAACTTCTGGAGCAATATTTTGTAATCAACACAATCAAACACCTTAGGTAAATCAAAAAATATGCCTATCATTCGAAACCTTTTGTTTAACCCATTCAGTACCTCACAAAGAAAAGAGAATATAGCATTTTAAGTTCTTAAACGAGTTCTAAAGGCGGACTGTACATTTGATAGCAAATCATGTGATATAAAATTATCAATTATCCTTACATACACAGCCTTTTCAATAACTTTGGCAAACACTGATGGCATAGAAATAGGTCTAAAATTATCAACATTATCACTTTCTCCATTTTTATAAAGTGACTTTACTCCGAGTACTTCAACTGTCCAGGAAACTGATAATTCCTAAAGGAAAAATTACAAATATGACTAAATACAGGGCTAAAATGTGCAGCACAGTACTTTAATATTCTGCTAGGCACTCCATCATAACCATGAGAGTCCTTAGTCTTCAGTCATTTAATTATTCACTCAATCTCCCCCTTGTCTGTATCACAGAGGAGTATTTCAGACATCAATCTCGGAAAGGCATTTGCCAAGAAAGTTATACGATTCCCTGTAGAAACTAAATTTTTATTTAATTCACCAGCAATGCTCAGAATATGACTGTTAAATACTGTACATATATCTGATTCATCAGTAACAGAAATATTTTTACTACAAACTGACTATATCGTTGACCTTGTGCTGCTGACCAGACACTTCCTTCACAACTGACCATATGGTTTTAATTTTATCATGTGAATTAGCTATTCCATTTGCATACCACATACACTGTCTCCATAACAACATTTTTCAGCGCCTTACAGTACTGTTTGCAATGGGCTACTACAGCTTAATTGTGAGTACTTCTAACATTTTGATGTAATTCCCACTTTGTTCTCCATAACGTACTTGTTCCACTTGTGCCGCCTACTACTGCTAGTACCCCGTTTAGAAAGCTGTAATGGAAAGCAACTCTCAAAGAAATGTGTTAAGGAAAGCATTATATTTATTATCTATGTTGTCAGCACTATAAACACCCTGCCACTCTTGTTCCTTGAAAAGGTTTAAAAACACTATTGCTGTTGGATTAACTTTCCTACATAGTTTGTAATTATATGTGACCTTTGTTTGACTACAGAAGCCTTTTAGTGTTAAAATTTGTGCATCATGATCTGAAAGGCCATTCACCCTTTTACTAACAGAATGTCCATCTAGTAGGCCTAATGAAGAATGAATAAAAATACTGTCTATCGCTGTGTTACTCTTCCCCTGCAAACTAGATGGAAAAAACACAGTTTGCATCAGATCATATGAATTTAGGAGATCTACCAACGTTCTTTATCTTGCACAATCATATACAAAATTAATATTGAAGTCACCACATATAGTTAATTTCTGGTACTTCCTACAAAGTGAATCAAGAGCCCTCTCAAGCTTGAGCAGAAATGCTCTGAAGTCAAGAGTTAGGTGACCTAATATAAACAACAACAACTACAAGTTCAGTTTCATTAAATTTAACTGCCCCTGCACAAAGTATCTGTTCAGTGCAGTGCAATGTTACATCTATGGACTCAAATGGAATACTGTTTTTTTTTTTTACATACATAGCCACTCCCCTATTCCACAAGGAACTCCTTGAAAAACAACCAGCTAATCCGTATCCTGGTAAAGGAAGCCTCTGAATTGTCAAATTATATAAGTGGTGCTCCGACATAGGAATACCAATATTTTCCTATGTACCTATACGCTTTAACAAGGATGCACCCACTGGCATGATGTATTTGCATATTTCTGCATGCATTTTTTCATATTTTAGTTGTTTTTAAGAAACAAGGAAGCAGTTAGAATTTGCCTTCTTGATTCCTTCCACATACCTGAAATATCTTCTGTACAATAGGATTCAAATAACACTGTGAATGAATGATAATCACCACTAGAGCTCAAACCTCTGCTGCCAGCTGCTGGACAGAAGAAACTTGCACAGAAAATCAGAGCAGCAGGGATGATGGTGAAACATACTAACATAGATGATATGCCTAATGCACTCTAAATAAAATAATTTCGCCTGTGTTTGAGATACTAACATTCCAGTGGGCCATTAGTAACATGTTTATACATTAGTGGGGAATGTCAACACATCAAAATGAATGACACACAAAAATTACAGCAAGAGAAATAACAAAAGGGTACAGGCAAGAGAAATGAAATAAACTAAAAGGGTAAATAAAACAGTCTATGAATTCTAAAATACTAGGGATATGACAATGAGAATCGTATGTTGGCAGCAATAGGCCAACAGCCAATAGGTAGTATGTCCACAAGTAATGAAACTGTAGTCTGCATATAAGCAGGGAATTGCAAAAATCCATATAGACTCCTCAGGCATTCAACGAGCCCAAGAAGATTAGCATCATAAACTTGTCGGAAGTGAAATAGGCTTACAATGAATTAAGAGTGACGAGAGAACAAATCCAATAGCAATGGCATTTAAAATGAGTACGTTGTTTTATAGCATCATCCTGAAGATAACTGCTTACCTGTTTCACAGTCCCATAGTTTAACTGTATTGTCAGCTGCCCCCGACATAAAACGTGTGGTATCCCAGTTGACATCTATCGTCCATACAGCTCCCGAGTGACCATTGAAAGTGCCGAGCCGTTCTCCATTCACAGAATACCAGACGTTCGGTTCTTGGCCCTTAGATGCTGAGAACAGTAGATCCCCTTCCCTGTTATACTTAATTTGTGTGATGGGACGATCATGTCCGTGGAGCAATAAGGGTTTCTGCAATAGGTTCATAATAAAATGTGTTAAAATAGCCAAACACAAATTCCACATTTACAACAAAGGTAAATCAGCTCTTACAGGTGAATAATAATAAATACACTACCATATCGACAAGCCTTGCGAATACAAGTGTCTCGTATGCAATACCCACATGCAGCAGGAACTGTCAAATACTCTCATTGTAAAGATATTTCATTACAAAGATCGTATTTAGGAACGTAGAGCAGTTTAGTCTGTGGAGTGTCTCGCGCCAGTAAAACGCCTGGCTGCCCTGACGTTTCGGACCGTCACATGAAGTCACATGACCATACCCACACGGCTTCAGAGAACACCTGGCTGCGCCTGTTCAACGATTTTGAAAGTAGCTGTTAAGATGTGTGCTACGCTTGTCTACTCCCATATCGCTTGCTAATCATCATTCCGTTTGATTTCTTTGTTATTTTTTGAATTTGTTTCTGTTGTCCTATATTTGCTGTTGGACTTTCCTTTTTTTTAAATATGTAGTTGATGCTATCAAAGAGATGAATACAGGAAGCTGGTTCAAAGTCATGTAGTCTGAAATAGTTAAGTTACTCAGAGATGAAGAGGCTTGCACATGATAGAGCAAGGTGGAGAGCTGATTCAAACTAGTCTTCAGACTGAAGATAACAGCAACTACAACAACAAGAGTGTTATGGTGATGATTGTCCTTGTTGAACGGGTCTGCTATTCCTTGCCCTTAACGTTAGTTTTAAAAAACGAGAGTCTCTGTAATGTAAATACACGGTAAATGTAGAGAACTTGAGCTCTTAAGCAGGTTTCCTTTATGATTCTAATGGCCTTTTTTATATTCTGAAATTCGCTTAACTGCTGCCAAATTATCTCAGAATATGACACCATATTTAAGGTGGGAAAGACAGTAGGGATAGTAGGTGATCTGAATTGTTTTTTCACATGACATCCAAATTTTAAATAACATTGAAGGTGAAGCTATTTACGTATTTCATCACAAACTCGGTGATGGAGTTAATAAATATGCTTAGTCAGGCAGCTAGTCACACAACTAAATCTCAAATTGGGATAGTAGAAACACACACAGCACGTATATAGCAAGTTATTAAAAGTGATTTCACCCTTCACAAATTAGCAACCAGTGTATGTGAAAACACTTATTTACTTACTACACTTTCTTCTGTTAACATTTTTGTCTTTGTATTAGTATTTGTGGAAACTATACTTTACACTAACCGTATTTCTGTGGCAAAGGAAAACAGCCTAAGCTTTCAAAGGAATACTGAATATGTGATTGAATCATATACACCAACCTTCTAGTGATTTACAGCAATAATTGTATTGCCATTGTATGCTAAAAATGTCTTATTCCTAAAGCAAACAAAATTTGTGTGAGTCATTATCACAAGGATGTTCTGTACACAGTCATGACACTAAATATGGTACACTTCAATTTTCGGATGAAAAAATCTTAATAGTTTTACCTTTGTTGGGATAAAGATCACAATCAATTACCTTTACCAGTGACACAGATACCTAAAAATGTAAGTGTTTGATATCAAACACCAAGCGCTTACAGCAAAATGTTTATGAAATCTGAAGGTTTCTTGCTTGGTTCAGGCGAACAATTAAACAACATTAAAGTAATTTATGGACATACTGTAAAAGTGATCGTCAATGTGCCAGTAGTACGTGGTGTGCCCTTAATGTATTAATTTTGAGAGAAAAGCCCCAATAACGAATATATTTCTCAATATGTAATGCACAATGATAACTTAACCACATACATTATAGCAAATGTTGACTAGTGTTTAATCTTGGATCTTCTTCTGCTATGGGGCCACACACATGTGCTACGAAAATAACAAGCAACCGCTTTTTTTCTGCCTGGCAAAAGTTCTTAAGCACACTGAAATGTATTCGTACCATATTTTTCCCCTTTAATAACAATCAGCCATTTTAATATACTTGCAAATTTGTTTAGTGAATATGAATAACTGACAGATCAACATGAACAAAAGCACACAACTTTTATAGCTATGAATATACAATCACATTCCACTCGAACACAATGTTCTGCATCAGCTGTTCATCTGCCTTTGCAGCTGGGCATGTACAATTGTATTTACATATACAAATAAAAGGACATATTTCTTGTATTTGGTGTTACAATTTATTCACCTTAATATGACACACCATACATTTGTAATAGCTGAAGAAATGCTAGAGGATATGGTTTTTTAGTAGCATTTTTAACTCATCATATTTTGACCATCGAATGGTTTTCATTCTTATGTCTTTAAAGTCTGGATGGGAACAAACAATAGGCTGGCTATTACTAATCAGGAGAACTGGCGTCCTCCGCAAAATGGCATCATCTTTATATTTCACTCGTATGTTATATGCAATACCTTCACAAACCTTTTTGAAATCCTCCAGAGCACCATCCTCAATGGATATCTCATTACCAACAATAACTCTTCTATCTACTACATCTTGCATAGCAAACTGATTCGTTTTGTTATTACATCGGCCTATATGGCCTACATTTAATGCTGATGATATTATACAATCAAAGAACGAGTTTTTACCTGAGTTAGGAGGACCAACTACACACAAGGTATTTAGTTTGTTATTTGGAATATAAACATCATTATTATCAATCTGAGTCCATTGATATAGTCCTTTTTTGTTAAACCAGGACACAATATTTGTTAGAAACTCAGTAGCTTTATCCGTATCACCTCCTGGTTGAAACAATAGTAACTTATTGAGCCATGCTACAGAATCACCTAATGTGTAATAATAGTCCCATATAGTATCACAACTGGCATAAAAAACACTATCTTCAGATCCGGAACATAAAATCTTTTCTAATCCTTTCAGGTCTAGGTCATTCACAGTTTTTCTATATAGGTGTAAGCCCATTTCAAAATAGCGTTTAAATTTAGGGTCAATTAGATGCATGTAATATGGATGACATATTGGAATAACATTTGTTATATTCTCTGGAGGAATACAATTACATGACATTAGTAGGGAATGTATCTTTTTTGCTGCGATCGAAGGATCGCACCCTTTCCCTGTAGGGATTCGTTGCTTTCGCGAATGAGGGTGTTTAATAACTGCATTATTTTTGTGTTCTTGTTCACATTCAGAAGCATGTCCACCTCCTTATCCTTCCAATATGGCGAGGGATGCTGCGACGCTATTTTGCCATTGTATAATTTCAGAGACACCAGGAAGTCGCCGATCGGCTCCTCTAAGCCATACTTTTCCCCTGCATGGCACCTTCGACACAAAGAAGTATAACAGAACATTGAGCCAGTCGATGTCAGACATGACTGCGATGGCCCTTGTTCGTCTTTGAGACTTCTTGAGACAGGGGGAAATAACTGGATCAAATCTGAGTCGGCATCGACATCGTCGGCATGAGTATATGCAGTCATGGATGACGAGGATGTGCTCCCCATGTTATCGACACATGATAATTTCACCAGGGTGTCTTTGTGCAACACAATCAAGTCTTCTGCACATTGTGTCAACTTCATCCTGTGATCGGGTGACAATGATATCTGTGAAGTACCACCTTTGACTGACTTCACATATTAGCAGAAGGAATTCAAACAAAAAAAAAACCGTTTTGGGAAACGTGTTCGTATTGAATTAAACAACTCAGGATCTGTGATAATAATGTCCCGAAAACTCCATCGACGTCCTCCAGCTTCGATTGTATATTGCTCATCAGAAACAGCACAGCCTTCGCAGTTGGAGTTGTTGTATGCGCCTCCAGCAACGTCTATATTAGGGTCATCATCTCCAAGATCACGTCCATGGTTACCAATCTGCAAACAGATTTACAACAAGGTCATCATCATCTTCTGAATCACTAGCACTGCCAATAAACCCACCACATAGCACACTACAGAATAACCGTGTGTTTTCACAAAATCTGCACGAGTTTCTCAGTTCCTGAGCACAAGGGGGTTCGAAGTATCCCAACTGGCGTATGATTGATTTAAATATTAACCTTTGATGTATAACACTTAGCACTGTTGTAAAACTTTCATCAAACTGTAGTGCAATACATTTATCCAAGGCCGGCCGCGGTGGTCTAGCGGTTCTAGGCGCTCAGTCTGGAACCGCGTGACTGCTACGGTCGCAGGTTCGAATCCTGCCTCGGGCATGGATGTGTGTGATGTCCTTAGGTTAGTTAGGTTTAAGTAGTTCTACGTTCTAGGGGACTGATGACCACAGATGTTAAGTCCCATAGTGCTCAGAGCCACACATCCAAACATCGTTCACATATTTTGAACATGGCAGCATCATTACCAGCTACTGGACTAAAGGCCACATATAATTCAAAAACCGAAAATTAATTTTGAACTCATTATGGGGAAATATACCGTCATTTAATTTACACATTTTTAAATGACATATCTCATCCCACGATTTGTACATCGCTGAACGAAACTTTTTACAACAATCTGTCGCGGTTCGTAAAATTTCATATATCATAGGCACATTAACGGATGACGTGGATGTGATCCCCATGCTGTCGATACAGGGTTGTAGCCTATCCCCGATGTTATTCAATCTGTATATTGAGCAAGCAGTGAAGGAAACAAAAGAAGTATTCGGAGTAGGTATTAAAATCCATGGAGAAGAAATAAAAACCTTGAGGATCGCCGATGACATTGTAATTCTGTCAGAGACAGCAAACGACTTGGAAGAGCAGTTGAACGGAATGGACAGTGTCATGAATGGAGGGTATAAGACGAACATCAACAAAAGCAAAACGAGGATAATGGAATGTAGTCAAATTAAATTGGGTGATGCGGAGGGAATTAGATTAGGAAATGAGACACTTAAAGTGGTAAAGGAGTTTTGCTATTTGGGGAGCAAAATAACTGATGATGGTCGAAGTAGAGAGGATATACTGTATAATGTAGACTGGCAATGGCAAGGAAAGCGTTTCTGAAGAAGAAAAATTTGTTAACATCGAGTATAGATTTAAGTGTCAGGAAGTCGTTTCTGAAAGTATTTGTATGGAGCGTAGCCATGTATGGAAGTGAAACATGGACAAGAACTAGTTTGGACAAGAAGAGAATAGAAGCTTTCGAAATGTGGTGCTACAGAAGAATGCTGAAGATCAGATGGGTAGATCATATAACTAATGAGGAGGTATTTAAAAAGACTGGGGAGAAGAGAAGTTTGTGGCACAACTTAACTAGAAGAAGGGATCGGTTGGTAGGACATGTTCTGAGGCATCAAGGGATCACCAATTTAGTATTGGAGGGCAGTGTGAGGGTAAAAATCGTAGAGGGAGACCAAGAGATGAATACACTAAACAGATTCAGAAGGATGTAGGTTGCAGTAGGTACTGGGAGATGAAGAAGCTTGCACAGGATAGAGTAGCATGGAGAGCTGCACCAAACCAGTCTCAGGACTGAAGACCACAACAACAACAGGCACATTAACAGATTGAATATATATAAACTGTCCTAACACATAATTAAACTTCTCATGTCAGAAATTAAAAAGAATATCTTTCTTCAATACTATTGGTAGAGGCAAGGTCAATACATCTAATGCATTGCGGAGGTTCCCTACAATTACATGTCAGGACAAATCTACTAATGAAGACACCATTATTCTGTAATGTACTTACGGGTGCATGTTCCGGCACAGGTGATGTAGACGACGACGATGCAGAAGATGACGCTGATACTTCTGTAGACGACATGGTACATAAAGTACCAAACCCAGGCCTTATATACCATTATCATGTTATGCAAACAACGCGAAAAACGATACGAATAACTAAAGTCGCAAATGGCGCTGCTACTAAAAATTGTACACGCGCCATCCTTTTGCTGGCGTGGGTGCTTGCCTAGATAAGGTCCTAAACGGACCATTATCTCAGCGTCATATTGACAGCCGCCATGTGACGGTACTGGTGCCATGTTTCAGGTTCACAGCAGCTAGTCATGTGAAGCTTGTTTCAGGTCTGAAATGTCAAAGTGACCAGGCGTTTTACTGGAGCAAGACTCCCCCATCTAGACTGTGGTCACAGTGGCACCAACATTGGTGGATTCCACTGCCAAACAACATCGGCAGGGGACAGCTGACATTTTTCGGATCAGTATACCACTACAAGAACAGTTATACTGTAACTGATAGTTTGGATCTATGGACTGAAATCGCAGGTCATGTTTACTCTAAAGCACAGTAAAATCTTTACTGAAAATTTTAGGTGTAAATTATAAACTTAAAAAATCATTTGCTAAAGTGAGAAGGATCTCATATCTTATGCTTAAGATTACTGTTGTGGTTCTTTTTTGGGTTGTGCTAGGTGGACATTAGCTGCCTTCTTTATGCCAGTAGGGTAATGATTCTGTTACATGAAGTGGTTTGTAACTGTGGTGTTTTTGTCTCCATTCTTTAGTGTTTCATGTGCTCAGAGTGTCTTAGTCTAAACTTTATATTTATCTTTCACATATATTCTGAATGACTGTCATTGAAGGTTACCTGACATATATCTGCACAACTTGAAATAAATTGAGCAAAACATAGCGTTTGTAATCGTAATTTTCAGGGTCACCACCAATCATCCCAACTATATAAGACCGAACACTCATAGGTGAAACTTTCGGATATTGAAAACTAATTTCGAGTACCCATACTTCTAGAGGTTTGGTTCAAGCTCTATTGAAAATCCCGTACTCACATTAAAGGTACAGTTCTCCCATAAGTAAAACTAGAAATGACAGTTCAGTACGTGATATCTGACAATTACATCTTCCCAATAGTCAGACATATACAATGTTCTGAAAAATACAGTTTCAAAATTTATGTGTGATATGATGGACACTGTTTACGGTGTCCTAAAGATTAATTTAAAAGCTAATCTCTTCACTCTTGCACCCCAAATACTGCCAAATATGTTTATTCTATATAGAATTCTGGAACTATGCTTTTTGCAAATCCACTAAAAATACTGTAATATAGTTGATTTCCTTTATTAAAATCTGCACTCAATGTCAACTAATTCTGTCACGAGAAAGCTTCCTTTCTTAAATCCACTGGACAAGTGTTTAAAGAGTATTGAAGTTCCCTGTACCATAATCTGATTATCTGAATACGCTGCCAGTGTCAAATTAATTCTCACCATTTTTAGAATAAAGTGAGCTGCTGTAGAAAGCAGAAGCTACCTTCCATTCATTAAATAATACTTGCTTACTCACATGCCAATTTTATCCAAGCATCATATAATGGAAGCATCATCTGCTTTCAGCATGTAACTTAACCATTATGTGCTCACAGTCTTATTCACAAAACCTTAATATAATAAGGTTCCACTTCCTACCACTATAGCATAAAAAAACAAGACTTGCGACAATGTGTTTTGGAGAGACCCTAAATGTGGTGTATCATTCAAATTGCATAGTTTCATAATACACACGTATAAATACGAAAAACATCAAGAATGGCATGCTAGATTCAAAGACGCTTATTGGTGGTAGGAGAAGGAAAGTGGCGTCACAAAGTTAAAGCATTTTTAGCTTTTTTGGCATGATATTTTTCCATTCATCTCATACATTCCTAAAAATTGTGTGCAATTTCAATAACTGATGACAGAGTTTACAGTACTCATCAAATTCTTTTTAGACACTTTTAGATCATTAACAAGCATTCAGCGTCTTCTTAGAGCTAATGCCACATCACAGCACTCATCTCCAAGCACAGAGGCTTCATAATATCTGTCCTACACTTGGAGGTTAAAATCTAACCTATTTCCTACACAGATTTCCTCGCTTAATCTCCTCGACCCCACCAAAAACTTACTATTGGGCTCATTGGTCGCAACATGCTACCTTGTAGTTGTTACCCCTTGCAATAGCAGTATAGCAAATGGCCAGCAAGCTACACCTCTGAATATGTCCCCAACAATGTGAAGCTTTGTTCATGACACTTCCTGGAAAATCAGTGAATGAAGAACGTAGGAGGCTTGTATGGAAGTTAATTCCTGCATTATTTAATGTACCAAACAAGCCATGACATCTGTGGTGGAAGGTAAAACAACACAGATATGATAATGAAACGTTGAAAGCAGTAAAACTACTCATATTTCCTGACACAGAAGAAATTTCACTTTCCAAGCAAATTTACAAAAATATTTGTAAATTTGAAATTTGAGTGAAGTGTAAGAACAGGCAAATCATTATACTCTATACGAAATTTTTACATATAAAGGAAAATGCCTATCATAATAAAACAGACAAGAATATAAATATATGCTTCTTATGTATGAAAGACGTATTTGTATTCCCTTGCTTACAGCAAAGTAAGTTGCAGTTATGCACATATCGACAGTATTTCTTCATGAATAAGCTACAGCTAATGCATTTAATCAGTGGGATTCAGCTGTTTTTACATTTGTCTATCATAATTCACATCTTTTGATATTTTACCAACACATGGAATATAAAAATGTAATAGCTATTTTCTCAATCAATCAAATAATTAAAAACGAACATTAACCTTATGATGCATGTAACTGTCTGCTCTCTCAGCATTTGGAAAGCTAGTGTTGCTTCAGTTGGAAAAGGGTAACAACTTTTGCAGCAGAGAGTATCACAACTGTATGTGTTGACTGTGGAAGAAAGGACATTTATCACCAACATAAATCCACTCTAACAATTATATTGTGATAAAAATTTTCCAGTCTAGAGGTTGGCCATTCACAAATGAAGTGGTCAAGGGAACAGTTTCCTAAAGTGGAACTTCACGGTGATATTCAGACACAACCTGAAGTATATCCTAATATTTTTAAAATTATTTATTACAGTGTTCGTGCAAGCTTGACATCTATCTCAAGTGGATAACTTTCAACTGGGAAGAATCTGTCTTAATGAACTTGTCACACAAATCAAATCTGTTTAGAGATACATTCATTCTTTAGTAACAAAGTGTTCAATTCCATTATTAATAATTTTTGGGATTTAACGATGCTTAATTGACCCTTATATAGTTTCATCTGTTGATTCTGATTCATGATTCAGCGTAATTTTCATTTTTTATTCAGAGGATTAGGGCAACAGAACAGGGGAATAGGAACCATAAATGATTTTTCAATTACTGTAAAGACAGATCTGGGATATCATTATCAACGACTTTATTTGAAGGCATTCTGAAATCCAGGTGCTTTGGCTTCTGAAGCAGCATAGGCTCATACGTCAACATACGTGTCGCAAGGAAAAACAAATATAACAAATTACCAGCTGTCCTTGTGGTCGTAATTCAACTTCATGATGGAAATAAACAAATAATTTCTGCCATCTACCTTGCATGATGGATCTCCTTATAGCATGGAAAGATACTCCATGAGATGGCTCTTTGAGAATACACTTCACAGTTAGTTAAAAAGTTCATATATCTTAAGTCTGAATAATAAATACGAGAGATCCTTTTCCAAAATATTTTCAATCAAAATACATTCACATCTACTATTCCATAGTAAGTTAAATGACCGAAACGTGTGTGAACTTACAGGCACTGAACTACTACTGGTTTTTCTTTAATTGTCAAATATGTTTGTGCGCAAATTTTGCAAATTTTATGTTTTTAATACATTAATATATAATTTACTGAATCGCTGAATTTCATATTCGTTCCACTCTCATCTTTTACACACACACACACAAACACACAGAGATATAAACTGAAGATCCAAAGAAACTGGTACACCTGCCTAACATCGTGTAGGCCCCCGAAAGCACACAGAAATGCTGCAACATGACATGGCATAGACATGACTAATGTCTGAGGTAATGCCGGAGGGAATTGACACCAGCACAATGGTAGGACTGACCATAAATCCGTAAACGTATGAGGGGGTGGAGATCTATTCTGAAAAGCATGCTGCAATGCATTCGAGTTATGCTCAATAATGTTCATGTGTGAGGAGTTTGAAGGCCAGCCAAAGTCTTCAAACTCAGAACAGTGTTCCTGGAACTACTCTGTAGCAATTCTGGACGTTTTGGGGTGTTTCAGTGTCCTGCTGAAATTGCCCAAATCTGTTGGGATGCACAATGGACATGAATGGATGTAGGTGATCAGACAGGGTGCTTATGTACGTTGTCACCTGTCAGATCTAGACATATCAGAAATCCCATATACTCCAACTGCACATGCCTCACATCATTACAGAGCCTCTGCCAGCTTGAACAGTTACCTGCTGACATGCATGGCCCATGGATTCATGTGGTTGTCTCCATACCCATATATGTCCATGTGCTTGAAATGAGACTTGTCTGACCAGGCGACATGTTTCCAGCCAGCGACAGTCCAATGTCAGTGCTGATGGGCCCAGGTGAGACATAAAGCCTTTTGTCATGCAGTCACCAAGGGTACATGAGTGAGCCTTCGGTTCTGAAACCCCATATCAATAATGTTTCGTTGAATGGTTAGCACACTGACACTTGTTGATGGCCCAGCATTGAAATCTCCAGTAATTTGCAGAAGGGCTGCACTTCTGTCAGATTGAACAATTTTCTTTAATCGTCGTTGGTCCCTTTCTTGCAGGATCTTTTTATGATTGCAGTGATGTCAGAGAATTGATGTTTTACCAGTTTCCTGATATTCATGGTGCGTTCGTGGTATGGACTTAAGGGAAAATCCCCACTTCATTGCTATGTCAGAGATACTGTGTCCCACTGCTCCTGTGCTGACTATAACACCATGTTCAAACTCACTTAAATCTTATAACCTGCCATTGTAGCAGCAGCAACCAATCCTACAACTGCACCAGACACTTATTGTCTTATATAGGCTTTGCCGACCTCAGTGCCTTATTCTGCCTGCTTACATATTTGAATATGCATGCCTATACCAGTTTCTTTCACGCATCAGAATATATATACAAATATACACACACATATCGCTCAGCCAGCTAACTGATTTCTATGTATGAATCTTGTCCCCTCTTTCAATTATTGACTTATCAAAAACTGGTTATCTTTTTTGATTGTAATACTCTTCAACAGAATCATGTGAGGCATATTGTCAAGGTTTTGATAAAAAGTCTTGTTTCTTTTCACATATTAAGTTTTGACAATCTTTCAGCATATTATGTAGTTCCAACCATTACTGATAGAAAACTTCTAATTTTAATATGCAGTTCCCCATCTTCTGTGTCAGAGCTCATCATTTTTCCAAATTAATCTTTACTTCACACACAGTTAGTATGGAACTCCGATAAATACTTAATATACACACCTGCAAATTGTAAAAGGAATCTATTAATATTGATTTGACAGATGACAGTTTATTTCCAGTTATTTTATACTACTAATGCCTGTACAAATAGACATTATTTTCTGTAAACGAACTGAAAATGAAGTCATTGTACTTGCTTTGACTAGCAATTTCTGTGGTAAGTAAGTGATGACTCGGGTGGCCCACGCTGTCATACACAGGTTCTTTAATCTGTACTTCCATTCAGTATGAAATTGTCACTCTGCAGCGGAGTGTGCAGCAGTATGAAACTTCCTGGCTGATTATAGCTGTGTGCCGGACCGAGACTCGAACTCGGAACCTTGATCTTTTGCAGTCTATACAGTCTATAGCTCTGCCCTCTGAGCTACCCATGCACGACTCACACCCCATCCTCACAGCTTTACTTCTGCCACTAACTCGTCTCCTGCCTTCCTGCTCAGTTAACGTATTTTCGCCACACTCACTCTGTTCTTTTGTTTTTTCTTCATCTTTGTTTCAGTATTGTCTTTTTTTCCATGGTAACCTGCAAATGTTCATGGTGACTTGGATATTTTTTCTATTGAATGTTCTCTCAAAAGAAGATTAAGATACCTGGCAATTGAATCTCAATGTAGACAAGTGTAATGTGCTGCGAATACATAGAAAGAAAGATCCTTTATCATTTAGCCACAATATAGCAGGTCAGCAACTGGAAGCAGTTAATTCCATAAATTATCTGGGAGTAGGCATTAGGAGTGATCTAAAATGGAATGACCATAAAAAATAAATTGTCGGTAAAGCAGATGCCAGACTGATATTCTTTGGAAGAAACCTAAGGAAATGCAGTCCGAAAACAAAGGAAGTAGGTTATAGTACACATGTTCGCCCGCTGCTTGAATACTGCTCACCGGTGTGGGATCCGTACCAGATAGAGTTGATAGAAGAGATAGAGAAGATCCAATGGAGAGCAGCGTGCTTCGTTACAGGATTATTTAGTAATCGCGAAAGCGTTACAGAGATGATAGATAAACTCCAGTGGGAGACTTTGCAAGAGAGACATTCAGTAGCTCGGTACGGGCTTTTGTTAAAGTTTCGAGAACATACCTTCACCGAGGAGTCAAGCAGTATATTGCTCCCTCCTACGTATATCTCGTGAAGAGACCATGAGGATAAAATCAGAGAGATTAGTGCCTACACAGAGGCATACCGACAATCTTTATTTCCACGAACAATATGAGGCTGGAATAGAAGGGAGAACCAATAGAGGTACTCAAGGTACCCTCCGCCACGCACCGTCAGGTGGCTTGCGGAGTATTTATGTAGATGTAGATGTAGAAAGCGAAAAATTATTTGGGTTTTACAAAAAGAGAACAGAGCTGATGCCCACACTGGATATAAATAAGAACAAAAGTTGATGAAACAACTTTCACTGAAGAACAAAGTGAAAAAGTAAGCTGTAATGAAGGAGAAACACGCAGTTGTTTATGATGTTATTAGTTACATAAGGGGAACGAACGTGATGAGTAAGGTAAACAGGCTCTGTTTGTTATTGTTTGATTTCTTTGTGTGTATGTATTTTTGCTAGCAAAGAAATGTCGATGTTTTGAAATGTTTTTCACTTCTCAGCATTTTACCACATAATATTATGAAGGGCATATATTATGAATTTTGCTTCGAGCATTAATAAAATTTATTGTTATTAGATCTTCAATTCCAGTACTATATTCAGGTTTTTTTAATCACAGAAGGTAACTCACTATCACCATTCAGTGCTGGGCTAAGCAAATTGACATGATGTGAGGTGATGGACACTGTGAATACACCATGATGTGTCAGTGCTGTGACGTGACATAATGTGATGGGCAGTGTGAACTGACCTTTAAGAGTCATTAGAATGAAAAGGTAATTTCTTACATTGGATGTTCAAGATTTCTGGAGAAGAAGAAAGTGAACTGTTTCAAAACTAGTGCCAAAAACTCTAGTGTCGTTTGGATACTGATAGTCTGTTCAGAAGACGTACTCTGTCTTATTTAACTGATGAATTGTGTATACATTTTGTTGTCATACAAAACGATGGCATCAGGTGCTGTATACATCGATAAATTACGTATTACATTAACCAAACTGTGAATTCGTAAAATGAGGTGTCGTAAGTAATGTGGAATCGTCTTGAACAAAACTAACTCCACTTCCTCAGACTGAAATTACAAACAACGAAAGTTACGAGTGAACTAGGTCATTACACGTTAGGTACAACCTGATATTAAAAAACCCTAAGGCACTTATTTCTTAATCAACAGCAAACTGTATTTCCACATACTTGATATTTGCAATCATGCATTTCCTACCAACAGTTGTGTTGCCACTCATTGTCTTGAAAACAAGTTCTGAACATATAACACTAACACAAACTACTGTTACCCTCTAGTGCCTCCATTCCTCGTACCAACCTCTCCCTCTAAAATTGCTGTGTGTGCACCTTGCGTGGAGCTAACTACTTCCACCTCATCCTCATTTTCGGCAAACGTCCTCTTTCCGACGTTTCCACTTTCGTTTCTCCCCTTTGTTAACTTTATGGCCTTGTAACCTTTTTCAGAATGTTCCCACTCATATTGCTTTATATTGTGAATCAAATCATCACGCGCTTTTGCGATGCCAGACGACTCCCCTTCGTAAAAATTATCTGTCTTTTCATTTTTGCTTAATAACTTATCCGATTCTCTTTTCCTTTTTGTCATATTCCCCACCAAAACAGGTCCACTGAATTCCTTTGCGACATCACCTCTTCTTACTACCACTACTGCAGCCTCACGGTGGCCAGCCAATCGCTCCGGCAAGTTCATTGCGCTCGGTGGCTTAGTTCGCATTCTACTGCCTGCTGCATTTTCTTCTGTACATGCCTCATACATGCCAGCACCTGTCGTTCTGTGAAACCCGCCTTGTGGCGCGGCTCTGCCATCTGCCCGTGTCTTAATTTACTTTGCTTTATCTTGCATGGTTTCTTTATTTTGGGCCCGTAATACTTGTCCGCGCGAATCTGAGCCATAAAACAAGTGGGCCTTAGTTTTCTGCGTCATTTCGATTTTGAAAGTTTCCCAGTACAAACCCCCTACCGTGAGATGACATGTTACCACGAATTCTGACTCTATCTCTTTGCATCATATTAATGCAATAATGTTCGTTGTCCATTTGCTCATTATGCTCGCGATTTTACCTACTTCGGATGTTACTGTTTTGACGATAATCGCGATTTCCTCTCCAGTGATCCTCGTCTTCTACTCGTTCCAAAAACGAAGAGAAACTTTTGTGATTTATTCCCACGTAACGTTTGGAATCCTCCAGGAGATTTTTCCATAATAATCACACTATTTCGGATTCCGTTCGTCTGTTTCTCAATTTTCGATACCACATTTCACAAAATTCTTTCATTGAGCTCTTTCCTCTATTGTCATACAACCCTGCCATAATAAATTCTCACCATAGGTAACCCTGCTTTTGTTGTGACCAGTATTCCACTATAAAATTTGTTTAAACTCGTCAAATGACATTTGATTCGTATCTAAATTTAATCCTCATCTTTTTGCATAGCCTGCTAAGGCACTAACGACCACATTGATTTTTTCCTGATCCATTACATAATCAGGAAAGTTCCTTTCACAATTTTTCAAAAAAATCTAAAGGGTGCCATCCATGATGCTTTTTAGCTGGATCAAATCGTTCTTCGCCCTCCAGCAATTTGCTACAAATTATTCTATCAGTGGCATAATTTGGTTTTTCTCTCATTTTACATTCAAGATCGCTCATTTTACCTTGAATCCGTAAAGTGTTCTGTTCACACTTCTTTTCGCAAGTTGCCATTTGTCTACTCAGTTCTTTTTCGGGATCATTTATCGTTTGTCTCAGATATTTTGGTGTTACATTTGTTTATTAATTCGGTTTTGAGGCCGAAAACTTCTTCGTCAACTTTTGTTACTACCAAAGGCTCTACAGTGTCTTGGATTTTCATTATTTCTGTATCAAATTTATCATTGATATCATTTATCTGCTCCTCAATATTGTCAACATTGTTATTGACAGTGTTTATTTCAATTCTTGTACCTGATTTCATTACTCACAACGCCTACTTTCGCATCTACTTTTTCGAGCTGTTAACTGATTTTAACACCTTGCATTTCAATTTGATGACTTTGTGCTTTAATTTGGTGATTAATATTTTACTGTGTGCTGCAACGTGTTTTAAAATTTGGTTGTTTATATAACTACCTTGTCCTTTAATTTTATGACCTTGTTCTCTAATTTATTCAGACAACACTTTTAACAATTCGGTGGTATCCGATGGTTTTTCGTTTTCTTGTTCTAAGGTGTTGTCATATTCAGATTCTGCTCCTCGCGTTTCGCTAGGTTCACCTTCGACTTTCGTTGAATTGAACGTATCCATCGAGTCACTGACATAACCACTGTCTCCAGTCGTGTCATCTTTCCTGCCTTGTTTTGTTTGCGACTATTTCATCATATGAATTTGATCGTTTATGTGCATATGGTATTCCATATAAGCCTGTTGCCGTCCCGTGGCGTCATCTGTGTTCTTTTCTAATGAACTACTGCCACATAGTACACTAGCTACTCTTTCATCCCGCTCGCCCCTGACCTACTGTCATCTTTGTATCCATATTAATTTTGTTAATACTTTATATTTTATCTTTCAAAGATTTGGGAAGCTTTCTGTTAATTAATTTTCCATGATGTATTGCAAGTTTGCGCCGCTGGACATTCAATACTCGTCTTACAAGTGTTTTGCGCCAATAATTATGTTCTGAACTGTATTTTTGTGAGTAAAACTTATGAATGTCCCGTCACGCCGCGCGAAGTCTAACACTAACACAAACTAGTGTTACCATCTGGGAAGATTTTTGAGTTTTGACCATGTGTTTGTCTCATGGAGAAAAGGGTATCAGACCGTAATTTTGTATCTATTGCAATTCATAGAAAAACTAAACAGGCTTTACTTTAGGGATAATGAAAGTAAAAACGTTCGTATGAATGAAACAATAAACGGTCACCAGCCTAATTAGGCATATTAATTTGAACATTATGTTTAAGGAAATTGAATATTAGTTGTCATAGTGACTTTCATTAAAACTCCCATTTAATAGCACAGTGGATACACACGAATACAGGACGACCTAAGTTGTGGTTGCAGTACTTAGCATCAGTGCCCAAACCAGTAATTATAGAAAGCCAAATAGTATTCCACTCATAATATAACAGTTGCAATTACTATCATCACTTGATTCAGTACTGAGATTTTACTGCAGGAAAGACTGAACTAAATTTGGGCACGAAAAGATTTCTGACTTAACTGACATACAAATACCACAAACAAAATTAAATAATACTACAGTTACACTGTTTATATTCTCATTTATGGAAACGCAAATGCACTAGGCAAACATTCAAAGAGCATTGTATTTTCCAGTACTACATCTACCTCTATATCTGTCCCTACACCTACATCTACATACATATTCCACAAGCGACCATACAGCGCGTGGCGGAGGGTACCCTGTACAACTACTAGTCATTTTCCTCCTGTTTCACTCGCAAATAGAGGGAAAAATGACTGTCTACATGCCTCTGAATGAGCCCTAATTTCTCGTATCTTACCTTCGTGGTTATTACACTGAAATGTACGTTGGGGGCAGCAGAATCGTTCAACAATCAACCACAGTTCTCGACATTTTCACAACAGTGTTCCTTGAAAAGACTGTTGCCCTCCCTCGAGTGATTCCTATTTGAGTTCCTAAAATGTCTCTGTAATACTTGCACGTTGTTCATACTTACAGGTAATAAATGCAGCAATATATCTCTGAATTGCTCTGATGTCTTCCTTTAATCTGTCTAGGTATGGATTCCAAACATTCGAGTACTGCTAAAGAATAGGTCACACTAGCATCCTGTATGTGGTCACCTTTACGGGAGAACCACATGTTCCCAAAATTCTCCCAACAAATAGAAGTCCACTATTCCCTTCCCTACCACAGTCCTCACTCGCTCTTTCCATATTTCAACATTACACCTATGTATTTAAATGACCGACTGTGTCAAGCACAACACTACTAATGCTGTATTCGAACATTACTTGTTTATTTTTACTACTCATCCATATTAACTTACATTTTTCTAAATTTAGAGCAAGCTGCCGTTCATCATACCAACAAGAACTTTTGTTTAAGTCGTCTTCTATCCTCCTACAGTGACTCAACTTCGACACCTACTAGAATGTCATTATCTGACAATCTTACAATATTGCATCAGCTTTCAACATTTTTAGTATAATGCGAGCTGCTGTGAAATAACAAATCACCTTTCTCTAAACAAATAACACTCGCTTACTCACACACTTAATCCATGCAGCATATAATAATCACATCGTCTTCTTTTATCATGCAAATTAATCACCAGTTTGCTAATAACTGCATTGGCAGAATCTTTGTACAACAGTCACACATCCTATCACTGTGCATAGCAAACCATAATTAAATCAATGCACCTGGCGCACAGTTCTGAATTATTTATTTCATAGCCACATGTAAAGCACTGGACAAGGACAAAATCCCAAATTTGTAGTTCCTTTAAGCTAATTCCTTCATTTGTACCTTCGTCTCTAACTATGACACCGCTTACTCTTCAGAATTTCTGTCTTTCAAACCAACATCATTACTGGAGTCTCTTGAATCCTGGGACACCGATGCATTCATAGTGGTACTGGTATCCACTTCCATTCCAGAGTTAGAATCTGTACTGAATCAAGCAGCTTTACTTGGAGCCAGTACAACAAGTTCCAGTGATGGAGTTTTTTTTCCCTGTTTCTCCAAACCACAGATTCTCAAGAATGGCTTTGAAAGATGTTGACCATGTGATGTTGCTATTGCAATCAATAAGTGTTTTCAGGTAATTTGAAAACTTTTTTCCCGACCTTCTCTCAATTTAGAAGAACTGTTCTTGTAGAAGAAAATCCAATGACATGATTTGTTTCATTTTTCTACCAGTTATGGCCAGAGTTTTCTTCGACAAGGAGGAGAAAACTCCTTTTCACACAAAAATCTAATTGCACATCTCATGGCTCTGAGACGTTCCTCTGTGTAATCTTTGAAGGCCAAAAGAAGGAAACATTTAAGGCTGACAAAGTTAGTAAGTAGCAGGCATAAGCGAATGTCAAGATTATTGTATTCTTGAGTTACATTCAGAGAGATATGACACAACAAGCTATTCTCGAAAAGAATTTTCGATGCATGTAATTTTCTGAAATGTGCAACTGCTATTATGAAGAACCAATACTCACAAATGTAGTTTTTTCTGTTTCAATAAACTGTCCTATACTGTAACATCTTATATTTACATATTCGTCTTCAAGTCTTCGCAGATATGTGACATTGTCACGCTATATATCTATACAAATGCAGTTTTACTGGTTTGGTACAGCTAATACGATTACTGAAGCTGGAATGAACTTCCTTATCGAATTGTTCCTCAGAATATCTAAATTAATAGTTTAGACAATTTTGTTTGCGATTTCATATTTATAAGAATAAAATGTTAGTGTTACAACAGTAGCAGCATACTTACTGTAGGAAATAACACCTACATCTACACCTGTACTTTTCAAACCGCTTTGAATTGCGTGACAGAGGGTGAACATGTGTTCCTGTGAAGAAATACGTTGCAGCAGCTTATAAAATATTAATCTGTTTAAGCTGACTTTTTTATCACAACAATGTCCACAAAACCATTAATTCTATGTAATGTAATTGATAATTTTGATCATGTAACGGTTTTGAACCCCCCCCCCCCCACCTGTAATCTATAGAGTGATGTGCATTAATTAACTCGTCACATCTAATAAGATGCCATTACAAATCATGTGAACATTATGTACTGTAAATAAAGTTATCTCTCATATACAGTTTTCTTCTGCAAGTTAATTTCATTATTCAGCATATTTAAGTTTAAAAGTCAATTTAAATTATAAATATCACACTGCATCACCTATGAATAATAAAGACATTGCTACAGCGTACATATTGAATGATCAGGTGCTGACCACATTACAAGCAGCACCAGGGAACAGATCGTTTGTTTGTTCATAATATATGAGCTTCTGTGTAGAAGTAAATTACTTATCCAGCTTTACCTCAGTGCTTTTGTAGTTTAATCTTAAATTTCTTCCTTGTTTGTATATTTACAGTGCATATTCTTGCATTTTACTAACTACACTACTGGCCATTAAAATTGCTACACCACGAAGATGACGTGCTACAGACGCGAAATTTAACCGACAGGAAGAAGATGCTGTGATATGCAAATGATTAGCTTTTCAGAGCATTCACACAAGGTTGGCGACACTTACAACGTGCTGACATGATGAAAGTTTCCAAACGATTTCTCATACACAAACAGCAGTTGACGGGCGTTGCCTGGTGAAACGTTGTTGTGATGCCTCGTGTAAGGAGGAGAAATGCGTACCATCACGTTTCCGACTTTGATAAAGGTCGGATTGTAGCCTATCGCAATTGCGGTTTATCGTATCACGACATTGCTGCTCGCATTGGTCGAGATCCAATGACTGTTAGCAGAATATGGAATCGGTGGGTTCAGGAGGGTAATATGGAACGCCAGTCTGGATCCCAATGGCCTTGTATCACTAGCAGTCGAGATGACAGGCATTTTATCCGCATGGCTGTAACGGATCGTGCAGCCACGTTTCGATCCCTGAGTCAACAGATGGGGACGTTTGCAACACAACAACCATCTGCACGAACAGTTCGACGACGTTTGCAGCAGCATGGACTATCAGCTCCGAGACCATGGCTGTGGTTATCCTTGACGCTGCATCACAGATAGGAGCGCCTGCGATGGTGTACTCAACGACGAACCTGGGTGCATGAATGACAAAACGTCATTTTTTCGGGTGAATCCAGGTTCTGTTTACAGCATCATGATGGTTGCATCCATGTTTGGCGACATCGCAGTGAATGCACATTGGAAGCGTGTATTCATCACCACCATACTGGCGTATCACCCAGCGTGATGGAATGGGGTACCATTCGTTACACGTATCGATCACCTCTTTTACGCATTGATGGGACTTTGAACAGTGGACGTTACATTTCTTAAAATCAGGAGTTAACAATTAATGAAAATTAAATAACTGGCAAAATTATGAAATTAATCTCAAGGCTCATATCATTGATTAAATTAACAATGTGACTGGTAAATATCAGAGAAATACAAATAGATTTAAAGCTGTCTTTTCCAGCAAAATTAACATTACTTGAAATTACAACAGTCTTCCATTGTTATGATATTTAACAGTTACATAAAATTATAAAGAACTGTACAATGAAATAAGATAATGTTTATGATTTTAGAAGAATATAATTAAGAAAGAATTTTAAATAACAGAATATATTCCATAATGGAATTTGAAGTTTGGTCTGTAATATTCAATAGAGTTTCACCCACTTAGAATTAGTAAAAGTTCTTGCCTTGTTTGTAGTAACTATTATGGTGATGTAATTGAAAGTTTCAGAATTACAATTGGCTAACCTCTTCACGTCTCCTTTTACAGAAGAAGTAATTCAGTACAACCACGCTGCTTGAAGAAGCCATTGGTTTTCATGTAGCATTGGCGCAAATAGTGTCATAGATTAATGACAGATAATCCCACTTTCCAAACTCTACAATTTCTGGATATGACTTTGCAACATGAATACCACTGTCACACAAACTATTACCGAATCTACACAGCTTTATTATGTACAAAAATATTAACATCGACAGACATGATAAAGCTATATCAGAACACAAGACTACCCTGCCTGTGATTGCCATCTCATGTTCTTGTGAGTTTAGTACAATTCTAAGTTACTTGTGTAACCAGTCAATTATAACTGGGACATTTCCTGACTGTCTAAAATATGCAGATGTTAAGCCTCTATTCAAGAAAGGGGATAAAGAGATTCCTTCAAACTACAGACCGATTTCACTTTTGCCAGCATTCTCAAAAATTTTAGAAAAAGTAATGTACAGGCAGCTGCTCAACCATCTGACCACAAATAACATATTATCAAGAACACAGTTTGGATTTCTGAAGGGTTCTGATATTGAGAAGGCTATTTACACCTTCAGTGAAAATGTACTTAATTCATTAAATAACAAATTACAAGCAGCATGTATTTTCTGTGATTTGTCAAAGGCATTTGATTTTGTGAACCACAACATCCTTTTAAGTAAATTAGAATTCTATGGTGTCATGGGCAGTGCTGCAAAATGGTTCAAGTCATACCTCACTAACAGGAAACAAAGGGTGTCAGTGCAAGGGACTAGTGAATTAAGTCATCAGTCATCATCAGAATGGGAAGAAATTACATGTGGTGTCCCACAAGGTTCCATCTTAGGGCCATTGCTTTTTCTTGTGTACATTAATGATCTCTCATCAGTTACACTGCCAGAAGCAGAGTTCGTTTTGTTTGCAGATGACACAAGTATTGCAATAAATAGTATGTCAAGTGTAGTTCTAGAAAGATCTGCTAATGATATTTTCATGGATATTAATAAATGGTTTAAAGCCAACTCACTGACATTAAACTTCGAAAAGACTCACTATATGCAATTCAGAACCTGTAAGAGGTTTCCACCCAGCATATGCATAAAATACGAAGAAGAGCAGATAGAAGAGGTTGACAGTCTTAAATTCCTGGGATTACAACTTGTAATAAATTCAGTTCGGAAGAGCACACCACAGAATTGCAGAAACGCCTTAACAAATCTGTATTTGCAATTCGAGTGTTAGCAGACATAGGCGACATAAAAATGAAAAAGCTTGCATACTTTGCCTACTTTCATTCCATAATGTCATATGGTATAATATTTTGGGGTAACTCTTCAAGCCAAACAAAAGTTTTCAGAGTCCAAAAGCGTGTAATACGTATTATTTGTGGAGTAAATTCACGGACGTCCTGTAGAAACCTCTTCAAAGAACTGGGTATACTAACTACTGCCTCTCAGTATATTTACTCATTAATGAAATTTGTCTTAAATAATATATCTCATTTTCCAACAAACAGCTCAGTTCATACATACAATACCAGGAACAAAAATGATCTGCACAAAGACTTAAAAGCACTTACTTTAGTTCAAAAAGGGGTCCACTACTCAGGAATACTCATCTTCAATAATTTGCCAGTACACATAAAAAATTTAGTTACAAATAAAGATCAGTTTAAAAGGAGCCTGAAAGAATTTCTAGTGGCCAACTCCTTCTACTCCATTCACGAATTTTTTAGTAGAAACAAATGATGTATTGTATATATTCATACTATTAGTATTGTTATTCCAGCTTTAAAAAAAATTGACATGTTCCACATCCACGAGGATCTCCTCAGCACGGATCTATGGAACGAAAACTAATCTAATCTCTTTCTTTCCATGCCATTTGGTGCAAAGGTCATCCACAGAAAATTGATTGAAAACTCATATTCGATCCCTGCGTTTTATAGCAGCTTACAAAAAAGCTTAAAACATTTCCAAGTAACCTCTGAATATTACAGTCATTATACCTACTATAATCATTCATTATTACATTCTTAGCTTCTTTAACAAATAATTACTCATTCATTTCCTTTTAATAGGTAGTCAAACACATTTAAATTTATTCATAAAATGGATACCTGAAGTAAAGATTATTATGGTAACAGTATATGTGAAAAATTTTCATACATGTTTAGTCAAATGTAAACTGTTAAATTACATATGCACCATGTTTCATTGAATTATCTGCATAAAATCGCTTCAAGGAGATGTATCTTGACACAAAATAACTCTAATTACTCCAAAAATTATTACATTTTTCACCAGGGTAATTTAGAGAGATCAATATTTTTCAAATCACATACATATCATAGTTAAAAAATTACTAACTAACATCTTTCATCAGAGTTGTGTGTTTTTATTATTACACAGTTCAACATTTTGTAAATAAAAATCATTTATCATATTCTGAATGATGTGTCCTTCATAACTTTAATTTGAAAACCTACTGACTGAACTACTAGATGCATATTCGTATTATATATACTTAAACATAAATCATTCACAATAAACAAAAAATAATTCAGAAAATTTTTAAAATAAAAATAGACAAGTACTAGTCTGTCCCTTGCTCACACTTAATTTTATTGCATGGTTTCAGTTATGGTGAATTCAGTGAGATTTTTCTCATTCTCCTTAACATCTTTTTCATACTGTTTTGTCAGTCCTTTACCACAAATGCGAACATTCTTATTTTAATTTTCAAAGCATTTTTCAAAATCACATTATAATTGCATTTTATGTGAGACAATATCTTAATCTTGAGAAACCATATTTAGATATAGTCCTTTATCATTACAACACACACACACACAGATATATATATATATATATATATATATATATATATATATATATATATATATATATATATATATATATACTCCTGGAAATTGAAATAAGAACACTGTGAATTCATTGTCCCAGGAAGGGGAAACTTTATTGACACATTCCTGGGGTCAGATACATCACATGATCACACTGACAGAACCACAGGCACATAGACACAGGCAACAGAGCATGCACAATGTTGGCACTAGTACAGTGTAAATCCACCTTTCGCAGCAATGCAGGCTGCTATTCTCCCATGGAGACGATCGTAGAGATGCTGGATGTAGTCCTGTGGAACGGCTTGCCATGCCATTTCCACCTGGCGCCTCAGTTGGACCAGCGTTCGTGCTGGACGTGCAGACCCCGTGAAACGACGCTTCATCCAGTCCCAAACATGCTCAATGGGGGTCAGATCCGGAGATCTTGCTGGCCAGGGTAGTTGACTTACACCTTCTAGAGCACGTTGGGTGGCACGGGATACATGCGGACGTGCATTGTCCTGTTGGAACAGCAAGTTCCCTTGCCGGTCTAGGAATGGTAGAACGATGGGTTCGATGACGGTTTGGATGTACCGTGCACTATTCAGTGTCCCCTCGACGATCACCAGTGTTGTACGGCCAGTGTAGGAGATCGCTCCCCACACCATGATGCCGGGTGTTGGCCCTGTGTGCCTCGTTCGTATGCAGTCCTGATTGTGGCACTCACCTGCACGGCGCCAAACACGCATACGACCATCATTGGCACCAAGGCAGAAGCGACTCTCATCGCTGAAGACGACACGTCTCCATTCGTCCCTCCACTCACGCCTGTCGCGACACCACTGGAGGCGGGCTGCACGATGTTGGGGCGTGAGCGGAAGACGGCCTAACGGTGTGCGGGACCGTAGCCCAGCTTCATGGAGACGGTTGCGAATGGTCCTCGCCGAGACCCCAGGAGCAACAGTGTTCCTAATTTGCTGGGAAGTGGCGGTGCGGTCCCCTACGGCACTGCGTAGGATCCTACGGTCTTGGCGTGCATCCGTGCGTCGCTGCGGTCCGGTCCCAGGTCGACGGGCACGTGCACCTTCCGCCGACCACTGGCGACAACATCGATGTACTGTGGAGACCTCACGCCCCACGTGTTGAGCAATTCGGCGGTACGTCCACCCGGCCTCCCGCATGCCCACTATACGCCCTCGCTCAAAGTCCGTCAACTGCACATACGGTTCACGTCCACGCTGTCGCGGCATGCTACCAGTGTTAAAGACTGCGATGGAGCTCCGTATGCCACGGCAAACTGGCTGACACTGACGGCGGCGGTGCACAAATGCTGCGCAGCTAGCGCCATTCGACGGCCAACACCGCGGTTCCTGGTGTGTCCGCTGTGCCGTGCGTGTGATCATTGCTTGTACAGCCCTCTCGCAGTGTCCGGAGCAAGTATGGTGGGTCTGACACACCGGTGTCAATGTGTTCTTTTTTCCATTTCCAGGAGTGTATATATATATACAAAATTTTGCTTTCTTGTAATATTAATAAGAGACACAAGATACAAATTAATAAAATTATTGCTGTTTCCCTTTTTTCTCTAATATAATTTAATACATATTTATTTCAGACTATTTTTGTACATCTGTAAATTATTATTTTGTGCTCTTGGCTCATATTTCCTTAAATCTACTATGTTTCTTCCTCCTAGACACTTTCCACATGTTGAAAATTCCAAGAAGTAAACATTAGCATGAGATATATTTAAAGGCTTCTATGGTCCATTATAAATGAATCTGAACTTGACAATCTTATGATTCATTTTGGACTTTGGAAGTTTCAGGTACTTCTCATGCTGACAAATCCTACCTTTGCTTGTTTTTGCATCTTGTTTTTAAGCAGTTGTTTTTTCTTGTCTATCGTAATTTCTTTACAAGGACAAAATTCCAGCGAATCTTCCACTACACTTTTTGATTTCTCCCTTTCTAACACTTCTTCTGGAGTAAAACCCATGGTTTCGTGGTTTAACATGTTCATTAATTGCTCAAAGTCTGTTACTTGCCCCAAGATCTGTGGCTTTGAAGGTACTAAGCTCAACATTGTCACATGTCTTACATATGTCCCTCAGGCAGGTTACTTGACAAGTGGTAAGTGGATGCTTGCACAATCTGTACTTAGTTGTCTACCATAGCGTATTTCCATTCCTTTGCGCAATCAGCTAACACTCTTTGGTTTACCTACATTCACAAAACAACCAACGATCATTTTATAAAATATTTCCCTGGCAGTCTCTTCATTCACAAACTGTGATGGCCAAAACAGCCTCAGTCTTTCCTGGTTAACTGCTTTCTGTAAATGCAATACCCCTTTGTATGTTTTATAAAATTATTGACAGCATCACTATCATAAAATTTTACCTTCACTGATATCAAATCATCATCTTCATACTGATAATGTCTCATATTTTTGCAAATAGCTTTTGTCACATCTTTACCTTCTATGGCTTTAAAATAACTAATCTGGAATATTCCATCATTTTCCTCAAATCTATTCAAGATCCCAGCATTTTTGAATAATCTCGACAGTGCATCAGGAACATACTTTTCCATAATCTTAATGTATCTAAAGTCCATTCCATACTGCTGAAGGGACAGCCTATTACATAACAGTCAACAATCCTTTAGAAAAATCAATGCCCACCATCCATGTGTATTACAGTTTTATTTCCCAAAAACAATTCTAGAAGTTCTTGAACTCCCAGACAATGGCTAACGCCTCCTTCTCATACAGAGTATAGTTTTTCTCAAACTTACTTAGGGCATGGTTGACAAAAGCGATAGTTATTGTACTATTTTGCTGTCTATTTCTTTCTCCTGCACAACAGACACCCCTAATACATAATTCAAACTATTTGTGGCCATGTGAAATGATACAGTTGAATTTGGGTGACATAAGTGAATTTCTCTAGCCAAACTCTATTTTAAATTATTGAGTGTTTGGCTTCTATTGACCACCGTAGTTGTTTTAGGCATGCATATAAACATGTAAGTACTTCTTGTGATTCTCATCTAGTAATTCCTCTGATCTGCATATGTCTGTGTTACTCACTTTAGAGTTATGGACCCCTAAAGTTTGTGTCCAAAATTGTCTGAAATATAATGTGACATTTTTATGTATGTGTGGAATTGGTAGGCTTTGCTGCATATCAAATGCTATTGTGAAAAGTGTTTCTCTTCCAGTACAATTCTCAGAATGGTTTTTCAATTTCATTTGGGCTTCTTTAGCTTTCAAAAGGTGCAGTTCATTGTCTCTTAGGTCCCTCCTTTCCTCGCTTTCTGATTTAGTACTTCTTAGAGTCATTTCTGGCAAGTCACACTGTTCATATATGTCCAAAATGGGTTTGCCAAAATGTTAGTTAAATTCTGTTCTGAAAATGTGTGTGAAGAAGGGAAATGTTGTTGGTTCTTGTGCATCAGCAGTACAATTTTTTATGTATAATCCAATTCCTTTAAGGTTTTTGCACTAGAGAGTGCTTAGTTACAAATACATACAACCACTAGTGATCTCTGTGGGGTGAGAACGAAACAGATATAAATTACGTTGTTTAGCAAATGATAACGGATGGCATTAACAATAATTCAGTCGCATTTATTTCTTTTTTAAAATCTGGTTTCTCAGGTTCATGCAACAGGTCATAGAATTAGTTAACCAAGTTGAAATGGTTCCTTTTAATTGTTTAAATATGTAAAGGCAAATAATTCATATTGTCATATGCTGCAAACTATAAGTTAACAATAAGTGACAAATACAAATAAAATAAGTAAATCTTATAAAAAAACTCTAAAATGAATAGAATTTAAAATAATGTTAACCACATACACGTGCTCTGCAAACCCAATCATCAAACTGGAGAGAGGAAAAGAGATTTCCAGGAATTGTTATCTGAAAGGGTAGCTATGCTCTTGTTCCTTTTTTATGTTGTCATGAAAGTTTCTCTTTTTGCTTGAAAAATTATTAGGGAAAACAAGTGCTAAAATTTATTTGTTATGTTACATGGCGTGAAAAGAATTAAAACTTATTACTAGTTATTTAAACTTCTACATATTTCATCTGAAAGAGGGCTATATGGTGTAAGACATCATTCTAGGGAAACTGTTAGGTTACATTCTCAGTTCTTATAACCGATAAAAGACAAGTGTGACATTTAATAAACGTGTTTATTACTAGTTAAGTTTTGACAGCATAGAGCCAGAGAAATGGTTTGTTATTATGAGCAGGTAACGGAAGTCACATGGACGCAACATACCTGTGAGATGGGACAATGGTTTTAGCATGTCCGCCTGCTGTAGGCCACTTGTTCTTACACATCCCCAATGTATAAAGAAGCTTAAACAGATTGTTATTGAAAGAGGAAATACTGTTGGTCAATATGTAAGAAAGAGCAGGATTTCAGGTTTCTTTCAGTCTCCAGCGCTGAAGAGCTGCACAGGAGAAGAAATCCTATAGCATGAGCAGAATCACAGTTATTCAGATTTTAGTAGCTCTTTTGGGTAGTCGTTAATTTTGTGAAATAGCCAACCATGGAGAGTGAGTAAACCAAAAATAAATAGATTAAACACCCTATTTTAGCCAGTTCCACGACAGGACTGAGTAACAACAAACAACCACTCCAGAGGAGGCTTAAATTTCTGTTGCAAATGAACATATGGTACTCAAAACATGTGGCGAGATGAACTGAGAGGAAAAGGCTGTTTTAAGGAACTCGTTCTAATTGGCGGAAAATATTTTTCTGACATTAAGGTCTAGTCAGTAGATAATTATTTGTTGTTTGCAATAATTCTTCTAGTTTTAGTGTAACTGTAATGTACACATAGAAGCGCTTTTTCAGTTTTTGTTTCAAAAGCACTTTATAATAAATTCAAATTCTATACTAAACATATTTGAAACAGAAGGTAGGAGGCATGCCGCGTCTTTTTCCTTAAAATAATTCTCATGCAACTGGTGTATCAAACCCATTAGCAACATTCACTGCAGCAGGAGACGTAGCTTCGCTATTTCGTTCTGGGAGAAGGTTTTAAGGAAGATTTCCGTATCCCACATAGCAACCTTCTTCGTCTGTGTTGTGAAGTATGCTTATGTGTGACTGCAATGGGACACCAGGAAAACGTTGTGAGGAAACTGAATAACGACAGTTTCCACGTTCTCCAACTGGCCATTGTCCTGAAAGTGCATTATTGTAAGCATGAGGGGTGTTCAATAACTAAAGCATTATGAGGAGGCACTATATGCATCCTGCCAAATGACGTCAGTAACAGATGTGCATTCTGAGCAGAGAGATGTCACTGACTTCCTTTCGGCAGAAAACCAGAGCATCGTAAATATTCATAGGCGCTTGCAGAATGTCTATCGAGGCTTGATGGTAAACAAAAGCATGGTGAGTCAATGGGAATGGCGTCTGCCATGATTGCATCAAAGTGATGCAAATCTGTCTGATCTGCCACATGCTGGCTGACCACATATATTTGCAATGTTGGAACATGTGGACACTCCCATTCAAGGTGATTGATGATTTACAATCAAACAACTCACTGCACAACTGGACACCTGTATTGGTAGCGCTGACCCACTCACGCATCAGTTGGGGTACTCGAAGATGTCTGCACGATGGATTCCTCGACGTCTAAAGGAAGACCATAAAGAGCAATGAAGGACCAACTGTGCGGAATTGATTGTACGTTACAAGGCAGATTGTGAACATTTCTTATTGAGCGTCTTCACAGGGGTTGAAGCATGGGTTTGTAACTCTGAACTGGAAGCAAAACGGCAATCGATGGGGTCGAGCCACACCATTCTTGCTCTGAAGAAAAAGTCTAAAGCCCTAGCCTCAGCTGTTTTAAAGTCATGGCGACGGTCTTCTGAGATTCTGAAGGTATTATTCTGTTTGAGTACTCCCTCACAGTGCAATGTTCAACTCGGAAGCGTATTTTGCTATCCTCAGGAAATTGAAGAAACGAGTTTAGTGTGTTCGTCATCACAAAAATGCAAATTAGCCTGTATTCCTCCATGACAACAGAAGGCCTCACGCAAATCTGTGCAGCCAAGAGGAGCTCACAATACTCCATTGGACTGTTCTTCCTCATCCACCCTACAGCTGTGATTTCGCACCTTTCAACTTCCGTTTGTTTGGCCTGATGAAGGACAAATTCCATGGGAAGCAGTACATGGATGAGTGGTACGTTATTAATGCGCAAGGCCATCACACTGGTCAGTTATGTTAGAAAATATGTTTCTGTAGCCAAAAGACTGGGATATAATATGGTGCAACATAATCCTGAATAAAACCAAGCTGCATTACATATTAAACGCCTCTCGTAGTTTGAATGTGAGTCTAGTGGGGAAGGGGCGCATTTAAACTAAGCTTCATTGATGATGCTTAGGATTCTAATTTTAGAGGTCATTTTCTTTTTTTTTTTAGGAATCATTTCAAGGGGGCTCATTAGAGAAAATAAAAACATTTTGTCTTCATCCTGTTCTGCTTGTTGCTCATAGTTTTTATTTGCTGTATACTTGCATTAAGCACCTTAATTAATGGATCATTATCATTTTCTTTCTGGCTTTTTTATTTTTTCGTAATGCATTGCGCAAGATATGGCTGTTTTTTTATCTAACAATAAGCATACATCCTCGATGTGTAGTTGTTCTCTTATTTCGGCAATCGGCTGGGGAAGCAGCACCCGTCTGAAACACATACGATTATATTAACTCTTCCTTGTCCTGACTTTATGAATTTCCTGAGACGCAGTACACTACCAAAACAAACCCTGAGATTCTTCCTCCTCTTCTTTAATGAATAATGAATGCTATAGGTGCCATGTGGTTATAATTATAGTGCAGCTACTCACAGAGGTCCAGTGTGCACTGTAATTATTGTATGGCAGCAAAACGTGGTAGATATTCTAATGCAGTAATTTGGAACTGATTTTCACTGGAAAAAAATTCGTTCCGATTTTGGATATCAAGTGTAACTCTGGCTTTGTGAATGCAAGAAAGACATATAGAAATATTTCCACATCTAATGGATTACGATGGGGATGTGGGCAGAAAAGGACAAACAAGTGAGAAAGGTACAATGCTGATTTTATTATTAACCACTGCTTAGGCAATTTGTTCAATACAAGCACTACAGACGTCCACGAGATGCTGCATCCATTACATGACATAATCAACAGCTATGCAAAGCAGTTCAAGTCGGACCTGAGCAAAAAGTCATATGGCTTTAGATTAGGTGATCTTCCTGGCCATACATCTGGAAAACTTCTGGAGGTAACACATTCATTGAAGGTTGCATTAGGCAGATCTTTCACTGGCCAAGCGAAACGAAATGTGCCCCATCTTGCATGAAAACAGTGATTTCCACACACTTGCACCCTTCTTCCAAAGAAGAAATCACTTGCTGTACAAGGAGGCCTTCATAATGTGCAGACGTCATTGTACACCTGACAGGCGCTCAAGAACAGACCGATAGTAAAGGTGCTTGTGAATCCACTCCACACAGTCACATACAGCGAGTGCAATGGCTTTTCGTCACAGCATACGGTTTAAAATTACCAGAAATGCGGCAGTTCTTTACTCGATGCACCCTCTAATGTAAACTGTGCCACGCTATTCCATACAGTAATGCCTGGCCGCGCGTCATCAGCTTCGATCCATGCCAAAAACTGAAAAGCAATGCTGTTATGAATCACGAAGTTTCAGTCGCTGCACTGTCTGGGTCTTGTACAAGTAACAGTGTAAAATAGACCACAAAACTTTCCGTACTGTTGGCCATGACATAGACAATTCTTGTGACATTGGACAAGCACAAGCACTTCCCAGGGCACATGCTGCATGGTCAGTAACAGCAACAGCAGCCTCATCAATAACTTCCACCGGGATAGGACGCCTTCCTCTTTCAGGTGACACACCAATCTCACTCATGTTTTTGACTTTCATTATTAACTTCTTTAGACTATTTAATGACACAGGGCGTCTCTTTGGACTGTGCAGTCGGCGATATTCTCTCATTGCGGCACTGTAATAGTTGTCATTCACATAAAACAGTTTCACCAATTGCAGAGTCTCTCTTCTCGATAGCCATACTGTTCACTCACGTTACGGCTTGTCAAATGATGGCGTGGTTGCCATACTGTCATACAAACAGTGTACAGCACAGATTTCCATCTGGTGGCCAAACTTGGAACTAACTTTTTTCCAGTGAAATCGATTATGGCGTAACACATTAAGATATACACCAAGTTTCGTGCCATATAATAATTACAGCACACACTGGATCTCTGTGAGTAGCTGCACTTTAATTATAAGCACATTTTATTAAGGCAGAGGATGATGATCTGTGTTTGCAATGAGAGACGGATTTGCAGAGTGGTTTTTGAGCATGATCCCCTTGAGTTGCAAGTTACTTATGTTCATTAAAGTAAAATAAAATAAAATTCGAGTGTTTTCTTATGAAAATGTCCAGAATCTGTTCCCAACAAGATTTTCTTCAGTTTGCAGTTTCAGTAGGACTGAGATAAAGCATTTGAGCTGACCTCACGTGAACCTCACAGATAAAAGATTGGTGTCAAACCCATCCACAGCATACGCATGGAATTGGGAGAAAACTACATTAGAGTGAATGACAGCTAGTACGCGGCAGCTCTGTTGGTGTCCTGCTGTTGGAACAGCCATAATATGCTGTGCGTTCGACGGGCAGCACTGCCTCACGGTGGCTGCTCTGCTGGCAGAGTCGCCGCACTGAGGTAGATGCCAGTTGCGGCAGGCTCCACTGATTCCCATGCGTTATGTCTGGTGTCTCTGCCAGCGGACATGAGGTAGTATCTGTGGTGAACGATAGTTAGTGACAGCTACCTCAGGATTCTCGTCACCTCAGTGTATGCAGAAGAGAAGCTAAGACAATGGTATGATAGCTAGTAAGTTTTGTTTTCTTATTTAAATATTTTGTTTGGAGAACATTAGTACATAAATGCTTGTTTCCATTTGTTTCATGTCATGAAACCTTGATGGGTTTATCAACTGAATACGAAACTTTTTGCAAGAAGTATGTGTTGTGATGAGGCGGATTTCTCTCTTAAGAAATTCAAAAACAGTCTTCTAGGAACAGAACCAGGGTTTACAATCACGAAATGCGAAGGTGATACTAGAGCACTAAAAGTTTGGGCTCTGAGAGGTGGCCAAAAACATCAAGAAAAGTGGGGTAGCTATGTTCAAAGGAGACGAGATCACAGCAACAACGATTGTGAAAACAATCACGGAAATTACAAAAAAATATATGACCCTGATCCACGATGTTTTCATTCTCAAGAGCATCGACATACTGGTAAATATTGACCACTATTTGGTGATCATGTTTCAAACAACGAGTAAAGAAACCATAAATAGGAGGGAGACAAAACATCTTCAGATTCTGACACTAACTACCAGCAAAACCGCGTTGCTGACAATGAACATCCTACAAATTATTTAAGTGCGACCTTGTTGGACACTTGCAAATTCATATGCAACATACCCTACATTCCAAGACAAAGAAAGAAACAACGTCTGGATTCTGCATAGTGGAGCGACAGGTCACATGACTTACCAGTGTGGAAAATTCGTCACTTTCACCTAATGTGAAGAACCAGTAAAAGCTATGCTGACAGGTCTACTGTAGACTATCTCTGGGCATATGGTTGTCTATTTGTTCGTATCCCTATTACTTCCTATAGAACCAATACTGGGGAACATTCTTTGTTATGCACTTGCAGCTATGGCTGACAGAAACACAACCTTCCCAGCTGTGTTATGGTTCCACAGCGCAGCACTAATGTCGAAATGGTGTTGTAGCTTAATCAGGGAATGACTTCCATGGTACTAGAGGGAGCTGTAGAGGACAAAAACTGTAGGGGAAGACAGAGAATGGAATACATCCGGCAAATAGTTGAGGACACAGATTGCAAGAGCTACTCTGGGATGAAGAGGTTGGCAAAGGAGAGAAGTTCGTGACAGGCTGCATCAAACCAGTCAGAAGACTGGTGACACAAAAAAAGAGAGAGAGAGAGAATCTTAATACATGCATTTACCCATCGATCTGTAATTGTCACTTCCACAACACGTTTAGGATTTTTGTGGTGTGTCACGAGAAATATACAGGATTTTATCATCAATCTTAACCACTTACCAAGTTGGTTTAATAGATCTGGGCCAGAGTAGATCATTCGTAAAGGACAGAGAGGCCCAGCCCCACGAGAAGTTTTGTGATATGGTTTTATTCTATATATTTTTTCAGTATTATATCAAACAGCCTGAGTGTGACAAGAGGCCTAGTTTCTGCTTCTCCATTGCAGAGACACAATGTTACTCTGAGCTGTCAGTAGTTGGTTTGTCAGTCATAAATAAGGGAATTGGAAATTTAACCCCGAGGTCCTGAAATACTGAGAGAAAGTTTTCTTCAAAAATTAAATCATTATTAAAGAACTATTAAAGTAGCTTGAAATTTACATCTATGAACATTTGTATTTGACTTCACAGTCGCTAATAAAAAAAATGCGTGTTTCATTGTTTTTGGAAATCTGACCGTTAAGTGGTGAAATAGGGCCTGATTGATTCACTGACTCATCATCGCTAAGCACTAACCGCTGAAGATGGGAATTTGATGTTTGAAGAGGGTGTTTGTCTTATACTGTAGACAGCATTTAGTAAGGGATTCTTGAAAATTCCATCCCTAAGGGGCTGAAGTAGAGGATGAAAGCTTTTTTTTCTAAATACGCCGCTATTAAGAAATTTTGAAGCTAGAACTACGAAAATAGGTACTTGGTTTCTCAGTCAGAAATAAAAAATACATATTTCAGCCTTTTTGGAAATTCAGCCATGTAGCATTTAAAATAATGGTTGAAAGTTTATTTTGGAAATAAATGAATATTGAAAATGCTATTAAAGCATTTTAATGCTATGTATATGACAATTGGTATTTGACTTCCAAGTTAAAAATTTAAAAAAGAATGTCAGTGTTTTTGACATTTCAGCTCCTCAGGGACTAATAGGGGATGAAAATTTCTATGAAAATATTTGATTTTGAAAGTACATGTATTTTAAAAGCTAAATCTCTGAAAATTTGTATTTAGCTTCTTGGTTAGAAATTTAAAAAACCTGTCCCAGTGTTTTTTTTGGTAATTCAACCCCTAAGGGGTGGAAATAGAGGATGACAATGTTTTTGGAAATATTCTGTTGCATTAAAACATATTTAAAGCTATATCTATGAAAATTGGTACTTGCCTTCAAAATAAATCATGTTAGGGGATGAAAAATTTTTATGGAAATATCACCACCTGAACTCAAAAGGCAAGATTAACAAAGACCTCTGACGGCAGCTACCAGAATCGTTTTTTAGTCAGAATTACATTCGGAAATGACCATGAGACCATGCTTCTACAGCCTTAATTAGCGTGAAAAACTTAGAAGATGTTGCAGTTTGTGAACAACATAAAAATTCGATTAACATACAACAAAAAAGTATGTGCTGACCACGCAGTCTACATGGGCAAAGTAGCAGGTGCTAAGATAGTAGGAAAAAAGAAAAAAAGAGCATTACTTAAGTGTTGAGAACACATTAGCTCCTAGAACTGTGTTCTTATTGTAATTCTACTTGCCTATTCCTTACTTTGAGCGCAGAAAATTCATTGATGATATCACTGACGTCAAATTCAGCAGCTGTGTCGTATTACCTCGACAATATAGCTGAATATAGCAGTCTACTACATCTGTGTTCGACCATAAATAGTTTTTATCAACTGCAGTTTGCTAAAACTGGCTGAAATTGACATAAATATATTAAAAGTTATTTCACTGTTTGGACAAGCATCTCACAACTCATATATTGAAAAGAAAAAATTAAAAATATCCAAATGGAAGTATGTGTTAGCGTTCTTAATCAGCTCTTTCCATTGGAATTTAAAAGCAGCTATTTCGCTAATTAGATCTGGTGTATAGCGATTTCTGTTATATTTGGCACCAAAATATGCTGCATATTTTTCAAAATAAGATACAGAGTTCTCATTGAACGAGTTCCTGACAGGAAATTAAAGTGAGATAAAATAATATGATGTATACCGGTATCAAATCTGTTTCCCGTTTAATGTATAATTCTGTGAAGTATTTTGAAGCAGTCTAGCTTAAACAGTGTCACTCCAGTCCTCAGTTGGCTGAAATTGGCAAATATAGGCAGTCATAGCTAAACAGCATATTTTTTGCTTCAGTACATATTGGCCAACTTTTGAGATCCTACAATGCTGTAGTAAAGTAACACAAAAAATCCGTTGTTGAAATGAGCTAGCGGCGTAGGGCAGTTGCATGAATTATGCACACTGTTGCCACATAGCCAAAGTGACGCATGTTCAGTCCTGTATTCAAACCCACCCCTTCTCCTACCACTATCACCCACTGTAGCAAAAAGCAGACAGCGGCATCTCTCAGCAGTGTCACATATTCTGTGATTCAAACTCGAGTATTCTTACAGTGATTTTGGAATGAATAAAGTAGACTGTTTACTAAAAAAAAGACCATTAATTTATTAAACTTGGAAGAGAAGCTAGAAATCAAGCTGTTAGGCGCCCAACAACCGACTGCAACATTACACACACTGAAGCGGTACTGTGAGTACACTTCATCAATAACCCAGCTAATGGACATGTACGAGGTAACTAAGTTTTTTGTTTCGATTACTTTTTCAATGTGTCACACTTGCTCGTCCTCTCTGTAGCTTACCAGTATGTATGAGGGCACGTTGTGTGAATGTGTTGGGCTTAGAAAGGTGAAGGGCTGCTTAAAAGATTGTCAGTAGGTTCAAAAATGGTTCAAATGGCTCTGAGCACTATGGGACTCAACTGCTGAGGTCATTAGTCCCCTAGAACTTAGAACTAGTTAAACCTAACTAACCTAAGGACATCACAAACATCCATGCCCGAGGCAGGATTCGAACCTGCGACCGTAGCGGCCTTGCGATTGTCAGTAGGTGCGACAGGCTTCTCAAAAGAGAAACTAGGGAAGCTAAACACGGGGATCGCTTGAGATACTTCGGAAAGTTGGGTTCTGAGGATTGTAGAGGGCGGAGACTGGTCTTCAGCCAGTAGGAACGTGGCAGTTCGAATAACGGCCGGGGTGGCTGGTCGGCAGCATGGCAGAGAGTCTGGTAGCCGGGACAGCTGAGGAGAAGACGCTGGGTGGAGTCGCTCCGTCTGGAAGATGGCAAGATGTGAAATGCAGTATACCATAGTAGATACAGTTCGCGAACCAACTTCCCCTCTTTCACTCGTCTTACGAGCGTACTTGAAAATTATGTGCCCAAGCATCTCTGTAACTTTCCAGCTCTGTGTGGTTGCGCTTGTGCTTTAATTTATGTAGTAGAGGCATTTCACGTAGTGCTTCGTGCTGTGCTCCAGTGTGGCTATGCATGGAAGGGTTGTGCCCTGGTGTGTGATAATGAATTCCCTTCAGGCTCCCTATAGTGTTGATCATTGGTCAGCTGATAATGCGAAACCAATTACCGATTTCAATACTTGTTAGCACCGATAATAGTGTGGACCAATGATTCCAGATTATTTTGAATTGTAACGTCTAAATTTGAACTAAAATTTCAGTTACCTAAAAAAACACCAGAGTTGGAATTTTTAGACAATTACCTCTCGTCTCTCAAAGTCGAAATCCATAATTGTAAATGTAAGAACCCCTTATTAGCTTAGAAAAAATGCACAAATCAGCTACCATTCCCCCTTTAGATAATCCAATAGGAATATGGGCGTAGGCCTAAAGAAATGCTAGTTTCTACCATCCCCATTACTGAGTGCAGTGTCCTATCAACAATTAAAAATCAAGGTCGCACTCAAACGAAAAATTATCACACACATTCAATCACAGCATCCAGTAGGGGAGATAAGGATACTGCGTCATACAAGTGTATGAGCACCAAACAACCAAGCAGGCAAGCAGCACAGACCAGCTACGCAAACGAAGCAGATGGCTACTGCTCAACACAACACAAAAAGAAAACCAATATTCGAGTTAATTTCTTTATGTACTTTAGTATTAACTTCAATATTTCTTGGATTAGGCCTAAATTTATAGCTGTATAATTGCCATACTTACTAGTTTTGTAGCGTTTTTTAAGTAGTATAATATAAATGAAGCTTTGTAACGAACAATTCGGAGCAATTTCGTTATAAAGTTTATTGACTTTTTTTAGGAAGGGGAGGAGCACCAACGAAAATGAGCACCAGCCGCCACTTATCTGGGCTGTTGAGTATCTTGAGAACTATACTGTAGCCTATTTTACAGTCAGTCCAGCGTTTACATACACATACCTTCGAACGAATATTAGATGCATGATTGCGGACTGATTCATTATTATAAATGTGTCTGTACACCGATTCATAGTGTTTCTAATGTTTATCAGAACTCTAGGTCGCTTATTGCTTATAGGAGGATCACACAATCATGACATATCATTCTAATATTTTTTTAGAACACACGCAGACTTATTCAGCATGGTGTCTTATGCCATTCACAAAAATTTTCTAGAGAGGAAACGTCTACCTATACAACCCCTAATCTCTCTTATCTTACGCGAAATGTACGTGTCCAATTTGAGTTCACGTAATACTAGTGGTGGGCAGGAAATCGCGTATCTGTTAGAAATCACAGTGACTGAGAAGTCACAGATATCACAGTAGCAACTTTACAGAATCTAACTGCGATTTCAGTCACAGTTAGCAGTCGCAAGTAGTATTTCACATTCAAAGACGTGAGCCATCTATTGGTCGAATTTAGCACTGCTTTCTGCGATTTCAGAGACAAGTCGCAACTAAGAGTCGCAAGTAGCAACTAAAAAGCGCGGTTAACAGTGGCATCTGTTGGTCAAACTTCGTACTACGTCCATCTCTGCAGTACGCTATGGAGTCCAACTGCGATTTCCGTGACAAGTCGCAACTAAGAGTCGCAAGTAGCAACTAAAAAGCGCAGTTAACAGTGCCATATGTTGGCCAAAGTTCGTACTACGTCCATCTCTGCGATACGGTATCGAGTCTAACTGTGATTTCCGTGACAAGTCGCAACTAAGAGTCGCAAGTAGCAACTAGAAAGCGCGGTTAACAGTGCCATCTGTGGGTCAAAGTTCGTACTACGCCCATCTCTGCGATACACTATTGAGTCCAACTGCGATTTCCGTGACAAGTCGCAACTAAGAGTCGCAAGTAGCAACTAAAAAGCGCAGTTAGCACTGCCACCTGTTGAGCAAAGTTCATACTACGCTATTCGCTACCGAGTCAAACTGCGATTTCTGTGACAAATCGCAACTAAGAGTCGCAAGTAGCAACTAAAAAGCGCAGTTAACATACTTTTCATAGTATCATCTGTTGACCGACGTACGTACTTCGTTATGAGAGCCTTGTGCCTCACGAGATCGATGTGCTGTGTGTGCATATGAAGGGCTTATTTCAATAGTGGTACAAGCCCATTTTTGTTCATTTTGAGATACAGAGTCGTAAAGTTAAATGAGCGCTGAAAAATCTGCAGTTGAGATACCAGAAATATTCAAGCATATGGCTTCTTGCTAGAGATGAACCTTTATTTATGTTTGTTTGGATCACTAATTTCAGAAGCATTATAGACAGAAAAGTGGAGGTAATGGACTTGTACCACTATTGAAATAAGCCCTTCATATTATACAACGACATGCACATTCAGCATCAGTTATGGTTGGTCAAATACTGCTGTGACTCAATGTATTATATTAATAAGAAGCAACATTGCCTTTTTCTCCTGAAAATATCAAGTAACGTAACAAATGTGTTTGATTCTGCTTCCAATATGACAGTTTTGGTTAATACTCCACATGCCTACAGGACTTTGCAATGTTAACACAGAGGAACTCAGACATCTGTATAAGTGTAGTGAAATGAAAACAGTATTATTGGGTCATATGAATGCCTCACTTTTGTTCAGACACAGTTCAAGACTCGGGATAAAAGTTTTACACCTGGTGTTCTACATGGCAACTTCACACACAAGAACTTTTTGCCGACACTACTACCACCTACATAAGTAAGCTTTTCCTGTGTTACTTTCAAGTAATGCACTTAACCTATTCCTGATTTAAATGGAAGATCTGTACTTCCCACTTTCATATCAACAGCCTCAAAATGCATATTGTAGACTTTGGGATATGTTACAGGTCAGTGTCACACCCAAGATTGTGGACACAGGGAGGGGGGGGGGGGCGGAATGTCACTCTCCAACTAGTGTTTACCAGTAAATAAGTGGCGGAAAATTACGGGTGGGACGGCTTAAACATGTGGAAAATGAGATTTTCATTATTCACTCACTGTATTTAACATTTATTATTCCTTTAAAATCGCACAACAACTTGAATAAAACACAGTTTAATCACTCATCTGCACACTTATTTCACAATTATGTCACTTTTAAACTGCAAAATCTTCTAAGAGCTGTCTTGAATCTTCATGAGTCTCTCTCAACAGCCTTGATGTGGGTAGATACGTACAGCAACCAGTAATCAGAGTCAGAACTGTGTCTGCAAAATCACAAGGATTATTAAACAATTTTTGCTGTCACTAATTACAAGTAATATAATTGACAGAGTAGATTGCTAAAATTTGCTCTAATGAAAGCCACTCAATGGGGTATATTTCACATTTGCAAGAACGATCTCACTGAAGTAATTAAGTCCATCGAAACACTTAGAAACTAACCTCTCATCTGACGAAAACGGTCGAAAGATGCAGTGGCAATTTCTCCAGATCTGTTGACAATGATATTTTGAGTTATCACTTTACTGAGTGACTAAAATGTAGTTCGCGTACCTGTGAACATAACAATTTGGTAGAATTCATTTTATAAACATGAACTATTACGCTACTGTATGGCTACTTACATATTAATTACACTATTAATATTTTCACAGTTGTTTCTTCAATGCAAGATTAAAGCCAACGGAAGAACAAACGTAAAACATACTTACCAATGACAGGTTTGTTGAGATGCAATTTTCTGTGTGGACAGATGTAACTTTTTCATACGGTGGTAAGTCGCAGAAATCGCAGGAGTCACAGAAATCGCAGAAGTAGCAGAAGTCGCAGAAATCGCAGAAGTCGCAGAAATCACAGAAGTCGCAGAAGTAGCAGAAGTCGCAGAAATCGCAGAAGTAGCAGAAATCACAGAAGTCGCAGAAGTAGCAGAAGTCGCAGAAATCGCGGAAGTAGCAGAAATCGCAGAAATAGCAGTGGCAGAGGGATACACGACCTAGGTTCCTTAACTGCGACTCTTAGCTGCGACAAATCACAGTTAAGAATAACAGATACTGAAAAGTAGCATTCACAGAAATCACTGATATCGGAAAATCGCAGTTTAGCCCATCACTACGTAATACTAACATGTTGATTGAACCTACTGGTATCAAATCTGGCTTTATAATATGGGTTTTGGGAGAAGGCTTAGAAAAGATTTACTGCTATGGAGTGTGCCCAGAAACCTTATAAAACACATGTGCTGATCATAACATTTTTTCCTTCTTCATGGGAAGTGGTATGTGCAATTGTCTTGTGATAGGTCGATCGTAGTTTACCATTAAATACGTAGTCAAAACGCATTTGTAATAGTCCCGTCACGGTGGTAAACATGACACAAGTTACTGCTTATTTGTCTCAGAATGTTTTTTCTTTCTATGATCGACATGAGAAATCCTCATTGTGTAGGTAAGCTCTGTTACTGTCAGTGGTATGTCATTATTGGTATTAATCTGAGAATTTAGAGAGATGAATAAAAAGAATAATTTTTATAACTTGTTTACCCATACAGCATCGATTTGCCTGCTTCGCGCTTTCGGTGGGTGACACACTGGTAGCCTTATCAAGTAGCTTACTATGATTAGAGACGCCATCGCTAGTGTGTGAGCAGTCTTCAGCCACTGTTTCTTTACTGATTGTAGAGCAGCCTCTGGATGGTGCAATGGAGATTCACGTGCAGTGAGGGAAGGAATTCTGGACTGGTAACTAGACAGACAGACAGGTCGGCGATTTCCCCTATTTATCAGTTTGCGTAGGACAACCTGTGGTTGCAGTCAACCAATGTCCGCACTTTTGTGGTCCTTACCGGGGGTCAGCCGTTTCATTTACTTAGAGAGTACGTCTGAGCTACCCGGAGCCTAGCGTTAGTCACAGGAGTCGAGAAGAAATGGTGGTGATTATTTTCTTATCAGGTATGTGCAGCCCATTTCTGCAGCAGTCATTGTGCATATGTCGTTCACAATTTCAGTCCCGCTGGTGGTAGGTTAGTTGTAATTGTGTTTTCGGAGATTAGGCCTGTTGACAGATGGTGCTGTCTATGGTCGCATTTTACTGTTGAGCGAGAGGGTAGTGTGACCTCTGTGAGTCATCGACTTTGTATGTAGAAATAATTTATTTTTGCTGCACTGTTGCCACTCCTCAGTCTCATCTGTGTACGACGAGGACGTATATATTATGAATTATTTCCGCATCTATTTACGGGTCTTATAGTGACGTCAAAAACTAATATTGTGAGAGTTACATGTCTTTTTATTCAGCCTTGGAACACTGGCAGATCTTGTCCACAATCACTGTGCTTGCAGGATTGAATTTACAGGTCATAAACTAATAATATTGCAGGGTTTATTCGCATAAATATCGTGCTGTGGCTGGTTAGTAGTAATGCCTTGGCTTTCCACTTGAAATAAAACAACCCTTTTGTTTTACATTCTTGTTTTGAAAGTTCTGTAATTCCAGTGGTATCTAATAAGTGATTTCGCGTAATACATTAAATCTCATAACATTTAATATTCCATTTGGTTACTAGTAGGTCATGCTTGTCCATTATACACTCCTGGAAATTGAAATAAGAACACCGTGAATTCATTGTCCCAGGAAGGGGAAACTTTATTGACACATTCCTGGGGTCAGATACATCACATGATCACACTGACAGAACCACAGGCACATAGACACAGGCAACAGAGCATGCACAATGTCGGCATTAGTACAGTGTATATCCACCTTTCGCAGCAATGCAGGCTGCTATTCTCCCATGGAGACGATCGTAGAGATGCTGGATGTAGTCCTGTGGAACGGCTTGCCATGCCATTTCCACCTGGCGCCTCAGTTGGACCAGCGTTCGTGCTGGACGTGCAGACCGCGTGAGACGACGCTTCATCCAGTCCCAAACATGCTCAATGGGGGACAGATCCGGAGATCTTGCTGGCCAGGGTAGTTGACTTACACCTTCTAGAGCTCGTTGGGTGGCACGGGATACATGCGGACGTGCATTGTCCTGTTGGAACAGCAAGTTCCCTTGCCGGTCTAGGAATGGTAGAACGATAGGTTCGATGACGGTTTGGATGTACCGTGCACTATTCAGTGTCCCCTCGACGATCACCAGTGGTGTACGGCCAGTGTAGGAGATCGCTCCCCACACCATGATGCCGGGTGTTGGCCCTGTGTGCCTCGGTCGTATGCAGTCCTGATTGTGGTGCTCACCTGCACGGCGCCAAACACGCATACGACCATCATTGGCACCAAGGCAGAAGCGACTCTCATCGCTGAAGACGACACGTCTCCATTCGTCCCTCCATTCACGCCTGTCGCGACACCACTGGAGGCGGGCTGCACGATGTTGGGGCGTGAGCGGAAGACGGCCTAACGGTGTGCGGGACCGTAGCCCAGCGTCATGGAGACGGTTGCGAATGGTCCTCGCCGATACCCCAGGAGCAACAGTGTCCCTAATTTGCTGGGAAGTGGCGGTGCGGTCCCCTACGGCACTGCGTAGGATCCTACGGTCTTGGCGTGCATCCGTGCGTCGCTGCGGTCCGGTCCCAGGTCGACGGGCACGTGCACCTTCCGCCGACCACTGGCGACAACATCGATGTACTGTGGAGACCTCACGCCCCACGTGTTGAGCAATTCGGCGGTACGTCCACCCGGCCTCCCGCATGCCCACTATACGCCCTCGCTCAAAGTCCGTCAACTGCACATACGGTTCACGTCCACGCTGTCGCGGCATGCTACCAGTGTTAAAGACTGCGATGGAGCTCCGTATGCCACGGCAAACTGGCTGACACTGACGGCGGCGGTGCACAAATGCTGCGCAGCTAGCGCCATTCGACGGCCAACACCGCGGTTCCTGGTGTGTCCGCTGTGCCGTGCGTGTGATCATTGCTTGTACAGCCCTCTCGCAGTGTCCGGAGCAAGTGTGGTGGGTCTGACACACCGGTGTCAATGTGTTCTTTTTTCCATTTCCAGGAGTGTATGTTCGTAATTATTACTTAGCGTATGGCTAATACAGACATATCATGAAATTAAATTACATATACATATGTACATATTAACACACAAGAAACTTAAGTTTGTCTTTACAACTGAATATCCAGTCCTTTAATCCAGCGCACTGCATCTGGAGTTGCTAGCAGGAAGTCCTCTTTGGCGCCATGATAGGCTCGAATCCTGCATTCACTGACAATGTGGTGAACAGTCTGGTATGGAGCCCCACAGTCACAGGCTGGATCAGGCAGCTTCTTCCACTTAAAGAGAGCATCCCTGCATCGGCCATGGCCGGTACGGATTCTGTTGAGAGTAGTCCAGGTCTTGTGTGGTAGGTCGAATCCACTTGGAAGTTTAGCACATGAGAAGATGTTATGCAGGTGCACATCTGTCACTGCTTCTCACCGACCTTTCCATTCTTCGAGAGGTTTGAAATCCTTAGCAACCATGTCAGCAGCATCGCACAGAGTTGGATGGCGTGATTTCAGTCTCTTAAGATTTAAAAGCGGCAGTTCGCTATGCATGGGTAGGTTAGATCTTGTGGAATTCTCTCATAAGGGCAGTACATCTGTGCAGATCAGGAGGCATTATACCAGTTAACAGTGGAAACCAATAAGCTGGAGTAGATCTGATTGCACCAGATATTATGCGCATTGTTGTATTCAGCTGGGTATCAACAAGCCTTGTATGATGGCTGTTCGTCCAAACAGGTGCACAATACTCAGCACTTGAGTACACGAAGCCCAGAGCTGAAGATCGCAGGGTGGTTGCTGAAGATCCCCAGGTAGTTCCGTATAGCTTATGGAGGATGTTGTTTCGAGTCCTCAACTTTTCAGCTAAGTTACGAAGGTGTTGTTTGAAGCATAGTGTACGATCCAGAATGACACCACGATATTTTGGGTTCCAATTATGACGAAGAACTTTGCCTATGAAACTTACTTCCAGTTTTACGTTCGCCAACCGGTTATTTAGATGGAAGCAACACACTTCTGTTTTACTCACACTGGGTTGGAGTCTCCAGATTTTGAAGTAATTATCTAATGCAGACAGGTCATTGGCTAGAATCTCTTCTGTTGTCTTCATTTCTTGGTGTTTTACGGCTAGAGCCAGGTCATCGGCATAGCAGTATTTTCTGGACGAGGTGTCAGGTACATCAGATAAATATAGGTTGAACAGTAAGGGTGAGAGAACTGATCCTTGAGGCCACCCATTGTTCAGCTTCCTCTCCTTACTTATGTTGCTTCCAGTGATTACCTGGAACTTCCGGTCACTTAGCATGCTGTTAATCAGTCGAGCCATTGTTCTGCAGGGTATAATGCGGAGAAATTTGTAGATAAGGCCTTCCCTCCACACAGTGTCGAAGGTGGCAGTTAGATCAACAAACGCCACAGAGGTTTTCTGCTTCATTTGGTATCCTGACTCTATGAAGGATGTGAGAGACAATACTTGTTCGAAGCAGCTACGCCCTGGTCTGAAGCCTGCCTGATCAACTGGAACGTTCTCTACGATAGCGCTACTTATTCTGTTATATATTAGCCTTTCAAAAAGCTTGTAGCAGCAGCTAAGTAGGGCAATGGGGCGATAGCTTTCTACCTTGTTGCTGGGTTTGCCAGTAGTAATGATGTGGGAAGCAATTTTTTCTGCATGCTGGTGCACTTCCTCCCAGTTTTCTTAGAAGACTCCATGCTTTCCTGCTCGAGTGGGTAAAGTCCATATAAGGTTTAACCTTAAAATACCTTACAAGTGCCTCCTGGGTGGTGCTAATTGAGCAACAGTGATTACAGGCAGCCAGACTATCCATAGGATCTCCTGGCAATGACATATCAACTAAATAGAAGAAACAGTTCTTCTCAGAGTTCTTTAACAAGAAACATTGGACCAACTATCAGACTCCTTCAACTGAATATCGAAAGCATTAGCAGGGCAAAGTGTGACTACCTGTCAAAATTTTTGCTGGACAACAGTATCGATGTCTTCGCCATTCAGGAAACTCGTGTTTCCAGGGAAGAAATATTCCGAGGCCGAGGTCGAATTCCTGGATATCCTGCACTTGGTGTAACTTACCATGAGGTGTATGGAATTGCTACGTATGTCCGTAACAACATAAACGAAGCTTCACTGGTTTCTGTAAGTGTGGAGGCGGATATACATGCAGTTGTCATACAATTGCACGGCATTACTATTATAAATGTTTACAAACCACCCAAAACAACATGGCCCGTCCGCAGCTCGTGGTCGTGCAGTAGCGTTCTCGCTTCCCGCGCCCGGGTTCCCGGGTTCGATTCCCGGCGGGGTCAGGGATTTTCTCTGCCTCGTGATGACTGGGTGTTGTGTGATGTCCTTAGGTTAGTTAGGTTTAAGTAGTTTTAAGTTCTAGGGGACTGATGACCATAGATGTTAAGTCCCATAGTGCTCCGAGCCATTTGAACCATTTGAACAACATGGCCCGATTTTGTCCTACACACAGCAGAACATCCTGCAATTTACATAGCAGACTTCAATAGTCACCACGATCTTTGGAAGTCTCTCAAAATGATGAAAATTGGAACATACTTGCAGAATGGGTCGAAGAGAATAATCTTCATCTAGTGTTTGATGCCAAAGATCAAGAGGCACTTTCAGGTCAGCTGCTTGGGACAAGGATTCAAATCCTGACTTATGCTTTGTTAGCTGCAACGAAACTGGTTTACCAATCAACACCACAAGGAAAGTGATAGATGCCTTTCCTCACAGTCAACACGGACCTGTAATAATACAAATTGGTTGCATGGTTCCCTTCATACGATCAACTCCGCATGCTCGATGGCATTTCCAGAAAGCTGACTGGATGAAGTTTTCAACGGAACTGGATAAGACCATTCGATGGATACCTCCATCACATAATAACTATCAACACTTCATTGGTGCAGTAACAGCAACAGCTAAAAAGTGTATGCCAGGAGGATACCGAAAAGAATATGTTCCAGGATGGAATGATGAAAGTGAAATACTGTACCAACACTTCCGGCAAAGTGGTGACCCAGAGATAGCTACGGAACTATTGTCCAGCTTGGACATGTCTCGGAGGCAGAAATGGGCAGAAACAGTTGAAAATATGTTCACAATATTTTGCATTTACAAATGAAACCATAATTAAGAAAATTTAGGTTAGCATTGTTATCTTTCAGTATTTTATATAATACGCTGTATATCCTATGTAAAAGTCTTTCCTATTGTATACGCCAGTTTCAGCATAAAATAAGCAAGGTTTTGTGGATAATTACTCCTAAAAATGTTAAACTTTTAATTGTTAATTTAATAAATTTGCACTGTAGTTTTGTTGACTTGATTGCTAACAAACGTATAAATAGGAGGAGCACAAGACCCAAGAATGGACAGCTGGAGACAGTTTTGAGACGCAACCATTGTGTCGCACGTCTGTGCAATAATGTAATTGTTGTAATACGGTATTGTGACTATGGAGCCTGTTTGTGAAGTGGGCTCCAACTAAGAAGAAATGGTGCAGCTTGTCATAAATAAACCACTATAAAACGACTTGGTACCTGGATTATTTCATGGAATTCAGGTAACTTTATCCAGTTAGCAGATGAAATGGACCGAGGCAACGACTACTTCAGCAGCAGGAGCCGACCGCGGTGGCCGTGCGGTTCTAGGCGCTCAGTCCGGAACCGCGTGACTGCTACGGGCATGGATGTGTGTGATGTCCTTAGGTTGGTTAGGTTTAAGTAGTTGTAAGTTCTAGGCAACTGATGACCACAGATGTTAAGTCCCATAGTGCTCAGAGCCATTTGAACCATTTGAGCCAGCAGCAGGAAGCAGATTACCCCGAATTACACCGAATTAAGATACGTGTTGTTGTTGTTGTTGTTGTTGTCTTCACTCCTGAGACTGGTTTGATGCAGCTCTCCATGCTACTCGATCCTGTGCAAGCTTCTTCATCTCCCAGTACTTACTGCAACCTACATCCTTCTGAATGTGCTTAGTGTATTCATCTCTTGGTCTCCCTCTACGATTTTTACCCTCCACGCTGCCCTCCAATGCTAAATTTGTGATCCCTTGATGCCTCAGAACATGTCCTACCAACCGGTCCCTTCTTCTTGTCAAGTTGTGCCACAAACTTCTCTTCTCCCCAATTCTATTCAATATATCCTCATTAGTTAAGTGATCTACCCATCTAATCTTGAGCTTTCTTCTGTAGCACCACATTTCGAAAGCTTCTATTCTCTTCTTATCCAAACTATTTATCGTCCATGTTTCACTTCCATACATGGCTACACTCCATACAAATACTTTCAGAAACGACTTCCTGACACTTAAATCTATACTCGATGTTAACAAATTTCTCTTCTTCAGAAACGTTTTCCTTGCCATTGCCAGTCTACATTTTATATCCTCTCTACTTCGACCATCAGTTATTTTGCTCCCCAAATAGCAAAACTCCTTTACTACTTTAAGTGTCTCATTTCCTAATCTAATTCCCTCAGCATCACCCGACTTAATTCGACTACATTCCATTATCCTCGTTTTGCTTTTGTTGATGTTCATCTTATATCCTCCTTTCAAGACACTGTCCATTCCGTTCAACAGCTCTTCCAAGTCCTTTGCTGTCTTTGACAGAATTACAATGTCATCGGCGAACCTCAACGTTTTTATTTCTTCTCCATGAACTTAAATACCTACTACGAATTTTTCTTTTGTTTCCTTTACTGCTTGCTCAATATACAGATTGAATAACATCGGGGAGAGGCTACAACCCTGTCTCACTCCCTTCCCAACCGCTGCTTCCCTTTCCTGCCCCTCGACTCTTATAACTGCCATCTGATTTCTGTATAAATTGTACATAGCCTTTCGCTCCCTGTATTTTACCCCTGCCACCTTTAGAATTTGAAAGAGAATATTCCAGTGAACATTGTCAGAAGCTTTCTCCAAGTCTACAAATGCTAGAAATGGAGGTTTGCCTTTCCTTAATCTATTTTCTAAGATAAGTCGTAGGGTCAGTATTGCCTCACGTGTTCCAACATTTCAGCGGAATCCAAACCGATCTTCGCCGAGGTCGGCTTCTACCAGTTTTTGCATTCGTCTGTAAAGAATTCGAGTCAGTATTTTGTAGCTGTGACTTATTAAACTGATATTTCGATTAAGATACGTATAAGAAATCAACTGAACTATATAAGTGTCACTGCAGAAGTAATTACTAAAGTGTAATGTTTTGGAAACTGTTCTAGCAATAAACATATGCATTTGTCTCAAAGTAATTCTTTGAGTGGTGGAGGCCAGTGTGATCAGTAAGGAACACCCCCATGATCACACGTTTCTTGATGTCTACGGAACACAAGAATAACAACAAATTTTTGAGGTTTTTTGTTTAAATCAAATAATCTCTTTTCGATGTTGAAAATTTTGACCCCAGCAAAATTTCACTGGCTTCCCCACGTAACAATAGTAGTTTTGTTACACACTATTAAAGCGAACATTAATAAAACTAACAAACTGCAGGGACGGATTTTGCAGGTGATAGGGGTAGTAGTGATTATCATGCAGGGTACACATAATCGTACTTTGGCTTAACCGTGTTGGCAGGACACTTGCCTGGTGCAGAAACAAGAATTTGTCTCAATATCCTGTAGAACACAGTCCTCCAGATCTGGCTCACGCACAGTCTGCCGCATCCCTGCGCATTCATCTGTCTGAAAGGACCCACGATCACACAAACGCCCAAAAAGGGCTCGAAATGTTGTGAGATATGGTTGGTGTCTGTGAGGGTACTCGTTTTGGTATAGCTGTGCTGCCTCTAGACTGTTTCCATCGGCTTGGTCGTACAGAAACACCATCTCAGCTTGTTCTAGACATGAAGACATGAATTTCGGACCATTCTGCTGCTTTCAGAACGCAGCATCCATCACACAGCCTGCAACAGATAAGGAACTCACGGCACATGGTCAGAGAAACTGTCATTCGTCAGAGTCATCTACCAAGGCAAAGATGCGTTTCTGGACACATGTTTGTAGTACCTTTTCCCCTCCATTTTCAGTCAGGAAACCGTTCCTGCAGTTTGCCGTTTTTTAAATGTTCAACCAGTATTTGTGATGTCGTTCAGCATTGATGCGTAGATAAATTTTCATAGCAATACTTAAAAAAAAAAAAAAATACTGCAGTGTGCCAGCTTCCCCGAGTGTGGCCATGGAATTCTATGAATCAGTAGAAATTACATTAAGAGTGATGGTCGTACTCGTATTTTCCTGTGAGTAATATACAAGACTCATAGTAATGTCACATATACTTACAATATTGTGGGGTTTATTTTATTTCGATATCATAATTATAATTACATGTCTTCATTCCTCCTGGGAGTGCTGTATGACTGAAAATGGGGTCCCTACATATAAACGTTAGTTTTAAAAGCACGATGGTTAGAATGCTAGCAACTTTTATCCGCAAAGTTGGCCACAGGTTTCCGCTGGTGAATGTGTAAGCGTCTGCGAGTTGTGACTGGTTTGCTGTGGCAGGATGCTCTCTCCCCGAATGATTGATTTCGTAGCAGCAGTGCCTTTTGTGGCAGCCTTGTGGTCGGATATGATTACGCCTACATAATTATGCATCCTTCTCTGCCATTACTCGGTGGGAACCATGTTTGTGGTTATACACCACATGTCGGAGTTCAAAAGGCGCTCTATCCTGTAGCCTATTTGGAGGCTTGTTTGAGATACTGCGCTCCCCTCTACCTGTGTATTTTTTGTTGTTCTCTCCGGCAGCACACAATATTTTTGTTTGGAAGCATCAGAGTTCTGCCATGACATCGTTAATTTCACCAATACGACAACGAGCTACATTTAACGCACCCTAATACTATAGGGATGACTTTGCATGAGTTTATACATAAAGCTGTGATATTTCTGCTAGAAAGGAAGTTCGTTCAAAGCTGTTCAATAGAGAGCAGAAACGGTGAAAATCTGAGGGCGCAGAATCAAATGAACAAGATGTATGCCGAAAGACTTCAAATGGTTCAAATGGCTCTGAGCACTATGGGACTTAACATCTGAGGTCATCAGTCCCCTAGACTTAGAACTACTTAAACCTAACTAACCTAAGGACATCACACACATCCATGCCCGAGGCAGGATTCGAACCTGCGACCGTAGCGGTCGCGCGGTTCCAGACTGTAGCGCCTAGAACCGCTCGGTCTAACGGCTGGCGAAAGACTTTCCAACCCAACTCCTGTATAGCATTTTTGTCAGTCTGACAGAATTCAAGCGGGCGTTATCGTACAGTAGCATCACTTCATGTAGTATTCCTGGTCGTTGTTCTTCGACTCTCAGTTGTTGGCAGTAAATGTCAGCAGTGTTGGTTACACTTGGGGAAGCAATTCATAGTACACCACACCGTCGCTGTTCCATCAGATGCATAACGTTACCTTTTGTGGATGTGAGCAGGTCTATGGTCGCAGGTTCGAATCCTGCCTCGGGCATGGATGTGTATGATGTCCTTAGGTTAGTTAGGTTTAAGTAGTTCTAAGTCTAGGGGACTGATGATCTCAGATGTTAAGTCCCATAGTGCTCAGAGCCATTTGAACTTTTTTTTTTTTTTTTTTTTTTTGTCCAAATGGCTGTGAGCACTATGCGACTTAACTTCTGAGGTCATCAGTCGCCTAGAACTTAGAACTAATTAAACCTGGCTCAACCATTCCTTTCTTTCCCCTATGTTAACATAAAGACACCATTCCTCTTCACTATTAATGATATAGGATAGGAATGGTTGGCGTTGTTCACGAGACATTTCATGAAAAGCAAGCAGAGATGCCAAGTTTTTTGATTTTGGCTTAGAGCATGTGGTACCCAAACACCAGATTTTTGAACCTTCCCCATTGCAAGCAAATGTGGCACGATCGTGGAAGATTACAGTTCATCAAATCTGCCAGTTCTCAAGTACAATGAGGTGGATCATAGTGGATTAATGCATTTAAACGATCGTCACCAAACACTGAAGGTCATCCTGACGTGGAGAGTCGCTAATGTCAAAACTCCTTAAAACAAGAAAACTATTTTCTTGGTGTCCTCTGTCCAATGGCATTATCCTCATACATGGCGCAAATTTTTCTGGCTGCCTCTGCTGCTGTCAGCCCTCTATTGAACTCAAAACAGAAGAATTTGTCGGAAATGTTCGTATTTCTCGATTTGGCACTCCATTTTCTAGCGTCCACAGCTCCACTCGCTATCGTCAAATGACAACATGCAAACTCAAATAGCAATAGTAAACTACAAATACAAAATGACAATCGACAAATAAACCCATAGTAACCAGAATACCAACATGCAAAACAAAAACGTTATGAACTTATGCACCAACCTAATGATGACTTAGCAGCGGTTACCTATCACAGTGTGGTATTTCCTGTAAATACTGTATCTTTGGTTGGAAACAGGTAAAACTGCAGTGCTTGCGGAATATGCTGTGGTGTCGTTATTTCCACCAAAGTCTGAATTTCTAAATCAAATATCGTCGTCATCATTATCATCCTTCCAGGGGTTATACCCTTTAGCCTGTTTTGGCCTCAATCCATCTTCACCTTGGTCTTCCTCGGTCTCTCGGGCCAATAGTTCTGTATGATAGTACCATTTTCAGAACCCTTGTATTGCCCAGTCTTTCTAAATGCTCTTCCCACTTGCTTCTATATTCGGTCTTTTTATTCCTGATTGCTGATATCTGTAACTGATTCCATACAGCCTGATTTATTATTTTATCAAGGCAGCGTGTGTATCCCAGCAGAGCCTAAGGAATTTCATTTCTGTGGATCGTACCTGGCTATGGTCTTTCTGTCGTAACGTCCACGTTTCATTGCCGTTTAGAGTAATTGGCTCTGCCAACATCTTGCTTGGTATCTTCCTAATTTATTAATAATATCTGAATAGTGGCATATAGGGGGCGGGCAAATAATAATGTAATGGAAACTGATTAATAATTGCTGCTTGAATAATTAAAAAAATTAATTGGAAAGAATAATTGAAAGAAACTGGAAGGTACACATATCCTGGCTGAACTTTAACTGATACTAATACCAACAGACCTTCAATGTCAATACATTTAAGACAGATATTCATCACTTAAATTTACGTAATTCTTCACATTAATTCCACTGTGTATAGCGCTGCTTATGACAATGCTGATATGTGATCGCCCCTCCGCTGCTCACGCAAATTCTTCTTGTCTACTTCGATTCTCTTGACGCAGGATTCTCGACACGGGTGAAATGATGAACAGATGGGTGATATATACACAAACTTGGTCTTTCTAATAACTTTTATAACACTTTTTAATATATAGTTGTAATACACATTTTTAAACAATACTGGCACGGCGGAGTTAGTCATACTTCTGCCCGCTACCAGTCATAAAAAAAAAACAGGAGAAGATACAGAAATTAATCAGTTGAGAGTGTATCTATTCTTTTTATCTCCGGCACAAAGCAATTCGTTAATTCACGTTTAGTTTTACATGTTTAAAAAGAAAAGAACGAAGAAAAGAAAAGAAAACATAATATGATCCATCAGAATTGCCCCCATTGTGCACTGGCGTCGTACAGAGGTGCACAGTGCTGAGCTTATTTCCCGTTTTGAGGGTTGATAACTCTGGTTGGTGTGGGCAAAGCCTTCATTTTCGGCCATTGGAGTTATCCTTTATGGTTATCAATTTATATGGGCATGTCAGCTTCTTTAAAAACATACATACCTAAGATTTCTTTCATAACAAAGTGCTTGTTGTAACCGCATAGTCCCACTGGGCACTCAGTATCCGCCCAGCGTTTAGCTTGCAAAGCATGCGCGCGCCGCGCAACGGTCGTTATCGTCCCAGTTTGCGCCCACATGTTTAATACTAGGCCAGAGTTTCTGTCGTGCATTTACAGTAGCTTTCACTGCGCAAATTCGTGAAGCTTGTGTGCAGCAGCGTGATCCTTTGTGAAATCTTTGATGCGGAGACAACTGGTTTCCACATCAGTGGCCCGGGGAATTTATTTCATCTCGTCGCTCTCACTCACTCAGTGGGGACACCAGCCAAGCCGTACGTCCGACATCCGTCGACGAGGTAAGTTTCTTGCCGCTTTTACGACGTTGCCGAGCTCAGAAAATTCATGTTACACGAAGTATTGCCATCTTTATTTTATAACGCGCACACCCTCGTATATCACACGCGCACTTAACACTTTGCAGCCAGGTTTCGTATGTTCTTGCACTTTGTTTTTGAGCGTCTTTCATACAGTTGCATAACATTAAGTTTCTGCAGTGTCCCTTCCGCCTACTATACAAATAGCATGAAAAATACAAATACAAGATACACTCATCCTAATTATTTGCTAACATGCCATTATCGTCGCTTATATACATTATAGCCTGCGTGTCGTTTTGTTTTAGTACATTTTGTTAAATTACAATTTCGTTACATTGTTCGACTCCAATTGTATGAGTATACATTTTACTCTGATTTTGTTATACATTCTTCATGTAACGTTCATACAATAGTAGATTCTGTTTTCCTTTATGGCATAAATTGACATACAGTTCATTTCAATTTACAACGACCTCTTGTTGGAGCATATTTATTAATTCCAAAGAATTAAAGAAGTAAACAATAGTCGCTACAATAAATACTATGCGACGCTCAGATAACTACATATGGCCCCGCCTCTCTAGCATTCTCCAGGAAGGATCTACACATTATATGATTGAGGAAATTCCACGGAAAGACATTTATGTGCTCGGTTATGTCTCGTTACTAGACTAACTGTGATCCCAAGAAGAAAATAGTTTGGTTATAAACACAGATCAAATCTGACGATATCGATCATATCAAATGCTCATTATTTATGTTCATTTTATAAAGGGTAACAATTTCATGTGCTGAGGTGTACAGAGTTGTATCATCAATATCATATGTTATCTATAATGAGCGTAAAACAGTGTTTACATAAGTAACAAACGTGCATAAAAACTTGACGCTTTTATGGCTAGTCGACACTCACAACAGCTTGGTTTCGACCCCTTGATTATTTGGTAGTGCTCAACCTTAGTTCAGCAAGTTGATACGTGACGTACTGCAATTGTTTTCCTCTTCACATACTTTCACATTATCACTTTCATACGTATCCTCAACTTATAACTATTATTATCTTACGATACAGTTCTTTCTTATTTTTATATGGTACACTATGTGATCAAAAGTATCCGGACACCCCCTAAAACATACGTTTTTCATATTAGCTGCATTGTGCTGCCACCTACTGCCAGGTACGCAATATCAGCGACCTCAGTAGTCATTAGACATCGTGAGAGAGCAGAATGGGGCGCTCCGCGGAACTCAAGGACTTCGGACGTGGTCAGGTGGTTGGGTGTCACTTGTTTCATACATCTGTTCGCGAGATTTCCACGTTCGTAAATACCCTAGGTCCATTGTTTCTGATGTGATAGTGAAGTGGAATTGTGAAGGGATACGTACAGCACAAAAGCGTACAGGCTGACCTCGTCTTTTGACTGACAGAGACCGCCGACAGTTGAAGAGGGTCGTAATGTGTAATAGGCAGACATCTATCCAGACCGTCATACAGGAATTCCACACTACATCAGGATCCTCTGCAAGAACTAGGACAGTTAGGCGGGAGGTGACAAAACTTGGATTTGATGGTCGAGCGGCTGCTCATAAGCCACACATCACGCCGGTAAATGCCAAACGACGCCTCTCTTGGTGTAAGAAGCGCAAATATTGGAACCTTGAACAGTGGAAAAACGTTGTGGAGTGACGAATCACGGTACACAATGTGGCAATCCGATGGCAGGGTGTGGATATGGCGAATGCCCGGTGAACGTCATCTGACTGCGCATGTAGTGTCAACTGTAAAATTAATTCGGAGGCGGTGGTTTGTGGTGTGGTCGTGTTTTTCATGGAGGGGGCTTGCACCCCTTGGTGGTTTGCATGGAACTATCACAGCACAGGCCTACATTGATGTTTTAAGCACCTTCTTGCTTCCCACTGTTGAAGTGCAATTGGGAGATGGCGATTGCATCTTTCAACACGATCGAACACCTGTTCACAGTGCACGGCCTGTGGCTGAGTGGATACACGACAATAACATCCCTGTAATGGACTGGCCTGCACAGAGTCCTGATCTGAATCCTAATAGAACACATTTGGGATGTTCTGAAACGCCGAGTTCGTGCCAGACCTCACCGACCGACGTCGATACCTCTCCTCAGTGCAGCACTCCGTGAAGAATGGGCTGCCATTCCCCAAGAAACCTTCGAGCACCTGACTGAACGTATGCCTGCGAGAGTGGAAGCTGTCATCAAAGCTAAGGGTGGGCCAACATCATATTGAATTCAAGCATTACCGATGGAGGGCGCTACGAACTAGTAAGTCATTTCCAGCCAGGTCTCCGGATACTTTTGACCACATAGTGCACCTAACACTCTGTGTGGGGTAAGGTTGCCGTCCGTGTTGTACTACGAATCAGTTGTTTACTTGTTGGTCAGTAAATCTTCGTGGCGCTATCTGCGTATTAACATGCTTGGGTCGTACTGGTCTCTCTTCGTATATCAAATCTATTGAGTACAGTACAGATAGAAATTATTCTGTGTCGTGTACCGGAATGGTAATGAGTTTGTCTCTATTGTGGGCAGGAAGACGGCTCTTTAAAATTTTCAGCACGTCTACTTGAGATATCGAGTTCGTCCAGTATCTGATTTTATTAAAATATTTTTCAAAATAGCCCCTTAAGCTTCCATATTTGCTATTGAATGGAGTTGGGGTGAATAATTCATGTCTGAACCTCTCTTGTAAGGTCTCAGACCATTATTCATCCAGAAAGGCTCTCCCATACTGTTCATAGCAGTGACAACGTTCCGCCATGTCCGTAGCCCATAGCAGAACGTCACCCTGTGTGTATCCAAAAACAAATATGATTTTCTGGACTTCGGTCAAGGTATGAAGAAAAAACATTTCGAAATGCTCCGATAAAGACCATTGGGTGTGTTCTGTTCCCTTCAGAGGTATATATAGGAAATTGTCGATGCCTAAGTAATCCCTCACTTGCACGTGATGTTGACAAACATGCCGTTCTGTCACTGACCGACGTGTTCATGTTCGCTTGTGCGTAGCGCATGGCAACTTTGCTTGCTTTCAAATGGCTCTGAGCACTATGGGACTTAACATCTATGGTCATCAGTCCCCTAGAACTTAGAACTACTTAAACCTAACTAACCTAAGGACAGTACACAACACCCAGTCATCACGAGGCAGAGAAAATACCTGACCCCGCCGGGAATCGAACCCGGGAACCCGGGCGTGGGAAGCGAGAACGCTACCGCACGACCACGAGCTGCGGACCTTTGCTTGCTCCACAATTATAGTTACCGGCAAGTGTTGCTGCATTCTGCAAACTTCGCTGTTTTCCTTCGACGGGCAAACCACATATTATAGGTAACCAGTGAAAGCGTGTAGCTGTTCTAAAACCATGGGTTTGTTTTCTGTCAAAAAGAGGTTTTGAACTGTCAGTAGTTTCAGCAACATTCCCTCATAATCTTTCCTCTGCACCCTTTAAACCTGAATCTATTTCAGCTAGAAGTTGCCCTTTTTCTCTTTTAGAGCTTCTTCTAGAGTATATGTATAAATTTTGCATTCTGACTACTTTTTCAGCAAGGTTGCTGCCCTTATCCAGCATCCCGGCTTCAGCTTTTTCAGTTATTTCCTTTACATCTGCACATAGCTTATATCTCTGTTCCTTGGCAAATTTTGACTCTAAACTTAACTCATCTACTCTTAGACTTAACATTCGTACTTCTGTAGGTAAATTTTTGCATACGTCTTGCAGCTCACTGACTGCATTCGTTACATTTGTTACCGACGCATCCACTTGGTATTGTGTCTCCTAAATTCGAGAATATGCTTCACTGAGGTTTTATATCTCACCTGTAAGCTGTTCCTGTTTATCGTCTACGGATGATACTTTCTCCGTTAACGTGAATATATTGCGGGACATGTCGGTGATTATTTCTTGTTTTAGTTGTTTACCTAGCTCTGTCAACTTCACGGGTAGTTCGTCCGATAATTCAGTGCATATAGTTTTGCTCACCTTACTGAACTGTTGACTATTACTATTCTCGAAAACGTTAAATTCCTGATTTTAGTGTGTAAGCTGTTGTCCTATACCCTTAAGTTGTTGTGTTACACTTTTCTACAATCCTGTTGTTTTTTGAACAGTTGTGTTAACTTTACTGAAATTCCTGTTGATTTGGACTCTGTTGTATTATTGGTTGCATGAGGTGCGTCAAATTGTGGGTGTCACTAGCATTTACATTTGTTTTATGAACTGTTTCCTGTTCTTGTGTTCGCGACGGCGTGAGCAAATAATCGAAAGGAGTATCGCTGTCGCGCCCTTCGGTTTCACTATTTGAGAAAATGTTTGCCGGTGAGAACTGAGAAACTGTCTCATCGAGCATCATAAAAGTGACATCATGATTAGTTACTCTACCGGTGTCATCAGTTTTTGATAGTGGGACGCCAACGTCGTTGTTTTGGTGGCCATTGGCCAGTTTCTCGAGTTGGCGCATTACTTCAACTGTTGCCAAGCTCGGATTTCCGATATCTTGGTATATCTAAATTTGTAATGAATTTTCTACAATGGCCACTTCCATTGACCCCATTGTGTATAGTGTTTAACAAAATTATGTAAAAAAATTTCAAAAATGAAATTTTGGCTGTATCGGTACTTTTCAATTAAAGCAGATTTATCTGCATATTGACTAATGATTCTGATTATTCTCTGACACAGTGTTATAGAATCTGGTGACTTACCTTGCACGTTAATTTTGACTTTATACAAATTTTCGTTTTTTTCTTTAGAAATGCACTTTCTGTAAAGAATATTAATTGGAGGGCTAAGTGGAGGGATAAGAGATTATCTACTGCCAGAGAGACGGGGCGAAGCATGGCCATATAAGCATACAGCGTAGTAGCTTCCTACCTTTACCACTGAAATCAGCATTCCCGGCGCGTCTCGTTAGTACGCAAAATTTAATTTTAATTTACTCCTTCTATGTCTTTCTTATTTGCAATCTCACGGACATGTAACAAATTCAACAAAGGTTTAATTAGTTCTACAATGAAATTTTCACTCTATAGCGGAGTGTGCACTGATATGAAATTTCCTGGCAGATTAAAACTGTGTGCCGGACCGAGACTCGAACTCGGGACCTTTGCCTTTCGCGGGCAAGTGCTCTACCGACTTTTTTTTTTTTTTTAAGAAAACAAATAAAGACCTCTTGGGTATGAAAATAAAAGACGACGTTCTTCATAAAATAACACAATATCCTTTGAAAACGTAAAACATAAAAGGTAGCTATATTTCCGCAACGGCCTTCTTGTGTATTTTTATGTTTTTTTTAACATAAATGAGTATACAGTCTCACCATCAGCAGCATTTTTTTTTTTTTTTTTGGGAGGACAAGAGAAAGAAAACAAATAGGCTGCAGATAGAGAGCTATGTGTGAAATGGATAAACATGTGTAAGGAGAAAAACAAATTTAGAAGAGGAGGAGAAAAGAGAAATGAAATAAAATAGGAATACTTCTCGCGCCATGCTCCACTTTGGCGCGCCAGCAGAACAAAATGCATTCTATCATTGATCATTGAAGGGGAACGTGGGATCGTCCAGTCTTGGCTGGCACGGTTCGTTGAGATTCCAACTTTGTGGCGGGTTGGTGAAAATGCTCTGTAAATAGTTCGCGAAAGTGGCCCGATAGTGTCGATGCCGGCGAAGGGTGTGGTGATGTACTTGGAGGCGTGTCCAAAAGTCCGCCGGATCGACGATGTCGTCCCGGAAGAGGTAGTTGACAGCTATGCCACTGATCCATGTGATGGCGTGCCACTTAGCCGATGGAAAGTAGGCCGTGTCGGGATATATCATCATTGTGGGAGAAACGTGATGTGGTGGTACTCGGAGGTAGAAAGCCACAATCTTCTGTACGAGGGTCCAGACAGCTGCTGCTGGCCCACACTCAAAACGATGTAAATCTGTATCTTCGACATTGCACTTGAGGCACAGGGGGGAGTCCACCAGTGCGATGCGATGCAGTTTCTGTCTTGTAGTATACTTGCCGTTGACGAGAAGATACCACATAGAGGTGGTATCAGCGGTGTGAAATGGTTGGTGGATCGTTTTCCAAACTGTAGGCCATGAAACCTGGGGGTGACGTGTTTCGACGGGGTTGCGGGTTGGAGACTTCCCGAGAAGGCGGTAGATGTCGCGGGTGGTCGTCTTCCTGGTCCTGGGGAGCTCGGTGCATATGTAGCTGTACTCCAAAAAGAAACGGCCGATATGTGACATCGGAGGTGGGATGTGTGCCAAAGACGTCGGTGGTCGTCGCGAAACAGGTGCGAGCTCGGTGGTCAACATTCCAGTAAAACTAGCATTTTGGCTTTTCCATAACCGGAGCATAGTATTGGTGTAAAGTGCCGTAGTCCTGGCTCTCACATTAACCAGATCGAGGCCACCATCCCGCTTCGGTAAGGTGAGAGCTTCATACTGGACTTTGAAGATGTGTCCAGAACAAATGAAATAGCCGAATGCCGCCTGTAACCTGGCCGCCATTGTCGCAGTGATGGGCAGAATCTGCGCTATATGGGGTATCCGAGCTGCCAGATGGGTATTGACGAAGGTGACTCTCTGGCACATATTCAGCGGGCGTAGTATGTGGTTTTGTATGTTGGCCCGGATGCGTTGCAGCAGCGCCCGAAAATTGATCGCCGAGGTGCGGCGAATGTCTCGCGTGTACACCAATCCGAGACAACGAAGGGTGTCCACCAGTTGAAATGGAACTACGCTGTCTGCGGGAAGGCCGCGGCCGATCTTCATGGCGCATGATTTTGCCACGTTCATAGCGCTCCCTGCCCCTGCACTGTAACGGGTAATCCACTGCATCGCAGCTTGTACGTCAGCCGCTGAACGTACGACGAGGGCCAAGTCGTCCGTGTAAGCTCGGCAGCGGAACATATGATCCCGGAGTGGAATACCTGTCAAACGTCGCCGTAATCCGCAAATGAGTGGTTCCATCGCAATGGCATAAAGCACCGTCGACAAAGGGCAACCCTGCCGTACTGAACGTTCAGTCCGTATAGGTTCTGTAAGTCTGCCGTTGACGAGAAGTCTGGACGTTGCTCCACGAAGGAGCCGCATAATCACTTGCGTGAACGTCGGGGGAATTGCCATTCGGTCCATCACTGCGTTGAGGAATGCATGATTGACGCGGTCAAACGCTTGTTTGAAGTCGATGGAGATTAAAGCGCCTGGCAGTCGCGAGTGTGTTGCCACAGCGATCACATCTCGATACTCACTGAGGGCTGTCTGTATATTACGATCGCCGCCTAAGGACGTTTGTTCGTGGGAAACAATGTCCCGTAAGACACGTTTGAGTCGCACTGCTAGAAGGCGTGTGAAAATCTTGAAGTCCGAATTCAGTAACGTGATCGGCCGATAACTGTCGAGTCGTGTTCCTCCTGCGGGTTTCGGGACTGGTACAAGTAAGCCTTCCATGAACATTGGTGGCGGGTTCGCCGCGCCGGACAAAAGTTCCCAGTACATGTCCCTCCATCGTGGCATCATCAAATCTTGGAAGGTTCTGTAAAATTCGAGAGGTAAACCATCCGGGCCGGGAGATCGATTCAGAGACCCCTTGGCCACAGCGCCTTGGACGTCGTCGGTAGCCACTTCAGCAGTCAGGAGGGTTGCAGCTGCTGCGTTGAGAGTACCAAGTGTCTCCTGGGCAACCTCAGCAATGGCCTCTGCACCGGCAGGTACTTCTTGATAGAAAAGTCTATAGTGCGTTGTGAATGCATCCGCAATGGTAGCTTGCGAAGTCAGCCGTCGTCCATCAGGTAAGTCTAAAGTTGTCATTAAAGCCTGTCGACGTCGACGAACGTTTTGAACAATATGATGCATAGAAGGTTCTTCACCGTTAATCCTGTCTTGGCTGCGGGCTCGGACAATGGCTCCCTCTAAACGACATCTGGTCAAGGATAAAATCTTTGCCTTGATGCGTTGAGCTTCTTTGAGGCGATCCGGGGATGGAGGATGATCCATGAGTTCACGTAGAGCGCTATAATAGAAATCAGTTGTATGGTGATTCCACCTGGCTTTGGCTCTGCCATAGTGTGTCAATGTGCGTCGGATGGCCGGTTTGGCGCACAGCAACCACCACTGCAGTGTGGTCTCGTAACGCATAATGCGTTGAACACAGGTGTGCCACGTGTCGGTGACCTGTTGTCGACATTCAGGGTCCTGCAGTAGCGCGACATTGAGTTTCCAAGGTCCTGCACTGCGCCATATAGATTGTCGACGTAGGTTCATGGTACAGATGTAGATGTCGTGATCCGAAAAGGCAGACGGCCAACGTTCCGCGTCGAGGAGAACTGATTTCAGAGCGTCAGAGATGTATATTCTATCGAGTCGGCTGGCGGAGTGGCTCGTGATGTGTGTATACCCCGGGCGGTCGCCGTGGACCACTCGCCAAGTATCGAGGAGACGAAGGCGGCGGACGAGGAAGCGAAGTTCCGGACATGTGGTGAAATGGGGGTATTGGTCTGTGCGCTCGAGAACACAGTTGAAATCTCCACCTACGATGAGATGATCGTATCGACCGAGGAATAAAGGCGTGATATCTTCTGCGTAGAACTGGGAGCGATCCCTCCGTTTGTCAGTGCCAGATGGGGCGTAGAGATTGATGATTTTGAGTCCTTCAACTGTTATGGCCACCCCTCGCGCTGTTGGGAGGTATGCGACATCGGAAACTGCAATTCCTTCTCGGAGGAGGATGGCTGCGCCTGTGTGTTCCATAGCTGCAGGGGCGGCGTATGTCTCATATCCATAACACCCAGTCCAAGTCGCTGTCCTCAGTTCTTGTAATAGGGCGATGTCGATGTCCGCTGCTCTTAGCGTGTCACGGAGCAGTTGAAGTTTAGCGTGGGAGCCGATATTATTAGTATTGATAGTAGCTATTCGGTACGCCTGAAGGGAGATCCGTGGTGCCGATAGGTTCGTAGCTGGTGAAGAGTGTTGTGGTGGATGCTGGAAGTCCATAGAAGTCGCAGGAGTCGCCGTAGAAACTTCCCCCATTTTAGTTTTGGTCTAACGGAGAAACAGATCTGATTTCCGCATCAGATGGAGGTGGGAAATCCGTGTCATCCGCCCATGAAAGGTGTCCGACAGGTTTGACATCGGCGAGAGGTGGCAGCTCTGGCCGAGTCGGCTCAATGGCGTCGGTGACAACAGGCGTGCTATGTTCCATGTCTTCTGGGCGCGGGGCTTGCGCACGATCTCTGTTGGACGGTTCACCGTCTTGTGGATGACGCGTCTCCATGGCAGAGGAGAAAGTGTTATCGTGTTCTCCGTCGGAGTGATGTGGCATCTCTTCGTCCTGCGGAGGGGGCTCAATGGTCGAGTCTGATGTCTTACGGCGTTTTTTTCGTCGTTTGGGCGACTTCTGCTTTCGGCAATGAGTTTCGGTGTCGGAGGAAGGAAGAGATGCACGTCGTTCCGGTACAAAAGCCGCGGGTGCTATGATGCGGTCTTCATTCTCCAGAACACTCTCATTGGTATCCTTGTGATCTTCTAGCGGGGGTGTGTCCGGCTGCTGGACATGTTCACGGGCGGCATCGCCGGTGTCAAGGTGCAGGGACGCCTCCGGGTGTATCGGACCAGAGAGACGCTCATGAACGGCGCCTTGTGAAGGCTGGACGTGCAGTGTCGCCGCATAGGTGACTGGAAGGGTGGTCGTGGTTCTGTCGGTGTTCGTATCGTCGGGCCTTAGTTGTGTGATGCGGCGTTGCAGGCATTCATTACGGACGTGGCCTTCTTTGCCACAACCGGAACATGTTCGAGGTTGTCCGTCGTAAATGACCACCGCACGGCAGCCGCCGATAGAAATGTACGATGGAACGTGCCGTTTGAGATCGATTCGGACTTCGTCTCACACCATTAAGCACCGGATACGTCGTAAACTGTGCCCAAGTCTCGGCTACGTGGCTCTGGACTTTTCCGAACGGGCTTAGCGCCGCGATGACTTCATCTTCATTCACCTCGAAAGGCAGTTCGAATACACGGATCGTCCGAAGGCCAAGTCCTGCATGGTCGACATCCACAGGCCCAACGTTTCCGTCGGAGTGCCGAAATTTTAGTCCATGTCGCGTCCTTTGAATGATCTCGTTGCAGGCAGCGTCGGAAGTCATCTTAACATAAACGACGCTGCTAATGATCGATAGGTGTATGCCGATGAGTTCGTCACGCGGGATCTTCACGTCTTCGCGTAGGAAGCGTTCGACGGCCAGTGCTTTGGGTCGTGCGTATTCGTTTGAGAAGGTGATCTTAAGTGTGTTCTTCCTGTAAGAGTTGGCCATTACAGCTTGTTCGACTGAGAAGCGCTGTGACGAGGAAGTAAACAAAACACTCCGCGCGCGCAGCGGCGTGGACGGCCGAGCGCGGTGCGCACTGCTGCCCTGCCGAACGCAGACTGCCGAACTAGCACTCCTTTCTTCCAGGGGTGCTAGATCTGCTAGGTTCGCAGGACAGCTTCTGTGAAGTTTGGAAAGTAGGAGACGAGGTACTGGCGGAATTAAAGATGTGAGGACGGGCCGTGAGTCGAGCTTGGGTAGCTCAGTCGGTAGAGCACTTGCCCGCGAAAGGCAAAGGTCCCGAGTTCGAGTCTCGGTCCGGCACACAGTTTAAACTGCCAGGGAGTTTAATTAGTTTCTTGTGGCAATAAAATGGATCATTTATCTCTCAAAATCTTTATCTCAGCAGTTGAAAGGTCTGTTCATATTCTGCTCGGCGCCGATCTGTAAACGGTCGCCATTGAGTAGTGTCATATCAGTGGGAGGGGGGTCGATATATAATGGAAACTGATTAATAATTGCTGCTTGAATAATTAAAAAAAATTGGAAAGAATAATTGAAAGGAATTGGAAGGTACGCATATTCTGGTTGAACTTTAATTGGTACTAATATCAACAGAACTTCAATTTCAATACATTTAAGATCAATATTCATGATTTAAATTTACGTAATTCTTCACAGTAATTCCATTGTACGTAGCGCTGTGTGTGATAGTGCTGATATATGATCGCCCATCCGCTGCTCATGCAGATTCCTCGTCTGCTTCGATCCTCTTGATGCAGGATTCTGGACGCGGGCGAAATGATGAAAGGACGGGTGTGAATATACATGTAAATAAACTCGGTCTTCCTAATAACTTTTATAACGCTTTTTAATGTACGGTTGTAATACACATTTTTAGAAAATACTGGGACGACGGAGCTGGTCTTACGTCCGCCCGCTACCAGTCATAGAAACAAACAGATGAAGATAAAGAAATTAATCAGTCGAAGAGCATATCTCTTCTCTTTTTTGTATGAAAACATTATCTTTGGCACAAAGCAATTCTTTAATTCACGTTTGGTTTTACATGTGTAAAAAGAAAAGAACGAAGAAAAATAATATGACCCATTATATAATTCTATCGTAATCATACGAGATAGAACAACCCAAAATTAAAACGTTGAACCTGCTCTAAAATTTTGTCATCCAAAACAATCTTTGATATTATTGGGTGTTTGCCCTGGAATGAAATGGTTACTGATTTTGAGGCGGAAATTTTAAAATTATATTCTTTACAAATGTTATGTAGTAAGGAGATAGCTATTTGAAGATTATCTTCAGTGTTTTGAATAATCACTAACTCATCAACATGTGTTAGGACATTTAAAGAGGTACTTCCTATCACAATTCCATGTGGTGCCTGATCCTTCTATATGTGTATGATATCGTCCATATAAATGATAAAAAGTGTGGGTGATAATATACACCCTTGTCTTATCCCCAATTAATAACTATGTTTCCCACACTGTAACTAGATAAATTGAGTCTGAAGCAGGTGCCATTACATAAACTTTTTATACACATTATTATGTGTTGGTGGTAGCCTCGTTTAGCCATTACATTCCATAACTCATGCCTGTCTACCTTACCGAAGGCCTCTCTAGATCTACAAATGTCTTATAGGTGGACAAACTGTATTTCTTTTTTTTCTCTATTGACTGTTTCATACTCAGTACATTGTCAATACCATTCTGGTCTTCTTCTTGCATGAATGACTCTACTGTTAGTTTTCATCAGTTATTTAATATACTAGTGTATAGTTTGTAGGATGAATTTAATATAATTACACCTCTGTTGTTTGTGAGTTGAATTTTTCTCCCTTTTTAAATGTAGAGGAGGAAGTGGCTGCTAATCATGTATCAGGGAACCTCATTTTAAACCATCAGATGTTTAATATATGAAAAAGGAGAAGTTTGAGTAATTATCCTCCATTCTTTATGCACTAAATGTGTACGGTCTCTGATGCCAGATACTTTCTATTTTATTGCTGCCTCTAACTGTCTTAAAGTAAGCAAGTTAATACTTTTACTGATTCCCTAGTCCTATCTTCAGAATAGGGATAAACAATATATTGTACAGAGTGTCCCACACAAAAGCGTTATTCCTCATGTACCGGTTAATCATCTGTAGCCGGACTGCCTGAGAAGTGGCGACATTGTCTCGAAAGTTGACTACACTACATTTTATCGTAAAGTTGAGTGCAGCAGTGTATTAATGCGTCAGTTGTTGTGAGTAACTCATATTGTGGAGTTGTTATAGAAATGGGGCAGTTCGCATTAGAACAGTGAATTGATATCGTGGAGTGTTACTTAAAGATAGGTTCCATCGAGGAATGCAAAGAAATATTTAAAGGGAAGTATCCTGGTAGGGAACTCCCTACAACCAGCACTATTGGCTAAGTGGTTCAAATGGCTCTGAGCACTATGGGACTCAACTTCTGAGGTTATCAGTCCCCTAGAACTTAGAACTAGTTAAACCTAACTAACCTAAGGAAATCACACACATCCATGCCCGAGGCAGGATTCGAACCTGCGACCGTAGCGGTCTCGCGGTTCCAGACTGCAGCGCCTAGAACCGCACGGCCACTTCGGCCGGCCCCAGCACTATTCAAGGTCTGTACAAGAAATGGAGGGCAGTAGGATCCATTCAGAATGTGAAGAGGAATAGGTGACTGACAGTGAGGACCCCTGAAACTAAAGAGAGAATTCGCATGGATATTACCCAGAAGCCCCCAGACTTGGGTAAGGGGGTTATCACAGCACACTGATGTACCTCGTACTTCGTGTCAATGTGTGCTAAAAGATATGAAATTAAAAGCCTCTCTTGTGAATGTGATGAAAGAGTTGAAATTTGAGGATCAGGATAAAAGAGTTCATTATTGTAATGGACTATTAAAATTAATTGCTAACTGTTGTTTGGACCTTTTGCTTTACTTCATTTGGGTTGAGACCAGATTTCATTTGTCGAATTATGTAAACTCCTAGAATTTCAGATACTGGTCGCAGGACAAGCCACATATTTTGCATGAAGATCCTCTCCACTCAGAGAGGCTAGGTGTTTGGTGTACGTTGTCGAGCATATGCATTATTGGTCCCATTTATTTCGATTACTCCTTAAACAGTGCTAGGTATCTAGAGATCTTTGAATCTTTCTGTACACAATTAACAGGTGCAGAGAATCTGTATGTAGTATTCCAACAAGACAGAGCGACTGCTCACACATCCAAACACAGTACAGCACACATTAACAATGTGTTCGCTGAAGACAGACTTGCCAGCCCACAAGGTAACCAGACTTAACATCATGTGATTTTTGTTTTCGGGCACACTAAAATACAAAGTGTATGCTAACAAACCTTGCACAATAGACGATCTTAAACGGAACATTACTAGAGACATGAACAATATCACACCTGCAGAATTACAGCATAGTGCTGGTAACACTAGTACACGAAGTCAGCAATGCCTGGATGCCCATGGCCACCATTTTCAGTATCTCTTATAAACAGGTAGCTACATGTTTTTAACGTTACTGTTATCTATTCTTTTTTAGTTAGTTCATTGTTACTTGAGTCTCTGCCGTGAGGCATATTGGTTTTAATGTTGAACATTCTGTATAATGTTCAACCATTCATCATGTGTTATCACATCTATTTGTGCTTTGTCTCTCTCTGGTTTATTTAAATCCTTTAATAATTTATAGGCCAAGTCTTATCTCCCACACTACAACAAAACACACATTAATAATGAAGTGGCGGCTTATCAGTGATAAATAGACATAATTTGTACTCAAGCTGGATTGTTATTGGCTGAGAATATCATGATGTCGACATGACGCGATGCAACATTTGAGTGACACTGTCACATATTGTGATGAGGTGACACAACACTGGAATGTGATATAGTGATGCAACATGATGCAGTATGATGTTGGTATGGTGTCGAGAACGGTGGGTTAGGACTTAGATTACTGGTTAATATTTTGAAAAAATTTGGAAAAGGTGGAAATATTTGTAAAATTGTGGAAAATGTGGAAAAATTCGACGGTGGATGAAAAATATGTAAAACTGTGGAAGAATGAGGGTACCTACATATCTGGATAGGTGTGGCCTCAAATCACGAAAATCATGTAATATTATTTTTATTAACAAACAGACATTGAGTGATGTGACTGATCATAATTATAATAATTTGTTACTAAAAACAAACACATCCTGATCCTGTCCCTATTCTGAACAGCTCCAGAATGAACGCCACCACTGAAGTAACCCAATTCTAAAAGAGAAAAATTGTGAAAAATATCTAAAATTGTGGAATATATTGAAAAACGAGAGAACTTACATATCTGCCAAGGGTTGTTATCTCTGCTGGTGTCTCAAATTACGTAATATTAAACTGTTATTATCAAATAGAGCTCAACTGACATGGCTTAATATAATTTGTTAGTAACAAATAGGTACATCCTGATCCTCTCCCAATGATGTACAGCTCCAGAATGAATTCAACCTACTCAAGTGCCCAGGCAATAAAGCATAAAGATGGGGAGGGGTGCTTTAATCACATTAGTCCAGTGGGATGGTAGGTTCTACTGGGGAGAGGGGGAGGGGAGGGTGAGGGGTTCCCCTGTGTGACCTAGATCAATTTCCGGTTGTTACCTGGGGGGGGGGGGGAGGGGAGGCGAGAGGCGTGAGTCCATGAATGTAAATCGTCCAAATGTGTGACATGAAACCAGAAACCCTTATAAGTGACCTTGAGATTAGATCAATATCTTGTTCTGAAGGCCCACTTATAACCTACCGTACACAAGCTCATCGAACAGGATGCATCAAAATACAGAATTGAAAGTCTTCTACACCTGGCAATGGGTACCAGGCCAAATTTAGCATACCTAGTGACTTAGTTAAGCCAGGTCTGCAGTAATCCGCATGAGGAGCACTGGCATGCTGTCAAACGCTCAAAACTATTTTTTCAAGTACAATAGATGATGTGTTCACTTAGTGCAAAAACGGTAAGAAAATCGAAATATATACCACTGCACATTAGGGAGCTGACCCAGTTCACTGCAAATCCCTTAGTGGATATTTGACAGCTTTTGAGCGTACAGATATAAACTGGAGCAGCAGAAAACAATGAATTGTTGCATTAAATACCATTGAAGCAGAGGTTGTTTCATTGAGTAAATCTGTAAGAGCAGCGAAATAGATGAACATGTGGGGACATTGAGTCAAATAACATCGCTGATCAATGCAGCCAAGTGGAAGAGTGGAGTGTCTGTGCTTTGGACTGGCAGTTCATGCTGAGTGATGTGATGCAATGGAAATTTTTATATTGTGCAGTCTATAATAAATTTGTAATACTGAAACGTCTGTCTTTGCGCATTGCTGGTACATCCACTTCTACGACATGAAGGGACCTACCTACATTGGTGACATTGACTTCCTTGAATACCACGATAAACGCAAAATATCGTCTCGAGTCATCTTATTGAGCATTAACAAGCAGACACTGAAAACAAAACTGTTTGCTATTACTCATAGCTCTGTAGAGCTGTATTCATCACAACTGGCAACCATTCAGTGTTCTCATTGCCTTCAACACCCAACAATTTTGAAAACCAAACAAGATGCTAGAGCAAATGTTGCTTCCAGAAACACAGTGAGAGTGGCACAACATATTCTAACAAGTTAACCATACCATGGTGAAAGTGATCACAGAGGAGTTACCAAAGGGTAATGCTGCCCCTAGAGCTAAAGTGGCTGCTACGCTGGTCGAGTGGGACAATGCGAAGGAATTATTGCAACGTTTGCCCTGCCCTGCTGTCATATGATCGGAGCTAAACGGATACCTCTACGATGGCTATTCCGGCAGAAGGCTTTCAGAGGGGACAGTCACGATGCCTCACAGTGCATGGACACCATCTCTCCAGATGGTCAAGAAAAAGAATGGCTCGTGAAGAATGTGGCAGGGACTGTAGAGCCGTTCAAATTCACATACCATTCCTGGCTGAAGCCAGTTCCAAATGTGGCTAATTTTAACAATAATATTCATGATGCATGTATTTTTAGCGTAATATATTGTGCGAAGGAATTCTCACAAATACCAAAGGTAAAGGTAGATAAGCACAAAACTGCAGACACCACCCTATCGGACTATTTACATATAATATGCTATTCGGTCTAAGGACCACTGCCTAGACGTAGTAGCACTTCATGTACGAACTGCTACAATGTTTTGCCTTCGTTTCCTGCTACGTGGATGAGATCTTGGTGTTATAGGACATTGGAAAGCAACCCATGAAGTACTGATGGATACTAGAGAATTACGGAATAGCTATCTATCGTGATAAATGTATCTTTGCCAAAAATGAAGTACAGTTTTTGGGCTACGCGGTATCTCACGCATTCCCTGAAAAATTGGACAGGGTTCTACCGATACCCTCGCCCCCGTATACAAAGGTCTGACAAGATTTCTAGGAATGTTGAATTCATGTAGAAGACATTTGGCCAAGATACATGAACCTCTGAACAGTCTGCTTATTCGTAAAAACGTGACTGGTAGCAGAAAAGTTCCTTGGGCAGTAGAGGCTGAACGTACACTTCATGAGCCAAACACAGCACAGGCGAATGCTACCATGCTAGCACACTTGGTTGTAGGTGCCACCATGGCATTGATGGTTGATGTCGATCGGACGACTGTGAGCACAGTGTTTCAGAGTTCGTTTCTGTAAACTGGCAACCACTAGTCTTCTTTTCTTAAAATCTGTCTGTTCAACAACAAAAACGTAGTGCATTTGCCAGAGAACTACTCACTGCACGACACACATCGAGAAGTTTGGTACAATATATCAGGTAGTAGAATATGCCCATTCATTCCCATGAGATAGCGACGCAGCATTTTCAACATTTATCACAACCTATCAAATCCCGGCATTAAGACATCCGCAAAGCTGGTCATGGATAAGGTGGTCTGGTTGGAGTTTCGAAAGGATTGTAACAGAAGGACATGTGCCTCTAGAGGGTGCCAAAGCTGCAAAGTTTCCAGACACGTCTTTGCACCCTTTAATGCTTTCCCGACCTCTTCAGGAAGATTTTTGCGAATCCATATTGACATTATGGGCCTCTCCCATACTTTGTTGTATTTCGATTGTTACTTTCTATGACTGATAGCTCTATCACGTAGCCTGAAGCTATACCTATTCCAGACATTTCTGCAGAATCAGTGGCCCATGCTCTAGTTAATTGCTGGTTTGCGAGATTTTTAATTCTACAGATAATCACTACGGACATGGACAGGCGATTTGAGAGCCATCTGTTCAAGGAGCTACTAAAGTTTTGTGGATGCAAATATTTTCGCCCTGCGAGCTTTCATCCTGTAAGCAATGGGATGGTAGAGCATAAGCGTCACTCTTTGAAGGTGGCATTGACGTGTCACCCCGAAGCCTCGTCAGATGCACTGCCTTTGATGCTATTTGGGCTGTGCAAAGCGATAAAAAAAGACTTGTCTTGTTCGGCCACACAGCTGTGCATAGTGAGGAGATACGAGTGCTAGGAGAACTCTCCTCAACCACACATATTCCTCAGCTTCTGCAAGTTGATTTGGCGGCATTCCTACGCCAGTTACGTCCGCAAACGTGTCTTCTCGTGCCGAAAAATCCTGTAAGGCATGGTGAAAGGAAAATTTTCTTTTTCTAGGACTTATTTAAGTGTAAGTATGTGTGGCTGAGGAACGATACCATGAAACCTCCACTCACTCCGTCGTTTGCTGGTCGTTCACAAAAGAGAAAATCGGCAAGCTAGATGCTGTTTGCATTGAACGTCTTAAACCAGCATATATAGAGGATACCGCAACTGCAGCTGCCAGTGTTCTGGTCCACGTACCACGTCAGGCACAGGTACCAGTGTGGGACTCGTTAGAATCACTACTGCATTCAGAAAATCCGAGTCCGCGGTCGTGTCGGCTACAAAATCGACATTGTATTCATGTAGCCTACAAGAGTGGTGCGAGGTTCCTCTTTACAGCGGGGCTCGTGGTTTGTAACTATGATCTGACAAGAAGTTGGACTAAATCATAAGTTTACTAGACGTAGGGCGAGCTGCACCTCTACAAAAGGAGAGGGCTGACAAATTCGAGTGCAAGCACTCAAGCAATGACTAAACTTTGATTGCAAAATGATACAAAATTATCTCTTTTGTCTCATGTTTTTTGTGTTCAGTAATGGTTTACATTACTACTGTGTACTTCCAGTGTTTTCACATACTGAATGCGATTAAAACGAGTACAGTTTTAACTATCGTTCATCCCATATGCATACTTGATTTGTGGCTAGTTTACTACCATATAAATGACTTCAGTGTTCTTTTGTGACATCGCCAAATGTGGCTCGGCTCTGAGCACTATGGGACTTAACTTCTGAGGTCATCAGTCCCCTAGAACTTAGAACTACTTAAACCTAACCAACCTAAGGACATCACACACATCCATGCCCGAGGCAGGATTCGAACCTGCGACCGTAGCGGTCGCGCAGCTCCAGATTGTAGCGCCTAGAACCGCTCGGCCACTCCAGCCGGCCTCGCGAAATGTAATGGAATGAATGACAAAAGAAAGATGAATTTCAAACCTTATTAAAAATTAGATTTCATCATCGGAAAACATAATTAACAGAAACTGAAAATGATAAACTTCTAAATTCTAGTACAGGGCCGCACAAACACGGAAAACCGCACGCGTGCAAAGCGAGGTGCAGCGAGTGCCTGCACAATGCATCGGTTCAACTCGGCATACTTCGCGTCAACTCGGCTTGCTAGGTGAGGCCGACGCTGTGCGCTGCGGAATGCGCTGCCAGACGGCTTAGTCAACATTGGAATACGTAAGCGCAAGACAATTACCGGAATAATGGAACCATCTGCTCCAAAAAAAGGGAAAATTGCCGAAAGTCAATTTAAACCGGAATGGGAACTCTCCTACTTTTTTGCGCGTTGTGACGATAAAGCCAAATGTCTAATCTGCGGTACACTAATTACGTGTATCAGAAAATCGTCTATTGAAAGGCACTACAGCAAGTTGCATTGAGAAATGTATAGTGATATAACAGGGGATGCCAGAGAGGAAGAATTACGGAAGTTGCAAACTCTTGCAGAGGAGAATTCTGTATCTACAAACGAGGTTTGTTGCAAGTACTTTAGCATGTATATTTTGGTTAAAGATCATGCGAAACGAAATAACATTTGTTTGGATTCCTTAGTTTTCGCATAAATTATTTCTAATATATCTTTTTTTTTCTCTACTTTAGGGTGAAGAAGATGAGGGGTGTTGCGAAAGGACTCTCAGAGCTAGTTACAAAATTGCTCTACGTTTAGCAAGAGCTGGGAGGCCATTTATGGACGGGCCATTAATAAAAAAACATTATGTTGGACGTAGTAAAGACAATGAATCCCACATTAGCTCCCGCGTACAGCAGAATACCACTTTCTAGAATGACAATATATCGGAGAATCAACGACATTTGCTGAGAATTTGCATGAACAACTGGCAGCCAAAATTGAAAACTTCCTAGCGTACTCAATCGCACTTGATGAGTCCACGGATATTAACGACACGGCTCAGTTAGCAATATTTTTGGTTGGCGTGGTCGACGACCTACATGTAACGGAAGAGCTGGATATGATTTCGTTGAAGGACACTGTTACAGGGGCGGATATTTTAGCAGCTGTTGAAATGGCAGCTGAAGGAATAGGACTCCCTTGGGAAAAGCTGTTTTCCGTAACCATAGACGGGGCACCAGCAATGTGCGGTAAAGCAAAATGGTTTATTGGCCTACTGCGGAAAAAACGTAACATGCTGAATTTACCTTCCGTTCATTGTTTTGTACACCAAGAGGTTCTTCGTGCGAAAGTTATCGGTCTTCAAGATGTGATGAAGGTAGTGGTGGGTATCGTGAACTACATTCGTTCTCATGGACTCACTATTCGTCAGTTCAAAGAATTTTTGATTTCCTTTGAACAGGAGTATCCAGATATTTCCTACCACGCTGAGGTGCGCTGGCTGAGCAAAGGGAAAATGATTTCCCGAATTTTTCGACTACGCCACACTATGGCTCAGTTTTTGGAGAGCAAAGGACGTCCGGAGCCACTTTTTCATGACCCTGAATGTGTAGCTGATTTAGGATTTTTAGCAGACATTATGGCTCTCCTACATGATTTAAGTCTGAAACTCCAAAAAGAAAACAATCTCATCAACGATATGATCAGCAAAATAAACGTTTTCCAGTATAAACTGAAGCTCCTCAAAAACAACCTTTCAGAGAAAAATACGCAACACTTTCCTGAACTAGGTAAGCGACATATAAATTGTACCTTTATTCAAAACAGCCTGATTTTTATAACCGCTCTAATCAAAACGGTACTATGTTTTTGTTTGACAGCATCTGTGCAGGAAGGAGCGCGCTTTGAAAAATACGTCGAGGAGCTACAATAATTGAAAATGAGGTAATGTGCCGGTATATGACATACAGCTAAATAAAGGAGATTGCGTTACATATGCAAGTGTAACATTACATTAAAACCAATAGTACACATTACATGTTTATTAACATCTATCGCATTTTAGTACTTCGAAACAACGGCTTACATTACTTTCATTTATTAACATTGACTTTGTTATTGTTTCAGGAAATTACCTACCTGCAGCCAATTCTCGATGTATTTGCGAAACCTTTTCGATGGATACTGAAAGTGCGCCTTCAGATTTACATTTCGAACTAATTGATTTGCAAAGCGATATTCACCGAAAGGGTGTGTTTTACAATACAAAAGGTTTGCTCCAATTCTACCAGAATTTGCCGAAGGAAGAATTTCCCAAGTTACACAGAGAAGCAGCGAAGATTATTTCTATGTTTGGTTCCACTTGCGTATGTGAAAGGTTTTTTTCTGTTTTGTCTTATACAAAAACAAGATTGCGTGCGAGTATTTCTAATTGTAATTTAAAAAATTCTCTCAGAATTGCTGTCAGCCAATCTCTTGTTCCAGATCTTAGTAGCATAATTGCAAATAAAATATAGAGCACATAGGAAGATACATTTGTGTTGAAACCATATTTAAAATTGTTACCATTACAGTTATTATATAAATCTCTTTTGTACCGGTACACCCAACTAAGCTCTCCACCTAGTGTACATTATTATTTGGCAATGACGAAGACAACAGGGTAAAAGCTTTGAAACAGGTCGAGACACGCGGCGCGAGCGACACAAGCTAAGGAAGTGAGAGAGCGCAAAGCCAAGGAGTGGGGGGTCTGCACCGTCGTCAACATAGTGCAGCCGTCTTCTGCACTCCACACTGTGCGATGCACCGGTGCATGCACCTTGTGCGGCCCTGTTCTAGTATGCCAGTTTTCCAATACTGTGGATTGTTTGTGGACGAAATTAAAATAATGACGTGTGCATGATAATTCTGCTGAAAAGTGTACGCCATTCTGTCAGCCCTGCGGCGTATACTGTTACTGAAAGGGGAAAAATTACATTCGCTGATTATACTCGTAGAAATGCCCTATTCTCATCGCACAGCAATGCTTTTAAAAATGCACCTTGATCTGTCACCAGCTGCAGGCTTTCGAGAAAACGTTTCAATGTGCATTGTGATTTGTCGCGAAATTATTGCCAGTTACTGAAGTATTTCGCACTATCAACGATGTTGCTTTTCTTAATGATACTAACAAAAAAAAGTGACTCCCAATTTTTAGTCTTTTAATATTTTTGTGATAGATATCGTCATGGGGAACACCTTCGTTCTCTTGAATCATAAATGTAAAAATGTATGCAAAATTTGAAGTATTAGAATTTATATGCTTATCATTCTCAATTACTGTTAATGATACGAGTTGTGATTCAAATATGTTCACTTTACTGGCAGCGATTAATAATGTAACGTACAAGGGCGCACAATATCTCGAGAAAACATCGAAAGACAAAGGCAAGGAAACTATATATATATATATATATATATATATATATATATATATATTCCTGGAAATGGAAAAAAGAACACATTGACACCGGTGTGTCAGACCCACCATACTTGCTCCGGACACTGCGAGAGGGCTGTACAACCAATGATCACACGCACGGCACAGCGGACACACCAGGAACCGCGGTGTTGGCCGTCGAATGGCGCTAGCTGCGCAGCATTTGTGCACCGCCGCCGTCAGTGTCAGCCAGTTTGCCGTGGCATACGGAGCTCCATCGCAGTCTTTAACACTGGTAGCATGCCGCGACAGCGTGGACGTGAACCGTATGTGCAGTTGACGGACTTTGAGCGAGGGCATATAGTGGGCATGCGGGAGGCCGGGTGGACGTACCGCCGAATTGCTCAACACGTGGGGCGTGAGGTCTCCACAGTACATCGATGTTGTCGCCAGTGGTCGGCGGAAGGTGCACGTGCCCGTCGACCTGGGACCGGACCGCAGCGACGCACGGATGCACGCCAAGACCGTAGGATCCTACGCAGTGCCGTAGGGGACCGCACCGCCACTTCCCAGCAAATTAGGGACACTGTTGCTCCTGGGGTATCGGCGAGGACCATTCGCAACCGTCTCCATGAAGCTGGGCTACGGTCCCGCACACCGTTAGGCCGTCTTCCGCTCACGCCCCAACATCGTGCAGCCCGCCTCCAGTGGTGTCGCGACAGGCGTGAATGGAGGGACGAATGGAGACGTGTCGTCTTCAGCGATGAGAGTCGCTTCTGCCTTGGTGCCAATGATGGTCGTATGCGTGTTTGGCGCCGTGCAGGTGAGCGCCACAATCAGGACTGCATACGACCGAGGCACACAGGGCCAACACCCGGCATCATGGTGTGGGGAGCGATCTCCTACACTGGCCGTACACCACTGGTGATCGTCGAGGGGACACTGAATAGTGCACGGTACATCCAAACCGTCATCGAACCCATCGTTCTACCATTCCTAGACCGGCAAGGGAACTTGCTGTTCCAACAGGACAATGCACGTCCGCATGTATCCCGTGCCACCCAACGTGCTCTAGAACGTGTAAGTCAACTACCCTGGCCAGCAAGATCTCCGGATCTGTCCCCCATTGAGCATGTTTGGGACTGGATGAAGCGTCGTCTCACGCGGTCTGCACGTCCAGCACAAACGCTGGTCCAACTGAGGTGCCAGGTGGAAATGGCATGGCAAGCCGTTCCACAGGACTACATCCAGCATCTCTACGATCGTCTCCATGGGAGAATAGCAGCCTGAATTGCTGCGAAAGGTGGATATACACTGTACTAATGCCGACATTGTGCATGCTCTGTTGCCTGTGTCTATGTGCCTGTGGTTCTGTCAGTGTGATCATGTGATGTATCTGACCCCAGGAATGTGTCAATAAAGTTCCCCCTTCCTGGGACCATGAATTCACGGTGTTCTTATTTCAATTTCCAGGAGTGTATATATATATATAGGGCTATTACAAATGATTGAAGCGATTTCATAAATTCACTGTAGCTCCATTCACTGACATATGGTCACGACACACTACAGATACGTAGAAAAACTCATAAAGTTTTGTTCGGGTGAAGCCGCACTTCAGGTTTCTGCCGCCAGAGAGCTTGAGAGCGCAGTGAGACAAAATGGCGACAGGAGCCGAGAAAGCGTATGTCGTGCTTGAAATGCACTCACATCAGTCAATCATAACAGTGCAACGACACTTCAGGACGAAGTTCAACAAAGATCCACCAACTGCTAACTCCATTCGGCGATGGTATGCGCAGTTTAAAGCTTCTGGACGCCTCTGTAAGGGGAAAATCAACGGGTCGGCCTGCAGTGAGCGAAGAAACGGTTGAACGCGTGCGGGCAAGTTTCACGCGTAGCCCGCGGAAGTCGACGAATAAAGCAAGCAGGGAGCTAAACGTACCACAGCCGACGGTTTGGAAAATCTTACGGAAAAGGCTAAAGCAGAAGCCTTACCGTTTACAATTGCTACAAGCCCTGACACCCGACGACAAAGTCAAACGCTTTGAATTTTCAGCGCGGTTGCAACAGCTCATGGAAGAGGATGCGTTCAGTGCGAAACTTGTTTTCAGTGTTGAAGCAACATTTTTTTTCTTAATGGTGAAGTGAACAGACACAATGTGCGAATCTGGGCGGTAGAGAATCCTCACGCATTCGTGCAGCAAATTCGCAATTCACCAAAAGTTAACGTGTTTTGTGCAGTCTCACGGTTTAAAGTTTACGGCCCCTTTTTCTTCTGCGAAAAATACGTTTCAGGACACGAGTATCTGGACATGCTGGAAAATTGGCTCATGCCACAACTGGAGACCGACAGCACCGACTTCATCTTTCAACAGGATGGTGCTCCACCGCACTTCCATCATGATGTTCGGCATTTCTTAAACAGGAGATTGGAAAACCGATGGATCGGTCGTGGTGGAGATCATGATCAGCAATTCATGTCATGGCCTCCACGCTCTCCCGACTTAACCCCATGCGATTTCTTTCTGTGGGGTTATGTGAAAGATTCAGTGTTTAAACCTCCTCTACCAAGAAACGTGCCAGAACTGCGAGCTCGCATCAACGATGCTTTCGACCTTATTGATGGGGACATGCTGCGCCGAGTGTGGGAGGAACTTGATTATCGGCTTGATGTCTGCCGAATCACTAAAGGGGCACATATCGAACATTTGTGAATGCCTAAAAACACTTTTTGAGTTTTTATATATGTGTGCAAAGCATTGTGAAAATATCTCAAATAATAAAGTCATTGTAGAGCTGTGAAATCGCTTCAATCATTTGTAATAACCCTGTATATATGTGTGTGTGTGTGTGTGTGTGTGTGTGTGTGTGTGTGCGTTTCACATTTTCTCCTAGACCACTGGACCGAGTTCTTCAAACTCGGTACTCATATCCGTTACTGTCAGGCAACAATCGTTGTGGACGTACGAACCGCCTTTGTACTATAATTCATGTGGTATGACTTTATAAACACCGAGATGTGCGAAAATCTGCCACGTTATGCATGACGTTTAAATTTATCACTTCTGTGCTACTAACTCTATTCGCAATAGATTTCTCAGATGGTATCCACATGCCACTAAATGTACCTACAATATTGTTATCATGGACAGTACGGGACGCCGCGCGAAGTGGCACACGGTTTGTGGCGCCATGTCACGGATTGCGCGGCCCCTCCCGCCGGAGGTTCGAGTCCTCCCTCGGGCATGGGGGTAAGTGTTGTTCTTAGCATAAGTCAGTTTAAGTAGTGTGTAAGTCTAGGGACCGATGACCTCAGCAGTTTAGTCCCTTAGGGATTCACACACCTTTCAACATTTATTCCTGTTTGAGAAATGTTTAGTACTTCATAACTGCGTTTCTAAGTTGACTCATGATCTTGTTAACATATGACAAAGTAGAGAACTTTATTAGGTACCTTTGCATTTACCTACTGTTTTGCTACCTGCCCCGGACATATCCAAGTGTAAACGATGTATACTGTCAAAGAAACTGGTACAGGCATGCGTATTGAAATACAGAGACATGTAACCAGGCAGAATGCGGCGCTGCTGTTGGCAACGCCTATATAAACAACAAGTGTCTGGCGCTGTTGTTAGATCGGTTACTGCTGCTTCAATGGCAGGTTATCAAGATTTATGTGAGTTTGAACGTGGTGTGCACCAGTGATGGGACACAGCATCTCCGAGCTAACAATGAAGTGGGGATTTTCCTGTACGACCATTTCACGAGTGTACCGTGAACATCAGGAATCCGGGAAAACATCAAATCTCTGACATTGCTGCAGGCGGAAAAAGATCATGCAAGAACAGTGAAACGTCCCCTTGGAAAAATTATTGAATTACTATGCTGGTAAACCCCTTACGTTATTTGATTTTCAAACAGCTGAGCAAAACTGAACGTACGCAGACATTTTTATCTTTACTTATTCTGATCAACACTAAACTGACACACAATATTTTTAGCGCAACGCAATCTGACTTTCAATAATCCCTACAAAAGAATGGCCCTGACTAACAATAACCTACACCTTTCATGAATCACTTACCTCACAAAAATCTTCGTTACTCGGACTACTGCATACTGCAATACAGAGAGCTCCAATACTGCCAGCTAAATAAAAGATTCTAACTACTGAAGGCACTATATATATATATATCAGTTCATGACATCCAGTCTTACAAATTTACTCTCTCTGATGGACACACGTCCAGATCATCCGCTCTCATAACTCCGCCATCTCTCTCCCCACATCCACCACTGCTGGCGGCTCTCCTCCAACTGCGCAACGCTATGCGCTGTTCACATCCAATTGCCCAACACTACAATAGCAAATATTCCAACAATGCCAACCAGCCACAGACTGCACACAGCACAGCCAGTGATTTTCTTGGCGTTACCAATATAAAAATCTAAACAGCCTACTTACAACAGGACTAACGACGACTGAAGAGAATCATTCAACGTCACAGAAGCGCAACCATTCCGCAAATTGCTGCAGATTTCAATTCTGGGCCATCAACAAGCGTCAGGATGCGAACCATTCAACGAACCATCATCGATATGGGCTTTTGGAGCAGAGGGCCCACTCGTGTACCCTTGCTGACTGCAAGACACAAGGCTTTACTCCTTGCCTGGGCCCGTCAACACCGACATTGGACTGTTGATGACTGGAAACATGTTGCCTGGTCGGACAAGTCTCGTTTCAAATTCAATAGAGTGGATGGACATGTATGGGTATGGGGACAACCTCATGAATCTGTGCATCCCGCATGTCGGAAGGGACTGTTGAGGCTGGTGGAGGCTCTGTAATAGTGTGGGTCGTGTGCAGTTGGATTGATATGGAACCCCTGTCGTCTAGATATGGCTCTGACAAATGACATGCACTTAAGCATCCTGTCCAGAATTGATACAGAGTGGCTTCAGGAACACTCTATAGAGTTTAAACAGTTCCTCTGGCCACCAAACTCCCCAGACATGAACATTATTGAGCATATCTGGGATGCACCACGTCTGCCACAATAAATTGCCACTAAAACTTGTGACAGAGGCCTAATTTTAGTGACTGTTACATGGCCACACGTCTGGAGTATAGAACCACTGGCGGCAAACAGGCGACAGGCAGTGGGGTGATGGGAAGATGGGTACAATGATACATTGGCACCTGGAACTGCAGTTTTGTGTAGTGCTCTGTGGCAAAACGTCGACGGCTGCTGTTTGGATAGCCAATAGCCGTTATTACTGACTTTCAAAAAATGGTTCAAATGGCTCTGAGCACTATGGGACTCAACTGCTGTGGTCATAAGTCCCCTAGAACTTAGAACTACTTAAACCTAACTAACCTAAGGACAGCACACAACACCCAGCCATCACGAGGCAGAGAAAATCCCTGACCCCGCCGGGAATCGAACCCGGGAACCCGGGCGTGGGAAGCGAGAACGCTACCGCACGACCACGAGATGCGGGCTATTACTGACTTTCAGGCACTTTTCCCATCTCACCTGGGGGACTGTATTTCCGCGCATCAGAGCCAAACCGCCTGTGGTACCAACAAACTTTTGCGCCTGAAGGCGATTGGTTGCATTTCCTAGGTGAGCGTGGGGCACTGTGAGTGGCGACTAGAACACTGTATTGCAGAGCAGTAAGTTCAGTGATTTGTTCTTGCAATGATGCAAGAGTATTGCCTGACTGAAGGTTAATAGCTGCTACATATGTGGATGGGTCAGTCTCTGCAACATGGCTTTGCTGTTCGTATGTCAGTATCACCAGCGCGTACTGTATCTTCTGTTCATCTGGTGCCAGATGTGGCGACCAATTGTTTCATAGAATATCTTCATTGATGGCGTTGCTTGTTATGAGTCGGCAGGTGGCACAGTAACTGCAAAGAGGTGCAGTCATGTAACTCTCCAATACGAAATAACTTTTCTAGGCGTTTTGTTTCAGACTACGACAAGCAGCTGATTAAAACTGGAGGACTGGCATTAGCGAACTGTCTAGATGGACCGCTACTGGTCAGTTTGACCAGAGAAGTTTTTCTTCTTTGTTTTCAGTTATACTTCTTAAGTTACTTCAGTATGGTGTCTTTATAGGTCAGTAGTGCATTATGCTTATCATACAAATGCGTTACTCTTGAAAATTTCTGTAAATAGTATATTTAATAAAATAAAAAAATTAAAGTGGAGAATACATTACAAATACAAAATCAATTTAAACTAAACTTACAAATACAAATAAACATATAATTATACATTTTTTTAACTGTATGACTTTTACTCAGTCAAGCCCCCAAACAGGTTGTTGCGGGGCGTTGATGGTCGAGCCCGGAACTTCAGATGACCGAACTGAAGCCGGGACCCATCACACCGCATTTCGTCAGGAAGCCGAGCAAGTTAAATAGTGTCAAGGCGTTGTGCAGAGCGATACAATGGTACTCGGAAGCGTTTATTTATTCACATAATTTACAGTACTTCGATGGGTGTAGCAGTGTCGGCATGTCGCCCGCAGTGTTGTCCTGCGATTCCAGCTGGCTCAGCAACTCCTGGAATGCCGACACCGCTGCTCCATCATCAAGGCCGCTCAGCTGGAAGGCAACCGTGCTCTGCCCGATCGCCTCTCGTTGAGGCGTCGCGTCTTGCATCGTGTAACTGCCTGTGATTCCAGAGACTGTCTCAGTCCCTGGTCCCCGCCGCCCTCTGGCCCGTTCGGCCTGCTCTGGCCGAGCATGGGACGAAGGTGGTTGTACTGGTCACCTGTGGCCCTCAGCCCTGGATGCTGTGCCGCAACTTGCCACACCCGCCGCTGCCTCTGGCGCTGTTTCAGCACTGCTGTGCCTCCAGCAGCATACGTCTTGCCCAGGCCCCAGTACACCAGGTGGGAAGCGAAGGTGGCCCGTTCTGGACCCGCTGCAGACCACTATCACTGCCCTCTTTCAGGCAGACCATGCAATCTCCAAGTACCCGGCTGCCGTTCTGTCCCACCCCGGTGTTGTGTCCCCAGAGGCGTAATACAGCCTGAACAAGTACATGGAAAATAAGTACAGATTTACATAGAATACTTACAACATTGCTGCCAGACTGGCCCCTATAAGCGTAGACCAGCACAGGTCCGTCCTGACTCTCGACTCACCTGGCACACCCCTGAAGCTAAAAGTGCCTGACTATTTATACTGCTTTTCCCCTCGCTTCTGACAGAGTATCATAGAGAGACAGAAATTATGGTAGAGGTAAATTCCCATACGTCAGCCATTTACACTTCTCCCTCCTGGCTCTGGCCTATTGCCGCCGCCTCATACATCGCAATAACTTCAAGCAACGCTGCAGTTCCCTGCCTCGCTGTCGCTGCACACCGAACAAATCGTACGTGTAATACGCCGCTACTGCTCCACGCCATGTTTACCCTGTCTGGCCTACTGGCTGCCGATTATTACCACACACTGCCAGCGGCCCCAGACCATCGCCCAACTGCACCTTTACTGAATTTTAACAAAATTCCCCTTTTCTACGACTAAGACTAATACTAGGGCAGCAAGGTCACAAACATATATTACGACGAAAAATAAAGAAAACTGGACACAAATTGCTACAGCAATAACGAGAAAATATCATTTTTTCTCTCTGTGACTTCTTTTCAGTCAAAGCCACCATATTTGTCAAAACACTTTGCATGCAGGTAGTGAACACATGTAGTGCATGGGCCACATACGAATTTCTTGCACTACACACACCAATTTTAAGTTTTATTTGGACTTTTGCATCCTCCTATCTGGCAAGTCTTCTGTACTGGTACTTTACATATTTCAGTGCTCACAATGAATGTATGATCAGTTCCCTTCTCTGACTGTACATACACAGATGAGGGTTCATCTGCTAATTTGAAAAGAAACATGTATTAGCTAACTTTTTCTTCTGTTGTCTCTCTATAAATGATCCAGGCGCAGATTCCGGCAAGGTCTAGGACGTTGAAAAACACGTGCATAGGCGATCTGCAACAGCCAAACTTGACAGTGTACAGACGAGACATCTGGTCCAGAATATGAACTCCGAATTTAGTGGAATTGTAGAACCTCACAGTTTCGGAGAGTTTCTTTTGTGTTTGTTCGTCCACTACCACTGACTGTTGCTTGTGCTCAATACAATAAAATTATTCTTGGTCTTCCCCTGATAGGAAATAATTGTTGTGTCACCAGCATAGTATAAAATTGTATTGTACAAAGACCTGTAGTAGACTTCAGTGATGGAGGACCTTCTCTTTGGGTTTTCTTCAGTGTACCCACCATGGCTGTGTTCTCCCACTTCAGCTGCTCTCCAAGAGGTTTGGCTGTGAAGAAATTTTCACATGTTACATTTCTTCCTTTCGAAGTGTGAGGTTGCATGAGACATGTAACAACTTGCTCTGCAACAGGTATGTTAGTCGATCTTTCGCTTTGTTCACCAAAGTCAGGAAATCCATCCACCACATATTTCTTACTGGGATTTGCTGCAAGCCAGAACTTGAAGCTAAATTTGTCTGGTTTATTACTCATGCATTGTATATAGCAGTACCGAGCTTTGCATGGATGGCCAAGCTGATCTATGGTTATAAATGCAGCTGGTTTATGGTTCTGGATGCAGTTAGCTACAAATGCATTCCAGGCTGGGGTAGCTGCTGTGAGACCATTGGTCTTAGGTCTTTCAGCACGAGTGTGCTTGTCATCAAACCTAAAAAATGTCATGACGTCTATGAGCTTATTTCTTTCCATAGTGCGAGAAAAAAATGCCGGCCCCCACACTTGAGACCACAGAAGTTTCAGGGGGAAATTTTTTCCTCCACATATTCCAAGTGCATACATTATAGATATGACTGCTTCTAATTGAGCGATATCAAGTGCTTGCAAAACTATTTCACCTGGCAAAGTACTTAAATTTTATTCTGAAACCTACCATTTCTGCGAATGTTACTTTTTTCTCGGGTGTTAGAAATCTCTTTCCTGCAGTTATCCTGTATTCCAATTACCAGTAACCTCTAGTATTGCTGTATCTTTGAAAATATCAAGTTACCCCATCAGTTACTTCCATGGAAGTATGAATATAGTAAGGTCACTGTGATTAATCTAGGGCCAGATAGATCGCGGCAGAATTACAAGTACATTCATTGTTAAACAGGTGGTGCGACAGTATTAGTTATTTGCCGATTATTTCTAAGGTAGTACGAAAAACATACGGACAACGTATTCATCATTTGCGAAAAGACAGAAAGAGACCATAGGGAAAGTAGTGAAGTAAGACATTCGCATATAGGCCAACAGAGAGTACAGTATTGGCAGTCATTTCAACAACTGCCTGATACTGATAATTAGTTACTTCTCTAACTGTGAATACTCAATAACCGGTTATTTATTTAATTTAAATCATTTTTTGCCCCTCTACTTCCTTCCTTGTTAAAAAGGTGGCGCGACAGTATTAGCAGTTACTCGCCAGTTATTTCTAAGGTAGTACGAACGTCATATGGGTAACGTATTCATCGTTTGTGAAAAGACAGACCCTCTACTTCCAAATTACCCGCTATTCAACAGCAAACACCTTATATGACCGCTGACTTATCTATCGTCGCCAGTGATGGCTGTTGACGTAAAAGTCATCGAACAACGCTGAAACAGCTATAAAGAGAATTCCAGTCATACAAAGAGATTGCCAGTGTACTAATTGGCTATAGATAGAAGCACAAGATTGTTCTTCCACAAGAGATTTTCGAACATTATTTGTTTTCGAGATTAGTTAATGTCAGAAGACTGCTACAGAGACAAAAGAGGCCATACCGCTATACAGAGACTGCAAGATCATATCACTCTGACTGGCATAACTAGTCTACAATTATGTGGTCTATGGAATCGTTTAATGAAGAGCTTGGTTGTGAGAGAGGACAGTTCATACATGGTTGTGGCTGACACATTAAACTCTGTCAAATAAGAGGCTACTTGTTTGGATAGTATTAGAGGCATCTAGTAAGACCAAAGAAGTGCCCAACTAGTCCCAGCGATTTTCAACGAAATACACCTTGTATTGGGTGAATGCCCGCCCCCAGTAGCTGAGTGGTCAGCGCGACAGACTGTCAATCCTAAGGGCCTGGGTTCGATTCCCGGCTGGGCCGGAGATTTTCTCCGCTCAGGGACTGGATGTTGTGTTGTTCTAATCACCATCATTTCATCCACATCGACGCGCAAGTCGCCGAAGTGGCGTCAAATCGAAAAGACTTGCACCCGGCGAACAGTCTACCCGACGGGAGGCCCCAGTCACACGACATTATTATCTGGGGTAAATTTCTACTATGACAAAAAGCTACAGAGAAAATATGGGTACACTTGAAAGAGATACTGTACCTTGGAAAAATATTGTGACTGTCTTCTAGTTTCTACAAGCCTCAAAAATAAAAAGAATGAACTACTAACGTAAGCGTAATATCAGCAAATTGGTTGCACTTAACGTCACTTGAAAATTACCACAAACATATAGAGGGGTTGGAAAAGAATATGGAAACGCCAAAACGACAACACATTACCATACCTAATATGGTGTAGGAAACCCATTGGCATTCCAAATAGCATACAGTTGTTACAGAATGGATAAATACGGGTCCCGTATTATTTTCAAGGGAATCTTCTACCATTCTTCCTGCAGAACAGTGGTATGTTGAAGTAACGATGATGGTGTGTATCGGTCACGCACCCCTCTCTCCAAAAGAGACCGCAAAGTCTCAGTAACACTGAGATCAGGTGACTGTAGTTAACTGTGATTTAGTCGTCTCATTACAATGCTAATTATTTGATTAGAGTACAAGAAACACATTAAAATATGGTTAATACAACTTCACTTATATAAAACTATAGTTAATATGATACAGCAATATTAAGGTGCGTCCACAAGATGCATTTTTTCTGTTCAGTTTGTGTATGCACATAAATTTCCAACAGCATAACTAAGCATGCACATTTTGGCAAGTGTAATTTCCTGGAAGTGGAGGCAGTGCCTTGGCGCATTGCTTCCCGCCTTTGGTGGAAATCTTGGCGCTGTTAGCAGAAACAGGCAGTTGGGGGCTGCTGTGTTTCACTGTGAAAGTTTCTGAGGGAGTGCTGTGAAGCGATTTATGTGCAGTAATGTCTGTCGACTCCAAATGAAGCATGCTTAATTTTATAGGTTGTTGTTGTTGTTGTGGTCTTCAGTCCTGAGACTGGTTTGATGCAGCTCTCCATGCTACTCTATCCTGTGCAAGCTTCTTCATCTCCCAGTACCTACTGCAACCTACATCCTTCTGAATCTGTTTAGTGTATTCATCTCTTGGTCTCCCTCAACGATTTTTACCCTCCACGCTGCACTCCAATATAAATTGGTGATCCCTTGATGTCTCAGAACATGTCCTACCAACCGATCCCTTCTTCTAGTCAAGTTGTGCCACAAGCTCCTCTTCTCCCCAATTCTACTCAATAGCTCCTCATTAGTTATGTGGTCAACCCATCTAATCTTCAGCATTCTTCTGTAGAACCACATTTCGAAAGCTTCTATTCTCTTCTTGCCTAAGCTATTTATCGTCCACGTTTCACTTCCATACATGGCTACACTCCATACAAATACTTTGAGAAACGACTTCCTGACACTTAAATATATACTCGATGTTAACAAATTTCTCTTCTTCAGAAACGCTTTCCTTGCCATTGCCAGTCTACATTTTATATCCTCTCTACTTCGACCATCATCACTTATTTTGCTCCCCAAATAGCAAAACTCCTTTACTACTTTCAGTGTCTCATTTCCTAATCTAATCCCCTCAGCATCACCCGACTTAATTCGACTACATTCCATTATCCTCGTTTTGCTTTTGTTGATGTTCATCTTATACCCTCCTTTCAAGACACTGTCCATTCCGTTCAACTGCTCTTCCAAGTCCTTTGCTGTCTCTGACAGAATTACAATGTCATCGGCTAACCTCAAAGTTTTTATTTCTTCTCCATGGATTTTAATACCTACTCTGAACTTTTCTTTTGTTTCCTTTATTGCTTGCTCAATATACAGATTGAATAACATCGGGGAGAGGCTACAACCCTGTCTCACTCCCTTCCCAACCACTGCTTCCCTTTCATACCCCTCGATTCTTATAACTGCCATCTGATTTCTGTACAAATTGTAAATAGCCTTTCACTCTCTGTATTTTACCCCTGCCACCTTCAGAATTTGAAAGAGAGTATTCCAATCAACATTGTCAAAAGCTTTCTCTAAGTCTACAAATGCTAGATACGTAGGTTTGCCTTTCCTTAATCTTTCTTCTAAGATAAGTCGTAGGCTTAGTTTTGCCTCACGTGTTCCAACATTTCTACGGAATCCAAACTGATCTTCCCCGAGGTCGGCTTCTATCAGTTTTTCCATTCGTCTGTAAAGAATTCGAGTCAGTATTTTGCAGCTGTGACTTATTGAACTGATAGTTCGGTAATTTTCACATCTGTCAACACCTGCTTTCTTTGGGATTGGGATTATTATATTCTTCTTGAAGTCTGAGGGTATTTCGCCTGTCTCATACATCTTGCTCACCAGATGGTAGAGTTTTGTCAGGACTGGCTCTCCCAAGGTTGTCAGTAGTTCTAATGGAATGTTGTCTACTCCGGGGGCCTTGTTTCGACTCAGGTCTTTCAGTGCTCTGTCATTCACGCAATATCATATCTCCCATTTCATCTTCATCTACATCCTCTTCCATTTCCATAATATTGTCCTCAAGTACATCGCCCTTGTATAGGCCCTCTATATACTCCTTCCACCTTTCTGCTTTCCCTTCTTTGCTTAGAACTGGGTTTCCATCTGAGCTCTTGATATTGATACAAGTGGTTCTCTTTTCTCCAAAGGTCTCTTTAATTTTCCTGTAGGCAGTATCTATCTTACCCCTAGTGAGACAAGCCTCTACATCCTTACATTTGTCCTCTAGCCATCCCTGCTTAGCCATTTTGCACTTCCTGTTGATATCATTTTTGAGACGTTTTTATTCCTTTTTGCCTGCTTCATTTACTGCATTTTCATATTTTCTCCTTTCATCAATTAAATTCAATATTTCTTCTGTTACCCAAGGGTTTCTACTAGCCCTCGTCTTTTTACCTATTTGATCCTCTGCTGCCTTCACTATTTCATCCCTCATCCCTCTTCAGTTTTAATCTACAGTTCATAACCAATAGATTGTGGTCAGAGTCCACATCTGCCCCTGGAAATGTCTTACAATTTAAAACCTGGTTCCTAAATCTCTGTCTTACCATTATATAATCTATCTGATACCTTTTAGTATCTCCAGGGTTCTTCCATGTATACAACCTTCTTTAATGATTCTTAAACCAAGTATTAGATATGATTAAGTTATGCTCTGCGCAAAATTCTACCAGGCGGCTTCCTCTTTCATTTCTTAGCCAATCCATATTCACCTTTTATGTTTCCTCCTCTCCCTTTTCCTACTGATGAATTCCAGTCGCCCATGACTATTAAATTTTCGTCTCCCTTCACTACCTGAATAATTTCTTTTATCTCATCATACATTTCATCAATTTCTTCGTCATCTGAAGAGCTAGTTGGCATATAAACTTGTACTACTGTAGTAGGTGTGGGCTTCGTGTCTATCTTGGCCACAATAATGCATTCACTATGCTGTTTGTAGTAGCTTACCCGTATACCTATTTTTTTATTCATTATTAAACCCACTCCTGCATTACCCCTATTTGATTTTGTATTTATGACCCTGTATTCACCTGACCAAAAGTCTTGTTCCTCCTGCCACCGAACTTCATTAATTCCCACTATATCTAATTTTAACCTATCCATTTCCCTTTTTAAATTTTCTAACCTACCTGCCCGATTAAGGGATCTGACATTCCACGCTCCGATCCATAGAACGCCAGTTTTCTTTCTCCTGATAACAATGTCCTCTTGAGTAGTCCCCACCCGGAGATCCGAATGGGGGACTATTTTACCTCCGGAATATTTTACCCAAGAGGACGCCATCATCATTTAATCATACAGTAAAGCTGCATGCCCTCGGGAAAAATTACGGCTGTAGTTTCCCCTTGCTTTCAGCCGTTCGCAGAACCAGAACAGCAAGGCCATTTTGGTTAATGTTACAAGGCCAGATCAGTCAATCATCCAGACTGTTGCCCCTGCAACTACTGAAAAGGCTGCTGCCCCTCTTCAGGAACCACACATTTGTCTGGCCTCTCAACAGATACCCCTCCATTGTGGTTGCACCTACGGTACGGCTATCTGTTTCGTTGAGGCACGCAAGCCTCCCCACCAACGGCAAGGTCCATGGTTGATGGGGGGGGGGGGGGGGGCGTGATTTTTATAGGTGATTATAGTTAAAGAAAAGTCATATGGAATGTCGGATCTAAAGATTACTTGAATAAAAATTTGAGATGTGATGCCCTGAGCGTCCAGTATTAGACAAAAAGACATATTACTGTAGTTAATAAGATATCGTGTTAGAAAACAGAAAAGAATAAGCCAGAAATTTATAAAAATTGTATATGAAAACTTTAGATGAATATTCATGCTATGTCGACTTAATGTCATAATAACTGAGGAGCCTGACATCTGAACAGAAGAAATGATGGAGCACATATAACTCCTTAACCTCCTAGAAATAGAAAGGGAGGACACTGATTTTGCGAAACATATACAACTGTAAAACACAGTCTCCGTTCTAGCACAGTCTAACTTGTTAGACTGTGGTTCTAGTGCATTCTCAAGTCTATGAAATTTCCAAATTTGTTGACTCTGAGGACGCTAATTTACATATAATCTTCCACGATTAAAGTTATGTAAATAACTTTTTCTATAAAATAATGTACAAATGACACATAGAAAATAAAGTTAATTAACTTTCATGAACAACTAACTTCCCTGAAGTATTTCTCAGATTATACGCTAATAACAGAAATCATATGTTTTGAAATGAGAAATAAATATTTCAAACTGGTTTATCAGCCGCCGGTTACTAGCTAATGAAATATTATTGCCAGCCTTATCGCAAACATAAAATCTTGCTTTGACAAATTTGCAAACAAAACGTTCTCTATTTGTTTTTTTGTACCTCTGTCAGTAAAGCAACTTCTTTAACTATAGTCAGTTTTGCGTTTTCTTTGTCTTTTGCCCTTCCATAACAGTAAATGCAGCACAAGCTCCTAAATACAGAAAGGGCGCACGAATAGTGGGGAAAAGTAAAGAGAACGTCAGCTGCAAAAGTCACTGCAGAACTTAATGTTGAACTAGTAAGCCCTAGCACCATCGAAACAACACGAAGGGAGTTCCATAGGCAGAGAACTGCTGGAATTCCAGAATCACACCTCACTGATTCAAATGCTGATAACAGAAAAACATGGTGCTGAAGCCATAAAGGCTGAGGCGACGTGTGGACACGAGAACATCCATGCCTTCTTTACGTGCATTCCTTTTTATTCTTATGCGTCTGCGATTGCGCACGAGGAAAGAGTCATCATGTGGACGTAATTTTATAATGTAGTCATTTTTGAGAAAGAGATCTATATTTACATAATAAGACAATTGATAAACTGCATGCTGCTCAAATATTCAGTCCATCCTTCATAAAATCTTCTACTGAGTGGTAGCATTGCTGAAGTAGAGCATTATGTAGCTTTCTTTTCAGTGAATCTAGGTTTGTACTCAGAAAGTTCTTAGCTTTCAGTTTGTTGTAAGTTTTCATTCTCATATACTGGGAAGCCTGAGCATATATATTTAAACAATGAGCAGTGAGCATAAATTTGTCATTATTTCTTGTATTAAATTGAGATCAAAACAGTTTTCCTCGCATAATTCTAAATTGCAGTCTAAGAAATATTTTAATATCGTAGATATACAGGGGAACTGTTAATAATTTCAGATTTATAAGTAATGGGCGACATGGTTTCCTTGGACGGACAACACATATATCTAAAGATTCTTTTCTGTAATTTCAGTATGCATCTTATGTTGCTCAAATTTCTACCTAAAACAATACCATACCTTTTGCAATTTTCTTTGTGTCCATGTCAGTGGCATTAGCTAATATTTGCATTGGAAATGCAAAGCTACACAGTTTGTTTACAAGATATTCCACGTTATTCCAATTTAAATTCTTGTCTAGGTTTAATCCTAAAGATTTCACAGAATAACCTTTTTCTAGATTTTGATTTATATGTTGACTTTAATTTCCTGGAAGGCCAAGGGAATGCAACAATTCATCCTCGTATTCATAAAACCAGTCCTGAATGATACAAGTTGTGTGAACAGGGGCTCTGTCATATTAGAACATAGTATCACCATTGCGGAGGAAATGTTACACCATGAGATGGACCTGATCAGCCAAAATAGTCATGTAGTTCTTGGCAGTAATGCAACCTTGCAGAGTAACCATGGGGCCCATGATACATCAGGATATGACTGCCCGAATTATCACCAAATCCCCACCATGTTTCACTCTTGGGATGCAACCTCAGCCAGAAGTTGTGAACAGAGCGAAACAAGACTCATCCAACCAAATGGCTTTCTACCATTCCTCTTTAGTGCAGTCCAGGCTTTATGGCTTCAGCACCATATTTTTCTGTTATGGGCATTTGAATCACTGAGGTGTGATTTTAGAATTCCAGCAGTTCTCTGCCTATGGAACTCCCTTCGAGTTGTTTCGATGGTGATAGGGTTCACTAGTGCAACATTAAGTTGTGCAGTGACTTTTACAGCTGACGATCTCTTACTTTTCCCCACTATTCTTTTCAATGACCAGCTGTCACAATAACTCAACACACACTTTCGTCCTTGTTGTGATTGAGCGGATGATGTTTCTCCACTTTTCCTATATGTGGTATAAATCTTTGAAACAATGCCTCTTGAAACACAGAACACTTCAGTTATCTCGGTCACTGAAGGCGATGTAAATATTCCTTAATTCCAATCGCAAGATGTGGCAAGATGTGAAACACAAAAGTAGATATCCTCGGTGTAGCAAAGCAGCTTAAATCACTTAATAAAGGCAAGGCCTTCGGTCCAGATTGTATACCAGCCAGGTTCCTTTAAGAGAATGTTGATACAATGGCTCCATATTTAGCAGTTATACACAATCGCTTGGTCACAGAAAGATATGCACCTAAAGACTGCGAAATTGCTCAAGTCACACCAATACCCAAATAGGGAAGTAGCAGTAATCCACTGAATTACAGACCCATATCACTAACGTCGATTTTCAATGCACATATACTGTGTTCGAACATTATGGAGTACTTCAAAGAAAATGTCAGGATGGATTCAGAAAATATCATTACTGTGCAACATAACTAACTCTTTACATTCAAGGAGTAATGAGTGCTACTGACAGGGGATGTCAAATTGATTGTATATTTTTAGATTTCCAGAATGCTTTCGCTACCATTTCTCACAAGCATCTTCTAATCAAACTGCGGGCCTATGGAATATCGCCCCAGTTGTGCGGCTGGATTCGTGATTTCCTGTCAGAAAGGTCACCGTTCGTAGTAATAGACTGAAAGTGGTCGAGTAAAACAGATGTAATATCTGGCGTTCCTCAAGGAAGTGTTGTAGGCCCTCTACAGTTCCTGAGCTGTATTAACGACATAGGACACAATCTGAGTAGCCGTCTTAAGAGTATTTGCATATTACGCTATCATTTACCATCTTGCAGAGTCATCAGATGACCAAACCTAATTACAAAATGATGCTGATAAGATACCTGTATGGTGTGGAGAGCAGCAATTGACCCTGAATAAAGAAAAGTGTGAAGTTATTCACATGCGTACTAAAAGGAATCCGCTAAATTGCGATTACGCCATAAGTCGCACAAATCTGAGAGCTGTTAATTCAACTAAATACTTAGGAAATACAATTACAAATAACCTACATTGTAATTATCACATTGAAAAGGTTGTGGGTACGGCAAACCAAAGACTACAATTCATTCGCAGAACACTTAGAAGGTGCAACAGGTCTGCTAGAGAGACTTCTTACACTACACTTGTATGCTCTATTCTGGAGTATTGCTGTGCTGTGTGGGATCCGCATCAGGTGGGACTGATGGATGACAAAGAAAAAGTTCGGAACAGGGCAGCTCGTTTTGTATTATCACGAAATAGGGGAGATAGTGCCACAGACATGATATGTGAATTGGAGTGGCAACCATTAAAACAAAGGTGTTTTTCGTTGCGACGGGATGTTCTCATGTAATTTCAATCACCAGTGTTCTCCTCCGATTGAAAAACATTCTTTCAACACCCACCTACATAAGGAGAAACGATCATCACAATAAAATAAGAGAAATTAGGGCTCACACAGAAAAATGTAAGTGCTCGTTTTTCCCGTGTGCCATTCGAGAGTGTAACAGTAGAGAGACAGCTTGAAGTGGTTCATTGAACCCTCTGCCAAGCACTTTATTATTGTGAATAGCAGAGTAATCACGTAGATGCAGATGTAGATCCGCCACAAGAGCACCAACAATATCCCCATGTTCAAATTCATTTAGCTCTAATATAATGCATTCACAACTACAAAGAACTCTCTTCTGACCACAACTGACTCTTACAATGTATTGAGGACATTGTACAGGTGCTGTTAGTGATCAAATATCGCAGAGAATTCTGCATGCTTGGCTAGCATCTGCATTTATGTTCAAGCATGTATTTCTTGTGATGTTTCCATATTTTTGTCCAGCCCCTGCATATCTACATGGATAAATATAAATACCAGTGTCACACTGTTGTACAGGGAACACCATCACTATCACTTCTTAGGCCGGTATTACACTATCAAATTTGTTTGTCAAAGATTTGATCAAAGATGTGATCCAATATTCCGTCCAATATATTTGACAAAGATCTTTGACGTAGCGCTACAAGGGGTATTACACTGTCATCAAATTTTTCGTCAAAGTTCAAGATGGCTGACAACAACTTGTTATTAACCACAGCAGTTCTACGTACTCCAATTGCGTTGTGTGCACATGCGGAAAAGAAGTGGGGGGAAAAAATGGAACCATACATACGAGGTTGACAGTCTTAAAAGTCCTGGGATTACAACTTGATAATAAATTCAGTTGGGAGGAGCACACCACAGAACTGCAGAAACGCCTTAACAAATCTGTATTTGCAATTCGAGTGTTAGCAGACATAGGCAACATAAAAATGAAAAAGCTTGCATACTTTCATTCCATAATGTCATATGGGATAATATTTTGGGGTAAATCTTGAAGTCAAACAAAAGTTTTCAATGTCCAAAAGTGTGTAATACGTGTTATTTGTGGAGTAAATTCACGGACCTCCTGCAGAAACCTCTTCAAAGAACTGGGTATACTAACTACTGCCTCTCAGTATATTTACTTCTTAATAAAATTTGTCGTAAATAATATATCTCTTTTTCCAACAAACAACTCAGTTCATACATACAATACCAGGAACAAAAATGATCTGCACAAGGACTTAAAAGCACTTACTTTAGTTCAAAAAGGGGTCCACTACTCAGGAACACTCATCTTCAATAATTTGCCAGGAAACATAAAAAATTTAGTTAGAAATAAAGATCAGCTTATCAGTTTAAAAGGAGCCTGAAAGACTTACTACTGGCCAACTCCTTCTACTCCATTGGCGAAATTTTTAATAGAAACAAATGATGTATTGTATTTATTCATACTATTAGTATTTTTATTTCAGCTTAAAAAAATCGTCATGTTCCACATCCACGAGGATCTCCTCAGCACGGATCTATGGAACGAAAAACTAATCTAATCTGGGTGAAGCCGTAGGTTTTACGACGACACGATAAAAGCATTCAACAAAACTTGTTACGTGAGCTTACAGTGGAAGACATCAAGTCGTACATCAATTACTTAAGAATGGATGAGCATACATTTCTGTATGTGCTCAATGAAGTGTATCCTCATATCACAAAGCACAATTTTCACTTAAGATCTGCTACATCTTCAGAAGACAGGCTCACTATAACACTCCGATTCCTTGCTACAGGAGAGGGTTATGTTACGTTAGGTTAGGTCAGGTTAGGTCTCCAATCTTCTTAATATATTTTTGTATTCAGGGTGCCTCACGTTGTAAAGCACCTCATCAGATTCAGACATCTCTATTAATTCTGTAGTTGTCGGCACACACCAATTGTATTTACCGGCAATGGTTATAAAAACACTACAGACGACAGAACGCTGCAGCGATGCTAGCGCTCCGCGTGGTAACATATCGCATTGCAGTGAACAGAAGACAAGCGATTTCTTTGATCAAATATACGGCCTCGGCCTAGATTTGATCAAATATTGGACGACATTTGTCAAAGATCCCTATTACACTATCAAATATCTTTGACAAAGATATTGGACAAAGATATTGGACAAAGAAATTTGATAGTGTAATACCGGCCTTAATGTAATACCTGATTTGTCAGTTATAGTAAACAATAAAATGGTAAAATAATCTTCTCCTTTAGTGCAACAACATTAAAATAATTTTTAAGTAGTCACTGGTCCTGTACAAATGCATGCTAGAGACAGACACAGTAGAATGATGTTACTGGTGGATATATCAGGTCTCATTGTTACACTGCCTCTTGTTACTTTGTATCACATCCCGCCCCCGCCCCCCCCCCCCCATTTAAGAAACAAGTCAGCCCCTGAAGACCATGCCATAGTTAGCTGACCACTGTGTCATCCTCAGTTGTTCATCTTTGTATACAGAATGGAGGGGCATTGGGTCAGCACACCACACTTCTGGCTGTTGTCCATGTTCTGGTCTTGAAGCTGCTACCTATCAATCAGGCAGCTACTCTCAACTGGTATCATGAGGCTAGTGCACCATGGACCTGTTCTCTCTCCCCCTTCCCCCTCCCCCCCCCCAAGAAAAAATTCCAGGCAGTACTGGCAATCTAACCTTGGTCCCCCACATTAGGGTCTGTTGTGCTGACCACTTGGCTACAGAGGTGGATATCACACTTTAATCCACTTTATTATGTGCTTGGTACTGGAATTCTGACAATTCACAGACTACCAGCATGCTGTATCTTTAGTTTCATCTAGCTATTATAGCATTATTGACATTATGCAGAAATAACATTAGGTTCCTCATTTGTTTGTAGTTTATTTTTGATTTTCTGTCTAATAGACATCTACAGCTGTCAGTATCCAACTTTGTATTATTTCTCCACTGTAAATCTGTTAAGGATTGAACAGCTCATGTTAGTGCAACAGTCATTGTCACACTGTTTTTAGCCCAAAGTAAATTCAGTTGCTTCGATGTATCATTTTTGGTCTCCATTATTAGGAATTGTGAGTAGTGTAGTTCAATACCTTGGCCAGCTAGTTTCATTCTCCATTTTCTGTTCACTATTTTCTATATGCACAACCTGCCACTGTTTTGTTAGAGCAAAACAAATGGTACTGAAGATTTTCTAGCTGATTTTGATACCCATGGTTGCTACAAGTTTCCCCATATGAAATTCCCTGATTTCAAGACAAGTTTTTGCATTTTCCCCCAACAAATATTGAGATCTCAAGCGTAAGGTAAGATGGACAGCAAGTTGTCTCCTTTACAGGATATATGATCTGAAGTGTAAGTAAACAGGTAAGCTGTGTAAATGAAAGCCATTTTCAGATGAAGAATTTATATTTTTATTAATAACTGAACTCTAACTTTGAATTAACAGCAATCCCATAATTGCTGACACTAAATCAGAAAAAAATTGAGGAAAAAACATTTTATTCAAGAGCTTTTCTTCTGGTGTTATTAGATCACTCATTTAGCTGCTTTATTCAATTTTTAAATACACAGATGGTGAACATTACACCGTAAAACAGTCAGGTAGAGATCCTACAAAAATATCAGTCCTCTTCAAAAGCAGAACACATATTGACACACATCTGTATGTCTATGATGTATCCTTAAAACACAAATTTATCAAAGCAAAGAATTTAGGTGTGTACAGAAAATTTTATTTGGTTAATATTGTTTTTCATCTAATAGCTATGGCAGTGACACATTATGAAATCAAAATTTAAATGAAGCTTTTATGGCAGACCCTGATTTTTATTTACAATTTATCACTCCAAAATCTCATACCTCATGTTGAATACTTTGAATGTAAGTTATTTGTATTAAGATCATGTGATAGCTCTCATCAATGACTTTAACAATAAAACATATTTTCCATGCAATCAAACCTGTTATGTGATGGCATCAAATCATTACACAAGTTTTTGAATTAAAGTGCAAGAATTTAACATACACAGAAAACTGTTCATCAGACTAAAATCAATAACAAATTTGAAGTTCGTCAAATGTGCTTTTACATATAAAGCTTTAGCAATCTTATGATTAAATGAAAACTTAACAGAAGTTCTACCTTTTCATTAGATGTTACAATATGGGAAATTCAGTAATTTTCAACAAATTGGGTGACACTTTCAGCCCTTTCACGTGAAATTCAAACAAATTTTAAACCATACCGATCTCAAGCATAGTCAAGAACCATTCTCTTGTTAACATTAATCTTGAAGACACCACCAGCTGATTTCAGCCCATCATATACTTGATGTACGGCTACCAATGACCTGGTTTTTGGTTGACATTCATACAGTCTTTATTAATGGAAAACCTTTGCTCTGCAAAGGCTTGACCATGGCTGAGAATGAGAACCTTTTGAAGAAAGCTATAGAAATGCTGATGGGTGGTATCATCATACCAAAAGTCTGTCCAAGATTGATTCTCATCTCCATCCTTCTGCAGTTTGCACAGAGATCCAAAAATACCTCTTTACTGAGAAGTTAAAAAAATTCTTTCTCAACTTCCTCGAGGTCCAATCCCATGAAAAGAATTTCTGCAAGGCATTCACCAAGATTCTAGCCTCGCTAGTTCTTGGATTGCCATTTATCACAACTGGATCATAAAAGCTTATCAATCTTCTAATACTGTACTTCAAAAGTGACTTTAGTAGGAGTTTTGAGCACATTTCGATCAGAAGGTCCCTGCACTCTGTCCTGAAAGTTAAAATATCCTTGACAGGCGCTTTTATTTTTCTGAGATCGGACAATGCAATATGACCTAAGTTCATGTCAATTGCAGGAATAAGATCAGCTTTATTATCAAGTTTTATTCCACACACTGATTTTGCACCAGATAATACTTCAGCCTTAACAACTAACGACATCTCATCAGCAAGTAGAGATGACAAAGCATTGTACAGGAAAGGTGCAATGGGTACCACAAATTGGAATTCCCCGAAAAAGGGCGTGACTTGCCCTGAAACAAAGTTAAAAACTGATATTTTAGCTGGCAGCAGAGGATCTTCAAGGTATTTCAGCATTGTTCACCAGCTGGCAGTATCTATTTTAATCTTGTGTTCCCTTACTTTGTCTGCATAAGTCTTTAGAAAGGTTATGATTTTTGCACCCCAGTTGGTGGCAACCTAGTTTTCCAGCCAGTGCATGGAGCAAATTTTTTCTTATTTTTTGAGAAGGGTGCATTTTCGAGTTTATTAAATCTTTTATAATCAGCTCTCCTTGCTGGTACATTCTTCAATACAATATAAATTGGTTTCAGTTAGTCTTTAAGGATGCATTCTTGAAGCTTTGATGAATTGTACAAGGACCATAAAACCCCATATCAATAAAGTTTGATTCATAGTCTCCACAAATATTCTCCAGATCAAGATGTAACTCCTTCAGAAGCACTCAAATAGACATTAGGCCCTTCCATTGATACCTGAAATATATTGAATGGTTTTAAGATAGAAACTTCTGATCGAATCTTACCAGCATGTCGGCAGCAGTGGTATGACCTAAAAACGCAGGGGCAAAACAGTGCATTTCAACTTGTTTGTTAACTTTGTGCCAATATCTGAGAGCAAAAACCATTTACTGCAACTCAACTACCTTGTTATGGCTCTCATCAAATACGATTACAAAAAAAAGTCCCCTTATAATCTTGGAGAATAAGTGCCGAGCTAACTCATTGAACAATACTGTATGATGTCTTCGTCTGCCCAACCTGCATCTTACTAGCTACATTACTGTTACGGAACATGACCGAAAACAAAGCAGTCTGATTTCCCATAGTAGAAAAGGACACAATTTTCAACAGCCTGCAGAGTCCATAATATTTCCGCCCTTGTAATATCATCCTGAATCAGGTGCTCTTAAATACGAATTGACTGTTAGCTGATGCAGTGCTAGTGGCAGTGGTGGAGGTGACGCTCGGCTGCGATAGCTGGGAGGTCGACAAACTGACCCTCAGCTCCAAGCTTTCCTATTCACCAGTCACTGCGATCTCATCAGGCATCAAGAGAGCATTTTCATTATGCCCAGTTATTTCGCCAGATGACACGGAGCATGATCCAGAAGTACCAGCGCTCTGAAAACAATCAAATATCCAAATAAGACGAAGACATGATCCTTGTGATACTACATACCTGCCAACCTTTAAAATCCAAAAATTGGAAGATGCAGTTTTAAAAAAATCAGGAGGTACGAAGGATAAAAAATCACAGCTCATTTGCAGTATCGTCCAGAGACAACTTATGTGAGTCATTTTCTGTGATGTCAAAAAGGTATACAATGGTTATAAAAATGCAACTGAAACAAACTAAAGCATCAGTAATGTCGTTCAAATGTGGTAATGGAAATGCCGTGTGGCTAGGGCCTCCTGCCGTCTTTCGAGTTGACGCCACTTCGGCGACTTGCGTGTCGATGGGGATGAAAGGACAACACAACACCCAGTCCCTGAGCGGAGAAAATCTCTGACCCAGCCGGGAATCGAACCTGGGCTGTTAGGTATGACATTGTCGTGTTGACAACTCAGCTACCAGGGCGGACTCAAATGATGTGTGACTAGGGCTTCCTGTCGGCTAGACCATTCACTGGGTGCAAGTCTTTTCGATTTGACGCCACTTCAGCGACTTGTGAGTCGATGGGGATGAAATGATGATGATGATTAGGACAACACAATACCCAGTCCCTGAGCGGAGAAAATCTCTGATCCAGCCGGGAATCGAACCCGGGCCCTTTGGAATGACATTCTGTCATGCTGACCACTTAGCTACCAGGGGCTGACTTCAACTGTGGTGCTAGGTTGGGATGTTTTTTGACCATTTCTCCTACGATAGCAACAGTTTTTGCTTTTGCACAGTTATGTTTTTTAGCTATATTGTTATCTGGTAACATTTTCCTGAATAGTTCACTTGCATAGTCAGAGCAATTCATTGGCAAATTGTGAATGATGTAAATAATTCTAATACGAATTCCAATTTTTTTATTAGTCACAAACTTAACATTTCCTTGGTGGTTTGAAACATTGCTTTTTCCAGCATGTGATATACAGACGTCACGTCAGCAAAGACAACGTGTCTGTGCGATGCAAAAAGTGGCAATTGACCCTAAATAAAGAAAAGTATAAGGTCAACTACACAAGTACTAAACGAAATCCGTCACATTTCGGTTAGAAGATAAATCGCGCGAATCTCAAGGCCGTCACCGAGCGAGGTGGCGCAGTGGTTAGACACTGGACTCGCATTCGGGAGGACGACGGTTCAATCCCGCGTCCGGCCATCCTGATTTAGGTTTTCCGTGATTTCCCTAAATCACTCGAGGCAAGTGCCGGGATGGTTCCTCTGAAAGGGCACGGCCGAATTCCTTCCCCATCCTTCCCTAATCCGATGAGACCGATGACCTCGCTGTCTGGTCTCCTTCCCCGAAACCAACCAACCAACCAATCTCAAGGCCGTCAGTTCAACTAAATACCTAGGAATTGCAATTACAAATGACTTTAATTGGAAAAACCATATAGATAAAATGTGGGGAAGGTGAACCAAAGGCTGTGCTTTGTTGGCAGAACACTTAGAAGATGCAACAAATCCACTAAAGAGCTTGCTATATTACACTTGTTCGCCCTCTACTAGAGTACCGCTGCATGTTATGGGATTCTTACCAGATAAGATTGGAACATCGAAAAAGTCCAAAGAAGGGCAGCTCGTTTCGTATTATCATGATATGTGGGAGAGAGTGTTATGGAAATGGTACACGAGTTGGGGTGGCAATCGTTAAAACAAAGGCGTTTTTTGTTACGACATGAGCTATTTACAAAATTTCGGAACTATATTGTTGGCCCCCACCTACGTAGGGAGAAAGTATCATTATAATAAAATAAATCAGAACGCGAACGGAAAGACTTAAGTGTTTGTTTTTCCTGTGCACTATTCGAGACAGAATGCTAAGGAAATAATCTGCCAGGCAGTTAAGTGTGAATTGCAGGCTAGTCATGTGCAAGGGCAGTTCGAAAAGTTCTTGGAACAGAATAGAAAAAAAGTATTTACATCACTGAAACTTTTTTTATTTTTCAATGTAGTCTCCTTGTAGATTAATGCATTTGGTCCAACAATGTTCCAGTGCCTTCACTCCATCTCGAAAATGAGTTTCCTCCGGGCCTGCAAACCCTGGCTATCAATTTCTCGTTTGAAGTGAATCTTCGTCAACAAAGAAAAATTTTTAGTTTTCGGATGAGGTGGAAGTCTGACACAGCCATGTCAGGTGAATCAGGCGGGTGTGGCAACAATTCATACTTTAGTTTATGTAATTTTGCCACAGCAATGGCACGTGCGCGGGCGCACATTGTCTTGATGAAAGATGACTTTCTTCCTTGTTAAACCTGGCCTTTTTTCACGTATCTTTTGTTGCAATTTGTGCAGGAGGTTAGTATAGTATTCTCCAGTAATTGTTTGCTCAGTGGGGAGATAATCTACAAACAGAATCCCCTTCGCATCCTAGAACAATGATGCCATGACCTTTCCCAGCTAGCACTCAAGCTTATTTCAAGGTGGATATTGAGTTTAGGTTCAGTTCAAAATTCAAGATTGAAAAATCAACCTGTTACACAGCTTATTTCAAGGTGGATATTGAGTTTAGGTTCAGTTGAAAATTCAAGATTGAAAAATCAACCTGTTACACAGTTTACATCAAGCTGTAAAAATTTAGCTTGAATTAAAATAATTTTCCCAAGCTTGAAATAAACTGTAATTTCCCTGGAAGGCTGTACAGCAGATGCGCGCGCAGCGTAGTTTCCATAGACGTCCACGGGAAGCGCCACAAGCATTTATAAGCCTTGCAGTTGCACAGACTCTGCTAGGTTTACGGCAATTTTATTTTTGTGACGTGCGTTAATGATTGTTGACTGTTGTGAAGTTTGTTTTATACTGGAAAATATTTCGGAAAGTGTGTGGCGTCCCCTGCCTTACTGCTACACCGGGTCTGAAGAAGATATATAGTGTATTACAGGCACGCTGGTGCATTTTTTCTCTAGTGGTACGTTAATATTACAAATGTTAAATATTATTACGTAACGTAAAGAAATATCATATTCTTTTACGTAGAAAAATTGAACCTGGATGAAAGTGAAATGGATTACCAGCTAAGAAAACATATTACAAGTTGTTCAGCAAAAAGAGGTCGTTTTAAACTAGCTCTCTAGTACGTGGCACCAATAAATTAAAACTTAATGTTATTTTACCTTTTTAAAATCTCGCCTTTTTATATATATCGCCCTATTACATTTGTTTACTTGTAAATACTTGCGTGTGTCACGCCATGAATGAATAATCATGAAGTGTGAAAAGTTTCTTTGCTAATACAAATAGTAATGACATGGTGAACGGGAAAAGTGCATCAAGAACAGTCGCTACATAGGTGTCAGTCTTTTTTATTTACGTAGCTTTGACTGGTCTTCAATTGCTCTTAATTTTGTTGTTCCCTAGGTGAAATAATACTGCAAGGCCTACTGGTATTTCTTACTTTTATTGTTAGGCTATTTGTAATGTGGCTGAAATCTAATAAAAGGCAATATTAAAATATGACAAGGAGAACATTTTTTGTTCTTTTACATTTCAGTTCCACTGAACTGGTAATTTCTTAGATTCATTTCGATTTCATCTTTTATTTCATTTTGATTCAGTTTTACTCACCAAAATATAATTGTGGATAGAATAAAATGTCTACATTTTTCTAAACGGTAGTTTCCTTATAAGCTTACAGTATGAGGTGTATATGATTTCAAGTAATTGCTTCTTTATAATTCAGATTAAATGGTCCTGAAACTGTTAGAAATAGTGATGTGTGGCTTCTTCATGAAGTCATCGCAAAATTACCCAAATGTCATCTTTACTTTCAAAATTTCAAACAAAAAGTTATTTCAAATTACTTTAAAAACTGCTTGGAATGAAGTCACCAAAAGCTGCTGCTTACTCAGTGACGTTTATACTAGTTAATGATTCTTACTACATCAGTGAGTTTGAAGTTATTTTGCTAATCTGAGGCATAAATTATATTTGATCAGTTTCAACGTTTTACATTTTTTATGTTTAGGTATGGCTAACATTTTCTTTTACCTGTTACAGGAGCATTATACCAGCAGAAGTCAGCGATATTTGATCCTGGTCTGGTCTGTGTGCTGGGGCCGGAGGGGCTTCAGAATAATTAAATTTTAAATTAAAACAATTTTAAACACTTTGAAAATAAAATTTTTTAAACATACATGTCTTGATAATTTTTTCACACCATTTCCATTCTGATATTTATTTAATTAATTAGGTTCAATAAATTCAGATTAATAATTATGTAGCTTAAAACAAGCTGTAAATACCAGGCTGTATTCCACGTGTGTAGATACAGCTGGAGCCAAACTTGATAAGTCAAGCTTGAAATATAGCTTGAACTCTGCCAACTTTGATGTTTGTTTCAAGCTTGAATCCAACTAACAGGCCGGAATATTCCAGCTTTGATCAAGCTTATAAACTTGAACTTTACATCTGGAAACAAGTTTGAAACTGGCTTACTGTGCTATCTTGGTTCCCGCTAGAGGAATTGTCTTTGGTGGCAGAGAATCAGCATGTTTCCACAGCTTTGACTGTTGTTTTGTCTCTGGGGTATAGTAGTGCATCCAAGTTTCATCTGTGGTCAAAAACTGGCGCAAAAAATCTTGTTCATTTCTCCTAAAATGGGCCAAACATTGTTCCGATATGTCCATACTCATGCGTTTTTGATCCAGTGTCAAGAGTCGCGGAACCCATCTTGCAGGTAATTTTTTCATTTCTAATTCTTCAGTTAAAGTGTGATATATTCTTTCAATGGCATCTGGCAGGCATGGGCAATTTTACACACTTTCAATCAGTGATCCTCCATGACCGTTTTGTGCGCTTTTGCAATGATTTCTGGGGTAATGACACATCTTGGCCGACCACTGCGCGGATCATCATCTAAACTCTCCGTGCCAAATTTAAACTCATTTATCCACTTGGAATTAGTTGAATATGAAGGAGCAGAGCCCCCCAGTGTATTCTGGAAATCGGCATGAATGTCCTTTGCTTTCATATTTTCTTTACGAAGTACTTAATACTGCTCGAATCTCGATTTTTTCCACTTTCGAAAATCACTACAGGGGAACAACTACAGAGCTATGTGACCGCCACACCTCTCTTCCAAGAGCACCGACGTGGCACGTGTATACATACAAAAGTCCAAAGAATATCACGTGAACAACTCGTTGCGCTAGCGCTGACCTCTTGTGGTGAATCTGAGAAGTTTTCAAACCACCCTCATAGAAAATATTATAAAATGCAAATAACGGATCTTTCCTTTACATAATAATGCATAGAAATTGTTGCAATATTGCTTCAAGAAAACAGAATGACAATGTTTGAGGTTGACTGATTTCAAAAACGTTGAAATGATTGCATTGGTTGCAGCACTGTAATACATTGTTGTTGTTCCTTAAGTCAATGTTATACATGTTGTCACCTATATCTGGCCGCAAATTTTCCACAAATTGTCTTTAGTGCAACTTTTACAACTTCACTGCGCTTTATTCTATTTATTGAAATTTTATGAAAACATCATTGTCTGAATCTATTCACATACAGCTCAAATGATACCATGATATGACTGCACAATTGGAAAAAATTCAGGGGCACCCTTAGCTTGATTCACTTCTAAAGTTTCTTTTACGGTTTTGAAAGGCATTTTTATTTAGGGTGCTGCAACTCTCGTGGCTCTATTTTCCCACTATGGCTTATATGTCAGCATAAGGTGCTAACAAAGTACTATGACAAAGTTTGCGAGACGCTCTTCGTGTCACCGCTAACAATTCTTTCTAACCAGTTAGCAAATTTAATATCGCGTAGTGATTTTAGTACAACATTTCTGGGTGCACTGTGCGTTTACTTTACCTATGTTAAGCTTTAAAACAATATCTAGTAAAGTCAAAAACACCACATTATCACCGGCACTGTAGGTATGCACAGTGCATGCTGGCTGCAGATTTATTAATACTAGAATGTATAACTATACATGAACGAAGACAGAATACCATGTATTATAAATGTTTAGTGATATAAATTTGGGAGCTAATAGATGTTACACATTGATGATCTGATGAAACGGTTAGGTTCAGCTACTTACGCTATTACGGTTACTGCAAATTTTGTTGATAAATATATCAGTAAATTGGCCTACTATGTCCATTTTCGTTCACTGCTCTCATATGGCATCGTATTCACTGCAAAAAAGCGTGTAATCAGAATAATAGCTCGAGTCCCCCCGACACCACCTGGCGTACATTTATTTAAGGAACTCAGGATATTCACGGTGCCTTCACAGTACATATAATCACCTAAGAAACGTGTTATGAATAACCCATACCAATTCAAATATAACAGCAAAGTGCATAGCTACAACATTGAAAGAAAGGATGAATTTCACTATTCTCGGTTAAATTTGACTTTGGTACAGAAAGGGATGAATTATGCTGCCACAAAAAATCTTTGATCATTTGCCATATAGCATTAAAAGTCCGACAGATAACCAACAAAAACAGTTAAAAATAAATTAAAAGAATTTTAGAATGACAGCTTCTTCCGCTCAATAGATGAATTTCTAGATTCGAAGCAGTAACTGTAATAAAATCAATTTTTATGTATATTTTGCACAGAAAACTTACGGTAAACTGACACATTCCACATCATTATGAAATGTCTGTCGTATTCATGATCTACCGGTATGGGATAAGTATTAATGTAATGTAATAAATGAAATAGTGCTATTTTCAGTATGCTGAATGGATCAAGTGATTTTTTATAAGTAATTTTACCATAAAATCACCCCAATACGTTTAAAATCTACCAGAATTCCCACTAGCCAGGTACTCGATACCACCAGATTTAGACGGAAGCCAACTAAACTTGGCAGCAGTGGCATAGTGACAACACTCAAATGTAAGTCATAAGTCCAAACAGAGCACAAAACGGAGCAATACGAGTATACGTTCTACAAAATACACAGGAAGGAGGAAAAGGTACACTCTATAACATGTCTTGCGCGATTTCCTGATTTCTACAAACTCCGAGAAGTATGCTCATCAAAAAGGCTAATAATCAAAAGATTTACACAACTGACAAAAACTGGAATGATGAGTTTTCAAAACAACTGTTTTAGGTTCGATGGTCATTAGCTAAAATCAGGAGAAATAATGGAATAATCGGGAGACTCCCACCTAAATCTGGAGAGTTGGCAGGTATGTACTATCAGGGGAAAAACAGTGGTTGTCAAAAGATGGGTATTTCCGGATTCAGAACACACGCGCGATGGAGAAGGGATAAACGAAATGAGCCCCCTCGTCTTAAAGAGTGAAGAAGACCAGAAACATGGGAAAAGCAGGGCAGCGAGGCGTAGCTTGTGCGATCCTCCCTCTACACTGAAAAAAATAGTGGCAAGTTTCCACAATGAACGCCAAAACTTGACATTAGAAAAGGATACGTAACATCAAGTTGCACAAGGGTATTTCGAAAATGCTAAAGCCACATGGCTGATTATAGTCATCTTCCCCATGTTACTGAGAGCGAAAGACTTGCTGCATACAGTGCAATATGCCTGGAGTTCTGACATCTTGTCGGCCTTGATGCCCTCAAAGCTCCAGTCATTCAGCATTGAATTTCACCGTTCTTGGTTTCACCGTGATATGCTACTGTAACATTGTTAGAGTTGCCACATGACTGAGGATGGAAAGTTGTTTGTTGACAACATTCCTGCAACAATCAAAAGCTGGTGCATCTTCGAAGGCGAGATACCGCGCAAAAAATAATTTTGCCAATGAGCCATTGGTATTTCCGGCGGATTTTTTGATATCTGCAGTTCCTGCCTTTGTTTGCGCAGGCCCAACCTTGAGATTGCCCCCGCAGAATGCGAGAATAAAAAACTGCATCCCTCAAGCCTCAAAAACACTCAGAGTTATCGAAACAAGATTTTGATAAACGATAGCATAGAAATATCTATTTTTCTACATGATAAGTATGTGGAATTTTCTTATCTAGCCTACAGTGTTATATGAGTAACTGTAGGTTTATGTAACTGAATGCGTAATTCTTTTAAGTCTTTGATAGCTGCTGAAATGAGAATAAGTGTGGCTTTGCAACAAGATAAGTTAAGAAATTGCACATTTGTTTTTACACCGAAAATTAGATTTTTCATACACTTTTGACCTAAACTGATGACATTTCCTCATTTGACAAAACACAGTTTCAGGATTCTGTCAAAACTACAAGGGCATTTGAATGTTAGCAAGGTGACATTGTGGAAACTCCATGCTGTTTTGCCAAAGGAAGTAAATTTTAACAAGAAAACTGTAGCTTTTACTCGAAATTCACCACTTCTGAGTGAGTGGTTTCCAAGAGACAGCAAGTTTCAGTTGCTACAAATATAATGAAGGGCCTAGACCAATGACCACATCGAAAAATATACAGTTGTACCATGAAATACCTTGTTTGTGAAAATTGAGACATGAGCATTACACAAACAAGAATGTAAAAACTAGTGCACATAAAGAGACGGCTGAAAACTGTCTAGGCAGCTTTCCCCAACTGTGGCCCACAGTGTTGTTACAAAAACTAAGCTACAAAATTTGAAATGAAGTTCCAGAAAAAAATTCTTCATTTATGTGACCAAATTGTCCGCAGCTGCTTTATAACTGAAGATGTTTTAAATCTGTCTTTGCACCTACAGTACAAGAAACAATAGTGCCACATCAGGAAATATGTAAGAAAAAACTTGCAATCAGACGGCATTTCCTGATGTGAACAAAAATCTTAAGTACTACATCAATACCTCTTGCAATGAACTGTTTTAGATGGAGAAGGCAAGCCAAATGGTGTACGTTTTATTAAGTCCAGTGATGTTATTTTATTTCAAACACATTTGATGACAAAAATACACATTTTGAAGTCGCAAGACAAATTTAAAATACCTATTACTGATTTCAGAAATAACCTCAGAAAAAATAGGCCTCTTGAAAAAAACTTATAAGGCGGAGAAGAGTTATGTAAACCAACGCTATAAGTGACTGCCAATAAAATGTTGGTTCTACTATGTTCATTATTGTTGGTTATTACCAAATGTGTTATGTCTATTATTTTACATTACTGTGTGATTTTCCTTTCGAGAAATATACGAGTACATAGTGTACAAACTGCCAACGACTGCCACAACTTTCTCTTTTTATTGTCCATACTTTCTAATACATAACTTACTTTTGAAGTGCCAAAATGTAATAGAATAAATAAATTATCTGTAAAACACCATGCTATACAACACACTTGTGGTGAGACAGTCACAATTCCTGAAATCCATCACCCGTGGCTTCTGAACTGCTGAGGAGAACCGCAGTCCTGGGTCCATGAATAAACCACTGAATTGTGACACACACAAACAGACCAGGTCTGCGAGCAGATCAGTGAGACTAGATCTGACAGGCAGGGCCTGCACATTAGTGGGAAATGACAGGCTTCAGATTGTCAGGCCTGCTCCATTACATACACCCACAGAAATGGCCTGTAGTTTTCGCCCATTGTAGAAAACTACTCATGTGGCCAACTATTCACAAATCATAGACTGCATGTTGATGAAATGAGAGTGTGGTGATCAATCCATGCAACAGATAACTTGTGTGAATACTCTGAGAATCAATAATAACGTGTATAGGTAGCAAGTAACTGTAAAAATGATCACTGAGCTGCAGACAGGCATGTAGAAAAGATAATCATACTCCCACAAATAAATTTTCGGCCATAGCCTTTGTCAGAAAATGAGAGCACACACACATTCACACAATCCCTCACACACAACTGAAGCGAACATGAGCGCCATCTCTGGCCACTGTGTCTACGGTCTCTCAGAATCAGATCCAAACAAACTACTCCTTACGCCTCCCTGCCTATCGTCGGTAGCTGGCGTGAAGTGGTGGCAGCTCTGACTGCAAGCTGTGGGGAGTGGTAGGAAGGGGGGGAAAGCGACAGGAATGAGGGAGTAGGGAAGCGATGCATGTACTCAGCTGCACCCAGCCAGTGATGATGCATGACATGTCAATAAACAAATCATTTAATTTCATCTACTGATATTTTTCCAGTGTTTTTTTTTTCCAAATTTCCCTGGTATGTTTGAAATTTCCTGATTTACAGAACTTCTGGCAACCCTGATAGCTTAGGCTTACTTCACATCAACCCAGCAGCCAACAAGCAGTTATTTTTGCCGGGCCGACATGGGACCTACCGCCTCTTCATACGTACCCAACAGCAGCACGGCATGTCATGTTGTCATTCCTTGCCTTGTGCACATTCAGTTGACTTCGACTACAAATGGAGCACGACCAGCTATTAGTGTGGTATCTCTAGTACAGACGCTTGGAAACCAGAAGAAGAAGAGTGCATTCGTTCCATCCACTCAATATGAGAAGAGACGAAGTTGGTATTTTCTTCGTTCTTTTTGAGGAATTAAGGGGAGATGAGATACGTTTTTAAAATTATTTTCGGATGAGTTTATGAACTTTAGACGATCGACATGCACGAATGAAGAGTTCCATTCAACGCCTTAATACATCCTTCTGAGAATGTATCCAGCCTATACAAATGTTGGCAATTACAATCATGTGCGTGGGAAAGAAAACAACAGCTAAAATTTAAAAAAATATATTATCCTAAACGATGTACATTTTTGTGATCACCTTAAAAAATTAAAACACTGGTTAAAGCATTTCCACAATCAGTAAAAGAGTCAGGTGTGTGCCAACCTATTTGGTGTCTGCATTGTGAATGTATGCCTCTTCGAATGGTTCAAATGACTCTGAGCACTATGGGACTTAACATCTGAGGTCATCAGTCCCCTAGAACTTAGATCTACTTAAACCTAACTAACATAAGAACATCACACACATCCATGCCCGAGGCAGGATTCGAACCTGCGACCATAGCGGTCGTGCGGTTCCAGACTGAAGCACCTAGAACCGCTTGACCACACTGGCCAGCGAATATATGCCTCTACCCACCAAAGATGACTTTGAAAACATTGCTGGAAAATTTGAGCAAAGAGCAAATTTTCCTCAATGCATTGGAGCTGTAGATGGTAAGTACATTCAGATTGTCCATCCATGATCCATGTAACTCAATGTACTACAATTACAAAGGATATTAATCTATAGTGCTGATGGCTGTGGCTGACTCTGATTATAACTTTATCTACGTAGATATCAGCAGTTACGGCAAAGAGACAGGCTGTACTATTTTTAAATAATGTTCTTGTGGAAATCACTGATGGAAAAAAAAAACTAGTAATTCCCGAGGACAGGTGCCTTCGTGGTACAGTAAGTCCAAAGGTACCTTATTTTTTTAAAGCGTTTGGGCTGCATCAACACCTTCTACGACCATACTCTGAGAACCACTTAACAGTTGCTAAAAGTATGTTCAATTGTCGCCTGTCAAGAGCCCGGAGTTACATAGAATGTTCATTCGGGATACCGACTAATAAATGGAGGATTATCCACAGAGCTATAAATTTAAAACCCGATTATGCTCTGGACATTGTCGGGGCATGTGTTGTTTTACACAATACCATTGTTAAAAAAGAAGGCTACAGCCCCTAGGATACTCTGTCCATAACTGGACTTGAAAGTATAACAAAAAGTGAATTTGTACGTGGGGGAATTTCTCCCAATAATGTACGAAAAATGATGAAGCATTATTTTATGACACCTGAGGGATCAGTGAAATGACAATTATCTAAAATTTAATGTGCCACTGATGTAAAAACAATTGTATTTAAGGTAAAAAATAAAGATTTGTACTTACCATAGTCATCTCTGTCTTTGTCACACACCTGTTCAAAGCCTTCATTAAGTTCTTTGCAACCTTTGATCCACGCATTCCTTGTTTGTATTCTGTCCTCATAAGTACCTAAAGTCTTGTCCCACAAAACTGGTCGTTCCTGAACTAATGTTATAAGGATTTCGATATCAATTTCCACCATGACACGGAAGACCAATGTCGAGAACAGACTGAACCACCAACAAAGCAAAACACAACTGGCCAGCACACGGTAGTTGTTCGGTATATGTGTAGCGCTCTACTGTTCTGCATGCCCCACCACCTGTGTTGGTATTTCTGCATGACACCACAATCGGGCTGACGCAGTGTGGGCCACCAGCATCCCACAGCCTTGGCCCGGCTGTTGTTTAGCCGTCCACGTCGTCTGTCGGCCATGTGTTAAATGTCCCACAGGCGCATCACCCTCACAACTGGCGCCGTCTTCCTGGTCCCAGGTAGATGTGAAATAAGCCTTATACAAGACAATGCCAATGGTCTTGCTGCAGTGGTAACACTAGTTCCCGTCAGATCACCGAAGTTCAACATTGTCGGGCTTGGCTAGCACTTGGATGGGTCACCGTCCGGGTCTGCCAAGTGCTGCTGGCAAGCAGGGTGCACTCATCCCTTGAAAGGCCAATTGAGGAACTACTTGATCAAGAAGTAGAGGCACCAGTCACGAAAACTGATAACAGCTGGACGAGTGGTGTGCTGATCACATGCCCCTCCGTATGCGCATCAGGTTACGACTTAGAGCTGAGGATGACATGGTGGACAGTCGGTATCGTTGGCCCTTCATGGCCTGTTCAGACTGAGTTTGTTTTTATATAGGATAATAAAGGACAAAATTTAAATGTTTGGTGTAATACTATAATTTGTCAAATGCAGGAAAGAAAAATTAAATGCTAAAGAGCAAAACTTTTACGAATTTTATGAATGATCCTAACAGTATTTCATTGGTGCACGTACTGAACAGTACTGGAAATGTTTTTGTGGCACACCTGCACTTTTTTGCAAAGAAATTTGGAGGAACATGGATCTGATACGAACTACCCTGGAATCTCAGTCAAATGACAGATACTGTGCAAACCAGACACTGAAATCTGAATCTCTCTGTCATAGTGATTATCAATATGTAATTTGGTCTAACATTTTGAGCTGTTCACTTCAACAGATGATTCTTCACTACTCCATTCATCCAAGCATGAGACTGGAGATATTTGTCTTACTTAACTTGACAATGCAGCACCACTCTTAGCAGTATTTGTCAGTTCTCAGATGCTTATAAAACTAGTTAATTACCTAGATAAATGAAGCCTGTAAGTTGATTTCTGTGTCACTTTGGTAAAAGAGCAAGCTCTGAATGTGAATTATTTATCTGCAGATTAGCACCTTGCTGAACAACTGAAATCATGAATAAAATTATAAAAAAAATCAACCTTTTCGTCTGCAGAAAACAATAAATCAACAAAACTGATATTAAAATAAACACAAAGTTTTCTTGAGTGCAGAAAGTAACTTCATGAACATTGTGATGTGAAAGCTGGAAATAAAATTAATATTGTATATTATGTGTACTACAATAGATCAGTAGAATAAATACTACACATGCACACAAAATCAAATCAGGAACAAAGAAACAATTAAAAAAATTGAAGCCGAAATGGCTTGTAACACCAAGCCTCTTTGGCCTCTTTGTCGATATCAAATACACATTAAAACTAAAGGCATAAATGAAGTTTATTTCCAAGGATGTGAATATCACTAACAATCTTTTCTTTTTGATGGCATAAATATTGTTGAATTTTATGCTTCACTGAGACAGCAAATAGAACATCCACAAAATTTTCGAAGTGCAAGTAAATCACTACAAATACACATATTTATTCAATCAATTTATAAAAACTGTCAAAGCAACAAATAACCAATTCCTTAATGTAACAACAGGTGTGGGTCATAAAGAGAATGAAACATGGCAAACATTTATTGTAAATCAAAGTGTAAACATGGAATACCTACATATAATTCAAATGTACATTATAAAAATACAGTTTCACACTTGAGAGGTTTGATGAACTAGTATACGTTTTCTCCCTTTTGCGTTCATTTCATTATTGTAAATAATACTCCACACTGATGGTTGCCACTTGTATTTTTTACTTAAATATAGTTTTTGCACTGAACAGATCAATGTTTGTTAAACAGTGTGTCAATGGCTGTTAAGACAAATGTAGTATCTGTCAGTCATAATTAGGAATTAAAAACTGAAAAAAAAACCAGCTGTTTTCTTTGCCTGCAATGAATGAAACAACAGAAACTCTTCCCATTAGATACACTGAATGTTTAAGGAGACTTCCCCTCTATTTTCATTTAATGTCCATAGGTGATGTTCCTTTCTGCTCTACTCAGGGACTATATAACACGAACCACTCTTTTTCATTATGTTTTCGGAGTTTTCTTCTTCACTTTCAGCTTGCAATAATTGTGCTGCTCCCATTGATATATCTTGTGCTTCAAGAAAATTTGGGTTATTTCTTGCAATTTCTGCAACATCAAGAGTGACGTTACCACTAGATGTTACTATAGTCAATGGTGGACTATCATCAGTGGGTACATCTGATTCTTCAGTTTCAAGAATATGAGAACTTTCATGAAGAACCTGGAAGGGAAAAGAGGCATCACAACAGAAAAACATTTGATGAATTACAAGACATTGTTGTTTCATTGAATTCTACACTCACATACATATTTTTAGAATAGTTGACAGTGCAATGAAATCGGTGGTTTGTGGACAAAGAGCCCACAAAATAAATTACTTGTATTTCTAGTATCATGCGTTGGTAACATCTCACAATGTCACTGCAAAATGTGGAGGTTTATGCTTGCAGTGTGCCCAAAATATTTGGTAATGCTACATGCGGCCCCTGGGTCATTCCAAATATCAAACATATTAGGACACATGGCAGTCTTGGCTGGATATGGGTTTGGAACACCTTGTGTTACTGAGATTAGGCAGGTCAAGGCTGCCAAGCTTCACATACTTTCATTTTCTGTGGGAACTAATTCATCCTGAATGATACATAGAAACTAAATAATTCATGAATATAACAAAATATTTGTCTATTGGTGGTCAGTCCGTTGCTAGTCAGTCTATAGGTCCCCACTACTAGCTCCACACGCTGCCTCTGAAACTATTGCAGAAAAAAGCCTCACTGAAGAGGACTTAACCTCAAAAGAGGAACACGACAGCAATTGTAAAACTGTACACCAGTGCCCACACAGAACTACGTGCAGGCAGTTAGCTAAAGTATCCAGAAGGTGAGTGTGGAATGCCACAAAGTTAAAGAGGCCAACACTTCAAACCACTCTTCTTCTTCTTTCTCCTGGCCTTATCACGTGTCTTCACAGGGACAAGCATTTTAATCTGAACTTAGCAATGTTACTCATAGAGAGAGGCAGGATGCCCTTACTGTTGCACTCTTCCACCACCACCCTTCCTCCAGGACAGAATTTGCGTATTCCATGTATCTGTCACTAGTGTTATTCCATTTGAAAATGTGAGAATGTGTTCACAGCATTTGCAAATCAAGTAACTGAGGTGGGAAATGGGAAACATTGCAGTATTTACCTAGCTGGATGTGAAAAACCACACTCAGACTGGCCAGCACACCAGCCTTCATCATTAAACCACCAGGCAGATTTGATCTGGGACCGGCATACCTCCCCAAATCCTAGAAGTACCATGCTAACACAAGAGTTGACATTTCAATCAACAACCCCAGGATTTTGCTAATATTCTATACTGTAAAATCTGGACATACTTTGGCAAGTACAAGTTGGCATGACGGTGAAACACTGTGTGTCATGGAAAGCAGGTATCTAGGTTTCACGGAGATTCTGATGGTGGTACAAATCTCTTATGCTGATGGGGTGTATTGCTGTTAAGGTAAACCTATCTCACACATTGTGTTATATTTGCCTCAGATATGTTACTTGTGGTACTGAGATGAATTCTTCAAATTCTTGTCCAACCAATTCTTTGAAGGAAGGCTGTACCATTAGTAGCTATCAACATCCTACTATCCTACTGATGAGTGCTCTGTAAGGTAGCCCTTAATAATGTAACAGAAATAAATCTGAAAGCAACTTTTACACAATGGGAACAGCTGGTTAAGACATGTTTCAATTTGTGAAAAGGCAACATATAATTTAATAAATAAAACTGTACTCATAGAAACATTCATCGCCCAACAACCCATCAGACTCCAAACAGCAAAATTGTTTGGGGAATGTGTCAGGTCCACTAAAACACAAGAGGACATGATAAGAGATAAATGATATAAAAAATAATGAAATTGATATATAAGGAACTGATCTGGTTACCACACCAAATGGACTTGAAAACAAAGTTCCTTAAGGCATAACACATCTAAAAATATCATAGCCTCAGATTTGATGAGCAGATAGTGTGTGTGTACTCAATTTATACAAGGCTTTTGGGTGGTCAGGGTTGGAGCATGGGTGAACAGTATATAGATCTGCAGGGCTTGTCTGAAAATTAGTAACACTTCCCACCATAAAGAGATTAGTGTACCTGTGGGATCTGTCACATACCCAACCTCTACTAAGAGGTGAGGGGGCTGCCTTGGTGACAACTCCACTTGGAACTTCGAGTGTATCGGTTATTGACTGATCCACAATCACTAGTATTTAGTATGGTTGAGTGCCAACTGATGGAAATGGCATTCACAAAATGCTCAAATATGACAAAGCCACTTTGGAACCACAATACCTAGTGGCATTTGGAATGGATCATCAAGTCAACACCATTCTGCATGCTGAAGATGCTCAGAATGATTTTAAAACTAGTAAATTACAAAAGGAAAGTACCCCCCCCTCACCACCACCAAAAAAATATGTTTTCACAGTATTATTATAAACCATCTGAAAGCAGAGTCCGCCCCAGTAGCTGAGTGGTCAGCGTGACGGATTGCCGTCCTCTGGGCCCGGGTTCGATTCCCGGCTGGGTCGGAGATTTTCTCCGCTCAGGGACTGGGTGTTGTGTCGTGTTCATCATCATTTCATCCCCATCCGGCGTGCAGGTCGCCCAATGTGGCGCCGAATGTCATAAGACCTGCGCTATGGCGGCCGGACCTGCCCCGCAAGGGGCCTCCCGGCCAATGACGCCAAACGCATTTCCATTTCCATCTGAAAGCAGAGCAATATATGCCTTTTTTTAAACTAAAGGATCTAAATATGCAGACAACATTCACAGTTATGTAATTTTTCTGAATGTAATTTCAGTACCTGATTGCCAAACGAATTCACTCCCTATGACACTCTGTGATGCCTGATCTTGAGGACAACGGATCAAATGAAAAAACTTCTCCCTTTCCTGACTCCCCAAGTGTACTTTAAGCTACCTGATAAGCGGAGGCCAGGACAGTGGAATCATGGATTTACCTCAGACTTTGTACATTTTTAGCACACAATTAAAGCAACATAATGTACAAGCAATAAAAGGTGCACTACTCTGGGAATTCCGAAAAAATTGCAAGTTTTATGAATCTATTATGTAACTTATGTACCCGTGCATGGATGCGGGATGTTAGAGTTGATGGTGGTCTAGCAGTTAGCACTTGAGCTTCATAAAATGAACTTGTATGAGGCAATGGTTCGACTCTCGCTTAAACCATAATTTTTGTAGTACAAGAGTAAATTTTGTGATATTCAAAAACTTCGCACCTACACTATTTGTTCTTGCTACGTTAGAAACAGCTCACCTCTAAACAGTTAACTGCCAATGGGACTACCCTCTCTGTCTGCAGCTCGAAGTGTCGAGGTGCAAAGTAGTTGGTTGGTAGGTTGGCTTGTGAGGGTTGAAGGGGCCAGACTTCAAAGACCATTGGTCCCTGTAAAGTAGTTCTCGGGACCTTACCCGATTGCATTTGTATAAAGGGATATTACCCATCACGACAGGCATACATTTTCAAGAAAACTCTGTATGTTTCTACATTTACTTGTCGATAATTATAATATATTTATTCTAATAATTACATCTAATTAAAATAGTTGTTGTTGCTGTGGTTTTCAGTTCAAAGACTGGTTTGATGTAACTCTCCAAGTCAGTCTACCCTGTGCAACAAGCTCTTCATCTACAAGTAACTACTACGACCTTCATCCCTATGCACTGAATGTACTTACTATATTCATCTCTTGGTCTCCCTCTATCATTTTACCCCCCCCCCCCACCCCCCACCCCACCCCGTTTCCCTCCAGTATTAAATTGGTGACTCCTTGATGCATCAGAATGTGTCCTACCAACTGATCCCTTCCTTTAGTCAGGTTGTACCACAAATTTCTCTTATCCTCAATTCTATTCAGTACCACCTCATTAGTTACGTGCTCTACCCATTTAATCTTCAGTTTTCTTCTTTAGCACCACATTTTAAAAGCTTCTAATCTCTTCTTGTCTAAACTGTTGATCATCCATGTTTTACTTCCATACATGGCTACACTCCATACAAATACTTCCAGAAAGGACTTCCTGACACTTAAATCTATACTCGACGTTAACAGATTTCTCTTATTCAGAAATGCTTTTCTTGCCATTGACAGTCTACATTTTATAACCTCCCTATTTCAACCATCATAAGTAATTTTGCTACCCAAATAGCAAAAATCATTCACTACTTTAAGTGTCTCCTTTCCTAATCAATTCCCTCAGCATCACCTAATTTAATTTGACTATATTCCATTATCCTTGTTTTACTTTTGTTGATTTTAATCTTATATCTTCCTTTCAAGATACTGTCCATTCCGTTGAACTGCTCTTCCAAGTCCATTGCTGTCTGTGACAGAATTACAATGCCATCAGCAAACCTCAAAGTTTTTATTTCTTCTCCCTGGATTTTAATTCCTACTCCAAATTTTCCTTTCGTTTCCTTTACTGCTTGCTCAATATACAGATTGTATAACATTGGGGACAGGCTACAACCCTGTCTCATTCTCTTCTCAACCACTGCTTCCCTTTCGCACCCCTCAACTCATATAACTGCCATCTGGTTTCTGCACAAATAGCCTTTCACTCCCTGAATTTTAGCCATCACCTTTGGAATTTGAAAGAGAGTATTCCAGTCAACATTGTCAAAAGCTTTCTCCAAGTCTACAAATGCAATAAATGGAGGTTTGCCTTTCCTTAACTTATATTCTATGAGAAGTTGTAGGGGCAGTATTGCCTCAGGTGCACCTATATTTCTCCAGAATCCAAAATGATCTTCCCTGAGGTCAGCTTCTACCAGTTTTTCCATTCAACTGTAAAGGATTTGTGTTAGTATTTTGCAGCCGTGACTTATTAAACTGATAGTTCGCTGATTTTCACACCTTTCAGCACCTACTTTCTTTGGAATTAGACTTCTTATATTCTTCTTGAAGTCTGAGAGTATTTCGCCTGTCTCATACATCTTGCTCACCATGTGGAAGAGTTTTGTCATGGCTGGCTCTCCCAAGGGTATCAGTAGTTCTAATGGAATGTTGTCTACTCCTGGAGCCTTGCTTCGATTTAAGTCTTTCAGTTATCAAAATATTTGCGCAGTATCATATCTCCCTTCTCGCCTTTCTCTACATCCCCATCCATTTCCATAATATTGCCCTCAAGTATTTCTCCCTTATAGACACCGGCTATATATTCCTTCCACCTTTTTCCCTTCCTTGCTTAGGACTGGTTTTCCATCTGAGCTCTTGATATTCAAACAGGTGGTTTTCTTTTCCTGGAGGCAATATTTATCTTACCCCTAGTGATATATGCTTTACATCCCTACATTTGTCCTCTGGCCATTCTTGCTTAGCCATTTTGCTCTTCCTGTCGATCTCATTTTTGAGACGTTTGCATTCCCCCTCGTCTGTTTCATTTGTTGCATTTTTATATTTTCTCCTCTCATCAATTAAATTCGACATCTCTTTGTGTTATCCAAGGATTTCTACTGGCCCTCATCTTTTACATACTTGATCCTCTGCTGCCTTCACTATTTCATCTCTCAGAGCTATCCATTCTTCTTCTACTGTATTCCTTTCCCCTGTTCTTGTCAATTGTTCCCTAATGCTCCCTCTGAAACTCTCTACAACCTCTGGTTCTTTCAATTTATCCAGGTCCCATCTCAAATTCCTACCTTTTTGCACTTTCTTCAGTTTTTGTCTGCAGTTCATAACCAATAATTTGTGGTCAGAATCAACATCTTCCCCTGGAAATGTCTTACAACTTAAAATCTGGTTCCTAAATCTCTGTTTAACCGTTATATAACTAATATGAAACCTTCTGGTGTCTCTAGTTCTCTTCCACATATACAAACTTATACTTAATAATAGGAAATAGTCACATAACATGAAATTCACTAAAACTTTATGCAACTACACGTGTTTTTTTTTTTTTTTTTTTTAATTATGTTACCTCCCAAATATCTTGTAAATTAAATAATTCAAGTGATGAAAAAAATGTAGGTTAAAAATTAAATCTAAGTGGGAATCAAATCATAGTCTCATACATGTCCACTTTACGAAGCCTGAACCCTAACCACTTGACCAACATGAATTCTAATATCCAGCACCAGCGTGCATATAGATCTGTTACATAACAGATGCGTAAAACTTCTCTTGCGATTTTATCGGAATTGCTAGAGTAGTGCACATTAATACTTGCTCATTATGATGTTTTAATGGCCTACTAAATGTGTACACAGTTTGAAGTAAATCTGTGATCCCAACGTCGTGGCCTCCCCTTGTGAGACCATGTATGTAACAATGAAAATAATCAATTTCTGATAATATAATGTAATTGGAGAGAGAAAAAAATCTACTCACGAAGCGGAGGCAGGAGGTACACACACACACACACACACACACACACACACACACACACACACACACACACACACAAACGTTTAAGTCATGCAAGCTTTTGAAGGCAGTGGCTCTTCCTTCCAGCAGAAAAGTTGAGGGGGAAGGAAGAGGGTTGAAGGAAAAGGATTGGACAGTCTAGGAAAAGGGGTAAAGTTGGGGAAGTTACCTGGATGGTATGAGAACGAAAGACTGATTGTTGGGCACTATACCAGACAAGATTTGTAAACCTGAGATCTGAAAGGTGGATGACAGGGTAACTGCAAGACAGAGATTACTGCTGAAACACTGTGCACAAGTTGATAACGTGAAACGCTAAGCGCATTGTATGTAACAGAGGTGGGAGGGGGGACAGTGAAAAATAGACAGGACAGAAAATGAAAAATGTAGAAAACTAAAATGGAGTGAAGAAAGGAGTAGTTACTGTGAAACAATGCTGAGATGGAAGGAATTAACATAAATTAAGGCCAGGTTTGTGGTGAGAACCAAGGACACGTAGCTCTAATTCCCACCTGTGGAGTTCTGAGAAACTGGTGTCTGGGGGAAGAATCCAGATGGCGCATGTGGTGAAACAGGCCCTGAGGTCACGACTGTCATGTTGTAGAGTATGCTTTGCTACAGGATATTGTGTGTTGCCAGTATACACCATCTCCCTATGCCCATTCATCGTAACCGATAACTGGGTGGTAGTCATGCCGGATAAAATGCCTAACAGTGTTTACGAGGGGGCGCTGAAAAGTTTCCACCCCGAGATAGTTACCATAATGTCTCACATAAACACCAACTAATTTTATGGTGACCCTATGTGGTAATGCAAGTCAAATTTCGTGGTTCCAGTTTTGTTAGTTTTGCCACTAGGATGCGTTATATACCTCAGTATAAGCAAAATGGCATATATCGAGAGAATCAAGAAAAGTGCTGTGATTGAATATCTTCATTTGAAGCGAATGACACCCAATGAAATTGCAGAGGACATGCAGAATACAGTGCTCTGTCTTAACAGTGAAAAACTGGCTGTCCGACTACAAATGTGGAAGAATGAGTATGGAAGATGCGCCAATGAATGGAAGGCGTGTCACCATTGCCCCTGATCAGAAAGTAACTGCAATTCATGACACGATTTTGCAGGATTGTTGAACAACATTGCAGTACATTGAAACCACATTTGGAATCTCCCATGGGCGTGCTCATGATATTCTTGTAGACATTTTGGAAATGCAGAAAGTTTCATCTCGGTGGGTCCTAGAATCATCCGCCAATTTGAAGTGGATGAAGATGACTTTCCTGCAAGGTATGTGATAATGGACGAAACATGGGTTCACCACTTTGATCCTGAGACAAAATGACAGTCACAACAATGAGAACATCCTTCATCCCCTACCCAAAAAAAATTCTGGGTGCAAAAATCAGCCGGTAAGGTGATGGCATCAGTCTTCTGGGATGCAGAAGGGGTAATTATGGTGGATTACTTGCAAATGTACCATACTATTGCACCCTACTGCACTGTTTGCGAGAAGAAAGAAACAAAATAAGCCACAAAAAATTGGTGCATGGAGTTCTTTTGCATCAGGACAATGCACCGGCACACAAAGCCTTCACAACACTTGAAACTCTGCGTGACTTCGGGTTCGAACTGTTACGTCATCTGCCATATTCTCCGGATTTGGCTCCATCAGACTTTCTTCTTCTCCTAAACCTAAAAAAAGATCACAAAGGATGACAATTTGCAGTGACTGGTGCTGTGAACACTTGGTTGCACTTGAAATCAAAGACCTTTTATTTGAAAGGTTTGAAGAAGTTATCTGAGCGTGCCCGCAAGTGTATTAGTGTACACAGGTGTCATATTGAAAAATAAATTGGTATTACGAAATTTCTATCATTCTTTACTTGTTAGGCTAGACATTTTACGATCCCTCCCTCATACAAAGAGCGGGTTTACAACGTGTTTCATTTCACAGGTGACTCTTCCTTTGATAGTATATGTTTTGTCAGTTACAGGGCTGATATAGTTGGTGGTAGGAGGGTACTTAGGGTAAGTCTTGCAGCGGGGGTGGTCACAGGGGTAGGAGCTGTAGGGTATGGAGATGGATGGAGAAGGAGCATAGGGTCTGACAAGGATATTACGGAGATTCGGATGGCACAGAAAGTTATTTTAGATGTGGTGGGCAAATCATCAGACAGAATGGATCTCATTTCAAGGCATCATTTCAGGAACTCATGGCCTTGTCGAAGTACCTGATTAATACATTCAAGACCAGGATAATACTGAGTGGCAAGTGGTGTCCTCTGAAGTTGTTATTTGGAGGGATCACAGTACCAGGATTGGATGTGATGACCCAGGAAATCTGTTTTTGAACTAGGTTGGTGGGGTAATTACGACCAGTGATGGCTGAGGTGAGAATGTTGGTGTATTGCTGTAAAGATTCTTCACCGGAACAAACATATTTGCCTCAAATTCCAAGGCTGCATGGGAGGGAACATTTGAAATGGAAAGGATGGCAACTGTCAAAATGTAAGTACTGTGTTTTGTTAACAGGTTTAATGTGGACAGAAGTGAGGATGAGATCAACATCAAGGAAAGTGGCACGGGATTCAGAAGAGGACCATGTGACATTTAATTGGGAGAAGGTATTGAGAGATTCTAGAAATTTGAACAGGCCAGCCTAGCCATAAGTCCATATGGCAAAGATCTCATCATTGTATCTAAATCAAAACAGGGGCTGAAGGGTTATGGATCCCAGGAAAGCTGCTACAAACAACCCACGAAAACGTTGGCTTAGGAAGGAGCCAACCTGGTTCCCAGGGCCGTACCCTTGATCTCTTTGTATGTCTGCCCCTCAAAGGCGAAGTAACTGTTGGTAAGTATAAAGTTTATTATGGTGAGCAGTAAGGATGTCATAGGTTTGGAATCAGGGAGGTGCTGACTGAAGAAACGTTCAGCAGCAGACAGACAATGTACGTGCGGGATATTGGTGTAGAGGGAGGTGGCATCAATGTGACAAGCAATGTGTGTGGTGGGAGTGGGACGGGCACGTAGTTCAGATGACCTAGGAAATGTTTGGTATATTTAATATAGGAGGGAAGTCTTTGCACTATGGATTGCAGGTGAGTACTTTGAAGCCAGAAACTGTAGGATGGCCAGGATTATTGGGCTTGTGGATCTTCACTAACATACTCCTGTTGAGCAAGTACCTACTCCTGTTAATCAAATACCACACTGATAGATCCTTTTCCCACTGGGAGGATCATGATGGAATCGTCAGTTTGTAGGGATCTGAGGAAGGGTAGTGAAGCAATACTGGCTTTGAGGAATTCTTGCGGGGCTTGTAAGGGATGATTTTGAGGTAGTGGCAGTGGATCAAGTTGGGATCGTGGTCAGAACTGTTCAAGGTAGGGTTCAATGTCAGGTTTGCTGTTGGAAAGGTTTTAAGATTGGGTAGCAAAGTGATATTTCCAGTTGACATTATGTGTAAAGGAAAATAGGTCCTTCATCAAAGCAGCATGATGTTTTACCTTCTTCCTAAGAGCCACAAACTCAATCATCCTGACCGTCCTCTAATTGCTCGCTTCAAAGCACTCACCGAATGTATATCTGCCTTAGGTGATGAATGCGCAATGCCTGCAACCAATTATACAAACACTCTTCTCTTGTATTAAAGATACCAACCATTTCCTTGACCATTTGAAATCCGTGCCCATCCCACTCCCACCATATACCTTGCTTGTCACCACTGATGCCATCTCCCTCTATATCAACATACCACACATACATGGTCTGTCTGCTGCTGAACATTTCCTCAGTCAGCAACCACCTGATTCCAAACCTATGACATCCTTCTTGCTCACCTTAATCAACTTTATACTTACCAACAATTACTTCACCTTTGAGGGGTAGACACACAAACAGGTCAGGGGTACAGCCATGGGAACTAGGATGGCTCCTTCCTATGCTGACCTTTTCAGGGGTTGCTTGTAGGGGCTTTCCCGGGATCCATAAGTCTTCATACTCTGGTTTGCTTTAGATACGTTGATGACATCTTTGCCATATGGATTAATGGTGAGGCTAACCTGTTAAAATTCCTGGAATATCTTAATATCTTCTCCCAAATAAATTGCACATGGTCCTGTTCTGAATCCCATGCCACTTTCTTTGATGTTGATCTCATCCTGACTGTAGATCAGCTACACACTTTTGACCACATTAAACCTACTAACAAACAACAGTACTTACATTTTAACAGTTGCCATCCTTTCCGTGTCACTGGTCATAATTACCCAACCTGCCTAGTTCAGAAGTAGATTTCCCAAGCCATCACATCCAATCCTGTTACTGCTGATTCCTCTAAAAAAGAATTTTGGAGCACAACACTTGCCACTCAATATTATCCTTGTCTGGAATGTATTAATCAGCTACTATAACAAGGCCACAACTTCCTAAATTCATGCCTTGAAATGAAATCCATTCTGTCTTAGATTTTGTCCACCATATCTAGAACAGATTTTTGTTTCACTCCCGAACTCTGTAGTATACTTGTCAGACCCTATGCTCTTTCCACACCCATCTCCTGACCCTATTGCTTTTGACCCTGTGAATGTCCCCACTGCAAGACTTGCCCTATACACCCTCCTACCGCCACCTATACCAGCCCTGTGACTGGCAAAACATATACGTATACACTATTCAGCATTTTACATTGGCATGACTATCACCCAGTTATCAGTCAGGATGAATGGTTGTATGCAGAGGGTGTAGACAGACAACACACAATATCCTGTTGCGAAGCATGCTGTACAATATGACAGTCATGACCTCAGTGCCTGTTTTACCACACACACCTTCTGGATTCTTCCCTCAGACGCCAGTTTCAAAGAACTCTGCAGGTAGGAACTAGTGCTACAACATGTCATTGGTTCTCGCCACCCACCCAGCCTTAATTTACATTAATTCCTTCCGTCTCAGCATTGTTTCACAGTAATTGCTCCTTACTTCTTTCCATTTTAGTTTTCAACATCTTTAATTTTCTGACCTGTTTATTTCTGCTGTCCCCCCTCCCACATCTGTTACTTACAATGCACTTGGCTTTTCACATTATTAATTAGTGCATGATGTTTCGGCAGTAATCTCTGTCTTACAATTACCCTGTCTTCCACCTTTCAGCTCCCAGGTTTACAAATCTTGTCCGGTGTAGTCCCCAACAATCAGTCTTTCCTTCTCATACCATCCATGTGACTTTTACAAACTGTACCCCTTCTCCTAAACCTCTCCAGTCCTTTTCGTTCACCTCTCTTCCTTCCCCTTGAACTCTTCAGCCAGAAGAAGGAGCCACTGGTTCCAAAAGCTTGCGTAAGTTAAAACTTGTATGTGTGTGTGTGTGACCATTTAGTGAGTGGATTTTTTTTATCTATCCAGTTACTTTATGAGATCGTACATGTAACACACAAAAATTCTAACTCATTCATGATTCTCTTCTTTGGCTGCATCTGTCCAGGAGAGTATATTCTGCTGTGTGACCTCGCTATTGAGGCGAAAGACCATGCATCACTGGGAGGAGGGGTGGCTGGGAATGGATGACAAGCTGTGGTTACATAGTCAACTGTGAAGCTATGGCATAACACTTTTCAGCCACAGAGGCAAAATGAAGTCCTTAATCTGCCTTTGGATTGGACAGTCCTCCAGACAGACGAAATCCTACTTCACTGAGAGGACCAACCAGTGGATGATGTTTGTGGCATATGATTATCAAGTATGGTGTATCTGCAAGAGTGCATCTTTTCTACAAATATGAGGTTGGTCCATAATTTGCTTAATATCAGGCGATGGCACAGATGTGAAACACCTAATAAATTTTTGTCCCATCTTCCTAACTTTTTATAAAGAGCATTGTGAAGGCTCACTTGCATAGTCATCCAGCTGGTTTTGCTGAACTAACTGGTGAAATATTTAATACTGCTGTAAAAGCACTAAACTCTATCTTAGCTTTTAGAACTATTAATCCTTTTCTTGGAAAGGAGACCAGGAAAGGTTGGGGAAGGTTAAAAATGAAGGGCCAGTCCTTAGAATGAAATATTTATTACTAGCTTAATTACAAACAAGACCAACTCCATTGTGTTGGTTGTTCAGGAGAGGGGAAAAGCTGCCTTACATATATTTGACACAAATACTATGTTGAACTATTTTCTAAAGATCTGTAGCTAATTCAGAATCATATTTGTGTAACAATTCCAATGTTGTTCTCTACAGTACAGTAGAAAATTTCTATTGAAATATGGATTTGGTCATGTTTGAACCTAATATGTGGAGTTGGCTGTATTTGTGATGGAAATTGTAGACTGTTTAATGCATTGTGGACACAGTATTTTCATTACCAGTGTAGGCAATAAAGAAAATTTTCAGCTTCAATCAAGAAGTAACTAACACTGTATTAATAAACTGAAATTTGAGAAGGTGAACATTTTATACACTATACAAACATTTATAATTTAATGAGCCACAAAACCATGTCAACAGTTTCAAAGTCATTAGCAGGGTTTACCTGCAGTCAATCACAATTTTCTGCACCTGCAAGTATATTTGGTTTGGTATCATTTTATCGTATGTTTTAGAAACCACTTGTTTTTCAGTTTCAACCAAGTTATCTTTATAATGTTTTTCAAATAACAATATTATGAAAAGAATAGATTGAACTTCCCATTGTTTGATGTTTTTCAAGCAGATACTTTTACATCCTGAATCTTTGAAGGATTTACTTTTATTTCACGTAAAAGCACAGAACAATATACAAGGCAGACCAGAACTCCGACAAACTTTTAGAGATGGTGATATAGAACAAAACAAGGAAAAAATGCCTAGTAAACATGAGCTCTAAAATAAATACCTGAAGAGCTATGAGCACTTGTTCATCTTTGCTATTGTGAGGCAAATATCTTCTACTGAAAGCTCTCTGCTTTCCATACTTTGAGAGGTGGTAGTATGGACCAAAACAATAAAAAAAGTCCAGTAAACAAGAACTCCAAAGAGCTTAAGATCTATGAGCAATTCTTCATCTTCACGAAGGCAAAGCAAGTCTCTTTTGCTGAACAAGTGCTCATAGCTCTTAAAGGTATGCCTTTTAGAGCCCATGTTTATTACAAACTTTCTTCTTGCCTTGGACCATACTAACAACTCTGGAAGTTTGTCAGTGACATTTTGGTTCATTCTTTATGTCTTTTGCACGTTTGCTTTTCTTCACTATGAACAATGACTGTGCAGTCTCAAATTTGTATGTATATAAATACAGTAAAACTTGCTCAAAACGGAATCACCTGGGACTAAAATAATTTTCCAAATTGGACAAGTTTCTGGATTGCACAAAACTCACTGGGCTATGTAAAACTTGTCAGGTATCATGCACAAACATACAGTAAAAATTTTTAATTACTCATATACTGTATTTATGTACCTTCACTCCCATGTTTATTTGCTTTACATTTCACTTTTTTTGACACGTATCAAGGAGGGAAACTTGTTTTAATTCCCTGTTCAAATTTTTTATTTTTTTTAAAGGCAATTTTTTTGCACCATACAGTAGTTCCAACAAGTTGGGAGAATTTGTGTGTGCTGCAAATTGCATAATATTGTTTATGCATGCAATAGTTTCTTCAGACTTTTTAATTTTTCTAAGGACATCATTCTCCTCCTTTTCTTCTTCCCTTGTTTTTTCTTCATCATCCTCTGTGTTGCAGATTTCTATTAAGTTGCTGAAGTGAAAGTGGAGTGGGCTGACATAAAATCATCACTTTGAATGAGATCATCTGCACTACATGAAATGTTTCACTTTTTCATTACTTCAGCAATTGCTGTTGCATTTTCTTGAACTTTGATGGCCATAGAAGCGTCTTGTTCTCGACTCCCAAACCCTGCTTTTTTGAAGCACTTAGTGACAATTTTGGGTTTTATTTCCTTTACTGCTATGCCAGTCCAACCATGCCAACCCAATTTACTGCATCCAGGACAGCAACTGACCATGCAACAGCAAACACATCTTTGGCTTCTTGAACACTAAGAATAAGAAATTGCATCAGTAATCATCTATAATGACATTTGAATGTGTAAATAACCCCCTGGTCCATGGGTTGTGTAAGCCAATTTCACGTTTGATAATGTTACTTTCGGGTGGCAGGTAGCATTGTCTAGGAATAAGAGAACTTGGCGAATTCCTTTTGTTCATTTTGGCATTGAAAGAGCTCAGTCATTCTTCCATAAGACCACTCACCATCCACGCCATGTGACTGGAAGCTTACTGATGTCTATGTTTTTCTGCCTTTCCAATCACCAGTGGCTTTTTCATTCCACCTAACATGTTTCCGCACCGCAGTACAATGAGTCTTTCCTTGGACATTTTTCTGCCAGTGCACTTTTCACCTCAAATTGCTCACGATTTTGAAGGCAGTGTGTGATAGAACAGTCCCATTTCATTGGCACTGAACATGTCTTTCAGGTCGTAATTCACAATTAAGTTGGACAGTATTGTCTTCCATTCTGTTGCTACACTTTCCTACACATCCTTAGCTTCTCGACACACTTCATTCCATACACTGTTGTGCCTAGCTCTGAAACTATCCAGTCATCCTGTGGATGCCTTAAACTCTGTAATTCCAAGCTCTTTAGAGTCCAGATAAAGGTAAGTTGTGCACTTACGAACCTTTCTCACACTATTTCGTTAATTTCTTCATTTCCGGTCTTCTTCGCCTTTCTTTATATCGGTCCATTCCCTTTCATCCATTCCATTCATCCCAAATCTTATCCTTCTTTCTTAAAGTCTCCTAAATTTGTGTTGTACCGCATTTGAAACACAACATAATTTCGCGCACAGAGTTTGTCTTTCTCATTTATCTTGATTAAATTAATCTTATCATTAAGTGTTAACGACACATACAATTTGTTCGACATGATGTTACTGCATCTCTTAAAGTGCTACTAGTCACCGGAAAATAGAAGTGCTACTAGTCACCAGAAACTGGCAGAAAATAATGACCTTGACGGGTAAAACCATTGTTTAACAGAACAATAACCTCCTCTTCCACTGTGCACATTGCAGAAGAGTGTTGGTAGATGTGCAACAATGTTCCTGTATGTGCTGGCATGCATCAATAATGAGGAAAACGATAAAGCCAATCAACAGAGGACTGACGAATGAACCGTTCCCTCTGATGGAGACATTAATGTGGATGACCTCATTGGTGCTGTTCAAGAGATGCAGGCTAAATTTTTATAATGTAATCTTTCTCTCATCATAATCATCACCTTCAACCACCTCAACACAAACATGCACTACACAATACATGCATTACCTACACAAAACAAGTAGTCACGACACCTGATATGCACATGACTCAAGTAATTATGAGCTACATGTCAAGATACATAAGGACTGTAATGATTTTCATGCAGCTAAATGTTACCTTCAAGACAATGAATTATGTTAATAGGCAATGGACAATTTGTCTATAAACACTGGTTGAGAAATCATTATTCCCTCTGCGAAGTTCCAAATTGTTTTTATGTACAATGAAACAATGAGATGTCATGGTACATAACTTTTATCAAGTAATAAAACATAACAGATACTGCTTAAAAGTTTAATCTCTCTCTCTCTCTCTCTCTCTCTCTCTCTCTCTCTGTGTGTGTGTGTGTGTGTGTGTGTGTGTGTGTGAGTGAGTGAGAGAGAGAGATACGGAAGAAATTAAAGACATTTGTCATGATAACTCTCCATGGATCATGGAATCTGTTGGGACCAGTCAACAAATGCAATGTTATCTGGTACTAACAAATTAAAAGAAAAAACTCTTCCATCACACTTTCCAGTCAATGTTAATAAAATTGGTGAAAAGAGTCACTGGTAAAGGGCAATTAGATTGATCATAGGTGATGGTTCAGTAGTGCCTGGTTGAGTCTTGTCTATAGCATTTTAAATTTCAAGGAGAAGGCATGAACACAGTTTTGCAGTCATCTTGCAATAGCATACAGCATGATGAACATGCTTGTCTTTCAAGGTTAATGGTGGGTAGACATTGATCTAATATCTTGTTAAATTGTAAACATTTTATTACTTGTTCTTTCCGAAATGAACAATATAGTGAAGGGATTATCATTGCCAAGGTGGACAAGATGCTAACGCTGACCACAACAGCTTAAATTTTTAAGACCACTAGCCCTGCAGATTCAAGACAATGAATTATGTTAATAGGCAATGGACAATTTGTCTATAAACACTGGTTGAGAAATCATTATTCCCTCTGCGAAGTTCCAAATCCAAAATAGATTGAAAAAACATAGGCCTATGATCTGTGAAAAGAAATTATCCAGACAGTTAAGGAAGCTGAAAATTTAATAGTGATGGGAAACTGGGATTCAGTAGTAGGTAGTAAGAAAAGGAAGAGAAGGAAAAATAATAGGAGAACAAGGACTGGTGAAAAAGAATGAAAGTGAAACCACCTGTAAGAATTTTGTGCAGAATATAATTTTTTCATTGCAAACAGCTTGAAAATCATGAAAGAAGGTTGTGTGTGGAAATGACCTGGAGACACTGAAAAGTTTCAAATTGATGATATAAGGATAAGACACAGATTTTGGAACAAAACTGTAAACTGCAAGACATTTCCAGGGACACACAATTAATTGATTATGAACTGTAGATTAAAACTGAAGGAACTGAAAAAAGTTAGGAAATTAAGGAGATGGGACCAGGGCAAGTTCAAAGAACCAGAGGTGGCTGAGAACTTTAAAGTGAATGCAGGCAATGCCTGACAGAAACAGGAGAACGAAATACCACAGAAGACAAACAAGTACCTTTGAGAGATGAAGTAATGACGGCAGCGGAGCATCAAATAGACATTAAGTCAATGCCATGTAGAAATATTTAGATAATACCTGATATATTAAGCTGATGAAAGGGGAAATTAACAAATGCAAGAAATGAGGGAAGCAAAAGGGAATACAGATGTTTAGAAATTGAGATTGACAGACTGTGCAAAATGGCTAAGTAGGAATAGCTACAGGACGAATACTACAAGACTATAGATGCTTGCATAACTAGGTGAAAGACAAATTATGAATAAATAGATTAGATTAGATTTGCTTTCATTCCAATTGATCCGTAGTGAGGAGGTCCTCCAGGATGTAGAACATGTCAGAAAAACAATAATACATTGCAAATATTTATAACTAAAACAAATAAGTTAAGGTACCTTCCAAAGGTCCCAAGTGGAATGCTTGTCTTTTTTTCCCCATAGAGATCTTTGACAAAAAAGAAGCAGCTGTGGGAATATCAGGAGTTCAAAAGGCAAATCAGTATTGACCAAAGAATGTAAAGTTGAAAGGTAAGCAGAACATATAGATGAGCTAGAGGAGGATTATGCCAAACGTTTTTAGCAGAAACTCAGAAAAAATTATTTACAATATATATCTGTTACAACTTTTTGAAGTACACTCCATGAACTCCTGTAAGTTTTTCCATCCTTTGAAGCCACTTCAAAAATGTTTCAGTCCAAGCTTCTTTAGGGAAGACACTTGCTCTTGCTGTATGTCTTGAAAGGAGGATATAAGATGAACACCAACAAAAGTAAAACAAGGGTAATGAAAGTAGTCTAAGTAAATCATGCAAAGCAAAGGGAATTTAATTAGGAAATGAGGCACTAAAAGCAGTAGATGAGTTTCACTATTTGGGCAGCAACATAACTGATGATGACCAAAGCAGAGAATATAATACATATGTTTGAGGTGGAAAAGCTTCTGTCTCATTAAAAAGCATCATCCATGTGAAACTCAGCTTGCCCTATTCCCACATGATATCCTGTGAACCAGGGACGGAGGGCAACAGGAAGATTACACACTATGTACTTCAGCAGATAAGATGAACTACAGATAAGACAAAGTATAAATTTTCATCAAAGATATATGATTTTACTGTAAGCTTGCCCCATAAGACAATCCCCAACTATCAAAAACCTGTAAATATAGTTTAGAATGGTGATCATCTGGATAATAATATGCGCACTGATTCAAGTAATGACCCTGAGTATTTATGAAAGAATTGTATTGACTATTCAGTTTTGCAGGCTTACTCACTCTGTACTACTAAACAATTGGTACAGTTGCACACATCATAAAGCAAATCCTCCTCCAGCATCATTACAGTTTTGCCTGTAGAAGCATGTGCCGAGTAACGAGTGTACAGCTAACGAGTGTTATTGTAGGTTCTGTTGAGTGTTCAAACAGTTTGTTCCGTAAGTATAATCGTCGTAAAATTTGTTAAATGTGTGACTAATGATGGAACCAACAAAAAGAAGGAAATACAAAGCAAGATTGAATTTAAAGGTCATAAAACAGGCCAAAGAACCGTGCTACAGCAGGAGCTTTCAATATAACAAAGAATACGATAAGAATTGGCAAAAGAATGAAGATGCTATTAAAGAAATGCCAATGAGAAAGTGTTCTATGAGGATAGGAATAGCAGCTTGCTGGCCAGATTAAAAAAATTGCATTGCAGAATGGGTACAAGAACAGAGGCAGAATTGTTATGTTGTTACAAGAAATATGAGTGGGGCTTATGCACTGAAGTGGGCACAAGCCAGTCCAGAGCATGGCACAGTATTTAAAGCAACAGTAGGTTGGTGTAATCATTTGATGAACAGAAAAAATGAGGTAATATGGCAGAAAACAAAAATTTCACAGAAATTACTGAAAGATCATTACCATAAAATTACAAGTTTTCACTAGTTTGTTATTCATATGAGGCAAAGATACAATTTTCCACTATCCTCCATTGGAAATACAGATAAAACAGTGATGAACTTCGAAATGATGAACAATGGAACTGTGGAAACGAAAGGCATAAAAACTGTTCAAGTCAAAAGTATAGGCCATGAAAAGACCAGGTTTACAGTAGTTACAACATGCATGGCAGACAGAACAAAGTTACAACCTATGGTCATTTTCAAGTGGAAAATCATTCCTCAAATAAAATTTCTACCACCTGTTTTTGTACATTTTCACGAAGAGAGGTGGATGGACAAGACTTGTGGATGGAAAATGTGTGGTGAGGCGACCAGGTTCTCTCTGAAATCAATCAAGTTCATTGATGTGGGATATGCTTTGCAGTCACATAACTGAAAAATAACGAAATCACATAGTATGAAGCAATACTAAGATTACTGTTATACCAGCTGGTTTGACTTCAGTGCTACAACCTTTAGATGTCTCTCTGAATAAACCATTCAAAGACCACATGTGTGACCAATGGAACACTTGGATGAGGAGTGGTAAAAATTTGTAGACAGAATGTGGAGCTATCAGACTGCATCACTTGATGTTTTTTGTGATTTCGTGATCAAATCATGGGAAAAGTGAAGATAAAATCCTTTAAGAAGTATGGGATTTCCAATGCTATCGATGACACATAGGATGATTTGTTATGGGATACTGACGACAAAGTGGAAATCTATTCACAAAGTGCAGAATGGGACCCATATGATGAGCTTCTCAACAACAAATGTGATGATGTACTTGAGGAGCTGCTTTCCTTAGATGATTCTTGTAAGGATTTTGCAATGTTTTAAATGCATTGGTAAGTGATTTATTTCATAATGGTTCTAATTTATATAATTTTCAATCTATGTTTTATATCTGTCCTATAAGATGACCCCAATTTTGGGTGCCTTGTTTTATGCTTAAACTATCGTCTTATCAACCAAAATATATGGTATACTTAAATCCCTGGAAAGTGTTTGATGAAGAGCCCCACTGCAGAATGTTAACGAAGATCCAAATACAGATTAGATTCCCTGATATGTGAATGTCTCTAAGAATTCTTAAGTAATAGAACACAGGATGTTATCATCATAGGCAAGGGTATCATCAGGAGTGCTCCAGGGTATTGTGACAAGACTGCTCTTATTCTCTCTATATCCAAATGATGTGAAGGACAGAGTGAGCCGCAATTTGCAACTGTTTTCTGATGAGATTGTGGTGTACAGGGAAGGGTCACCGTTACATGACTGTAGGAGGATACAAGATAGATGGCAGCTTGGTCTAAATATGTTGAAAAATGTATCTAGTGTAACACTGCAAAGCAATATGAAATGGAACAAGCATATAAAGTTGGTTGTAGGGAAAGCAAATGGTCAACTTTAGTTTATTGGGAGAATATTAGGGAAGTGTAACTTATCTATAAATGAGAGGATGCACAGAACATTAGAGGGACACATTCTTGATTACTGATTGCGTGTGTAGGATCCCCACCAGGTCAGATTATAAAAAAAATATTGAAGCAATTCAGAGGTGTGCTGCTAGATTTGTTACTGGTACATTCAATCAGTACACAAGTATTATGGAAATGTTCTGTGAACTTAAGTGAGAATCCCTGGAGTGAAGATAACATTCTTTTCACAAAGCACTGTTGAGAAAATTTAGAGAACCAGCATTGGACGCTGACTGTAGAATGATTCTACTGCCAATGAGATACATTTCGTGTAAGAACCATGACGATAAGAGAAATTACAGGTCATACAAAGGCATACAGAGTGTTATTTTTCCTTTGTTCCATTTGCAAGTTTAACAGGTACGCTCCACCATACACCATGCAGTGGCTTGAGAAGTAAATGTACAGATGTAGATATAAACTGCAGACTGGCAACAGCAAGAAAAGAATTTTTGACAAAGCGAAATTTGTTAACATTCAATGTTGTTCAAAAATGATTGTCACACTGAAAATGCAGTAAATTTTGGTAGCTACTTGGTGATAAACTTTTCCCTTATATAGTGTTCCAAGTGTAACACTATGGCCACAGCTAAGATAGTCTGCGAGATTTAACACATTCGCATGTACGTCTAACAATTCACACATTTCTTACAGAAAGGCTGAATACTATTTACAAAATCAAAAGCACCTTCTATACTCTTAGTAGAAGGGGAAAAACAGGATTACACACACACACAATGCCCATTATACACCATAAAGAATTATATGAACTACAGCTCTACCTGTCTCAGTACAAATCAGTGTGTGTTGCCTCCAATGATGAACTACTGGTCATAAATCATCTTCAGAAAATGATATTTTTCATACTGCTGATACACACACACACACACACACACACACACACACACACACACACACACACACACACACACACACACACGGAAGTACATGAAACTAATCTAGTTTTCACAGCTATTAGTCCCTTCCTTGGAGAGGTAAGAAGGATAGGTTGGGAAAGATTAAAAAGGAAAGGTAAGTCATTCAGAACACAGGATGACATGGACCTACCAGTCCTGAGGATTTATGTTTACAGACATAGGTAAATATTTTCTTTGAAAAATAATATTGTAATCAAGCAAGTATAAACCTATAAGTAGCAGATAAGCAGTAGTTCATAAAATAAAGAATAATCACCTTCGGTCACTATAGTGATTTTACTTCAACACATGATGCATTTCAAGCCCTGCGGACTCATCTTCAGGTGCTCTGACAGTCTACATAAGTTTTTTATTCCAGATTTAGGTTAATTCTGGTCTATTTCCAGTTGTGGATACATGGTTTTGAAGTACAGTATGACTATACATATTTATGTACATATGTACACTTTTCATTCTACACCACATTTTGTAAACACGAGTCAGAACAAAGTCCAGGAGTCAAAATGTATTGTACTTTGAAATAAAATCAATACTGTGAATGAAGAGAGTTGTTCTTCATTTTACGAAAGTCACACAGGCATTGCACTGGTACATTAACACAAGTGAACGTTGCACGCCAACACCCAGTGAGACACAAAAGCAAATCATCCGCATGCGTCGACAGCCGCAGAGCAAATGACGCAGCGTGCTGTGGCACGGAGCACTCCCGGCAGGCCAGAAGTGCGACGTTTATCAGTTCCCCCTCCTCCGAGCAAAGGCCGCTCGGCCAGCTGCAGCCCACTTATCAACTTCCGGTCGTGGAGCAATACCGGGCGCGGTCCCTAGTAAAACTAGAGGGACCACGCTGCCTGAGGCTAAGTCCGCTCTCTTAAGGTAGCCAAGTGCCTTGTCACCAGACAAAACATATCAGCTGTCACGGAAGAAACACTGACAGCAATGGCTTAGATTAAAAAACAGTTATCGAGTATCAGTGAGGAGGCAGCAGCCTTTTCCCAAGTAGCAGCTCTGTTTCTAATTTACTTGATTAAATTTGGATGGTATAAGCAGGAATAGAATTAAATGGTACAGTGTAAGTTTATTCATAACACAGTATGCACGGTAAAAAAAGACAAGAAATCACAGAAACTTAATATATACCTCGATTTATTCCACATCGAAAAGTTCACTTTTTTGATGGACTCTACAGAACACGGTGAGTGAATGAATGGAATCACTGAGTAATATGCTGTGACAGTACATAGTTATTGTAGTAACCGAGTAATTCATAAAACCAAACCAAGTAACAAATATGACTTCATTCCTAAACTTCTGCAAAATAATGCAAATAAGCCTCTGGTGACCCACAAGTAACAAGACAAAAGAATCATACAGAAGGTGCAAAGTAAGTAATACACAGACCAAATGATGTGACTGCACAAACTAAAAGAACATAGTGACAGTGTGTCAGCACTGCTCCGCATGTACAAGGGTGCAAGGTGCCGGTAGAGGGTGCAGCAGAGACCGTGCCATGTGCACGCTTCCTACAGGTGGCCACTAGTGGCTGGCCCGCACTGACACAGTTGGCAGTTGATTTAAGTACACACGTGTGGCGACATTACGCTCAGTACACTCTCACTCACACGCGCTAGTAGCAGGATATAGAAAATTTCTTCCTCGCGAGAAGGGGGCGCAAGGACAATGGAGGGGATGCTGACGGTTCGACAAGAGATACATCCATCGGATCCAGAGCGGCAGTAGCTGAGGCTGACAGCAAGGCTGGAATGATGAGCCAGACTGACACCTAGCATAGGACCGAATGTGCAGAGACGGGGGCACACCCGAGGGCAGTGGGACCGTGCAGTGTGTGACGACAGCACCGGGGAGGAGGGTGCCATCACCAACATCGACACCATCTCTGCATCCTCATCAGCAGGCACGACCCAGTGCAGAGGAGACGGGGCTGGGCTAACTCGCAACGATGGCTGAGGTGATGATGGTGACGGGGGTGGTGGAGGTGGCCCGAATGGAACAGTCAGATGTGGCAATGGACCCGAGGCCGGAATAGACGAGCACCTGGCACCAGGAAGCTGGAACCCCAGGGCGTCACACACGGAGGAGACAGCCACTGGGACGGGGATGCCTCCACAGCAGGCAATGGCGGGCACGAGCGAGGGTGGTGGGGTGGGCTGCCGGCGACAGGGGCCACACCTGTGAACTGGTAGCTTCTGGCAGTGAGCAGGGATACAATTGATCAAAGTGGCATTCCACAAGCCTATTGGCTTGAAACTTGGAGCCACACATGAGAACATGAAATTTCTGGAGAGCATAGAACATCTCTGTCCACCTGAGAGTAACGCTGCTGAGCCGGAGTGAGAGATTTAGAGGTGAAAGCAACATGTCCTTCAGAACCGTTGGCATATCAGTGCAATAAGACCGTGCCAAGGCTGTACTGTGAGGTGTCAGTCACCAAAATTAAGTGCTGGTCCAGAGAGAATGTAGCTACACAAGGGGCCAAGAGTAGTTTGGATTTCAACATTTGAAAAGCACATTCGCAATTTAGCCTCCAGTAAAAAGCTACGTTCTTGAATAGCGAGACATGCAAATGATGGGCAAATGGGGCCACCTCTTGCAGGAATTTATGGTAATAGGCTATCTTCCCTAGGAAATCCTGAAGCTCCTTTGTGGACAAGGGGTGAGGAATAGATGTAACATAAGAAATGTGGCCTGGAAGAGGGTGAACCTCATCCCACGAGACCTCGAATCCCAAACAAACAGTAGAAGGATGAAAAAAATGAGGTTTCATGAGGTTATAGTGTAAGCCTGTGGACTGTAAGACACAATACAAAGTGCGCAAATTTTTCATGTGCTCGGCCATTGAGAAGCCTGTGACAATAAGATCATCAGATAATTAATGCAACCTGCGACAGGCACAGTCAATTGCTCTAAAAGTCATTGGAAAATACCCAAGGCACTAGCCACTCCAAAAGGAAAGAGCAAATATTAATAGAGACTAAAACGAGTATTCAAAACCAGAACTCGCTGAGACTCTTCGTCACCGGAACCTGCAAATACCCTTCAGACAAATCAGTTTTAGAGACCTACTGGCCACCCAATATTTTCACCAACAGTTCCTCCTGGCACGGAAGAAGATATGTATCCATGATCGACTGCACATCGACAGTGTACTGAAGTCGCCACAGGGGTGATTTTTCCCCCCAACGGCTTCTGAACTACAACCAGCGGAGACAACCGTTCACCAGCCATAACAGGTTGCATCACCCAGAGAGATTGAAGTCTGTCCATTTCTGCTTTCACTTGATATTTTCAAGTGACAAGTATAGGAAGCACATGGTAGAAGTGAGGCTAAGTTGTTGATTTCAAAGAAATATGAGAGAGAAATTTGTAGCACACCTTATAGCTTCCAAAAACCAAGTCCAAACACTACTCACAAAGTGTTTCCAATTGAGAAAACAGTACCTGATCAGACACTAGGTGAACTGCATCAGTGTTAGAAAATTCAAATGCCTGAAATGCATCCATCCCAAACAAGTTCTCAACACTGACATCAACAACCACCTAAAATGTAATCAAACAAACCACTGTCTCATATGAGGCAGATGCTGTAAATTGTCCCAACAGCGCAATTTTATGTTTGTTATAACTGACTAGCTTCTATGTGACTGGTGTCAAATACCGTGAGCCTAAACTTGCATAGGTTTGAAAATTCAACAATATCACTGCAGCATCTGTGTAGACCTGTAGCCTGAGCACTTGGAAAAACACACTTCACTTGATAAACAACTTGGAAGAAGCCACAGGCATGGGAGTCACACAGTTTACGTCCATGTCCGTATCCTGAGCGTCCTTCGGCAAACAACACATGTAGGCAATGTGGATTTGCTTCTGGCATACATTACAAGTAGCCCAGCACTTAGAGCATGCCAAGCATTCTTGCTGGATGAAAGATAAAGAACGAGATGGAAACAGAGAATGCTGACACTGGTGATGTGGCAGTCACGGCTGCTTGAGCTAGCCTCGGTCTGCTAGCTGCTGGGCCCGCACGTTTACTGCCACCACTGCTGCTTCCTCGTGCAAGCTGTCGTCCTAGCAGATGCATCTCGTAACAGTACTGCCGCATCACTCCACACTTTAATTTGATTACCTGGCACCCAAAAAAACTTAAAAAAGATTGCGCTATTTGCAAAACTTCTGCCAACAGGGAATTTCCACAGAGTAAAGGCTTCTGGTGCATTTCCTTATCTGGACCTAAACAAATAGTTGCATTGCTCACCATCGAGGCATAAGAGTCATTATGGACATCAGTAACGAATTGACACTTACAGCTAAAGCCGTGAAGTGCAGCTGCCAAGGCTCTGTATGTCTGGCAAGGTTTCTTGTGGTGTCAGTAGAATTCAACTCGTGGCACTTAACATGCGTTCAATTGCAATGGTAGTTGGACAATAACAGTACGTCTTCAAAAGTATGAGCTGCTGGTTTTCATAAAGGGGCAAGCTGACACATTCTACATCTACATCTACATTTATACTCCGCAAGCCACCCAATGGTGTGTGGCGGAGGGCACTTTACGTGCCACTGTCATTACCTCCCTTTCCTGTTCCAGTCGCATATGGTTCGCAGGAAGAACGACTGTCTGAAAGCCTCTGTGCGCACTCTAATCTCTCTAATTTTACATTCGTGATCTCCTCGGGAGGTATAAGTAGGGGGAAGCAATATATTCGATACCTCATCCAGAAACGCACCCTCTCGAAACCTGGCGAGCAAGCTACACCGCGATGTAGAGCGCCTCTCTTGCAGAGTCTGCCACTTGAGTTTATTAAACATCTCCGTAACGCTATCACGGTTACCAAATAACCCTGTGACGAAACGCGCTGCTCTTCTTTGGATCTTCTCTACCTCCTCCGTCAACCCGATCTGGTACGGATCCCACACTGATGAGCAATACTCAAGTATAGGTCAAACGAGTGTTTTGTAAGCCACCTCCTTTGTTGATGGACTACATTTTCTAAGCACTCTCCCAATGAATCTCAACCTGGTACCCGCCTTACCAACAATTAATTTTATATGATCATTCCACTTCAAATCGTTCCGCACGCATGCTCCCAGATATTTTACAGAAGTAACTGCTACCAGTGTTTGTTCCGCTATCATATAATAAAGGATCCTTCTTTCTATGTATTTGCAATACATTACATTTGTCTATGTTAAGGGACAGTTGCCACTCGCTGCACCAAGTGCCTATCCGCTGCAGATCTCCCTGCATTTCGCTACAATTTTCTAATGCTGCAACTTCTCTGTATACTACAGCATCATCAGCGAAAAGCCACATGGAACTTCCGACACTATCTACTAGGTCATTTATATATATTGTGAAAAGCAATGGTCCCATAACACTCCCCTGTGGCACGCCAGAGGTTACTTTAACGTCTGTAGACGTCTCTCCATTGATAACAACATGCTGTGTTCTGTTTGCTAAAAACTCTTCAATCCAGCCACACAGCTGGTCTGATATTCAGTAGGCTCTTACTTTGTTTATCAGGCGACAGTGCGGAACTGTATCGAACGCCTTCCGGAAGTCAAGAAAAATAGCATCTACCTGGGAGCCTGTATCTAATATTTTCTGGGTCTCATGAACAAATAAAGCGAGTTGGGTCTCACACGATCGCTGTTTCCGGAATCCATGTTGATTCCTACATAGTAGATTCTGGGTTTCCAAAAACGACATGATACTCGAGCAAAAAACATGTTCTAAAATTCTACAACAGATCGACGTCAGAGATATAGGTCTATAGTTTTGCGCATCTGCTCGATGACCCTTCTTGAAGACTGGGACTACCTGTGCTCTTTTCCAATCATTTGGAACCCTCTGTTCCTCTAGAGACTTGCGGTACACGGCTGTTAGAAGGGGGGCAAGTTCTTTCGCGTACTCTGTGTAGAATGGAATTGGTATCCCGTCAGGTCCAGTGGACTTTCCTCTGTTGAGTGATTCCAGTTGCTTTTCTATTCCTTGGACACTTATTTCGATGTCAGCCATTTTTTCGTTTGTGTGAGGATTTAGAGAAGGAACTGCAGTGCGGTCTTCCTCTGTGAAACAGCTTTGGAAAAAGGTGTTTAGTATTTCAGCTTTACGCGTGTCATCCTCTGTTTCAATGCCATCATCATCCCGGAGTGTCTGGATATGCTGTTTCGAGCCACTTACTGATTTAACGTAACACCAGAACTTCCTAGGATTTTCTGTTAAGTCGGTACATAGAATTTTACTTTCGAATTCACTGAACGCTTCACGCATAGCCCTCCTTACGCTAACTTTGACATCGTTTAGCTTCTGTTTGTCTGAGAGGTTTTGGCTGCGTTTAAACTTGGAGTGAAGCTCTCTTTGCTTTCGCAGTAGTTTCCTAACTTTGTTGTTGTACCACGGTGGGTTTTTCCCATCCCTCACAGTTTTACTCGGCACGTACCTGTCTAAAACGCATTTTACGATTGCCTTGAACTTTTTCCATAAACACTCAACATTGTCAGTGTCGGAACAGAAATTTTCGTTTTGATCTGTTAGGTAGTCTGAAATCTGCCTTCTATTACTCTTGCTAAACAGATAAACCTTCCTTCCTTTTTTTATATTCCTATTAACTTCCATATTCAGGGATGCTGCAACGGCCTTATGATCACTGATTCCCTGTTCTGCACATACAGAGTCAAAAAAGTTTGGGTCTGTTTGTTATCAGTAGGTCCAAGATGTTACCTCCACGAGTCGGTTCTCTGTTTAATTGCTCGAGGTAATTTTCGGATAGTGCACTCAGTATAATGTCACTCGATAAACATCTGAGTGTCCCAGTCTATATCTGGTAAATTGAAATCTCCACCTAAGACTATAACATGCTGAGAAAATTTATGTGAAATGTATTCCAAATTTTCTCTCAGTTGTTCTGCCACTAATGCTGCTGAGTCGGGAGGTCGGTAAACGGAGCCAATTATTAACCTAGCTCGGTTGTTGAGTGTAACCTCCGCCCATAATAATTCACAGGAACTATCCACTTCTACTTCACTACAGGATAAACTACTACTAACAGCGACGAACACTCCACCACCAGTTGCATGCAATCTATCCTTTCTAAACACCGTCTGTACCTTTGTAAAAATTTCGGCAGAATTTATCTCTGGCTTCAGCCAGCTTTCTGTACCTATAACGATTTCAGCTTCAGTGCTTTCTATCAGCGCTTGAAGTTCCGGTACTTTACCAACGCAGCTTCGACAGTTGACAATTACAATACCGATTGCTGCTTGGTCCCTGCATGTCCTGACTTTGCCCCACACCCGTTGAGGCTGTTGCCCTTTCTGTACTTGCCCAAGGCCATCTAACCTAAAAAACCGCCCAGCCCACGCCACACAACCCCTGCTACCCGTGTAGCCGCTTGTTGCGTGTAGTGGACTCCTTCACCTTTGGTGAAATCCACGAAAGGAATAAGGATATGCACAATTTGAGTCTGTACCACCGAAAGCCAAAACATACAGTCTGAGTCCTTTTTTGTAAGCTTCCCAATCCTCGGCTGAATCATCATACAGAGGAAAAATGGGTGGATAGACTGATGGAATGGTACCCTTTATGTTAATGGAAGCCAACAAAGTCGTCAGTGCCAAAGTAAGCTGTTCAATCAGGCCGAGCATCCATAATGATAAACCTGATAAAACCGTACCTAAAGACTGCACACGTGGGAACTATTCGAAACTTGTCGCCAATCATCTAGTAATCAACTAACACATGAAACCGATCTGAGTAGCACAAATATGCTTTATTCACAAACCTCTGAACAATAATGGAAATAAGCCAATCGTGACTCCAGATGTACCAAGTCAAAAGAATCACACAGAAGATGCAATATAAGCAATACACAGACTAAATGTTGTGAGCGGTACAAACTAAAAGAACATAATGTGAGTGAGTCACCGATGCTCCGGATGTATACAGACCCGAGCTGCCAGCAGTTGGTGCAGTGGAGGCTGTGCCATGTACACACTTCCTACATACATTCTCTAGTGGCCGGTCCATGCTGATACAGTTAGTGGTCAATTTAAGTATGTACACACAGCAACATTACACTCAGAGCACTCGCACGCCCTAGCAGCAGGATACAGCAATTACATTTTTCTATTACTGGTTTCAGATCTGAAGATGACCATTTAACACATATGAAATCAGTAATATAAAAAAATCAAATTATTGGATGTTGGAAGAGAAATTATTGCAACAAATATGGCAATTGCACTCATCCCTATATGCTAAGAGGATCATAGCAGTGCTATAAATCAATACATGATGATGTAAACTAACATTATTGATCAAAAATACTAACATTCTTGTCCATTTTTCCATCCACTTCTTCTTCTCTGCCCTTACTATGGTCTGTGCCGCTTTCTTGCTTTCCTTATATTTTACCCTAGCTTCCTCTGTTTGGGTCTGGAACCATTCTCTGAAGGCTTTGTTCTTTCGAAGTACTGCCTCTTTACATATGTTGTTCCACCATGGGGTTTCCTTACTTCTCCTCTTTGTGCTAGTTCTTCCGCACACAGTCTCAGCTGCCTCAACTAGAGCCCTCTTAAAATCTCCCCATTCTTCTTCCACTGTTCTCTGATCTTCCTTTGGCAGCTTCTTCCTGATCAGTGTCTGGTACTGGGTCTTCCGTTCATCCTCTTTCAGCATCCATGTCTTCAACCTTTTCTCCTGTGTATCTGTTGCCCTCCTATCTTTTTTCTCTCTCAGGGTGGCTACCAACAGCCGATGGTCACTGTCTAAGGCCTCAGATGGAATGACCTTAACATCTGTGAGACTGCTCATCATCTGCCTATCCACTAGTACATAGTCTACTACTGAAGTTTGGGACCTGTCTCCACTGTACCAAGAAGAGGACAGTGAAGGGAACAAAAAAGTACTTTACACCATGGTAAGAAATAAGAGGAACGACAGAAGCGAGTGCCTGAGGATCATGGATAATAATGGAAGAGTTGTGGAGGAAATGCATGAGCTCAAAAAGATTTGGAAGGTGTACTTTGAAGATCTGTTGAATGCCACCAAGCGGGTAACTAACAGCGATGGAGAGCCTAAGGCAGCAGACGATTATAATAGTGGGGAAATTGATGATCTAACTTGGAATGAAGTGGAAGAAGCCATAAAGAGGATGAAAGGGGGCAAGGCACCAGGTTGGGACGAAGTAACAGTGGATATGATACGAGCAGCAGGAGTAGTAGGAACCCAGTGGCTATACAGAGTGCTGAGGGTGGTGTGGCAGGAGAACAGAATTCCTGAGGATTGGAAGAAAGGAATTATAGTCCCGATCTTCAAGAAAGGGGATAAAAGGAGATGTGAGAAATACAGAGGAATCACCCTGCTATGCCACTGTGGAAAAATGTATGAAAAGATCCTGGAGAAGAGAATAAGAAGCAGTATTGAAAGTAGACTGCAAGAGGAGCAGTACCGTTTCAGACCGGGAAGATCAACAACGGACCTCATATTTGCGGTAAGGCAACTGCAGGAAAGGCACTATGAGTACGGGAAGGACTTAATCATGGCCTTTTTAGATATTGAGAAGGCGTATGACAGTATCTGTAGGGACAAGCTCTGGGATGTGCTGAACGCAAAAGGGATAGATGAAGAGATAACATGAAAAGTCAGAAAAATGTATGAGGGAAGTGAGAGTTGTGTGAAAGTGGGGAGGGAACGTACTGCATGGTTCAAGCTGGAAAATGGGCTGCGACAGGGAAGTGCACTTTCGCCTTTATTGTTTATTATTGTTATGGATGAAACCCTACAGCAAGTATCAGATGCAATTGGAGATCATAAAATGAAAGCAGTGCTTTTTGCCGATGACCTGATGTTATGGGGAAATTGCGAGAAGGAGGTGCAAGAGCAGTTAGATGTATGGGAGGCAACGGCAGCACGCTATGGAATGCATTTCTCTGCAAAGAAAAGTGAAATAATTGTCACAACAAGGAAGAAGAATAGGCCAAATGTGGATATAACTTGTGGAGGGGAAAAACTACAAGTGGTAGAGAACTTCAAGTACCTGGGAAGCATGATTGAAAGTAAGGGGGGAAACGCAATGGAAATAAATGAAAGGTGCAGAAAAGCAGGGCAGTTCTACAAATGCATTAGGGGGCTTATTTGGAGCAAGGAGGTGCCACAGAAATCCAAGGGAATTATATACCGAACCTACTTTGTCCCCATATTGACATACGGAAGTGAGACATGGGTAATGCACAAAAGCGACAAAAGTAGAATACAGGCTAGTGAAATGAAGTTCCAGAGGAGCAGGTTGAGTGTAACAAGACGAGACAGATTGCGAAATGTGTATGTGAGGGAAAGACTAAAGGAGGAACCAGTACAGGACAGGATAGAAAAATCAAGACTGCAGTGGTATGGACACATGAAGAGAATGGATGAGGGAAGAATTCCAAAGAGGATGTTTGATCTGCAACTGGAGGGGAAGAGGCCCAGAGGAAGACCAAGAGATAGATGGGTGAAGGAAGTGAAGGAATGTGTGACGAGAAGAGGAGAGAACTGGACGAAGGTGGAAGAGGGGGAATGGTGGAAAGACAGAACACGATGGAGAGGCTTGTGTTCCCGACAGACCCAGCCAGTGGCTGGAAACTGTCCAAGATGATGATGATGATGATGATCAAAAATACTGGATGCATATTTCGGAGTAATGGTGTTCAAATCACTATCTGGCCATTCAGATCTCAGTTCTCCAAGCTTTCTCTAAATAGATTAAGGTTAATTTCAAGACAATAATTTTCAGAAATGACTTTTGTGACTTCCTCCCCCATTCTCTCCAATCCAAGTGAGATTTCCGTCTCAAAGGACTTCACAATTAACAGGAAACATTCATATTAAAGAAAAAAAATCACTTGCTGGTGAAGTACTGGTCTCCATACATGACAACATGTATTAATTGAATGAACTGAGGTTATGGCATGTATATTATTCTCTAATTACTCATAAACAATTTCTGCATGCAGCTCAAAACAAAAGCCATTAATCTTGCATTTTTTATTGAAAACACAAATGACAACTACTTCATTCACATTATGTAATAGCTTTTTGTAATTGAAGGAAAAAAACTTTTCTTTTTTCCTAGGCAATTCTAGATTGCAGTGAATACATTGTTCATTCTGTTGTTCCACAGTGAGGAGATTCTCGAGAATGTGTAACATGTCAGAAAAAGAAAAATACATACATACGTACATACATACAAAAGAGCTAAATCTCTTGGTTATTTTCATAGATACTAAGTGAAATGGTCCTGAAGGATTTGGAGAAGTCACACGTTCTGAATGTATTTTCATTCACAATTTTACACAAAACTTATCAGATATATTGTAAACATATACTTACTGAAATTCATTAGATAATTCCTAGACTATTATAGGGAAAAAAGGGTGGTGGTGGTGGTGGTGGTGGTTATTACATTACTGTGCCTGCTTGCACGACTGCATAAAAACACTGTAGCAATCCCATATTACATAAAACCTATATTATGTGCTGTTGTTAGTAACATATACATAAGTCGGTTCTCCTAAGTAATATGGAAGTACCTTTGATGATATTTACTATGAGAGCTTGCTGAGTATAGATGTAGATAGTAACCAACCAAAGCAGCAGCAAATATAAATGTTTTACAACACAGTTGTTATTCTAACACAACAACATATAACTTATGAAATTATATTATGTATTATTTTCTTTTGTTAATAGTGTGTGTATATACAACAAAGACTATGAAGCAACATGGAGATATACTTACAGGTACTACCAAACTTTCACTGAAAACTTGAACATGGCGCATTTCTTGGAGTCTGGCGAGTTGCTCTGGAGTAGCGTGCAACACCTTAATATCTCCCTCTGGTGTATGGATTAACTGTAAATTTTATTACCAAGATTACAAAAAGAGCCACTGAAATGCTATTTTCTCATTGCCCTCACACAGCTTAAAACTATACAGAAAAACAATTAACCATTTTCATCAAAGATCTGTTAACAAAGGCTATGTTAACAAAAGCTGCCTGTCTGCTTCTCATGGTTAACTGTTAATCTTGTGCATCCACAGCAATTATGTTTATGATGAGACAGAGGAAAATTTTCAGACTTGTCTAAATAGATGCAAATCCCGATTTTACTGAAATTCTGCCATAAATAAGAGAATTTCCCCCTTCCTATCACATTACAACACACAAAAGTAATTTTCATGTGGACTTTGCCTCCTGGTCTAGAGTTCAAAGTAGTGTACTCTGGTGCAAAGATATTAATCAAGCTCCCATGTAGACCAAAGTATGAAAATGGGAATCCCTTCCAATTCAAAAGGAAATTAAAAACATGCGTCATTAGCCACATCCACAAAATACCTGATTATCTATACTCAAATATTAAATATTTCCATTAGGTAAATGGCAATTAACGGTGTTCATTGCATAGCTGCATGACAAGTAGTAGTTTACTGTAAACAGGACTCTGTTGTTACAGTTATAGGTAGCTATTTTCTTTACAAATTATCAATGTAAATAAGTGAAAATCAAGTTACCAGCAGAAGAAATGTGCTAAGGACTGACAAGCCTTGGACAGCTTTGTCTTGTCTCCAGCAGTCTGCACAAGCTACATCACACTTCCTTGTCAGTTTTCTTTGTCAGCAGATTGTAGAGGCGGCACCAAATGTCACTACCAAGAGAAAATACCTGACACAACATTACTGTCGACCACAGTAGCGCTACTGCCCAGAGGGCACTGGTCATCGAGAGCATCCTCTGACAGGCCCACATCAAAATCTGGGTTATAAGGTGGCCCTGGGCCAGCCTGAGTAAGAGTTGTGATGCAATCTGTGAAGTGCAAGCAAGTGTGCAGACAGTTTGGCTCAAGTTCTAACATCATGCACTCTGTTTGTCATAGGCTTGGACTGGACTTGGCTTTGGACTTCTTCCAAAGAAGATTCTGAATGTACACTCCTGGAAATGGAAAAAAGAACACATTGACACCGGTGTGTCAGACCCACCATACTTGCTCCGGACACTGCGAGAGGGCTGTACAAGCAATGATCACATGCACGGCACAGCGGACACACCAGGAACCGCCGTGTTGGCCATCGAATGGCGCTAGCTGCGTAGCATTTGTGCACCGCCGCCGTCAGTGTCAGCCAGTTTGCCGTGGCATACGGAGCTCCATCGCAGTCTTTAACACTGGTAGCATGCCGCGACAGCGTGGACGTGAACCGTATGTGCAGTTGACGGACTTTGAGCGAGGGCGTATAGTGGGCATGCGGGAGGCCGGGTGGACGTACCGCCGAATTGCTCAACACGTGGGGCGTGAGGTCTCCACAGTACATCGATGTTGTCGCCAGCAGTCGGCGGAAGGTGCACGTGCCCGTCGACCTGGGACCGGACCGCAGCGACGCACGGATGCACGCCAAGACCGTAGGATCCTACGCAGTGCCGTAGGGGACCGCACCGCCACTTCCCAGCAAATTAGGGACACTGTTGCTCCTGGGGTATCGGCGAGGACCATTCGCAACCGTCTCCATGAAGCTGGGCTACGGTCCCGCACACCGTTAGGCCGTCTTCCGCTCACGCCCCAACATCGTGCAGCCCGCCTCCAGTGGTGTCGCGACAGGCGTGAATGGAGGGACGAATGGAGACGTGTCGTCTTCAGCGATGAGAGTCGCTTCTGCCTTGGTGCCAATGATGGTCGTATGCGTGTTTGGCGCCGTGCAGGTGAGCGCCACAATCAGGACTGCATACGACCGAGGCACACAGGGCCAACACCCGGCATCATGGTGTGGGGAGCGATCTCCTACACTGGCCGTACACCACTGGTGATTGTCGAGGGGACACTGAATAGTGCACGGTACATCCAAACCGTCATCGAACCCATCGTTCTACCATTCCTAGACTGGCAAGGGAACTTGCTGTTCCAACAGGACAATGCACGTCCGCATGTATCCCGTGCCACCCAACGTGCTCTAGAAGGTGTAAGTCAACTACCCTGGCCAGCAAGATCTCCGGATCTGTCCCCCATTGAGCATGTTTGGGACTGGATGAAGCGTCGTCTCACGCGGTCTGCACATCCAGCACGAACGCTGGTCCAACTGAGGCGCCAGGTGGAAATGGCATGGCAAGCCGTTCCACAGGACTACATCCAGCATCTCTACGATCGTCTCCATGGGAGAATAGCAGCCTGCATTGCTGCGAAAGGTGGATATACACTGTACTAGTGCCGACATTGTGCATGCTCTGTTGCCTGTGTCTATGTGCCTGTGGTTCTGTCAGTGTGATCATGTAATGTATCTGACCCCAGGAATGTGTCAATAAAGTTTCCCCTTCCTGGGACAATGAATTCACGGTGTTCTTATTTCAATTTCCAGGAGTGTATTTCTTTTTTTAATTAAACCACAGTAGCCCCATTTAGTTTAGTGTGTAACTCACAATTATAAAATGAATGGTCCACTTTATGGACACCTAAGCAAAGTACAAAATCCACTAAGTTCAAGGCAGGAACAAGGGACACCTTCTAGCGAAAATAGCATCGGTCCCACTGAGAGAAAAAAGGCTCTCTCTAGTAGATATAAGCTCTACAATGACTGAGGCCAACAAGAAGGATCCTGCCTTGAATGAAGCAGATGTAAAGTTGCACTTCATGTCAACAAATGCTCTATGGAGTATGACACACAACTGAACTGTGTGGGATGATTTCTGCTTGTATAACATACTGGATTAATTTTATCTGTTTACTATGTGTACAAACTTGTATATTCAGGAAAAGTAAAAAATATACAATGAAAAATAATTATAATCGTCTAATTATCTGAATTCAGAAAAACGATTGGTCAAGTGGCTAATAAACTGATGTTACTGTAATCTCTCAGGTTTTCTTGGCATGACTAATTAATCACTTACAACATGATGCAACTATGCCCAACATAAAAAAGAGGGAAGCGATTAGTATGAATTTGCTTTAAACAGTATAAATCAAATAACGTTATTTTACACGTGTTGTAACGACTGAACCAAAAGTGTTATTAGAGGTGTCTGTCAGTTTATGATTAATTAGTTGGTTATGAAACAAGCTCGAGTAATTTGTCGTATCCTGATCAATTTAAATATTCTCTCTATGACAATGGTAATTTCTGTAAAGGGAAAAATTGGCTGTATTTTCAAAATTTTCGGCATACAATAGCTTACATGTAAAAGTAATTTGAGCACTAGGGTAAAGGTTTCCATCTAAAGAGAGAACGAGGTTGAACAATCATAAATTATTTTCTAGTATTACAACAGATAAGGGTCTATATGTGGTACCTATAATGTAAATCTATTTAATTTGACAACAAAAGAAATCAAAAAATAAGTTCAAGTTTTAAATTTCACATTTTAAAAAATCATTCATGCAGAAGGATCATACGGACATACAACCATTTGATTGATGCATAAACTCCCACTGGAGGACATAAAAATAGACACCTATGGTACAGAAAATTAGCTGAAAGAGTCAAAAACTAGTCACCATGAATGGATGGAATCTCAACTGGGTCTTACTGAGAGTATGCCTCGACGCTGGACCATACTTAGCTTGCATTTATCATGAACCTCTCACCCAGCAGAATGTCTCAAGTGAATGAAAAGCTGGAGGTGAATCCTGTCAATAAGATGGGTAAAAGAATAGACCTGCAACATTACAAACCAAAAGCCTTTTCCGAAAACTCTTGACAATATTCTAAGAAGAACGTAGTAAGTTTTCTTGAAGGAGAAAAGCTTACTTCCATAAACCAACACATATTTAAAAGGCATCACTCATGTGAAACTCAACTTGACCTTTTCTGACACGATATACTATGAGCATGGATGAAGAGTGACACTGGGATTCCATATTCTTAGATTTCCAGAAACTGTCACACACAGTGTCACACTAAGACAGTTACCAAAGGTTCAAGCTTATGGGACAAGTTCTCAGATATGTGAGTAGCTGAAAGACTTTCACCTGGCATTGTCAGGAGTACCGCAGGAAAGTTTGATAGGATTACTCTTGTTCTCTGTATACATAAACAAACTCACGGCCAGAACAAGCAGCAACATAAAATAGTTTGCTGCAGATGATGTAATGTACATGAAAACATCCTCTTCGAGTGACGTGGAAGGATACAAGGTGACTTGGACAGAATTTCTGATTGGTGTGATGAATGGCTGCTTGTTGTAAATGTGTGAAAATGTAAGCGCATTAAGATTGCTAGAAAAAATAATCCTGTTGTATTCAAATATAGTATTAGTGGAGGTGCTGATCGACACAGACACACTGATTACATATCAAGGCATAACACTGAAAAGTGACATGAAATGGAATAAGCACACAAGGTCAAGGTTAATGTCAATTGTGGAAAGCAAATGGTCAACTTCAGTTTATTGAGAGAATTTTAGGAAAGTGTAGCTCATCTACAAAGGAGACAGCATACAGAACACTTGTGCCAACCATTTTTGAGTACCGCTCGAATTTTTGGAATCCTGCAAGGTTGGATTATATGAATACACCAAAGCAATTAAGAGTCATATTGCTAGATTTGTTACTGGTAGGTTTGATCAAAATGGAGTGTTACAGAAATGCTCCACAAGCTCAAATGGGAATACCGGGGGGTGGGGGAGAGGGGTGAGGGGAAGATCATGTTCTGTTCACAAAACACTGTTGAAAAAGTTTAAAGAACCAGCATTTGTGGCTGACTGCAGAACAATCCTGCTGCCCCCATCAGTGTTAGAATTGCAAAGACAAAATAAGAGAAATCAGGGGTCGTCTCACTCCATTTGTGAGTGTAAAGGGAAGGAAATGACTAACAGCACCTTATGGTGGCTTGTGGAGTATGTGTGAAAAAGTGAAATTCTGGAAATAAGGAGAGGTTGCTTATATAAATGTAAATAGTTTCAGAGGGGAGAATTCATAGGAAAAGTGGATTACCTAAGACAGACAGCAAATATATTAAACTAATTGCATCTAGCAAGTCTTGGACTTACATGTGAAGAATAAGGAGTAGTACTTTAAGGTTTTGGTGTGATACGACTGTTTTACATTGTTGATACACTATTTGAAACATGGCCTGCAACAATATGTGCCAGGGCTGAATCTTATAAATGACTAGGTATTGTGATGAAATTAATTTGGTATTAGGTCATTAGGCAATGGAATAATATTAAAAACTTGTACGAGACAAGAGTGTTTGTGTGTCTGTCCTGGATCTCCTCCCAAGGCCCTGGATTGATTTCAACCAACTTTGGTACAGAAACAGGTAGGAAACATGGCTATTAGCACTGTGGGTTTTATAGTCAAATAGATCCAAAAGGAGAGAAGACCACTTTCTTTTCCAGCTCCTTGTATGACAGGAATTTTGTGTGGAAACAGTATCGGCCTGCTTTACTTTTCAAGCCCCTGATGTGTAGCCAGCCCTGCATGACAGGTGTGTTGCGAGAATAGTATCGGTTTATATTGCTGGGACCACATGTGCCAATGAGCATGGCTGGGGACGGGTTAAAATGGTTAGAGGATGGGATGGGATGGGAAAGGGGGGGGGGGGAGGAAATGGAAAGAGAGAGGAGAGGAGGGAGAGATGCATGAGGTAGATGGAAGGTGTGGAGGGAGTGGAGGACGATATGTTCAGAGAGAGGGGGGTGAAGGAAATCGACAAAGAGAGGGGAAGGAGTAGATAGATAGATAGGTAAAGAGAGAGAGAGAGGGAGAGAGAGAGGAGATAAGACGGAAGTGGGAGGACGAAGTGGGAAGGAGAGGAGGAGGAGGAGGAGGAGGAGGTGTGTTCAGTATAGGTTTCGAACACATACGTGGGTGAAACTCCGGGCAAAAGGCTGCTATTAAATAAGAGAGACTAATGTAAGTGCTGCATGGAAAAAGGAGTAGTAACAAACAGTTATCGTAGGCACAGGATACAGGTTACATAATTATACACTTTTTATGAAGGTCATCCCACATACCTGGATTTTGGGTAAAGGGGTAACACATTACTACAGTTGCCAACTCATTAGGCAACTCAAGATTGCCCCTTGCCCCTTACACCTTACCCATTTTGCCCCTGTCCTTGTAATTTTGTTGTGTCTGGTACCGGCTGGTCAGTCATCACAATTTGCTATCAGGTGAACCGGTATGAAATGAGCGTTTTTTTGTGAAAATGAAACACTAATTTTGAATTGAAAAGTAAAAGCATTTTATTCAAAGTACTGACCATTGCTTTCTATACATTTTGACCACCTTTCTGGCAATTTGTGGACACCACGCCAATAGAAATGTTCGTCTTTTGAAGCAAACCAATCAGACACCCAATTTTCGACTTCTTCATAGGAATCGAAGTGTTCCTCAGCCAATGCGTGTCCCATTGATGAAAACAAATGGTAGTCGGAAGGGGCCAAGTCTGGTGAATATGGCGGGTGTGGTAGCACCTCCCAGTCAAGTGTTTTGATTGTATCCTGAACCAGTTTTGCTTTGTGTGCAGGTGCATTGTCGTGTAAAAAAATTACTTTGCCATGTCTTCTGGCCCACTATGGTCTTTTTTTTATCAATGCATAGTTCAAATTGATCATTTGTTGTCTGTAGCGATTAGTATTCACAGTTTCACCAGGTTTTAGAAGCTCATGATACACCACACCTTTCTGATCCCACCAAACACAGAGCATTGTCTTCTTGCCGAATCGATCTGGTTTTGCAGTCGTTGATGGTTGTCCCGGATTAACCCATGATTTTTCCCGTTTAGGATTCTTAAAATAAATCCATTTTTCATCGCCAGTAACAAGTCGATGCAAAATTGATTTTCTTTCATGTCTCTGAAGCAAAATTTTACAAATGGTTTTTCGGGTTTCCATCTGTCTTTCATTCAATTCATGTGGCACCCATTTTCCACACTTCTGGATCTTCCCCATAGCTTTCATACGGTCAGCAATTGTTTGTTGTGCAACATTTAGCATTGCTGCCATTTGCTTCTGACTCAAAGTATCATCTTCATCCAATATTGCTTGCAATTCGGCGTCTTCGAACTTTTTGGTGGTCTTCCACGTTCTTCATTTCTTACATCAAAATCATTATTTCTGAACCGTTGAAACCATCTTTTGCATGTTGCTTCAGATAGCGAACGATCACCATATGCATCGACAAGCATTCAATGCGACTCTGCAGCACTTTTTTTAAAATGAAAACCAAAAATTAATGCTTTCCGCAAAAAAAAAAAAAAAAAAAAAAAAAAAAAAAAAAAAGGCTTGTGTACAACAAATGTTCCCTATCGACACATTTGTATCTTAAAGCTCATTTCATAACGGTGCACCTGGTATTTCCGCATATTTGGATTCACTTTGTTCTGTGAGCTCACTGTGATTTACAGATGGTTATGAGTGATAATGAAGAGCAATGTTCTGTGCATAGGATAGTTGTTAGGCCACATCTTCTTCATGTGTGCCAGTAGACATTAGAAAATGAACTAAATATATAATACATTATGTCTTAAAGTTTTTCAACAAACTTGCTTCTGACAGGAAACAAGTTAGAACATTACTCTGGCCAAGCATAAAAACTGGCTGCAGAAAAATGTCACAAAAAGAACAGTGCAACATGTTAGTGACACTGAAACTTCTTCAGGTGCTTTAGGTATGGATACTTTCATCTGTCATGAAAGGGATATAAATGGAGAAGTAGATTTACTCATACAGATGATTTTAATAAAGAGGTGGTCTACAAGGCTGTGGTAGACTACTACAATAGAGGATAGTATCATATGACTACTAAATTCTGTGCAAAACTATAATATAAAATTGAGTATGAGGGCTCTGAAATTTCTGTTCACCCGTTCCAAATGACACTGGTTTTAAAACCCAACAATGTGATAATGGATACAGCTTTCTTATGGAATGAAGAGAAATTGCCACCCCAAGAGCTACATTTTTGCTGATTATGTATTTATTGCATAATGAGGACAATAGGCCTGTGGTTTATCTGTTGAGTTTCACAAAACCATATGTACAAATATATCTGACATGACTCCAACAGAAATAGTGACCTGCAAATGTCTACAGACACTTTTTTATAGTGAATATCAGTGTTTTGGTTGATGGTGGTAGTGATGATGAGTCTGTAACAGTTGCTAATATAATCCTTTAAGGTGTTAGGGAATGTTCTTGGTCATAGTAAGGGGCATCATACTTGTATATGTTCATTTCTTCCATTAACCTGTGGATGTAATTGGCTTGTTCACAGTTTGTGAATATGTAACAAATGGCATAAGTGCTTCACCAATTCTGACTTGTTGCCCTGAGCCATGATCATCGTTTCTGGAACACTGACCTTCAGTACCCAATTATTTACCAGTACATGTGTTATTGTGTATGCTGGTTTGGGATAGTGATCATACCAGCATAGCATTGGTCAGAGGTCAGCGGTTTTCCACTTGGGTCTGGCTAAAATGTCCTAAAATATCCTTCCAATAATTTTGAAAGTTAGTAACTTACAACAACCCCTGTAACAGCACATGAAGTTAATTCAATCCAGATGTTGCACACATGGCACACAGTTTTTAACATGAGGCTCTATGTCTTGTCTACACGTTCTCCAACACTAATGTTCAGTTACTCTTGGATCTGTGGTACTACACCCTGGATGAACAGACAACATGTTGTTTGCCCTTTGCACTTAGCAATGCTGTGACCTGCTATCCAAACTACACCAATTTTTCTGTTACGTCCATTCGCATTACCATTACTATGTTTCTCACCAAGTTTGCAAACTACTTCAAAATCAAAATCCACCCAGTTTTAATGACCTGTGTAAGTCTGCCTGAAGGATCCTTTAATTCCAATAACCACTTTAACATTGCATGATCTGCTAACAGCTTAAATTTTTTTCTGATACAAGTAGCAGATAAAGTACGTCACACCATACATCAAGCTTAACATCCCCTTTTCACCAATAGGAGAGCTCCTTTCTGCTTTGATAAATTGTCATGACGCATATGTGACTGGATGTTCCTTACCCTACACTTCTTGACTTAGAAAACAATCTGTCACATGACTGCTAGCATCACACAATAAAATACACTCTTTCTCATAATTCAGAAAGATCAATATGGGACCAGTTGTTAATTATTCTTTTAATTTTTCAAATGTGCTTTCACAGTCTGGTGTCCGATTCTTTGATGATGTTTCTTTCTAATTCTTTGCTTCTTCTTACACCATGCTATTGTTGATTTATTCTTCCAGAAATACAAGAATATTTGTTTCTTTAGCCTGTTTGCATTCATTCCTGTAGCTGTTTCAAACAAAGATTAATCATTGCTGATTTTTTCTATAAATTTTTGTAGGTCTCCTTATTACCACTCATCTTCCAACCATCTGTAATTTGTATTGCACCTTTTTTCTAATCCCTTTGTGATTATTATTATTATTCTTATTATTATTGTTATGTCAGCTGCAAATTTGATTCCCTGTATATCTGCGCCACTGAAACACATATTTAATGTTCATTCTAGTATCAGCATCACATAAGTATAATTTACGAGAATTTTTACAATGCTGGCAATAGTCATATTCCTCTACTTTCCTTGTGCAGTTGCTGCCTGTTACACCATCAATGGGATTTATTTGCACACATTGTTGCAAACACAGAAGTTCAACCTGCCCAGAGGTTTCTATATCTCACAAGAAGACCATTAGACCTGTAAATCAGAAATTTTGATAAGTCTGACATATGTCTGAGCATGTGGCTAGTGGCTTTTCAACCAATGGCTCACAGTTTCTAAGGAAATCAATTTTGAAGTTTTTTGCTTACTTCCTATACCAGTAATGTGAACTTTGTTGTGCCGGCCGGTGTGGCCGTGCGGTTAAAGGCGCTTCAGTCTGGAACCGCGTGACCGCTACGGTCGCAGGTTCGAATCCTGCCTCGGGCATGGATGTGTGTGATGTCCTTAGGTTAGTTAGGTTTAATTAGTTCTAAGTTCTAGGCGACTGATGACCTCAGAAGTTAAGTCGCATAGTGCTCAGAGCCATTTGAACCATTTTTTTGAACTTTGTTCTAAGATAGTGAGAGTAGCACCAGTGGCTATAGTTCACAGTTATATTGCAGACAGCACAAGTTCAAATCCTGTCTGTGTACTATTCTTTTCAGTTTCATCGTACAGAATATCATTAGATAGTACATGTCATGAAAAACAATTCCAAAATAGTGGTTTTTGTTGCAGTAATTTTGTTAATAAAAAAAGGTTTACCAGAAGTATTCTTCGAACCTCTATTCTATTTGTGGCACATATTTATAATTTGAAATTGTTACGGCGTAAAGTCAACGCCGGCACGCCGTTCGAGCTGACAGAGAAGAGATGGCTGTGAGAAGAGGTCAACCAATCACACGCTGACCAACCTCCCTCCAGGAAAACAACACAACAGCAGCGGTCCCTAGGTGAAGAGGACGTAAGCACCGTGCCCGACTAGAGGCAGCCCACTTCGACAGCAGCTTCAGTGTTAACCACTTCATTAGCCGACACATCGTAGCTTCCTCATTGGAATCTCTAGGTAGCACAGACTTCAGTTTGTCTATTCTAAAGAAGACTGATTTTTTGGATGTCACCCTTTGCCTGCAACACATCTATCAAAATTAAGTATTTTACTTATCTCGTTGTAATAAAACTCATTAATACAATTTGTTTGATTGTTTGCGTAGCAAACCAAGTCTGCAGGATTCCTAGACACAACAACAAGGCGACGAGGATGTGATAAACAAGGCGACAACCTATTACCATTCGAACCCCGAGTCGCTAGCTGCCACTGATTGTCTCAGTCTTGTTTCATCGCGGGCTTTTGTGTTTTGCTGGTGCCTTAATTCTACCTTTGTCTTTTCTTTGCAGGGGTGTGTTTACATATTTTAAAAGTGTCTCTTATACCCCCCCCCCCCCCCAGGTGGGCCTTGCAGAAATTTTCTCTGCTTGTGCACTTATTTTTATTGCTAGCATTGTCTATTTATTTCATTTGCTTATTCCAAAATGAGCAACCCACCTCTCCCACCCCCTGCTCAGGTGCCACAGCTGCAAGCAATACATGCAACACAGCTAACACAGATGTTTCAGTTTCAGATGCAGCAGATTGCAACCCTTCTAAACACCGTACAGCAGTTACCTGGTGAACCAAGCGACCAACACAGCGCACCCAACCAACATGCAACAACTTTATCTCCAAGTGCCACACCGCCTTTTCGCCAATTTAACGAAAAAGAAAAGGAATGGCTGAAGTGGTTGCAACAGTATGAGGCCCATATCATTGCTTAAAAAGTACCAGGCACTGTGAAACTACATTACTTTTTGTCAATGGTAGGCAGTGCAGTCTTTCGCCTCATTCAGAAATTGTTCCTTAACGCCACTCTGAGTAAACTTTCCTATGAGCAGGTTGTAAGTTCTCTAACAGGGTGTATATGTGGCTGAGGAAAAAAAATCCCAGATTTTTCCCGGAACTCCTGATTAAAAATACACTTTCTCCCAGGTGAAAATACACTTTTTCCATGTTAAGTGACAGTATATTTTCCCTCGGGACTGTAAAATTAATCAATCATTTGAATGGTTATAGTTTAATACAGTGGCTTAGAATTTCCAGGCACTTTCGAAAGCAAAACTCAGGGGAAAAAAACACGTTTTGGAAAGGTCTTTGATATGCAGCAACATGTATGTTGCATATGCATATTTTCATATTGCGAAAGTACAAATTCTAATTCCACCAAACACAGCATGTTACTTCCCAAAGCACTGAAATTGAGATTTCGATGTGCTTTTGTAAGCCAGTCATAGCTCATGTCACATGATCTCACCAGCTGATGACAGCAGACATTTGGAGCATAGGACATGTGATGTTGTCAGCCAATAGCAACATGACTGTTAACTAGCACAAACACACAAACATGAGAAGTTAATGGTTTAAATTAATATGCATAGTGTTGCTACAAGAAAAGCAAAGTTTTCATATAGAATATTTGTTGCAAAGATCAATAAGCCACAAGAGAAGTTAAGCTTTCACATATAATGTTGATACTTTTTGTGCGTTTTACACTTTAAGATACATCACACAAATGTGCCAGTAAAATGTTTAATACTGACATAAATCTCTGATCTTCTGGGCTCAAAATTCTTCTAAATGGCTTGTTATCAAAGAGTTGATTTTTAAATGAAAGTTAAAAGCTCTGTGATTTAAGAAATTCATCGTACATTCTCGCACATAGTACATGTTCTGTAAAAGGAAATTTACTTTGAAAATAACGCTTTTCAAACCACAATTCACAGGATTTTCCTGTGATCTGTTAGAAATAGATTTGTTCCAGTAGTTGCCAGAGAGCACCAGATAAGAGGCGTCACCGCGCTTGCGCAACTACGATGACGTAGGAAGCCCGAATGACTGTATATTAAAACATTAAAAGATATTAGATTATGTAATAAAAGAAACAAGACATTAGAGGATACGCCAAGAGCATCGGAATTTCTTGAACCATACTGAAATGAATAATTCACCTTAAAGGGTACATTTGTATGTCCAGATTCCCAACAAAGTAGGCCTCGACCTGATATTAAGCTTTTCAGTATGGTTTTTGGGATGTAAATTTTCTTGCAGTACCAGTACTGTATTATCTCATGTTTGGTTCTTTATTATGGCATAATGCCATACGTGCTAGAAGATGAAAACATGCACTTGAAAAGCAGCGAACAGTTGAAACTAGCAAATAGTGTGGAATTAAACACTTCGATCAAATAAATTGGCTGCCTCAGCAGGAAAAACAAATAAAAGCTAAACTTCTTTAGCAAAGCGACGAAAATAACTTCATTGTTCTGCAAGGTGATTAATGCTTCACTGTCAGAAAGGCGGGAATAAAATAAAATCTGAAACTAATAACATATTTTAGCATTCTGTAATTATGTGAATGTATTTTAATTCACTTGATAGCTCCCAGCCGCAGAAATCACTTTTTTTTTTCATTTGACATGAGAGCAGTAAACGAAGACAAGATAGCAAAATAACTAAATTGTAAACACAGATCACGCAGAGCCGCCGCACCCCTCCCCCCTACCCACCTGGATGTCATCTTACCTATTAAACAGGAAACAAAGAATAGTAATAGAAGAAACTGGTAAGAGATTCTTCTCAAGTTGGAAAAAGACAGAACAAGGTGTGCCCCAAGACTCTATCCTTGGGCCAATATTGTTCTTGTATTATAGAAATGACCTGCCGACTAACATAAACTCAGACACTATTCTTTATGCGGATGACTCTACAGCAATAGTCTGTTGCAAGAAAAGTGAAAATTTAATTAATCATCTTCAGCAGTCTCTGGCTGAAATTGAGGCCTGGTTGAGAAATAATGGTCTGAAATTAAATCTAACAAAGACACCAATCATTCACTTTACCACAAAACAAACTGTACAGGATATACTAGAAATATCACATGAGGACAAGCACCTTGCCACCACAAACTGTACCAAATTTCTAGGTGTAATGCTGAACAAGAATTTATCATGTACAGACCATGTAGATGCCATTAGTCACCATCTAAATAACCTAATATTTGCAATGAATGTTATAAGCAGCATAGTAGAAACATCAGACAAAAAAGTTGAATATCATGCATATTTTGTATCAGTGATTAGATAGGGTATAATTTTTTGGGGATCAGAGTAAACAAACTTACAGAGAGTCTTTAGGCTACAGAAAAAAATCGTGCAGACCTCTGTCCAGCACCCTTGATCTTATGACTGTTCCTGGCCTCTATATCTATGAGACAATTAAGTTTTCTAAACAAAACCCACAACTTTTTGAGGATAACCTGTTTAAGCATGATTATGAAACAAGAAACAAATATCAGTATAAGTTACCAACTCATAGGCTAGAACTGCTGGAGAAGACACCTTACTACATGGGTATGAGGCTGGGAAATAAAGTCTGTGAAAAAACCTAGCAAGTAAATGCAGGGTGTTTATAAATGAATATCGGGGTTTTAACACTTTATAAAATTTGTTACATTAAACTTACAGTTATAAATGATATGTCAAATGAAAGAGCTACTCAAACAGTTTTGTTTGGCATCTCATGGCACAGCAAAGTACGCGACTGGTTGAACTTCACTGTAATCAAGCGCTAGATAGGCTGCAAGGGGCCCAATGACAGGGCTCGCTTAGCATGGCCTCCACGTTCACCTGACCTAACGCCTTGCGATTTTTTCCTTTGGAGCTTCATCAAGGATTGTGTGCACTTGCCTCCGCTACCAGCAGACCTCCCGGAATTAAGAAACTGGATTGAAGCAGCTGTTGCTATGATCACTGAAGACACACTTATCAACATTTGGGAAGAACTCGGCTACAGATTTGATGTGTGCCACGTGACAAATGGTGCTCACATTGAACGTTTATAAGGTTCTTGGTAGAACTGTTTGGGTTGCTCTTTCATTTGACATATCATTTATAACTGTAAGTTTAATATAATAAATATTATAAAGTGTTAAAACCCCGATATTCATTTCTAAACACTCTGTATTATAACAGTGTAGAAGAATTTATCACTGACTGTCACAAATAACTGTACTTGATCCCATTTTATTCTGTCATGCTAAACAAGTACTTTAAGTAAATACTTATTCTTAATTTTACTTTATTTTCAACATGATTATTTCAGATCATTTTGTGGTACTTAAAATTAGATAAAACCAGTAATTATTCTGTACACTTACTGTTAGAAGTAGCTTTAAACTGACGAGTCACCTATGTCCCAATCATCGGGTTGTACATGACATGTTATGTGACCATAATGTTTCTATTCTATTCCCAATCAATCACATAAACAAACGGCACTCACCAGTTCGGCTTTATTCCGCTCAGCTCTTATAACCTTGTCCCCTTTTGTCTGCAGGAAAGTTTATTTCTAGATGCGATGAGGAATCCCCTGCCAGAGACATCACGTACACCATGCACACATTCAAAAACCAACAGGGATGCACTTCAAAATCATTTGAATAATCGATAGACCAACGTGTACTAGATGCTAGGCGCTTTGTGAAACAAGGTTACTGCCCCCTCGACAATATAAATTTGCCCCAACCCCCCCCCCCTCCCCCCACACCAAAATTGCAGCCAAGTTCAGATACCCTGGTTTGTTGGTTACAAAGTCAACAGCGACATTTCTGTAGACGGAAGTGGGAGAAGGTATTACCCATACGCGACTCAACTGTGCATGCGCAAGATCCCACTCGTAACTGCTTAAATGAATCTAATGTAAACAGTTGTGACACCATGCTCATCAGAGGCAATTTGTTGTTATGAAGCATTGCATAGTCTTCCTAAAGCCTTTGACACATTTTGCTGTTGGCAGGCATTCGTATGAGCACTGTGTTTTTTTTGTTTTTTTGTTTTTTTTTTCTTCTCTCATTCATGTTTTGTTGCTGCAGTATTATTCTGCAGTAGCAGGATACAATAATATCCTTTGTTAGAGTACCAGTTCTTAGCAGCCAAAATCACAAAAAATTAACTGAAAACAATGAAAAATTCCCAGAATTCTAAAAAATTCCCGGGTCTTTTACAGATCTCCCGGTTGCCCCAGGTCATATACACCCTGTCTAACTATTATGAGCAACAAGTGAATGTGGTGGTAGCTAGGTACCAATTCTTTCATTGCAAGAAAAGGTCAGGACTAACTTATCGCGAGTGGGTAACAGATCTGCATGGTATGACGAGGAAATGCAAATTCAAATGTGCTTTTGGTGCTTTATATTCTGATGTGATGTTGCATGATGCGATCATGTACAACGTAACTGATGTCAAACTTAGGAACAGATTTTGAAACTGTCAGATCCATCATTTCATCACTTAGTGCCAATTCTAGATCAGTATGATACAGGTTCTGTAGCAGCTGATAAATATGAGCAGCCACTAATTTTTAAGAATGAGTCATCCCTTGCTCATGACCGGCCCAGTAGGCAGCAACAGCAAGCGCGGCAAGCCACATAAACAGTTCTCTAAACAGGCGGTTACATCAGTGAACAGAATTAAGTCATGCCCTTGGTGTTATTCATGGCACAAATGGCAAGATTGCCCGTCCAGACAAGTACAGTGTTACACTTGTGGCAAGAAGGGTCACATACAATTCATGAGTTTGCAACGAAACGAACATAAGAATTCTGCCTGCTCACAAAAATCTAGTCACAAGGCCCATATAATCAATGCAGTGTATTCAAAGCCTGCTGCAGGCATTAGTGAAACTAGCAAGTGAGCATTTTCTTTAGTGCTACGCCAGTCCAACAAACTTTTAGTTCATTTGCATCTTTGTGGAAAATGTGAAATTTCAGTTGGACACAGGTGCGTCTTGCTGAATTTTAACACATATGAACTGTTAGGCTCCCCATGCCTGTCTAAAACTAATATGTACCTGATGGCTTATAATGGACAAGACATTCCTGTTCTTGGAAAATGTATTTTGCCTGCCATGTATTGCTCGCATACGCAAACTGTGCTTTCACTGTGCTACAATCATGCGATTGTGAGAACACATTTGTCCTTGATTCATTTGATTTGTTTGGCTTTCAAATTCAGGCCAATGACTGCATTCAATGCCAAAAACAGTGTAGCTAGCTTGCTAAAAGAATTCCCAGAACTTTTTCTGAAAGTTTAGGTAAGCCTAACAATTTTGTTGCACACATAACTATGAAAGACAATGCTCAACCAAAATTTTGCCGGGCCAGAACTGTTCCCTTTGAATTACGGGACAAAGTGGCAACTGAACTTAAAGAACTGCAAGAGCGGAGCTATTGCACCCATATCAGCTAGTCAATGGGCAAGACCACTGGTTTCACTTCCCAAACCTTCAGGTCACATTCGCATCTGTGTTGACTAAGTCTACAGTCATTCCACAAACTCTGATTGATACTTATCCATTGCCACGCCCAGAAAATCTCATGGGCAGATTAGGCACTGGTTGTTAATTTTCAAACTCTGATTTGCGTGAAGCACATCTGCAAATAACACTAGATGAAGAATCTCAGACTGTGTGTGCTGTGAACACTCATTGGGGCTTGTTTAAATATTTGCATTTGCCTTTTGGCAGTGCTTCTGCACCTGCCATTTTCCAACGTAATTTGGAACAGATGACTGCTCAAGTACCAAACTGTTCAAACTATTTGGATGATACTGTCGTAGCAGGTTGTACACCTGAAGAACACACTGCAAATTTGCATGCTTTGGTCCAGGGAAGATGGCGCCGATAGAGAAAGTACGTGTAGGTTCAGCTCCCAGTTATGAAGATAAAAGTAATAGTAATTGTAAATTGTGTATCAGAAAAGTTCGTAAAGGAATTCAGTGTAGAACCTGCAAGTACTGGTTTCATGAAAATTGCTGCAAGATCAACTTAAAACTCGTAACTGATGACTATTTGTGGACCTGTGGGCCATGCATAGCAGCCGCGTGTGAAAGTAAATTTTCAAACATTATCAAAAATAAGGACGAAATAATCAGAATGCTACAAACCGATATTGAAGTGCTAGAAGTGAAATACGCTCTCCTCCAAGACCGATATACAGCTCTACAAAACAGTAGTGCTTCGACAATGTGTGTAGATCGGTGTTATGTACGTCATGAAAACGTAACCGTCGACGACGCCACATTTATATACAAGAAAGGAAACCCACAAGTGAATAAAGAAGTCTCAACAGTGGACAAAGTTCAGTGCTTGATAAACAGTGATAATTCAAATAACAAAAACAGTGCATCTAAACTTATAGTAGACGGCAACACGTGTACACAAAACACACGTGGTTGCGTAACAAAAAGTTCCGATCGCCTACGTAAACAAACACAACGGAAAAATAACGTAAAAATATTTGGAGACAGTCATGCTCGCAATATTTCAACACGCATGTCGAACTCTGCTCAAGATGGTTCGTGTATATCAGCAATTGTTAAACCAGGAGCAAAATTCGTGAGTGTGGTAGAAGACATACACACAGAATGTGCCAAATTCACGGAGAAAGACTGTGTTGCGATAATCGCAGGAGCAAACGATGTTTATTGCAACGAGGCCAGCACTTTCATTAAAAAGCTACTCGTATTGCTGCAGTTATTACAGCATACAAACATAATACTAACAACTGTGCCCACGAGATATGACCTGGCAGACTGGTCTTGTGTGAACAGAGAAATTCGCCTAACGAATAGTAAACTGAAACACTTTTGCACTAAGTTTACGAATGTGACGCTACTGGATACAGACAGGTATGAGAGACACTGCTTCACAAAGCATGGACTACATCTAAATCAGTTTGGCAAAAATAAACTAGCAGCAGACATTGGAAAAGCTTTTCATGAAATAATAGGCCTAAACAATAACGATCATGAAAGCAGACCAGTCATAGCCCTAACTAACGAGGGAAACTAGTGAACTGGGCCAACTCTAGCAGGATTTGGTCCAGTAACAAAAATCTGCAACAAGTAATTAATACACAAACGAAAGTTCACTCAAACAGCAATACAATTAAAGACAAACTAAAGTTAACAGTGTTTCATCAGAACATAAGAGGCCTATACTGCAAGCTGGATCAGTTCACAGCAAATATAGAAGACACAAAAGGTATAAACAGTGTCCACATTCTGTGTCTAACAGAACACCACATCACTGCTGGTATTGAAGTGGTCCCTATTCCCAACTATGTTTTGGCAACGTCTTATTGCAGGAACTATATGGACAAAGGAGGAGTAGCTGTATATGTAAAAAACAATGTCTTGTTCACGGCAATAGATGTACAAAGATTCTGCTTTGAGCAACATTTTGAAGTATGTGCTATAGAGGTGCCAGACACTGTCTCCAGATTAACAGTTGTGGCAGTTTACAGGGCACCATCTGGTAATTTTAAAGTGTTTGTTAAACAATTAGATACTCTTTTGTTGTACTTAAGTAGAAAAAATAGGGGCATTGTAGTTGTTGGGGATTTTAACATAGATTTCTTGGTTCATTCTTCCTGCAAGGTGGAGTTTGAAAATCTCATGTGCACGTACAACCTTGTTCCCGTGGTTAGCTCGCCCACCAGAACCACAACCTCTTCCAGTACTCTCATTGATAACGTTTTTGTTGATCAGAGTAAAGTCAACCATATTAATATTGAAATCGTTATAAATGGTCTGTCTGACCATGACGGACAACGAGTTACTTTCAACTGTTTGGGAATTCCTCTGAGTGACACCTCACCTAGATGGAAAACAGTAAGGAAAATAAGTGAGGAAGCTACTCAAACGTTCAGATCATGCCTTCAGCATACTGACTGGACACCTGTTTATCTAGCAGAAACTGCTAATTCAAAATACAATTTATTCACAAATGAGATAGCAGGTACCTTTGAAAGTGTATTTCCAAAAAAGTCATACAGAGTCCAACCTGCTAGGTCTGCAAAAAAACCATGGCTCACTAAAGGCATCATAGCTTCCTGTCAGAGAAAAAGACAACTCTACATAGCATCAAAGACTTCTAACAACCCTGCTCAGCTAAAACATTATAAACTCTACTGTAAAATTCTTGCCAAAGTAATTAAAAACTCTAAAAGTATGTGTATAGCATCTGAAATTACTAATTCTGAAAATAAAATTAAAACAATCTGAAATGTGATAAAGAGAGAAACTACACCAAAGACAAAAATATTGTTTTAACTGTTGACAACTCAGAGATAACTAATAGTGAGGAAATTGCTGAAATCTTTAACCAACATTTTTTAACTGTCCCAACACAGATAGGTTGCCATGGTTCTGTAGATAAAGCTGCCTGTATAATGAAAAATAATTTTCCAGAACCTTTCAGTCAAATAAGTGTGCCTCCCATTACTGCCAATGAAATCAAAAAAATCATACAGTCTTTGAAAAGTAAACATTCTGCTGGTATCGACGATATTTCAAGCAAGCTGTTGAAGGCTTGCTGTAGTGAAGTGACTGAAGTTTTGGCACACATCTGCAACACATCCATGCAACAAGGAGTGTTTCCAGACAGAATGAAATACGCTGTTGTCAGGCCCCTGTACAAAGCAGGGGATGCTACAAATGTGTCAAACTATCGCCCTATCTCTCTATTAACAACATTTTCAAAAGTCCTAGAAAAAGCTCTGTACAACAGGATTGTGGCACACCTTGGTGACCTGAACATCATTAACAGTCAGCAGTTTGGTTTTCAAAAGGGAGTTTCAATAGATAACGCAATTTTCTCATTCACAAATGATGTTCTAGAGTCTATAAACAGAAAGAGGCTGCCAATTGGTGTCTTATGCGACCTATCAAAGGCGTTCGACTGTGTAGATCACCAGATACTCCTCAAGAAGGCCTGTCATTATGGAATTACTGGACCTGTAGGGAACTGGTTAAAATCGTACCTCGAAAATAGGAAGCAGAAGATTACTCTAGATGTTTCAGATAGTGTATCACAACATATAGTGGACTCTGAGTGGGGAATTGTGCAGCAGGGAGTGCCACAGGGATCAGTGCTTGGGCCCTTGCTGTTCCTCATATATGTTAATGACCTGCCTTTATCCATCAATAAGCAGTGTAAATTTACAATGTTCGCTGATGATACGAGCATTGTGGTGGATAATGTGTCAACTACTGACTTAGAATCCGAGGTCAATGATATCCTTAAAGAAGTTCTGGGTTGGTTTAGTATTAACTCCCTTTCAATAAACCTGGGGGGGGGGGGGGGGAGAAAAAAAAAAAAAAAAAAAAAAATTTTATCCAGTTCCAGACAACCCACAAAAACCCAAAAGAAATAGTTATCACACAGAATGATCAGATGATAAAGCAAGTGTACTTATCAAAATTCCTAGGCGTATACGTGGACAGTAGGCTGAACTGGGAACATCACGTTCTACAAACACTAAAACGGCTGACGTCGGCAACATTTGCTTTACGAATTTTGTCATGCTTCAATGACATTACCATCTCAAAGTCAGCTTACTTTGGCTATTTTCATTCAGTCATGTGTTATGGCATCATCTTCTGGGGCAATACACCTGCCGCAAAGAAAATCCTCACAGCACAAAAAAGAGCAATAAGAATCATTTGTGGTGTACCCCCACGAACCTCATGTCGAAATCTTTTTAAACGACTTGAAATACTGACAGCAACATCTCAGTACATATATTCACTGATGTGCTTCATAATAAATTACCCCACTCTGTATGAAACGAATTGCCTACATCATGAACATAACACCAGAAGAAAAGAGGATTTCCACTGTGAGTTAAAGAACTTGACACTTATTCAGAAAGGGGTAAAGTACGCTGGAACGAAAATTTTCAATTCCCTACCCAACAGCATCAAAAGTATAAGGAGTAGTACATCAGTATTTAAAATGTAGCTTGAAAAATTATTTACTTGAGACCTCACTTTATTCACTAGAGGAATTCTTTCAGAGAAATAAGTAAAACCCAGATTGGAAAGATGTTTTTAAATTTTTTGACACTGTTTAGGCCTACTGTTAAACTAATGTAATAATGCCCTAATGTAAAAATTCCTGTTTTTCTTATTTCCATTTTTGGGTCACTTTTAAACCCAAAGTGGGAAGTTTTGATTACTGTTCAAGGTTAAAATAGATGCAATAATGCCCTAAATATGAAACTGCTATCTTCACATTTATGTTGACTAGTTTTTAAGCTAATAAGTATGACTTTTGTGCACTGTTATTAATACTATAACAATGTCTTTATTCTATGTATTTTATTATGTACATTGACACGTTCCACATCTGAGTGACTTGCTCACATGTACAGATCTATGGAACAAGTACATAAATAAATAAATAAAAAATAAATCATGTGTTATCTGATGCAGGACTAAAGTGTAGACTGGACAAGAGTGATTTTTTTAAAACCTGAGTTGCAGTATCTTGGTGTACGTCCTCTTCAGTCACATTTGTTAGCCACACATGAGCTGCCAGTTCCTTGCATGTCACAGAATTGCAATCAATCCTAGGGAGAATTAGCTATTATATTCGGTTCATAATGAATGCTGCACAAATTGCAGCTCCACAGCATCACTTACATCAAAAGAATGTTCCCCTTGTTTAGACAGATGAGTGCCATAAGGAGCTTTTCAAAAACTTAAAGATGCATTGCCCAGTGATCAAGGCTTGGTTCACTTTGATCCTGACAAACAAGTTGCATTGCAAGTTGATTCTTCCTCTTATGGAATTGGCGCAGTGCTTTCACACAGATTTGGTGATAAAGACGGGCCTATTGATTTTGCTTCAAAAGTGTTGTCCAAAGCACATTGTAACTATTCACAAACAGAGAAAGAGGCTTTGACTATTGTGTATGGTGTCACCAAATTTCACCACAATTTGTATGGCAGAAAGTTCTACTTAGTAATGGCTCACAAGCCATTGCAGTCCTTGTTTCATTCGATGAAGCCGGTTCCTGTACAAACTGCCCAAAAATTGAGAAGATGGGCTTTATTATTGTCTCAATACCAGTACAAGATTGTGTATCATCCAACAGCTCACATGGTAATGCCAAAGTACTTTCACATCTTTTGATTGGGCCCGATACAGACTTTTGACACTTCTGGTGCATCTAGTTGTCACATCGATGCTCATGATTATGAATTGCTTCTATCCTTTCCTCTGAACTATAGAAAAATTGCACAGGCCATGGAAGCTGATTCAGATTTGAACATTTCGCTCAAATACATTCACACATCTTGGTCTCACTCATTGCATAGCATGAAGAACTCTGTAGTGCACCGATACTTTGCCCGTCGTCATAGCCTCACTATACAGCAAGGTGTGATTCTTGCTCAGAATGACAGTGGGCAGTCACATATGTTGATCCCCAAAGCTTTGCAAAAAGAAGTGTTGCAGTTACTTCATCAAGGACACCAGGGGTTGTTCGTACGGAACGGTTAGCGCACTGACACTGTGCTTGGCAGGGTTTGGACACCAAAATAGAACAGATGACATCACAGTATCATGCATGTTCAGAAAATCAGTCTGCTCCACTACAAAAATTCTCTGCTTGGCATAAGTCACAATCACCTTGGCAACGTGTGCATATATAGACTTAGCGGAATCTTTTTGGAACATTAGTTGGTTGATTGTGGTAGACTCTTACAGCAAATTTCCTTTTGCAGTGCCAATGAACTCGACAAAATCACATAGCACAGATCACGCATTGTCCTCTATTTTTTGCCTTGATGGTTTGCCAGAAGTCATAGTGCCGGACAACGGCCCTCCGTTCACGTCAAATGCAATGGCATACAGCATCTATCTAGTGCACCATTCCATCCACAGTCAAACAGCGAAGCAGCACATTTTGTCAGAATCTTCAAGCAGCAGAAGGCCAAACTTCGCATGGTACACACTACATGCTCCACCCCCTCCTCAGCATCCGGCACCAAAGGGAGGCCAGAAGTATCACTTCGCACTGCACGATATTGTTTTTCAGGGTTTTTAGCGACAGCAGGTGGTGGCCATGGGACGAGTTCCTTCGTCGACTTGGCACATGCATGTATCCCATTTCAGGTCTAGACAGAATGCAGTGCCGACATAACAATCAAATTCGCCAATGTCATGTGCATGGTGATCTTTCTGTATCTCTTCCCACAGATTCACAGATCCCAAGGACAACACAGCCACAGCAGCTGCCAGAAGGTGTCATCATGGCACCGCAGGACGACCCCATGGAGAGGGAGCCTTCGCCTCCTCTCGTCCTACTGATGGCACTGGATCCACCTGGGTCGCAGTGACCGACACCTACATCATGGTATGGACCTCAGGTGTTGGACGTGTACCCTTCTGGGCGTTTTCCGGGGTGACATTTCCACCACAGCAAACTCTGGATGGCAGGGTACAATCATTAGTCTGATGTCCCCTGCAGCCACAGCTTCTGGTCCATCAGAGCGTCCATGCTCCTGCCCCCCCCCCCCCGCCCCCCTCAAACTGGCGTGCTCAATATACAATGATGGTCCTTCGCTTCATGGGGGGGGGGGGGGGGGATGTTACTGTGTAAATTCAGCACCAGCATGTCAGTTAGGAATGACAGAGAAGAGATGGCTGTAAGAATAGGTCAGCCAATCGAATGCTGACTGACCTCCCTCCCTCCAGGAAGACAATGTGACAGCAGCGGCCCCTAGATCAAGAGGACATAAGCATCGCGCCCCACTCGTGGCAGCCCACTTCGATAGCAGCTTCAATGTTAGCCACTTCATTAGCTGATGAATCGTAGCTTCCTCATTAGAATCTCTACGTAACACAGACTTATGTTTGTCTATTCTGAAGAAGACTGATTATTTTGTATATCCCCCTTTGCTTGCAATACATCTAACAAGGGTTAAGTATTGCAATTGTCTTGTAATAAAACTCATTAATACGAGTTGATTGATTGTCTAGTGAACCGAGTATACAGGATTTCTAGCCACAGCAGAAATATTTGCATAGATTGTACTTAATTCATGGGGAGTGCAGACTTACCAGGCACTTCCCAATAAAATGTTTGTAGATGAAAGAAAAGCAGGTACTTGCACTTTTAAAATTATCCCTCAAACATGTATTGCATTTTGCCAAATTTTTGTGCAGGTAGATTAAAAGTTTCAGGGAAAAAATTCAAAATGCATCCAACTTGTTTAAGACTAACAGAGAAATTGTTACACGGGCAGATTCCATAAAAATTCATCCTTCAATTCTGCATCAGTTTAGTGCACCTGCTTTCACAGTAATGATCAAATACGTGTGGCTCACATCATAGTTGATCACAGTAATAACAATTTTTGGAATTTAAATTAACTATGTTTCCCGGTATCACTTCTGAAAAATCAATGTGCTTGAAAGGCAGTAGCTTTCATTAAATGTGCTTGGTTCTCTATGAATTTGTGTTTCAGTCTCCTCTATGACAAATACCACCAGCAATTCTGTTCTAGTACAGCAAGCAATAGTGAGTAAGAAGATTCTGTAATCTTTGAAGAAACTTTGCTTTAATGATTGTTTTATTAATGAAATTACTATGTCTAAAATGACCTTTTTTGAATAATTTTAATGATATACTGCACAACTGGAAAAAAAGTACATGGGCAGGATTTGAACCTGTACCATACGCATGATAACCTGGAACTACAGCCACTGCACTTATCTCATTTTCTAAACACAGAGATCATGTTACTGTTATAGACAGTAAACATTGCTAGCCAAGTAATCAGGACAGGTTCCTCCATAACATACCTAAGGCTCGTCAAAATCCTTGATGAATAGGTCTGATGGTATTCTTGTCGATTCGATACCACATTGTTTGGTCTGTTAAGCCTGTCTCTCTTAATATGGCTTCCACGTTATGATTCTAATCACATAATGCATATGGTAAAATAAGCTCGTAATTGGAGTGTTTAACTTACAGTAGTCCTCTCAGCTATGACTGGACCTTAATTCTTAGACACTACACACACACACACACACACAAAAAAAAAAAACATTAATACAACATGTAAATTAACGATAAGTTCTTCAAACATAAATAGCATAACTAGATATCTATTTATTTACAGGACCATCCATCAAAGCAGAGCCATTAAGAAATGGTATCATGGCCAAGAAAGAATAAAACTAATGGTGTTTGTTCCACATCCACTGGACCTCAGTCCTACTGACAACATGAGGGCAGAGGCATTGAGGTCATTGGCAGTTGGGTACTGAAAAGCAAGCGATCTTTTGGAGAATACAGAAAATATGTGGCGGGAAAGAAACCCTCACAAAACACTGTCAAGGCAATTAGCTGCGTCAGTTCCAAGAAACCTTGGAGAAATCCTATGCAATGATGGAGGATGGATTGGCTACTAGAAGTACACTCTTCCCTAAAAGCCATGCAGTTGCTGGTCTCATAATCAGTGAAGCATTGTTTTATAGCAGCTCTTTGTCATGAAAGCCTATTATCTTCCAACCTCCTTCACACAGTTCATGTGCTGGCAGGAAACAGAAATCTTTCACAGTTGACGGCAACGGAAGAATGAAATGCTGCATATGTTGTCAAGCAGACATCGGATGTCATTCTCACTGGACACAATGGCGCTCTCTCTCTCTCTCTCTCTCTCTCTCTCTCTCTCTCTCTCTGTCTGTGTGTGTGTGTGTGTGTGTGTGTGTGTGTGTGTGTGAGTGAGTGAGTGAGTGAGAGAGAGAGAGAGAGAGAGAGAGAGAGATAGATTGTAAAAGATGAGCAACAATAAAAATTGCATTAAATATCAGCACGGACCATTTTAATGTGTCAGCAAGTAACAATATTAATATTTATCCAGACCCTGTCCTGCAGATTACGTTAATTAAATTCATGGAGAATGTATTGTCTGTAATATATTTAGCAAAGACAGTGCACTCTTGATACCATGACTCATGACAAGTGCAGCAATAAACCGTGCCCAATGCGTTTATGTTGACTGACCGACGAACACTCCAACACAATTTAAGATAAAAACAGGAAGACGTTGTCTTGCCTCTGAATGCAGTATGCCGACATCACTAACTGCACATTCTTCACATTGCCAAAGCAAAACTCTATTTCCAGATCTGATGGAGCATGTGGAATGAGTATAATGCCACTAATCATCAGAATCTTAACCTGTGATCGACAATTATCTTCTTACCTCAATAGGAGAAGAACCTGCTTGCAAAGTAAGATGAAGTGACATTAAAATTTACGCAACACACACAAGAGGAACTAAAGAGCTTTTCTGCACTCAACAGTAGTACACAAGTAAATAGTTTTTCTGAGAAGCATATAGTTCATTTCCTTCTCTTGCACTGAAGCACTTGTTTTAGTATGAACTGAGAAAATAAACATTTTTGGGTTGTAAAGCACAATAAGTTACCAGGTTCTAATTGCAGTCCCAATCCAAAACATTATAAAGCCCGAGAGCCTCTTTTCTTTTATTCATAACTACTGCTCACAAATTCTTATGGATTTGCAGACATCAAGTTTCTCTTGTAAATGAACCTTGTGTTACTTTACTCACTATGGTATGGGACATGTGTACCATATCCCCCCCCCCCCCCCCCCCCTTACTTGAACAACTCTGTGCATGTGTGCATTTAGCACTGACTCACAGTTGCCACAACACTTCACAGAATTCACTCATGCTGCACATTAGTTATTTGACTCAACAGACTTTCCAGTTCAAGTCACATGTATTTGACATGTTTTAGCCACATGACAAGACAATGACTAACAAAAGGATACTGTCAAACTCTCATTTCGTTTATTGTCTGGAAAATAGTTATATATAAAATGCTGTCTGGGAAGTGTTAGTAACCCAGTGACAGTCAACAGGCTTTCAAGACTGGAGTTGAATTACTGCAGTTCACTATATATTTGTTTGGAATATTGATGCCTGAATAATTTGTGCGTAATAAGCAATAGAGCATTGGAAAATTTAAAGCTTTCACCTAGCCTACAAGGTGGTAATATGTCTATGTCTCTTACAATTTACTGTACATAAAAACTTCTTTTTCCTTAATTCATTGTTGCCATGCTGGCTAACACTGTGTGGAACAATTACATCCAAAGCAGTGTCAGATTACAGAGTGCAGTAGTGTGTCAAAAAGCACTCATCCAGTGTGACATGGATGCTAATGAAGCATGGGATGTCAAAAATGTAAGTGAACAACTGACTTATAAAAAACGTATCACAAAATATCGCCCCCACAACAACTGAAGATACAGTATCTGCAACCTACACAGGTCGTGATTTCAATCATGACCACTGATGAGAGACAGCTCCACGCCAGCAGAAGGCGTCACTGGCAAAATATTTCTGGTCACTAACTGGCACCACTTCCCCTCAAATAATCCAGTAGCCACCCCAGTGGTGAACAGTGAACAAAACATTTCTAAGCTAAGACATTTTATCTTTAAGTAACTATATTTAGTACGCATAAATGCCTGGCAATGAGCAAAACACATTTGAAATTATACAACAAAAATTATCAATTATTGATAATACAGTATAATGTGAATGGGCAAATAAAAAGATCCTCACAAAGTGGCAGCAGGGGAACACACACACACACAAAAGGATTTAGTTTTCACGAGCTTTCGCATGCAATGGCTACTTCTTCTGACAGAAGTGTTGAAGGGGAAGGAAGAGGGGTGAAGGAAAAGGAATGGAATGGTTTAGGGAAAGGGGTACCCAGAACCACAGGTCAGTGGAGACTTATTGGATGGGATGAGAAGCAAAGACTGATTGTTGGGGACTACACAAGATAAAATTTGGAAACTTCAGAGTTTAAAGGTGGAAGACAGGGTAATATACAAGACAGAGATTACTACTTAAACACTAAGCACAAGTCAGTAAGAGTGAAAAGGTAAGTGCATTGTATGTAACAGAGGTGGGAGGAGGGGACAGTGAAAAATAGACAAGTCGTAAAATGAAAGATGTAGAAAAGTGACATGGAGTGAAGAAAGGAGTAGATACTGTGAAACAATCCCCATCACACCCGCCTCAGATTTAGTTCTAAGTTGGCACAGTGGATAGGCCTTGAAAAACTGAACACAGATCAATCGAGAAAACAGGAAGAAGTTGTGTGGAACTATGAAAAAAATAAGCAAAATATACAAACTGAGTAGTCCATGTGCAAGATAGGCAACATCAAGGAGAGTACGAGCCCAAGAGCGCGGTGGTAATGTAATGTAACCTCAGGAGTGCCGTGGTTAGTGTTAGCAGCTGTGGAACGAGAGGTCCTTGGTTCAAGTCTACCTCAAGTGAAAATTTTAATTTTTTATTTTCAGACAATTATCGAAGTTCGGGTATCACGCATAATCAACTTCACTCTCCAAAATTCCAGGACATGTTCAGATTTGCTTGGACATATGCAGGATTTGACGGTCTACACACAGAAAAATTTGAAAACGTTAATAACATATGTTTTGACAGAGCACAAGGAAAACTGTGTGACTGTGAAACTGTTGCATTCATTTGTTGCAGTTTATGTGACAAACTCTTATGTTTTCATCACTTCTTTGGGAGTGATTATCACATCCACAAGAAAACCTAAATCGGGCAAGGTAGAAGAATCTTTTTACCCATTCGCCAAGTGTACAAGTTAGGTGGGTCGACAACATATTCCTGTCATGTGACGCACATGCCGTCACCAGTGTCGTATTGAATATATCAGACGTGTTTTCCTGTGGAGGAATCGGTTGACCTATGACCTTGCGATCAAATGTTTTCGGTTCCCATTGGAGAGGCACGTCCTTTCGTCTATTAATTGCATGGTTTTGCGATGCGGTCGCAAAACACAGACACTAAACTTATTACAGTGAACAGAGACGTCAATGAACGAACGGACAGATCATAACTTTGCGAAAATAAAGAAGGTAAACTTTTCACTCGAGAGAAGACTTGAACCAAGGATCTCTCGTTCCAAAGCTGCTCACGCTAACCACCGGACCATGGCGCTCCTGGGCTCGTACTCTCCTTGATGTTGCTTATCTTGCACATGAACTACTCAGTTTGTATATTTTGCTTATTTTTTTCATAGTTCCACACAAATTCTTCCTGTTTTCTTGATTGATCTGTATTCAGTTTTTCAACACCTATCCACTGTGCCAACTTATAACGAAATCTGAGGGGGGTGCGATGGGGAGGTTCCCTTGTGAGATGGAAAGAATTAACATAAATTAAGGCCAGGTGGGTGGCGAGAACCAAGGACATGTTGTAGTGCTAGTTTCCACCTGCGGAGTTCTGAGAAACTGGTGTCAGGGGGAAAAAATCCAGATGGTGTGTGTGGTGAAACAGGCACTGAGGTCATGACTATCATATTATACAGCATGCTCTGCAATAGGATATTGTGTGTTGCCTGTATACACCGTCTGCCTACACCCATTCATACTGACTGATAACTGGGTAGTAGTCATGCCCATGTAAAAGGCTGAACAGTGTTTACTTAAACACTGGTATATAATGTGTGTCATTTCACAGGTGGCTCTCTCTGTGATTGTAGATGTTTTGCCAGTTTTCTTTCCAATCTTTTTCGTGTCATATAGACCACTCTTATAGCGAGAAGTTCTTGTCCACTCATTGCCTCTTGTAAACCACTGTCTGTTCTCACGATTTTCGGGCAAATTTTTCTGAATTTTTTCCCTATTTTTCTTCGGTTTTTCTACCTTTCTCAAACCTCTGCCTCTCGTTTTTGCCACTCCCATCACACATTACATCCGCTCTTTTCGAAAACATGCTCTTGCACTATCAAAATTGAGGTCCCACATTCCATTTCTTGGAGTTACTCCCAAAGGCCTAGCACTGGAAGTCCCTGTTTGTGGATGCAATCCTACTCTGCAGCAGGCTCTTTTAGAGTTTCAAATACAGCAATCTCTTGCACTTACTTGAACAAATTGTGACCTATATGCCTCATCAGCCAATTTTCACTCCACCAGACTTCTCTCCTTCTACAAGATCCTGCAGTTATCTGCCCCTCATGTTTCCCTGGATGGTATCATCTGCCAAACCAAAAAGCTATCCCACCTTCTCCTGAACTACCTCAATATTGGTGTTTCTCTTCCTGCCCCTCTGCAGCTCCTTACAGCAACACCATCACCACCACTCCTCTCCAACAAAATGAGATTGGCCAACCTCTTTAATATCCCACAGCCTTCACCACTGCCTCTCAAGACCTGTAATAATTCATAATCACAAGAACCAGTCACTACAATGTTCTCATCCTATTGTCCAAAGCACTCCCCCCCCCGAATTATCTGTGTATTATCCCCAAGGGTCTCACTTCCAGCCCTAATATCACTTTGCAACCCAACCCCAAAACCTTTCCAACAGCAAACCTGACACTGAACCCTGCCTTGAACATTTCCGACCATGATCCCAACCTGATTCACCACCACTATCTCAGAATCTTCCGTTACAAGCCTTCCAAGAAATCCTCACACTCAGCATTGCTTCACAACCTCTCCTCAGGCCCCTACAACATGACCCCAACCTGTCCTCTGCAGAACTTCAGGCTCTTATGTTCCCTAAAAGATAACGACCCCATTATTATCCTTCCAGCAGACAAAGGATCTACCCCTGTGGTATTTCATCTATGTAAGTATGTTAGTGAAAGTCTATGCCAGCTCTCTGACACCTCTATATATAGCATCTGCCACAAAGGTCCCACCCTTGCAATTCAAACTGAGCTACAGTCCTCCTAAAAATCTAATACCCCACACAAGGACTTACACTTCAATCCATAGAACTTCTTACCCCACACATACCACACACCACGACTTTTTACCTCCACAATCCCAATCATCCTGGTCATCCTGTAGTTGCTGGCTTCAAAGCACACACTGAACGTATATATGCCTTAGTTGATCAACATCTGCAACCCATAGTACAAAGATTTCCCTCCTATATTGAAGATACCAACCAATTCCTCGATCATCTGAAATCTGTGCCCATCCCACTCTCACCACACACCTTGCTTGTCACCATTGACGCATCTCCCTCTATACCAACATCTGCAACGTACATGGTCTGTCTGCTGCTGAACATTTCCTCAGTCAATGCCCACCTGATTCCAAGCCTACAACGTCTTTCTTGCTTACCTTAATCAACTTTATACTTAGCGACAATTACTTCACCTTTGAGGGGCAGACATACAGACATATCAGGGTTATGGCCATGAGAACCAGGATAGCTCCTTCCTATGCCAACCTTTTCATGGGCCACTTGGAGGAAGCTTTCCTGGGGCCATAAGTCTTCAGTCGCTGATTTGGTTTAGATACATTGATGACATCTTTTCTATATGGACTCATGGTAATTTCACATGGTCCTACTCCAAATCCCATGCCACTTTACTTGATGTTGATCTTACCCTCACCGAAGATCAGCAACACACTTCCATCCACAGCAAACCCACTGACAAATATCAGTAATTACATTTTGACAGTTGCTATCCTTTCCGTGTCAAACATTCCCTCTCCTATACCACGTGGGCATTTGAGGCAAGTGTATTTGTTCAGATGCAGACACTTTACAGCAATACACCACAACTCTCACATCAGCCTTCACTGGATGTAATTATCCCAGCAGCCTAGCCCAAAAGGAGATTTCCCGGGCCAGCACATCCAATCCTGGTACTGCTGATCCCTTCAAAAAACAACTTTATCTGGCCATTCTGATTTACGTTTTCCGTGATTTCTCTAAATCGCTTCAGGCAAATGCCGGGACGGTTCCTTTGGAAGGGCATGGCCGACTTCCTTCCCCATCCTTCCTAATCCGATGAGACTGATGACCACATTGTTTGGGCTCTTCCACCAGATCAACCCAACCCAGCACAACACTTGTCACCAAGTATTATCCTGGTCTTGAATGTATCAAGCACCTACTTCGACAAGGCCATGACTTCCTAAAATCATGCCCTGAGATTTTGCCCACTACACCTACAATAGCTTTTTGTCGACCTCCCAATCCCTGCAATATCCTTTGTCAAACATTATGCTCCTTCTGCACTCATCTCCCTACCCTATGGCTCCTACCCCTGTGACCGCCACCAGTGCAAAACTTGCCCTATGCATCCTCCTACCACAATCTCTACCAGCCCTGTAACTGGTAAAACATATACTATCAAAGGGAGAACCATCTGTGAAATGACATATAATATGCCAGCCTTTTACATCGGCATGATTACCACCCAGTTATCAGTCAGGATGAACGGGCGTATGCAGAGGGTGTAGATAGGCAACACGTGATATCCTGTTGCCAAGCATGCTGTACAATATGACAGTCATGACCTCCGTGCCTGTTTCACCACACACACCTTCTGGATTCTTCCCTCAGATGTCTGTTTCTCAGAACTCTGCAGGTGGGCACTAGCAATACAACATGGCCTTGGTTCTCGTCACCCACCTGGCCTTAATTTATGTTAATTCCTTGCATCTCAGCATTTATTCACAGTAACTACTCCTCTCTTCACTCCATTTTAGTTTTATACATCTTTCATTTTCTGACTTGTCTGTTTTTCACTGTGCTCCCTCCCACCTCTGTTACATACTATGCACTTAGCTTTCACTCTTATTAATGCATGCACAAAGTTTTAGTAGTAACCTATGTCTTGCATATTACCCTGTCTTCCACCTTTAAGCTCTCAGGTTTCCAAATCTCGCCTGGTGTAATGACCAACAATCAGTCTTTCCTTCTCATCCCCCAGTAAGTCTCCATTGCCCCTAAGTTTTGGATGACTTTTCTAAACTGTACCCCTTTTGCTAAGCCTCTCCAGTCTGTTTCCTTCACCCCTCTTCTGTCCCCTTCAACTCTTCTACCAGAAGAAGGAGCCACTGGCTCCGAAATCTTGTGAAAGTTAAATCCTTTTGGGCTCCGAAAGCTTGTGAAAGTTAAATCCTTTTGAGTGTGTGTTCCCCTGCTGCTGCTTGGTGATTACATTTTTTATCTATCCATTTACAATAAATAAGTAAATAATTATAATAGTTAATTTCTGCCTTAGCCTATACTATGCAATGACAGAATGTTCCCATTTTTGATGATATCGCACTAGCTGTGTACTGCTGCAATTTTAGCCATACACTCAGATATATTTACAGCCGGATGTCTTTCTTGTCCTCTATTTTAATTGAAAACAACTGCAACAAAATCAACTAAAGGAATCCTATGAAAAACATAAGTTCGTAATCGTTAGATGACTGATGGAGTTCGCCACACTTTGCCAGGTACTGCTATAATATTGTTTATCAGTCATAAGCGCATTTGTGTCACTCATTTTCCTTGTAATTTGAATGGTGAAGTTGGAGTTGGAAGAATGGAGACACTGGGTGTTCACCACAACAAAATATTAGTATTTACCTTATGTATTTATTTTCAGAGTAACAGCAAAATAACCACTCAAAAAAGGTGACAAAAGAAGCTGATAAGGTGGGTATGAAACTGCATCCAGTGTTGTATTTTAAGAAACATCCACAGCTGTCGTCGTGGTTGAGCGGAGAGGGTTTGGTTGTGAATTATGGTGTGGTAGACCATAACAATTGTTTGTCGCTTCCAAAACGAGGTGACAGTCAAATGGGAAGGAGAAAAAAAAAAAAAATAAGGATACTGCCAGAATGATGCGAGGATATGGCATTTTACCGCAATTAACTGGAAGGAACTGGAGGAAGAAAAGTGGTGGGAGGACCGAGCCAAATGGAGAGGACTCGTCAGCACCCAGACCCGGCAGTAGCTGGAGCGGGATCCGGATATAAATAGAACTTAAATATAATGTGTGTGTGTTATGTGTGTGGATGCTATGCACCCACTGCTCAGTAACTCTTTCACGAGCAGAAAATAAGTCTGAGCTACAGTCCGACATAGAGATAGTTTAGCATCATGAATCAGCAGCATACAAAAAATGGTTCAAATGGCTCTGAGCACTATGGGACTCAACTGCTGAGGTCATTAGTCCCCTAGAACTTAGAACTAGTTAAACCTAACTAACCTAAGGACATCACAAACATCCATGCCCGAGGCAGGATTCGAACCTGCGACCGTAGCGGTCTTGCGGTTCCAGACTGCAGCGCCTTTAACCGCACGGCCACTTCGGCCGGCAGCAGCATACAGATAGTCTCTGTATGTACTAGAGCTGTCTGCCCATCTGTGCATCTTATCACATCCTGATAATTCTCATCTGAGTATTGTGGCAGGATAAAGGTTTCATTCATAAATAATACCACCACGCACTCAGTTAAGGGGGAAACCACTTTAGGAGGTTCAAAAAAATCCAATTTTTTTATTGCATAAACTGTTAGCTTAACTATCCAAGAATACGCTGTCAAAATTTCAAACCGAAATTTGAATTTGTTAAGATTTTATGAGCATAGAAGTGAAGGAAATTCTTCCAATACATGAAGATTTATCAAGGGATGTATTACTGGAGAGATGTTTAGGTGGCCACACACAAAATGCGAATGAAAGTTTTAATTCCACTATTTGGTGAATAGCTCCTAAATACTTGCACTCTGGACTAAAAGTCATTGAATTGGCATCATATTCAGCAGCGGGCTTATTCAATGAAGGAAATTCATCTCTTCTGATGGTCATGAATGAGGCAGGAATTGTAGTAGGCAAGCAAAGCTTCAATTATGTCAAACAAATGGATAACCAGCATGTGAGCTGGCAGAATAGATGTAGTTCATTGGGATCAAAGGAAGGTTGGAAAGCTCAGAAAGCACTGCTGCAAGCGCTAAACGAAGCCTATAAGGAAGATGGAGGATTACTATATGGCGCTGGAATCGCATATTAATCGGTAAGCATTTTACATTACTGTTAACTTCCTTGAATTTCTAGTTTCCGAGAATTTATTTTTCAAACGCATTTATTTTTACATGACTTTTTTCACATTTGCGTGCAGTGCAACTCAAAAAGTATAGAACTGATCATTATGAAAATTGATAGTATGTTTCTTTATAAAATTACGAATTATATGAACCAACTTGTGAGATGATATTACGATTTTAAGGGTATTTTTCTTTGCATAATTAGAGAAAAAAAATCGTGAAAATCGAAGTAAATTGTTCCAACGCCAGCAAAATTTTTAGTATTCATTATTTTTACCCGCATTGAGGTCTTAGGAAATACGTTATTAATGTGAAATCTGAATCTTTTTGATTTCAGATGACAATCAGAATGGCTACACTACACGTAATTGGAGAACTATACTCATAACATTCACCAGACTTCACAGTGTAAATTTGTTATTTTTGGTTGTATTTATTCAAGAAAATTCATAAAAACTGTTCAAAATATGAAGGAAATGACAAAAATTTGATAAAATTCTAATTAATTCTTCCCACACAAAAAATCAGTGTCAAACAGCCACCTAATGTTGTTTCCCCCTTTAATAACACCGTGCACTGACTGTGAAGCACTGCATAGAAAATTAGCACAACATCTAGTGTGGTAAATATAGTGTTATCTTGGTATCTCTTTGTCTTAAGCATAATGTAAGTTCAAAAGCGCTTCAACAAGGATACTCTTTGCTTTTACTGACAAGACATCAGCAATGGTTATACTTTAATCATAATGAGTACATACTTATCATTCTTTCAGTATTTATAGTCTTAATGACAGTTTTTCTTAAGCATGACTTATTCCAGATATTACTGCCTGCATCTCGCCCCCCCCCCCCCCCCCCGCCGCAATTCCTTAGTCTTTATTCTGAGACAACTGCTTCTCCTTCCACGTTAGAAGTAGCTCAAATCGAACTAACACTGTGCGTATTCACTGGCATTGATTTTTGCAGTTTTTTGAGCCCTCTTTTCAGCTAATTCTTGGTTTGGAATGTCAATTTATTTATAGCTTGTGAAGCCTCTCCTTGGATGTTCACGTTTTTCAATGAAAGCTGAGCTGTACTTTCATTTGTGTTCCTCTGTTTTGATGACAGTGCGAATGACAGCATTTTTAGAGAAACATTTTCAAAGTCTGTAACAATCAAAAGACGTTTTACTTTGTCATAATGTATGCAATGTAACCACTCGAGATGCTTCAGACATGAGGATCGCATTTGGTGAATTAGCTTTTCAGTTTTCAATGGGCTTTTGACATAAAAACAGAAATAATTGTTGTAGTTACTGATTTATGATGTTTAATCTGCAGTTGGGACATCTGAGTATTATTAGAACTACGCCGTGGTTAAAAAATGCAAATAAAATCAACTGGCATATACACAGATAAGCCAGAAAATTATGACCACCTGCCTAATAGTCAATATGTCCATCTTTGGCACAGGCAGCAGCAGCAACACATCATGGCGTGGAAGCAATGAGGCCTAGGTAGGGCACTGGAGGGAACTGGCACCACATCTGGACACACAAGTCATGTAATTCACGTAAATTCTGCGTAGGGGCCAATGAGCTCTGATGCGACATCTACATCCACATGGATAATCTGCAAATCACATTTAAGTGTCTAGCAGAGGGTTCACCGAACTACTTTCACAATAATTCTCTTTACTCCAATCTCATATAGTTCACGGAAAAAATCAACACCTATATCTTTCTGTGCGGGCTCTGTTTTCCCTTATTTTATTATGAGGATCGCTTCTCCCTATGTAGGTCGGCGTCATCACAATATTTTGGCTTTCAGAGGAGAAAGTTGATGACTGAAATTTCGTGAGGAGATTATGCCGTAGCGAAAAACACCTTTGTTTTAATGATATCCACAACAAATCCTGTAACATTTCAGTGACACTCTCTCCCTATTTCACAACAGTACAAAATGTGCTGCCCAACTTTGAACTTTCTCAAGGTACTCAGTCAATCCTATCTGGTAAGGCTCCCACACCATGCAGCAGTATTCTAGAAGAGGACGGACAAGTGTAGTGTAGGCAGTCTTTACAGTAAAGCTGTTACATTTTCTAAGTGTACAGCCAATAAAACACAGTCTTTGGTTTGCCTTCTCCACAACATTTTCTTTGTGTTCCTTCCAGTTTAAGTTATTCATAATTGTAATTCCTAGGTGTCTAGCTGAATTTATGGCCTTCATATTTGACTGATTTATCGTGTAACCGAAGTTTAATGAATTCCTTTTAGCACTCATGTGAATGACCTCACACTTTTCTTTATTTAGCATTAACTGCCAATTTTCACACCATTCAGATATCTTTTCTAAATCGTTTTGCAGTTTGTTTTGATCTTCTGATAACTTTATTAATCGATACACAACAGCATCATCTGCAAACAACCTAAGACGGCTGCTCAGATTGTCTCCCAAATTGTTTATATAGGTAAGGAACAGCAAAGGGCCTATAACACTACCTTGGGAAATGCCAGAAATCACTTCTGTTTTACTTGATAACTTTCCATCAATTACTATGAACTGTGCCCTCTCTAACAGAAAATCACAAATCCAGTCACATAACTGAGATATATTCCATAAGCATGCACTTTCACTACAAGACACTTGTGAGGTAGTGTCAAAAGCCTTCTGAAAATCTAAAAATACGGAATCAATTTGATATCCCTTGTCAATAGTACTCAACACTACGTGTGAGTAAAGATCTAGTTGTGTTTCACAAGAACGATGTTTCCTAAATCCTTGTTGACTGTGTGACAATAGACCATTCTCTCTGAGGTAATTCATAATGTTCAAATACAATATATGCTCCAAAATCTTACACGACATGGGCCTGTAATTTAGTGTATTACTCCTACTACCTTTCTTAAATATTGGTGTGACCTGTGCAACTTCCCAGTCTTTGGGTACAGATCTTTCATCGAACGAATGGTTGTATACAATTGTTAAATATGGACCTGTTGTATCAGCATACTCTGAAAGGAACCTAACTGGTACACAATCTGAACTGGAAGACTTGCTTTTGTCAAGTGATTTAAGTTGTTTCACTACTCCAAGGATATCTACTTCTACGTTAGTCATGTTGCCAGTTGTTCTTGATTCGAATTCTGGAATATTTACTTTGTCTTCTTTGCTGAAGGAATTTCGGAAGGCTGTGTTTACTAACTCTGCTTTGACAGCACTGTCATTGATAGTATTTCCATTGCTACTGCGCAGAGAAGGTGTCGGTTGTGTCTTCCCGAGAGCATACTTTGCATATAACCAGAAACTCTTTGGATTTTCTGCCCAGGTTTTGAGACAAAGTTTTGTTGTGGAAACTATTATAAGCATGTCGCATTGCAGTCCACGCTAAATTTCAAGCTTCTGTAAAAGATCACCAATCTTGGAGATTTTGAATCCATTTAAATTTGGCATGCTTTTTTTTTGTTGTTGTTTCTGCAACAGTGTTCTGATCTGTTTCGTGTACCAAGGAGGATCAGCACTGTCGTTTGTTAATTTAGGTGGTATAAATCTCTCAATATGTGCCAATACTATTTCTTTGAATTCAAGCCATGTCTGGACTACACTTACGTTGCTAATTTGGAAGGAGTGGAGTTGCGTCTCAGGAAGGGGTCAACTGAATTTTTTTCTTATTTTTTGAATAGGTGTATTTTTCATTTATTTTTGGAGGATTTGGGGGTTACAATATTCAGTCTCGCTACAGCAACCCTGCGTTCACTGATCCCTGTATCCATTTGGATGCTCATTATTAGCTCAATATTATTTGTTACTAAGAGATCAAGTGTTTTTCCACAACTGCTTACTACTTGCGTGGGCTCATGAACTAACTGCTCAAAATAATTTTTAGAGAATGCGTTTAGCACAATTTTGGATGGTGTTTTATGCATACCTCTGGAATAGAACATGTATTTTCGCCAACATATTGTGGATAAATTAAAGTCACCACGAACTATAACTGTATGATTTGGGTGTGTGTTTGAAATAAAACTCGAGTTTTCCTTGAACCTGTCAGCAAATGTATCATCACAGTTAGAAGGTTGGTAAAAGGATCCAATCATTATTTTATTCCGGTTGCCAAGAATGATCTCTGTCCATACAAAGTCACAGGAACTATCTATTTCAATTTTGTGACGAGCTAAACTACTAACATCAACAAACATGCAGCCACCAACAGTGTTTAGTCTATCCTTTCAGAACACTGTTAGATTCTTCGCAAAAATTATGGCTGAACTTATTTTTGGCTTTAGCCAGCTTTCAGTGCCTATAATGATTTGAGCATCAGTGCTTTCTATTAACAATGGAGCTCTGGGACTCTCCAACACAGCTATGACAATTTACAGCTGTTATACTGATGGTTAATGTATCTATGTTCTTCCTGCATTCGGCCTGCACTCTTTGTGATTGAGGCCCTTTTAGTGTTTTCCCGAGATCCTCTAACCTAAAAAATAGCCCAGTCCACACCACACATCCCCTGCTATCTGTGTAGCTGCCTCCTGCATGTAGTGGACTCTGGACTTATCCAGCGGAATCCAAAGCCCAACCACACTATGGCACAAGTCAAGGAATCTGCAACCTACACGGTTGCAGAACCGTCTGAACCTATGATTCAGATGTTCCACTCGGCTCTGTGCCAGAGGTTCACAACTGGTCCTGTCGACTATGCCGCAAATAGTGAGCACTGCTTTCATCTCGCAAGCAAGAATGATAGCCTTTACCACTTCTGTTAGCCACTTGGAACCAAAGAGAATCTCTTCTGATCCAAAGCGACACACGTCATTGGTACTAAGGTGAGACACCAACTGCTACTGGTTGCACACTGTGCTCTTCATGGCATCTGGAAGGAACCATTCCACGTCTGGAATGACTCCACCCGTTATGTACACAGAGTGCACATTGGCTTTATTCCCCTTCCTGGCCGCCATGTCCCTAAGTGGCCCCTTAACGTGCCTAACATTGGAGCTCCCAACTACCAGTAATCCCACCCTCTGTGACTGCCTGGATCTTGCAGGCTAAGAGGTTTCCTCTGAAACAGGACAGGCTGAGCGACAGTGTCAGCCACAGCCAGCATCTGGAACCTGTTTGTCAGATTAACTGGGGAGGCCTTACATGCGGCCCCCTGGGGAGTCTTTCACCGCCTGCCACGCACCGAGGTGACCTCCCACTCGACCACAGTGAAGGGCCAACCTCAGTGTGAGCAGCAACTGGGCTGGCCACCGCTGAGGACCGATCAGAGGACTCTGACATGCTGGACGTCTGTTGGATCACCACAGCCGGCCCACAATAGTGGTGTCCATCAACTGCAGCTTCAAGCTGTGTAACCAAAGCCATCACAGCCTGGAGTTGAGAGTGAAATGTCTGCAACTTGGCTTGCATCCACATATAACAATCACAATCCCCATCCACACTAAAGACTGTGGAAAACTACATTACTCAGAGAAAAGGACTATTGACACATGTTGCGGAACTCTACTGTAGACCCTGACGAAAACACAAGAACTGTGTCTAATAAATTAGATTAATATGCAGAGAATCAAAAATCAAACTACCAAAGCAGTCAGGCAGCAGTAGCCAGCTAAGACACAAGCAGCAACTGGCAAGTAACCAATTTTATAACTTTTACAAGTTCCTAACCAGGAGCAAATTTTATAATGTCATCTGTGTGCTTTAATAGTTTAGTTTCTTGTGTTTTTGCATGTTTATTTAATATCTAATAGCCACAGTTCTTGTGTTTTCGTTTGCATTGGAAAATAAACCGATTTTGTGTCATATTACAAGTTCCTAATCAGGGGTGAATTATTTAGTTTCACCAGAGTGCTTCAGTAGATAGGTTTCTGAATCTCTGTGTGTTAATCTAATTTATTAGACACAGCTCCTGCGTTTTCATCAGGGTCGAAATTACAGTTGCGCAGCTTGTGCCTATAGTCCGTTTATCTGCATAGTTTAGTTTTCCATGGTGTTTAGTATGGACAGGGACTGCAATTGTTGTGTGCAGATGTAAGCCGAGTTGGTGACACTTCACTCTCAGCTTCAGGTTTTGATGGCTTCGGTTACACAGCTTGAGTCTGCAATGGACGGGCACCAATGTAGTGAGCCAGCCATGGGGATCCAACAGACGTCCAGTACGGCCGAGTCCTCTGACCTGTTCCTCACTGGTGGACAGCCCAGTTACTCCTTGCACTGAGGTTGACCCCTCACCTATGGTTGAGTGGGAGGTCACCCCGGGGTGTAGCAGGTGGTCAAAGACTCCCCAGGCAGCCTCACGTAAGGCCTCCCCGGTTTGTCTGACGGACAGGTTCCAGGCGCTGTCTGTGGCTGACGCTGTTGCTGAGCCAGATGTTGCCTGACCTGTTTCCAAGGAAACCTCTCAGACTGCAAGATCCAGACAATCACAGACGGTGGGATTATTGATAGTTGGGAGCTCCAACATTAGGCGTTTTATGGGGCCCATTAGGGACATGGATGCGAAGAAGGGAAATAAAACCAATGTGCACTCCGTGTGCATACCGGGTAGAGTCATTCCAGATATGGAATGGGTCCTCCCAGATGCCATGAAGACCACAGAGTGCAGCCAACTGCAGGTGATTGCTCATGTCAGTACCAATGATGTGTGTCAGTTTGGATCAGAAGAGATTCTCTCTGGTTTTGAACGGCTAACAGAAGTGGTAAAGACTGCCAGTCTTGCTTGCAAGATGAAAGCAGAGCTGACCATTTGCAGCATAGTCGACAGGACCGATTGTGGACCTCTGGTACAGAGCCGAGTGGAGGGTCTGAATTAGAGGCTCCGACGGTTCTGCAACCGTGTAGGTTGCAGATTCCTTGACTTGTGCCAAAGGGTGGTTGGGTTTCGGGTTATGTTGAACAGGTCAGGTGTCCACTATACGCAGGAGGGGGCTACACGAGTAGCAAGGGTGGTGTGGCATGGACTGGGCAGTTTTTTAGGTTAGAGGGTCTTGGGAAAACACAAGAAGGGCTTCAGCCACAAAGGGTGCAGGCCGTAGATAATGGAACCGTAGGTATAACAGTTGTAAATTGTTGTAGCTGTGTTGGGAAAGTACCAGAGCTCCAAGCCCTAATAGAAAGCACTGATGTTAAAATCATTACAGGCGCTGAAATCTGGCTAAAGCCGGAGCTAAGCTCATCCAAAATTTTCGTGAAGAACGTAGCAGTGTTCTGAAAGGATAGGTTAAACATGGTTGGTGATGGTGTGTTTGTTGCTGTTAGAAGTAGTTTATCTTGTCGCGAAACTGAAGTAGATAGTTCCTGTGACTTAGTATGGGCAGAGGTCATTGTTGGCAACCGGAAAAAAATAATAATTGGATCCTTTTACCGACCTCCCAATTCAGATGATACTGATGCTGAAAGGTTGACAGCGACCTACATAGGGAGAAACAATCACCACAATAAAATAATGGAAATCAGAGCTCGTACGAAAAGATACAACTGTTTGTTCTTTCCGTGCACTATACGAGATTGGAATAATAGAGAATTGTGAAGGTGGTTCAATGAACCCTCTGCCATGCACTTAAATGTGATTTGCAGAATATCCACGTAGATGTAGATATGGATGTGAGACTAAATAATTCGCCCCTGATTAGGAATTTGTAATATGTCACAAAATTGGTTTATTTCCTGATGCAAACAAAAATGTGAGAACTGTGTCTATTAGATATTAAATTAATGTGCAGAAATCAAGAAACTAAACTATCAAAGCACACAGATAAAATCACAAAATTCGTTGCTGGTTAGGAACTTGTGAAAGTCACAAAATCGGTTATTTCCCCTGTTGCTGCTTCTGTCTCAGTTGGCTGCTGCTGCCATGTTCAATCACACCCCAGATGTGTTCACGGGGGATCAGGTCTAGCGATTTGTGGGGCCGGCACATCAACTATAACTCGCCACTTTGTTCCTGGAACCATTCCATCACACTCCTGGCCTTATAAAATGGCACGTTGCCTTGCTGAAAAATGTCACTGCCACTGGGAAACCTGATTGCCATGAAGGGTGTATGTGGTCTGCAACCAGTGTATGATACTTCTTGGCCATCGTGGTGTCTTGCATGAGCTATGCTGGACCCATGGATGCCCACTTGAATGTACCCCAGGGCATAATCGAGCTGTCACCGGTTTGTCTCTGTACCACAGTACAGGTGTCATGGAGCTGTTCCCCTGGAAGACAATGGATTTGTGCCCTCCCATCGGTGTGATGAAGGAGGTATTAGGATTCATTATAGCAGCAATGCTCTGCCAGTGTGCCAATGGTCAATTGCCTATGTCAGAGATATTTGCCAATGTTGTGGTGTTAATATTGGCACATGTATGGGTCATCAGCTGTGGAGGCCCATTGTTAGAAGTGTTCAGTGCACTGTGTTCAGACAAACTTGTATTCTGCCCAGCATTAAGGTCTGATATTAGTTGCACCACAGTTCACCACCCGTCCTGTTTTACCGTCTGCCCAGCCTATGACATCCGACATCTGTAATGAGGGGTGACCGCTCAACCCCACAACGTCTGGACATGGTTTCAGCTTCGTTTCACCACATGTTGAAGACATTCACTGCAGCAATCCTCTAACATCCCCATGCTGAGCCTCCCAGCCATCACAATCTGTCCATGGTCAAACTCAGATAGATTGCACGGCTTCCCCATTCTACAGATGGACAACACACTCACCAATATTACTTGCACCGTGCTTGTGTCTGACCAGCAGTTATTCCTCACCAGGTGATGCAGCTGCCATGTGGATGGCTTTATATCAATAATAGGTCAGTGGTCATAATCTTCTAGCTGATCAGTGTACTTTGGTATTCTGGCCCTCATTCGAAGTGTCTTTCAGACACAACATGCGCTCATTTCAGCGCCTGGCTTCATATCAGCTCGTGAAACATATTCTTCCTGCTTGTAGTATAACTGAAACTTGCCAACAATGTAGAATATGTAGCTGCGTAAGCTTCTGCGTCCAGAGTCGGCTGACATAAAAGTTTTTTGGGTATGGTACTGCATTATAATGTATAACACTATTGCTGGAGAAAACAAACATTTCGCTCACAGTTACAGTGACCTTCTTCTGGGTCTACTGGTGCCCTTTAGCTATGCAGTGTCACTTATATTTTGTCATTGCTGTTCACTGTGAATGACGTAACGTCATAATTTAAATGGATAGTCGATTACATGGGTCTCTTAAGGAAGAGGGAGAGGAACTTTATTTTAATAGGTTACTGTGATGGAGGGAGCACGTATCTTCTGTTGTCTGTTGGCTTTTGTATTATGTGCCATGACTGGTGGTCAACAACGAATGAAAAGTTGGCTCCTGTTCACATGAGCGCTATATTCTTCGAGGGCAACACAACAAATCTGTAGTGGCAGAAGATTGGCAAGAGTGCATAAAATTCAATGAAGTCTGTGTGCTGGCCAAGGAACAGGGTATGATTTGTCACATCTTGGCTGGCAACCATCATAGCCTGACAAGCCACACAATCAACACGAGGCGTGAGCACTACCAGTGCATAACTGCAACCATGCAGTGGTGTCCAGCAGTTGGTAAACAGGAGCTATTTGTCACTTTCTCATTTGCCACTGACCACCAATCGCCACACATAATACAAGAGCCAATAGACAACATAGGGTATGCACTACCTCACCCGCAGTAACCAATTAAAATAGAGTTCCCTTTACTTCTTCCTTAAGAGACAAATGTAATCAACTAGCCTTTTAAAGTATGACATTGTAAACAGCAATGACAAAATATATAACCCAAAGGCATCAGAAGATCCTGAAGACACTGTAACCATGACCAAAACACTGGTTTTCTCCAGTTAAAGTTTTATACATTATGACATGGTACCATACCCAGAAAACTTGGCAGTGGTGTGACTGAAAAGTTATTTCCTGCATTACATACAAATGTGTTGACAAATTCGCTTCATATTTTTCTTGTCAGTTTGATTGAATGATCTGAGTTATTTCCTTTAAAGGTGCAACATCAGCATATCATTTTATGCTTTTGAGTCCAGGGAGGTCATTCCACGTGGAAATTGCAACTAATTTCATCTTTTTCATTGCAGTTTATCATCTCTAACCACTACTGGAACAATAATGAAGAGGCAGTCACAGCAGCACTTCAATGGCCCTGCGGTACTGTCTTTGCTTCTGAAGCTAGTCCTGCCTTGGGTCACAGTTCCTGCCTCACTGAAGGCCAGATTTGTTAGCCGATTCGTGATAGAGGTACAGGCAGTCAGATAAACAATCAATAAATAAATTTTAACTATGACATGCCAAATTTGCAAACTGTTTTAGTTTGATGTAGGACAACAAATAAATACAGACCATTTCGAAGTCCAGAATGAGTAATATCTTATTCATTCATGCTGTTATAGGCTCGCTCATGTTACAGTACTTTCTGTTTTATTAAAATAGTCTTTCATTGTAAGGTTACCATGGTAAGCTGAATTACAGTTCTTTGTTGTTGGCAACAAACATCAGCTGTGATAGACACGACCCTGGGGAGGGTTACTGAGCCACCAACTGAAAAATATTATGTTCACACAGCCCTTTGCCCGAGGAGATATCTTTTCTTATGGCTCTGCCATCAATTTCCTATTAACTACTTAACATAAAGACGTCACAACTCGACACCAGTAACAATACTGCATAGGAATTCTCAATGAGCAAAATGATGACATTCAAGCTAAAATGCAATAACAGTCACCCCTTTGATTTTGTTGCTTTCAGTTAGAGCCTGTTGTCCTCCTACACCCGACATCTGAGCCTTGTCTACTGAATGCAAATGGTGTACTACAGTTAAATGGTCACAGTTTACCACATTTGTGACTTCCTGAATGAAGAAAATGACTCATGACAGAACAAATGTCGTTTCTTGAAACAGTAAAATCCTTTTCTAGCATGATTTGCCCAAAAGCACTCACTCCATACACAGTTTAAGTGTTCCAAGTTGCCTTGCTGCCATCATACTTCTATTAAGCCCAGGCCAAGCAATATGTTTCAAATGTTAGACTTTTTCCACTTGTGACTCCATTTTACAATTCTTGAGCAAAGTTCATAAGTTTTGAGCCTGCAAACTCCAATATGAAACTGAAAGATAAAAGAACTTCAAATTAGAAAATGACAGTGATAAACACAATCATAGTACCACATTTAACTGGTTGTATGACGTCTGACGAAGGTGGCAAGTGGCATGCAGCCGGTAGCCGGGGACCCCTATAGGGTAAGGAAACTACCAAGCGTAAACTTGGTCTTGACATAGTCACGACATGTGTGGTGGAATTGTTGTGATTTCCAGTATTACAGGTGGGTTAGAAAGTAAAGGGAATTATTTTTTAGCTCCATCTCACTGACTATTTTTGCAGACAACTGAAAAGTAATTTAAAAAAGAATAATAATAATAATGGAATGGATTGCACATCCTCTCACAACTTTGTGGCTACATTGCATGACGTTTACAGCTACATCACTGGCAGTTATAACCTTGCAGCTTCTTAAGGAAAGGACAAAACTTTCTTCACACACTTCCACATTCTGGAGTATTGCCAGATCATGCATATCACCGGGCTTAGAATTCTAAGAGGTAATTGACTTTACTGACCACTTTCAGTGAACGACTCGGACTTCGCCTCTGTGGTGGCTGGTCGGCAACTTTTTTTTTATCTATGACTGTACACAGCTCCAGGTGGATGACCGTTGTAAAGTTACAGAAGTAGTGAGAAACCAATGGACAGTTTGTTCATTACAATCAATACAGCAGTCAAAGGAAGGCAAAGGATCCCAGGTAGGAATACAGCATCCGTGGCCCATGGACACAAGTCTGTGGTAGACAGACAGACACAACAAACAACACACACACACACACACACACACACACACACACACACACAACATGTGACAGATTGTCCACAAGTCAGGTGAAAATGCGAACTGTGGGCCGCCAAATATAAGCCCTGAAGTCAGCCAGCAGATGGCACCAGCTGAAAGGCACAAGTTAAGATCCTGGCAGCATCAAGATTACACGCAGCCCATAAGCCTACAGCTAGTGAAGGCTATGTCTAGTCGTAGCAGGCTGGGTGACTGGTATCAGGTTGATAACTGCCATGGAGTACCTCTTGGTGCTGACTGCAGATGATAGCAGACATTGCATAGGAGGGTTGGGCTGTGTTTATGGTCATTCAAACCCACCCTGTTGTGACATGATATTTCAGACCAAACAGACTGTGGATTGGTGCTGTCCAGGCTTAGTAGTTGCGTAATCCATATCATCACTGTGACAGTCTGGACCCTGTACAGTACTGTGTCAACAGTTTTCAGTCCCTAAGAAGGAATGGGGGCAGGACATGTGGTAACTAGTCTCACTCTACGGCCAGGACACTTCTGTCAAGTTAGTGCGGCCTCTTTACAGCTTCTTGAATCAACACGGAAACAGCTTTCCATTTGCTTGGCCACAAGTTACACATGCCAAGATGAAAGGCATTGGAATAAAAGTTTTTTAAGTGTTTGTGTAGTGTGTATCTGAAGTGGGAAGTGAGCACTAGCCCATATTTACTCAGTGACTGTGGGAAATTGCCTACAACACACATCCAGGCTGGTCATCTAACAAATCTAACCACCCCTCATCATTAGTCCACAATGTGGATACGATTGGCGGCAGACTTGCCTGTCTGGATCCTGGAAGTGGCATGTTAACTTGCTCGACTATAAGGGCATGTTCGTGTTTCAAAAAAATTAAGAAATATTATTTTGATGAAACGCTCACGTGAAAACTCACATTCTCCACTTTCTACATTAACCACCCCTCATCATTAGTCCACAATGTGGATACGATTGGGGACAGACTTGCCTGTCTGGATCCTGGAAGTGGCGTGTTAACTTGCTCGGCTATACGGGCATGTTTGAGTTTCAAAAAAAATTAAGAAATATTATTTTGATGAAATGCTCACGTGAAAACTCACTTTCTCCACTTTCTACATTAATTGCGATAAGGGCTCAACATTGTTAGGAATGCTGAACAGCAACTGTATGTCTTAACAGTGTGTTCCAAACATACAATCATAGATTAAGCACAGCAGCAGGCCTAACCTCAGTTTCACCAGATGACATGCTGTCATTTATTATGAACTGTGGCCTTTCTGACAGTAAATCAGGAATCCAGTCACACAGTGCAGATGATACTCTATAGGCATGTAATTTGATTGGAAACCACTTATGAAGAATGACATCAAAATCCTTTAGGATATCTAGAAATATGATAAGTTTTCTACTATTCCCTCAATCCTCTGAGTCCCGTACAGATATAAAAAAATATAGCTTTAAAATTTTTTTACACAATTATCTATATTATCATAGTAAACAATGAATAAAAGAAGAAACTGGTAAAAGGTAGACACATTTATTTTAAGGAGGTGGTCTCACTTTGGAACCACTAGGACATACAGTTTTCAACCACCCATCATTTCATGTGACATACTTGAAAGCAAATTAGCATTTTTCCTAGAAATAATACCACACCTCAAAACCTCCATGAACTCATAATTCCCAAAACAAATTATAACCCCAAATAACAAGGAAAAAGTGAGTCAAAAAAATAAATAAATAGAAAACAACAACCTGCATATTGCCTCATCGGTTTCATTTGGACTGCTCAGAGAAGCAATACTAGAAACTCAAATTTACGTTACAATAAATTTAGACATACCTAATTTCACTCTCAATGGATTCCTCAATATGACAATAATTGCAATTACACATTAATACAGTGGACATGTCAATTCACAACAAGCCCTGGACCTCTACAGAAGTGTCAGCTTGACACTCTTGGACTCAACAGCAGAGCAGTGGTGTGTGGTGTAGTATGTGGTGTGCGAAGGGATGTTCACTGACAGATTGTTTGTTTTGTTTTGCTTTAGGGCGCAAAAAACGACTGGGGTCATATGCAACCAAGTCAGAACTAGAGAACACGAACACAGAGTAGTTCAACGACTATATATCAGTCCCAATTGACAGAAGAGAAGATAGGTAAAAACAGGCACGTGGAAAAAGGGCTAAAAAAAAAGACACCATACAGAAACAGAGGTCCAAAACTAAAAATTAAATGGCCTTCGCCATATTGCTTCAACGGATAAAAAGTAAAACGCGGTCGACAGCCCATGCCTCATTCGCTAAAATGGCTGATAAGTCAGACGGCAAACCCAAGCTGGAATGTAAATGGTTAAAAAAAGGGCAGGAATTGGTGGACAGTTAAAATTTTGGCGTGATATGTACATAGTGGTGGGGTAGCGCCACTTAGCAAATGACGATGGGTAAAAAGGCAGGGCCCAATATGCAGCCGAATTAAAATAATCTCCTCCTGGTGGGAGGGCCAAGAGGAGGTTGTCCAAGGTGCTGGGAGAGGCTTAATAAGCCAAATTCCCGTGAAGGGAGGAGCATTGGTGATGTCAAAGGACACCACCACCTGACAGACGGCAATGCAGTGATCGTCGGAGGGAATATAGGTACTCGCGGGCTGAGGCATGACGACTGCAGCCTTGGCAGCAGCGTCAGCAGCCTCATTTCCTGGCAGCCTGACATGACCAGGAACACACAGAAACATGACACTGGCTCCACCAAGAGTGAGCAAGTGACAGTTTTCCACTGCACTAAGGGATGGGCAGTGTACAGTGCATATAGACTTTGAAGGGCACTGAGTGAATCTGAGCAAAGGGCACAACTGAAAAGCCTGTGTCGCCGGATGTACTACGTGGTCTGATGCGCAGGACAAAGAGCTCGGCTGTAAATAGTGAGGAGTGTGCCGGAAGCCGATATCGAAAGACAGGGGTGCCAATGACGAATGCACACACGACCCCATGATCAGTCCAAGAGCCATCAGTGTATACTATTGCAAAGTTCCATGTAAAGGTCGTGAAACTGAAGGCGATAGACCAAGGCTGGAGTAATGTCCTTAGGAAGTGAATGAAGGCTAAGGTTAACATTGGCCGCTTCACGAAGCCCAGGTGGTGAAGGGTTCACACCCACCACGAAAGTCACAGGTACTGTGAATTTAAGTCGCAGTAAGAAGTGCCAAAAGCGCACTCCAGGAGGGAACAGAGAAGAGGGACGAGCCCCATACTCATGACCAAAGGAATCATCAAGCAAGGAGCCATAGGATGGGTGGCCACGCATGGCAGACAAACAGTATGCATACCTGCTGAGGAGAAAGTCACGGTAGTAGGTCAGTGGTAATTCAGCAGCTACAGCATACAGACTCTCAACCAGCTAGTATAAAAGGCACCCTGGCCAAACAGATGCACAGTGGTAGTGTTGAGACAGCATACGAGGGATGGGCGTGCAGACGCATAAACAAAGAACCCATAGTTAAGTTTCTAACGGACAAGGTACTGGTACAAATGGAGGACGGTGGTTTGATTGGCACCCCAGGAAGTACCATTGAGGACACGTAGGACATTAAGGGGCTGCATACAGTGGGCTGCCAGGTAAGATACATGGAAGGACCAAGAGAGTTTCATATCGAGCATGATCCCCAGGAATTCCGTAGTTTCAATGAATGGAAGGGCAACAGGCCCAAGATGGAGAGATGGTGGGAGAAACCATTTGCACTGCTAGAAATTCATACAGATGGTTTTGTCAGTGGAAGTGTGAAAGCCATTGTCGATGCTCCAGGACTAAAGATGATCAAGACAGTGCTGAAGACGCCACTCAGTGAGACATGTCCATGGAGAACTGCAATAGATGGCAAAATTGTCAACAAAAAGGGAGCTGGAGATGCCTGGTGGGAAACAGGCCACGATAGGGTTAATGGCGATAGCAAAGAGGACGACGCTCAGGACGGAACCGTGAGGCACACCATTTTCCTGGATAAAGGTGTCCAACAAGGCAGAACCCACATGCACCTAGAAAACTCGGTCTTGTAAAAATGACCGAAAAAAACAGGGCATGCGCCCACAGAAACCCCACGTATAAAGAGTATGGGGAATACCAGTTCTCCAGCAGGTGTCGTAGGCCTCCAAATCGAAAAACACGGCCACAGTCTGGGAATTCCGCAGAAAACCATTCATGACATGGGTGGAGAAAGTAATGATATGGTCAACAGCAGAACGCCGCACTGGAAATCCACACTGTGCATTTGTTAGTAAATGGTGAGCCTTGAGCCACCATACCAGCCGGGCATGAATCATATGTTTCAACACCTTGCAAACACAGCTGGTAAGAGATGGGGTGATAGTTAGAAGGAATGTTTTTGTTCTTACCGGGCTTGGGTATGGGTATGATGGTGGCTTCACGCCAGCATCCAGGAAATGTGCCTTCTGCCCAGAAGCAGTTGTACATGTTAAGCAGAAAGTGCTTGCCCACAAGAGAAAGGTGCTGCAACATCTGAATGTGGATGACGTCTGGCCCTAGGGTGGAGGACTGGGATGAACTGAGAGCATGATCTAGCCTCCCATAGTAAAGGCGGCATTGTAGTACTCACGATTTGGAGAAGAGAAGGGTATCGCTCGAGCCTCCTGTGCTCGTTTCTCATGGAGGAACAGCAGGGTAATAGTGGGAAGAGCTCAAAACTTTCGCAAAATGGTGGCCCAAGGTGTTGGAGGTAGCAATAGGGTCCACAATGACATTATCAGCTACTGTCAGGCTGGAAATTGGGGAATGGATCTTGGTTCCAGAGAGCTGTCGGAGGTTGGCCCACACAACAGAGGAAAGTGTGAAACTGTTAAAAGAACTAGTGAATGAAATCCAGCTACCTCTTTTGCTATCCCAAAGAACGCAACGTCACTTCGCATGCATCTGTTTATAATGAATGCAATTTGCCTGCGTAGGGTAGCGGTTAAAAATGCGGAGAGCATGTCTCCATGCGCGAACTGTGTGGTAAAGAGGAAGTGTGGGGGAGGTTACATTCTGCAGCAGCAACGATAACGTTTGTGAGATATTCTACTTGGTCATCACAACTGGGGAAATTTCATTCTTCGAAGGTCGTCAGGGAGGAGTAAAGCTGCCAGTCAGCCTTAGGAAGCTGCCATTTAAGTGTGTACGCAGATGGGGCAGGAGTCAGCAAACGGATAGCACATGGGAATGGTTGCTTGAGTAGGTGTCAGAAAGAACAGACCACACAAGATGCGGGGCAAGCTGGGCAGTGCAGAAGGATGGGTACAAATGGGAATAGGTGTGCAACAAGTCAGAAAGGGAAGTGGGTGCTCCAGTGTTACGGCAGAAGAAGTTAAGACGGTCAGCCAAGATGGCACCTCTCCGACAGGTCCTGGGAGAACCCCAAAGGGGATGATGTGCATTAAAGTCACCTAGTAGCAAAAAGGTGGGAGGTAGCTGCCCAATAAGATGAAGGAAGTCTGCCCTGGTGACAGCGAAGGATGGGGGGTTGTGTATGGTACAGAGGGAAAAAGGCAGGTGTGGGAGGAAAAGGCAAACTGCAACAGCTTGAAGATTGGTAATCAGGGAGATGGGTTGACTATGAATGTCATCCCGTATGAGTAGCATGATGCCCCCATGAGATGGCATGCTGACCTCAGGGGGAAGATCAAAACGAATTGGTAAGAAATGTGAAAGCTCAAAGCGGTTGTAAGAGCACAATTTCGTTTCCTGAAGGCAGAGTACAAGGGGATGTTGTGACGCTAAAAGCAGCCGTAAATCCTCTTTGTGGGACCGAAGGCTGTGAACATTCCATTGGAAGAGAGTCAAGATGATGAAGAAATGTAGGGGTGTCACCTCGGCGGCTGCCGAGCGACAGCTGAGAAAGAGGCACTACTACAGGGCACAGAAGCAGGAGGATCCTGCTCCATGGGGTCCACAAAGCATAAGCTTGCTTGTGCAGCCAGTCTGTGGAATCCAACGCACCGGTGACACGGAGGCTGGCCAGGCTAAGGTACCATGTGGCGACACCATCAAAGAGGATCTTTGAGGTGGCGAAGGAAAGGGTGTTTGCCTTTGGTGGACTTCTTCGAGTCTTTCCGGTTACATGAAGACTCGGCCGTTGTTTGGCTGGAGAGATGCACGAAGTCTTCAAGGGAGTACTCCTTCTGTCCTTTACGGCCTACCGGTTGTGTAGCTGGTAGCTTCGCCCCTTGAGGCAAGAGTTTGACAGCTTGTTGCACAGCTGGGTGGCAATGCTCCCTTGACACTGGATGATTTCACAACTTCAGAGCTGAACTGGAGGGTGCACGTATGCATGACCATGTCATTCATGGAGCGAGGGGTAACAAGAACAGAACTGTAGGTACCAGACAGTAGAATACAGGATTTGCGACTAGCCAGTAACTTGCAAGTGACTGGATAAGGCACCTTTTCCTTTACCCAGATCTCTTGAACAGCTCGCTCATCAAGATACTCTGGACAATCCCGAGACGAGGCGGCATGGTTGCCATTGTAATTGATACAGTGGGGGGAAGGAGGTGGACAGTCACCCTCGTGCGCATCCCAACCACAGGTGACACATGTGGCTGGGTGCCGACAAGACCTTGTAGTGTGGTTGAAACAATGACAGTAGCAGCACATGGGGTTCAGAATGTATGGCCAGACGGTGATAATTTCATTGCCTGCTTTGAGCTAGGACGGAAGCACCACTCTATCAAAGGTGAGAAAGAGAGTGCGGGTGGGCACTCAGGAGGAATCTACCTTTTTCATTACTTGATGGACAGCAACGGTACCCTAATCAGAGAGGTAAGATTGGATTTTGGCCTCGGTTAGACCATCGAGCAGCCTGGTGTCAATTACACCACAGGAAGAATTCAAAGTTCTATGGGCCTCAACGCAAACAGGGTAATTGTGGAGAAGCGAGACAGCAAACAGTTGTTGCGCTTGAGAATCAGAAGTGGTCTCCAAAAGCAAAGTGCCATTCCGCAAACGAGAGCAGGATTTCACAGGGCCAGCAATTGCATCTACACCTTTCTGAATAATAAACAGACTTACTGTGGCAAATGACTGACAGTCTTCAGTACGTGAGACCACGAGGAACTGTGGTGAAGTGGGGAGGGTCTTTGAATCATAGCCTCATTAAGTTTGTTTTGTAGATGTTGAGTGGGAAGATGATTGGCTCATCGTGAGGAAATCCCCCACGATTGCCAGTGTCTCTGATGGCATGCTCCTTCCAACTGGGAGCCCCCTTCACAAGGGGGCGCACCCGCCTTAGGTGGTTGTTCAAACCTCAGGTCACAACTCCTGAACACCTGACAGAGGGACCAATTGGCAATTTGGGAAACTTACAGCTCAGGCAATCGCCCCTCCCTGGGCCTGGCCTGTACCAGGGGATATGTGCGAACCCTATCTGTCGACCCGGGGCTGGGAATTACATGTTACCCAGTCACCTGTTATGTGTCAAACGCATGGGCCAGCCTTCAGGAGCGCACAGAGAGGAAGAAGAAAAATAGAGGATCCTCAAATGCCGAAACGTGGAGGAATGAGAGGAGAAGGGCAAAAAATAAAGGAAAAGGGAGCGAAAAACAAAGGTGAGACTGTTCGCTCGTCAGCGACAGTATGCAGAACATTCCCAATAATACGCCAGACATGTTTCCCAAGGGAGGGGAAAAAGAATAGCAAGAGGATAGACATGCAGCATGGAAGGGGAAAAATGCTGCAAAGGGTGGGGGCCCGTGGTAGCCAAGCACGAAGCCACCAAAGAGTGGCAAGCCCCCTGGAGGGTCACTGACAGATGTTGACAATTTTAAAGTAAAATGAGGACCCTGATCCCAATGTGATTTAATTCTATTTTATGTTATAAACACCACAATTATTACTGCTAAGATATTTTAGTGCTTCAACTTCATAAGCTACATTTTACAACCTGATGACGAGAGCACTGTATCTCAAAACACATTGTTTAGCTGCATGTAGGACAGAAATATGGTTGAATGCTGCCAATTATTACTGAAAAAACTTAAAGATCATAATCTCACATCCATAAACAATAATATTAAATTGCTGGTGCCAGGCGAGGCACTGAGATTTGTGTATAAATCTAAAAATCTAAGAAGTAAATTGCTAAAAATAGTCACAAACACAGACTTTAATAAAGGATGCATGAAAAACAGTTTTGTTCCAAATTACATTAAGTTAAAACTGTGTGATACCTGGTCATAAGCAGGTCAGCTAGGTTTTGAAAAAGCAAGAAAGATTTGGGTACATGCTGAAATTAAATTCTGTCTAAAAAGAAAGACTTGGCTAAAAGACAAACAGTTCAGGTGCAGAGTGGAATTAAGAACGTAGAGTATTACCTCGGACTGTATGGGAAGATTTGAGAGATGAACTTCATACAGAAGGAGTTTATAAAGAAAGAAGACAACAAGATGATAAAACTGCACAGACTTGGCATTAATAGCAATGAAGTTATGAAGCAGCAATAACAGAGTTCGTTGCCTTTCAATTTTTACCTGCAGATGATTAACAAAACTGACATTACATTTGGTAATGAGGACTAGAAATGTTAAATGAAATTGCCAAATTAAATAATAATGAAATCAGTCATGGTGGTTGTAAGTTGCTAAACATAGTAAAAACAGAATTGCACAAGTGAAACAATAATAATAATCATAACACTAAAGCTGACCACTTAATCATCGACTCCAGAAGTGAAATGCTTAGTGAAGAGAAGGCCATCACCACGGGAGGAGAGAAGTGGAATATTTTCATAATACTACAGGAGGAACAGTACATTGCAAAAACTTAAGCATTTTTTACCAAAAGTATCACTTAAGTACCAAAGCACTTAACAGCAGACTTCCAAGCTAAACTAAAACATATACTTAAATGCACTCGTTTCCTGCTAACAGACGCAGAAAAAAGAAAATGCCTTATTATGACCCACTTGTGCCCGAATTAAGATTACAGCTCAAGATACATGAGAAACACCATCCAATTCGTCCAATAGTAAACTAGGGTAACCCAGGGAGCTACCAACCATTTCAGTGACCATTGGACACCATCGGAACCACTGCCAGCTGGTCACCCTTATGACTCATCTGCTTTTCCACTTCTGCTACCGCAGTGTTTGACAGTCAGAGAGAGACACTGCAACAAAATCTGTCGTGCAGTATGTCTGTGCAGGTGCTCCTCTACCACTATCTGTGTATGGCTCCACTATGGTCATCTATGTATGTGGCTGTCACAAGGCCCTCAGTCTTCTTCGTCTTAACTCACAGTATTATGCATGGACCATTCTTTCATAAAAAACAATTTGCTGTTATATTGAACTATTCTTGTGGCTTATTATTTTGGACTGTGTGCTACATTTGTGACACTTGTATTGAACTTTTAACTGTAAAGTATATCAGTTGACTGACTTGCCATATTATTATTTACATTGTAAGTTATAACATACAAGGTGTGATTAAAAAATAAAGGGAATTTTTTGTTTTTCTTGAAGAATCTTTATTTATCATCAACATCAACTTTGGCCTCTTCAAAGTAATACTCCTCAGATATAATACACTTGCGCCAGCACTTTTTCCAATCTTGGAAGTACTCCTGAAACTCACTTTTTGTTATCGTGTTCAGTTCCTTCAGTGATTCTGGTATTTATCTCATCAATGATGGCAAAACTGCATCCTTTCCATGGTTTTCTTCAGCGTGAGGAAAAGACAGAAGCTGCATGGGGGCCATGTCCAGCAAATATGGTGGCTGAGACAACATAACAATTTTGTTTTTTGCCAAAAAATCATGAACAAACATTGAGGTATGAGAGGGAGCATTATCGTGATGCAATTTCCACATGTTCTTTTGCCCCAATTCTGGTAATTTTCTTTGGACTGCTTGATGCTTGGCGCATAACTTCCACGTAGTACTCTATTGATTGAACGATCATAAGGCAGAAACTCATGATGCATTATCCCATTGTAATTGAAGAAAACAGTGAGAAGAACCTTCACATGGGATTGAATTTGTTGAATGTTTTTGTCTTGGCCCTTCTGTCAGTTTACGTTGGGGCAATTGGGCCTTGGTTTTGATGTCATGCCCATATACCCATGTTTTGTCACCTGTTATAACTTTCTTCAGAAGTTCTGGATCACTGCCAACTTTACTCAGCAATTCCTGAGCGATGTCTGCACAACACCATTTCTGGTCAGAATTCAACAGTTTCACAACACACTTCATTGTCCTCAATGTCTCCTCAGTTCTCTTTAAAATATTTATACCATTTGTAAGCTTTTGTCTTCCTCGTGATATATTTGGCAAAAGCCACTGCCAACATTTCGAATGCTGCACTGCACTTTACTCAATTTTTCAAGCAAAATTTAATGCAAATTGTTTAATCCACATTTTTCTAAAGTAAAAATTTGCCGGACACTTGAAAACAAGTATAACATTTTCGACTGTCAACAAAACAGTGGAAAATGCAAACATACATCAGGAACAAGTATACTAATAAGATAAAAAGAATTAAAATTTGGATGTATACTGCCCACAACATTAAAAAACTCCCATTACTTTTTGATCATACTTGGCAATGACAGTGCTCGAACATAGTGTTACACTGTGTTAACAGCACATCAGCTGCCATCATGCTTGTCCACAGATGTCAATTTTCAACAATTCTTGCAACAGCAGTTGGAAGGACAAAAGACCCAGGAGGCTCTCTTGGCCCAATTACTTACAACTCAACTCAGATAGTTACACATCTGCCACCATTCCTGCCTACAAAGAAACAGATGGCGACTAGGATGTGTACGAGAAGTCCCTCCAGCAACATTTCACTGCATTTAATGTACTGGACCCTGCAACTGTTAAAGTACTCTTTTTGTCTTGGATTCCAACCCAAACATATCGGCCGTTTGCAAGCTTGCTAACACCTCCCCCACCCCCTCAAACCCCCTTCATAGAACAGACCCGGCTTGATTTTGATGAGATACGCTCTCCCCATTTCCATTGGTGCTGTCATGTTACATTGTCACAAGTCCAATTTCATCAATATCAAAAACAGCTCAACCAGCCATACCGCGCATGGGTGGCAGAACTACAGGCATTCAGTAGAAAGTACTATTTCATTACTCTCAATGCTAAGGAATCACATGTGGAGGTTATGATTTAGGAAGCTATAATTTGTGTGGTCCCAGACTTGGAAGTACATCAAAAAGGTTGCTCAAAGTCAAAGCTGGCTGTCATTTAGAATCTTGGGAAGACGTGGCAGCCGTTACTTCCAACCTGGATAATTTGTACAGCTTAGCAGACAAGGAGGAAGTAATTGCTACAGAATGTAAACAAACCTCGCTCTGACTCCGCTTCACAATCAAGTGACGAATTCTCGGTCCCTCGACAGGTACACACTTCCGCTGTGTGTAGATTGTTTCCACGAGAATTCCCAGGATAACTGGCCAGATAGGTGGGCACAATGCATCAATTTCAACAAAGACGGACATCTCACTCCAGTATGTCGAGCCTCTGCATTTCGGCGCTCCCCTCAGCAGGATCAAATGGATATTGATGTAATCACTTCAGGCTGTCAAAACACAATGGTGGCACCCATGAAATTGTTCATTACACTTGCAATGTGCAACACAGACATTCAACTACAGACAGACACTGGAGCTTCAGCTTCCCTGTTGAACATTCCTACATACCTCTAGATCAGTGCACCGTCGTTAGAACCAACTGCTCGCCGCGTAGCGATTTAATACAAGCATCAGATCCTGCTGAATTAAATGCATTTTGCTGTCAAGAGAGCAATATATGAAGCCTTCAATGACTACTGTAGCCAACTATCATCAAATTACCTTTCACAAAACCCACAGAAGTTCTGGTCATACATAAAGGCTGTTAGTGGTACCAAACTTACTGTCCAGTCACTCATGGAGTAAACTGGAACTGAAGTTGAGAGTAGCAAAACAAAAGCAGAAATGCTTAATTCTGTTTTCGAATGTTCCTTTATATAGGAAAACCCAGGAGTATTATCCCAACTTAATTCTTGTACCACTGAAAATATGAGTGAAACAGATATTAATGTCAGTGGTGTTGAGAAACAGCTGAAATCATTAAAATTGAACAAAGCTCCACACCCCAATGGAATCTGTCAGATGCTGTACTGAATTTATAGCTAAGTTAGCACCTTTTCTAACTATAATCTAATGTAGATCCCTTGAACAAAAAACCATGCCCAGTTCTTCAAAACGGCACAGGTCACTCTCGTCTACAAGAAGGTTAGCAGAAGTGATACACCCAAGTACCATCCAATATCCTTGACATCGATTTGTTGTAGAATCTTAGAACACATTCTGAGCTCAATCATAAAGAGGTCACCTTGAACAGAATGACCTCCTCCATGCCAAACAGCATGGATTTCGAAAACATAGATCACGTGAAAACCACTCCCACTTTTCTCACATGACACGCTGAAAGCCATGTATCAATGCAGCGAAGTAGATACAGTTTTTCTCAATTTGAGAATGTGACTGAACTGACGAATTCTTGGTAGAGGATGTAGTATGTTATTTTGGATGGAAAGTCATCAACAGATATAGAAATAACTTTAGGCATACCCAGGGAAGTGTAGTAATGAACTTATGGACAAAATTAATATTAACCTCTGACTTTTGGCAGATGATGCAGTTATCTACAACGAAGTACAGTCTGAATGAAGCTGTACAAATATTCAGTCAGACTTTGATAGATTTAAAAGTGGTGCAATTATTTGCAGCTTGCTTTAAATGTCCAAAAATGTAAAATTGTGTACTTAAAATAAATAGTATCCTATGAATACAATATTAGTGAGTCACAGTTGGAATCTATAAACTCATACAAATACTTGAGTGTAACACTTGATAGGAACACGAAGTGGAATGATCACATAGGCTAAAATAAATAAATAAATAAAAATAAAAAAATAAAAAATAAAAAAAACTCTGCCCAAACTGGCCATGTAGGCCCAACAGTTCCAACCAGCTCCCGTGTCATCCTCAGCACCCAGGTGTCACTGGATGCGAATATGAAGGGGCATGTGTTCAGCACATCACTTTCCTGGCCGCATGTCAGTTTATGAGACCAGAGCCGCTACTTCTCGATCAAGTAGCTCCTTCGTTTGCCTCACAAGGGCTGAGTCCACCCCGCTTGCCAACGGCACTCGGCAGACTGGATTATCATCCATCCAAGTGGTAGTCAAGCGTGACAGCACTTAACTTTGGTGATCTGACGTCACCCGGTGTTACCACTGCAGCAAGGCCATTGGATTCACAGAGGCTAGTCATAGGCAATGCAAGCAGCAGATTTTGATTTATTGGTAGAATACTAGTGAAAGAGCAATCAGTCTACAAACTAGACTGCTCACAAATCACTTGTGACCCATCCTAGAATATTGCTCAAGTGTGGGGGACATGTACCAAATAGAACTGGCAGGGGATAGTGATTGTATACAGAGATGGTCAGCACAAATTTACAGTTTCTCCATGCTCCATATTGAAAGGACTGGGAAAAAGCCCTAATAACTGGCACAGTGGGACATACCCTCTGCTATGCACTTCACAGTGGTTCGAAGAGTATGGGACCTCACCTTCCTCTTAGTGTAGTGGAAACACAGCACTCTCTTTCAGCTTAGATGCATATTCTGCTTTTGGATTTGCTATTGACAATTCAGTGGACTTTGTCTCTGACCACATTTCCTTTAAGGAACTAGAATACATTTGTAATGAGTGCCCATACATTTTTTCCAGGAGCCTGTGGAGTGTGATAGGGTGGCAACAATTTCATAGCACACATTATATTAAGGCTATTGGTGCACCCTTTTTTTCTTTCATGCATGGCACAGTAAAAGACAAGTTGGACAGGTTGACAAATCTTGACATAACTGAACCCATCTGTCAGTAAGTGGGCAATATTGTCGGTGGTCATGAAGAAAACCTTGGGGTAGTGATTTTAAGATCAGAGTAGACTCAGAGAGTGAAATAGACAATTATCCAATTCCAAAGTCGGAACACTCTTCACTCTGCTTTCAGGTGTGCTAAAATTGATCTGACCAAAGCTATTTGCAGCTTCCTCTTGACAAAGAATAACAAAAGCTATTAGTTGTCAACATGCCACACAGCCTTTATAAGTTTAGGCATTTCATTTTTGGCCTAGTCATTGCCCATTGCCGTTTTTTCAACAATTCCTTGAACAATTGCTTATGGATATTCCAGGATGCATTAATTAATTACGTGATATTGTTGCCATTGGTGACACAATGGAAGAACGTTTACAGAGCTTTAGGAAACTGTTCTGTACTCTACAGACTGCTGGCCTCAAATGTAATCTCGAAAAATCCAAGTAATTTCAACCATCTGTCATATATCTTGATCACATCATCTCTCAAGGTGGACTTCAGCCAACGAATAAGCCTGTGGAAGTAGTGATCACAGAACACCAACTTGAAGGAGCTAGTCTTTCCTCAGGAAGCTGATTTGGTGTGGCAAATTCATTCCCAATGCTGTGGAGACTGCTCATCTGCTGAACAATCTCAGGAAGAAAGGCGTCTCATTGTCCTGATTGGCAGATTGCAAATAAGTATTCCAGATCCTCAAACAGGCCTTATTCTTTGTGCGTTACCTACCACTTTCCAGCTGGAGAAGCAGCTGGTGGTAGCTAACAATATGTCTGAAAGGTGTTTGGCACCGTAATGTCAATGGATCTGAACAGCCGACTGTGTACACTTCCAAAGTGCTCAATGTCACACAAAAGAAGTACTCTCAGATTGAAAAGGAAGAGCTCGTGATCACATTTGCATTAAAAACATTCCATGTTTTTCTCTACAGCACCAAGTTCCACTTAATCACTAATCATAAGCATCTGATATCATTCGTTGGTCTGGCTACTAAGCTGCCCAACTGAAAGGCCCATCGGCTCCAGAGGTGGACCCCTTTTGTTATCAGATATAACTATGACATACATTTCCGAAAACACTATTCAGCATGCATATGCAGATGCTCTGTCGTACCTCCCAATGGGTCCCGATGCAGAATTTGATAAAGACAAGATCGCTTGTTTCCAATTAGAAGATGAGTCCCAGTAAGCTGTGGGACCCTTGGCATGTGCATCACTAAATCCTGCAAGGATGGCTGGACTTGATCCCTGGTTAGAACTCTAGCCCCCTATAGCACTATTTTCATCTCTGTCATACTCTCATTCTTGTACACAGCATTATTTTGCTAACAACAAACCAAAGCTCTCCACAGGTAGCCCTTCAGGAACCCCTTCGGCTAGATATCCTGCTTCTACTGCACCAGGGACTTGGGATGTAACTCATACCAAGATGCTAGCCAGGCTCTATCTCTGATGGTCCAGAATTGACAAGCAGACCAGGCAGCTCATACAAGATTGTCGTAAATGTGAAGCACGCCTGGCAATACCTCATCAATCCTTCTCGCACTGGCCTGTCCACTCATAGCCTTGGGAGAGGATTCATCTTGATTTTGCTGGCCTCTTTCTGGACGTCACCTGGTTGACAGTTACTTACCAAAGATTTCACTACATTGAAAAATGCCATTCTGCTAATGCGGAGGCAACTATTAGGGCACTCACCAGAATTTTTCACCATAGACGGCCTTCCTTGCATGACTGTGTCAGATAAAGGGCCGCAATTCTGACAGCAGCTTTTTGACATTTTCTGCCTTTTTACCCTCAACATGACCTGGACGCACTTTCAAGACCCAGATGAAGATATTTATAAGCGAATCACCTACAGACGATGATCTAACCCTTCTTTAAAGCATACAGGTCTACCCCAACTGGAGAGAAATGTCCACTGGAGCTCCTCAGTGGTCACCAACCTCGCATGCTCCCGATGTCGACTCTAGCTGTGCCGCCCCCCACCACCATCTCCACACTTCACACAGGGCACCTGAGTGTGGGCATGAGGTTTCAGCCATCAGGATGAATATATCCTATTGCCCAGCAGCAAAGGGGTGCTGTGTGTTCACTTTGGATGCAGGAGACAGGACAATGATCTATTATCAAAACAAACTCCATCTATTGGGGGAGAACTGGGAGAAATGACCACAACTGTCCCCGATCACACTCCAGAATGGTCTTTGAGGTGATGCCACACAATGTTCCTTTACTTCCGTGTCTCTTTTTCCCATGCCAACTTTCCTTACTCCTTATTCATAACCTAGAATGCCGCCCCAGCGGAAACACTGCCAGACTTCCCCAAACAGCACCTCCAGCTGCAGTGCCCTCACACTTTCAAGCCAGATGTGAAAATGAAGTGCCCCCTAGCACCCCCTCCACACCACCATCCTGTCCGACCGGGAGCGTGTCGAGTCTGCATACCCCTCTGATGCTACCGTGGACTTTGGTTTTGCCCGGCATGCTCTTCGGTGTCCTGGCAGGCACAAGGCCACACTCTGCACTGTTGCTGTTCAGCCCCATAATAGGGAAGGACTGTGGTAACCCAAGTGGCTAACACCACTTCGCCAGGCATCAGACACCGTCTATATCAATGCCTCCAACTGACCACAGTTACGACTCTGTTTTTTAGCATGTGTTACTGCAGGGTTTGGGCACCAGAGGGAGACACTGCTGCAAAATCTGTCCCACAAGATGTCCGCGCAGGTGGCACCCTAGCACCACATGCACCAAGCTTCACTTCTGCCATTTATTTATGGGCCTGCTACAAGTTGCTCAATCTTCTTCATCTTCGCTCCTAGTACTATGCATTTGCTGATTTTTCTTTTGAACTGTGTATTATGCTTGTTACTCTTGTGTCAAGCTTTAACTGTAAATATATCAGGTGACTGACTTCCCACATGATTATATATGTTCGGAGTTACAACAGAACTGTAGAAACACCCCTGCATGTAAGATATCTAGTCTCCTTAATCAAATTCTTACGAAACTTATGCCTATGACAACAACTGTTCATCACTGATCTTCCTGTTTGGTTTCAGTGGATGTTAACAATCTATACTCTAATGTTTGGCTTAATGAAATGATAGATATTATCAGAAGATGTTTCCTTAAATACAGCAAAATTTCAAGACAACTTTTACAACTGATTACAAGTTTTAACTATTAAATTTTTAATTGTAAGTTTTATATTCAAGACAATGGTTTAACCATGCAGTCAGCATTTCAGGGACTACAGCTGACATTTTTATCAATGATCTAGAAGATGAGGCTTTAAGTCTGACCAAGACATTATGGGTAAAGTTGTTTATCATAAATGTTATTTTTGGGAATTTGTGGTACGAGCCTATGGGATCAAACGGCTGAGGTCATCAGTCCCTAATCTTACACACTAATTAATCTAACTTATGCTAAGGACAACACACACACACACACACACACACACACACACACACACACACACACACACCTGAGGGAGGACTCGAACCTTCGAGGGGGGCAGCCATACGAACCGTGACAAGGTGCCTTGGACCACACAGCTACCCCGTGCAGCAAATAAATGTTATGTAGATGTTACTTTGTTCATTGCTGATGATTCTGATGAAGATATTGATGAAATAGTAAAAAAACTTCAACAAATTACTGTGGAGCACAAATTTGACAGCAGTTTACAATCCTTGATTTGAACATTAAAGAGCAGGGCAATAAGCACACATTTACTGTTTACAGAAACTGAACAACAACTGATGCTGTGATTCCTAATGATTCAGGCCATCCATAGGCTTATAAAGAAACAGCCTTCTGCAGTTTAGTATTCTAGTGCACAGAGCAGCCAATACGTCAATGAGTAGGAAGGGTAGACAGATGGAAATAAACATCATTAAGAAGATAGCAGATAAAAACAGTTACTAAGTGGACATTGTTCATAAATTGCTCTGTAAAGGTAATAGGCACTGAAAGAATAAACCTAATGCAGAGAAAGTGAAAATGATCATGATGGCACAGTGTGGAAGAATCTCACAAAAGATCACAAACATTTTTAAATTGTACGGTGTTCAAATACCATTCCAAATAATTCAGTGAGTTATAAGCTGAAGCATGATGTCAGTATTAAGATAAAATAGTTCAAAAGATCTGGAGCTTATAAAATTCAATGCATATTCTGTAATTCAAAATATATTGGACAGACGAAGAACATTTTTGATCAGACATTAGGAACATAAAGATGCATTCAGATTAAGTAATTATAGCAAATCAGCTGTTGTGAATCACATATATGAAACAGTATATCCACTGAAGTGAGTAGAAGAAGACTTAGAAATATTGCGCATAGAAAAGAAAGGGAGGCAACACAGCAATATTCTGAATTCAAAGTGAAAGACAACGAAATGTGATTTCTTAGCAGCATTGTAGAATTATTTTAGGACTGGTACATGATTATAAATTTCTAATACCTCTATGATGGAACAGCTAGAGACTGAAGATTGTAGGCTTTGGAAATGAAGAAAAGGAGATGATTATTAGCACATCATTCCCAATAGTTACAGTTACACTGTAATACAGTGGACAGGGCTTGTTATAGTGGGTGGTGTGAGAGGAGAGGGATGGTAACTGACAGATGTTGACAATTTTAAAGTAAAATGAGGACCCTCATCCCAATGTGATTTAATTCTATTTTATGTTATGAACATCACAATTGTTATTGCTGAGATATTTTAGTGCTTCAACTTCATGAGCTATATTTTACAACCTTATGATGAGAGCACTGTATCTCAAAACACATTGTTGAGCTATGTGTAGGACAGAAATATGGTTGAATGCTACCAATTATTACTGTAAAAACTTAAACCATTACATCACATCCGTAGTGGATAATATAAAAAAGATGTTTACGGGCAGGAGATTGGGAGGACCAGGATGCTTTGCAAGGACAATTTCCATCAATATAATTCAGAGCAGCTTTTATTTAAGAGGAAAAGGTTGGGGGGGGGGGGGGGGACAAGCTGTAAAGCATTCCTTAATGTCAAACACATTGTGCTCAGCAGCATGCTCCACCAGTGGGTGGTCATCTCTCCTCTTTGGCACAGTTTGACAGTGCCATTCATCTGGGCAGCTGGTTGGTGGCCATGCCCACACAAAAGGCTGCACACAAGTTACAACATGATGAACCATATTATTTCACAGATTTGGTAGGCAGTGGGATATTGCATTGGGAGCAGTGAAATAAGATTGTGCATAGGATGTTCCTCATGTTTTTGTTGAAACAAGTGATGAAATAAATGATTTTCATTCAGAGAAATTTATTTTTGTACTGCTAAATAAATGTGAAATACTTAGTTCTTACACTGACATCATCAGTTTTGCTGAAGACCAAAAGCTTCATCTGGCCATAGAAACCAAAGCAGAGTCAAAATATATAAACTACCAATGATGTTGTGCCATCTCCACATGGCTGAAATAAATTTGATTCTGACAGGAGGATATCAAATAGTGCAGCAAATTTACTAATTTCTTACACTGACCTGCAATAATCTAGTATATAAAGCTTACTTATTTACTAATTTCTTACACTGACCTGCAATAATATAGCACATAAAGCTTTCATAAAGATACACAAATAACTACATCATCTTCATCTACAACGCCATCCTGCAGAGAAATGTGACAGGTCACACACACACACACACACATACACGCGCACACACAAAGGTGACAAATGTCATGGGATAATGATATGCACATATACAATTGGCAGTAATATTGCACACAAAAGGTATAAAAGGACAGTGCATTGATGGAGCTGTCATTTCTATTCAGGTGATTCATGTGAAAAAGTTTCTGATGGGATTATGGCCGCACGATAGGAATCGACAGACTCTTCGAATGTGGAATGGTAGTTGGAGGCAGATGTGTGGGACATTCCACTTCAAAAATTGTTAGGGAATTCGATGTTCCAAGATCCACAGTGTCAAGAGAGTGCCGATGATATCATATTTTAGGCATTACGTCTTACCAAACACAACACAGTGGCCAACGGCCTTCACTTAATGACTGAGAGCAGCAGCGTTTGTGAGAGTTGTCAGTGCTAATAAACAAGCAACACTGCATGCAATAACTGCAGAAATCAATGTGGGATGTACAATGAATGTATCAGTTAGGACTGTGTAGCAAAATTTGATGTTAATGGGATATGGCAGCCGACGACCAACATTGAGTGCCTTTACTAACAGCAGAGCATCGCCTGCAGTGTCTCTCCTGGGCTTTTAACCATACTGGATGGACCCTAGAGAACTGGAAAAGTGTGGCCTGGTCACAAGTCCCAATTTCAGTTGGTAATAGCTGATACCAGGTTTCAAATGTCTTGCAGACTCCACAAAGCCATGGACCCAAGTTGTCAACAAGGCACTGTGCTAGCTGGTTCTGGTTCCATAATAATGTGGGCTGTGTTTACATGGAACAGACTGGGTCCTCTGGTCATTGACTGGAAATATTTATGTTCAGCCACTTGGAGTCCATATGCAGCCATTCATGGACTTTATGTGGTGTCACCGCCAGACACCACACTTGCTAGGTGGTAACTTAAATCGGCCGCGGTCCTGTAGTACATGTCGGACCCACGTGTCGCCACTGTGTAATCGCAATCCTAGCGCCACCACATGGCAGGTCACAAGACACGGAATAGACCTCGCCCCAGTTGTACGGACGACATTGCTTGCGACTAGACCTACCAAGTCTTCCTCTCATTTGCCGAGAGACAGATTGAATAGCCTTCAGCTTAGTCCATAGCTACTACCTAGCAAGGCGCCATTTGTATCAGTGCTTATAGCTTACTACTATTCAAGAGATGTATTCCAACAAGAGAATAAAAGTTAAGTAACATCTACGTACTTTTCTTCTTATTCATTAATAAGTCTCATGTTCCAGAACTTCAAGCCCGTCTGCGTTAGTTTAGCGTGCACCTATCTACCTCATTGTGTCTATGCTGTATGAGCTAGACACAACATTATTTGGCGACGAGTAAAAGAGTTTGTATTGATTCGTTGTGTCATGGCTTCGCCACAATCTCCAGATGTACTGTCCGAATTTTTTCGCTTGCAGAATCAGCAGACGCAGGCGTTATTGGAAGCCCTTGGACAGCTCGTTCAGGGTCAACGTGCGCTGCAAAACGATGCGGCAGCCGCCGCTTCTTCGCTACCGCTGCCACAAAACGCTGTTGCACCTCCTTTTCGACCATACGTGGCGGCCGAGGAGACCTGGCACGAATGGTCTCGCCAGTTCAACTTTCACCTCGCCGCCTACAGAATACAAGGTAAAGAGCGGCAGCCGTTTTTGCTTTCTTGTGTCGGTGTGTCTACCTACCGTGTGATAGTGAAATTGTTTCCCCGACGCGACGTAGCAACTCTGTCCTACGACGAAATTTTGTCTGCTTTAGATGCCTATTTCAAAGAAACAGTTAATGTAGTTGCTAAACGGTATACGTTCTTTCGTACAAAACGTACGGCCGGTCAGACTAATAGGGAGTGGGTAGCAACTTTGCAAGGACTTACTAGGGAGTGTGCATTTGAATGTGACTGTGGACTTCCTTATTCAGACACTATGGTGCGTGATGCAATAGCACAGAACGTTTCTGATGTTCGCATAAGGGAACAGATTTTGAAACTAGTTAATCCCTCCCTTCAACAAGTGATAGACATATTGGATAGGCAAGACACACTTGACTTTGCTCAGGAATCATTTGAAACTTCGCCAGCCGTGTGTCACATTAACCGGCCCGCCGGCCGCGCTGCCCGGGACGCTACACGGCCCTCGCGCCCGTCCGCACAGCAGCGGCAGCCTAGCTCGCAAACACGTGCGCCGCGTAAGCGAGCAACTGCAGTGAAATCATGCCCGCGGTGTGCAACTAGACATTCGCGTGAAAATTGCCCGTCACGCCAAGCTATTTGCTTTTACTGCCAAAAGAAAGGACATGTTCAAAGTGTTTGCCAGAAAAAGCTTAGATCAGACAATCACACAAATTCCAGGCCTTTTGCTTCGCGCCGGAATCGAACCCAGGACAATCGGGCTCGTGGACCTTCGCCCATGGACATTCATGTGGTTCATTCCCACCCGTCCAGTGACGCTTTCGCTAACAGTGACTGTGTTCGTCCCACCAAAAGTGTGCGTCGACGTCGCCGGAATTCCCGTAAAGTCGCAAGTGCTTCTGTACCTGTATCAGTTCAAATTGCACGTGACAGTCGCTCTTGTCGTCAGCAGGACAATAAACTTTTTGTGGACTTAGACTTTGAAGGCAAAGTGATCCCCTTCCAGCTCGATACCGGAGCTGCAGTTTCATTGCTCAATCACGACACGTACAAACAACTGGGCGCCCCGCCGTTGCGTGCCGCAAATGTTAAGTTAACTAGTTACTCAGGACAACAGATCCCTGTGTTAGGACAGTGCAGCCTTCTTGCCACATACAAGGGACAAACGAAACTTGTGTCATTTTACGTTCTTCGTTCTGCTGGTGCAGTGAACTTGTTTGGTTTAGATTTGTTTCAATTGTTTAATTTGTCTATAGTAAATCAGGTCCTATCAGTGAATCAGACTGTGCCTTCCGCCAGTGTTTCTAGTCTTTGTGAAGAATTTGCAGACATTTTTGCACCGGGCCTTGGTTGCGCTAAGAACTATGCTGCACATTTGGAACTGAAAGACAACGCGCAACCGACATTTTTCAGAGCGCGCAATGTTCCCCACGCATTGCGTGATGAGGTCGCAAGAACATTGCACGATTTAGAATCTCAAGGTGTAATTGAACGTGTGCAGGCTTCTCTCTGGGCCTCACCCTTAGTAATTTTGCCGAAACCTTCCGGAAAACTGAGACTTTGTGTGGACTTCAAGGCAACTGTGAATCCACAACTTGTGACTGCTACTTTTCCTTTGCCCCGCCCGGAAGATCTTTTTGACAAACTGTGCCCGGGAAAATATTTTTCCAAATTGGACATAGCAGATGCGTACTTGCAGATACCTGTGGACGCAGACTCCCAGCGCGTCTTAGTGGTAAACACGCATCTTGGCTTGTATCGCATCAACAGACTGCCATTCGGGTGTGCATCCACACCTGCTTTATTTTAGCATTAATTCCAAACAGGTTTGTGCGCAATGCTTCTTCCATTTCAGCTCCGCTTCATCGCTTACGCCGTAAAGGTGTTCCGTTCGTCTGGACGAACGCGCCTTTCGCCAGTTGAAATCGGCGTTACTTTCAAATACTTGCCTTACGCCATTCGATCCCCAGAAACCCCTTTTGTTGATGGTAGATGCATCGGATTTCGGGATCGGTGCTGTGCTTGCGCACAACGATGGCTCGCATGATCGCCCTATTGCCTTTGCGTCCAAATTGCTCTCATCTGCGCAAAGAAATTATTCCCAGATAGAGAAAGAAGCTTTAGCTCTCGTGTTTGGTGTTACAAAGTTTCATGATTTCTTGTATGGTCGTCACTTTACAATCATCACGGACCACAAACCTTTGACATCGCTTTTTCATCCGAACAAGCCTGTACCTCCACGTACAGCGCAGAAATTCATTCGCTGGTCACTTTTTCTCTCGCAGTACCGCTACGATATCTTGTATCGGTCCACTGCTAAGCACGGAAACGCTGATGCGTTGTCCCGTTTGCCTGTTGCTGAGGATAAAGCATTCGATTCTTCCGAACTTGCTTGCATGTTCATTGATTCGGAAGCCGATGACGTGGTCGCATCGTTTCCGATTGATTTTCGTCGTGTAGCTACAGCCACAGCTGCTGATCCTGTCCTTGCTACTGTTTTGCGTTTTGTTGCTACGCAATGGCCCTTGTCAAAGTCACGGATCGAAGATCCTTTGGTTCGTCGTTTTTTTGCTCACAAGGAGAGACTTTTTGTCCGACGTGGTGTTTTGTTGTTGCGTTCCGATAATGATCAATCCCGAGTCGTGGTCCCACGTTCGTTCCGGTCCTCTGTCTTAAAGCTTCTCCACCAAGGACATTGGGGTATAGTGCGTACGAAACATCTTGCTCGTCAGCACTGTACTTGGTTCGGAATCGATGCTGCGATTACGAATATGTGCTCCTCTTGCGTGGCGTGTGCCGAACAACAATCCGCAGCGCCGCGGAAATTCTTTGCATGGCCGAAAGCCACTTCCCCTTGGCAACGCTTGCACATAGATTTTGCTGGTCCATTCTGGAATGCTCGATGGTTGGTTGTGGTCGATGCTTTCAGTAATTTTCCTTTTGTTGTCCGAATGTCTTCCACGACGTCTTCTGCCACAATCCACGCCTTGTCTGCTATCTTTTGCATTGAGGGTCTTCCGCAGACTATTGTTTCCGACAATGGCCCACAATTCATGTCCGCAGAATTCCAGTCATTCTGCAAGGCCAATGGTATTCAACATCTGACATCCGCGCCGTTTTCGCCTCAGTCACACGGTGCCGCTGAACGGTTGGTCCGGACTTTCAAGTCCCAGATGTTGAAATTGAAAGATTCGCATTCTCGGGAGGACGCTTTGTTGCTCTTTTTGTCTTCGTATCGCTCTCAGCCCCGCGATGGTCGCTCGCCGGCTGAATTGCTCCATGGTCGATCTCATCGCACCCTGATGTCTTTGCTGCATCCGCCGCATCAGGTTCCTGTGCAGCGGCAGACTCCTGCTTTTGCTCCTGGCGACGTTGTCTATTATCGCACCTATCGCGGTTCACGGCGTTGGCTCGCAGGGCGCATTCTTCGCTGCCTCGGCCGCGCGATGTATTTGGTTTTGGGGGCCTCTGGTGAGGTGCGTCGGCATCTCAATCAGCTGCGCCTCTGTCGTCGCCTGGGTTCTGCCGCTCCCCGTCTGCTTTCAGCGACGGTGCCGTCAGGTCAGCGCCTTGGGGACCCATCTACTGGCTCGCCTCATCCCCAGGTGTTCCCGACGCTGCCTTCCATTTTGCCTCATGGCGTCGCGCCGCCGCCGCAGCCGCCGCCGGCGCCGCCCGCAGTGGACGCGCCACTGCAGCCGCCACGCGCCTCCCTGGGTCACGCGCCGCCGCTCGCTTCCTGGGACCAGCCGTCCTCCGCCATGGACCTCTTGCCCGCTCCGGACCAGATGTCGTCTTCGCCCGTCGGGTGCTCCGACCACATGGAGGTCGACCCTTCGGCCCCTCTTGTCTCCTTACGTGCGCATACACCTCATGTTGACGTGCACCCTGGACTAGGTTTGCAGGTGTTTCCTAGCTCCCCTCGGACCGAATGGCCGGGTGCGGGTGGCACAGCCTCGCCTGTTGTTAGGCTCCCCACCTCATCGCATACGTCAACATGGGGTCCTCCCCACGGCGGGCGGAAGCCTTATCTCACGACCGTTCGCCGATTTGCGGGGGAGGAATGTGGTGTCACCGCCAGACACCACACTTGCTAGGTGGTAACTTAAATCGGCCGCGGTCCTGTAGTACATGTCGGACCCGCGTGTCGCCACTGTGTAATCGCAATCCTAGCGCCACCACATGGCAGGTCACAAGACACGGAATAGACCTCGCCCCAGTTGTACGGACGACATTGCTTGCGACTAGACCTACCAAGTCTTCCTCTCATTTGCCGAGAGACAGATTGAATAGCCTTCAGCTTAGTCCATAGCTACTACCTAGCAAGGCGCCATTTGTATCAGTGCTTATAGCTTACTACTATTCAAGAGATGTATTCCAACAAGAGAATAAAAGTTAAGTAACATCTACGTACTTTTCTTCTTATTCATTAATAAGTCTCATGTTCCAGAACTTCAAGCCCGTCTGCGTTAGTTTAGCGTGCACCTATCTACCTCATTGTGTCTATGCTGTATGAGCTAGACACAACACTTTATGTTCCCAAACAATGATGAAATGTTTACGGACGACAATGCATCACATCACCGGGCCACAGCCATTCATGACTGGTTTGGAGAACATTCTGGAGAAATCAAGTAAATAATTTTTCCACCCACTGAAAATTTGTGGGATATAACCGAGAGATCAGTTCATGCACAAAATCCTGCACCGGCAACACTTTCACAGTTGTGAACGGCTATAATGGCAGCATGGCTCATGTTTCTACAAGGGCTTCCAATGACTTGTCAAGTCCATGCCGTGTTGAGCTGCTGCACTACACTGGGCAAAAGAAGGTCCAACACAATATTGGGTGGTTTCCCATGACTTTTGACATGTCAAATACTAACCTGTGTTTCTATTTCCTCTACAGTATCATCTTCAGCAAACTGACTTGAGGTTATAATAAGTGGATCACCATCTTCACAGATTAGCTGATGACTGGAAGCATCGTTTGAGCTAGTATTCTGCAACAATTCACCAACCAATTTTTTTAAGAATTTTTTTCTAGATACTGCATAACTTAAGACAGTGAATCATCAAAAATGATAGCAAAGGCTCCTGAAAATGACATGAAACCAAATGATGATGATGATGATGATGATCATAATGATAATACCAATACTACTACTACTACTACTACTACTACTAATAATAATAATAATAATAATAATAATTTTTCAAAGAATGAACAAAAGCTACACCGTAGTAAATGTACAGTCTCTAGTCATTGTGGTAAACGAAAAACACTCACTCAGATGGAATAAATGAATTGTGGGCAACTGGAAGACATCTGTAAAATTCTAGAGAAGCATACAGGCTTTTAATACACAAATTGGTAAAAAGAGAAAATTACAAAACACTGTTGCACAGATCCTGTTCACTGTACAACAAATCAAAATGTGGAAAGCAACATATCAAAATGGGGAGAGAATCTTACAACTTTGCAAGGAATTCAATCCAATCATAAAATCAATTTTCTCCCAACAATTGTTCAGAAAACAGAAAACTTGGGATATTATCAAACCCCAACTTTTGTGAGTTCCCAACAGATCATGCTATTGGAAAAAAGGCACAAGAGCAGATCCAAAAAGCCAAACCCATAAGAAATGCAAGCCTCAACTCAGATCACTATCTCTCAAAGAAAGGTTCAGCTTCTTCCAAGGAACACCATCAGGGGTCTTCAGAGAAAAATCAACATGCTCTGTACAGAAATGCTCAAGTCTAACAAAAATTTCATCCAGAAGCTGATGTTGCAAGGACCATACAACCAAGAGCAACTACAAGAAACACTAACCAAGAGAGCTACCAAACCTGCCACACTAAAACAAGAAACATCCACAGGGGAGGGGGGGGGGGGGGGGGGGGAACGATGACGACGCAACAAATGTGATTTGATCTTGAGCAAAAACAGCTTACATGGCAGAAATGGAACCACAGAAGAACCAGGACAACCAGACAAAATTCCTGGACTTGATCAAACTCGCTGCCAAAGTTAATTGTGGGGTAAAACATGCTTTTGGTAAGAATTACCAAGTGCTCTGTGGATGCTGTTTTTGGATATGAGATGAATTACCTGTTGTTCATAAACAATTAGAACTTGCCCTTAGCACTGTCAAGTGATTGAATGTGTCCAGAGGCCTCCTAAGATACATAAACCAGATATGCTACAGGTACCTCTCGTACTGCCTCGTCTCCTTTACAGGAAGTAAAGGATCTGTCAACATTTATCCAATTGAACTTAGCTGCATATCATTGATAGGTCTAAGGGCCTTGTAACAAAGAGAGCGAGTCCCCTAACAAGTCTGAGGTGCTGTCTTCCACTCAAACCGAAACAGACCCAGCAAGACATATTTTTCTGTTGGCAAGCCTATTGTGTCCCACATCATGGGGAATGAATGGTAGGGACTTAATGGTGAATAATTGAACCTCTTAGTGAAATGACACCAAGCAATGGGAAAGACCACCTTGTGCTAGCTATGTGTATGTCTGGCAACCTCAATGAGGAGACTGTTCTGACTGCCATTGACAGAATAGGCTGTAATCTGTAACCGATTGTGGTGCAATGCATGCTGTCTGGGCTCCAAACTCATACCTGGATCATTCCAGTGACTGGCAGAGAATGCAGAGAAGACCAGCCTTGCTTGCAGAACTGCAGGAAAGCTCACAGTCTGCAGCATTCTCCCCAGAATTGATTGTGGCTCCCTGATTGCAAGTCGAGTTTTACACTTGAATCAGAGACTTCTAAGGTTCTATGAAAAGCTGGGCTGTGACTTCTTAGACTTACATCATAGAGCTGAGAACTGCAGGTTCTCCCAAATGGGTCAGGGGCTGTTACCCAGGTAGCTGACTGTACACTGAGCACACACAAGGGTTTCTTAGATTAGGCAACTCTTCCTTCAATTGAGAAAATGATAGCTGTACAAGATTCCTAAGAATTGGCATGAGATCCAAAGAAATTTTTCCCATAAATGAGACTATTAAAATCCTAGTGACCAAGTGTCGAACTATTTGCAACAAAATGGCAGAGAATGAAGCACTTTTAAAAAGCAGTGAAGCTTACATAATATTAAACCATGGAAAATCCATGATGGAATGTAATAATGAGTGTGGCTTAGCTGCCAGAGGCTGCAGTTGTGTGTGTGTGTGTGTGTGTGTGAGAGAGAGAGAGAGAGAGAGAGAGAGAGAGAGTTGCTTTTGCGTGTGTTGATGTTTGTGTGTCTGTCATCTACTTTCGACAAAGGCCTTGATGGCCGAAAGCTTATATTGTGACAGTCTTTTTGTTGTGCTTATCTGTGACTCAGCATCTCCATTATATGGTGAGTGGCAACTTTCCTTTAAATAATATTAGATACAGAAGACTCACTAAAACCCAAAATTGAAGTACAATTTTTGGGGTAAATCTAACTATATATCAAAAGGATAGGCCGATGGGAAATGGAAGGGGTGTATCCATCACAGAGGAACAAGAAATTCAAATTCACCAAAGTGGAAACTGAAGATGTGTGTGAGACTGTTGGGGATAAATTTATAACTGGATCTTTCTATCAGCCGCCACAACTATACCCAGAAGTAACTGAAAAATTCAGAGAAACACCCTCACCATTAATACATATGTTTCTCAGTCTTGCTGCCATTGATATTACTATCCAACAATCCATTGGGGCCAAGACACCCAGTCAAACAATAGTAAATGCCTTTTCTGAAAACTTCCTAGAACAGATAATTCAGGATTACACTCATGAAATAAATGCTTTGGATCTAATGACACTATATAGACATGACTTGTTTGAGGAATTCTGCACTGAACATAGCATTAGTGACCAAGAGACAGAGCGGTAGCGTTCTCGCTTCCCACGCCCGGGTTCGATTCCCGGCGGGGTCAGGGATTTTCTCTGCCTCGTGATGACTGGGTGTTGTGTGATGTCCTTAGGTTAGTTAGGTTTAAGTAGTTAAGTTCTAGGGGACTGATGACCATAGATGTTAAGTCCCATAATGCTCAGAGCCATTTGAACCAAGAGACAGTAGCAGCAACAACAAATGCACAAATGACAAAATAAGTAGAAAGATTTTCATGTTCAGAAAATTAGATAAAAAAGCAGTAATGTCATATCTTAACAAGGAACTATCTCAATGAGCAACTTGAATATTTAGCTCTGGTCAGAAGCATCTGGAGGAGTAAAGAAACTTATAAAAGAACAGCAATTACTGCACAATAGGTGTAAAACAATGTGTCCAACAATACACATTAAACAAAACATGTTTGGCAATACATGAAGCATTAAAAAAAGAGTACCATTCCAGAATCTTATTGAAAGACCTCTCACAGAACCCAAATAAATTCTGGTCACCTGTAAAGGCTGTCAGTAACACCAGTCTTAGTGTCCAGAGACTCATGGATGACACAGGAACTGAAACTGGGGGTAGCAAAGCAAAATTTGAAGTGGTAAACACAATTTTCAAATGTTCTTTCACAAGGGAAGATCCAAGAGTAATGTCCCAGTTTAATTCTCACACCACTGCTAAGAAGAGTAACATAGATAATAGTGTCAGTTATGATGAGAAACCTCAAGTATTGCTAAAACTGAAAATCGCTGGGGCCCAATGGAATCCCTATCAGATTTTCTATAGAATTTGCAGCTGTCTTAGGGCATATTTTAATCATAATAATCACAGATCCCTCAAACAAAAACTATGACAAGTGCCAAAAGAAAGAACAGGTAACACCCACCTACAAGAAGGGAAGCAGAAGTATTCCACAAAGCTACCATGAAATATCAATGACATCCATCTGTTGTAGAAAAATATATTCTGAGCTCATATGTACTGAGGTATATTGAATACAAGGACCTTCTCCCTATAAAACAGCACAGTTTCCAAAAATGATCCTGTGAAGCTCAACTTCTGCTTTTCTCACATGACTTCCAGGAAGCCACTGATTATGTCAGTCAGGTAAATGCAGTAATTTCTTGATTTCTGAAAACCACTTGACTCAGTACCACACCAATGTTTAATAATGAAAATACAATCACATGGGCCATCAAACAAAATTTGTGACTGGACTGAATACTTCTCAGTAGGTGGGTGCAGCACATTATCTTGGATGGAAAGTCGTTGACAGTTACAGAAGTAATTTCAGATATGAACCAGAGAAGTGTTTTGAAGACAATTTATTTATCTGTAATTAAGTACTAGGCCTATGTGAAAAGATCTGAATAAATATTCAATCAGATCTTGATAAGATTTCATAGTGGTGCAGAGATTGACAACTTATTTTAAATATTCAGAAACTTAAAATTTTTAGTTTAAAAAATGCAAAAACATTGTAGCCTACAATTAAAATATCAAAGACTCACAATCAGAATCAGTCAACTCATACAAATAGTCAGGTGTTAACATTTTGTAGCGGTATAGGATGAAATGATCGCATAGGATTAGTTGTAGGTAAAGCAGGTGGTAGACTTCAGTTCATTGATAGTATAGTAGGGAAATACAATCAATCTACAAGCGGAACTGTTTACAAAACTTTTGCGTGGCCCATCTTAGGATATTGCTCAGCAGGGTGGTTCCCATACAGAATAGGACTAACCATAGATACTGAACATATACATAGAAGGGCAGCATGAATAGTCACAGGTTTGTACAACCCACAGGAGAAAATCATAGAGATGCTGAAGTACCTGAGCTGGCAGATACTTAAAGACAGGCACCTAATATCCCATGAGTGTGTATTTAAAAAGTTTTAGTACCCTATATTAACTGAGGAATTTGGAAATATGCCACAAATCCTCAATGCATTGCTGCAGTACGGATGGAAAAAAAAGATGAGACTAATTACAGTGAGCACAGAACTAAGACTTTTTTTTCCATTCAATCTGTGAACAGAACTGGAAGAAACTGTAACACTTGGTACAATGAAAGTACCCTCTGCCATGCACTTGAAATTGGTATTGCTGAATATGGATATTGATGTAGATCTAGATGTACACACTGCTTGATGCAGTCATCAGCCTATTGCTTGCTGGTATCACACAGTCATCATCTAGGAGGGGAACTGAGATGAGTGCTATATACTTGATAAGAGAGGCAGGGGTTGGTAGCAAGTGGGCCATCTCACAAGTATATCATATGCAAACCTAGCTGGGATGCATACTAATAACAGATTGCTGCTGCCTATTCTCAGTCCTGATGTGTAGCCAGCACTTGTTGAAAATATACTCCTTGTTGCTGAAAGTGACAAAATGACATTTAGGCAGAGTACCAACCCTTAGGTGACTCTCCATTCAATCCAGATAATGATAGCTGAACGAAACCCAGAGTATCAGTGTAAGATTGAAAGAAATGCCTTCCACAGGTGAGGGTATTAAAATCCTTATGGTAAATTGCCGAATCATTTGCAACATGAAAAACAGTGAAGCTCACATAATACTGGGTACAGAAAGCTGGTTAAACCTGAAATTGATAGCAGTGAGATTTTTGGGGAAAATTTATGTCGTAGTAGACAGGAAACTCAAATACACTGAGACAGAAATTGAAGCTGCATGTGAGACTGTTTGGCCGAGACTCAGTATCATGGATGGGCATAAAATGACAATTGGATCCTTCTATCGTTCACCAGACTTATCTTCTGAAGTAACTGAAAAGTTTAGAGAAAACCTCACTTCACTTCTATGTAAGTTCCCCAACCACATTGTAATCACAGGAAAATGGGATATGAAGGTGATGTATTTGTTGTAGTAGACAGGAAACTCAAATACACTGAGACAGAAATTGAAGCTGCATGTGAGACTGTTTGGCCGAGAACCCAACATTTAGTTGGGAAAATCACAGTTTTATTAGTGGTGGATGTGACTAGGCATCCAGTGAAACATTAGTAAATGCCTTCTCTGAAAACTACCTAGAACAGATAGTTAGAAAATATATTAGCTCTAAAGGCAACAAAGAGACCTGACCTCTTTGAGGATGTCCACGTCAAAACTGGTATCACTGACCATGATGTGGTTGTGGCAACAATGATAACCAAAGTATAAAGAACAACTAAAAGAAGCAGAAGGGCATATATATACTCAGTAAACTAGATAATGAATTAGTAATGTCATACCTAAGTGAAGAGCTTGAAACTTCCAGCACAGGTCACGAACATGAAGAGGAACTAAGGATCAAGTTTAAAAGAAAAGTTGACCATGCACTGGATAGATATGTACCCAGTAGAATAGTTCATAATGGGAGGGAACCTCCCTAGTATACAGTCACTGTAACGAAACTTCTAAAGAAACAGAGATTACTGCATAATAGGTATAAAATAAAGCGTAAGACTATAGACAGAGAAATGCTGAATGAAGCATGTTTGGCTGTCAAGAGAGCAATGTGTGGTGCCTTCCATGACTATCGTAGCAGAATATTGTCGAATGATATTTCACAAAACCCAAAGAAATTCTGGTCATATGTAAAGGCTGTTGGTGGCACCAAAGCTGATGTCCAGTCCATAGCGAAAGAGAGGAAGTGAAATTGAGGGTAGCAAAGCAAAAGCTGAAATACTTTTTCAAATGTTCCTTTAGAAAGAAAACTCATGAGAATTGCCCCAGTTTAATCCTCATACCACTGAAAAGATGAATCAAATAAGTATTAGTGTCACTGATGTTGAGAAACAGCTGAAATAGTTAACTGAACAAAACTCCCTGTATGATTTTATACTGAATTTGCGGCTAAATTAGCCTCTCTTCTAATACAATCTATCGTACATTCCTCGAACAAAAAACCATGCCCAGTTCTTGGAAAAAGCACAAGTCTCACCTGTCTATAAGATGGGCAGTAGAAGTGATCCACAAAATTGTTGTTGTTGTGCTCTTCAGTCCAGGAACTGGTTTGATGCAGCTCTCCATGCTACTCTATCCTGTGCAAACTTCTTCATCTCCCAGTACCTACTGCAACCTACATCCTTCTGAATCTGCTTAGTGTATTCATCTCTTGGTCTCCCTCTATGATTTTTACCAATCACACTGCCCTCCAATACTAAATTGGTGATCTCTTGATGCCTCAGAACATGTCCTACCAACCGATCCCTTCTTCTAGTCAATTTGTGCCACAAATGCCTCTTCTCCCCAATTCTATTCAATACCTCCTCATCAGTTATGTGATCTACCCATCTAATCTTCAGCATTCTTCTATAGCACCACATTTTGAAAGCTTCTATTCTCTTCTTGTCTAAACTATTTATCGTCCATGTTTCACTTCAATACATGGCTACACTCCATACAAATACTTTCAGAAAGGACTTCCTGACACTTAAATCAATACTCGATGTTAACAAATTTCTCCTCTTCAGAAATGCTTTCCTTGCCACTGCCAGTCTACATTTTATATCCTCTCTACTTCGACCATCATCAGTTATTTTGCTCTCCAAATAGCAAAACTCCTTTACTACTTTAAGTGTCTCATTTACTAATCTAATTCCCTCAGCATCACCCAATTTAATTTGACTACATTCCAATTAGACTCGTTTTGCTTTTGTTGATGTTCATCTTATAGCCACCTTTCAAGACACTGTCCATTCTGTTCAACTGCTCTTCCAGGTCCTTTGCTGTCTCTGACAGAATTACAATGTCATCGGCGAACCTCAAAGTTTTTATTTCTTCTCCGTGGATTTTAATTCCTACTCCGAGTTTTTCTTTTGTTTCCTTTACTGCTTGCTCAATACACAGATTGAATAACATCGGGGATAGGCTACAACCCTGTCTCACTCCCTTCCCAACCACTGATTCCCTGCTGTTCAATATCCTTGACATCGCTTTGTTGTACAATCCTAGATCATATCCTGAGATCAAACATAATGAGGTATCTTGAACAGAATGACCTCCTCAATGCCAACAAACATGGATTTCGGAAACATCGATCATATGAAACCCAACTCACACTTTCCTCACAAGACATACTGAAAGCTTTGGATCAAGGCACGATGCAGTGTTTCTTGATTTCCAAAAAGCACTTGACTCAGTACACACCTATCCTTATTGTCAAAAGTACTAGCATGTAGGTTACCAAGTGAAATTTGTGACTGGACTGAAGACTTTTTGGTAGGGAGGACACAGCACGTTACCTTGGATGGGGAGTTATCGCCAGATGTAGAAGAAACTTCGAGTGTGAACCAGGGAACTGTTTTGGGACCCTTGCTGTTCATGTTGTATATTAATGACCCTACAGACAATTTTAATAGTAAAATCAGACTTTTCGCATATGATACAGTTTTCTATATTGAAGTACTATCCGAAAGAAGCTGCATAAATAAAGAATCAGTTGGTTGGTTGGTTGGTTGTTTTGGGGGGGAAGAGACCAAACAGCGAGGTCATCGGTCTGATCGGATTAGGGAAGGACGGGGAAGGAAGTCGGCCGTGCCCTTTCAGAGGAACCATCCCGGCATTTGCCTAGAGCGATTTAGGGAAATCACGGAAAACCTAAATCAGGATGGCCGGACGCGGGATGGAACCGTCGTCCTCCCGAATGCGAGTCCAGTGTGCTAACCACTGCGCCACCCCGCTCGGTAAATAAAGAATCAGATCTTGATAGGATTTCAACGTGGTGCAGAGATTGGTAACTTGCTCTAAATGTTCAGAAATGTAAAACTTTGCACTTCACAAAATGAGAAACCATAGTATCCTATGACTATAATATCAATGACTCACTGCTGGAATTGGCAAACTCATACAAGTACCTGGATGTAGCACTTTGTACGGATATGAAATGTAATGATCACATAGGTTCAGTCTTGGGTAAAGCATGTAGTAGAGTTCGGTTTATTGGTAGAATATTGGGGAAGTGCAATCAGTCTACAAAAGAGATCGCTTACAAATAACTTGCGTGACTGGTTCTAGAATACTGCTCAAGTGTGCGGGACCTGTACCAGATAGGACTAACAGGGGACACTGAATGTATACAGAGAAGGGCAGCACAAATGCTCACAGGTTTGTTTAATCCGTGGAAGAGCACCACACAAATACTGAAGGAACTGAAGTGGTAAGCTCTGGAAGACAAATGTAAACTATCCTGAGAAAGTCTATTAACGAAGTTTCAAGAACCGGCTTTAAATGATTACTCTACGGATATACCAAAAACTCCTACACTTACTCACATAGGGACTGTGAGGATAAGATTAGAATAATTACTACATGCACAAAGGCATTCAAACAATAATTCTAACTGCACTCCATATGTGAATGGACCAGGAAGAAACCCTAATAATTGGTACAATCAGATGTATCCTCTGTCATGCACCTCATGGTGGTTTGCAGAGTATAGATGTAGATGTAGATAAGATACTCAAATGGCGGGTTTCTCTCCTTTAGTCTAGACATTAAAAATCTGTTTTACATGAAACTACAATTCATAAGAATGATTAACTCTGTATGCAGAGAGACATATTGGTTGTTACTAACATGGTCAAAAGATGTCTAACTAAATCCTGACACGCTTCGCGACAGGAAAGTTTTTGTGTGAAGTCATTATTTATTAGGATTCTGATAATGAGGACAATATTTTCTTACTGAGTGTGACATGCAATGTGTATGTGTGTGTGTGTGTGTGTGTGTGTGTGTGTGTGTGTGTGTGCGTGGGTGTGTGTGTGCGTGGGTGTGTGTGTGCGTGGGTGTGGGTGTGCGTGGGTGTGTGTGTGAGCGGGTACGCCTATGGGTGCAAATTCAATGTGGATTTACCTTGAATCCTCCAAGAGGCAGGCCTCGCACCTTCTTCCTCCATGCTGTTCTACATTTAGAGTCCATATTCTGCTTTATCCTGTACCAGTCTCGTTCAGTAATATTGAACTTGTGTAATAAATGGCAACGAATGCCATATATCTGTAAAATTAAAAGATGTTATTACACAATCAGCATCAATTATTTTAACAACCAGTGACATGCAAAATTACATTGCTGGATGTCATGGAACCTATATAGTATTTACTGCTTGTTCTACTCAAATTAAATTAAGTCCATCAGTACTGCGAATGCAACATGCATTGTACTGAGAAATAGCACTGACTTGTACAGTGTTACACGAGAAAAACTGAAGTAGAAGAAATACATGCTAGAAGGTCTGTGAATTCGTGTGTTCAGTGACATAGTACTTTGAAGAAGGGAAGGAGGCTAGTGAGCTCTTATATCCTTTTGCACAGGTTGTAAACAGAACTGCTCACAACCTTGAAAATAAACAAAACACCTGTTATAGCAAAAAGAAGACAAAATGCAACTTAACCTTGTACAACAGGGAAGACACCATTAAAAAGCAGCTCAAAAAGAGGCAAGTTTTGTACATAAAGCATTCTTGGAGAAATGAACAAGCAACACATAAAAAACCATTCAAATTGCTTCAGGAAAATGTTGATTTTATAGAAGCAAATTTTAGTTGCAGTAACTGAGCACATAGCCTTAATACACTCAGTTATAAAAAGATGAAAAAACATTAGTGGGAACAAACAGATGTTGCATTGCAAACAATTTGTGAATTTGTATTAAGGTATGAACTTCAGTAAGGTTGTGTGGCTGGATGACATTTGGGCCAATGTCAGTCATTCACTGCATAAAAGTTGGAGTGACAGAACCCCTGCAAGGGAACAAAGTTGGTAAAGGAGCATGAATTAGTGCAGCATGTAAGCACACAAGATGATTTTTTGCCAAACTTCTTGCTAATGTTTCATTAAACAAATAGACGATTTTATCAAAAGAATAATGCAGTTTTACAGAAGTGGTTTAATACATCCCCTATCACAAATTTCTAACGGCTATCAGTCATAGTTACAGATGTCCTATATAGTTCAGCTGTTTACTATAAGACACCAACTCTGTCAACAAAAGGGATTAAATTATTGAGTTCTGGTAAGACAATATATCAGTCTCTAAGAAAATGTTAAGACTAAAGCCGTTGAAATTGAGCAGAAAACAAGTGAGAATTTCCACCATCAATGAAATTGAAGAAAGATCTGGAAGTGAAGGCATTTACTTATTTCCATGTCATTGTCATTGCAATGTAAAGGTCTATGGGCACAAATAACATTATACAAGCTGAGAAACTTCTTGTGAAAGCTGCATGGCAAGTCACTAATGATATGAGAACAGTATTGCAGGTGTCATCAGACAGGCCACCAACAATGAAGACACTGTGGGAGACTCAATGGGAAACTTAATTACATCTGGGGGGTTAACAGGGGTACTTTGGATCAGTGCAACCAGTCAATGTTTCCCTTTGACATTATCTTCTGGGGCAGCTAAATTCAAAAACTTGTACTACAGAAGCTTGCAGCAAGACTATTCAGTCAAGTTGATAATTAAACATCTTGCATAAGCTTCTTCAGGGGCCTTGGGATTCGTACACTTACATGCCAATTTATTTACTTGCCAACAGTGCAGGGTGTACATAAAGGCTGGGAACACTTTCAATTATTTATTGCACAAGAACCAAACATTGTATAGATATCATACATATGTCATTTTGAAGAGAAACCCTGAAAGTTTTGTTTTTTTTCATGTATCCTGCCACAGTGTAGTTTGGTAATTTGTCAATAGTCAGCACTAGTCAGAAGCATGCTTCAGCTGTTCGACAAATGTTTAGAACCAAGAACGGTAAGAAGCAACCAACAAGGAAGGCCATTTACCACTGGCACAACAAATTCATTGTGACGGGTTGTTGTGCCCAGCAAAGAGAAGCGAACGTCGCAGTGTGAGTGAAGTGAATGTGGAGCGTGTACGAGAGACATTTTTAAGGAGTCCAAAGAAATCAGTGCGTCGTGCATCCGGTGAACTCGTAATGACAGTGTGGAAAGTCCTGCGACAGAAACTGTCTATGAAACCATTCAAATTGGGGCTAGTGCAGAAGCTCAATGACGACAAAGACAAGCATTTTGATTTTTGTTTGCAGTTGCAACAACTGAATGAGGATGGGATGGCATTGATGATCACTTAATTTTTAGTGATGAAGCCACTTTTCACACTAATGGGAAAGTGAACAGGTGTAATTGTCAAATCTGAGGTACAAAGCATCCACACAAATGCATTGAATCTGAGTGTGATTCCCTAAAGGTAAATATTTTTTGTGCCTTGTCATGTAGAAAACTGTATGGGCCATTCTTCTTCGTCGAGAGCACCATCACTGGATGTTCCAACTTGGACATGCTGCAGCAATGGTTGAGGCCTCAAATGCAATTGGACTCTCCACTCATCTTACAGCAGGATGGGGCTCCAGCCCATTTTCATCATGAAGTTCGTGGGTACCTGAACACGGAACTGCCGCATCGATGGATCAGCCATGCTACAGAAGAGGGCAGCTGTTGTATGAAATGGCTATCACGATCACCAGATCTCACTCCATGTGACTTTTTTCTGTGGGGACACATTAAAGATCTGGTGTATGTACTACCTCTACCTCTAGCAGAGCTCCGGGAGAGAATACGGGAAGCGACTGCCATAGTCGACGATGCCAAGATGGGACGGGTATGGCAAGAATTCGATTACCATACTGACGTCTGCCGGGTCACTCATGGTTCGCCTATTGAATGTTTGTAAAAAATACTTACAGAGTTTCTCTTCAAAAAGCAATTTGTATGACATCTGTACAATGTTTCGTTCTTGTGCAATAAATAATTGAAAGTGTTCCCAGACTTTATGTACATCCTGTATTTCTGCTAATAATAAGAACAAATACACGATGAACTATAAAATTTACAACAATATGAGAAGTACAACTAATCTCTTGATATACCATACATTCTTGTCAAGGGATTAGACTCAAGTTTCATATTCTGGTACAAAAGCCTTCAAAAAATTGCTGACAGATCTCAGGAGGGACATTAGAAATCTTCCTATATCAAAAACTTTCTTTATTAATGATTCCACCTATAATTTATCAGAATATCGGGATGATGTAACAGAAATTTCTGCTAGCATAAACACTGACATTAGATAAGCATTTAACTTTACCAGTATATCAGTCCAGCCAAACAGGACATTATGTTGGAAATTTTATAAACAAGCTGAAACCTAGCAGAAACATTAAGGACAACGTCCAAATCAAAATACCAAAAATCCCAAAAAGTTCACTTAAGAGAATATCTGCCATTATGAAAAGACAGAAGTTTCGTTTTAACCATAGTAACTGAACCAAGTGTCCAACTGGGTTCATTTTTGCACCACATTAATGAGCTCATGCACTACAGTCATATAAAACAATAAAATTATTTACTTTTTCAAGAAACAATAATATTTATTTTAACTGAACGAGTGTTGAAAAAATATTGATCTAAAATTTTGCAACTTTTGATCATACATTTTTGATTTTTTTTTCAATTGCGAGTGACGTTACAATGTACAATAAAAAACAAAAAAAACAATTTAAATAACTTATGTGACAAAAGACAAACAACAATAATAATACATTGTCCTTTTTGAAAGCAGGCAGAGTTTCTGTAAGCTCGACTGGTTCACCGAAGTGATGCTCACCAACTCACCAAAAATTAATGACAGGAAGACATTAAATGAGGGAGTGGCGGGAAGGAGGGAACTAGTATGAAAACTGCTTTTATAAAAATGATAAAAACAACAGATAGAACTTTTTATATTTTGTGTGGTTATTTACCATTTTTGTGTAGACTGATTAGTCAAAGTTTTGACACTATCTTTGATGTCAGTTTGCGAAGTCCATCCAATTTGTGCACCTATGGCCAATGCAGTAGCTGCACTTACTTGTACAACTTAAGTCACTTGACCTGCATGATATAATATGGAGTACTTGCTCTAGTTCATAATGGTACACTAGCCATTGCGAGGGTGAGAGCAGTGTATGAATAGACTCTCAGTCAGTCAGCTGTCAACTTGCGGCTATGTGCCATGTAAAATGACAAATATGTATATTTTGACTTGTAAATATGAGCCCAATCGTGAATAATAAGTGATTATCTCAACTGTCATCATTCATTACAATCCAAAATGATTTGAACCATTACAAGTCTTCCTAATTAATTATGGGGGATGGTGCGCCAGCCACCTCAGGTGTAATCTTTAAGCGGTTTTTCATTTGCATAAAGCTAAGTACCAGGCTGGTTTCCAAGTCCCAACTCAGTTACATGATTCACAAACTAAATGAAAAATATCCTCATGCCTGACAATGAGGCACAATTGACTCAGACAGATTGGTCCCCCGGGGAGCTGCCAGTAGCTTTAAAATACTTTTGGAAGTGATGACCCCATTGTAATAATAGCCTATATCCAGGTACAGTTGGTTCTCCATGTAACTGACGAGGCACCAAGCCAGTTCTGATCTGGCATTAGCTGGACAAAGGGCACCAAAATGGTTAGTGAGATAGGATGGATGGCTACCACACCATGTAACACAGAAATATTATATTCCAATTTTGTGTTACGTCTGCAGATGGTTGACAGGTCTGATTCCTGTAGGTCAAAATCAATATTCATCAACCTAACTAGTGACGAAAGAGGTTCTATCAGTTCAAAATTGAGACAAAGTAGCAGGTGGACAGGAATATTCCCAATGGCACTTCTAAAAAAAAAAAAAAGGAAGAAGAAGAAGGGAAGAAGAAGAAGAAGAAGAAGAAGAAGTAGTAGTAGTAGTAGTAGTAGTAGTAGTAGTATGGTATGTATTTTCTCTGTTTCAAGTGGTGACAGCACATGCCATAGCAAACTGGAACCACTGCTACGATTGCAATCCTATCAATAATTAATTTTTTCTATTCATTTTCCACTTTTCATTCAAGTATCTACAAAGTGCAGATCTAGTTTGTAACTGAATTTATCAAAACACTGGTCAGGCTTTGCTTCACTTAAATTATTATTCATGCTTCTCTTTTCAAAGTGCTGATTCCAGTATTGTTTGTAGTTTTTGTGGAAATCCTGTTAACCAAAAGACATGAATAATTGAACTTCTTATTGCAACAGAGTAGATTTGGGGAGAGCTCTTATGTAATTTCAGGCATGTTGACACCATTCTTTAGAAAGACTAGTATTCTGATCTTGGACTAATGTATTTCAATTTCTGTGAAAGTAATTACATGCCACATAATTAATCTTAAAGTTCTGGAGCACCTAAATTTGCCATTGCAGGTTAAGCCATTGTATCTGTTAGATTCCAAATTTACTACTATACTTTTCTTGTCATAACTTTTATGAACCAAATGATACCTTCACTAATCAAGCCATTAAGAATTTTTATAAATGACTGTAAAAATCTACAAATGGTGCCTCAACACAGGCATAAAAATGGTTCCATGATATCTTACATTTTATTAACCCACTAAATATTTTGCAAACCAATTTCTGGTGAAACATATAAATCCATTCAAATTAGCAAAATCTAGCCTAGCTGTTTTTCAAACCAACATGCAGTTTCCAAAATACTAAAATGTTCATAAGGCCAACCCCAATCCCACAATCTTCAGCCTGGGCTTGAAAATCTTAGAGTCAACATCTATGTGGAAGTTCAGAGACTTGGGGCTAGTCAGTGTTATATTAAAATCAGCACCCGGTCAGTAAACTATTAACATCTCCATGAGAATACACCACTCGCATTCCTATGATTAAAATCTCTGTGGTAACATGTTACATTTAAATTCTTAAATCACCAGTCGATAACAGTCATTCCAATCATGTATTTTTGTCAGCGTTATGAACACTAGTGCATTCATGTCATACACCTGGAAATCTGGTGGTGTAATTGAAGAAGAACTGTGATATTCAACTGTGAGAAGTCTTGTGTGAAAGTGCATTGTGGATGATCTGCCGCTGTCATAATAGATGATGAGGTTTTGAAAGTAATTACCTGTAAACAATCTTTTATGTAAGGCCAGGAAATGGATGTTGTACTCCTTATGGAGATAATAAATGTGGGAATAGTCACATGAATTAAAAATTGTGTGGTGAACACTATTGGAAACTTCCCCGCAACACCAGTTTTACAGAAATTTGACAAAGTTTCTACAACGAGACTACAAGGGAAAAATGAAGATTTGCAGGTAGATCATATTTCAAGAATAAAAGTCACATTTGACAGACATGGAACAGTAATCCCATACTGGTGTGCTGTGGTACAAATGCAGTCGAAGCACCAGCATTTCTTGAGATCTACCTCAAAACACTTATGCATCCTCTTTAATGCCTACATGTGGCAGCGTGTGATTTCCTTCAATTTTGAAGTGAACCAGCTATCTGTGAACATTGTCTTGGCCCACTGAAAGTGACTACAAGTGTCTATGAAGCATTCTTGAGCAACCTTCTCACAGAAGCACTTCTTTAAGCCTGTTGTTGTTGTTGTTGTTGTTGTTGTTGTGGTCTTCAGTCCTGAGACTGGTTTGATGCAGCTCTCCATGCTACTCTATCCTGTGCAAGCTTCTTCATCTCCCAGTACCTACTGCAACCTACATCCTTCTGAATCTGCTTAGTGTATTGATCTCTTGGTCTCCCTCTACGATTTTTACCCTCCACGCTGCCCTCCAATGCTAAATTTGTGATCCCTTGATGCCTCAAAACATGTCCTACCAACTGATCCCTTCTTCTAGTCAAGTTGTGCCACAAACTTCTCTTCTCCCCAATCCTATTCAATACCTCCTCATTAGTTACGTGATCTATCCACCTTATCTTCAGCATTCTTCTGTAGCACCACATTTCGAAAGCTTCTATTCTCTTCTTGTCTAAACTGGTTATCCTCCATGTTTCACTTCCATACATGGCTACACTCCATACAAATACTTTCAGAAACGACTTCCTGACACTTAAATCTATACTCGATGTTAACAAATTTCTCTTCTTCAGAAACGATTTCCTTGCCATTGCCAGTCTACATTTTATATCCTCTCTACTTCGACCATCATCAGTTATTTTACTCCCTAAATAGCAAAACTCCTTTACTACTTTAAGTGTCTCATTTCCTAATCTAATCCCCTCAGCATCACCCGATTTAATTTGACTACATTCCATTATCCTCGTTTTGCTTTTGTTGATGTTCATCTTATATCCTCCTTTCAAGACACTGTCCATTCCCTTCAACTGCTCTTCCAAGTCCTTTGCTGTCTCTGACAGAATTACAATGTCATCGGCGAACCTCAAAGTTTTTACTTCTTCTCCATGAATTTTAATACCTACTCCGAATTTTTCTTTTGTTTCCTTTACTGCTTGCTCAATATACAGATTGAATAACATCGGGGAGAGGCTACAACCCTGTCTCACTCCTTTCCCAACCACTGCTTCCCTTTCATGCCCCTCGACTCTTATAACTGCCATCTGGTTTCTGTACAAATTGTAAATAGCCTTTCGCTCTCTGTATTTTACCCCTGCCACCTTCAGAATTTGAAAGAGAGTATTCCAGTTAACGTTGTCAAAAGCTTTCTCTAAGTCTACAAATGCTAGAAACGTAGGTTTGCCTTTTCTTAATCTTTCTTCTAAGATAAGTCTTAAGGTTAGTATTGCCTCACGTGTTCCAACATTTCTACGGAATCCAAACTGATCTTCCCCGAGGTCCGCTTCTACCAGTCTTTCCATTCGTCTGTAAAGAATTCGCGTTAGTATTTTGCAGCTGTGACTTATTAAACTGATAGTTCGGTAATTTTCACATCTGTCAACACCTGCTTTCTTTGGTATTGGAATTATTATATTCTTCTTGAAGTCTGTGGGTATTTCGCCTGTCTCATACATCTTGCTCACCAGATGGTAGAGTTTTGTCATGACTGGCTCTCCCAAGGCCATCAGTAGTTATAATGGAATGTTGTCTACTCCCGGGGCCTTGTTTCGACTCAGGTCTTTCAGTGCTCTGTCAAACTCTTCATGCAGTATCTTATCTCCCATTTCATCTTCATCTACATCCTCTTCCATTTCCATAATATTGTCCTCAAGTACATGGCCCTTGTATAAACCCTCTATATACTCCTTCCACCTTTCTGCCTTCCCTTCTTTGCTTAGAACTGGGTTGCCATCTGAGCTCTTGATATTCATACAAGTGGTTCTCTTCTCTCCAAAGGTCTCTCCAATCTTCCTGTAGGCAGTATCTATCTTACCCCTAGTGAGACAAGCCTCTACATCCTTACATTTGTCCTCTAGCCATCCCTGCTTAGCCATTTTGCACTTTCTGTCAATCTCATTTTTGAGACGTTTGTATTCCCTTTTGCCTGCTTCATTTACTGAATTTTTATATTTTCTCCTTTCATCAATTAAATTAAATATTTCTTCTGTTACCCAAGGATTTCTATTAGCCCTCGTCTTTTTACCTACTTGATCCTCTGCTGCCTTCACTACTTCATCCCTCAGAGCTACCCATTCTTCTTCTACTGTATTTCTTTCCCCCATTCCTGTCAATTGTTCCCTTATGCTCTCCCTGAAACTCTCTACAACCTCTGGTTCTTTCAGTTTATCCAGGTCCCATCTCCTTAAATTTCCACCTTTTTGCAGTTTCTTCAGTTTCAATCTGCAGTTCATAACCAATAGATTGTGGTCAGAATCCACATCTGCCCCTGGAAATGTCTTACAATTTAAAACCTGGTTCCTAAATCTCTGTCTTACCATTATATAATCTATCTGATACCTATTAGTATCTCCAGGATTCTTCCAGGTATACAACCTTCTTTTATGATTCTTGAACCAAGTGTTAGCTATGATTAAGTTATGGTCTGTGCAAAATTCTACAAGGCGGCTTCCTCTTTCATTTCTTCCCCCCAATCCATATTCACCTACTATGTTTCCTTCTCTCCCTTTTCCTACTGACGAATTCCAGTCACCCATGACTATTAAATTTTCGTCTCCCTTCACTACCTGAATAATTTCTTTTATCTCGTCATACATTTCATCAATTTCATCATCATCTGCAGAGCTAGTTGGCATATAAACTTGTACTACTGTAGTAGGCATGGGCTTTGTGTCTATCTTGGCCACAATAATGCGTTCACTATGCTGTTTGTAGTAGCTAACCCGCACTCCTATTTTTTTATTCATTATTAAACCTACTCCTGCATTACCCCTATTTGATTTTGTATTTATAACCCTGTAATCACCTGACCAAAAGTCTTGTTCCTCCTGCCACCGAACTTCACTAATTCCCACTATATCTAACTTTAACCTATCCATTTCCCTTTTTAAATTTTCTAACCTACCTGCCCGATTAAGGGATCTGACATTCCATGCTCCGATCCGTAGAATGCCAGTTTTCTTTCTCCTGATAACGACGTCCTCTTGAGTAGTCCCCGCCCGGAGATCCAAATGGGGGACTATTTTACCTCCGGAATATTTTACCCAAGAGGACGCCATCATCATTTAATCATACAGTAAAGCTGCATGTCCTCGGGAAAAATTACGGCTGTAGTTTCCCCTTGCTTTCAGCCGTTCGCAGTACCAGCACAGCAAGGCTGTTTTGGTTAATGTTACAAGGCCAGATCAGTCAATCATCCAGACTGTTGCCCCTGCAACTACTGAAAAGGCTGCTGCCCCTCTTCAGGAACCACATGTTTGTTTGGCCTCTCAACAGATACCCCTCCGTTGTGGTTGCACCTACGGTACGGCCATCTGTATCGCTGAGGCACGCAAGCCTCCCCACCAACGGCAAGGTCCATGGTTCATGGGGGAAGTCTTTAAGCCTATACAACACAAATTGAAAGGATACACCAATTTATACAACCTGGAAGAGAGTATTTTAAGAAAATAACAAATTAAACGTTCATTAAAGCAGGGATATGAATAACTTTCACAGACATGAAATAATGTCACGTGTAAAGAAGTCTTCCTACCAACCAAAACACTGTTGCTGCTATCCTCATCCGTCTTTAATGAATGTTTTCCCACATAATATCCATCTGAAGGCATATCATTGACTTCTTCTTCAACTTTATGTAAGTAAATGGCATACTTGCCACCAATTATCAACTTAAAAGTGATGGACATTTTAGTAGTCAGATACACGGGTCCACAAAATGGAATAGCTTTCTCTCATGTCAAAATGTCTCCAAACTTCATGTCTTAAAACTTGTATTCATCACAGTTCCCACCCATTTTCCACAAATTCCCCCAAAAAAGTCTTATATTTGTGACAAACGTACATGTTCTGACCATGCTTTCCTCACCACCTGTCTCTTTTGTTGCTTATCTCACCAGCCTCCAACCCATGGGCTCTTTTTAAATGCAACAAAAATTCGTCTCTCTCAAACATTGAATATGTACAATATCACTGTGTCTCCTTTCCGATTCTGTTACCTTAAACATAGAGAAGTTTAAGCTTGTTAATGTCATCTGACTCCTATATTCATCAAAAACGATGTGTAAATTTTTGAGGTTACTAAATAACAACACTTTTTTGGTTTTTTTCCTTTTCATGTTTGAAAGTTATGATGGAAGAAAAAATGATTATTTACAATTAAAAATATCATTTCTTAAACTAACCACCATTACTGTGATTATGGAAGTTGCCAAGTAAAAACATAAGGCAGATCATTTCTGAGACCTAACCAGACAAGTGTTTCCAGAACTGGCTATTCTGTGTAGCTTAAATAAATGTGTAACAATAACCATAACAACAATAATAATAAAGCTAATGACACAACAATATAACATACCATAAGTGGATCCAGTTGTTTTTTACCATGCTTTCCCTTCCCAGAGAGGTTTGAAACTGCCAGAACTTCTCTTGGAAATAAATAATCCAACAACGTAACAGCCATTTTTTCTGGACTATGACAGAACGTATTGATGTGTAGGAGGTTGCTGTAACACACATACAATTATATCTAATATTATTAGGAATTCATGGTGTCTGTTTCCACTCTTAAAATAATACATTCCATTAAAATTTGGAGAAATATGGTATATGCCTCCATTCTAAACGAGACAAGTATGCGATTTAGAGCAACATTCCTTTGGTGGAATTGCTCTAAAGTCCCCTTTCCTTTGGCTTACTAGCTTTTCCTCATTGTTCACAAAGTCCACTCTGTATCTCTTCCATTGACCCATGATCAGCTTCATGAACTGCGAGATGGTAGCATGCAACGGATGATTTTATGCAGTTCTGAAATAAAGCTTATTCTATAGAACACAAGTTTTCCAGAAAAAATTTTGGTTACTTTCTTTCACTTTTAGCTTTACTACTTGTGAGATATTTTATAGTGTTAAGTAAGTGACAAAAGATTTTGATAGTAGCTCTTTTAAATCATTTTTAGTGAAAATCAATCAAGGTCAGTCTTTTCACAGAATGAATACTAACACACTATAAAAATAAGTGATACGATGAACAACTGGAAATTATAACATTTAATTCTATCAAGGTAGTGATGATTAATTCCAGCTTGTATTCATCAAGTGATAGACTTGTCCCCTGTCTGCCCTCTAATGTATCTGTGTTTCTAGCTAGTTTCACAATTAATTTGCTCAATTCAAACACTTATTAGCATTATTTAGAGGTAACAGGTAGTTGGCATGTGGATAACAATTACTGAAATCAAATCTTGGCGACAGGAAACAGATGCAGGTCCAACTCCTGGGTAAAAGCTGTAGCATTTTTTGCATGGATGCGTTCTTGTGAAACAAAGGAACTTTTCCTAGTAGTATCGATCATTTCACTTTCAATATTTATTTTGAATATAATGGAGGGAAACATTCCACGCAGGAAAAATATATCTAAAACAAAGATGATGTGACTTACCATACGAAAGCGCTGGCAGGTCGATAGACACACAAACAAACACAAACACACACACAAAATTCTAGCTTTCGCAACCAACGGATGCTTCATCAGGAAAGAGGGAAGGAGAGGGAAAGACGAAAGGATGTGGGTTTTAAGGGAGAGGGTAAGGAGTCATTCCAATCCCGGGAGCGAAAGACTTACCTTAGGGGGAAAAAAGGACAGGTATACACTCGCACACACACCCATATCCAACCACACATACACAGACACAGACAAGCAGTGTGTCTGTCCTTTTTTCCCCCCTAAGGTAAGTATTTCCGCTCCCGGGATTGGAATGACTCCTTACCCTCTCCCTTAAAACCCACATCCTTCCGTCTTTCCCTCTCCTTCCCTCTTTCCCGATGAAGCAACCGTTGGATGCGAAAGCCAGAATTTTGTGTGTATGATTGAGTTTGTTTGTGTGTCTATCGACCTGCCAGCGCTTCAATATTTATTTTGTAGTACTCAGACTACTGCTTGTAAATACAGACAGTTTAATGCACATAAGGCTCTGATGGGAAAAGTCAAGAATTGTATAAATGAAATGCACATAACTTTGAAGATAAAACATATCAGGACAAACATGTGGTAGAACACCTTGAGATCTTAGATTAAAATTGTGCCAGACCATGAACCGACTCGAGATCTTTGCCTTTCCTGGGCAGCTGCTCTACCAATTGAGCTACCGAAGCGCAACTGACGATCCTTCTTCACAGCTTTACTTCTGCCAGTATCTCATCTCCTACCTTCTGAGCTTACAGAAGATGTCATGTGAAACTTACAGGACTGGCATTCCGGGATGAAAGGACATTGCTACCAGGAAATTTCATATCAGCGCACACTCCACTTCAGAATGAAAAATTCATTCCGAAAACACACTCCCCAGACTGTTGTGAAAACACATGTCTGCAATATCTTTTCTTCCAGGACAGCTAGTCCTGCAAGATTTGCAGACAAACTTTTGTGAAGTTTGGAAGGTACAATATGAGGCCAGAGGCTCTGGCAAAAGTAAAGCTGTGAGGATGGGTCATGAGTCGTGCTTGGGTAGCTCAGTTGGTAGAGCACTAACCTGCACAAGGCAAATGTCCTGGGTTTGAGTTCCAGTCTGGCAAACAATTTTAATCAGCCAGGAAGTTTTATGTAAATGTGCCTTCCCCCCACCACCGCAAAATGAAAAATTCATTCTGAATACAACTCTCACATACAACATATCCTAGAAATGTAAAATGGAAGCTACACAAATGTGATCTGTAATGATTTGAGGAACTGAAGTTGGGGTGAAGTAAGTGCTCATGTAGGTTTGTGATGTGAATAATTGCAACAGGGGCAATAATGACAAGATTGATTTCTGTTGTGACTCGCTGATCATTCAAAGTGCCGCCGCGCAATTACGCGCGTCCTCTATGTGTGGCGCTGTCTGCCAGCCATGCAGCAGCTGCGCCACCTAAGCGGCCAGCCGAGCAGCGGCCACTAGACTGGGACTCAGTGCTCATTAGAATGATAACGTGTACACATGTCTTACTTGTCAACTTACTCTGTGACTTATATGTGTTGTGTCGTTCTGAAATATATTTGTTAAACTTGACGTTATAACAATTGGCGACGAGGTAGTGGATTTCTCCTTTTCACCATTGACCCACAGGGTTCCATGGCTACTGTCGAGAAACTATTGCAAAATCTCCTTGAACAGCAAATGCTTCTAACAGTGGTGATTTGCGATTTCGTCGCAGCGTCAAATGCGGGGCGTTTCTCGTCGTTGGCTGTACCTCCTTTTCTCCTTACGAGGAGACGGCGGAAGACTGGTCTGATTATGAAAAACGTCTTTGACAGCACTTCTTGGTATTTCATGTCACGGACGAACAACCATGTAAGTCTCTGTTCTTTTCCTGGATTTCACCTCAAATGTATCGGTTGTTGTCGCAATTGGCTCCTTTGAAGGATCCTGCATCTTTGTCCTTTGCTGAAATGTGCTCACTTCAGTATATCTATTTTCAAAAGCAAACGCATGTGGTAGCCTCTTGTGTTGCCTTTTATCGCTGTCAAAAACAGCCACATCAATCCTATCGCGCTTGGGCTGCTGAAATTCACGGCCTCAAACGATAGTGTCAATTTGTTACTGACGTTCACAAAGAATTCTATGCCGATTCCATGGTATGGGATGCAATTATCCGGTCGGCGCCCGACAAAGAAGTTCGGCAACGTGCCCTTCAGTTGGCGAATCCGACTGTCGATGAAGTTCTCTCCATTGCGCAGTCTTTTGAAATTTCTCGCGCTGCTGGGGCGCAAATAGAGGCGTGGGGTGATGTCGGAGAAATACAACCTCTGTGCGCTGTTGACGACGCGTGCGGCGCGTCCCCGCCGGCCGACGTGGCCGCAGCACGCTCCCACGCGCAGCCTCGGCCTAGCCGTCAACAACCCGCTAAGAAACTGCAGCAAAACCCCCGGCAACTTCCTTCATGTCCGCGGTGTTTTACGAAACATTCATGCGAGGATTGTCCCCAACGTTGGGCTGTGTGTCACAATTGCAAAAAGAATGGTCATGTGTCTTCCGTTTGCAAATCCGACCGCATACATGATGTTCATGAACATGACGCTGATTCTGATTCTGTGTTGTCTGTCAACTGCACTTCTTCCCTTTCAGGGAAGTTATTCCTCACTGTCCAAATCCTTGGTCGAGATGTTCGCATGCAAGTGGATACCGGTTCTGCTGCCACTATAATTAATTCTCAGACGTATCTTCAGTTGGGTTCTCCACTCCTGTCACCTGTCACTCGGCAATTACGGACATACAATAAACAGAAGATTTCTCTCTTGGGACAGTTTAATGCTGAGGTATCTAACAAATCCGTCGTTCGCACTGTTCCCATATTTGTGGTCAACCAGAGCAATGCAGAAAATCTTTTTGGTTTCAATGCCTTTCGCGTTTTTGGGTTCTCCATAGATGACTCTGTCAATATTGTCTCTGATGCTATTCCTTATGCTCAACTGGATTCCTTGTCGACGACATTTTCGTCCCTTTTTTTTCTCTTGGGTTAGGCCGTGCAAACGATTTTGAAGCTCATATCACGCTCAAACCCACTGCTTGGCCTAAGTTTTTTCGGGCTCGGCCCATTCCTCTGGCCCTTCGTGATCGGGTAAAACGGGAGTTGGATCGTCTCACTACTTCAGGGGTCTTGCTTCCTGTCACTTCCAGTGAGTGGTCCCCTCCTGTCGTCGTCGTTGCTAAGCCAAATGGTGATATTCGTCTCTGTGGCGATTTCAAAGCCACTGTAAATGCTCAATGCCTCATCGACACTTACCCTATGCCCCGTCCTGAAGAATTGTTCACTAAACTTGCTGGAGGCCAGTATTTTTCTAAAAGTGACCTGTCAGAAGCTTATCATCAACTTCCTCTCGACGCTGTTTCCCGGCAGTTTCTGGTCCTTAACACGCCTTTCGGCCTCTATCAATACCAACGCTTGCCATTCGGGGTTGCTAGTGCCCCTGCTCTCTTTCAGCGATTCTTGGAACAATTATTACTCCCTGTCCCTGGGTGTATCAATTACATGGACGACATTGTTGTCACTGGCTCCACCACTGAAGAACATCTTCAAAATCTCCGCACACTTTTTCATGTCTTACAGACTGCCGATCTTAAGTGTAATCTTCAGAAATCACAATTTTTTCAGGCATCTATCACGTACTTGGGGTTTCAACTCTCTCGGGAGGGTATTCGTCCGCTTCAGCAAACTGTCGCTGCAATCGATGCCCTTCCTCGCCCTACATCTGTTAAGGAACTGCAGGCCTTATTGGGGAAAATAGCATACTATCACCGTCTGCGGCTTCGGGGCTCAGCCGTTGCATTGCCTGTTGCATAAAAACATGCCTTTTCACTGGTTCGCGTCATGCGATGTGGCTTTCCAGAAATTGAAGAATACGGTGAAACAGGCCCCGTGCCTGGCTACTTATCGACCTGGCCACCATATTGTTCTTGCCTCAGACGCCTCTCAATACGGGGTCGGTGCAGTCCTTGCGCACCGTTTTTTCTGACGGTTCGGAACAACCCATTGCTTATGCCTCCAAAACGCTCACGGATGCACAACAAAAGTATTCTCAAATTGAAAAAGAAGCTTTGGCCATTATTTATGCTCTTCATAAGTTTGGTGTTTTTCTCTATGGCTCAAAATTTCATCTTGTTATGGATCACAAACCACTTGTTTCCTTGTTTCATCCATCAACGTCACTTCCCGACAAGGCTGCACAGCGCCTCCAGCATTGGGCTCTTTACTTGTCTCATTTCAATTAAGAGATTCATTTCCGGCCAACGGCTCAACATGCAAATGCTGATGCTCTGTCTTGCCTCCCCATGAGTCCTGATCAGGCATTCGATAGGGACGAACTTTTGTGTTTCCACCTGGATGTTGCCGAGCAGCGGGTTGTGGACGGGTTCCCCATCACTGGGGACAGGCTAGCGGCTGCTATGAGTTCTGACCCTACCCTCTCCCAGGTTTTACGCTGTATTCAGAAGGGTTGGCCCGATCGCCCGTCCGCTAAGACTTCTGATCCATTGCGGAACTACTACGCTTTGTGCTACCGCCTCACGGCTAGGGATGGTGTTATCCTCCTCTCCACTGACAATGCTTCGCCGCATGTCGTGGTACCTGCGTCTTTGCGTGCTTCGGTCTTGCGCCTCATTCACCAAGGGCACTGGGGTGTGTCTCGTACAAAATCTCTGGCGCGCCATCATGTGTACTGGCCTGGCATCGACTCTGAAATAGTAGACATGGTCGCTGCCTGCGGCCCTTGTGCGTCACAGGCGCTGCCCCGAAGTCATCTTTGTCACCGTGGCCTTCGCCTGAGAAGCCCTGGGAGCGCATTCATGCTGACTTTGTCGGACCCTTTTTAGGTACTTATTGGCTCCTCGTAATTGACGCCTACTCTAACTTTCCTTTCATTGTCTGTTGCACGTCGCCTACCACCACGGCAACCACCAGTGCTCTCGCCCGCATTTTTTCTTTGGAAGGCCTCCCCTCTACTCTTGTTACTGATAATGGTCTGCAATTTGCCTCTTCCGAATTTGCGGATTATTGTGCTCGTCATGGCGTTATGCATGTCACGGCCCCGCTGTTCCATCCACAATCCAACGGTGAGGCTGAACGCCTGGTCCACACATTTAAGGGTCAGATGCGGAAACTTCTGACTTCTTCTGCTGCTGATGACGCGCTTCTCCAGTTTCTGGCTTCTTACCGTTTCACCCCCATGGGCGACCACAGCCCGGCTGAGCTCTTACATGGCCGACAGTCCCGCATGCTACTTCATCTTCTGCAGCCTCCCACCTCACGGCCGCGGGTGCCTTCCCTTGGCCGGTTCACCGCCGACGACCTCGTCTGGGTATGGGGATATGGCAGGCGGCCAAAATGGAGCCCGGGCCGCATCTTAAGACACCGTGGCAGACGCCTGTATGAAATCCAGACGGACACGTGTGTTGCAGTGGGTCATTCGGACCAGCTTCGGCCTCGTGTGCCAGCAACGCCTGTTCCGAATGCCGCTATACCACCTTCGGCTCTACCTGACACTCGGGATCTTGGCATCTCTCAATACTCACAACGCAGCCCTCTCACCGTCATCGCGATGCCAGCACAAGAACGGACGCCACCAGGAGACGTGCCCATGCAGGAACCGGATGACCATCCTCTGTCAGAGCAAATCTACTCGCCTCCTCCTCCAACGGATGCCGACACATCGCCCCTGTCTCCTGTTATATCAACTGGACTTGCCGCAACGGGCAGATTGGTGCAGGGGGCCCCAGCAGATTTGACCCCTACGTCTCCTGTCATCTCGACCCGTTATCATCGGGGACACTTCCGTCCGTACGGGAAGCTGCCGCCTCGAGACTTTACGGCGAGTCAAACAACGCCTATGGACGTTAGCCATCTCCAGGACATCTCCATCAAGACCAGTGCAACAATTTCAAAGGGGGGGAAAAGTGTTGTGACTCGCCGATCATTCAAAGTGCCGCCGCGCAATTACGCGCGTCCTCTACGTGCGGCACTGTCTGCTAGCCATGCAGCAGCTGTGCCACCTAAGCGGCGAGCCGAGCAGCGGCCGCTAGACTGGGACTCAGTGCTCATTCGAATTATAACGTGTACACATGTCTTGCTTGTCAACTTACTCTGTGACTTACATGTGTTGTGTCGTTCTGAAATATATTTGTTAAACTTGACATTATAACAATTTCATCTCTACTAATAGACTCTATTACTGATATTTGTGAATGTGACGCTTCCTCACTTTTTTTTCTGCAGAACAATGTAACTGAACAATAAAGGAAATAATGAGCAATATTTAAGAGTGCATACATTGAGAGATGTTAGACTCCAGAAAAGCACATATGACTCATATTCGTAGGCAGGTGTTGTCCAACGCTGTATGAAGACATTTTGAGATAACAGAAGTTCATTTGTGAACAAACACCTGCGTGAGAAACTTGTAAATGTGGTAGCTGACAAGGAAAAAATAAGTGAAGGGCCTTGTTAGACGTGATCATTGTTAAGGCCACCTAGCAGTCTTATGATTCAATATAGCGCTCTCCTTCTTTTCGTCCTTTGGAAACATTACATAATAATCTCTTCCAAGTTATATAATTCCTGAACAATACGAACAAATGATGGGTATATGCCAAGACCTCTCCAACTCTTATGGGGAGTGATGGTTTTTTCTTTAATGCTGTAGGTGTTACAACACTGTATAGTCATAAATATTGTCAATAAAATGGCATTACACTGAAACAATTGCTTATTCTTGTAACCTGAGAAATTATCAAACTCATATTCAATGTTTTTTGGATGATTTGCTCGAAAAAAGTGACAATATAATGTATCCATTGTGTACAAGCATTGAAAAAGTCAAATGTAATGTTAAGAGGGGAAATACATGATATTTCATTCGATAGTGTTGAGTTAGCCACTCACGTTAATGCATGTTCCTTACCTCAACCTTTGCTGCTGGAAAAATGGGATGGATTGCTTTTGCGCACTTCATGTTTTAATTTGTGGTTCTTTTCTTTTGTATCTCTTCAATATATCATATATTCCCTTAAAAAAGTCAGGTTAAAATTTACAGCATGGGATAAGCCAAGTTTTAATCTACATCTACCTCTACATCTACATCCATACTCCGCAAGCCACCTGACGGTTTGTGGCAAAGGGTACTTTGAGTACCTCTATCGGTTCTCCCTTCTATTCCAGTCTCGTATTGTTCGTGGAAGAAAGATTGTCGGTATGCCTGTGTGTGGACTCTAATCTCTCTGATTTTATCCTCATGGTCTCTTCGTGAGATATACGTTGGAGGGAGCAATATACTGCTTGACTCCTCGGTGAAGGTATTTTCTCAAAACTTCAACAAAAGCCCGTACCAAGCTACTGAGCATCTCTCCTGCAAAGTCTTCCACTGGAGTTTATCTATCATCTCCATAACGCTTTCGCGATTTCTAAATGATCCTGTCACGAAGCGCGCTGCTCTCCATTGGATCTTCTCTATCTCTTCTATCAACCCTATCTGGTACGGACCCCACACTGCTGAGCAATATTCAAGCAGTGGGCGAACAAGTGTACTGTAACCTACTTCCTTTGTTTCCGGATTGCATTTCCTTATGATTCTTCCAATGAATCTCAGTCTGGCATCTGCTTTACCGACGATCAACTTTATATGATCATTCCATTTTAAATCACTCCTAATGTCTACTCCCAGATAATTTATGGAATTAATTGCTTCCAGTTGCTGACCTGCTATTTTGTAGCTAAATGATAAAGGATCTTTCTTTCTATGTATTCGCAGCACATTACACTTGTCTACATTGAGATTCAATTGCCATTCCCTGCACCATGCGTCAATTCGTTGCAGATCCTCCTGCATTTCAGTACAATTTTCCATTGTTACAACCTCTCGATATACTACAGCATCATCCGCAAAAGGCCTCAGTGAACTTCCGATGTTATACACAAGGTCATTTATGTATATTGTGAATAGCAACGGTCCTATGACACTCCCCTGCGGCACACCTGAAATCATACTTACTTCGGAAGACTTCTCTCCACTGAGAATGACATGCTGCGTTCTGTTATCTAGGAACTCTTCACTCCAATCACACAACTGGTCTGATAGTCCATATACTCTTACTTTGTTCATTAAACGACTGTGGGGAACTGTATCGAACACCTTGCAGAAGTCAAGAAACACAACATCTACCTGGGAATCATGTCTATGGCCCTCTGAGTCTTGTGGATGAATAGCGTGAGCTGGGTTCCACACGATTGTCTTTTTCAAAACCCATGCTGATTCCTACAGAGTAGATTTCTAGTCTCCAGAAAAGTCATTATACTCAAACATAATACGTATTCCAAAATTCTAAAACTGATCGACATTAGAGATATAGGTCTATAGTTCTGCACATCTGTTCGACGACCCTTCTTGAAAACGGGGATGACCTGTGCCCTTTTCCAATCCTTTGGAACGCTATGCTCTTCTAGAGACCTACAGTACACCGCTGCAAGAAGGGGGGCAAGTTCCTTCGCGTACTCTGTGTAAAATCGAACTGGTATCCCATCAGGTCCAGCAGCCTTTCCTCTTATGAGCGATTTTAATTGTTTCTCTATCCCTCTGTCGTCTGTTTCGATATCTACCATTTTGTCATCTGTGTGACAATCTAGAGAGGGAACTACAGTGCAGTCTTCCTCTGTGAAACAGCTTTGGAAAAAGACATTTAGTATTTAGGCCTTTAGTCTGTCATCCTCTGTTTCAGTACCATTTTGGTCACAGAGTGTCTGGACATTTTGTTTTGATCCACCTACCACTTTGACATAAGGATTTTCTGCCAAGTCAGTACATAGAACTTTTACGGTGTACAATACCATCAGTGTAAACCAACTCTCATAATATATACTTGGTGGCTACGTAAATTGTGCCTGCTACTTATTTTCAAATGACATCTTCCCTCTGCCCTTCCTGCTTTCAGCAGTTACGGAAGGGGGAAGGAGAGGGAGGGAGGGGGGGAGGGAGGGAGGGAGGGAGGGAGGGAGGGGGAGGGAGGGAGGGGGGAGGGGGGAGAGAGGGGGGGAGGGGGGAGAGAGGGGGGGGGGCACACATGGATGTACGCTCATGTGCATTTGTGGAATAGAAATTCTGAGTAAACTGATGCAAATGTTTCTGGAAACAGCTTACAGGAAACGGGTATTCAAGCTGAGAAACATCGATGTCTCATACCATATGCACAACTGACACAGGAATAAAAATAATAACAAAAAGAGTCAGTTTCTGGACAATATACAATAATAGAAACTGACGATATTTCCAAGATGTGTATGTCTGTTTTATAAAGTTCCTAACAGAAACATATACAAAGTGATGAACAGATAAACATGTGCACACACACACACACACACACACACACACACACACACACACAGGTTGGCAGCCCTGCAGCCAGGCGACTAGCACGAGTTTTGGTGTTCTCGTAAAGATAAGTCATTTTAGATTATAAAACATATAGATTAGTACTGATTACGTGGTAAATAAGTGTATTAGTGTGCCGTTTAAGTCTACCATTAAAGGTTTCATTTTTGTTTACGTAATATAGCAGAAAACGCGAAAAGACCGTACAGTCGTATTTTCTGTTTACGTTCTGCTGAAGCATATCTATAGAATTTCGTTTAGTTGTTCCTTGCTCTCTCCAGCAATTTAACTTAGCGTACCTCTTCATTATTTAACTAGCATTTCCAGAAAGTAGCGTAAAGTTTAAGTTGTTGTTTCAGAAACTTTGCACTTTTGTTTTTGTTTACACACAGTTGCGTATAGGCCAAATTTGTGTAACCATATTTTCGTGTTTATCTGTAATTTAACTGACTTATTCTTAATAAACTATTACGTTTATCATGAGTGAAAAGTGCTTGACTTGCCGTAGAATTGTTAGGTCGGGGCTTTGGTGTGATGGGTGCTGTAGATTTTTCCATGTGGGTGACTGTAGTGGCGTGGGAATAGGGGAAGTAAATGAGACTCATCAGTGGTTTTGTAGGATTTGTAGTAGAGATAGGAAGATATTAGAACAGGAGGGGAAAATTGCTGCCCTTCAGGCTGAGTTAGACAAGGCCAGGGGAGATCTTGACAGGTTAAGGAGGGAGAAGGGTAAAGAGAGGTGGGAAGTGGGAAGTGGCAACAGGCAACAGGAGGAACAGGCCTAGAACTTTGTCTGACAGCTTTATGGTGAATGTGGAAAATAGATTTGACCTGTTGCTTCAGTTAGAAGCTGGTGAGCCTCAAGCAGTTGCAGGTGTAGACAGGGCACAACAAACTTTCAGCAGCAAATTGAAAAGTAAGAATGTAGGGAAATCAGTAAAGAGAAAGAAAGTGTTGTTGTTAGGTAGTTCCCATGGAAGAGTTGTTGGCCAACTTCTGCAGGATGAACTAGGATCAGAATACCAGGCCACCAATTTTTTTAAACCTAGTGCTGGTCTGGAGCAGGTGACAGACGATTTAGGATCACTTTGCAAAGATTTCACTAAGGAAGACACCGTGGTTATAGTGGGTGGGACAGGTAACAGTATTGACAGAGATCCTGAGTACAGTATAGAGTGTGACCTGGCGAAGATTGCATCAGCATCGAAGCATACTAGTGTTGAGTTTGTATCTGTTCTTGGGCGCCATGACCGACCTCATTTGAACTCTTCTGTCAAGAGAGTTAATTTGGAGCTGGAACGGCTGCTCATGTAGGGTGCGGGGTCACACATTGATGTGGTTCATGTTGATTCTCTCAGTAGGTGGGATTATACTGGGCATGGCCTTCACCTCAACAGGAAGGGGAAGGGCAAATTGTCTGGGGAAATAGCAGGAAAATTAAAGGGGGGAGTCAATGTCATGAGTGGTAAAATACCAGTGGTTATAGGATTCAGAAAAGACCCTTTTTTAGGGTAGGGAGGACAGAAAGAAAGCAAATTTTAAGAGAGGTTAGAACTGAGACAAACCTTCAGTTTGAGAAAGAAATCAAAAAACACAATTCCAGCTTATTACATCAGCATAAACAGCCATTGGTTAATAATTTTCAACTGTCAACAGATATTTTAACTCCACCCAATTTTAACTCAGCCAATGAGAAATGTCAGCTATCTTTACTGCATCAAAATATTCGAGGACTGAGAAATAAAATTAATGAATTAACTATCTGCATAGATGAATTAGAGTCTTCAAACCCAGCTGACATAATCTGCCTCTCTGAACATCATGAGACCACTGGTATAGAACTTTTAAGTGTTACAGGGTTTAGGTTAGCATCTCACTTTAGTAGATCGGAAATGGAGAAAGGAGGAGTTGCCACATTCATCAGGAACTGTCTTAAATTTAAGAACATAGACATTCATAAATTTTGCCTAGAACAGCATGTGCAACAGAATTAGAATTTCACAAAAAATCCTTCATAATATTAAGTGTATATCGAGCAGCTGCAGGTAACTTTAATCTGTTTGTAAACCACCTTGAAGCTGTACTGGCCCATTTAACAACCAAAAACAAAGAAATAGTGGTTGCTGGTGATTTCAATGTAGATTTCCTTAAAGACTCTCCCAATAAGAACTTATTTGAGTTAGTAACACTATCATTCAACTTAATTCCCACTATAAAGTTCCCCACTAGGATAGCCACTTGCTCACAAACAGCCATTGATAATATCTTTATAGAAAAGTCCAATGAACAAAATTATATTACAAAACCAATAGTCAATGGCCTCTCAGACCATGACATGCAGTTCCTTCTGTTAAATGTTAATACTGAACAGGATATAAAATCTGTTAAATCTGAGCTCAAGAGGGTAATCAGTAAGCCAAAAATTGATTATTTTAGGACACTCCTCAGAGACATTCACTGGACTGATGTTTACAGTGCTCATGGCATGAATGAAAAATATAACATTTTTGCTAATAAAGTGCTTACCTTATTTGAACACTGCTTTCCCCCAAAACTTACCAAGGTTAGAGCAAAGTCTACAAAGAAGCCATGGATTACTCGAGGAATAGGGGTATCTTGTAAAACAAAAAGAAAACTGTATCTGTCAATCCGAAACATTTCCAATGTTGATGCTATAGCACATTATAAGAAATACTGCAAAATATTAAAGACTGTAATACGGATGTCAAAGCAAATATATTACAAGGAAAAGATAGTCATATCAGATAACAAAATAAAGACAATATGGGATATAGTGAAGGAGGAGACCGGTAGAACCAGACATGAAGAGGAACAAATAGCATTAAGAGTAAATGATACATGGGTGACAGATGTGTATAGTGTTGCAGAACTTTTTAATCAACATTTTATAACTGTTACTGAAAAGATGGGGTTGTCAGGTTCGGTAGATGCTGCTATGGAATACCTCAGACCAGAAATTTCAAGCAACTTCCATAATATGAATTTGACCCTCACTACCCCAACAGAAATAATGTCCATCATAAAATCTTTAAAATCAAAAACATCTAGTGGGTATGATGAAATATCAACAAAGTTAATTAAAGAATGTGATTCTGAGATAAGTAACATATTAAGCTATCTGTGTAACCAGTCATTTATCAGTGGAATATTTCCTGAATGGCTGAAATATGCTGAAGTTAAGCCACTGTTTAAGAAGGGAGATAAAGAAATAGCATCAAATTTCCGTCCAATTTCACTGTTGCCAGCATTCTCAAAAATTTTCGAAAAAGTAATGTACAGTCGTCTTTATAACCATCTTATCTCAAATAACATACTGTCAAAGTCACAGTTTGGATTTCTAAAAGGTTCTGATATTGAGAAGGCTATCTACACTTACAGTGAAAATGTGCTTAATTCATTAGACAAAAAATTGCAGGCAACTGGTATATTTTGTGATCTGTCAAAGGCATTTGACTGTGTAAATCACAATATCCTTTTAAGTAAACTAGAATATTATACTATAACAGGAAATGCTGCAAAATGGTTCAAATCTTATATCTCTGGCAGGAAACAAAGGGTGTTATTAGGAAAGAGACATGTATCAAGCTATCAGGCATCATCCAACTGGGAACTAATTACATGTGGGGTCCCACAAGGTTCCATTTTGGGGCCCTTACTTTTTCTTGTGTATATCAATGACCTTTCATCAGTAACATTACCAGATGCCAAGTTTGTTTTGTTTGCCGATGATACAAATATTGCAATAAATAGCAAATCAAGTGTAGTCTTAGAAAGATCAGCCAATAAAATATTTGTGGACATTAATCACTGGTTCCTAGCCAATTCTTTGTCACTAAACTTTGAAAAAACACACTACATGCAGTTCAGAACTTGTAAGGGGTGTCCCAAGAGTATATGTCTAACATACAATGACAAGAAGATAGAAGAAGTGGACAGTGTTAAATTCTTGGGATTACAGCTTGATAATAAATTCAACTGGGAGGAGCACACCACAGAACTGCTGAAGCGTCTTAACAAATCTCTGTTTGCAATGCGAATTTTGTCAGACATAGGGGATATAAAAATGAAAAAGCTGGCATACTATGCTTACTTTCATTCCATAATGTCATATGGGATTATTTTTTGGGGTAATTCATCAAGCCAAGCTAAAGTTTTCCGGGCACAAAAACGTGCAGTGAGAGTTATATGTGGTGTGAACTCAAGAACATCCTGCAGAAGCCTGTTTAGGGAACTAGGGATACTAACTACTGCTTCCCAATATATTTATTCCTTAATGAAATTTGTCATTAAAAATATATCACTTTTTCAAACCAACAGCTCAATTCATGGAATCAATACTAGAAATAAGAATAATCTTCACAAGGATTTAAAGTCACTTAGTCTTGTACAAAAAGGTGCGCATTATTCAGGAACACACATTTTCAATAACTTGCCAGCAGCCATAAAAAGCTTAACAACCAATGAAATTCAGTTTAAGAGATGCCTAAAGGATTTATTGGTGGCCAACTCCTTCTACTCCATTGATGAATTTCTTAGTAAAACCAACTGATTTGTATATAAGTACAACATAACTTCTGCACAATTTCAGTGCAGTAATGTGTTCATTGAAAATTTGTGTGTGTGTGTGTGTGTGTTAGTATAATCTAACTTCTGCACCATTTCAGTGCAGTAATGTGTTCATTGTAAATAAGTATTACAGTAGTTGTATTACCTTATAAATAAAAAACTTTTTTATTTTAAATTCAGTGCATTAGCATTTGTAAAATGACTCTTAGTGTTCATTAAAAAATGACTATCATTCCACTTGGGATCTGTGGAATGGTACATTAGCTTATTTGTTTTAGTTGTAAATATTTGTCATGTATTGTTGTTTTTCTGACACGTTCCACATCCTGGAGGACCTCCTCACTACGGATCAATTGGAATGAAAGTAAATCTAATCTACTCTAAAACACACACACACACACACACACACACACACACACACACAGGCCGTAAGTTGTTATGGCTATACGAAGAATGGAGTAAATAAATAAACTTAATAAAAAAAATTGGGCAATACTTACGCTGGACTTATGCCACATCGAACTCTTGACTCAGGATTAGTTTCATCCCCTAGCCAAGAGCCATCAGGATAATCATTTTCACTGTTTAGTGTAATAACCTGAACTGTTGAGTCCAGTCCAACAGAGGCACTGACTTGAGCTGGTTTATTATTCCGTACTAACACTACAGGAGATGACCAACTGAAATTACAAAAAAGATGTTTATATATTATCTTCTAGTACAATTAATAAACTATTAACATTTTTTAGTGTATGTTTACTGGAACAGATGCAAGACTTTTTTTGTGAAAACAAAAGCAAAACAGTGAGTAAAATAAATGTTATATTAGAAAAGGTTGAGAAGCAACTAGAATATTCCACTGAAAGGATTTATTGCGGTACTGAATTGTACTGTAGAGATTTTTCAACAAGGCAGACACAGATTTCAATAGATTTGGTAAACCTAGGAAGAATATTAGTGATATAAAGGTACATTAATTTCAGTGGACCAAGCATTTTTTACACAACTACAACATGTTTTTAGGCAACTTTAAATGCGAACATTTTAGGTTAGGCATTACCAAGACTATTGACATTGAAGAAACAACAAATTTACTGTTACTAATCACAGTTTATTTATTTCCACAATGCATTTCAGAGGTTTAAACTTCCATCATCTGTTGGATCTACATGGATTAATATGACATGTGCGTGTTATGGTACGACATAAGAGTAGCCTGTAGCACTGTCTCTGGTCACATACACCTTCACCTTCATACTTCGTAAACACTGGATGGAACAAAGATGAGCCACCATCTGGACCTCCCTTCCCTCTTTTCACAAGTGTGTGTGTGTGTGTGTGTGTGTTTTTATAACCTGCTGAAAAAAAGGTCAAACAGAAAAAAGAAACATAGCTTAAAAGAAAGAAATAACTGAATAAGGTGGTGATATTTTTCAATATTGAGTGCATATTTACGTTGTCTGGGAAGTCAAAAGAACAACATGTTGTTCACTGTGATTTAATTATACAACATGTTAATTTTTGGCAAGAAATGAAAACAGAAGAATGAATCTTTTCCAAATTTTTTTAAGTCAGTCAAGGGATACCAAGGAAACACTCTGCTTTACGAGGTCAAAGGGGGCTTCTGCAGATGGATAAATTAATTCATGTAATCAAAGTTTGAATATTTACAATACAAAAGACTGAAATCTGAGTTCAATAGGTCCAAATGAGAGCAGTCCAAAATCACAGCAAGAATGAGAAACCATCAAAAACATTTCATATCAAGGAGCCAATGTTAGTCTCATGTTCTGCAACAACAGATCAGAAACAACCTTACTTGTACTAACATATGGTACACCATTTTTGCCTGATAAGTAGTAAAAGATTTATACACTTTAAAGTTGTGTGATCTTTAAGTACCAATGTTGATAACAGAAAATTGAGGATGGAACATAACAATATTAGGAGAAGGATAGTTGCTATTCACCATATAGCGGAGATTCTGAGTCACAAATAGGCACAACAAAAAGATTTTCACACTTAAAGTTTTCGGCCAATGGCCTTTGTCAATAATACACACACACACACACACACACACACACACACACACACACACACAAACGCAACTCATACACTGTGAGCTGCAGCACCAGTGCATGACGGGAGTGGCGACTGGGTGGGGAAAGGAGGAGGCTGGGGCGGGGAGGGGGAGGGATATTATGGTGGCGATGGCGGACAGTAAGTGCTGCAGGTTGGGCGGTGGGGAGGGGAGAGGTGGGGAGGGGGGGGGAAGTAGCACTTCACTGTCCACCATCCCCACCATGCTATCCCTCCCCCTCCCCACCCCAGCCTCCTCTTTCCCCCACATAATCACCACTCCCATCATGCACTGGTGCTGTAGCTCACAGTGTGGTTTCAGTTGTTTGAGATTGCAGTCGTGTGTGTGAGTTGTGTTTGCTTGAGCGTCTATGTGTGTCTATTGTTGACAAAGGTCATTGGCTGAAAGCTTTAAGTGTGAAAATCTTTTTGTTGTGCCTATCTGCGACTCAGCATCTCTGCTATATGGTGAGCAGCAACTTTCGTTCTCATAATAATGTGGATAATAGTTATTAACACAACAGATCGCACCATCATCGGTGAAATTCTTTTATCCAATTTCTCAGCCTCACTTCTGCAGCTCTTTCAGATGGGACACAATGGCTGCGCACTGAGGTGAAATGATCCTAGTCTATTTATGAATAGTATTTACTGGAATAAAACACATTTTAAATGATACAACAGAATACAATTTATTTACAAAAATATAAAATTAAATCCTAACTAATTCGAATGTAATGCATTTATGAAAAGTTTCTAAAATTTAACTTTGTCGCAATCTGCTGTAGTGACATGATGTGTATGATCATATACACTACCTAAGAATTGTTATTTCAGTCCTTCATGGAATCTCTATGCAACACATAATTTTAGGAAGAGTACTTTAGCCTTATTTCTTTTAATACCTACAATGCTAGTACCTTATATCAAGCATAAATATATCAAAATTCAACAGTGAACTACTACTGCATATTAAAACTCAATTCCACAATAAAATTTTCTCATCGGGATAAATTTCTGTTCACATTTGTCCGTATTTAATATGAAACATAATTATACCTGTTGTTGAAGCATTTCCATTCTACAAGGACATTTACCAAAAACAAGAACCAATTACATACGGGGAACAAACTGGAAAGGCTGGAGGCTATTAGTAAGGTGGATATTCTCACATGGTATAACAAACATATCTGATACATAAAGCCTTATAACAAATACTGCATATTGATAATATATGGAAATAAACTACAAATATGGGAACATAGACATGAATAATTACTTGTTATTCACAGATAATAAAGCTTAAGACAGGCTTGATAAAAAACACAAAACTGCAACCTCCCAAAGAATCTTCTAGGAATGTAAAATATATAATTTTCCTAGGGTATGGGCAAACCAAATCTGGGATGAAGTGTACATGGAAAACAATGTAAATGCTAAGTTCTCCAAATTCTGCACACTGCTTAAATTAATTATTGAGGAGCCATTTCCATTTTTTAACAACAAAGGGACTACAATACTGGATTTTCAAAAGACGTCACTTCAACAGCAACAGCTATTCAAAACTGATAAATAACTACAGGTATTAGAAAGTCCTCTTAAATTTCTCAGTTCTTACAAAAAGATATACAGCAGGTTACTGCTTGCTGCAAAAATATCATTCAATGACAAAATAATATATAATTGCAGAAAACAAAAGCAAAGTAGTATGGGATGTCACAAATCATAAAACAAGAAAAGGCAGACCCAAATTCAACACCACACCAATCGAAGGTGGGAATAAAGTAATACAAAATCTGCAGGAATTGGCAAATTTTGTAAATTAACATTTCTCCATTATTGCACAGAAGATGCAAAATGAATTACACATTGTACATGCAACAAATTCACATCTCCAATATGGCAAGCATTAGTTAGAGCCAGCACAGGCACAGCTACGGCCACTGGCGAAGAGTGTCTCCTCTACACAGAGATAATAATACCCTCAAGGTGCCACAAATGGGCATTCACTGAGTATTCTAGAACACACTCACAGTCAAACTTTAATTGGCAGAAGCACGACTCTGGGACTGCATACTCTGAAAGTGAAGTGGTAAGTGAAGTAAGCCATTGACTTTCTGAAGAATGTTCTGGATGCTATGAGATGTTTGATGGAATATGACACCTGGTACGGCAAAGGCCACATCTAACATCATGCGGCATAGTGTATAACACCTGAACTGATGGTGTGTAAGAAATAGAATAGAGTTATTAACCAAGAGCTAGTTACAAGGTAACAGCCAGTGACAGGCTGAAAGTCTGCGTTAAGTAAGTCTATAGCTGTGATGACCATCTAAGTCTTGCCTATGTACTACACTGAATGTAGGTAGCAGTTGGTTCTTATTGTGACTTAGTCTCGGTCGTGGACCGATTGAATGTATTTCACATGTGGTTGTCTTCACTTTTCTTTTTAGATCTCCACTTGGTCACTGGTCAACTAACTGAACCTACTCTGTGTATTAAAATTTGTTATATCACACCTTACAGCACCTTCAAAATCTCCTACATTTCCAGCTGAGTTCTAATCATCTCAAAACTACAGTTTTAACCTTGTGCACTTAGCTTCTGTTAGATAACCCACCTCTGCTGATGTCCTGAAAATGCTTGCAAGATGAGGTAAGTGTTAGTCTGTTTGGCTAAGGTTAGCTCATTGACATGATAACAGTGACCAGGAAGACTGTAAAGAAATTAAAACACAAGAAGTCAAAAGTCACAGAAGAGGATCCATTCCCTGTTCTGAATGTGTGCACAGATAGCACACACGCCCCATTAAAAACCATTATAAACCAAGTCCGTTATTCCATAACATTTTCAGAGTACCTGAAGCATGCAAGAGTTGTGCCTTTATTAAAGAAAAATAATGAGAAAAGTATTGAAAACTAAAGGGTCAGTTCTACAACTGTTTGCATTCTCAAAAATAATTTAATCAATATGAAAGATAGACTAACAAATTACGCAAATAAAACAACCTTTGTAATGAAGGACAGTTTGGTTTCCAAAGTAGGAGGAGGACAATCAGCCTTTACAGAGTCACAAAATTTGTACTTGAAGCTGTTGACAAGGACGACTTGGTTACAGGCAAATTCTTAGCGTTGTCCAATGCTTTGGACACTGTTGAGCATAAAATACTACTGAACAAGCTGTAAGTATTATATTTAAGGGAAATATCACATAAGAGTTTCAGCCTTACATTCGAAACAAGATGCACAAGCTGGAGATAGTTCACATGTCCACTGATGACAAATTTTTCGTAAAACAACTGTTAGACAGGAAACATATAAACTTAGGTGTTCCATTGGATTGTGTAATGGGTGCAGTTCTGTTCTTAATATAGATCAACAATTTTTCAGACAGTGTAAGACATGAAGAAAAAGTTCTCTATACTGATGACAGCAACATCATAGTCAGTGATAAAACATGAGAACTACCAGCAAAATCAGATGAAATCTTCAAGGATTTTACTACTTCTGTAGGTAATGAATTAACATGAATAAAATGAACTATACACACTTCAGCTTAGAGAGAAAACAATTCTGTTGCACTACGGAGAAATGATAAACCTGTAGGTTATGTAATTAAATGCAAAGTTTTTGGGGATGAATACTGATTGTCAATTGGCATGGAATGAAAGATACTGACCAAATAATGTGATCAGCATAACATGTTTTTGAGGTTCTATCGTCAGTCTGTAATAGCCATTACCTTGTGGTGATATCCTATTCCTACACACACCCAATTCTTAGCTATGGGATTCTTTTCTGGGGATCAAAGGCACAAAACAGGGACACAAATTTTGAACTATAGGAAAGGGCTGTAAGAGCAGTAACTAGAAGCAGTAGACAGTTCATTAAAAAGAACTATTAAAAAAAACTAAGTATTCTTACCGCAACAAGTAAGAATACCTATTAATCTTTTATACCAATCAGGTAAAACATTATTAACTATTTCTCAATTAGTTATGTACATATCACGGAACAAGGGCCAGAGGTTGCAGTCATGTGATTTACAAGCTAAGCTGCAACCTCTGTGCTGCAGTCTACTATGTAGGCATGACAACCAACAAGCTATCTGTCCACATGAACGGCCACCGACAAACTGTGGCCAAGAAACAAGTGGACTACCCTGTTGCTGAACACGCTGCCAAACATGATATCGCTCATCTTAATGACTGCTTCACAGTCTGTGCCATACGGATCCTTCCCACCAACACCAGCTTTTCTGAATTGCGCAGGTGGGAAATTTCCCTGCAATACATCCTACGTTCCCGTAAACCTCCTGGCCTCAACCTTCGTTAGTCACTGTCATCAACCCATCCATCTCCCTCCATGTTCCCATTCCAGCATTACACAGCCTTCATTTCACCGCCACACTCAGTCTTTTATTTTCTCTCCTTTCCGCTACTTACCCCCGCCCCCTCCGCACCTTCTCTCCTGCCCTCAGTCTAAACTGCAACACTTCACTGTCTGTCACTCCCACCATACTATCCGTTCCCCTCGCCGCCCCAGCCTCATCAATACCCCCACCCAGTTGCCACTCCCATCATGCACTGGTGCTGCTGTTCGCAGTGTGGTCTCAGCTCTCTGAGACTGCAGATGTGTGTGCAAGTTGTGTTTATGTGAGTGTGTGTGTGTGTGTGTGTGTGTGTGTGCGTGTGTGTACTGCTGACAAAGGCCTTAATGGCCGAAAGCTTTAATTGTGTGAATCTTTTTATTGTGCCTATTGCGACTCAGCATCTCCGCTATATGGTGAGTAGCAACTTTCCTTCTCTGGTATTGTTACATTCCATCCTGGATTTTCCATTGTTTGATATATACCAGTGTTGTAAGATGCAGAGAAAGTTGCTACAAGCTCTGTGATGATTAAGTGGTAGAGGGGAACTACCCTGTCTGAGCTGCACAACTGAGATGACCTCTGCTATGCAGTCCAGTATAACCCAGAGTTGACAACTGATCCATGTTTGTGTGGCTGCAATGGTGGCTCATTTCAAAAGCACAACAATCTCTTGCTTATAAATGAAATGGTTGCACGCTGCGGTCGCAGGTTCTAATCCTGCCTCGGGCATGGATGTGTATGATGTCCTTAGGTTAGTTAGGTTTAAGTAGTTCTAAGTCCTAGGGGACTGATGACCACAGCAGTTAAGTCCCATAGTGCTCAGAGCCATTTTGAAATGGTTTGCAACCCTGCAATGACAGAAGTTATGAACTTTGATCTTTCCAACTAAAGCAAGGTATGGCGTGGTTTAAGAAGTGCTCATGCAATCTGAGAGTTTAGCTTGCATACACTGAAAGTTTAACTTGCATTGAACAGTTAGAAGGTCAAGGCTGTTCAGAAAAATAGTGTCATTTTCAGTTTAATATCTCGATACCTCCAAGTTAACTACTGAACACTAGAACTGAAAGCTCACCTCACTTGGGAATAGTAATTTGTACATACAGAATTACACGTTTATAAGGAAATACTTTTGGTTCAGTAATAGCAATTTCACTAACCTCTCTGATCCTGAGTCTGTTGCATCTTTTGATATTGCTGACTGGTTCATAATGGAAACAGATTTCAAAGCTTCCTCCATTCGCTCAATCTTTCCCAACACATCCTCACAACATGTATGTTTGTGACTATCACATTTTAGTGATCTTTTTACCAAATTTTCCAATGCATCCATCCTTTGTAGAAGGGTGTTAAAATTTGTTGCCATTATGCCTACTTTGCTTTCAAGAACAGAAAACCTCTGATTAAACACTTGCTTCAAATCTGCTATGTACTTGCAACACGTCTGAATGGCTTCTATCACAGAGCTTCCTTCTCCACGAATCCTTTTTACAGAGGGTTCAACAGACATCTTTGGCCAGTCGATTTCCTAAGCAACAACAAAAATAAGATTACTCATACCAAACAAAATTAATAAGTACTTAGTAGTCCAGGAAAGCATATAAAGGTCTTTAAAATACAATCCCATCTGTTTGAAGAGTACATGGAAAAAGTACAAACTAAGAAAAATAAGCATTACACACATGACTGGAGGTTTTCATAAACAGTTGTATTCACTATAAATACTGTTCCTTATTTATCTAGACTTTTTTTACTTAGCTGTTATATATATATATATATATATATATATATATATATATATATATATATATAACAGAGGGAAACATTCCACGTGGAAAAAATATATCTAAAAAGAAAGATGATGAGACTTACCAAACAAAAGCGCTGGCAGGTCGATAGACACACAAACAAACACAAATATACACACAAAATTCAAGCTTTCGCAACAAACTGTTGCCTCATCAGGAAAGAGGGAAGGAGAGGGAAAGACGAAAGGATGTGGGTTTTAAGGGAGAGGGTAAGGAGTCATTCCAATCCCGGGAGCGGAAAGACTTACCTTAGGGGGAAAAAAGGACAGGTATACACTCGCACACACACACATATCCATCCACACATACAGACACAAGCAGACATATATGTCTGTATGTCTGCTTGTGTCTGTATGTGTGGATGGATATGTGTGTGTGTGCGAGTGTATACCTGTCCTTTTTTCCCCCTAAGGTAAGTCTTTCCGCTCCCGGGATTGGAATGACTCCTTACCCTCTCCCTTAAAACCCACATCCTTTCGTCTTTCCCTCTCCTTCCCTCTTTCCTGATGAGGCAACAGTTTGTTGCGAAAGCTTGAATTTTGTGTGTATATTTGTGTTTGTTTGTGTGTCTATCGACCTGCCAGCGCTTTTGTTTGGTAAGTCTCATCATCTTTCTTTTTATATATATATATATATATATATATATATATATATATATATATATATATATATATATATATATATATATAGTAAGAACTAAATTCTGCCTGTGAAATATTTAGCCAGTACACATTAAGAGGAATGGAATGATTGACACAGTAGTTGCACTTCATAAATAAAGGGTTGTTGTTGTTGTTGTTGTTGTTGTGGTCTTCAGTCCTGAGACTGGTTTGATGCAGCTCTCCATGCTACTCCATCCTGTGCAAGCTTCTTCATCTCCCAGTACCTACTGCAACCTACATCCTTCTGAATCTGCTTAGTGTATTGATCTCTTGGTCTCCCTCTACGATTTTTACCCTCCACGCTGCCCTCCAATGCTAAATTTGTGATCCCTTGATGCCTCAAAACATGTCCTACCAACCGATCCCTTCTTCTAGTCAACTTGTGCCACAAACTTCTCTTCTCCCCAATCCTATTCAATACCTCCTCATTAGTTACGTGATCTACCCACCTTATCTTCAGCATTCTTCTGTAGCACCACATTTCAAAAGCTTCTATTCTCTTCTTGTCCAAACTGGTTATCATCCATGTTTCACTTCCATACATGGCTACACTCCATACAAATACTTTCAGAAACGACTTCCTGACACTTAAATCTATACTCGATGTTAACAAATTTCTCTTCTTCAGAAACGATTTCCTTGCCATTGCCAGTCTACATTTTATATCCTCTCTACTTCGACCATCATCAGTTATTTTACTCCCTAAATAGCAAAACTCCTTTACTACTTTAAGTGTCTCATTTCCTAATCTAATCCCCTCAGCATCACCCGATTTAATTTGACTACATTCCATTATCCTCGTTTTGCTTTTGTTGATGTTCATCTTATATCCTCCTTTCAAGACACTGTCCATTCCCTTCAACTGCTCTTCCAAGTCCTTTGCTGTCTCTGACAGAATTACAATGTCATCGGCGAATCTCAAAGTTTTTACTTCTTCTCCATGAATTTTAATACCTACTCCGAATTTTTCTTTTGTTTCCTTTACTGCTTGCTCAATATACAGATTGAATAACATCGGGGAGAGGCTACAACCCTGTCTCACTCCTTTCCCAACCACTGCTTCCCTTTCATGCCCCTCGACTCTTATAACTGCCATCTGGTTTCTGTACAAATTGTAAATAGCCTTTCGCTCCCTGTATTTTACCCCTGCCACCTTCAGAATTTGAAAGAGAGTATTCCAGTTAACGTTGTCAAAAGCTTTCTCTAAGTCTACAAATGCTAGAAACGTAGGTTTGCCTTTTCTTAATCTTTCTTCTAAGATAAGTCTTAAGGTTAGTATTGCCTCACGTGTTCCAACATTTCTACGGAATCCAAACTGATCTTCCCCGAGGTCCGCTTCTACCAGTCTTTCCATTCGTCTGTAAAGAATTCGCGTTAGTATTTTGCAGCTGTGACTTATTAAACTGATAGTTCGGTAATTTTCACATCTGTCAACACCTGCTTTCTTTGGTATTGGAATTATTATATTCTTCTTGAAGTCTGTGGGTATTTCGCATGTCTCATACATCTTGCTCACCAGATGGTAGAGTTTTGTCATGACTGGCTCTCCCAAGGTCATCAGTAGTTCTAATGGAATGTTGTCTACTCCCGGGGCCTTGTTTCGAGTCAGGTCTTTCAGTGCTCTGTCAAACTCTTCACGCAGTATCTTATCTCCCATTTCATCTTCATCTACATCCTCTTCCATTTCCATAATATTGTCCTCAAGTACATGGCCCTTGTATAAACCCTCTATATACTCCTTCCACCTTTCTGCCTTCCCTTTTTTGCTTAGAACTGGGTTGCCATCTGAGCTCTTGATATTCATACAAGTGGTTCTCTTCTCTCCAAAGGTCTCTCCAATCTTCCTGTAGGCAGTATCTATTTTACCCCTAGTGAGACAAGCCTCTACATCCTTACATTTGTCCTCTAGCCATCCCTGCTTAGCCATTTTGCACTTTCTGTCGATCTCATTTTTGAGACGTTTGTATTCCCTTTTGCCTGCTTCATTTACTGCATTTTTATATTTTCTCCTTTCATCAATTAAATTAAATATTTCTTCTGTTACCCAAGGATTTCTATTAGCCCTCGTCTTTTTACCTACTTGATCCTCTGCTGCCTTCACTACTTCATCCCTCAGAGCTACCCATTCTTCTTCTACTGTATTTCTTTCCCCCATTCCTGTCAATTGTTCCCTTATGCTCTCCCTGAAACTCTCTACAACCTCTGGTTCTTTCAGTTTATCCAGGTCCCATCTCCTTAAATTCCCACCTTTTTGCAGTTTCTTCAGTTTCAATCTGCAGTTCATAACCAATAGATTGTGGTCAGAATCCACATCTGCCCCTGGAAATGTCTTACAATGTAAAACCTGGTTCCTAAATCTCTGTCTTACCATTATATAATCTATCTGATACCTATTAGTATCTCCAGGATTCTTCCAGGTATACAACCTTCTTTTATGATTCTTGAACCAAGTGTTAGCTATGATTAAGTTATGGTCTGTGCAAAATTCTACAAGGCGGCTTCCTCTTTCATTTCTTCCCCCCAATCCATATTCACCTACTATGTTTCCTTCTCTCCCTTTTCCTACTGACGAATTCCAGTCACCCATGACTATTAAATTTTCGTCTCCCTTCACTACCTGAATAATTTCTTTTATCTCGTCATACATTTCATCAATTTCATCATCATCTGCAGAGCTAGTGGGCATATAAACTTGTACTACTGTAGTAGGCATGGGCTTTGTGTCTATCTTGGCCACAATAATGCGTTCACTATGCTGTTTGTAGTAGCTAACCCGCACTCCTATTTTTTTATTCATTATTAAACCTACTCTTGCATTACCCCTATTTGATTTTGTATTTATAACCCTGTAATCACCTGACCAAAAGTCTTGTTCCTCCTGCCAACGAACTTCACTAATTCCCACTGTATCTAACTTTAACCTATCCATTTCCCTTTTTAAATTTTCTAACCTACCTGCCCGATTAAGGGATCTGACATTCCATGCTCCGATCCGTAGAATGCCAGTTTTCTTTCTCCTGATAACGACGTCCTCTTGAGTAGTCCCCGCCCGGAGATCCAAATGGGGGACTATTTTACCTCCGGAATATTTTACCCAAGAGGACGCCATCATCATTTAATCATACAGTAAAGCTGCATGTCCTCGGGAAAAATTACGGCTGTAGTTTCCCCTTGCTTTCAGCCGTTTGCAGTACCAGCACAGCAAGGCCGTTTTGGTTAATGTTACAAGGCCAGATCAGTCAATCATCCAGACTGTTGCCCCTGCAACTACTGAAAAGGCTGCTGCCCCTCTTCAGGAACCACATGTTTGTCTGGCCTCTCAACAGATACCCCTCCGTTGTGGTTGCACCTACGGTACGGCCATCTGTATCGCTGAGGCACGCAAGCCTCCCCACCAATGGCAAGGTCCATGGTTCATGGGGGATGCATGAAAAACCAGCCCAAGAACTAGACTGATTATTGTCACCCACCAAATGTTGTCTATTGTTTCGAAGCTGTTGCAACTACATTTTGTGTTGTCGGGACTTCTTTATTATCTTATTATTACACGTTTATCTATTTGTTGTTATATCTGCTCGTGGTGGGCAACAATTTGTGTGTGACTGGTGAGCAGTCTGTACTCGGGCCAGTTTTTCGTGCGCCACCGTGTAATTTGTGATATCAGTGCAAACAGAGACAAAAGGTAGTGTAGATGCTTGAGCTTTCAGACTCTGTCCACAGAAATTAAAGCAAGAAAAGGGGATGGGAAAGGTGTGGAAGACAGTTACAGTGTAATGCAAAGACAGAAAAGTCTAGTTGAACAGTGGAAACAGGGAAGCACTATGGATGAAGTTCAAACTCCAAAGAATACAACATGGTGTTATAGTAAAGCACATCTCACTTGCAGAGTACAGAAGTAAACAAATAAATAAAAGGGAAATGAAGAGCCAACCAGACAGGGAAGGGTTATGATCAATGACTTAGGAAGATTTAGCCACCTGGCTCATCTGACGAAAGTAGGTAAAAAGAATGTTACGATGGGACACTGTATTATATGTTCCTAGCATATAACATTTACTTGTGTTCACTCATTGCTAGTCAGAGCAGTGAGGTTAGCATGCGAATATGGCAAGAGACATATCATTGGTGCTCAAGACAAAACTGAGGAGAAAAATTTTCAAGGTACAGGAACAGTCTTGGACAGGAAAGAGTACACATTTCCAAAAGACCAATCCTGAGGAATAAGCTGATGCATTCCAAACCATTACAGTACCTAATCAACAACAGAATACTCCTCTGGAGCTTACAAGATTCATCTGCTAAATCTTTGTGCACCTTAACTGTAATCAAAGCCAGCTGTTCATAACATAGGTAAATAGACGCAGGGGTGAAAGCATTTTGGTCATGAGGTAATGATAATGTATATAGAGTAAGGCATTTAACTTTATCATCTTGACTAATAAGTGACTCATTAAAGACATGGATTAACACATTTTTGCAAATTCAGTAATCGCTGAAATACACCCAACAACTTTGGACGTAATATTTTCATATCAGATAACTTATGACTGAAAATAAGTCTTTTTACAGGTAAAGTGTGACATGCACACCAGAGGGTAAATAGTGGCAGAAGCTGTTTTTGCTGTGTTGACTAAAATATTTATTTATGAATAATTTAATTATAATTAAAGTAAAAAAAGTCTAACCTATACCAGTTCAACACAACTTCTCATTATCATTATTTTTTAGTGTAGCATATAAGATTAAGTCAAGATGGTTACTTCATTCTGCTAATGCATTTAAATCTCCAAATATTAAAAAACAAATCATGTTATCATCATTAGCTGCTTCTATTGACAACTCAGTTCGGCAAGAATGCTTGTTCCACTTGAGGTTCTTCATCAAGTTGTTCCTAAAAGTTGAGTCCAGAGTTCAGTGAGTTATAACTCTTACCACAACTGCCTATTACTATGTTGTTGCTGCTCATGTCTGTATCTCCAATTACAATGGTACATCTTGTACACAGGCAAATTTTTCCTCTTAACAATAACATAGCATTTCCTAACATCTTTCTCTAAACTGATTAAGTTAAAAACAGCCATTTCGTTCCTTTCCAAGTAAATTAATTAGACATCTACATCAGACCTTACATTCATTTTATTCGTGTCTAGTTTATACTTGAAGTTGGGTAGACAATGTGGTAAACCATTCTGACCAGTAAAGTCTCCTACAGTAAAATATTCAGCAGATATGAAACAACAGATTCACAGCTAAGAAAATTAAGAGTTGGTTTCAGACTTCAGCTAATGGTTTTTAAAAATCAGCTATGCACAAATACAAAACTGGCATGTTGACTTCCATTATTTGGTAACAAATCAGCACTTGGTGATGAACATAAACAGATCTATGTATGTTGTATCTATATAGGTGCAAAAGTTAGAGGGTTTGTTTGCACAGTGGTAGTGGTGGTGGTGGTGGTGGTGGTGATGGTGGTGGTGGAAGTCAGCAGCGTAAATAATGTTGTAAGCACCACCTGCTTATCACTCAGAAATAAAAATGTTGATTAAACCATTGTTTAATACCACGAGAGAAACAATGACAAGCAGAGTCATTGGCTAGATTACAAAAATGGTAAGTCTGGCACACCATAATACTGTCCAGAGCTAAAGATCACAGTTATGTGAAGAATACGTAAGTCCATACATGATGTAGTTTAGAGTTCACAAAACTAATTGTTGAAAAAATTCATCAGACCAAATGTGATGTGTTTAAAGTTTGAGTTCATGAAGCTAGCTGTTGAAACTATTTTAATCACTTTAACCATGACCTGACACCTGATTGTATCAAGCCATACACTTGTACCTGATGATCTCTCAAAGTGAACTGTTCTCAGCCAGTATGGCCACCACCATTTTACAGATGCAATTTGTCATTGCAAAATCATAAATTTACATTTAACTAATTGCTACTACACATATCATATGTTAACCAAGACTACAATTTCACCAGTTTTCCTGTGGTGATATTTGATTCTTGCTGGAGTCCTTGGTTTACTTGTTATTTATATTTGGATCAGTGAGCTGGTTAACTTACCCATATTTGCTATTGTTTTGCCATAACCTTCCTAAGTTGGCTCTGCAACCTGAGCCCAGGGGAGGTGGCAGGCTGCCTACCACATTCTGCTACCATAGCCAGAAAGGTGCTGAGTTGACATGATGAAAGCCTCTACTCCACCATGACGTAAATACAGTCACCACAAGATGCTTGTTACTGAGCTCGTAAGAGGTTTGATATGGCTGCCCCAGAAATGCAGTATCTGTCGTACACCACTGTCTACACCAAAAAGCACTCTGTGCCAGCTGCAGACTCGATGTAGGGTGTCCCGTCTCTACTTCAACTAGTCACTGCTTCCACTACGTGCTGGTCTGTGTTCGCATCTAGTCCTGATGCTGCCAAGAACTGAATTGATGCCTTCCAGCTGGGGCCTACTGCTGGCTGGCATCAACTGGTTCCAGGGTGCCGCTCAGGGGTCCTTGGTTTGCAGTCCGTGCTCAGGTGCCATCCACACTTGACTTGCTGCTGAGTCTCCACCTGCCCTCTGCGCACAAACTCTGTCGCCGCAAACTCGTGTTCACAGACTGCTGGTGCTGCATCTTTCGCTGTGGTCTCAGGTTTAGGGTGCCGAGGCTCTAGGCTGCTGCCTGGCACCATGGACTATGTCTGGCAGTACTTCACACTGCCAGTAACATGACCAGTGATGGGCCGGATGTGCAGCACCAGCATCTAACGTAGCATCACCAGGACACAGCTACCACCCAAGGCCACTAAGCTGTGGTGACTTGCTGACCAAAGCTACACAGCACCTTATTTGCTGCCACTCAGGGTCACTTCACACCATTGGGGCACTGTCTGTATTGGCTGTGTGATTTCTGCTGAATAAATCACATCGCTGTTTCCATCGCTTTTATAATTCTCCAATGGTGAGGAACTGGTTCTACGTACCTGCTGATCCGTAGTAACTGGTTGGTTAGTTGACTATGGGGAGGGCCAAACAGCGAGGTCATCGGTCCCATCGGATTAGGAATGGCAGTTGGCCATGCCCTTTCACAGGAACCATCCTGGCATTTACCTGAAGTGATTCAGACAAATCATGAAAAACCTAAATCAGGATGGCTGCACACGGATTTGAATCGTCATCCTCCCGAATGCGAGTCTAGTATGGTAACCACTGCTCCACCTCGCTCGTTATAGTAAATGGTACCAGATGTGGGATCAATGAAATCAACCGACATTGTGGGCCAACATATGGCACCATTAGTACAGTGGGGTGAGTAAAAGTAGAGTGTTATGCTGGGACGGTTCTACCTTCAATTGGCTGAAGAAATAAGTTTTGGCGATTATCAACAAATTATCATACAACTTCATCAAAGTATTGAGGTGATGCCTAAAAACAAGTTAAAACTGTTTAGCACTTCATTTTCAGTTGTACCAGATACTGTTCCTTTTGAAATGCAGCTAGAACTAATAGATTTGTAAAACAGTACACTGCTCGAGGATAGGTATTACAACATCACGAATTTGGTAAGATGGTATCGCGATCTTCATCTTTAAGACTTTCCCAAGTTACACAGGCATGCAGCAAACATCATATCTGTGTTTGGCTCAACATATGGTTGTGAACAAATGTTTCTTACAATGAAGATAGTAAAAACTGCAGAAAGGTCCCAGCTTCACGACCCAATACTTAAAGAGTATTCTGCATCTCACAGCAGCTCAAAGACTGACACTCAATGCTTCATTAATCGTATTTCTCAAACTAAATAAAATGTTCATACATTTGTATTACATTATGTCCACCAGTGACCTTGCGCTGCTTACTCACTCCTGCCCGCCAATGCCCACAGGCACCTGTCTGCTTGCAGCTGAGCTCTCGAGCTGAAACAGCCTGAGTTAGAGGTGGCACCAAATGACTGGCTGAAAACTGCTTTTATGGTTCCTTAGGGTCACTACCAGTGGACTGAATAGTGCACTGATCATATTTCAACCTCTGTTGGCCACGGCATTGAGAGGATAAAAAGCAGAAAAGTGTCTGGCATATCTACACAATATTACTGTTTTTAGAAAAGATATGGGAGAGCATGTGCAATGGCTGAGGGAAGTTTTTAACAGATTACACATGGTACACCTAACTCTTAGTATAGAGAAGTGTCATTTTGCGCTACACAAAATATGTTACTTAAGGTATTTATTAGCCAAGAGGAGGTATGAACTGGTCTGAGATTGGTGAATGTTGTGCAGAGTTTTCCAACACCTCAGACAGGCAAAGACTGGAAGTTGTTTTTAGGGTTAGTCAATTTTATGAAATTTGTGCTGGAGCTTGCAGAGATACCAAGACCTCTCATGCACTTATTAAAGAAAAGTACAAAGTTTCAGTGGACATCAGAGTGTGAAAATGCATTTACAAACTGAAGGTATTGTAGGCAACTAGCTCAGTATTGGTCTTTCTGGCAGAAGGAGTTTGTGTTATTGTGTGATGCTAGTAATAATGCATTGTGCTGGGTTTTAAGTCAAGAGGTAGAGGATAAGGAACATCCAGTGGCCTACACCACACATTGTGACAAAAAAGCACAGAGGAACTGTTCTGTCAGAGCCTCATATATGGCACATTGTATTTATGTACATATGCAAAAAAATGCAAAAAATTTATGGTGATAATGGATCATGTTGGCGTTGAACTGGCTCTTGGGATTAGAGGCACTAAAATTAAGTGAATTTGATTTCAAAGTAGTCCACAAACCTGGTAAAAGGCACAGTATAGCAGATAGCCTCATTAGGAAGACTGGTGTATTATCAATGGTAGGTTGTACTATTGTGGAGTAGCAAAGAGCACAAGTTGTAGTTGAGGATTGCAAATTATTTGAAAGCAGCCACACTTTATTTTACATGATGGTGTATTTTGCAAGATGATAATGATGCAGCCTCATGTTGTGGTTCCCATCATTATACAAGATGTGTTAGAACAGGCATATGAGCAGGTATTGCCTGATCATGGATGGCACAGAATCATGGAGCAAAGAGTAACCGAACATTACTGCTGGTGTACATGTGGACAGCAAGGTGGGGTTAAGCCATCAAGATATTCTGCTGCAGAGGATACTGGAAGTCAGTAAACCTTTCAAAATGATTGGGATGGATATTTTAGGACCTTCCATCCACACACCAGCAAGGAACCACTACATTCTGACTATAATATGCTACGTGGGAATGGCCACTATCCCGAATCAGCAAGCTGACACGGTAGCACAGGCATTCGTGAATAATTTGTTACTAATGTTCGGTGTTCGATATATGTTAATCATGGACCGAAGCACCAATGTATGTCAGAATTGATGAAGCAGTTGTGCCATTTATTGAGTATTCATGAGCTAAGGCCGAATCCATTATATCCACTAGCTAATAGAAAGAGGGAATGTGTACACTGAATGTTATGCAAAATAATAAGCCACTTTGTGAACAGTCACACAATGATTGGGATACTTTATTTCTACATGTGGTTGCAGCTTGTAATTCTAAAATCTGAAAGTACAGGCCTATCACCATACAAAGTAGTGTACAGTCAGAAAATGCCATCATATGAAGTAATCAAACATAAGACGGAGAGAAATGATAAGCCCGTGCATAATTTCATGAGGATGGTGAGAGAGATATAGAAGCAAGTGAGAAAAGCAATCCAAGACCCCTTAATGTCAGGAACACTGGAGCAGCACAATGCTAAACTGCTGGAGTGCAACGTGTATGATTCTGACAAGCCTTTACAGTATAAATGGAAAAATGAAGAAATTCATCACCTGATGTCAAGGCTCATACCAGGTAACTGAAATGACTTTACCAGTGGACATCAAACTGAAGCTTCCGACACGAACAACAGTCGTATATAGCAGACATGAATGTCCTTTTTGGGGCATGCAGGTTTTGATGCCACTGTTACTGGTGGCACACCCAAGTAAGGCGGGAGAGGGCAATAAGAAGGAGGAGGAACACACCACACCTGTGGAAGCTACACACGTTACTGTGTGTTGATGCAATGTAAGTAATAGGATATTAAGATTTTTGTGTTTTATTTGACAGTTCCTGCTTGGGCTGCTGGTATAGTTCCTCAAGCTCTTGGTTGTATCTGATCCTCCATTCCCCTGTATCTGCATCCAGAACCGGACCGAAGATCTTCCGAAGCACTTTTCTCACAAAAACAAGGAGCTTATGGAAGTCCTGTTTCCGGATACTCCATGTCTCACAGACATATAGAACAACAGGCTGGATCAGGGTTTTGTACAGTCGGATCTCGAACTGTCTGGAGAGATATTTGGACCAAAGCAGTTGTGCTAGGTTGTGGTAAGATCAGTTTCCTGCTTGTATTCTGGCATTGATCTCTGCTTCACATGACGAGTTCTCAGTGAAAAGTGGCCCTAGATGGCCTCGGAAGATCCTGGATTTCACACCTACAGGAAATAGACCGCCAGGGAGACCCAAGAAGCATTGGAGGGATGGACTCCATGAAGATTTAAACCAAGTGTCAATAGATGTGAACGGATTGCAGATAGCAGCAATGGACAGAATAGAGTGGAGGAGGAAACTTGTAGATGCGTGCGGTCCACTGGACCTGATCACGTAGTAGTAGTAGTAGTAGTAGTAGTAGTAGTAGTGTTTTATTTGGTGTATTTCCTCCATTATGTACCACAGCAACAAAGGTATGTGAATTTTGTGCGAATGGTGAAGATAGTAGTTGTGGTATTTTGGAATGTTAGTTGTGGATGATAATGTCGGGGTTGATTTCATTTTGTGATGGGGTAATGATTATTTTGGTGGATATCATGTTGTATTCAGTTGGGTTGATTTGTCACATTGTTGGAGTAGCTTGAGGTTTATTATGTTTCCAACTGAACATCAAGATGACAATGTTGGAGTTTCTGCAAATCAGGACAACGAAATACAACTGATTACACCGTGAGGGGGAAACCATGTGCTGATGTCAACAGACAAACTAAGATACTGTCAAAAAGAGCAAATCACAATATGCCTGTTCCAAGGATCCACACTCCCACAGGGACATGTGAAATAGAAATATCGCAGGACAGAAGCAGAAAGATGGCTGTGGGATGTCCTTGCACAGAAATCTTATTTCCAGAAGGCAGGTCCACATTAGGTATACTCCGTATGCAACCCAGTGGTGATGATCACAAATTATTACAAGCAAAGGTGACCTAAGAATGCAGAATGGTTGGAGCTGTAGGGTAGCAATAAATGGTGCAACTTGTGACATTTCTAAGCCAACTTTTCTGCTCTTGGCAACCAGGGCTAAGGTCCTCAACCTGATGTATCCACTAATGTACTTGCCTGACGAACTTTTACACATTACTACCTGCCCAAAACCTGATCCGTCTGAGCAATACCTTGAATCACAACCTACTTAGTTCTCTAGACGGGATGTCGGCAGTGCAGAAGTGGCACATTAACATGTAGCAAATACTTCAGCAATTGCAATAATATCACAGTAATCACCACCACAAAATCATTGTGATAGGCATCTCAACCTCAAGTACCATCTTGATTCAGGTCCTCAATTGTGCAGCCTGTATGTATCTACAGTGGAAAACTATCCATCCACCTGAACTCCTTGTCCACCATATACCGACCAAATGGGTTACCTTTAAGAGATTAAACAGTTGTTAAACATACCATCCCTTGGACATTGTAAACTGGACTGTGTTAATGTTAGAGCAACTGGAGAGAGAACTTCATCTAAATGTAAAAAAAATGAAAATGTAATGCCTCAATGATCTGCAGATATAATACCAGATTCTGATCAAGGGAAGCGGATCTTCTAAAGAAGGGAGGAGTGTTAGGCCACAGTCCTCCTAATTTAGCTCTTACCAGCTACCACGTGGGCTGCCTACCACATTCTGCTGCCAGAGCTGAAAAGAAGCTGAGCTGGCATGATCAAAGCCCCTGCTACAGCACTGAAGCTAACAGTTACCTCATCATGCTTGCTTCCCAGGCCCATAAGTGATGAGAAGCAGTGCCTTTTCATAACAACACTGATGTGAGCCTGTATAAACAGTGGCTACTCTGGCCATGCAGTATCTGTTGTTGATTGCTGTGTACACCAAAAAGTATTCTATGGCAGCCGTAGCCCCATGCGGGTCATCGAATCTCAACTACAACACATTGCTGTCTCCACTAGTTGCTAGTCTATAGGCCATGCCTAATCCTGATGCTGCTGGGAGCTGAACTGGTGCTTCCCAGCTGTAGCCTACTGCCGACATCAAATAACTCCAGGGTGCCCCTCAAGGGTCCTTGGTTTGCAGTCCTCACTAAGGTGCCACCCACGACCCACACCTGACTTGCTGCTGAGCCACAACCTGCCCTGGCGCACATGTTCTGCTACTGTAGACCCATGTTCACAGTCCACTAATGCTCCATCCGGTGTCCCGGAATAATGAGGCAGCACTCCTATTCTCTCTGGTGTCAAGGGCTGCACTCAAAGTGTTTGACACTGCTGGTAGCGTGACCAGTGCTGGACCAGCTGTGCAGCATCAACATCTGAGATAGCATCACTGGGATCTGGTTAACACACAAGGCCGCCATGCTGTTTTATCTTACTGAGTGAAGCTACTGTAGCTGCTACTACACAACACCTTGTTTTGCTGCAGGTCTCTACCTCAGTTGTACGAATTCTTCTGAATAGCTCATGTTGTTAGCACGGCATCTGTGATTCCACAACAGTTCGGTTCAAATGTTGTTGTTGTTTTCAGCCCAAAGATTGGTTTGATGTAGCTCTCCATATTACTCTGTCCAATGCATGCCTCTTCATCTCTGAATAACTGCTGCAACATTCATCCATTTGAACCTGCTTACTGTATTCATCTCTTGGTCTCCCTCTATGTTTTTAGCCCCCACATTTCCCTCAAATACTACAATGATGAATCCTTGATGTCTCAGAATGTGTCCTATCAACTGATCCCCTCTTTTAATCAAGTTATGTCACAAATTTCTTTTCTCCACAGTTCTATTCAGTATCTCCTCATTAGTGATCTGATCTACCCATCTACCCCTCAGCATTCTTCCATAGCACCACATTGTCTGAACCATTTATAGATCACATTTCACTTGTTCCAGACAAGGCTACATTCCATACATGTACCTTCAGAAACAGCTTCCTAACTCTTAAATTTACAAGGCCAATCCCAAAAGTACCTTATGTTTTTGCCTGCAGCAATGGGAAAGTCTAATGTGGCCACATTGTTGTCTTAGCATTTTTCTGTTCAGCCAGTTCCAGCTGTGACAGTATGAGGTTCTTATCATTTACAGTTATTTCAAAATAAAAGTTTTAAATGTGTATCACAATTGAAAATCCCACAACTTGTAAAGTGTGGTTGGTAATAAAGACTTTTGTTGGCAAAAAACCATAAACTGATTGAAAGTTATCAGCAAGTGTGTGAAGTGTACGGAAATAATGTAACTACTGAAGGTGAAATGTGCCTATGGTGCATTAGGTTTAAAAGAAGTTGAACTAATGTTAATAGTGAAGAGGGACGTGTACGACCAAACTTTGTGACTGATGAACTGGTCACAAAAGTCGATGAGAAGATTCAAGAAAACTGCCGATTTACAATGATGGAGCTCTTGTTTAGTTTTCCAAAAAACTTCATTATGTTTGTTGCATCAAATCATTGCAGAGAAGCTACAATATCAAAAATTTTGTACTAGATGTGTACCAAAAATCTTGACAGAAAACCACAAAACCACAGTATGGTTGCATCACTGACATTTCTGGATTGTTACAAAAAAGGCTTGGTTGAACTGTAACTGGAAACAAGACTTGGGTCAAACATTTGAACTGCGAGATTAAATTGCAGTCTACGGAGTAGGGGTGCACAAATTCCATCCAAAAACCAAAAAATGCTTGCAAATGTTGTCTGCAAGAAAGGTTATAGTGACTGTCTTTTGGGACAAGAAAGGTCTGCTTCTTGTCGATTTGTCAAGGTGCAACAACAAACTCTGTAACATATTGTCAAACTCTGGAAAACTTAACAAGAGCATTTCAGAATAAGTGTAGAGGAAAGACAGCTCGAAAATTTTGTTCTTGCATGACAATACCCGAGCACACATGGCGAAGCACACTTGAGAAGTACTCATTTCTTTCATGTGAGAGATGTTTCCTCATATGCCATACAGTATCTTGCACCCAATGACTACCATTAGTTTCCAATGAGGAAGACCTGACTAGTAACACAGCACTTCGATGGCCACAGAGAACTGTGAAAGTTCGTGACTAACTTCTAGTATTTAAGTGTCGCTTTCAAATTAATAAAACATACTTTTTTCCCTATACTTTTTTTTAAACCTCAAGCGAGTGTGGCTATGTATAAAGAGCACCAACCAAAACTAACGTTGTCTTGTGCTGTTGCATTCTTGTTTTACAACTGCTAGCCCATACCTATTCCTTCATTATTGCTTCAGTTAACACAGTGATAAAATGAACAATGGAAAATCCAAGCTGGAATGTAACAACATCATGAAAAGGAAAGCTACTACTCACCCTATAGCGGAGATGCTGAGTCACAGATAGGCACAACACAAAGCTTTTGGCCAACAAGGCCTTTGTAGGAAACAGACACTCCCCCCCCCCCCCCCCACCCACACACACACACGACTGCATCCTCTGGCAGCTGAAGCCACACTGCAAACAACAGGAGTAGTGCATTACGGGAGTGGCACCCCCAACCAGTTGCCACTCCCATCATGCACTGCTGCTGTTGCTCACAGTGTGGCTCCAGCTGCCAGGCGCTGTAGTCATGCTTGTGTGAGGAGTTTTTATTTTGTTTGTTTGTGTGTGTGTGTGTGTGTGTGTGTGTGTGTGTTTTTCGACAAAGCCCTTGTAGGCTGAAAGCTTGTATTGAGTCAGTCTTTTTGTTGTGCCAATCTGCGACTCAGCATCTCCACTACATGGGTGAGTAGCAACTTTCCTTTTTGTAACAGTGATAAATTGTGTTTCATACCATCCAAATGAGTAGCAGTAATATAAAATAAACAGCGAGCAAGATGAGAAAAAAATTTACGTTCAGTGGGGGAAAAAAAAAGCCCCAGATTCCGACCTAGCACCACAATCCCAGAGTGAGACAGTTGTGTATGAGATAACATGTAATCAAGTAAGCATTTGTCTGGGATCTGATGCAACTGTGCTGTTTAATGCTCCGAGTGGATCATTACTGGGGGTAATAATTGTATGAGGCAACAGAGTGATTCAATGAGTTTTTTTATTATTGTTTAATTAAACATTGAATTAGCTCATATATTATAAGTTTATTTTATTGTTGTTGAATGAAACTACGATTCCTGGTCATACATGTTTACCCTGGTAACATAAAGCTTGCTCGTGTTATGAAAATCAGTGTGTCCGCTCGAGGGTTAAATAGCAAAACGTAATCTACATTCTGGATGATCCCTCGTATATTTGATGTTAACAAATTTCTCTTCTTCAGAAATGTTTTTCTTGCAACCAGACTAAATCTACACATATACCCTCCAAGCTGCCATATGGTGCATGACAAAGAGTACCTGGTACATTGCTAGTCATTTCTTTTCCCGTTCCACTCGCAAATAGAGCAAAGGAAAAACAACCGTCTATATGCCTCCATATGCACCCTAATTCAGACGCCGTTTGGAGTAGTGGTCTGAATTCCTTACTCAGTTCCAGTCTGCCATGCTAATCATTCTTCTTCACCTACAGTTGCATCTGGACCTGTAAGAGGCTGTTCTCCAACTATGTCCTTACGTCACCAAATCAACAAATTCGCAGACGTCAGTTTAAGTTATACGAGGGTTGGAACTTTAATAGTGGCAACTATTTATTTACAGCTCGTACAAAATAGATACATGTTTCAAAGTTTTATTGTCCTTTCAAAGTAGTCACCAGCACTGCGCATAACCCATTGCCAGCGATGTGTAAGTCGTAGGATACTCTTAGCAGTGCCAGTTGTGTTGAAAGTTCAAGCGGTGTGGTCTATTGCCTGATGAATTTGTAGCAGTTTTGAAGTGAATGCCATGAAGTGGTTTCTTCAGTTTGGAAATCGAGATGAACTTACAAGGGTTTAAGTTAGGGGAGTGCAGTAGGTGGTGTAGCACTTAGCAGACCCATCAGTCAAACAAATCGGTAACAGCTTGCACTGTACGTGCTTGAGCGTTGTCCTGCAAAATGATGGTCATGTCCTGCAGAAAGTGTCATCACTTCTGTCTCTATGCTGTTCATTTTCGGAACACAACCTACAGCCAACTTAGAGACAGAAGTGATGACACTTTCTGCAGAATCTGACCATCATTTAGCAGGACAATGCTCAAGCACATACAGTGCAAGCTGATACTGATTTGTTTGACTGATTGGGCTGCTAAGTGCTACACCACCTACTGTACTCCCCTGACTTTCCCTTGTAAGTTCAACTCAATTTCTAAACTGAAGGAAACACTTCATTGCATTCGCTTCAGAATTGCTACAAATTCGTTGGGCAATAGATCGCACCACTTGAACTGTCAACACAACTGGCACTGCTAAGAGTATCCTACACCTTCCACATCGCTGGCAATGGGTTATACACAATGCTGGTGACTACTTTGAAGGTCAGTAAAACTTTGAAACACGTATCTATTTCATACAAGCTGTAAATAAATAGTTGCCACTATTAAAGTACCAATCCTTGTATATTCTTCAATATCACAAAAAATGTTTCACATTAACATCTTTCAGAACACCAGATTAGTATTACAATTGCTGAGCAGATAATGTTCCCTATGTGACAGATCACACCCTGGGTCTAATTCAACACAATTTTAGATTTCCGCACAAAGAACATGCCTTCATGCGTTGTTGTCCATGGTACTATTCCATAGCTGACCCTATCTCTGGCATGGCACCAGCACAAAGTAATTGGCCCCACATCACAGCAGGCGGCCATGTTTAAACACATCTGTACTGCCCCCCCCCCACCCCCCAAAAGGCTTCCATAGATTACTCCATAAGAAATTTTCTGACTCGTTTTGTTGGCTAAGCTAAACCTTGAACATCACATGACATTTCCTAAAAAATAGCCTGTGACACTACATACCCAACCACAGCGGGAAAGGGTGAAGGGTGTTGAGATCATTTATTTACATTGAGCTTGTACTGCTTCTTGCTTAACTTATGCCTTTTTAATATTTTACTATCAAGACTTTGTGTGACACTTAACACACATTTCAACACTTCCCAGGTTGTTATATTCTTTTGAGAACAAGAGAAATCAGGAACTTCATTATTCCCCTTTAGTTTATTTTTGCTAGCTTTGTATGTGCATTTTTCAGATTATTTTTCTTTCAAATTTATTTTTCATCTCCTGTATTAGGAACCATATTCCACACCATTTCGGAACCTGTATGAGCCCATTCACTTACATTCCTTTACATTATAATACACAACTCTTTCATTATTCTCCTGCAAAAATTATCATTATGATTAATGCTGTTTTCCATTTGGAGAATGCTTTCAGAATACTGTCTCTAAGTTTTTTTTTTTTTTAATAAAATCCGATATATTACCTTCATTCAGAGAGTAAAATACTCCATTACTCATATCATCTGATGGGTTAGTGTCTTATATAAAATGTATTCTGTTCCTTATAACAGTACAGATCTCATCCAAGAGTCCATCTTATCTAGGCAAAGGCCACCTCATCTGTGAATGCACCTACTCCCTCAGCCCTCGTTTTAAAAAAAAAAATTATTTTATGGTCGAGGCCACCCCTTCTCTTGGTTCACCTTGCCCATCCCACTGCCCTTAATACTATTTTGTGGAGTACTGAACTCCTTGTCAACACCGTTTATTTTGGATCACATCCTCCTATGTAACACTATCCTTAAATTATTTATTTTGACCTTCAATATTTCATATTCTTCCACACAATAGGCTTACATTGTTGTTCTCCTTTTAAGCGTTCTGTGCTACCTTCCAATCAATGGAGTTGCTTTGTAGTAATACCAAACTCCTTCCCTCCTGTTGCTCGATTTACTGTTATCTGTACATTTAAGATGTTAGCGCATCATTCGATTACTTCTAAGGGACTGGGTTATTTTTCTAGTATCTCTCCCCCCCCCCCCCCCTCCAATAAAACAAAAATATATGTACACCCCCACTTCCTTTTGGAAGGGGTCCAAAGAAATAGTCTGCTGTCAAATCGTATAATAACCTAGATATTTTTGGGTACCACTTGTAACTTGCACCTGAATTAATTTTCTTTACTTTTTGGCAAATTCTACGAGATCTAATTATATTAATCACCTTTATACTTAAGTTCTTTAAATAGGAAAACTTTATCATATGTTTAATATATTTTCTGATACCAAAATGTCCATATCTATTGTGTATACATCATACTAAGTTTGAACCTGTGTTTTAAGGAATACACAATTTCCAGTGACTCAAATTTTCATCATTTCTCCAAAACAAAAGTCATCAGAAATTTTCCATAAGTTTGTTTCTTTACTTGGCAAAGCTTTTCGTTGCACTACCACCCATTTTTCACTAAAGTATGTATCAGTTGAGATATTTTGTTTAAACTCATCATTTGTATTTCAGATGATCTGTATTTCATGAAATTCAGTGCAACGATGGACCCAGGTCCTTCCTATTTTGTTACTGTACTCATTCCTAGTGGCAGTTACGCTAATGTGTCTGGCACTACACTGAGAGATCCCTTTGTGTAGTGTACATCTATTTCATATTCTTGTAAGAATAATACCCACTGGTTCAGATGACTATGTAGTAGTCTACTTTCCATTAAGAACACTAAGGTCTGATTGTCTGTGTATGTCTCCATCTTCAAACCAAGAACACTAAGGTTTGATTGTCTGTTTATACCTCCATCTTCAAACCCCATATCAACATTTGAAATTTTTGTACACTCAAAATTATTGCCGGTAGTTCCTTTACTGTGACTGTATAATTAACTACATGTTTTTCTAAGCTTCAGCTGGCACATGCTATTGTATGAGTACCTAACTCTTGGTCTCAGCAACCTCGAAATAATTCACAAGCAATTCCATAATCTGATGCATCTCTAGCAAACTTGAAAGATTCATTCATATTTGGATGTTTGAGTATAGGGACTTCAACTAATGCTTGCTTAGTATTACTGAAAGATTCTGAAGTTCCTTTTTCCCAACTCCAAACTGCTCACTGTTGTAACAAAGAAGTCTCGGATCATTCATTGGTTGTCCTTTTAAAATCATTTCTAGACTCCAGCTAGCCATAGGAACGAGTGCAACTGTTTCATATTTTGAGGTTCAGGACATTCAGTTATTGCTCTTATTCTATCAGGGTTGGTTTATATACTTTCAGCTCCCACAGTGTGTTGTAGAAATCTAAGTTCACTTATCCCAAAATGTGATTTAGATAACTTAATAGTAATACTATTTTCATAGATCTTACTTAAAGTTCTGTTAAGTAAATTACCATACTCATTCCACGTTTTGGAAATTAACAACATATCAGCAACATAAATTGTCAAATATTTCAATAACTCATTATGTAGGGTTTCATCGAGTGCTCTTGTGAACATCAATAGTCCGCCTCAATAGCTGAGTGGTCAGTGCGATGGAATGCCATGAAAAGTGGCCTGGGTTCGATTCCCGGGTGGGTCAGAGATTTTCTCCGCTCAGGGACTAGGTGTTGTGTTGTCATCATATATATCATCCCCATCAACATGCAAGTCACCAAAGTGGTGTCAACTGAAAAGACTTGCTCCATGCGACTGGTCTACCCGACAGGAAGCCCTAACCACACGACATTTCATTTTTCATGAACACCAATAGTGCAATATTTAAACTAAATGGTAGTACTTTAAATTGGTATGCATTTCCTTCAAACAGGAAGGCAGTAACCAGTCTGGAACCTACTTGTAGTTTCACAAATTCTGTTTCAATGTGTCAATTCCACACTTTCAAATGTAGAACTAACCACATTCCTCCCATGGCTTTGCTAACAACTAGTAATGGATTACCATGCAAACTCTTCCTCCTTTCAATTATTCCATTATCTACCATTATATGCCGGCCGAAGTGGCCGTGCGGTTAAAGGCGCTGCAGTCTGGAACCGCAAGACCGCTACGGTCGCAGGTTCGAATCCTGCCTCGGGCATGGATGTTTGTGATGTCCTTAGGTTAGTTAGGTTTAACTAGTTCTAAGTTCTAGGGGACTAATGACCTCAGCAGTTGAGTCCCATAGTGCTCAGAGCCATTTGAAGCCATTTTACCATTATACAAATTTCCTCTTCTACCACCCATCTTCAATTTAAGGGAACAGGATACAGTTTACAAAAGAATGGTGTAATAGCTTTCATTTATTTTACACACATAATCACCATGTACTCCAAGTTTGTCCAAAAATACCTTTGGCACTTGGACAGAATTGGAATAACTCTTGTTTCTTTACATCATTTAATACCTTCGACTCCTGAGATTTTTCTCCATTTGTTCCAATGATTCTATATCACTTAATAACATGGATTCTTGCTAATCTCCAAGAGGCATGCAACAGACTGTTTGGTTCTCTTCCCTCATTACTTTTAAACAACACTTTATGCATAGGATTTCCACTGTACAACAATATTTCTTCTTATCTGAAGTCTAAGTTAACTTTATAAGTAATAACCAGTCAATGCCTAAGAGTATCTCTACTTTTATATTACATACTACTAACAAATTCAATTTGTAGTCCTGTCTTCCTCAGCTGCGTGTAATATTACAGTATACTGATAATTTTTACTTTATGGACCATTTGACTACAACTGAATGAATTACAGTTTTTGTGCCACATGCGTTTCACCTTAATTTTCTGCAAGGCATCTTCAGTAGCCTGGACTATGTACAAATTTTTGCTATTTTGTTTACATTTTAGTCAGTGTGCCTATAGGTTATAAACAGTGCTGGTGGTTTGTTTTTGCTATTACGTAGTAATACTTTGAACTGTACTTACAGGTTAAGAGGGCAATTTTCTACATATTATGCTCCTGTTGCATTTTTGGTGTTGTTCCTCTTCTTATAAATGCCAATTTGCATTTTTTCCCCCCACATTTCACAGCACTATGAACTGAACAGTAGCGAAGGGGGGGGGGGGGGAGTTTTTTTTCTGGTTGTTTGAGGAACGATTTTTAACTTATCATTTCTTTTATGAAGTGTAGTAGGGATCCTGTGCTGACGAGTGTGTGTTTTCATTTATCACATGTTTGTTTTCAGTGATGACTTTCTGAAGGTGGAAGTTTTCTTGCATCTGTATAAGATGTTTGTCGTGGTTGCTTATTCTCATTATTTTCATTTCTTGTTCCATGTTTGTAGGATGGTGGTTATGGTGTTTTAAATGTTCTGCAAATGTGGAATGGTTTGTTTTGTACTTCCAATTCCTAACATGTTCTTTGTATCGTGTTTTAAAATTCCTGCATTTCATGCCTATGTGTACTGCAACACAACTTTGACATTCGAATTTATATATTCCTGATTGTTGGAAATGTCCCTCTTGGTAGCTGGTTGGCTTAGGTGTGGTTGGAGGGTTTGCCCAGTCTTGTATGTCACTGAAAAGGCCTTGCAGAAAATAAAGGCGAAACGCATATGGCACAAAAACTGTGTTTCATTCAGTTGTAGTCAGACGGTCCATAAAGTAATACTACTAGCAAAATTTGCATAAAACAACAGTCACCAATTTTGATTGGTAACCTTGCTTCCCATTTAATTACTTTTCCTTTGGTATCAGTTATTTATATTATATATACTCCTGTCACTGATAATTTAGGACACTCATCGGTGGACTGCAGTTTGGTTAAGAATTCTTGTGATATTAGTGATACCTCACTGCCTGAATCTATGCAAAAGTAAATTTTACTGTTAAAAATTTCTCCTGCTGCTACTGATTCATGTGGTTCTTCTTTCTCTGTAACTTCTTTGTGTAAAAGATACTCTCTTGTTGGTATTCTGCATGTGAAAACATGAAAGCAGAGGGTTTTCTTACATAATATCCTTACTTTGTGTTACAATATTTCAGTCCTGACCTTGGTCCCAACACTCGTATTCTTTCCAATAACTGGGCATCTGTCCTATTTCATCAACATATCTTGATATGTTATATTTGTCACTTTTACAGCCACTATGTTTCCAGCTTGATTGGATACAAACATGTGATGTCACATTTTGTTATTCCTGCTTACTTTTATTAATCCTCTGTTTTGCAGCATTATTGACACTGCAAAAATTAGTTTCTTTTCTTTTCAGAAACCTATTTGAGTGTTGGTTGCTCTCATGTGCCTCTTGAGATCTATTGTCCCCTGATACGAATTCCCCTCTTTCCGTATTTAAAGAATCTAAACCTCCAATGATAGGTAAATGATTGTTTACTGTTGACCAACCTCCATAACATACTTCTTTCTAGCAAAGCAAGGGAGTCCCTCAACAGCACTTTTAGTAAATTTGTTTCCTCAAATCAGTTATCTAAATGCCACTCTATACATTTCTTATAACTCCCCCAAGAATTGTTATGATATTTAGAGTTTAGCTTTCTTTTAAAACTTTCTTGAAAGTTGTCCCATGATTTGAATTCTTGTGAACATGCAGTACTCCATTCAGCCGCATCTCCTGTCAGATAACTCAGTGCAAAATCTATCTTTTTGGAATCCTCCCACCTTTGAGGTAAGACTCACGAGAATACTTGTAAGAAATACATGTGGCATTTGCCTCCATCTGGTTTAAATTTAGGAAACTGCTTTGCAAAATGTATGCTGCTTCTTAACTGAAGCTCTTCTAAGAGGTCATTTGATACCTCGCTGCTATTGAGCCTTACCCTTTTTTCTAGCTCTGCCTTTGTTTTCTCTATTTCACCCCACAATTTATAAAATTCTTGTTCTGTCTTCAAAGCATCTTCCTCTGAATGAGATGTGTTAGTGAACGTAAGATCTCATTTGTCATATCTCTGATCAACTATACCTTTTACATTTTCCTCCAAAGTAATTTCCTCACCAATCCCCAAAGTCTCTAGATGTTTTTTGCATGTCTTTCACCTAATCATGTGTGTTCTGGAGTTGACATTCATTGTTCGAACTCATTTGCACTGAAGTATTATTAAATTCTATAAGTGTTCTCGTACCTCATTCTGCACTAAACGACACTATTTCTCACTTTCTTCTTCGGCCTCCCGTTTATATGAATCTAATGATTTTTGTATGACTAAAATGCTATTGTTTGTTTCTACTTTCTTTTGCCTAGATTCTCTGATATGGGCATCTATATCTTTTTCCAGATTTTCCAAATTGGCCTTTGTATTTTCTATGCTAGCATAAAACTATGTTTTGGAATAGTCAATTGTTCTGCTGAACTCATTTGTGTTATCGTGTATTCTTTTGCTTAAATCATCTCTTTAACTCATTTGTTAATCCAACAAGGAAATCAGCGAACCCTATCAGTATTTCTGATGCCATGTTATATGTTGTTATTGGCATATAAGCACAGATACATAATATTCTCTTAAGAATTAAGTTTTTGTTTAACCACAGATTCTACCACTCACAATGTCACTATCATATACAACTCAATTTCCTTTGTAAATAAATTATATTTAATACTGTTGACTACCACAACACAGCACTCAAGCTACTAAAAAAAACTTGTTGAGCTCTTTAGCAGCTCACGAGATGAGCACACAACTGGACTGCAGCTGTGTGGGTTGTCTAGTGTTGGTGTCGTGGAGTAAAGTCTGTTAGTCTCGTGGCATAGATTTCCCAACAAGCAATGAAAGCAGGGACAACTGCTTGCAGACTGGTAATTCAAGGGAGTCTGAGGCTTTCACTTTTTTCCAACCACTAATACACAATTCTTCTTGATTTCACTCCACCAAAGTAGAATTTTCTTTTTAAAGACAATATTATTGATGTCAATTGTCAAGGGCAACATTTTCCTAGGAAATAAACTGTGACACTACGCAGCATGCTATAACTGAGTTTCGAATTCAAAGAGTTCATCCGAACACAGGTATCCTGTCCTTCAGGATGACAATGGCAGACCACACTCAGGCACTCCAATATCTGCAACAATCTGACACTTTGGGTTCACTGTCATTGATCATATTCCATACATTCTTGACTTGGTCCCATTCAATTTTCATTTGTTTCCACAACTTAACCCTTTCAGACCTGATTTTTTATTCTCTTATAAAAAATATGTCTAACATGATTTTTACATTCAGGTGAGTCTCCTGACAACATTTTTCTAAGAAAAAAATTTCATATGAGCTCTAGTTTTCTAGATATTTAATGTACACAATTGTGTTCATCAGGTCTCGAGCTTCATGTCACACATTAAGGAGGTTAACAGTATGGATCAATTATGCCACTCTTTATTTCATTTTAAAATAGAAGAAACAATAAAAATAATTCCAAGTTACAGTTCTTATTTAAACAACAAACGTCAACACACTGATTTAATGGTTTAGTATGAAACTGCAAAAAACAATTTCTGTCCTTTTGGAGACACAAATGAACTTTACACTCGCTGCACTGAATTCTAGAATGCCCTGTACATTTTGGAAATTTGCAGCGACTTGGAGTTCCTATATCATGCAAAGGCAAATAGTCAATGGAATCAAACTGTATCTCTGTAGCTGGTCGTAATTATCCTCTTTTTCTTGGTATGACTCATGTCTGAAGCCAGTCCTTCATCCCCTCTTCTTTTCAGTCACTTTCTTCTCGCACAGTATCAATCCATCTGCTACCGTGATAAGATAGGAAAGAAGGTCCATTTGCTGCTTCTCTGGGATAGACAGGTAGCCTGCATCTCATTTGTATTCCAACCAACTCTGTTTGATGGCAAAGTCAACAGCATGAAAAATCATACGCAAAGGCCATTTTCGATATCTGATGAAAACTCTGCAGTAGCTTATCAATTGATCAAATAGATCCACACCACCCATTGCATGATTATATCTTCTCACTATTTCATGTCTTTCTACTTTCATATATTTATGGTGCTTTTTGTCCCAACGCTCAACTTCATCCACTGAGCCTTTACCAACAATGTTTGATCACAATACAACTGGCCTATCGTCTAACCAATTACACATGGTAATGTCATCAGCACTAGTTATTTCTTCACAGTAAGCTTTGGTTTGTTTCATTATTGTTTTATCATCTGAAAAAGGCAAATCTTTCCAAATCTGTTTTGACGGACAGTGCCTGCTGCATTGATGCCTTGAGATTTCAGAACTTCCACACAACATGAAGACTTTGATTCCCCATGAACTTGGTTTCCCCTTGACATACTGCTTTGCAGAAAACTTCCCTGTGAAAGGAATAATTCCTTCATCCACACAAACATTCTCTTCTATAGAAAGTCACTACACTGTTTTCGAATGGCTGTGTAAATTGGCCTGATTTTGTAAAATTTATCTTTATTTACAGGTGGCTTCTCCAGATTGTTCACCAAGTGTAAATTTGTTCGTAATTCAAAAAATCTGTCTCGTGACATGTTTTCCCAGTACACATTCACCTTCAGGCTTGTATCCCAATACATTCGTAATCTGGGGAATATGAAAGCGCCAGCCTATATATGCAAACCAAATAGCACCTCTAGTTCTTGAGGAGTTGTCTGCTTGAATGAGGATTTGCCTTGTTGTAATGCATAAATATTGGTATGTGCTGCCATGCTAGTGAACAAACCATCTGGTATATATCTTTTGAAGAATTGTATTGGAGAACACAAGACAGATTCTTCAAAATTTGGAGCTTTGTTATGTTTCTGCCATGGTACTCAGAGACTTGTGTTTCCATTTTATGGATTCTTTAGGTGTCACCAATATGTTGTCACACAGGCTATTCAATTCTGGGTTGTTTTCATTGTATAAAAAATTCATTTCAGCATCCACCACCTCTCCATCATCTTCACCTTCATGTATGATGTCTCTACACACATCATTCACGCCCAATTTATCTGCTCCAACACGTTTCACTATTTGTGGAGCTTGCCTTTCAATAAGTGGTACACTGTCATCCTCATCTCCACTCAAACTAATGTCAGAAACGTCACTTTTTTCAATTATGTCCATAATCAAGTCCCAATCTTTCTCCACAGAAATATATTCCTTATCCATATTTATAGGTCAAAAGCCAGCAATAAAAAATAAAATCATATGTACAGGTCAAGTTATTCTCCTTCCTGATGGAAAAAAACAAACAAAAACACATATAACTACCATAGACATGCAAACACAGCTGAGGCACATTTTAGGTTACGTTTCCTAATATACACCATTAAGGACCTGTTGTACACAAATGTGTACATTAAACTTACTTGATACATAACACAAATATGAACTGAATGAAATTGCTGAAAATTCCACTGAAAGAATGTCTAATGTTTCCAAAAGAAGGAAACCACACGAAACATTCATTAACAAAACCCACAACGTGACTATTATAGCAATAAAGTCAATGAGTAATGGATTCCCACCGAGAGACAACACCAGAGAGTATATTTTACTTTGTGGTTCACAGACTGCTGACAAGAGAGCAGCAGCTGCTGGAACATGGCCAAAAGAAACATACACAAATGTGCACAGTGAGTTTGGATGCACCTGACCTTTCTTTTCAGCAAAATATTAGTGAACAAACATTATGTACACAATTGTGACCACCAGGTCTGAAAGGGTTAAACAACACCTTTTTAGGACTTCACATTGATAATGAAGAAGTGGCGCAAGCAGATGTGAGGTTGTAGCTCTGTCAACAAAATCAAACATTCCACAGTGACAGTATCAACAAACTGGTTCAAAACTTTGGTTCAAATGGCTCTGAGCACTATGGGACTCAACTGCTGTGGTTATCAGTCCTCTAGAACTTAGAACTACTTAAACCTAACTAACCTAAGGACATCACACACATCCATGCCCGAGGCAGGATTCGAACCTGCGACCGTAGCAGTCGCACGGTTCCAGACTGCGCGCCTAGAACTGCGAGACCACCGCGGCCGGCAACAAACTGGTCTCTCATTGAGAGAAATGTGTTTGTCACCAGTATGACTATGTTGAAAAACAAAAAATGTAGACAAGAAGGATAAATATGTAGAATGTAAATAATGTTTGTTTTAAATAAAACATTTAAGAGTTTTCACATAAAAAATTCAGAGGCATTACTTTTCAGCAGGCCCTCACATTTAATCGATGTGATTGTGTCAAGCAACAAACAACTAATATTGTATTCAAACATTGCAGGATTGCTTTTCCTATACATCTGCAAGTACTTACGTTTTTCTACATTCAGATCAAGCTGCCATTCATCACACCAACTACAAATTTTATCCCAGTCATCTTGTATATTCTTACAGTAACTCAATGACAACACCTTCCTGCAGACCACAGCGTCATCAGCCAACTGCTGCAGATTGCTGCTCATCCTGTCCATCAGATTATTTTTGTACATAGAGAATAAGAACAGTTCTAACACTCTTTTTTGAGGTACTCCTGGCGATACCCTTTTCTCTGATAAACATTCGCTGTCAAGGACAACATACTGGGTTCTATTATTTAAGATGTCCGCGAGCCACTCTCATATTTGGGAACCAATTGCATATGCTCTGCTCTTCACTAAACGCATGCAGTGGGATACTGTATAAATGCTTTCTGGAAATCAAGAAATATGGAAGATGTCTGTTGCCCTTCATGTATAGTTCACAGTATATATTGTGAGAAAATGGCAAGCCGAGTTTTGCATGAGCAATATCCGTGCTGATTTGTGGACAGAAGCTTCCCTGTCTCAAGAGAATTTGTGATACTCGAACTGAGAAAATGGTCAAGAATTCTGCAGCAAACTAATGTTAGGGGTATTGGTCTGTAATTTTGTAGGTCCATCCTTTTACCTTTCTTATATACGGGGGTCATCTGCACTTTTTTCCAGTTGCTTGTAACTTTTGTGCTGGGCGAAAGATATGCAACAAATGCTAAGAAAGAGGTCAATGCTGTAGATTGTATAAACACTGTAAAAATGAACTGGGTTTACATCCAGACCTGACACTTTATATCCTCTCTGCTTTGACCATCATCAGTTATTTTACATCCCAAATAGCAAAACTCATCTATTACTTTTAGTGTGCCATTTTCTAAACTAATTCTCTTAGCAGCACTTCATTTAATTCAGCAACATTCCATTATCCTTGTTTTGGTTTTGTTGATGTTCATCTTATATTCTCCTTTGAAAATACTGTTCATTCTGTTCAACTGGTCTTGCAAGCCCTTTACCTTCTCTGACAGTATTACAATGTCATCAGCAAACTTCAAAGCTTTTATTTATCCTCCCTGAACTTTAAATCCTTCACCAAATTTTTCTTTGACTTCCTTCACTGTTTGCTCAATGTATAGACTGAATAACATCGGGGACAGGCTACGACCCTGTCTCACTCCCTTCTCAATCACTGCTTTCCTTTCGTACCCCTCAACTCTTTATACCTGCTGTCTGGTTTCTGTACTACTTCACTCCCTGTATTTTATCTCTCTGCTACCTTCAAAATTTCAAAGAGTGTATTGCTGTCAACATTGTCAAAAGCTTTCTCTAAATCTACAAATGCTACAAACACAGGGTTGTCTTTCCATAACCTATCTTCTAAAAGAAGTCACGAGGTCAGTATTGCCTTCTCTGGAATCCAAAATTCTCTACTGCAAGTTGGGCCTCTATCAGTTTTTCCATTCTTCTATAAATTATTTGTGTCAATATTCTGCATCCATGACTTATTAAACTGATTGTTCAGTAATATTCACACCTGCCAGCATTTGCTTTCTTTTGAATTGGAATTATTACATTCCTCTTGAAGTCTGAAGATATTTCACCTGTCTCATATCTTGCACACCACATGAAATAGTTTTATAATGGCAGATACCTCCAAAAATATCAGTATTTCTAACATAATGTGTCTACTCCAAGGGTCTTGTTTTGTCTTACGTCTTTTTGTTCTCTGTCAAATTCTTGTCTCAGCAACATATCTCCCATCTCGTCTTAATCTATTTCCTCTTCCCTCTCTATAGCATTGCCTTCAAGTTAATTTCCCTTGCATAGCCCCTCTAGATATTCCTTCAACCTTTCTCCAGTGATATTCAAGGATTTCGACTGGCCAGTGTCCTTTTACCTTTAGATTCTCTGCTGTCCTCACTATTTGATCTCTCAAAGCTACATATCTGTCTTCTACTTCATACTAGTTCTCCATCTGAGCTCTTTACAAACTTACAGATGCTTCTCTTTTCTCTAAAGGCCTCTTTGATTTTCCTGTAGATGGCATCTATCTTTTGCCCAGTTATATGTGCTTTAACAGCCTTGCATTTGTCTTCTGCACATGCCTTCTTAGCCATTTTGTACATTCTGTCATTCTCATTTTTTAGACGCCTGCTTCATTTTTACACTTCCTTCTTTCATCAATTAAATTCAATATCTCCAGTGATATTCAAGGATTTCTACTGGCCACTGTCCTTTTATCTTTAGATCCTCTGCTGCCCTCACTATCTGATCTCTCAAATACTCTCAAAGCTACCCATCTGTCTTCCACTTTATTCTTTTCCCCTATTTCAGTCAACTGTTGCCTAATGCTCCCTTTGAAACTCTAAAACAACCTCTGGTTCTTTCAACTTACACAGGTCCCATCTCTATAATTTTGCAATTTCTTCAGTTTTAATCTACAGTTCACAACCAATAAATTGTGTTTAGAATCCACATCTGCCCCTGGAAATGTCAGGCAGTTTAAAATTTGTTTCTGAATCCCCCTCATTGCCATTATACAATTAATTGGAAACCTTTCAGTGTCTCCAGGTCTCTTACACATATGCAACCTTCTTTCATGATTCGTAAACCAAATGTTAAAGATGATTAAATTATGCTCTGTGCAAAATTCTACCAGGCAGCTGCCTCTTTCATTACTTTCCGACGATCCATATTCACCTAATTTTTTCCTCCTCTTTCTTTTCCTACTACCAAATTCCAATCACCAACACAATTAAGTTTTGTTTCCCTTAAATATATGAATAATTTCCTTTACCTCATCATACACTTCTTCAATCTCGTCGTCATCTGTGGAGTTAGTTGGCATATAAATGTGTACTATTGTGGCGAGCATGGGTTTCATGTCTGTCTTGGCTACAATAATGTATTCACTATGCTGTTCGTCGTAGATTGTCTGCATTCCTACTTTCTTATTCATTATTATGTCTACTCCCACATAACCCTTATTTAATATTGTATTTATAACACTGTACTCACCTGACAAGAAGTCCTGTTACTCCTGCCACCAAACTTCAGTAATTCCCACCGCATCTAACTTCAACCTTTCCAGTTCTCTTTTTACATGTTCTAACCTACCTGCCTGATTAAGGGTTTTAATATTCCATGCTCTGACCTATAGAATGCTAGTTTTGTTTTTCCTAGTGACAACATTCTCCTGAGTAGTCTCGGTCTGGAGACCCGAATGGGGGACTATTTTATCTCTGGAGTATTTTACCCAAGAGGACGCTACCAGCATTTAACCACTGCTGCATGTCCTGTGGAAAAATAATGTTGGTAGTTTCCCCTTGCTTTCCGCTCATTGCGGCCCATCTTTAGGAAACACATGTTTCTCTGGCCTCCCCATAGATACTACTCTGTTGTGTCTGTATCTACAGTAAAGCTAGCTCTATCGTGGAGGCACACATGCGCCTCTGCCTCGGCAAGCTCCATGGTTAAGTCTCACATCTTCAGTATCTTAAGTATCATTCTTTCTATCAAGTGGGTGTTTAAACACACTTTTACACCTCGTTTTTGTCTTTAATTATTGTCCTTTCTGACTCTGTAATTTTATTAGTTTGGATGTGTATGGGCACAGAGTGCGGCAAGTTAAGCCTCTGGCTATTGAACAGCTACTTCGCTGTCTCGACAGCAGTCTTCACTGCTGAAGATATCTGCGGTAACAGGTTTTCGACCATGCCCATCACTCAGTCAAACGTTGTCAGGAGCAGTGTGACTACGTTGCTGATGTCTCCATTTTGCACAGTATCAGCAGAGATGGTGCTGGGTGTCGAGTTGTTGTGGTCAATGGCTTCACCTTAGCCACTGTCACCACCTTTCACAAAGCATACATCTCACCTAGTCTTTTTCTAGACGGTGGGGGTGGAGACGTCTCCAACTCAAGTGGGCTGTCTATCTGCGCCTGCAGTGTGCTATTTGTGGCATGTGCGCACTTTTCTCTGCGAGCTGATGAGACAATAGCTGCTACGTCTGTGATCAGCAGCAGTGGCAGCTCTGCACTGGTGATGTCTCGTGCCAGGCTCGCATTCTATGGTGAGTCTGGGCACAGATATCCGATGGAGCTCTCCTCAGCATTGCTGACATCAGCACCTGGCTCAGGTGCAGATGTTGGTTGGACTGAGTTGCCTTCTTGCTGGCACACTGTAGGGCATTCCATGTTGGCAAGTCAAAACAGCTTTGAATTTCCCACAGCCACTATAACTAGACATTTATTTCCCATCACAGTCTTTGCACTTCAGCCATTCTCTCATGGAAGTGGGTATTGCTGGCTTGATTGGGCACCAGAGCACTTGATACAGATGTCAGACATAGAGCAGTGGCATCCCAAATAACCGACGCACTGGCAACGGGAACTCGGAGGCATTCCTCACCTCATCTATAGGTTCTCCACCTTGGCTGCAGTACTCACCACTAGTGTGAGCTGGAACAACTTTTGCTTCATTGTGCTGTCCCCTATCACCATCATATTTTAGGATTTCATGTGCACCAATGTGTAGAACACAGACCCGAAGTCTTCAAACTTTCTTTGAAGTGATAAATCTGCAGCACAAAAAACTGAGAAAGACACCTTTGCCCACTTTGTCTGGAGGGGCGTAGAACAGCCACTGTTGTGTAGCCACCTCACTCATTATGTTCTCATAGTTTTTCACAAGTGTGAAGGCTGATCCTGACAAGGTCTTTTTCTGCAGATTTTACTGTGTGATAAGCTGCAGGAACTGCTTGCAGTTGTCTTTGACCTATGAGAAGACACATGGTCTCAGCTCCTTCTGCTGAGCAGGTTGTGAGCTGAAGGTGCTAGAGCCACTACATCATCTGCTGTGGCTGTTGGCAAGTCAGCAACCTCGTCAAGTCCTGTAGAGGTGCCACATGAATCACTACACTGCGATTCGACACAACTCTCTGCAGCTTATGAATGTCGTTCACTTGCCTGGCTGGCTGCAAGAGTACACCAATCTCGCTCGTCTACAACAATCCTTGTCCTATGCCCCTCGTTGGGACATGGGTTGTTGGCAGCAGGGTGCTCCTTCTTGCCTTCTCTGGCACTCCATTTGGCTGGCAATTGCGGCAATCTTGAAGACATTCCCTGTTGAGGTGGAATTGCTTAATCTGCATATTCTGATAGTTCTGCTGTTCTTCCCATTGATGAGTCTCACCGAACTTCACCACAAGACACTGGTGTCAGTCAGAGTCTAGTGGTTCCCACTGATGCGCTGGAGAAGGATGGAGCGGAGTCTGGAAATGAGCCAGGGCATATCAGACTAAGATCTTCTGCCACAGCTTGGTTGTGTGGGTGAAATGCCACACACTTTTTCTCTTCTTGTGCAACCGTCCTCTGTGACTTAGCAACGCGTGGAGCAGATCATGAGCATGGCCTCACAGTTCAGCTTCTCAGCTCCAAATTGATGATGATGATGTCAAGCTTCCAGGGAAAATCCATTTGTAATTAACTCTTCTGGGCTACCAGCTCCCTTCCTGTTAGCCAACTTACTCAGTGTATTCTCATTCCTCTCACTTCGTCAACTGACAAGGCTGAAGTGTCATCTGCTAGGTTAGCAGACATCTCCACTTGGTTCCTCCTTGTGAAATATGTTTGCCTGTGACGAGACACAGTTCAGCAGAGCTGTGTAATATAGGAGGAGGAACAGTGACTTTTTTCAGAGTAACTGCTCTTCTCCTGATGTACATATATAACATGATTTACAAGCCATTACCACAGTTATCAGTTTTAATAGAATTGTGCTAGTCCTAATTTGTTGTTAAGATACTTTAGTACCCAGCAGTGGTTGCTTCTGCATTTTAAAGAATAACTTAAATCATTCCAAGTCCCTGAAAGGTCTTCTCACTGATGAGATTTACAGAACACAATGCATAAATGAATGAATGTATCCCAGCTGGTACAGTGGCCTCTCCTTTATTAGTGAGCTGATGTGCACATCTCTCTGCTTGAACTTTAGGTAGGAGGTTTTTACTGTCACCCTGAGTAGGTTAGGTGCGCACCGTATACTGCAAGTGGCCTTTCAGTTGGCAGAGTATGTGTGAATGCATGTGGTTGCACTATGTGAAACTCGGGGTATTCTTTGATGAAAATCTGTCATCCCAGAAACCAAGATCTGAGACCAAATACTGAAAGCAAGGGTATTATAATTCTAAGAGGTCACTACTTTTGTTTTGTTGTTATATATTAATAATCTGCCATCATATATCCAAGAAACAGAAATAGTTCTCTTTATTGATGAGGTAAATATTATAACCAAGTTTAATGCAAAAATTTCAACACTTTAAAGTGTAAGTAAATTTTCTTAACAATTAACATCTGGTTAGCTGCAATTGAACTGATACTGAACTAAGACAAAACACAATCTATGCAATTCTGTAGAGACCACAACATCAGAGATGATATATGGCGTTAATCAATACATAAAGCAGGTACTTCTACAGCCTTAGTAGTTTATACTGATAAAAACCTAAACTAAAAGTAATATGTTGCAGATGAGCAGCTCAATAAGGGTAATATGTGGTGTCCAGCCTAGAAGCTATTGCACAAAGCTCTTTATAATTGGGCATATGGAGTACATTACACGTACAACCTCATGAAGATTCAAAAACAACTGTAACATTCATAGACATATTACTAAGCACAAATGCACATGCACAACCACCTGTACAGCTATACAGTGGCGGTCGAATACACAATGCTGGGACTGCAGATCAGCAGGTAGACTGGAGTGAGGGGTTGTGTCTGGTGATGAGGATGAGGGCTGAAGAGGCGAGGAGTGGAAGGGAGGGATGGGGAAGGGTGGCTTACCCTTGTAGGGAGCCGGCAGCTATCTGAGATAGGAATGCTGGAGGAGAGGCAACAGTTTTGGGGGCAGGAATGTGACACAAGAGCACACAATGACAGTGATGTGGGGGAGAGGACTGGGATGAAATGATAGGACAGATGACAGGAGGGCCATTGGAAGCAGGATGTGGGCTCAGGGAGTTAATGGAAATTCGGTTGGTTGGTTGGTTGATTTGGAGGTGGGGGACCAAGCAGCAAAGTCATCGGTCCCATCAGATTAGGGATGGATGGGGAAGGGAGTCGGCCGTGCCCTTTCAAAGGAACGATCCTGGCATTTGCCTGAAGCGATTTAGGGAAATCACGGAAAACCTAAATCAGGAAGGCCAGAAGTGGGTTTGAACCGTCGCCCTCCCGAAAGCGAGTCCAGTGTGCTAACCACTGTGCCACCTCGCTCAGTGGAGATTCGGGCCAGGAGGATTACAGAAATGAAGGAAGACCAGGATATTGTGTAGATTGCAAAATACATCTTTTGTTCCCATAATCCCGGCCTGAATCTCCGATAACCCCCCACACTTTCACCCTGTTTCCAATAGTCTCCCCTTCCTCTGTATGTCACCCCTTCCAAGTCCACTCCCCCACATGTTGTCACCAAGCACTGCACAAACGCACTAGCTACAGTGCCTATATGTCACATTCCTATCCAGTGCAGCTGCTGTATCCCCCCCCCACATTCATAACTTGTACACCTGTTGCCTCTCTCTGAACCATCAGCCAACTTTCCGAATCCCTCTCCTCTCACTTCACTCGACACAACCCCTCATACTAGTATACCTGCCAAACTTCAGTCCTGGTACTTGTGTTCAATTGGCACATGTAACTGTACAGGTAGGTAGGTAGATAGATTGGTGAGAGAGAGAGAGAGAGAGATATAGATAGAGAGAGAGAGAGAGAGAGAGAGAGAGAGAGAGAGAGAGAGAGCAGGAAGGGGTGGGGGGGAGGGTGGAACAGAGGCATCGTGCATGTATGTGTACTCTAGCTTAAAAAAGGATTCACTTGAAAGCTAGTGAAGTTTTCATCCATTTTTCATGTACCTGTTGACGACTCAACATTTCTACTACTTGGTGAGTTGTTATCTTTTCTCCTAAATAATTTAAAACCATTTGGGAGATGTATGGAGCCATAATTCATCTGAGAGGTGTATGGGGCCACATGAAGCCAGTTACACTTTAACAGATTTAAACTGATATCTGCAGCTACCACAATCTTCTTTATTTATGGTGTATTCCAGAAAGACAATTGAATTTGGAAAACATAAAATTGTCTGAACTGATTAATTGTTTTGTTTCTTGTATTATTCAGTTCAATGATTGGTGTGACATAGCTATCCACATTAGACTACCTCATGCAAATTCCATCTCTACACAACTATTATACACAACCTTCATCCACTTGAACCTGCTTACCGTATTTAAGCCCTTATCTACAATTCCTTTCCACTCATACTTCCTCCCCATGCATGTACCCCCCCCCCCCTCCTCCCCAAATTCCAGGCTCTCGCACTCTCCCCACCCCCGTGCCCTCCGTTACGAAACTGACAATTCCTTGGTGACTCAGACCGTGTCCTACCAACCAAATGGTCCCTTATTTTCGTGAATTTTGCCATAAAGCTCTTTCTTTCCCAATTTGATTCACTATATCTCCATTAGTTAAGAAATTTATTGCTCTACTTTTCACTAGCCTTCTGCACACCACATTTCAAGACATACTATTCCCTTATTATCTGCACAAGTTATTATCCACAGAACTCCTCCAGATCAATACTTTCAGAAACTACTTCCTTACACATTCATATTCAGTGTTAAGATATTTCTCTTTCTCAGAAAAGATTTCTTTGCTATTGCTAGTTCTCTTTTTACATTCTCTTTTCGTCTAATTATTTGGTTATGTTGCTATCCAAATAACAAAACTCTTACTGCACCGCCAGTACCTAATTTCCAAATCTAATTCACTCAGCATCACCTGACTTAATTCATAATTCAACTACAGTACATTACCACTGTTTAACTTTTACTAATGCCACCTTATAAACTCTTTTTAGAATAATGTCATTATTGTCAATGTGTACTTTATTTCCCTCTCCAAATTTCTCCTTAAGGGGAGTTGGAACACCATATTCCAACGACGTCAAATTTAGTGGCTTGGCTTCCCTGAATTTCAGGAACCACTGTAGTCACTGATGAAACTTTTACAGGATATTAAACTGTATGTTCTGAGTCTACTGACCTACAATAATTGCATTTCAGCCACTGCTTTCGTAAGTACATTTTTTTTAACTATATGGTTAGAATTTTGTATACTTGTTTGTACGTTATCCTACATACTTTTAATTATATGTAACATTATGTTCTTCTTTTAGTTCAGTAGACTCAGTATATGTATGTTATTACTTCCTGAAAATTTGAATACTCAACTCAAAGTGGTTTCTGAGATTTAGGGAAAAATGCAACAGAAAATGTAAATTTTCAGGAAAGGCTTCTAAAGTTTCAAAAGACTGTATCTCAATATATGCTTAATTTTTTACTTTTAGTCACTCAGAAGCACCCTGCACCATACAGTATATCATCCTCTCGATCTTTTTCCAAGTTTCTTTCTTTTTTTTTTTTTTTTTTTCTTTTTCTTTTTTCTGGACTTCTTAGTGGTTAACTGTGCTGCATACTCTGCTTTATCAATGCGAACCTTCTCCATCAATACAAGTTCTCTGATGTAGTTTGCTCCAAGATTAATTTCCATATCCGGTAACACTTTCAGCCTACCAATGTTGCCATCATTAAAAGCAATAACAGCATCACTGACCTCCCACTTTAGCCTCATCATTCCAACAAAAACATTTTTTGGTAAGCGAGTCCATAAAAGATTATTGAACAACTCATTGGGATTTTGAGTCTGACCACGCAGGTACTACTTCAGTAATTCAGGATTTGCCAGGTCTCTGTAAATAGGTTTTATGATATCCTTGACCGCTGCTGGGATGGAATGTTTATGGCTGTATGAACTTGAGTACTGGGCATTGCAGTAATTGCACCATGAATCAGGTTCAGGAGGGCAAAGTTGAGAGGGAAACATTCCACGTGGGAAAAATATATCTAAAAACAAAGATGATGTAACTTACCAAACTAAAGCGTTTGTATGTTGATAGAGACACTAACAAACACACAAACAAAATTCAAGCTTTCGCAACCCACGGTCACTTCATCAGGAAAAAGGGAAGGAGAAGGAAAGACGAAAGGATGTGGGTTTTAAGGGAGAGGGTAAGGAGTCATTCCAATCCCGGGAGCGGAAAGACTTGACTTAGGGGGAAAAACGGACAGGTATACATTCGCGCGCGCGCGCACACACACACACACACACACACACACACACACACACACACACACACACACACATCCATCCGCACGTATACAGACACAAGCAGACATATGTAAAGGCAAAGAGTTTGGGCAGAGATGTCAGTCGAGGTGGAAGTACAGAGGCAAAGATGTTGTTGAATGACAGGTGAGGTACGAGCAGCGGCAACTTGAAATTAGCGGAGGATGAGGCCTGGTGGGTAACGAGAAGAGAGGATATATTGAAGGGCAAGTTCCCATTTCCGGAGTTCTGTTAGGTTGGTGTTAGTGGGAAGTATCCAGATAACCCGGACAGTGTAACACTGTGCCAAGATGTGCTGGCCGTGCACCAAGGCATGTTTAGCCACAGGGTGATCCTCATTACCAACAAACACTGTCTGCCTGTGTCCGTTCATGCGAATGGACAGTTTGTTGCTGGTCATTCCCACATAGAAAGCTTCACAGTGTAGGCAGGTCACTTGGTAAATCACGTGGGTGCTTTCACACGTGGCTCTGCCTTTGATCGTGTACACCTTCCGGGTTACAGGACTGGAGGAGGTGTTGTTGTTGTTGTTGTTGTTGTTGTTGGTGGTGGTGGTGGTGGTGGTGGTGGGAGGGTGCATGGGACAGGTTTTACACCGGGGGCGGTTACAAGGGTAGGAGCCAGAGGGTAGGGAAGGTGGTTTGGGGATTTCATAGGGATGAACCAAGAGGTTACGAAGGTTAGGTGGACAGCGGAAAGACACTCTTGGTGGAGTGGGGAGGATTTCATGAAGGATGGATCTCATTTCAGGGCAGGATTTATGGAGTCGTATCCCTGCTGGAGAGCCACATGCAGAGTCTGATCCAGTCCTGGAAAGTATCCTGTCATAAGTGGGGCACTTTTGGGGTTCTTCTGTGGGAGGTTCTGGGTTTGAGGGGATGAGGAAGTGGCTCTGGTTATTTGCTTCTGTACCAGGTCGGGAGGGTAGTTGCAGGATGCTTATGAAATCCCCAAACCACCTTCCCTACCCTCTGGCTCCTACCCTTGTAACCGCCCCCGGTGTAAAACCTGTCCCATGCACCCTCCCACCACCACCTACTCCAGTCCTGTAACCCGGTATATGTACACGATCAAAGGCAAAGTCACGTGTGAAAGCACCCACGTGATTTACCAACTGACCTGCCTACACTGTGAAGCTTTCTATGTGGGAATGAGCAGTAACAAACTGTCCATTCACATGAACGGACACAGGCAGACAGTGTTTGTTGGTAATTAGGATCACCCTTTGGCTAAACATGCCTTGGTGCAGGGCCAGCACATCTTGGCACAAAGTTACACCGTCCGGGTTATCTGGATACTTCCCACTAACACCAACCTAACAGAACTCCGGAAATGGGAACTTGCCCTTCAATATATCCTCTCTTCCCATTACCCACCAGGCCTCAACCTCCGCTAATTTCAAGCTGCCGCCGCTCGTACCTCACCTGTCATTCAACAACATCTTTGCCTCTGTACTTCCACCTCGACTGACATCTCTGCCCAAACTCTTTGCCTTTACATATGTCTGCTTGTGTCTGTATATGTGCGGATGGATATATGTGTGTGTGTGTGTGTGTGTGTGTGTGTGTGTGTGTGTGTGTGTGTGTGTGTGTAAAGATGACGTGACTTACCAAACAAAAGTGCTGGCATGTCGATAGACACACAAACATACACACAAAATTCAAGCTTTCGCAACCAACGGTTGCTTCGTCAGGAAAGAGGGAAGGAGAGGGGAAGACGAAAGGATGTGGGTTTTAAGGGAGAGGGTAAGGAGTCATTCCAATCCCGGGAGAGGAAATACTTACCTTAGGGGGAAAAAAGGACAGGTATACACTCGCGCGCACACACACACATATCCATCCGCACATACACAGACACAAGCAGACGTCTGCTGGGTCTGGAACTTTTGACTTTTTTACCCCTCTGCTGCCTTCACTATTTCATCTTTCAAAGCTCCTTTCCCAAGTGCCAGTTAGTAAATGCCTAATGCTCCCTCTGAGACTAACGTCAAATTATGTCATGACTTAACCATATGTCATACCTCATCAATATAAATTTTACGGATTAAATCTTCTTTCATTTTACAATTAATGGAGGGAGCAAAGAGGAAGCAGAAGCTTCTGGTTCTTTGAAATTTGCTGATTACATCAAAAGTTGAAATTCAACACATTTGATTAGCAGCACTTACTAAAATTTATGTGAAACATGCATTGATAGTAAACAATGCCAAGTATTCCAAACAGGAATGTAGGTGGTGTCCTATGAACTGACTAAGATGCAGTAAATATAATCATAAAGAAAGTGAATCTAAGACCTTTAATTAAATGTATCATCACCCCTTCCTCATGGAAGTCAGTATTTAACTTAATAATTGAGTCAGAAGAAAACAAACAGATACAAAGTTCACTATGAACAAAATAGAAACATAACAAACGTTAGGCAAAGTAGACCAAAACTTGTTCAGCTTAAGTGCACTTTTCTAAGCTTTCACCAAGTCTCCATGGTATACAAAACTGGTTGTGGATGATGCTGTAATCAGTGGGCCACAGTCAGCTCAAGACTATATTCACAAAACACAGACTCTGCAAGTAGACTCCCATTTCTGGAAAAGTTCTGCTCCTTGCGACACCTGAATGGAGTCGGTTCAGTGAATTCCACGTGTGGCCAATAGGAAGTCCTCCCCAGATGGTGGGTTTCAGCATACCATATCTGTAGTCTCCTTGGCAGAGGAGTGCTGAGTCCTATGGTTGTCTCGAGGAAATTCTTTCTTGACTTCAACCATCATTGTGCTTGGTAACAACTAAACAGAGGACAAGAATGTTCAGCTGTAGGGTAGCACAAAGTTACTGCAGTTTCTGGTTGTGCTTCTGAGGTGGTTCCTGCAGCTTCCACACAACATTATTTCTAGCAACCACTTTTGGATTTATGTTCAGACAATGCTGCAAAATGACAGTGTGTGGTCCACTGAGACTCCTGGGCAATTAATTCCACGTCAGTTCAACACAGAAAAGTAACATTTTCAACCTGACTATCTCAGATTTCTTTCAAATTTGGTGCATCCAATCAGCCACATAAGAGATGAAAAACTAGCAATTTGCAGAGGTGTGTGACAATTGTGAAGAAAGTTACAGGTCTGTAAAGTCTTTCTCGACAAAATGACTACAATTTTTGTTCTAATTCAGATACAGCAATGAAGCTCATATTACCGAAAAGCTTATAGGCAGAACTTTATATATTACTGAAAAGCTTATAGGCAGTACTGATATGCAACATGATGAGTTTCTAAGCATTTTCACATTCAAGGTCACTGACATTAACCTTTGATCTCAAATATTTCAAAACACCCCACCTTCAGTTATTTTCAAAAATATACAGTGTTGCCCCCCCTCCCCCAATGAACCATGGACCTTGCCGTTGATGGGGAGGCTTGCGTGCCTCAACGATACAGATAGCCGTACCGTAGGTGCAACCACAACTGAGGGGTATCTGTTGAGAGGCCAGACAAATGTGCGATTCCTGAAGAGGGCCAGCAGCCTTTTCAGTAGTTGCAGGGGCAACAGTCTGGATGATTGACTGATCTGGCCTTGTAACACTAACCAAAACAGCCTTGCTGTTATGGTACTGCGAACAGCTGAAAGCAAGGGGAAACTACAGCTGTAATTTTTCCCGAGGGCATGCAGCTTTACTGTATGGCTAAATGATGATGGCGTCCTCTTGGGTAAAATATTCTGGAGGTAAAATAATCCCCCATTCAGATCTCCAGGCGGGGACTACTCAGGAGGACGTCATTATCAGGAGAAAGAAAACTGGCGTTCTACAGATCGGAGCGTGAAATGTCAGATCCCTTAATCGGGCAGGTAGGTTAAACTTAAATATAGTGGGAATTAGTGAAGTTCGGTGGCAGAAGGAACAAGACTTCTGGTCAGGTGAATACAGGGTTATAAATACAAAATCAAATAGGGGTAATGCAGGAGTAGGTTTAATAATGAATAAAAAAATAGGAGTGCGGGTAAGCTACTACAAACAGCATAGTGATCGTATTATAGTGGCCAAGATAGACACGAAGCCCATGCCTACTACAGTAGTACAAGTTTATATGCCAACTAGCTCTGCAGATGACGAAGAAATTGAAGAAATGTATCATGAGACAAAAGAAATTATTCAGGTAGTGAAGGGAGACGAAAATTTAATAGTCATGGGTGACTGGAATTCGACAGTAGGGAAAGGGAGAGAAGGAAACACAGTAGGTGAATATGGATTGGGGCTAAGAAACAAAAGAGGAAGCCGCCTGCTAGAATTTTGCACAGAGCATAGCTTAATCATAGCTAACACTTGGTTCAAGAATCATAAAAGAAGGTTGTATACATGAAAGAATCCTGGAGATACTAAAAAGTATCAGATAGATTATATAATGGTAAGACAGCGATTTAGGAACCAGGTTTTAAATTGTAGGACATTTCCAGGGGCAGATGTAGACTCTGACCACAATCTATTGGCTATGAACTGTAGATTAAAACTGAAGAAATTGCAAAAAGGTGGGAATTTAAGTAGATGGTACCTGGATAAACTGACTAAACCAGAGGTTGTACAGAGTTTCAGGGAGAGCATAAGGGAAAAATTGACAGGAATGGGGGAAAGAAATACAGTAGAAGACGAATGGGTAGCTCTGAGGGATGAAGTAGTGAAGGCAGCAGAGGATCAAGTAGGTAAAAAGACGAGGGCTAGTAGAAATCCTTGGGTAACAGAAGAAATATTGAATTTAATTGATGAAAGGAGAAAATATAAAAATGCAGTAAATGAAGCAGGCAAAAAGGAATACAAGCGTCTCAAAAATGAGATCGACAGGAAGTGCAAAATGGCTAAGCAGGGATGGCTAGAGGACAAATGTAAAGATGTAGAGGCTTATCTCACCAGGGGTAAGATAGATACAGCCTACAGGAAAATTAAAGAGACCTTTGGAGAAAAGAGAGCCACTTGTATGAATATCAAGAGCTCAGACGGAAACCCAGTTCTAAGCAAAGAGGGGAAAGCAGAAAGGTGGAAGGAGTATATAGAGGGTCTATACAAAAGCGATGTACTTCAGGACAATATTATGGAAATAAAAGAGGATGTAGATGAAGATGAAATGGGAGATACGATACTGCGTGAAGAGTTTGACAGAGCACTGAAAGACCTGAGTTGAAACAAGGCCCCGGGAGTAGACAACATTCCATTAGAACTACTGACGGCCTTGGGAGAGCCAGTCCTGACAAAACTCTACCATCTGGTGAGCAAGATGCTCGAGACAGGTGAAATACCCTCAGACTTCAACAAGAATACAATAATTCCAATCCCAAAGAAAGCAGGTGTTGACAGATGTGAAAATTACCGAACTATCAGTTTAATACGTCACAGCTGCAAAATACTAACGCGAATTCTTTACAGACGAATGGAAAAACTGGTAGAAGCGGACCTCGGGGAAGATCAGTTTGGATTCCGTAGAAATGTTGGAACACGTGAGGCAATACTGACCTTACGACTTATCTTACAAGAAAGATTAAGGAAAGGCAAACCTACGTTTCTAGCATTTGTAGACTTAGAGAAAGCTTCTGACAATGTTGACTGGAATACTCTCTTTCAAATTCTAAAGGTGGCAGGGGTAAAATACAGGGAGCGAAGGGCTGTTTACAATTTGTACAGAAACCAGATGGTAGTTATAAGAATCGAGGGACATGAAAGGGAAGCAGTAGTTGGGAAGGGAGTGAGACAGGGTTGTAGCCTCTCCCCGATGTTATTCAATCTGTATATTGAGCAAGCAGTAAAGGAAACAAAAGAACAATTTGGAGTAGGTATTAAAATCTAGGGAGAAGAAATAAAAACTTTGAGGTTCGCCGATGACATTGTAATTCTGTCAGAGACAGCAAAGGACTTGGAAGAGCATTTGAACTCAACAAAAGCAAAATGAGGATAATGGAATGTAGTTGAATTAAGTCGGGTGATGCTGAGTGAATTAGATTAGGAAATGAGACACTTGAAGTAGTAAAGGAGTTGTGCTATTTGGGGAGCAAAATAACTGATGATGGTCGAAGTAGAGAGGATATAAAATGTAGACTGGCAATGGCAAGGAAAGCGTTTCTGAAGAAGAGAAATTTGTTAACATCGAGTATAGATTTAAGTGTCAGAAAGTCGTTTCAGAAAGTATTTGTATGGAGTGTAGCGATGTATGGAAGTGAAACATGGATAATAAATAGTTTAGACAAGAAGAGAATAGAAGCTTTCAAAATGTGGTGCTATAGAAGAATGCTGAAGATTAGATGGGTAGGTCACATAACTAATGAGGAGGTATTGAATAGGATTGGGGAGAAGACAAGTTTGTGGCACAACTTGACTAGAAGAAGGGATCAGTTGGTAGGACATGTCCTGAGGCATCAAGGGATCACAAATTTAGCATTGGAGGACAGCGTGGAGGGTAAAAATCGTAGAGGGAGACCAAGAGATGAATACACTAAGCAGATTCAGACGGATGTCGGTTGCAGTAGGTACTGGGAGATGAAGGAGCTTGCACAGGATAGATTAGCATGGAGAGCTGTATCAAACCAGTCTCAGGACTGAAGACCACAACAACAACAACAACAACATAGTATTGCCCCAATACGCTACTATAAACATGGTAAATATCAAGATGGCACACCAAAGGTATCATGGACAAAAAATTTATTTTGTCAGTATCAATACACAATCAAAATGCAGAGGGTAGCACACAAATATGAAAAACAAACTATTAAAAATAAATTAATAAATAATGTATTAAAAAATATGGTTAACATTACTGTAGTGTTATTGTGGACCATTTACAGTGCAGCTTTAATGAAAAGGCAATAAAAATAGGTTACATCTTGGTTCACAAGTCTCCAATTAAATAATTATGTTTGCTAGATCTGATGCAGGGAGAGAGTATGTCCTCCTCGTTGGGGTCAATGGATCCAGTCTTGTGAGAATGTCACATCTTCTGATAACACAAGTGTCAGGTATGGCAGAAAACACAAATGATGGAGATAGTCCATGAGGATGTGAGAAGCTGGCCTGTGTACCACCTGTTTCTTCATAAGTTTGCAACACATGCAACCTGTCAATGACTGTCACAAATATAAGGCAACAAATCTATGTATGTCTTTTACAGCGTTTCTTTCCACAGATCTATCACTGACTCTTCTCTGCTCACTAAAGAAGCAGTATATGTCTTTGTTTTTACTATAACTTTCTCAATATGTATTACACCACAAAGTTTATGGGATCTGGAATCACATTCTTGAAGCATTACTTTAGCTTGGCAATGTCTTAAAATGTCTTAATCATGTGGGGGACTGATGTAGCATCTCAGACACATGAAGGCATATTTTCTTTGCACCACTGAAACAATTGTTATGATGTTAAAATATGGTTTTCATGAGGTCACTTGAGGTTGACAAGTGCGGCTAATCTCTTTACTGCCCCTGCAAGCCCATCACAAGGTCCTTTACCTTGTGTTGTAGCAAAAAAATTCCATTCAAAATCTTCCTCATGGTAGAGTATATCCACGAACTTCTTTTTGTTTCTGTATTGCGCACCAAATCCATGCAACAAGTAGTAACTGTGCTTTGGAGTTGGATACAGACATTTTAAGAAATTGAGGAAAGTGTGCTGGAAAGAATACACACATCTGCATCAAGCTGAAGGCAATCAGATATTTCTACATATGACAGATTTTGTATTTTATAAGTATTTGCATCTCTGCAGTAAGCTACAAATGGGTGAATTGTAACCTGTAAATTATTCCAGTGAAATCTTTGTTCTTCATCCTGAATGGTGATGGAGCAATTCCCTACAAAACCACAAAGAAAGGAGATATTCATTTACTTTGACTTCTTTGATGATCTTAAAGGTCTGTAACTGTTGCTGGGTGATAAACGAGTGTGGTAAAAGCTGTTATAAACTCGATGCAAACATCTCATTGAAATCATCTGTTGGTTTTGTTATAATCTCCAGAACTACTCTGCCAGTAGTTAACAGACACTTGTAGCTAACTTTGTCAACGCAATTCATACCAAACAGTTTAAACAGATTATAAGTCAGTCTTGTCAAACATGGATAGTTGGGATATGCACCTAAGAAACATGCTGGCAATGCAGAGTTTCATGTAACAAATGCTACACAGTGCTATAACTTAAAAGTCTAGTGTCATAAATACAAAAAAAAGCATGGTTACATTGGCATAGGCAAGAACACAGTGTTTTGGCTGCAATTCACAAAATTTTGAGAACCAATATTTACATCTGCATATGTATCTTTGAGCTATCCATACAATTCCTTAAGACTGTGCAACCCAAACTGCTTCTGTCTCTAATTCCATTTTTTTCTTCAAAGGCACAGTGTCCTTTCTTCTTGGAATCACGTCTCAGATTATGATCACAATAAAAAATCATGAAATTTTAACATCTTCAGAAAAAAATCTGAAAGCTCTGTTATCCCACCTCACAGTAAAAAAACAAGGAAATAGTGGTTGCTGGTGATTTTAATGTGCATTTATTGAAAAGCTCCGTCAGTGAACAATTCTTGCAATCAGTAACACTGCCATTCAATTTAGTTCCTATGGTGAACTAGGATATGTAAATGCTCTGAGACTGATATTGATAATATTTTTGTAAACAACCCTAGGGAAATAAAGTCACATCATAAAACCATTAGTAAATGGACTATCTGAGCATGACATACAGCATTTTGTGTTAAATGTTGAAACTTGTCAGGATAAAAATCTATTAAATCCTAGTAGAGGATGGTAATAAAATCACTCAAAAGTTGAGAAATTCAGGAACTTGCTCAAAGACATGAACTGGATAAATGTTTACAATACTTCTGTATCAAATGGAAAATAAAAAGCATTCAGTAATAAAGTTGAGGCTTCTTAAACTATCCCGGTGTAATAATTCGTTGTATTCATATCAGGTCTCCAGCCGGAACATTTCTTCATCTGGACACAATATTTCGGCAGTCCACCTAGGAGGTGAGTAGGCCGTCGCACTATCTCACCAGAACTGAAATCAAGCACACCACAGTGGCTCCTTTATACACTGACCGTGGGTCCACCGCACATGTGTGAAAATAACTGCCCTCTAGCAACAGGCATGACAGCGCACCGGTGGTGAAAGCTCACAGAAACGATAAATCGATATCAAACACTACTGACAGTTTCTGAAGACCGAGACAAGGGCCGTTCTTAATGTCAAACACAACAGGGTTCCAATACTTACTTAAAGGATACCCCCTTATCTCTATTTATAACATTGTCAGATAGACAGATTTCAATGGCTTCTTTCACTGCAGAGTCCCAATACCACGATGCAGGGGCAACAACTTGTGTCTCATCATATAAAATTTTATGTCCTTCCGTAAGACAATGTTTTGTCACCGCAGATTTTTCTGGCTGAAATAAATGCGTGTGGCGATGATGCTCCACGCAACAGTCTTGGACCATACAAATTGTTTGTCCAATATAGACTTTCCCACAATGGCAGGGAATCTTGTAGACTTCAGGTTTTCTCAAACCTAAATCATCCTTCACTGAGCCCAACAGGTCTCTGGTCTTAGCAGGTGGACAGAATACACTTTTAATATTAAATTTCTTTTAAAATTCTACCGATTTTTGAAGATATGCTCCCTGCAAAAGGAAGGAATGCCACCGATTTGCTTGTATCTTCCATTGGTTTCCACAAAGGTCCAATCTGTAGAGCGTGACGATTCTGATTGTCAGTATAACCATTCTGCTTGAACACAGTGTTTACATGATCCAGTTCTTGTGTAAAACTGTCTGCATGTGAGATGGCATAAGCTCTTTTTACCAATGTATGTAGGACCTCGTTGCGTTGGTACAATGGATGACAACTTGATGCACGAAGATATCGGTCTGTATGCGTGGGCTTATGATAAACACTATGTCCTAATGTCCCATTATCCCTCCTGTAGACCAAGACATCTAAAAATGGAAGTTTACCATTCTTTTAAACTTCCATTGTGAACTTAATATTGGGATGCAGGCAATTAAAATGATCTAGGAAACGATCTAGAGCATCCCTCCCATGTGGCCATGCCATAAACATATCGTCGACATATCTCCAGAAGCAAGTTGGTTTTATGAATGCCGTCTTCAGCGCCATGCCTTCAAAATTTTCCATAAACAAATTGGCGACTATGGGGGATAGTGGACACCCCCACAGCCACTCCGTCAGTTTTTCAAAGTATTTGTCATTAAATAAGGCTGTTGTGCCTGTTGCTAGAGGGCAGTTATTTTCGCGCATGCACGGTGGTTATATGGACAGTGTATAAAGGAGCCGCCGCGGCGTGTTTGATTTCAGTTCCGGCGAGATAGTGCGATGGCCTACTCACGTGAAGATGGCGGCCAGGTGACAAAATGTTCTGGCTGGAGACCCGATATGAATACAACCACTTATAAAGTTACTTCCACTTTTGGAAATTGTTTTCCCTAAAGGTAACTCAAATCATACAGAAGACAAAAAATAAACCATGGATCACACAAGGAATAAAGATATCATGTGGTACAAAAAGGAGACTGTATGTATTATCTAGGAACAGCTCTGATGTTAGCATTGTAATGTATTACAAAGAATAGTGCAAAATATTGAAGCATGTAATCCAGTAACTGAAGCAGCTTTATTACGAGAAAAAGATAAATAGATTAGGCAACAAAATAAAAACTCTATGGGATATAGTGAAGACATAGAGACAGGTGGGGCCAAAAAGGAAGAAGAACAGATAGCTCTAAAAATATATGAGACACTGGTAACAAGGGCATGTAGTGTTGCAAACCTCTTAAACAAGTAGTTTATTTCTGTTACTGACAGCTGGGATTCTCAGGTTCAGTGAACAGTGCAATTGAGTACAAATACTCAAGTCTCTAAAAATAACTCAAGTAAAATGGAAATGACACACACATCTCCCAAAGTAGTAGGTAGCATCCATCATAAAATTCTTAAATTTTAAGTATTCTAGTAGGTATGATAACACATTAACAAAGTTAATCAAAGAGTGCTCATGCGAGTTGAGTTCTATCTTAAGTTATTTGTGTAATCAATCTCTTATCAGCGAGACATTTCCAGACTGGCTAAAATATGCTGAAGCTAAGACTCTTCACAAGAAAGGGGATAAGGAGATACCATCAAACCATCGACCAATTTTGTTTTAGCCGGCGTTTCCAAAAATATTTGAAAAGGTTGTGTTCAAGTGTCTCCTTAAGCATGTGACTGCAAATAATATATTGTCCAAGTCACAGATGGGGTTTAAGGGTTCTGATATAGAGAAAGCTACTTACACTTACAGTGAGAATGTACTTAATTCATTAGATAATAAATTAGAGGCCACTGGCATTTTCTGAGCTATCAAAAACCTTTGACTGTGTGAACCACAGAATACTCTTAAGTAAATTAGAATATTATGGTGTCAGCAGCAATGCTGTGAAATGGTTTGAGTCTTATCTAACAGGAAACAAAAGGTGTTGCAAAATACCTGTGCAGTACGCAGTCAGTCTTCATCTGATTGGGAATTAAGTACATGTGGTATTCCTCAAGGTTCCATCTTAGGTACATTGCTTTTTCTTGTGTACATTAACGACTTCTTGTCCATTACATTGCCAGATGCTTTCTTGGGTACGCTGCTTTTTCTTGTGTGCATTAATGACCTCTTGTATGTTACATTGCCAGATGTTAAGTTTGTTTTGTTTGCAGATGATACAAACATTGCAATAAGTAGCAAGTCAAGTGCAGATTTAGAAATAGCTGCTAATTAAATTTTTACTGACATCAATAAATTGTTTAAAGCAAATTCACTGTCATTAAACTTTGAAAAGGCCCACTACATGCAGTTCAGAACCTGTAAGAGATTTCCTTCCAGCATATGTATAACATATGAAGACATGCAGATCGAAGAGGTTGACAGTGTTAAATTTCTGGGATTACAACTCGATAATAAATTCAGTTGGGAAGCGCATACCACAGAACCACTTAAGTGCCTAAACAAGTCTGCACTTGCAGTGAGAATGATGTCAGACATAGGAGATATAAATATTAAAAAACTTGCATACTCTGCTTACTTTCACTGTATTACGGCATATGGGATCATGTTCTGGGGCAACTTATCAAACCGAGCAAAAGTTTTTACAGCGGAAAAAGCGTATAATTAGATCCATTTCTTGTGTAAACTCAAAAACATCATGTAGAAATCTTTCAAGGAATTTGTAGTCTAACCACTGCTTCTCAGTACGTTTATTCCTTACTGAAATTTGTTGCAATTAATATATCTCTATTTCCAAGCAATAGATCAATACATAGTAGGAATAAGAACAATCTACATAAAGACCAAAAATCATGTACCATGATCCAACAAGGGGTCCAATATTCAGGAACACACATTTTCAATACATTGCCAGCAACCATTAAAAACTTGGTTTCAGATCAAGCCTAGTTTAAACAGAGCTTTAAAGACTTTTTCATAGGCAACTTCTACTCTATACATAAATATCTTAACTAGGATTGTTAGACCAGCTTCAGTAAAAATGTCTGTTAGATTTCAGTTTTGACAGCATTTGGCCACAATAGTTGAGATTAGGTATTTTGTGCGTGATAAATTTACTAAACTTGTGTAACAACATTTCGTGCTGACAGTGCATTAATTAACATTCACAGTTTACTGTAATGTATTCACCTATTTTGACAATCTCCTGACAAATGATCAGGGTAGTATGTACTATATTCAAATGTTTTCTGTTTTTGATGATATACTTTTTGACACGTTCTTCACCCAAGAGAATCATCTCCTTTTTTGAGTCTATGGAACGAAAACTGAATCTAATCTGTACATGTTGAATGGCTTTTACACAACGTCTTACCTGACTTTGGATTTGGTGTCACTAATATTTCATGTTCTGTTACTAACTATTTTGATCTTCGTACCACACAATCTAAACAGAAAATTCTTTCATGGTTTTCCTTATATTCCAGCTCTCTGAAAGTGCTGTCAAAATTTATATTTTGTCACACATACATTCTGTATTGTGAAACTTAAATCTTCGCTGGGCTATGGTTTCCCTTTCTCATAATTATGCAGCAACACTGAGGTTCCTTTTCAATATTTCCTTTGGGTACTTTTTCTAACACTGAAGCCTTTTTTTTGTTCACAGTAGATTCACCTAAAGACTGAAGGCTAGTATTTAAAGAATTCAGTGACAGATACGATGTGATTTCATCTTCACTAAACACCTTTTCTGGGAGTACCTTGCACAGCTGAGGCAACACCTGCTGTGGTTGACGAGTTTTGTGATATTTTCTTTCTACAAATGCTGTAAATTTTTCTAGCTAGTAATTCTTTACGACACTTGTTTACCATTCCATCTTGAACATTCCACAAATTCTTCTGTACTATTACATGATCTTCTTTTCTAAATGGATTGCAGCAGTACAATTTTGACTGGAAATCCATTTTTCACGAACTACAATTGAATACTACTCACAGTAAATGAACGCTGCAGTTTGTGTAAACAAGCCCCACCCTTGGAACAAGCTATGACGACTGGTTGAAACAACTCTCTCTGGCTGTCCACAACAAGAAATTTTCACCAATTTGTCAGAATAGAAGTGACTGCTATTGTCTGCTATTCTGAAAAAATCCAGATACAAAACTGCATAGTGCATTTTATTAGTGAATGAGGTAGACGAAATTAATTTTTTGTCATGATGCCTTTGTTGTGCATCTTGATATTTATTTATCATTTTTTTAGCATCACACTGGAGCATTAAATAGACACACACACACACACACACACACACACACACACACACACACACACACACACAGTGTATCAAAATGGATGGCGCAAACTTACATAGCTGAAAGTACACAATAATAGAAGCACAAATGTCAAGTAAACATGGGCCCTAAAACACGTACGTTAAGAGCTATGAGATATTCTTGATTTTCAATATTGTGAAACAAATCTCTTCTACTGCAAGCTCTTTGCTTTCCATGTTTTGGGAAGTGGTAGTATGGACCAAACAAGAAAAAAGTGTCCAGTAAACATGTGCTCTAAAATGCATACCTTAATAGCTATGAGCACCTGTTCATCTTCGGTACTTTGGAACACAACTTTTCTAATGAACAAGTGCTCATAACTTTTAAGGTATGCGTTTTAGAGCACATGTTTACTGGATATTTTTTTTCTTGGTTTGCTCCATACTACCACTTCCCAAAATATGGATCAAGCAAAGAGCTTGCAGGAAGGAGATTTGTTTCACAATATTGAAAATCAAGAATATCTCACAGCTCTTAAGGTATGCGTTTTAGAGCCCATGTTTACTTTACATCTGTGCTTCTATTAACGTGTACTCTCGGCCACGAAAGTTTGTGCCATCCTTTTTGATGCACCCTGTATATACACACATGCGAACATTCTTAGAAACCAACCATGCTGCATACTGGTGTAAGACTCTGCTCATTAGCTTTTCAATTATACACGTTTCACAGCTGCATCTGGATTAGAACCAGAATTATAGTCATATATGTTGAGAGAGACATGTAAATTTCACTCAACTTTCAAACTTAGCAGATCTGTAACTTTCTTCACACTTGTCATTTACCTCTGTAGATTGATAGTTTTCCATCTTTTATCTGGATCACTGAATGTATCAAATTTGAAAGAAATCTCAGTGAGCCGGGTTAAGTGGTGCGTACAATTGACATGGAATTACCGCCGCCCCCCCAGTATTTTGGAGTTGCACAATTTTCCAGTTTTCCACTTTCTCAAAAACTGTTTAAACTCCTTTTTTGCTCCCTTATTTCTCAAATGAAAAACATATATTTGTGTTTCCAGTGGGTTAGGCTTTTATTGGTACCTTTCTAAGTAAGTCTGCCAACTGTTTCTCCCCTACTGCATCAAATTCCTTGCCTTGTGCAGTGATGACAACGTCATCAGCATAGACAAAACTTCAAGTCCCTTCAGGTAGGTGTAGATCATTTCTGTAGAAGTTTACAAAGACGGAGCTAGAACACTTACTTGAAGAAAGTCATTTTCCTATTTCCTCCATCTGCTTCTCTGGCCTTGGAATTCTCTAGCAGATGATTTGCTTCTTAAGGAGATTTTGGACCATACAGGTTAAGAAATAGTCTTTTGTTAAATGGCAGAATTTCCTAATAAAATATGATGGTTCACAATATCATAGATAGTTATCAAACCAATGAAGGCAGCTTCTTCAATAAGGTTTCTAGCGTACCCATCTTCTAGACTCTAGGTGTTGGGCATGACTTGGGTTGTTTGGGGAAAGAGACCACACTGTGAGGTCATCGGTCTCATCGGATTTGGGAAGGACGGGGAAGGAAGCCGGCCGTGCCCTTTCAAAGGAACCATCCCGGCATTTGCCTGGAGCGATTTAGGGAAAACGTAAATCAGGACGGCCGGACACGGGATTGAACCGTCGTCCTCCCGAATGCGAGTCCAGTGTGCTAACCACTGCGCCACCTTGCTCGGTGTTTGGCATGACTGACTGATTGATTGGGATGTGCAGATTTTTCCTGCCCTATAGATTGCTCGTTCTGCGATTAGGAAGGGGTTAATCTTAGGATTCCCTTTCCAACACCTTGTAAATGTGGGATAACAGAAAAATCAGCTGCTAGCTTTTTGGGATGCTTCACTCTTTGCCAGTTTTAATACAGCTATGACCTTAGTCCTCCTCCATATTTTTGGAATTTCACAGGATTGGACACTGTTAATCAACAACTGTATCAGCCTTTTCTTTGTGACCAAAATCTTTAATTTGCTCAATTCATACATCATCCAAGCCAGATGCCTTTACTCATACTACATTCCCATAAAGCCAAACCTAATTAGTCTAACATGAAAGGTTTGCAAAAATCTTTTTTTTTTTAATAATGTTGTCTTATGATTTTTGTCTGCTTTGGTGGAAGTAATTGGTTTACCATTTAATAAACATTAATCTATTGCTCCTCTTGAGCTTGGGATACAGAAGACAGTGCTGTCTGAAGAGTTTGCTCACTGCAATGTTTATAGTAGTATTTTAGTATGGCAGTTGTTTCAATTTTCATTCTTAATAGATAGCTTCTTCTGCAGCCTCTTGGAATACCTGCCCTTGAGTAGTGTTTTACAGTGTCCACAAAGTCTGCATGTTCCCCAGGTTTGGAGGGACTGCACAAATCTATTAACTGAGTGTAACAGTTTTCTTTTTTTTTTTTTTTTTTTCCCCTACAGCCTTCTCAATTTGTATCTCCTTTTACAACAAACTTGTTGAAACTGTTTATGAACATTTCTTACCTCCTCGATACTATTCTTTTACTCATTTCACATTCTTGACAGCTGTGATTCATTCTGGAATACACAGAACATCACAGGCATCCTGACTCAGTTTCTACATTCTTCTATAAAATATTAAAGAGTTATTGTTATTCTATATTCGAGGGGTTTCTTAAATTAGGCATATATAATAAATAGATTTACTGTAAATTATTGTTCCTGCGTAAACCTTAATAACACGTTTTCTGTTTAAAAACAGTTGTTTTAACTTTATTGATATCTTGGTTTGACAATCTTAAATGCTGGTTCAATATATCTTCAACAGAACTATTTGATGTTGCTACCAACAAGAGAAGAATTGCCATCATGATCACCAACTTCTGAACCGGATAGGCACCAAAAGAAAAAGATATTTGTCTACCTTTTAAGTCTTGGAGGATATTCCGCAATAAATACACTAACAAGCCAAAAAATTATGACCGCCTGCTTAATAGCATATTGGCCCACCTTTGGAATATAACAAACAGCAGGTCTCTGTGGCATGGACTCGAGATGTCCTTGGTAGGTTTCCTGAGGTACATGGCACAAGATGTCTATGCACAGGTCATACAGTTCCCACAACTTGAGCTGATGGTTTGTGGGTGCAGAGCTGGTGCTCAATAGAGCCTCTTGTTTCATATCAGGTGAACTCCTTGGCCAAGACATCAATGTGAGTTCACTACCATTCTCCTCAAGCCACTGCAGCATACTTCTGGCCTTGTGATACGGACAGTTATCTTGCTGGAAGAAGCCACTACCATCAGGGAAAATATCAAGGGTGAAAGGATGCAGGTAGTTCACAATAATGTTCATGTAGTCCAATCATAGCATCTTTCAGCTGCTTCTTCTGCTTTTGAGTAGTGCATTTCAAAAAAATTTCTCAGCTCGAGCTTGTTGTCAGTTTCTTTTCTCAGAGACACTTGCAAATTTCTTTTGTCAGCCTACGTCATTCATCCTCTGTAAACGCCTAAAAAATTTTAGTCTTATTTTCCTTATAGTTATTTTTTTCCCTCTCTACATATATTTTGATATACTTCATCATTGCTTCTTAATTTCCAGTCTTCCATGCTCCTCAGGAGAGCTAAAATTCTGCCCCCCTCCTTCTTTCTAATATTCTTTTTCTCTCTAACACTTCTAGTTTGGTGTAATCCTTTGTTAGCTTCAAATATGTTACTGCCCCACCACGACAATGTTGCACTTGGTGTCCTGTGACTGTTATTGGAAACACGCAGTGACTTTACTGCAAACAAATGCAGTACTGACTATGGAAGGTGCCTGGCACTGTGAATAAGGTAAAGATAGTTGTGCATATACTATCAACTGTTTCAGCATGTCCTCATAAAACATCTCAATAAAAACTCACGCTACACCTACCAAAGTGCCCTCACTCACAGGTTCAATAATAGCTTGGTCGAGTAATACAACATTTAGTTCAGAGGACCAAAATATTTAGCATTCTGCAAAAAAATAAAGGAGATTACAAAAAAAATGTGGATAAACTTAGAACACAGTTGTTTTCTAAGAATTCTTAAACGCATTGCACTCAAAGAAACTAAATAACATACTTACAAAAATTTGTAGGACTATCACAACAGTGCTGAGTTTGCACACGTGATTCACAGTGTGTACAGGATTGGAAATTACATGCATTTGGAGAGAAATGAAGTATGGACGATTACAGACACCAGCAACCAGTGAAAAACGTGTTAAATTTGGGTCTTAAGTAGGATTTGAACACAGATCCTTGCCTTTTGTGAGCAGAGTTCTTCCTAATTTCCCTATCCAGTCACAGCTCAATTCAGATAGTACTGCTCTTTTCCTCTCCATATCATGCAAAATCACTCCCTAATGTCTTGCAGGACTGGAACTCCAGAAGTAAAGAATGGATTAGCCACTGGCCACCGGAAGGTTTTAGAATGAATCTTTCATTTGTACACCCAGTTTGAAACTTCTACAGTCAAAATTCAGCTCACATTTTTTAGTTATTCATCTCATCAGTGATGGGACATTAAAGCTTAATCTTCCTTATTATAATCTGAATGTTCACTCCCAGGCTGAAGTTACTGTATCTAGTGATTTCTTGTTGGTATTTTCAAGCAACACAGCTAATTTTCGTACAATTTTAATTCTGCATGTACATACACCCTCAGCAAACCAGAGCAAAGTGCATGGCAGAAGGTACTTAGCAAGATATCACAAGTTAGGGTTGCAGAGTGACTACTTAAATGCCTTTATGCATGTTCTAGTTGCTTATAGTCAGCTACCAATCACTGTTTCAAACACTACTTTTGTGCAGATATTTTTTAACTTTACAACCTTATCAAACACATGGGAGCTGAGATGAGATAGGGGAGCACATTTTAATTAGGAGCACCTTTCAATAATTTGAATTTATCACCACTGAAATTACGGGCACCTTTCAATAATTCGAATTTCTCACCACTGAAACCTATATTTGCTTGGTCAACGAGCAAACAGTTTCCTCAACAGGACAATAGCTGAGATTGGATTCCTCTCAATTATAATCCATAATAGGATTGCTACTGAATAAATGCTGCTTCATGAGGATTACAGAAGCATCCGACTCTACCCATGTGCTTTGACCCATGACGTCATCAGTATGGCGGAAATGGCCGTTCTCAATGTCTCCAATATGGTGCCTATGATGTCGCTACATACACATGGTAACAAACACAAAATACAAATAAATAAGACAACAACATGTCCTTTTGAAAATACAAACCAAGTAACAAGACAACTGCAGGAAATTGGTGTTTTTAGGTTGGGGAATATCACAATACCAAAACACAAAAAATTTACCACATTCCTCTACACCAACAAAATCCACAGGAATCTGACGTTTTCCTTGACCTATATAGCTCAACCACAACTGTCGACACCACAAAACCAACATTAACAACAACAAAAATTGTAATCAGACATTTCCCTTGACCTATGTAGGTCAACCACAGGTGACGATACCAAAACACAAACACCTGCAGCTACAAAAATTGTAATTAGACATTTCCCTTGACCAATATAGATCAACCACATTTGATGACGCCAAAACACCAATATTTACAACTACAACTATGAAAATAGGAACTATACATTTCCCTTCACCTATGTAGGTGAACCACACCTAATGATACCAAAAAACCAACACCTTCAACTAAAAGGACCACAAACAAAATAAATCTCCCACAACATCTACAACCTACCATCCCAAACCACCCATGTCAGCCCCCCCCCCCCAAACAAAAAAGCGCCAATAAATAAAAATCACAAAAATAAACAAAAATCAATCACACCTTACAAATCAACAACTGCAACCAAAAAGGTCCTCTACAACATAATCATAAAACGATCCCCCCTCCTCCCCCCCACACACACACCACCACCACCACCTAAATCCACAACAATTACCCACAATCCCACCCCCAATCCCCATACCAAACCCCCTCAACAAACCACCTTCGGCCTGTACATCTTATCCACAGTCCTCAGAAAAACTTGAAAGATACAATAATCCCCAGGAACACCCTTCCGCCAGCAATACTCATCTAATGAGACTGCAGGTTACAAGAGCACCTCTTCCCACTCCCTATGACTGAGTTAACTGATCTCCAAAACCTCTCTATTGTATTAGTACATGCCCTAGTTTCATAATTTTTAAACTCTTAACTATGGGTAACAACTAAATGACCAAAATCCCTCTTCCCCAAACCCCTATAAGACAACAAAGCATCTGAAAATACACTATTCCCCTCCTCAATATACTCTTCAATCAAATCCACCAATTCCCTCTTAGTACAGCCCTCCAAAACCCTGAAAACACAGTAAAACTGGAGACTTACCCCTCCCATACTTCCCCTTCCCAAACTGCAACTCGTCGACCTCAACTGCAACTCGTCGACCTCAACCACCACCCCTGACCCACCCAACTTACCCCTATACTTAACATAGTCAGAACACAGTTCCCTACAAAAAGAAAATCAGCCTAACACAGTTCTCTCACTCATTCCAATCTAATGTGCACAAAAACTAATCGAGGACCTATAACAGAAACAGTACGTCAGCAAAACAATCTCTCTTGTGGGCAGCCTAGTTTTCTTGAACCATGTACCGCATTTAATGGAGTGCCAGACGTTATGATGCTGACACCACTACATGTACCCATCCCTGGTCCAAGACTCACGGCAAATACTGCACTTCACAATCTCAGCAATCAGTCCAAATACCTGGACGAATTTAATAGCGGACAATGTGGCCTCCCTCATCTCCGGCAGCAACATAGCACTGTTATATTTAATTGTCATATCCATACCTAACAACAGATGCCACACAATACATTAAACGTTTTACTGCACCACAAACAACAGACCAATAACAGCTAACGAAAATGCCAAACACATAAACAAAAAAAGTTGATAACTCCTTGAAAAAACTTCCAATACTTACATCCTGAACTACAAACACTCCCAACAACTTCACTCACTCATCCAACCAACACCAAAGCTCAAATGAACACAATAAAGCACATTACACTCAGTACCCCCCCCCCCCCCACACACACACACACACACACACCAGAGGGCACCATCAAACACAACCAACTCATAAACTCCATCCCATACTGACATCCCCGCCAGCCAGAACACTTACGTTGCAGGTCAAAGCAGATGTGTCAAATCAGACACTTCCATTGACCCATCGTAAAAAGTTGAAGCCAAATTCTGTGTTCAATACTGAATTTTTGTTACTTACTCATGTCATATAGTCAATGGCTTTTCCAGTAAACTTTCATCAATACAGAAAAAATATAAAATTTAAATCAGAAATTTGTGCATTGGACAAGAATTTTTTTCCTTCGGTAAACAGGCCTAAACTGATTCAGCCAGTTCTATTTCCATTTTCTATCAGTTTTGCTACATTTCAACCTATACATTTATTATGGGCATATCAGTTAATAAAACATGTGTGTACTTGATTTACAAATAAATAGAGCTTTTGACAATGTTGACTGGAATACTCTCTTTCAAATTCTGAAGGTGGCAGGGGTAAAATACAGGGAGTGAAAGGCTATTTACAATTTGTACAGACACCAGATGGCAGTTGTAAGAGTCGAGGGACATGGAAGGGAAGCAGTGGTTGGGAAGGGAGTGAGACTTGTAGCCTCTCCCCGATGTTATTCAATCTGTATATTGAGCAAGCAGTAAAGGAAACAAAAGAAAAATTCACAGTAGGCATTAAAATCCATGGAGAAGAAATAAAAACTTTGAGGTTCGCCGATGACATCGTAATTCTATCAGAGACAGCAAAGGACTTGGAAGAGCTGTTGAATGGAATGGACAGTGTCTAGAAAGGAGGATATAAGATGAACATCAACAAAAGCAAAACAAGGATAATGGAATTTAGTCAAATTAAATCGGGTGATGCTGAGGGGATTAGATTAGGAAATGAGACACTTAAAGTAGTAAAGGAGTTTTGCTATTTAGGGAGTAAAATAACTGATGATGGTCGAAGTAGAGAGGATATAAAATGTAGACTGGCAATGGCAAGAAAAGCGTTTCTGAAGAAGAGAAATTTGTTGACATTGAGTATAGATTCAAGTGTCAGGAAGTCGTTTCTGAAAGTATTTGTATGGAGTGTAGCCATGTATGGAAGTGAAACATGGCCGATAAATAGTTTGGACAAGAAGAGAATAGAAGCTTTCGAAATGTGGTGCTACAGAAGAATGCTGAAGATTAGATCGGTAGATCACATAACTAATGAGGAGGTATTGAATAGAATTGGGGACAAGAGGAGTTTGTGGCACAACTTGACAAGGAGAAGGGACCGGTTGGTAGGACATGTTCTGAGACATCAAGGGATCACAAATTTAGCAGTGCAGGGCAGTGTGGAGGGTAAAAATCATAGACGGAGACCAAGAGATGAATACACTAAGCCGATTCAGAAGGACGTAGGTTGCAGTAAGTACTGGGAGATGAAGAAGCTCGCAGAGGATAGAGTAGCATGGAGAGCTGCATCAAACCAGTCTCAGGACTGAAGACCACAACAACAACAACAACAACAACAACAACAACAACATTATTTAATTGCTACCAAGTAACCCATCCCATTTGAAAAATGCCACAGTGTAAGGATACATTTCAACAAAAGTATGATTCAGCTGAAATATAAAATCCGACCTTTCATTTATTACTAGAAAATGCAATAACAGAAATTTACAAGTTATCCAACATACTCCAGTAACAAGTAGTGCCAATAAGGTTTCACACCACAAAATGAGATTATGAACTTTGTTCAAATATGATCTCGTTTCCCCTACCACAATCATCCGTGCTAGTGCTCCTGTTTTTATTGAGATATGTTTAAGGTAATGTTCAATTCCAACTACGGATCTCCATGAAATGTCGCATTACTTATTAAAGCAAGCTAAGCACTTGCTAAGTCCTACAAAATTTGTGTGTGTTGTATCCCTCTGATCATCATCTCTAGATATGTTACACTTGTTAACAAGATGGATGGCACAGATTTGCAATTTCCAATATTCATGCAGGTAGGGGAGCCATTTAGACTCATAGCAATGTCATCTTAAAGTACAAAAGGTGTTTCAGATTTATACGACAAAGATACTTTTGTTATGTATCTAAAAACAAAGATGATGTGGCTTACCGAACGAAAGCGCTGGTAGGTCGATAGTCACACAAACAAACACAAACATACACACAAAATTCAAGCTTTCGCAACAAACTGTTGCCTCATCAGGAAAGAGGGAAGGAGAGGGAAAGACGAAAGGATGTGGGTTTTAAGGGAGAGGGTAAGGAGTCATTCCAATCCCGGGAGCGGAAAGACTTAACTTGGGGGAAAAAAGGACGGGTATACACTCGCACACACACACATATCCATCCACACATATACAGACGAGGAACACACCACTATTTGAAGATCTATTGGAAGAAAGTAGCTACTAAAACACTTTAGTCTTTGGTCCCTTTTTATTTTGGGTACTTTAGCTGATTTTTTACTTCTAACCCAGCACCAGTGAACATAATCTAACATGACTGAATCTTCTTAGGCTGTGTAGGTATCCTACAAGGAATTCTGGCAGAACTCTAAGTCACTACATCAGACTTAAGCAACTCCTCTTAGTCAGAAATGTTTGGAAACACAGAAAAATTCCAAAGAGTAGTAAGCTAGTACAGATTTCAGTAATTAAAATCCCACAAAGTTTGTTTATTTTGCACTCTTCCCTTCATTAAAGTGTGCAGAATAATATTTCACCAAAATATTAACAACAATAATGAATAGCAATAAGATCCCCATGATACACTTTCTCCTCCTGAACTTTGCTAAAAAGAGTAGGATTTGTTAATACAACACAATAAATGAAAATGATGGCTGGCATGACAATGCTATAATGTAAAGGAATACACAATGCAGGCACAAAAAGAGTCAGTTGCATCCAGAATAAAACACATGTGCTGAGAAATAAAAAAAATTTCATTTATAAACAAACTGAAAAGCATTTTCCCTCAAAAGCTCCCACTCCTGCTGGATATTTTTATGGAGACAGAATATCTACCTACATAAGGTTGGGTTAAATTCAATCATATATTCTCTGACCAAATGAAATATTTTTGGTAAAAACTTTTAAATAATACCAAGAGATGCATTACAATGATAATATATATTTTCGAATGATCTGTACCAATAACTATCCCTGCCCACCAATTTAGAAATGATGGATGACTGGCAGCCAAAACGAATTTGGAAAACAGTTTCACAACACAAAAGGAAAAAGAGGATGCCCACCAACATGAAAAAAAAGGTGTCTGTTTATGAGGCACTAATAGCTGTTACCAGGAAGAAGAGTGGATCAACAGAAATGAATGGAAAATGGGAAGCAATAAACAAACACATAATATGATCACGAAGATCTACACCAGACTTCAATTAAGTCTACAATGACTGTCATGGGTTATAAAGTTTTCCACCTCTAACATGAAGCCTAACACTTAACATCAGCAAGAGCAGCAATTTCTACATTCATTGTTGTTTTATTACTTTTTACAATCCTCACATGGTTAGATCCACAGTTTGAAATGTCTGACACAAAGCTCTCGACATTACTAAATGAAAGATGGATATGTCTGCAACAAATTGGCTTCAAAGTCCAATCACTCTTGCATTACTTTCTAAAATGTATTTAATTATTTATAGTCTTCAGTGTATCTGCAACTGGCACACTATACTTGTGCTTCTTGTTTGATCTATGGAGAGCACCACAACCAATGACTCTTATACACTGCTCACCTAACAGTATCTTCAATCTTGTTGAAAACTTTTTGGTGGTAGGCTAATATGATTGTTCTTTGTTTTCTTCAACATTAAAAGTCTCTCAAAACTCACATGTATGGTATTCTTCCAGCCTTATGTCACCAATGTATTTGGTGATAGCTAATGCTACATTCAAAATCTCATATAATTATCTTCTAGATATGAGAGTTTCTGCATAGCAAAAGGATAATGGGACTGCGCTAGATATCATGAGCTTTAAGCAGGAAACTGGCAGCCCGATTTTGACCAATTACAGGAATATAGATTGTATTCTTACGTATCAATGAGTGGCTACCACATCAAACATAAAAAAAGATAAGCCTAATTTTAGAAGTTGGATCGTTATTTGGACACACAATTGCGAGAATGTACGCCTTCCGTTTGCTAACTGAAGGAAGGCTTGGGCGTCTCTTAGTACGTGTGCTTACGCTAAAGTGGAGCAATGTTTTTCTTCTCACAAATCCAAAAAGATTTGTAGTACTGAGCACTGGCAATCACTGCCCTTTATTTTAATTATGATTAAGTAATGTCAATGCATTACTTAGCTGCTGAAAAAAAAATTCTGCCAACATTTCATTCTAATCACAGGTAAACTTTCCTGTAAACAAAAACGCGATTCGAGGCAAAAGTACATGTATTTGGTGAAAGTTTGCAGCTAATACACAATCTGTATTCATTGTCATTCCATTCAGTTGTGGTGCAGTGTGTCAATGCGCATACAAATGAGATTTTAATACGCTGGGTAACGCAGTGCTCACTATTATAACAATAGGAATGTGGTATTTCTTATCAGCTGCTTCAAATTCCCCTCGTCCAAGTATACTCACGCGATTTCACGTTTTCAACGATGCAATGGCGTCCACCACCAGCTGGCTTGTTGAGCCAATCGAAAGCAGCGTTTCTGGTAGCCACACTACAAACAGCCAACAAGAAGTGGCGTCATGCACGTCGTCCATCTTGTCCATACCTAAGAAATAAAGTAGTTTTCACATCTTTGTTAAGATTGTTGTTGCAATGACTGCAAATCAGATTAAAGGTAGCGGTTGGCCGCGAAGAGGAAGTCAAAATGCAACTTTCGATGCCAAATACGTCGCAAATCAGTCGATTACTATCAACAGGACAATTAATCTGTGAGTAGTAGAGTACTTCTTTTCCTGTAAAGCGAGGGCCACCGATTCGTAGGCGCAGGGGCTGGCATGGTGGACGTGTTTTGTTAGTTAGGCGGTGTGGGAACCCTGTGCGTTAGTAAAGTGAGCGACAAAGTTGAAAGCTTGGTGTGTAGGGCGTTGCTCAAGTATTTGTGGCTGGTCTTTAATGCCTGAAGAATCACTAATTATGTTGCACGAGAAAAGAACCCTTTCTCGCGACATTAAAATGTAAGCGAAGTCTTATTTGCATCTGACTCGTTAGGTTATACTTATTGGGAAAAGAAATGCTGTGTACTTAATACACATCCGTATCACTTTTGTTGTTACTGAAATAATTCCTTGCACGGTGTGTTTTGTGTAACGGGTATAATATTTTTGCGTAATAAATGAACCGGTACGGCATGTATTTTGAATTACTTATTTAATATCGACATCTTGGGGGACATTTCGGCAGAATTGTCGATGGCTTTCTGGAGGTTAAAACAGTAAACACATTGTTTTTAATGGAAAAGTGGTTAAAATACCAATATCGAATGTGTTGAACTGTTTGTAGAAATTTTATAAACAATGTTTGAGAGGTTTATAATTTTTCCGTAAGTATAGGAATTTTGATGGCGACATGCTTTGCGGTGCACAACGATGATACAGTCGCAAGTTAAATTCATTGATAGAGAGGGTAAAGAAACTTATAAATGAACACAAGACTTTTATAATCTTCAGGAAGCTTCGTATCATGTTTGGAAGCATTGGTGTCTCTAGAATTCGCCGTAACAGAAAGACTCCGACATTTTCAGTACCGGCACTTCCATCTCACAGTTTTGAACGGTTGATATATCTGGAGAGGGCGCATGAAAGTATTAGTCTTAAAAGTATAAGAATAAAGACGTCATGCATCTTGTATTATTGTACACATTTCGTGTTCGGTAATCTGACATAATGTATTCCTTCAATGTTAACTAGTTGCAGATGGTCAGGATTATTTATGGTGCTAGTGTATGCAGTAAAACGTTGTTTTTTTTTTTACTTTATGATACAAATGTATTTTAAACGTTATTTTTATTAGGTACCCACTCACCAACTACACCTTTGGAACTAAGGAGCCTTTATTTGAGAAGGATCCATCAGTGCCTGCAAGGTTTCAAAGGATGAGGGATGAATTTGAAAAGATAGGAATGCGAAGAAGTGTTGAAGGAGTTCTACTTGTACATGAGCATGGTTTACCACATGTTTTGTTATTGCAACTTGGGACAACGTTCTTTAAATTGTGAGTACAGAAATGGTAACATTATACTTACCTTTCATTGAGTTCTCTCTCTCTCTCTCTCTCTCTCTCTCTCTCTCTCTCTGTGTGTGTGTGTGTGTGTGTGTGTGTGTGTGTGTGTGTGTGTGTGTGTGTCCATAACATCTTAGATTATATTCCTCTAGTAGAAGGAATAGTTTGATAGGACACATCTTGAGGCTGGTAAATGGAGGAAAGTGTGGAAGATAAAAATTGTAGAGAATTGTTGAACTGTGGTGTCATTGAATGTTTTGATGACATGTAATGTTTTCTACAGTCTCTTATAATGAAATGTAGAAGTCATTTAACAGCAGTAGGGGGTGTTTAACATTTCATGAAGTCTCGGTCCCATACCACTTCCTTTGAAACAGGAATTTTCACAGTTGTTTGGAAAGGTAAACAAGATTGTTTACAACGAACGTTATTCAGTTATAAATGAGAAGACTGTTCCTCGTAGAAATAATCACAGGAAACTACCCTCAAAGTGCAGTGGTTTCTGTGTGAAAGTGAAAGAATGCTCTTTGCAGAAACCACTGGTGCTATTACAAGAGACATTTAGTGGTACTGAGGTACTTGTGTGGATGTAGTGCATTGTAGCAGTCACTTAAATGTTCAGAGTAACAGTAATTGCGGAAATTGATTTGTGATTGTAGGAGATAGTGACTAGATTTTTTATAATGATCATATTGAGATCATTTCCAACAAAAGTACACTAGACTCTTGCTAAATTAGCCATTCCTCGCACATATGGGTGCTGGATTAGAAGAAGTGCTGGACAGTCGAGTGTCAAAAATTTAGTGTAATCACATAGGGATTGTACTCTATCAAATCAAAAGATATTCATTTTTACAGAAATCTTAGTCCTTGGATGTGTACATGCACATTAGTATCACTCGACATTCACTATGAAACGTGTCCCAAAGTTTTAATTGTCACCATGATGATACACGTTGGCAGTAGGCTTTATCACACACGTCTTTACAAGCATTTCATAGGTCCTGCTCTGTTTCTGATTGCATTTGATCAGTTATGTAATGAAACAATGGAGGCAGTATGTGTGTTTAATATAAATTTATTACATTTTATGCCCTTTTTGCTAGTTATGTAGTATGCTAGTTTTAGGCATTATGATTTCATGGAAGTTACTACATGGGGATTGTGTCTAGGCAAAATGCGAAATTGCTGTCAAAAATTTCTTGTGAAATGATGGCTGCTTGAAAAGTGTGCTCAAAGTAAAATCATTCTATAAAAGAATTGTTTATTTTTTGGAAAGTTATTGTTTTCATTGCTAGCTTTGTCAATTTTGTGAGGAATTTCTTTCCTGCTTATTTGAAAGGTGTAATACTTTTGTGGAAAAGTGTCTCAAAAATGTATAAAACATTTATCCTTTGACTGCTGTTAATGAGTTTACTCGTTGTGCTGCCTGCCTCTCCCTAGCTGATAACAAGTTTAGTTGCAGCTGCTGCATTTCCCCTGAGCGCTGTTGATGAGTTAAGTTACACCTGTTTGCCAGTCCCTGAGAGCTGGTGACGAGTATAGATGTGCTGCTACTCGAGTGCTGATGAAGAGATAAGTCCCACAATGGACTTCCCACCCCGTGTCTCGGTAGCCTTTTGCAGATCTGGCCGCTAGATTGTTGTCTGATTCTCTGTCTGTTGTGAGTTTAGTTCAGGGGCGGGCAGGAATCCTGCACCTGTGCAGTGCACTTGCACATGTGCAGTTAACAGGTGTTCAGCATACACACGGGCAAGCTGGCCAGCCGCTTCTCTCCTCTCCCCACCATACTGTCTCTCCGCTCCTTCCTCTGTAATGCATTTTGTTTCCTAGCTTGCTTTATTGAATGAAGGAATAAAGTTAGTAGGAGTGCTTGAAAGAAATCATGGTTTGAAAGAGTACCTATTACCTATGATAAGTTTTATTTAATTATCACATGTGGAGTTTACAATATGTTTAAAGTCTGGAACAAAATTTCTACATACAAACGCAAACAGTTATGTAAATTTTCATCACTTATGTTTGCTCTTAACTCAGACTTATTAAATTTCATAACAGGAAAAAAATCTCTCACAAACATATGTCGAGTCAAACATTGACATTATCTTCGTGGCTTCACGATGGAGACGAGGAAACTCTTGCTGTGGAAAGTCGTGATAAAAGTCTCTTACACGTCTTGCCAAAAGGAACTTGTCTCTGACGAGAATTACACTGTAGATCTATTAATTCCATTTGCAAATTGGTATGAATATCATCCACAGAAACAGCAAATGGTCTCGAGAACCATTCAAAAGCTTGGCATAAATGTGACATGTGCCCAAACCGCTTGAGAAATTCCTCTTTTAGTGCGCTAAGTGCGGAAACATATTCTTTGCAATTCTGTTCTCACACGCAGTAGACAGAGTAGGGAAATGCACTGCGTTTCCTGACGAGAGCTGTTGTTCCCACGGCTCAGGCTTGCACCTTTCCAGCCATTTCACAAATTAGCTGATTTTCTCTTTGCAAACATGTGTTCAATGCATTCACGTGTCCAGTAATGTCCACTAAAAATGCAAGGTCAGCAACCCACTCTGGATCTTCTAACTTGGGGTCGTACCTTCCTTTGTCCTTTAAAAACTGATTTATTGGCATTCTCAGCTCAAAAAATCTTTTGAGTACATTACCGCAGCTAAGCCAGCGGACTTCACTGTGGTATGGTATGTCACTGTACTCTTCCCCAATTTCAGCTAAATATGTGTGAAACTGTGTATGTGTAAGCCCATGGGATCTCAAATAATTAACTGCCCAAATAACCACTTGCATGACGTCTCCCAGTATTGCTGCTTTTGCACAGAGTACTTCTTGGTGCAAAATGCAGTGGATGCTGTACAAAGATCCTTCTGTATGCTGTAGCTTTTTTCTTAGTAATCCAACAAATACCATTTGTTCCCCTCTCATTTTAGGTGCTCTCTCTGTTGTCACTGACACCAAACGTTCCCAGTTCAAGCCGGCTGAGTAGACAGCTTTTTCAATGCCTTTTAGGTGTCCCTGCCGGTGGTTGTGCTTTTTAAAGATATCATATCTAACACAGCTTCTGTTACGTGCAGAGCAGTGTCCACGCCACAGACATAAATCACTGATTGCGCAATGTCTGAAATATCTGTGGACTCGTCAAGTGCAATGGAAAATGAAATAAACTCCTGCACTGCATTCCTTAATTGACGGTAAACGCCACCCGCCATGACACACAAACGACGACTTACAGTCCGCCGAGAAAGAGTGCTAGCTCGAAACTGATTTGCATTCAGTGGACAAAGTAAATCAGCAGCGTCACTGATGTCCACCTATATAAACTCGCATTCAGCAAATGGTTTTCCAGCTCTCGCTATATTAAGTGCAGTCTTATAACTTGCACGTACCGCTATACTATCATTGTTGTCATCCTGAAAAATTGAAAACAGTGCTCCATAAAATGTTAAATCAGTTAGATGAGAGACATGACGAAAGTCGCAGATCTCTCATAACAGCAGCAACTTAACATCAGATTCATCTAGTATCGCCAGATTGCTCTTAAGCTCTGTCAATTTCCCCATCTGCTCAGAATCCTACAATAAATTGTACTCGTCCTTGTCCTTGTGAAATTTATTATAATGGCGTTCAATATGAAACTTCAGCTGACAAGTGAGAATACTGCCACATATTAAACATTTCGAATTTTCACGTTTTTGCACGAAGAAAACACGATTCTCCTATTCCTTTTTAAAAGATAGCAATTCTCCACTTCTCTGTTTCCTTGATTCACTCTGCATTTTCTGGTTCTTGAAATACAATGTTCACTACGTAGTGGTCACTTCGCATCATCGTCTGCAGCTTAGCCCGGTACGACACTGCTGCAATCTGCTGGCTGTCGCCACTGCCCCGGTCGACGATTGCGCGTGAGCAGCACATGTGCAGCACTGTGGTGCGTTCATGAGCCGCGTGCAACGTTTGCCCATCCCTGGTTTAGGTTCATCAGAATGTACATCAGTGTTCTTGTAGTCCTGTATCTTACTGAGGAAACGGCATGACGATGTGGGTGCCCTGGGGAAGAAATCGTGTAGATTCTTAAAAGGAGTGACAATGAGGACAAACTACATCATTTTGGTGAAAGTGATGGCTGTTCCGCAGAATCTGAGAGCTGTAGTAATAAATCATCCAAGTCAGCAGGGGTGTTAGTGCTTATATTTAACAAAAGACATTAGTTGTTTTGAATCTGAAGAATTAGAAGGTGATCGTGAAATCCCTATGAAGAAATCGCATCTTACCAATAAATTTGATGGGAAAGAAAATGATTTTCAGCCAGTTAATAATTATTTGATGACATACTATTGGGTCGTGTGTCAAATAGGGAATGAGCCGAGTATTCTGTCAGTTTTCATGTTATTCCTTATAGAAGAACTATTGAACCATATAGTTGACAAAAAAATTGGTTTTATTTATTCACCAAGGAGAATAATCCAGAATCAGTGCATTCTCGAATATCAAAGTGGAAAGATACTGGATGTGAAGAAATGTTTTGTTTGATGGGTGTGTGTCTTCTGATGCCTTGCATGAGGAAACTGAAAATTAGCGAATACTGGACCAGATATGTTTTCCTAAATACTCCAGTTTTTAGTGAACGTATGTCAAGAGATCGCTTTTCATTACTTATGAGAATGTTACATTTCATTGACAACTCTACTAATATTGGAGGGACAGATTATTGAAAATTAAGAACATTGTCAAGAAAGTTTGTACAGATTTCCGTTGTGCATTGAATCCACATCAGAAACTCTGCATTAATGAAAGTTTGTTGTTATTCAAAGGACGCTTGTTGTTTAGACAATTCATTCCATTGAAATGGAGTAGATTCAGAATAAAAACATTTGTGTTACACGATTGTAAGACTGGCAAGGTCTTAGATTTCATTTTTCATTCAGTGACCTCAACAGGAACTGAATTCCACAATTTGGGGAAAAGTGGTAACATAGTGGGAACACTTATAAAGCCCTATTTAGAATGTGGACATTGGTACTGAAGCCCAGACTTATTTTCCTGACTTCACAGTAGTGGAAGAACGCATGTGATACTGTCTGCAAGAACAGACACCAAACATGCTGAAACTTCAGAAGAAACTGAAAAGAGGAGATATAGAATTTATGTGTACTAATACAATGTTTGCTAAAAAGCGACAAAAGGGAAGTGTGGGTGATGAACTCATGTAACACCACAAAAATGGTCGACATGGGAAAGACTGATAGAAATATTGAGAGGAAATTAAGAAATCACAAAGCATTGTAAATTATAACTTGAACATGGGAGCAGTTGACTGTTCTGATATGTTGCTTAGCTCTGGCAGATGTACAGGGAAAACAATGGAGTGGTACAAGAAGTTTTCTTTTCAGGTTCTTGATCTGTGTGTTGTAAATGCTTGTGTCCTACACAAGTAATTAACACGTAAAATGTTGATAGCAGAGTTTCATCTGTTGCTGGTAAAGGAACTTACTGAAACATAGGCATCAGAGCACAGAAAAGCTGGCTGGCAGGGGTAGGTGTTCTGATGATAACCTGTAAAGTTTGTAGGTAAGGAATTTTCCAAACATTATAACAAGTGAGCATTCCAAGAGACGCAAGGTAACACATAAATGCAATGTTTTCTAGAAACAGAAAATGCGCCGAGAAAGCAGGTTTGAATGTAAAACTTGCAACGTGCCACTGTGGGTTGTACCCTGTTTTAAAACTAACACACAAAAACTAATTACTAATTGCAACACAGAACAAATACAGCGGTGCTCTCAGAAAAAAACATCGAAAATGAAAAAATTATAAAAAAGTAAAAACAAAATAAAAATATTTTTTTAACTTTGCCATTGCTGGCGCAATGCCCGGAGCAAAAAGGAGGATGGAAAATATATTCACACAGTGTAAAAGGAACTCCTAAACTTACAGTGCATGACTTTGAATCTGCTCTACAAAGGAATTTAATGTCCTAACAACAAGACATACTTCACAGCTTTCAAATGTTGGAAAATCTGTTGAGAACTTAAGTGCAACAATTAAAAGTACAGTACAAGAAAAAAGATCTCTTGCAGATATTCAATCATTTGCAGTGATTCCAAATTATAAAGCACTGATTGCCATCTGCAAAGGACAGCTGCATCTGTACATATATTTACAATCAGGCACGGCCAAGAACGCGGCACATGTGCATGCACACGTGCTGAGCTTTCACACGCATGCAGATCGCTCCCTTCTGATGTCACACGTCCCCCACTACCACACCAGCTGACTACGAACACGCCCCATGCGACAGTGCATTCGCGTAAAGAATACCACCGTGCTAGCATGTGGCTTAGTTTCATATTACGACATTTGATAATATTAAGCTCTGTACAACACATTGTGTTGAGCAATACTGAATCTGTGTGTGCTGTTGGTAAACCTACAGAAAAATAACAATAACGCTGGTTTGAAACTGCATTTCACCAACAATATCGTGCTTCTCACATTGTCACTCGTAAAATTCTTACAACATTTAAGCTGAGATATAGAAAAGGACGTAAAAGTAGTCTACAGCATGCAGTATGATGTGGAATAAGTGATTCCAACTACATGTGAAACAAGCAAATTTTATTATCTGGAACTACTTACAGAATTTGCAATAACTATAATTCTCAACAAAACATATGACAAATACAACCATTAATTTAATTATTTTTGGTTCGCTGTAGACATAATAAAGTTCATATCCGGCACAAACTGACGGCACACGGATAAACGTAGACAGTTTCTCGTATTTTCGTCACTCAGATTGCCACGTAATCGTGACTTATTTGGTTTCATAATCGAAAAAAACCTTTCGCACACGTATGTCGATCCAAACATTGATATAACTTTTGCAGCCTCATTGTGGAGACAGGGAAACTCTTCCCGAGGAAAACCTTCGTAAAAAAATTTGTCCTTTAAACGGGAATTACACTGCAGATCGATCAATTCCATTTGCAAATGCCCTGGGGCACTTTCAGCTGAAACGGCAAAGGGTCTAGAAAATAATTCAAGAACAGATGTCAGACTGACAGTGTCCTGAAAATGTTTACAAAATTGTGCCTGTAGTTCCTCCAACACAGAAACGAATTCATCAGAAGTTGCGTTTTCTCTTACTTTAGAGAGCGTAGGGAAATGGGCGGTATTCTTTGTCATGAGTTGTTCCTTCCACAATGAGAGTTTCTTATATTAAATGCATCCACTTTTTTCATCAGATCAGAAATAAGCTCCTTCTCACCTTGCAAAGTCTTGTTGAGAGCATTCAAGTGTGCAGTCAGATCAACTGAAAAGGCGAGGTCTGCAATCCATTTTGGGTCTTCTAATTTTGACTCTGCCTTTCCTTTTTCCTTCAGGAGCTCAACAATAGCGAGTCTTAAATTGAAAAATCTCTCGAGGCATGACCCTCGATTTAACTAACGTATTTCTCAGTGGTAAATAACATCTCCGTACTCTTCGTTCAGTTTCATGAGAAACTGTTGAAACTGATGGTGTACTAAGCCATGCAACTTCAAAAAATTTACTATGGTGACTACCAACTTCATCACGTGCTCCAAATTTGCATATTTAGCACAAAGACCTTCTTGGTGTACAAAACAATGATTCCGTACTAATCTTACGTCGATTGTCCTAGTGTTTTACGCAACAATGCTACAAGCCTATTTTGAGCCCTCGAATTGCTGGCACTCCATCCGTGGTGACTGAAACTAACATTTTCCAGTTCAGGTCAATGGCTTCAACTGCCTCTTCCAACTGCTTTTAGTAAGTCGGTACCCCTCGTTGTGTCTTTCATTGGTACTAAATCTAACAGTTCTTCCGTCACGTGCAAATTTGTGTCGACTCCACGAACATAAATCGCTAGTTGTGCTGTGTCCAAAATGTTGGTCGACTCGTCCAAAGCAATCAAGAATGCAATAAACTTGCAGGCACTATCAATTAACTGCCTGTAGACATCCGCTATTGTCTGTCTAGAAAGACTAATTTCACTAAACTTCTTTACTTCCAGTGGCGTGAAGAGTTCCGCCACCTCAACAATACACTCCTTGATGAAATCACCATCACTGAAAGGCTTATTTGCTCTTGCAATTTTGAGCACTATTTTGTAGCTTTCTCTTAAAGACAGGTTCGGTTGCAGGCTAAAAAAAAAAAGGGAAACAAAAATTGAGTGAACTCTAAATTCGAATTCTAACGACAAATATGTATGAATACAAACATCAGAAACACAAATATTGTAAGGGGGTACTCACGTTCGGTCCGTCTCGCTGCATAACACTACGTCTTCTTAATTCCGCCAACTTGTTTGATCTATCAGCCCCAACTAAATCATGAAGTTCTTTGTGTGTGGTGTTATAATGCCGTTCTATTGCAAATTTGCGGTGCCCGGCGAGTATGCGACTCCATAATAGATGTTGAGAATTTTCATCTTCTCTTCGAAAAAATATTGCAATTCCCATTCAGCTCTGAAGGCTCGTGGTTCAAAAATGGCTCTGAGCACTGTGGGACTTAACATCTGAGGTCATCAGTCCCCTGGAACTTAGAACTACTTAAACCTAACTAACCTAAGGACATCACACACATCCATGCCCGAAGCGGGATTCGAACCTGCAACCGTAGCGGTCACGCGGTTCCAGACTGTAGCGCCTATAACCGCTCGGCCACACCGGCAGGCAAGGCTCGTGGTGTTGTCACTACCCCGCCTCTTTGTGAGTGTGTGTTCCATTGCAACAACCACTGTACAGTACTTATAAACTTCCTACGAATCGCTAACAAATAGTGAGGAATAAACATGGCTGCCACTACGAATCGACTAACGCAACCTACGCCGGATGAAAAGATGTCGCATCGCACAGCTAGTCTAATGTCGCGCCGTGCCGAGCAGTGCTGCGAAAGACCGAGGAAAGCCAAGTAGTAACATGCTGAGGAAATTTATGTGAAATGTATTCCAGATTTTCTCTCGGTTCTGCCACTAATGCTGCTGAGTCGGGAGGCCGGTAAAAGGAGCCAGTTATTAACCTAGCTCGGTTGTTGAGTATAACCCCCACCCATAATAATTCACAGGAAGTATCCACTTCTATTTCATTACAGGATAAACTACTACTAACAGCGATAAACACACCACCACCAGTTGCATGCAATCCGTCCTTTCTAAACACCATCTGTGCCTTTGTAAAAATTGCGGCAGAATTTATCTCTGGCTTCAGCCAGCTTTCCGTACCTATAACGATTTCAGCTTCGGTACTTTCTATCAGCGCTTGAAGTTCTGGTACTTTACCAACGCAGCTTCGACAGTTTACAATTACAGTACCGATTGCTGCTTGATCCCTGCATGTCCTGACTTTGCCCCACACCCTTTGAGGCTGTTGCCCTTTCTGTATTTGCCTGAGGCCATCTAACCTAAAAAACCGCCCAGTCCATGCCACACAAGCCCTGCTACCCGTGTAGCCGCTTGCTGGGTGTAGTGGACTCCTTACCTATCCAGCGGAACCTGAAACCCCACCACCGTATGGCGCAAGTCAAGGAATCTGCAGCCCACAAGGCCGCAGAACCGTCTCAGCCTCTGATTCAGACCCTCCACTTGGCTCTGTACCAAAGGTCCGCAGTCAATCCTGTCGACGATGCTGCAGGTGGTGAGCTCTGCTTTCATCTCGCTAGCGAGACTGGCAGTCTTCACCAAATCAGATAGCCGCCGGAAGCCAGAGAGGATTTCCCTGTACCCTTCATGGCATCCGGAAGGACCCTTTCCGTATCTGGAATGACTCCCCCTGAAATCACTTTCTAAATTCAATAAACTTTGGCATTACAGCACTGTAGTCAAACCTAAATGTCTTTATGGAGCAGTAACTTTAGTTTTAAATAGAATGAGGAATAATGAAGAAATTCAAAAGAAAGAAAGAATTATTATGAAAATATTTGGCACCAAAATTACCCATGTAGAAACTTATAGATTGAGAAGTAATAAGGAAGTAGAATAACACACACTTCCATGGTGATGTGAGAGAATGAAGACTTAAATTTTATAAGCATATTAAAAGAATGCCACGCACTAGATTGACAAAACAAATAGTAGAATTCTAAGAGAAGTAATGCTAAAATTGAGCCAATTTAATGGATTGCTATGGTTAACGAAGATCTTAAATTAACCAGTATAACTCAGGCAGACATTAGATAGAAAAACAAAAGATATTTGCTAGGAAAGTTGGTCAGAGGGCAATTAGAAAACGGTCTGGGTCACTGTGGCCCATTGAAAGAAAGAGGCTTCATTCTGAAAGGATGAAACAAATTTTGATGCATAGGATGGCCAACCATCGAAAGTGGTCCTATTGGGCCCATATGTGAATAATATAAAGGTTTTGAATCTTAAAATCACCATATCGCAAAAGTACTTGACTTAGAGAGACAAAATTTGTACCATTTTGTTAAGTTTCTTGTAAGCTGTAAAAGTATGTGCTAATTGGCGATACTCGTTGTTGTGGTCGTCCTTCTGAAGACTGTTTTGATGCAGCTGTCCATGCTATTCTGTCCTGTGCAAGTATCTTCATCTCTAAATTACTACTACAGCGTACATTCTTGTGAATTTGTTTATTGTATTCATCTCTTGGTCTTCCTCTACCAATTTCACCCCTCCACACTTCCCTCCCATTACTGATCCTTTGGTGTCTCAAGATGTGTCCTATTAACTGAGCCCTTCTTCTAGTTAGGATTTTTTTTATTTTATTTTTATTTTTTGTCCTTCCCCCTCCTCCTCAGTTCTATTCAGCACCTCCTCATTAGTTACTTGATCTAACTGTCTAATCTTCAGCTTTGTTCTGTAGCACCACATTTCAAAAGCTTCTATTCTGCTCTTGTCTAAGCTGCTTATTGCCCCATGGTTCCCTTCCATACTGGGCTACACCTCGTACAAATAACTACAGAAAAGTGTTTTCTAACACTAAAATCTATAATGAAAATTAATAAATTTCGTTTCTTCAGAAATGCTTTTCTTGTCATTGCAAGTCTACATTTTATATCCTCTTCACTTTTTCCATCAGTTATTTTGCAGCCAAAATTCTACTTGTTTCCACCTTGTCCTAATTTAATTCCCTCAGCATCGCCTTATTTAATTCGACTAAATTCCATTTTCCTTGTTTTGCTTTTGTTGATGTTAGTCTTACATCCTCATTGAAAGACACTGCCCATTCCGTTCAACTACTCTTCTCTGTCCTTTACTTTCTCTGGCAGAATTAAAATGTCATTGGCAGACATCAAAGTTTTTATTTTGTCTCACTGAACTTTAACTCCTTCTCCAAATTTTTCTTTCTTTTCCTTTACTGCTTGCGTAATGTAGGGCCTGAATAACATTGAGGTAGGCTACAACCCTGTCTCACTCCCCTCTCAACCACAGCTTCCCTTTCACACCCCTCAACTCTTGTAACAGGCGTCTGGTTTCTGTACTAGTGCACTCCCTGTATTTTATCTCTGCTACCTTCAGAATTTCGAAGAGTGTGTTGCTGTCAACATTGTCAGAAGTTTTGGCTAAAGTTACATACTGCACTAAAAAAAGGCTATGAATAATTTACATAATTATACCCTCATTTTATAACTGCATTAATACTAACCAACATTATTAATTAGACAGTGATGTAGCTGTTATTTCAGAGTATGTTATTTAATTAATTTTTTACTTATCTTCAACAAGAAAGATGTTATAATGATCCTCTAGCAATCTTATTGCTTATTAGAGTGTAGGATTATATATATTGCAGCTTTCTTTCGAATGATATAACCTAGTTCTCCCAAGTAGTAATGACAGATTATTGATGTAACACCACATTCTTTTTCAATATAATGTGAGGTTTTTCACACATCTTCATCTGATAGTCTATGTGCTCTTCCAGCGGCAGTTATGGGGACTTAATTTACAAAGTGTGAAGTTTTTTATTGCAGTCAGTTTATCTGCTTTTCATGGTAATGAAAAAAGTTGATTCTGCAAGGAAGTATAAATAAAACATTTACTTCTCTGTTTTCATCTCTTGATAGTACACAAGCCATCAATTGTTTGTTTCCATAGGCATAGGTAACAAGTCCTGTAAACTGTTCAAAAGCATGTAGCATCTGGACCCACTTGAGTTTTATTAACATAAAAATTCTTAAAACTCACAATTTTTGCTTTACCTTTCGTTTTGGTGATAGGAATTAAATGGTACATGTCCATTGCTTTCCTCATAAAAATGACTGATGGCGTGTATGCTTTCCTCCATTTGGGTCATGGTGTGCTTCCACAACTTTAATATGAATGTTAAGAAAAACATTTAACCTTTTATATGCATTTATTGAGCTATTGGTTTCATTCTATTCAGAAAGTAGATCACATTCTTTATTTTTTTAAAGAATAGGGGAAAAAATATTGTATGCATTTGAAAGAGATGCTTAAATACTACTATTCAGCATAGTCTCCACACAAATTTGGGCACTTAGTGGTGAACAAGCTTTTAATTTCCATTGTTAAATTCTACCACCTGAGAGACTTAGACCAGTTAGTCACTTTCTCGCAGTTCCGCGTAACTGTCAAAAATACTGCGTTGTGAGCCAGGTCGTCTTTGTTGGAAATATATGGTAGTCACTTGGTGCAAGATATGCACTATACAGCAGATAAGGAAACAGGTCCCACTTGAAAGCAACAAGTAATTTTCGAGCGCAATTTGCAGTGTTTGTTCGAGTGTTCTCCTGCAAAAATAAAATTTTGAGCTCAACTCTCCTCTACACGTATTCTGAATTGCTCTTTCCCAGTGTTTGACAATACCTCGCATAGTTTATTGGTGCGTTGGGTTCAGGAAAATTCATGGACACACTTTACCTGTTGCAAAACAGTCACTGTCTGTCTGCAAGTGGTTTCTTGGTTTTATAGGCGGCTTGGTGTACCCCACTTCATAGACTGTAATTTAGTCTCACAATTCACGTGTTTGACCCAAGAGTCATCTCCATTAAGATTCAGTGGAATGATGAGTTACCATGTTTTTTGTAAGAATTCAAAAATATCAGTGATGCAGTCAGGTGCTGGCCCTTATGCTTTTCTGTAAAGATTTTTTTGGTACTCTTCTAGCACAAAATTTGAAATAACGTAGCTTCTGTGCAATGATTTGCTGCATCAAAATTCATGAAATTTTTTGGAAAACTAAACAAGAGCGCTGTCATTAAGATTCCGCAGTTTTCTTGAATCTTCTTATTGACTTTTGTGACCAATTCATCAGTCACAATGCTTGGTCATCTACTTCCTTCTTCATTGTGAACATTAGTTCAGCCACTTTTAAACCTAATGCACCATTGTTGCACTCCACCTTCAGTGATTACATTGTTTCCATGCACTTTATACAATTGCCGAAAATTTCCATCAGTTTATGGGTTTTGCCAATAAAAACCTCATTCCTACCGCATTTCACAACTCGTGGGATTTTCAGTTGTGGCATACATTCAAAACTTTTATTAGATAACAGAAAAAAATGTGAATGTCACACTAGCATAGCTGGATGCTGATTGAATGGACAAATCCTAAGACAATGATATGACCAAGCTAGCCCCACCCATTATTGCTGCAGGCAAAAAGGTAATATACTTTCTGGATAGACCTTGTGTATTAACATCATCTTGTGACGTCAGTGCCTTGTACAAGTACAATATTTCACATAGTTTGTTGTTATTGGTATTTGTCATATTCCAACATATGCCTTTCAGCATTTTATTGCCTAATTAAACATTTTTAAATCATGACATTGGTACTTTTCTGGCACTTTATCTCCTGAGCACGTGCGTCACATGTGCCTGGCACTTTATCTCCTGAGCACGTGTTAAACGTGCAAACAAAAACCTGGTCCTCTTTCCCTCACCAGTGCTTTGCTAACTTTATCTCCACAGTTCATTTCTACTAAAATGAATTACTGTCAATATAATTGTATGTTTTTCTTCATATATATATATATATATTTCCTGACGAAGAACGGTGGGTTGCGAAAGCTTGAATTGTGTGTGTGTGTGTGTGTGTGTGTGTGTGTGTGTGTGTGTGTGTGTGTGTGTGTTAGTGTCTCTATCAACATACCAACACTTTCGTATCGCAAGTTACATCATCTTTGTTTTTAGATATATTTTTTCCACGTGGAATGTTTCCCTCTATTTTTTTATATATATAATCAGGGTGTATACGACCCGGGACAACCTGGAGATCCGTGAAAAGCCCGGGAATTTTTACATCCAGGAGAAAACCGGGAAAAACCCGGGAGTTTTTTAGAATTCCCGGAATTTTTCAGTGTTCTAGTTTTCTGTTAAATTTTTGTAATTTTGACTTGTAAGAACCGATACTCTAACAAAGGGTATTACTGTATCCCACTACTGCAGAACAACACTTCAACAATAAAACATAAATGAGAGGAAAAAAAAAGAAAATAACTTGAATTGCAAAGTAAATGTGCCATATACCTCGACACAGTGCTCATGCAAGCGTCTGCCCACAGCAAAATGTGTCAAAGGCTTTAGGAAGACTATGCAATGCTTCATAACAACAAATTGCCTCCGATGAGTGTGAAGTCACAACTGTTGACATTAGATTCGCTTTAGCAGTTACGAACGGGCTCATGCGCATGCGCAGTTGAGTCGTGTTTGGGCAGTAGATTCTCCCGCTTCTGGCTGTAGGAATGTGGCTGTTGGCTGTGCAAGCAGCTAGATGCTACCGGGGAAAGAGGGCGCGAAATTCATATTCTTGAGGAAAAAAGCTTGTTTCACAAAGCGCTTAGCATCCAGTGCACATTGGTCTATCGATTATTCATATGATTTTGAAATGCATCCCTTTTGGTTTTTGAACAAATTTTCAGTTGATTTCTGAATGAATCATAAGTTGATTTTTGAATGCGTTTATAGTGTACGTGATGTCTCTGTCAGGAGAAACCTCGTCGCATGTAGAAATAAACTGTACGCAGGCGAAAGGGGACGGGGCTATACCAGCTGAGCGGAGTAAAGCTGAACGGATTATTGCCAATCGCCGTCTGATTGTGTGGTTGAGTGGGTTTGCGAATGATCAGCATCGTTATAATTACTAGCGAAATCCAGAAATTGACTATCGGAATGGAAATAAATGACTAACAGGAATAACAGGTGAGAAAGATTACGTATTATCTTGTCGGCGTATCCAAGAAAATGAAATTTTGACAAATTTTTGGCCAGATCGCTACACTAGTAAGGACCAGTTGTACAGGCCCTGGCCAGCAGCCGCTTAAGTTCTATTCTACAAGTAACGCGGAAAATGCGTTGTACGGACGTGTAACAGTGCCTAACCGGAGAATAATCACGGTATAACTAGATTGTTAGAACGAGGAAGGAGAAGTAACAGGGACATCACACACAGTATGGAATAATAAGATGATTCCAAATCGTAACATTACTTTTCAATCTCATGCTTGAGAAACTGGTGCGTGTGAATGAAATGTGAAACGATTTCCTAACATAAAGCTTTTTGCTCGTAGTAGGCCTAATAGGCATTTGACATTGGTACTTAGTGAATTATATTCTGTCGTGTTATAAAAATGACCATTTGTGCCAATACAGTCTCGTTTATTTGGTGTGCGTTACAAAATTGCTGCAATATTAGAAAGGCCTATTTTGTTTTATCTAGCAGACGATGACAAAACTGACGTAATCAGATTGAGAAACCAAATCAGCCTTTAGTATTATTTGTATCAACAGCTTTTTCAGTATTAGATAATGACATTTCGATTTTTCATGTAGAGAAAAGTTTGACGAACTTTGATGAGGTAATAGATCCTTTCGCTGAAAGGAAAGCAAGCCATGTAAAGCTGTAGCAAGATTAGAGAGAAAAAATGCTAGGAGCTAAGGATTGAAGAAATGTGTACTTTCTTGCTTGTCTCTTGTCTTTATTGGTTTTATGTATCCTATATTTAATTTTATATCACACAAAACAGCAAGTTATTAGCTAATAGGCAATAAAGAGTGCAAATTTCTGAAGAGTTCTTGTTCTCCGGATTACGAATAATCCCATTTGCTGTTAATTGCGAGGATTATATATATATATATATATATATATATATATATATAAAACAAAGATGATGTGACTTACCAAACGAAAGCGCTGGCACGTCGATAGACACACAAACATACACACAAAATTCAAGCTTACGCAACAAACTGTTGCCTCAGCAGGAAAGAGGGAAGGAGAGGGAAAGACGAAAGGATGTGGGTTTTAAGGGAGAGGGTAAGGAGTCATTCCAATCCCGGGAGCGGAAAGACTTACCTTAGGGGCAAAAAAGGACGGGTATACACTCGCGCACACACACACACATAATCATCCACACATATACAAACACAAGCAGACATACACTCCTGGAAATTGAAATAAGAACACCGTGAATTCATTGTCCCAGGAAGGGGAAACTTTATTGACACATTCCTGGGGTCAGATACATCACATGATCACACTGACAGAACCACAGGCACATAGACACAGGCAACAGAGCATGCACAATGTCGGCACTAGTACAGTGTATATCCACCTTTCGCAGCAATGCAGGCTGCTATTCTCCCATGGAGACGATCGTAGAGATGCTGGATGTAGTCCTGTGGAACGGCTTGCCATGCCATTTCCACCTGGCGCCTCAGTTGGACCAGCGTTCGTGCTGGACGTGCAGACCGCATGAGACGACGCTTCATCCAGTCCCAAACATGCTCAATGGGGGACAGATCCGGAGATCTTGCTGGCCAGGGTAGTTGACTTACACCTTCTAGAGCACGTTGGGTGGCACGGGATACATGCGGACGTGCATTGTCCTGTTGGAACAGCAAGTTCCCTTGCCGGTCTAGGAATGGTAGAACGATGGGTTCGATGACGGTTTGGATGTACCGTGCACTATTCAGTGTCCCCTCGACGATCACCAGTGGTGTACGGCCAGTGTAGGAGATCGCTCCCCACACCATGATGCCGGGTGTTGGCCCTGTGTGCCTCGGTCGTATGCAGTCCTGATTGTGGCGCTCACCTGCACGGCGCCAAACACGCATACGACCATCATTGGCACCAAGGCAGAAGCGACTCTCATCGCTGAAGACGACACGTCTCCATTCGTCGCCTGTCGCGACACCACTGGAGGCGGGCTGCACGATGTTGGGGCGTGAGCGGAAGACGGCCTAACGGTGTGCGGGACCGTAGCCCATCTTCATGGAGACGGTTGCGAATGGTCCTCGCCGATACCCCAGGAGCAACAGTGTCCCTAATTTGCTGGGAAGTGGCGGTGCGGTCCCCTACGGCACTGCGTAGGATCCTACGGTCTTGGCGTGCATCCGTGCGTCACTGCGGTCCGGTCCCAGGTCGATGGGCACGTGCACCTTCCGCCGACCACTGGCGACGACATCGATGTGTGGAGACCTCACGCCCCACGTGTTGAGCAATTCGGCGGTACGTCCAACCGGCCTCCCACATGCCCACTATACGCCCTCGCTCAAAGTCCGTCAACTGCACATACGGTTCACGTCCACACTGTCGCGGCATGCTACCAGTGTTAAAGACTGCGATGGAGCTCCGTATGCCACGGCAAACTGGCTGACACTGACGGCGGCGGTGCACAAATGCTGCGCAGCTAGCGCCATTCGACGGCCAACACCGCGGTTCCTGGTGTGTCCGCTGTGCCGTGCGTGTGATCATTGCTTGTACAGCCCTCTCGCAGTGTCCGGAGCAAGTATGGTGGGTCTGACACACCGGTGTCAGTGTGTTCTTTTTTCCATTTCCAGGAGTGTATTTATATGCTTGGTCTTTAAATATGTCTGCTTGTGTCTGTATATGTGTGGATGGATATGTGTGTGTGTGTGTGTGTGTGTGTGTGTGTGTGTGTGTGTGTGTGTGTGCGCGCGAGTGTATACCCGTCCTTTTTTGCCCCTAAGGTAAGTCTTTCCGCTCCCGGGATTGGAATGACTCCTTACTCTCTCCCTTAAAACCCACATCCTTTCATCTTTCCCTCTCCTTCCCTCTTTCCTGATGAGGCAACAGTTTGTTGCGAAAGCTTGAATTCTGTGTGTATGTTTGTGTTTGTGTGTCTGTCGACCTGCCAGCACTTTCATTTGGTAAGTCACATCATCTTTGTTTTTAGATATATTTTTCCTACGTGGAATGTTCTCCCCCCCCCCCCCTCTCTCTCTCTCTCTCTCTCTCTCTCTCTCTCTATATATATATATATATATATATATATATATATATATATATATATATATATATAGAGGGGGAAACATTCCACGTGGGAAAAATATATCTAAAAAGAAAGATGATGTGACTTACCAAACGAAAGCGCTGGCACGTCGATAGACACACAAACATACACACAAAATTCAAGCTTACGCAACAAACTGTTGCCTCAGCAGGAAAGAGGGAAGGAGAGGGAAAGATGAAAGGATGTGGGTTTTAAGGGAGAGGGTAAGGAGTCATTCCAATCCCGGGAGCGGAAAGACTTACCTTAGGGGCAAAAAAGGACGGGTATACACTCGCGCACACACACACACATAATCATCCACACATATACAAACACAAGCAGACATACACTCCTGGAAATTGAAATAAGAACACCGTGAATTCATTGTCCCAGGAAGGGGAAACTTTATTGACACATTCCTGGGGTCAGATACATCACATGATCACACTGACAGAACCACAGGCACATAGACACAGGCAACAGAGCATGCACAATGTCGGCACTAGTACAGTGTATATCCACCTTTCGCAGCAATGCAGGCTGCTATTCTCCCATGGAGACGATCGTAGAGATGCTGGATGTAGTCCTGTGGAACGGCTTGCCATGCCATTTCCACCTGGCGCCTCAGTTGGACCAGCGTTCGTGCTGGACGTGCAGACCGCATGAGACGACGCTTCATCCAGTCCCAAACATGCTCAATGGGGGACAGATCCGGAGATCTTGCTGGCCAGGGTAGTTGACTTACACCTTCTAGAGCACGTTGGGTGGCACGGGATACATGCGGACGTGCATTGTCCTGTTGGAACAGCAAGTTCCCTTGCCGGTCTAGGAATGGTAGAACGATGGGTTCGATGACGGTTTGGATGTACCGTGCACTATTCAGTGTCCCCTCGACGATCACCAGTGGTGTACGGCCAGTGTAGGAGATCGCTCCCCACACCATGATGCCGGGTGTTGGCCCTGTGTGCCTCGGTCGTATGCAGTCCTGATTGTGGCGCTCACCTGCACGGCGCCAAACACGCATACGACCATCATTGGCACCAAGGCAGAAGCGACTCTCATCGCTGAAGACGACACGTCTCCATTCGTCGCCTGTCGCGACACCACTGGAGGCGGGCTGCACGATGTTGGGGCGTGAGCGGAAGACGGCCTAACGGTGTGCGGGACCGTAGCCCATCTTCATGGAGACGGTTGCGAATGGTCCTCGCCGATACCCCAGGAGCAACAGTGTCCCTAATTTGCTGGGAAGTGGCGGTGCGGTCCCCTACGGCACTGCGTAGGATCCTACGGTCTTGGCGTGCATCCGTGCGTCACTGCGGTCCGGTCCCAGGTCGATGGGCACGTGCACCTTCCGCCGACCACTGGCGACGACATCGATGTGTGGAGACCTCACGCCCCACGTGTTGAGCAATTCGGCGGTACGTCCAACCGGCCTCCCACATGCCCACTATACGCCCTCGCTCAAAGTCCGTCAACTGCACATACGGTTCACGTCCACACTGTCGCGGCATGCTACCAGTGTTAAAGACTGCGATGGAGCTCCGTATGCCACGGCAAACTGGCTGACACTGACGGCGGCGGTGCACAAATGCTGCGCAGCTAGCGCCATTCGACGGCCAACACCGCGGTTCCTGGTGTGTCCGCTGTGCCGTGCGTGTGATCATTGCTTGTACAGCCCTCTCGCAGTGTCCGGAGCAAGTATGGTGGGTCTGACACACCGGTGTCAGTGTGTTCTTTTTTCCATTTCCAGGAGTGTATTTATATGCTTGGTCTTTAAATATGTCTGCTTGTGTCTGTATATGTGTGGATGGATATGTGTGTGTGTGTGTGTGTGTGTGTGTGTGTGCGCGCGAGTGTATACCCGTCCTTTTTTGCCCCTAAGGTAAGTCTTTCCGCTCCCGGGATTGGAATGACTCCTTACTCTCTCCCTTAAAACCCACATCCTTTCATCTTTCCCTCTCCTTCCCTCTTTCCTGATGAGGCAACAGTTTGTTGCGAAAGCTTGAATTCTGTGTGTATGTTTGTGTTTGTGTGTCTGTCGACCTGCCAGCACTTTCATTTGGTAAGTCACATCATCTTTGTTTTTAGATATATTTTTCCTACGTGGAATGTTCTCCCCCCCCCCCTCTCTCTCTCTCTCTCTCTCTCTCTCTCTCTATATATATATATATATATATATATATATATATATATATATATATATATATATATATATAGAGGGGGAAACATTCCACGTGGGAAAAATATATCTAAAAAGAAAGATGATGTGACTTACCAAACGAAAGCGCTGGCACGTCGATAGACACACAAACATACACACAAAATTGAAGCTTTTGCAACAAACTGTTGCCTCATCAGGAAAGAGGGAAGGAGAGGGAAAGACGAAAGGATGTGGGTTTTAAGGGAGAGGGTAAGGAGTCATTCCAATCCCGGGAGCGGAAAGACTTACCTTAGGGGGAAAAAAGGACGGGTATACACTCGCGCGCGCACATATCCATCCACACATATACAGACACAAGCAGGCAACAGTTTGTTGCGAAAGCTTGAATTTTGTGTGTATGTTTGTGTTTGTTTGTGTGTCTATCGACATGCCAGCGCTTTCGTTTGGTAAGTCATATCATCTTTATATATATATATATATATATATACTTATTATCTCTTAAGCTATTTGTGTTAATTGTTATATGGCATAGTTTAGTACAGTTTTAAAATCCTAAAGTTAAGTGTACATAAGTAGTAATTCAATTTCAACAGTAATTTTATGAACCAGTTTTGGTTTAGGAAAATTTAGCATTTTACTGAATTTGGTCCAGCAGCACATTTTTAAAACCCGTAATAAACTGAAGAAAATGGTATAAATGTCTGATTTGTACATCAGATACTTTTTGAGGTATGGCAATTTTAAAGTTTCAAAAGGTTCAAAAATCGCACAGTTCAAGAAAATTAAAAAAAATTAATAACTTGAAAAGAAATCTCCAAAAAGTCTGTAATTTTGGAATTTGTCTTATTTTGACAAAATAAAACAAAAGAATATTACAAAAGACTAAATTGTCAAGGTTCAATTGATTTCCCGTGGAATGACCCAGATGCTATTTATGTCATGAAGTACTTTCACAACAGTGGGAATGGCTAATAATGTAGACAAAGCATTTTTTGCCATGAATGTAGCCCTATGTATATAGAAGAAAAAGAAAACAAGACACTGTTCCACGGAGTAGTCAAAATTGAGATAGAAATAGACCAATAAAAACCTGATAAAGAAAATAATTTACTCAGAATCTGTTGTTTACATTAACTTTTTCTGAATGGACAGTCAAGTTTTTAGTGAATTTAGTCATCCTCGCAATACAAAAAGAAGACCCAAGTATGCAAAATTTATTTTCTACTTGGTCATTAATGGCCAGGCATTAAAATACCACAATATGGGAAAAAGTCTTAAGAACTGTAGAGCTTAGAGTTTTTATTCTTTTATTGCATTCACCCTTGTATGCTGTGTGTATAACATTTTCTTTTTAACCTCTTCCTGCATAATATGTGGCTGGGAAAGAAATGCCTCTACCATTTTGATAATTGCCAATTCTGTTTCAGTTTATGCCTGATCGTTATGTTTCCATAGTTGTCAAAATTAACAATCCAATGAGATAAATTGTAAATTCTTCACTAAACGTGCAGCGAAACATCAAGTGTCCACAATCTCGTCAAGTCTGCTGTTAATCAAAATTTCTATCAAACCCTCTGTTTGGCAAATACATCAAATGCTGCTCTACATGGTCAATTAGTTGACATATCTACTAAAGTTTTACTAATTGTTTGATCCTGTACAGTGGCCTTATTTATTATTATTATTATTTATTATTACACCATTCAGAACAACTGTATTGGACATGGCACTTGTATTAAGGGATTATTTGTACGTATATAAAACATAACCAAATTAGGATAGGGTTAGGTGTTTGTCTTAGCAACTTGGGAAAACTGTGGGAAACCAAAGTAAGGCTGGCCAGATGGTAAATAAACCGTACTATCACAAATATGTAGTCAACATTGAGATTAAAATATTCACAACAAGTAAGTCATTGGTGTAACTAGAACAGGAAATTGGTGTAACACACTTTTGAAAAAATGGACGTATTATTTTACACCAAAAGTATAACAGATGAAAAAGGGTTTCATTATATCCATCACAACCACTCTAATACTAGATTCCTTCTGACAAGGGAACCTCCCCATCGCACCCCCCTCAGATTTAGTTATAAGTTGGCACAGTGGATAGGCCTTGAAAAACTGAACACAGATCAATCGAGAAAACAGGAAGAAGTTGTGTGGAACTATGAAAAAAAGTAGTAAAATATACAAACTGAGTACTCCATGCACAAGATATGCAACATCAACGACAATGTGAACTCAGGAGCGCCGTGGTTAGCGTGAGTAGCTGCGGAACGAGAGGTCCTTGGTTCAAGTCTTCCCTCGACCGAAAATTTTACTTTATTTATTTTCGCAAAGTTATGATCTGTCCGTTCGTTCATTGACGTCTCTGTTCACTGTAATAAGTTTAGTGTCTTGTGTTTTGCGACCGCATCGCAAAACCGTGCGATTAGTAGACGAAAGGACGTGCCTCTCCAATGAGAACCGAAAACATTTGATCGCAAGGTCATAGGTCAACCGATTCCTCCACAGGAAAACACGTCTGATATATCCTATACAACACTGGTGACGGCATGTGCGTCACATGACAGGAATATGTTGTCGACCCACCTAACTTGTACACTTAGTGAATGGGTAAAAAGATTCTTCTACCTTGCCTGATTTAGGTTTTCTTGTGGATGTGATAATCACTCCAAAAAAAGTAATGAAAACATAAGAGTTTGTCACATAAACTGAAAATAAAAAATTAAAATTTTCACTCGAGGGAAGACTTGAGCCTAGGACCTCTCGTTCTGTAGCTGCTCTCGCTAACCAGGAGACCACGGTGCTCCTAGACTCCCATTGTCCTTGATGTTGCCTATCTTCCCATGGACTACTCAGTTTGTATAATTTACTAATTTTTTTCATAGTTCCACACAACTTACTTCTTCCTGTTTTCTCGATTGATCTGTGTTCAGTTTTTCAAGGCCTATCCAGTGTGCCAACTTATAACTAAATCTGAGGGGGGCGCGATGGGGAGGTTCCCTTGTGAGTTGGTGTATTGCACTGCATTTGAAATGGGAGAAACAGACCTACAGCAGAAATATTCTTTTACAAAAACACCCACAGCATATGTGATACATCAGTAAACAGAAACAAATGAGGTATTGTAAAAGGGGGGCCTAATATTCCTATAAACTAATATAACAACTTATATTGTAGAAACAATTCTCGACAAGAAATGATTTTATCTCTGCTCTAAAAGCCATTTCCTTCTGGTATTCACTGTTGTTAATAAATTTAACTTTGTAACTTTGTTTGACAATTGGAAGCGTGCACCCCCCCCCTCTCTCTCTCTCTCTCTCTCTCTCTCTCTCTCTCTCTCTCACACACACACACACACACACACACACACACACACACACACACACACACACACCTCCACCAGTGCCCTTACTGTGTGCTCTATCTTGACAACGGATTTATTCCGAAAGCTGACAGGTTTTCTTTCACTTTTGTGTGTGCTTGTTGACAAAGTGCTAGCATGTGGTGAGTGGTCACCTTTAGTCATTAATTATTTACATTCTACCAGAATATTGTACTGTAACTACTAAGCTATCTCTGATAAATAAAGTCATTGTGGCTTCATAGCTGTTCTGCTAATGATATATGAATTAGTAGTCTTCCAAATGATTACAGGGCGGCAAAGTAATGACAGATCATTGTAGCACAGAATAATCTTGCGTACAGTTAACCCTTGGTTGATTTCACAATGTAAGATTATAATCATGATGAAATAAGTAGTGTGAATGAATGTTGCAGAGTCCATTTATATTATGTGAAATGATAGGCTTAGAAACCAGCTGGAATAGCAACAGAGAATTTGGTAGCTCCTTGAGGTCCATTATTCCCTAACATATTCTTTCTTGCTTTGCCTCTGAATGGATTATTTGCATTATTATTGACAGAGACAACTTCATTACCACGCACACACTTTGTTTCGTCAGTGTGTAATCCCCCCCTGTGGGCCTGGGGGCTAGAATAGGCCCGAGGTATTCTTGCCTGTCGTAAGAGGCGACCAAAAGAAGTCCCACACATTTCGGCCTTTATGTGATGGTCCCCTGTAGGGTTTGACCTCCATTATTCAAAATTTTCCCGAAGAGCAAGCCATTTGGGGGAGGATGCCTTACATGGTGCATCGTCCCCATCATGCGCCGAGACCTATCGCATCCTTCGTCAATGTGGATCTGCACTTCTGCTCATTCTCCAACTGTTGGGAGGTCACCCTCCTGGGTGTGTAATTTTCCACCAACTGTGAAGTATCTGTTTTCTACGCTGACGATAATAGTGGACGTGTTTGCTTGGTTGCACCCGATATCCTGCACGGTAGCCAGTCCGTTGTGGTGGGGCCGCCATGTACCCATTTGCTGCAGCTGGGTGGCGCCTGTCAGGAGGGCCCATGGTTGGAGTAGGTGGCATCGGGGCAGATGACACATGATGAAGTGTAGTACATCATCTCTTGGTGGTCAAATACCAGCAGTCTCTAAGCATCAGTTCAATGCACAGAAGTACAACCCCAAATTGCTCCCCTCCCTGGCCACACCATGGGAGGAATGTCAGGCTAAGGATGGCAGTGAAGCTTATTCGCCATGGTACCTTGTATTACAAGAATTGATGGGGAATCTTTCATGTCCATGAAGCCTCAGTTTTTTGTGGACATTTGGAGGAAAAGTTTGGGGAGGTGGAGGGCTTGTCCAAAATGAGATCTGTGTCAGTCTTTATCCTCTGCCCATTCATGGGCGTTATTCGCTTGTGACAAGCTGGGGGTATTTCTGTAACCATTACACTGTATAAGAGCTTAAATATGGTCCAGGGTATCATATAACCCTGGGACCTTCTTTTTGCAGTCTGGCGAGCGGTGTGCCAATTTAGAGCAGCGAGGTGTACATGTCATACAGCGTGCCCATCGGGGTCTGAGGGATAATCAGGTTGCCACTGGTGCCTTCATCTTGGCCTTAGAGGGTGATACGTTATCAGAGATGGTTGCGGTGATGGTCTACTGCCGTGATGTAAAGCCCTATATCCCTCCCCCAATTTAATACTTTAAATGCTGGAAGTTCGGCCATATGTCTTACCTCTGTACTTCCAGCGTCACATGTCAAGATTGTGGATGCCCATCACATCCCAACACTCCATGTGCCCCACCTCCCATCTGTGTCAACTGCAGATAGCACCATTCGCTTTGCTCGCCTGACTGCAGGATTCTCCAGAAAGAAAGGAAAACCATGAAGTAAAAGACCCTGGACTGACTGACCTACACTGAGGCTAAGAGGAAATTTGAATGCTTATATCCCTGTACATATGACATCGTCTTACGCTGCTGCAACAACAGTTCTAGCCCCCCCCCCCCTGCGGGTCCGGGGATTAGAATAGGCCCGAGGTATTCCTGCCTGTCGTAAGAGGCGACTAAAAGGAGTCCATCCCCCTCACGGGGGTAGTTAGCGCCTGCGTCCGGAGACGGACGGTTTCACGACCTATAATCGTGGTCTTTTTGGTTTTTCCTTCTCGTTTCTTCCTTCCTTTTGTTGGTTCCTTTCTTTGCTCTTCTCCACTTCACTGTCTTCCTTACTTTTTCCCTTGACTTCTCCTTGCCTTCTCATTGCCTTCTTCTCCTTGCCTTCTCCTTGCTTTCTCATTGCCTTCTTCTCCTTGCCTTCTCTGGTCTCCGCCTCGGCGTTTGAGACAGTCTGTCCTCTTTCTCCCTCTCTCTTCTTTTTCCTCTTCTTCCTTCCTCCCTGTGCGTGTCTGAAGGCCGACCCACGCGTTCGCACGCGTAGCCGGTGACGGGGTAACGCGTAAGTCCCCGCCCTGGGTAGACATGTAAGGCACGCGCGTACCCCCTGGTAAAGGCCAGGCCCGGGGAGGGGTGATTGCCTGAGCTGATACCTTCTGACCATGCCGATTGGTCCCTCCGTCTGTTTCTCGGGAGGTGTGACTTGAGGTGTAAACATTCACCTAAGGCGGGAGTGCCCTCTGAGAGGGTCCCCACAAGGAAGGAGCGCGCCATCGGAGACGCTGGCAATCATGGGGGATTCCTCCGCAATGGATTCTACTCCATCGCTTTCGACTTCGACCCACAAACGGAAACGTGACCAGCCAACAGTGACAAAAATACTACCGCCTGCCCCACAGTTCCTCGTAGTTTCTCGATCTGAGGACGGAAAGGATTTTTCCTCTGTCAACCCTTTCGTTATCCAGAAGGGCGTAGATGCCATAGCCGGATCTGTCAAATCTTGTACCAGGTTGCGTAACGGTACCTTATTACTAGAAACTGAGAGTGCCTTTCAGGCACAAAAACTGCTTCGGGCCACACTCTTGTACACGTTCCCTGTCCGGGTGGAGGCCCACCGCACTTTGAATTCGTCTCGTGGTGTAGTCTATAGTAGCTCTCTCGACGGATTGACTGACGAGGAGCTTCAATCTTTCCTCGCTGAGCAGGGCGTGACGGCTGTCCATCGGGTCATGAAAAAGGTCAACAATGACCTTGTACCGACCCGGACACTTTTCTTAACCTTCGATAGTGTTAAGCTGCCATCGCGCATCAAGGCGAGCTACGAGGTTATTTCTGTTCGCCCCTATGTCCCGACACCTACGCGCTGCTACCAGTGTCAGCGTTTCAATCACACTCGACAGTCTTGTTCCAATGCGGCTAAATGTGTCACTTGTGGCAGGGATGCCCATGAGGGTGACTGTCCACCTCCGTCTCCTCGTTGTGTGAACTGTCAGGGTGACCATGCCGCATCCTCCCGCGACTGTCCTGTCTATAAGGAAGAACGCTGTATCCAGGAAATTCGAGTCAAAGAGAAAGTGTCCACCTCGGCTGCTCGCAAGCTATTGGCTAGTAGGAAGCCCACGCTGCTCCCAGCGGGGAAATACAGCACTGTCCTCGCCTCTCCTCGGACTACCCGGGAGGTAGCAACCCAGACATGCGATCTGACCTTCAGCACCACGGTCGTCCGTTCGGCCAGTGCTAAGATCGCGCGGTCGACGTCTCCTCTTCGTCCCATCACCCCACAGACACCAGCCCCTTCATCAGCTTCTGCTAAGACGAAGACCCAGAAGTCAGATGCACGGGCCTTCAAGAAGGAACCGTCCCGTGCAGACTTCCTACGTACCTCGACCTCCCAGCCTTCGTCCGGTACTTCCACCAAACGACCATCCAAGAAGGCTAATAGGAAGCACAGTTCACCTTCTCCGCCACGGCGCATTTCTTCTCCTGCGCCACCCAGCGGTTGCCGCCCCAGGCCGTCATCCCTTTCGCCTGGCCGCACCGCTGGTAGCCGAACATCTGGCCGTTCACCGGCGGAGGAAGCTCCCCCTCCCGGCCATCTTCCCAAGATGGCCGATGAACCTATAGAACCAATGGACGATGACTGTCCGCCTACTGATAGCGGCGGCAGTGCTCGCTCGAAGCCAGGCCCTCAGCGGCCTTCGAGGTGACCCCTTCTCTCATCTTCCTTTTCTTCCGATGGCACTTATTAACTGGAATATTCGCAGCGTTCGCTCCAACCGAGAGGACTTGAAGTTGCTGCTCCGCTCGCATCGTCCGCTCGTCGTAGCCCTCCAGGAAACGAAGCTACGCCCATGCGATCAAATTGCCTTGGCACACTACACCTCTGTGCGTTTTGACCTACCCCCTGTGGTAGGTATCCCAGCTCATGGAGGGGTTATGTTGCTGGTCCGGGATGATATTTACTACGATCCCATCACGTTGCACACCGGCCTGCAGGCAGTTGCCATCCGCATTACTCTCCCCACTTTTACGTTTTCCTTTTGTACCGTTTACGCTCCATCGTCATCTGCCGTTACCAGGGCAGACATGACGCAACTTGTTGCTCAGCTACCTGCACCATTTTTGTTAACTGGAGACTTCAATGCCCACCATCCTCTTTGGGGCTCTCCAGCATCCTGCCCGAGGGGCTCCTTGTTAGCAGACCTTTTCAACCAGCTCAATCTTGTCTGCCTCAATACTGGCGCCCCTACTTTTCTTTCGGACACATCTCATACCTATTCCCATTTAGACCTCTCTATATGTACTCCCCAACTTGCACGCCGGTTTGAGTGGTATGCCCTTGCTGATACATATTCGAGCGACCACTTCCCGTGTATTATCCATCTCCTGCAGCATACTCCCTCTCCGTGTTCCTCTCGTTGGACCATCTCCAAGGCAGACTGGGGGCTCTTCTCTTCCAGGGCGACCTTTCAGGATCAAACCTTCACAAGCTGCGATCGTCAGGTCGCACACCTCACGGAAGTCATTCTCGCTGCTGCTGAATATTCCATCCCTCACCCTACCTCTTCTCCACGTCGCGTACCGGTCCCCTGGTGGACCGCAGCATGTAGGGACGCTATACGTGCTCGTCGACGTGCTTTACGCACCTTTCAACGCCACCCTACAGTGGCGAATTGTATTAATTATAAACGATTACGTGCTCAGTGTCGTCGTATTATTAAAGAAAGCAAGAAAGCCAGCTGGGCTGCTTTCACCAGCACCTTCAACAGTTCTACTCCTTCTTCTGTTGTCTGGGGTAGCCTGCGCCGGCTATCTGGCACTAAGGTCCACTCCCCAATTTCTGGCTTGAAGGTCGCGAATGAAGTCCTTGTGGCCCCTGAGGCTGTCTCCAATGCCTTCGGCCGCTTTTTCGCCGAGGTTTCGAGCTCCGCTCATTACCACCCTGCCTTCCTCCCCCGCAAACAGGCTGAGGAGGCTAGGCCACGTGACTTCCGCTCCTCGAATTGTGAAAGTTATAATGCCCCATTCACCATGCGGGAACTCGAAACCGCACTTGGCCGATCACGGTCCTCCGCTCCAGGGCCTGATTCTATTCATATTCAGATGCTGAAGAACCTTTCTCCTGCGGGTAAAGGTTTTCTTCTTCGTACATACAATCGCATCTGGATTGAGGGACATGTTCCCGCATGCTGGCGCGAGTCTATTGTTGTCCCGATTCCTAAGCCGGGGAAGGACAAGCACTTGCCTTCCAGTTATCGACCTATCTCGCTTACCAGCTGTGTCTGTAAAGTGATGGAGCGAATGGTTAACTCTCGATTGGTTTGGCTGCTCGAGTCTCGACGCCTACTTACCAATGTACAATGTGGATTTCGAAGGCGCCGCTCTGCTGTCGACCATCTGGTTACCTTGTCGACCTTCATCATGAATAACTTCTTGCGGAAGCGCCCGACCGCGGCTGTGTTCTTTGATTTGGAGAAGGCTTACGACACCTGTTGGAGGGCGGGCATTCTCCGCACCATGCATACGTGGGGCTTTCGCGGTCGCCTCCCTCTTTTTATTCGTTCCTTTTTAATGGATCGACAGTTTCGGGTACGTGTGGGTTCTGTCCTGTCCGACACCTTTCGCCAGGAGAATGGGGTGCCACACGGCTCAGTTTTGAGCGTCGCTCTCTTCGCCATCGCGATCAATCCAATAATGGATTGCCTCCCAGCTGATGTATCGGGCTCCCTTTTCGTGGACGATTTTACCATCTATTGCAGCGCGCAGTGTCCACGTGTCTTGGAGCGCTGTCTTCAGCGTTCTCTTGACCGTCTTTACTCCTGGAGTGTCGCCAATGGCTTCCGTTTTTCTGCCGAGAAGACGGTCTGTATTAACTTCTGGCGCTACAAAGAGTTTCTCCCACCGTCCTTACGACTCGGTCCCGTTGCTCTCCCACTCGTTGAGACAATCAAATTTTTAGGCCTTACCTTTGACAGGAAACTTAGCTGGTCTCCACATGTGTCATATTTGGCCGCCCATTGTACCCGTTCTTTAAATGTCCTCCGTGTTCTCAGTGGTATGTCGTGGGGAGCGGATCGAACCGTCCTACTTCGTCTATATCGGTCGATCGTCCGCTCCAAGCTGGATTATGGGAGCTTCGTATACTCCTCTGCACGGCCATCCATCTTACGCCGCCTCAACTCCATACAACATCGGGGTTTACGACTTGCGATCGGAGCATTTTATACCAGTCCCGTAGAGAGTCTTCATGCTGACGCTGGCGAATTGCCACTCACCTACCGGCGCGATATACTGCTTTGTCGGTATGCCTGTCGGCTACTGTCAATGCCCGACCATCCTTCTTATCGTTCCTTTTTTGACGACTCTCTTGACCTTCAATACGGGTTGTATGTCTCTGCCTTGCTACCCCCTGGAGTTCGCTTTCGTCGCCTCCTTCAACACCTTCATTTTTCACTCCCTGCAACCTTTCGAGTGGGCGAGAGCCGCACGCCACCTTGGCTCCAGGCTCAGGTCCGCGTTCACCTCGACCTCAGCTCGCTCCCAAAAGAGGTCACCCCCGGTTCGGTCTACCACTCCCGTTTTTTGGAACTTCGTTCGAAGTTCAACAACATGACTTTCATTTATACAGATGGCTCTAAGACCAATGACGGGGTCGGGTGTTCCTTTATTGTCGGGGCACAAAGTTTCCAATACCGGCTCCATGGCCATTGTTCGGTCTTCACAGCTGAGCTCTTTGCCCTCTACCAGGCTGTTCTGTACATCTGCCGCCACCGACATTCTGCTTATGTCATCTGCTCAGATTCCCTGAGCGCCATCCAGCGCCTCAGTGATCCGTACCCGGTTCACCCTTTCGTACACCGGATCCAACGCTCTCTTCAGCAGGTGGTGGACGTCGGTACGCCGGTTAGCTTTATGTGGGTTCCTGGCCATGTCGGTATCCCTGGGAACGAAGCTGCAGATGCCGCGGCCAAGGCTGCGGTCCTCCAGCCTCGGACAGCTTCTTGTTGTGTCCCTTCGTCCGATTTTAGCAGGGTCATTTGTCGGCGCGTTGTGTCGCTGTGGCATGCCGATTGGGCTGCACTTACCGACAACAAGCTTCGGGCCTTAAAACCTCTTCCCGTGGCTTGGACGTCCTCCTCACGCCCTTCTCGGCGGGAGGAGGTCGTTTTAGCAAGGTTAAGAATTGGACACTGCCGGTTCAGCCATCGCCATCTGCTGACGGCTGCGCCGGCGCCGTTCTGCCCATGTGGGCACTTGCTGACAGTTCGTCACATTTTAATGTCCTGTCCCGATCTTAAAACACTGCGCCTCGATCTTAACCTGCCTACTACTTTAGATGCCATTTTAGCGGATGACCCACGAGCAGCTGCTCGTGTTCTTTGTTTTATCAATTTGACAAACCTCGCTAAGGACATTTGATGATGTTTTTTAATCCTATGCCTGTCAGTCTGTCTTTTATTGTGTTTTCCCTTTTAGTTGTTGTTGTCAACTTGTGCCTCGCGGTGCATTCTTAGAGTAGTCAGGGCGCTAATGACCATTGAAGTTGTGCGCCCGAAAACCACAAAAAAAAAAAAAGTTCTAGCCCCATCAGTTCCGCCAAACCCAGTCAACTCTCAGAACCGTAAGACTACACCGGCCCCCTTGATGGTGGGGGGCACTTCCCTCCCTGTTGCTCCCGCAGCATCTACTTCGGTTGCAACACCCACCCAACCATCGGGGATATCAGTCCACACTTATGCGCCGGAGAAGCAGAAGTCTTCTTTGGATCCTCTTGCTGGGAAGGGGTCCCTTGGGTCACTCCCTTCCCAGCTTTCTGCTAGTGGGAAAGATGACACCTGCCAGTGGCTGAAGTACCCAAAAGCAGCTGGTCATAGGGCTTCACACTCGTCATCAGTCACGGATACTGAATCAGTGAAGTCCTCCCAGCCAGGGAAACCTAAGGAGCAGCAAGAGAGCTCCAAAAAGGTCCCCCAAGACCAAGGGAATTGCGGTGGCACCCACACCACCTCTACTTACAAGCTCTGCGTGTGCGGATGAGGTGGAGATTCTAGAGCCCACTGCGGACCCAGATCTCGCTGGACCCTCAGACACAAAGGATATAGACTCCTCAGGCAATAAGTCTGTGGCAGCAGGTGATACTGAAGCGTAAACTGCCTCATTGAATCTTCCATGCCTTCCCAGTCTCTCGATGACGTCATCCTCCAGTGGGATTGTGGCGGTATTTTCCACCAGCTGGCTGAGCTACGGCAACTGTTACACTTTACACATGCTTTCTGCATTGCCCTCCAGGAAACCTGGTTCCCGGCAATGCGGACCCCTGCACTCCGCGGCTATAAGGGATATTACAGGAACCATAGTGACTGTATTCAAGTGTCAGATGGAGTTTGCGTGTATGTCCTAAATTCAGTTTGTAGTAAAACTGTGCCCCTTCAAACCCCTTTTGAAGCTGTGGCTGTCAGAATAATGGCACAGGAAATAAGTGTCTGCAATGTTAATCTTCCTCCAGATGGTGCAGTACCGCTGAATGTATTAACTGCACTGATTGATCAACTCCCTAAAGCTTTCCTACTTCTGGGAGATTTTAACGCCCATAACCCGACCTCTGTGTGGTAGTGACCACTTCCCCATCTTCCTGTCTCTGCCTTGGTGTCAGGCACACGGATGCGTGCCCAGATGGGATTTAAACAAGGCGGACTGGGAAACTTTCACCTCTGCTGTCACCATAGAATCTCCCCCACATGGGCACCTGGATGTGATGGTTGAGCAGGTGACTACAGCAATCCATCGCTCTTTAGGGTGCCCCTGGTAAAAGACAGTGCCTTGGTGGTCTCAAGAAGTTGCTGAAGCAATTCAGGAGAGTAGGCGAGTTCTACAGCCACACCCTTCCCTGGAGCACCTCATAGACTTTAAATGTCTCTGTGTCTGCTTCGCCAACTTATCAAATGACGGATGTTGGGAGAGATATGTCTCAACCATTGGGTGCCATAAGTCAGCTTCCCAAGTCTGGGCAAGGATCAAATGTGTTTTCGGGTACCAGACCCCAACAGGTGTTCCTGGTGTTAACATCAATGGCGTGTTATCTACTGACGCGATTGCCGAGAACATTGCTGAACACTGTGCTCGAGCCTCTGTGTCGGTGAATTACCCCCCCCCCCCCCCCCAATGTTTCGCACTCTCAAATGACAGCTGGAAGGGAAAATCATCTCGTTAACTACATGCCATAGTGAATCCTATAACGCCCCATCTACAGAGTGGGAGCTCCACATGCCCCGACACTGCTCCTCCTGGGCCAGATCAGATCCACAGTCAGATGATTAAACATCTCTCATCTGACTGCAAGCGACATCTCCTCGTTATCTTCAACAGGATCTGGTGCAGTGGCATCTCCATCGCAATGGCGGGAGAGCACCATAATTCCGACACTTAAACCCAGTAAAAACCCACTTGATGTGCATAGCTATTGTCCCATCAGCCTCACCAATATTCTTCGTAAGCTGCTGGAACATATGGTTGTCGGCGATTGGGTTGGGTCCTGGAGTCACGTGGCCTGCTGGCTCCATGTCAGGGTGGCTTATGCCACGGTCCCTCTACCACTGATAATCTTGTGTCCCTTGAGTCTGCCATCCGAACAGCCTTTTCCTGGTGCCAACACCTGGTCTTTTTTTATTTACGAAAAGCGTATAAGACCACCTGGCGACATCATATCTTAAGAGTGTGGTATCTGGGGCCCGATCCCGATTTTGATCCAAAACTTCCTGTCACTCCGTACTTTCTGTGTCCAAGTTGGTGCCTCCCATAGTTACATCCATATTCAGGAGAATGGAGTCCCGCAGGGCTCTGTATTGAGTGTGTGTCTATTTTTAGTGGCCATTAACGGTCTAGCAGCAAGCCGTCTGGCCTTCCGAATCACCTTCTCTATATGCAGATGACTTCTGCGTTTCGTACTGCTCCACCAGTACTGGTGTTGCTGAGCATCGCCTACAGGGAGCTATCCACAGCCGGCCGGAGTGGCCGTGCGGTTCTAGGCGCTACAGTCTGGAACCGAGTGACCGCTACGGTCGCAGGTTCGAATCCTGCCTCGGGCATGGATGTGTGTGATGTCCTTAGGTTAGTTAGATTTAATTAGTTCTAAGTTCTAGGTGACTGATGACCTCAGAAGTTAAGTTGCATAGTGCTCAGAGCTATTTGAGCTATCCACAAGGTGCAGTCATGGGCTCTAGCCCACAGCCTCCAGTTTTCAGCCGCAAAGTCGTGTGTCATGCACTCCTGTTGGCGTCGTACCGTTCAATCGGACTTACAATTTTATCTTCATGACGATCCACTCACTGTAGTGGAGACATGTCTATTCTGTGGACTGGTTTTTGACACTCAATTGATTTTGTTTCCTCATCGTGGTCAGCAGAAGTGCTGGCAGTACCTCAATGCCCTCCATTGCCTGAACAACACCAATTGGGGTGCAGATCGGTCTACACTGCTGCGGCTCTACAGAGCCCTTGTCCAATCCCGAATTGACTATGGGAGTGTGACTTACGGTTTGGCAGCGCCCTCAGCGTTGCATTTACTTGAACCTGTGCACCACTGCGGGGTTGCACTAGCTATAGGAGCTTTTAGGAAGAGTCCGATGACAAGTGTACTGGTAGAGGCTGATGTCCCTCCATTACAGATCAGATATGCACAACTGTTCGCCAGTTACGCAGCACACATTCTTAGTTGTCCTGAGCATCCGAATTACCGTCTCCTTTTCCCACCCGTGGCAGTCCCATCTCCCACATCGGTGTCCCAGATCAGGGCTAATGATAGCGGTTCGCGTGTGGTCCTTTCTCTCCGAACTGGATTCCTTCACTTTACCAACTCTACTTGCGCTCCATTCACTTATGCTTCCATGGTGTACGCCTCGGCTGCCACATAGCCCTAAGGACTACGCTAACCGTGTGGCTCTCCGCTGTTACTTTCTCTCTATTCTTGACATGTCCCGGTGCTTTGAATTGGTTTACACCAACGGCTCGATGGTTGATGGTCGTGTAGGCTTTGCCTACGTTCACGGTGGCCCTATTGATTAACATTCCTTACCTGATGGCTGCAGTGTATTCACTGCAGAGCTGATGGCCATTTCTCGTGCACTTCAGTATCTCCGTTCATGCCCTGGGGAGTCTTTCCTTTTATGTACTGACTCCTTGAGCAGCATGAAAACTATTGACCAATGCTACCCTCATCACCCTTTGGTAGCATCCATCCAGGAGTCCATCTCTGTCATGGAACGGTCCAGTCGTTCAGTGGTGTTCGTCTGGACCCCTGGTCATGTTAGAATCCTTGGAAATTAACTTGGCTGACAGTGTGTCCAAGCAGGCTACACAGAAACCACTTCTGGAGATGGGCATCCCTGCAACTGACCTGCGTTTGTTATTACTCCGCAAGGTTTTTCAGCTTTGGGAGACGGAATGGCCAAATATTAGTATAATCAACAAACTAAGAGCAATTAAGGGGGCCACGAATGTGTGAAGTCCTTGATGAGGGCCGTGAAGACCCACCTGAGTGTCGGTGCGGCTCCCAGTTGACAGTGGCCCATATTCTTCCGCTCTGTCCTTCATTTGCTGCCCTGCGACTTCATCTTCGGTTGCCGGACTCATTATCATTGATTTTAGCAGACAATGCCTCATCGGCTGACTTGGTTTTACATTTCATCCATGAAGGTGGGTTTTATCATTTGATCTGAGTTTTAGAGCATGTCCTTTGTTTTTCTGTGTCCTCCACCGTAGTGCTTTTAGGGTGGAGGTTGTAATGTGTTGCAGGGTGGCTGGCTTTTCTTTTTTATGTTCATGGTTGGCCAGCCCCTGTAATCTGCTTCCTTGTTTTACTCTCGTCTTAAGTGTTTCTTGCATCTCTCTGTTGGTTTCTTGCCCTCTTTTGTTCCTTTTAGTGTTTGATACCTTTCCTTTCTTTCCGTTTTGTGTTACATGTCTTGTCTGTTTTATTCTCACACTTTGGCATTATTTTATTAGGAACAAGAGACTGATGACCTTGTAGTTTGGTCTCTTTCCCCATCTTTTAAACTAACCAACCTAGGCCAGAAGTTTTAATGTGTTGCAGAGTGGCTGGCTTTTCCTTTTGTTCTCGTAGTCAGTCTGCCACGGTCATCTGCTCTCTTGTTTTTTCCCTTCTACCTGTTTCTTGCTTCTCTGTGTGGTTTTCTTTTTCCTGTTTTGTCCATAGTAGTGTTGGTTGTCCTCCTGTCGTTCTTCTGTGGACTGGTTTTTGACACTCAATTGATTTTGTTTCCTCATCGTGGTCAGCAGAAGTGCTGGCAGTACCTCAATGCCCTCCATTGCCTGAACAACACCAATTGGGGTGCAGATCGGTCTACACTGCTGCGGCTCTACAGAGCCCTTGTCCAATCCCGAATTGACTATGGGAGTGTGACTTACGGTTTGGCAGCGCCCTCAGCGTTGCATTTACTTGAACCTGTGCACCACTGCGGGGTTGCACTAGCTATAGGAGCTTTTAGGAAGAGTCCGATGACAAGTGTACTGGTAGAGGCTGATGTCCCTCCATTACAGATCAGATATGCACAACTGTTCGCCAGTTACGCAGCACACATTCTTAGTTGTCCTGAGCATCCGAATTACCGTCTCCTTTTCCCACCCGTGGCAGTCCCATCTCCCACATCGGTGTCCCAGATCAGGGCTAATGATAGCGGTTCGCGTGTGGTCCTTTCTCTCCGAACTGGATTCCTTCACTTTACCAACTCTACTTGCGCTCCATTCACTTATGCTTCCATGGTGTACGCCTCGGCTGCCACATAGCCCTAAGGACTACGCTAACCGTGTGGCTCTCCGCTGTTACTTTCTCTCTATTCTTGACATGTCCCGGTGCTTTGAATTGGTTTACACCAACGGCTCGATGGTTGATGGTCGTGTAGGCTTTGCCTACGTTCACGGTGGCCCTATTGATTAACATTCCTTACCTGATGGCTGCAGTGTATTCACTGCAGAGCTGATGGCCATTTCTCGTGCACTTCAGTATCTCCGTTCATGCCCTGGGGAGTCTTTCCTTTTATGTACTGACTCCTTGAGCAGCATGAAAACTATTGACCAATGCTACCCTCATCACCCTTTGGTAGCATCCATCCAGGAGTCCATCTCTGTCATGGAACGGTCCAGTCGTTCAGTGGTGTTCGTCTGGACCCCTGGTCATGTTAGAATCCTTGGAAATTAACTTGGCTGACAGTGTGTCCAAGCAGGCTACACAGAAACCACTTCTGGAGATGGGCATCCCTGCAACTGACCTGCGTTTGTTATTACTCCGCAAGGTTTTTCAGCTTTGGGAGACGGAATGGCCAAATATTAGTATAATCAACAAACTAAGAGCAATTAAGGGGGCCACGAATGTGTGAAGTCCTTGATGAGGGCCGTGAAGACCCACCTGAGTGTCGGTGCGGCTCCCAGTTGACAGTGGCCCATATTCTTCCGCTCTGTCCTTCATTTGCTGCCCTGCGACTTCATCTTCGGTTGCCGGACTCATTATCATTGATTTTAGCAGACAATGCCTCATCGGCTGACTTGGTTTTACATTTCATCCATGAAGGTGGGTTTTATCATTTGATCTGAGTTTTAGAGCATGTCCTTTGTTTTTCTGTGTCCTCCACCGTAGTGCTTTTAGGGTGGAGGTTGTAATGTGTTGCAGGGTGGCTGGCTTTTCTTTTTTATGTTCATGGTTGGCCAGCCCCTGTAATCTGCTTCCTTGTTTTACTCTCGTCTTAAGTGTTTCTTGCATCTCTCTGTTGGTTTCTTGCCCTCTTTTGTTCCTTTTAGTGTTTGATACCTTTCCTTTCTTTCCGTTTTGTGTTACATGTCTTGTCTGTTTTATTCTCACACTTTGGCATTATTTTATTAGGAACAAGAGACTGATGACCTTGTAGTTTGGTCTCTTTCCCCATCTTTTAAACTAACCAACCTAGGCCAGAAGTTTTAATGTGTTGCAGAGTGGCTGGCTTTTCCTTTTGTTCTCGTAGTCAGTCTGCCACGGTCATCTGCTCTCTTGTTTTTTCCCTTCTACCTGTTTCTTGCTTCTCTGTGTGGTTTTCTTTTTCCTGTTTTGTCCATAGTAGTGTTGGTTGTCCTCCTGTCGTTCTTCTGGTTCTTCCATTCTCCTATTATTGTGCTGTACGTCTCTTTTCTTCTTTCCCTTGTGTAATTATTTTACCAGGATCTAGGGACCGATGACCTCGCAGTTTGGTCCTTTCCCCCCTCCCCCCTCCCCCCTCCCCCTCCTCTCCTCCTCTAAACCAACCAACCAGCCAATCAGTGTGTAATAAAATGGTGGAAAGGAAAGGGAAACTAGACTTTAAATCCTGAACTTTTTGGAGCCGCAGCTCGTGATGTCAGGCCACCAATACCTGGTACTGCCAATAGTTGTCACACAAAGCTAATCATTCGTTTCTAGGCGTGTGAAAATGACCGCAGTGTTGTTATTAGGATTAGGGTTTAACATAGAGTGGATGGAAGAGGAGTGGAAAGGGGTCTATAAATGTATGTGCCGGGATAGTTATTGCAGATTCCAGCAAGTAACATGTTGTCTTGAAGGATAGATTATCCAGACTGAAAGGTAAAAAAGGCTGTGAAGTTTAGTAAGACTTAAGCAGTAATTGATGTTAAGGGGGGAGAAGAGTGTAGACTTGGAGAATGAGCAGAAAATAGGGCATAAAGAAGAGACGTTGAATTTTTTTTAGTTCTGGGCCCAGGAGTATAATTGTCACAAAGGATGGGTTATGAACAAAAAATGATATCTAAGTAAACAAAAGTTTTCCTTATTGCTGTATTACCAAATATTTTGAAGATGTTATCTTTGTTTCCAGACCAGGAGGAGAATTAAACCCAGGTGAAGATGAAGTAGAAGGTCTGAAGAGGCTTCTAACAGAGGTAACATTCCAGTAAATATAGCATACTGTTACATTTCATGCCAAACCTGAAAGGGATACTATGTTGTTTAAATGATTTTCTTGTTAATTTCAGATGTTGATGTGTTTTCTGTGTGCAAGATATTTATCAAAGTTCTTTTTTTTATTTTGAAACAGCATTTCCCCATCGTGGACAAAGTACTTCTGTACTGAAGCCAGTAAAGTCGCCATTGTAGTGGAGGTGCATAAATTAATCATTTGCAGAAAATGTTGTATACTTTTGGTTGGAGAACGCAAAACGATTCGTATATCAAAAATAGCATGACATTTTGAAAAAGAAATATGTATTGATTAAATTGTACATTTAATTCACAGCTGGTACTTAATGAAAAGTAATTTTTCTGAGGAAAGCATGATAAAAGGTGAATGCATTGTCAAGGGCTTAATGAGATTGTCCACCAGTTAGTATTTTTCGTTAATTCCACCACTGCACCAAGGATGCCACTTCTCATTGCCGTGAAATTGAGGGACCTAATTTTCTTTATTAGTCATGTATTTACTTCAATTCTGAAGGTATATTGGTATTCTTATGCTCTTATAACGCCATTTTATGACAGCATCTGATAGAGAAAGCATGACTTTACTAGTCACGTTATAAATATTTGTTTAGGTCTGTTATTATTCCTGACCTGTGAAAATTATAACATTGTCCTGGTTGCATGAAAAACCACTGTTGTGCTTGGTCCATAAGTTGTCATGGATTCTATCATCCAGCAGTCATCAGTTTAAACTTGATAGTGCTTTACTACACTTGTCCCTGTTTGCGTGGCTACATCCTTGTTATCCTGATTTCTTATCTGAGAATTGAATTAAATAGCTGCATAGGGTCAATTGCAGAATATGTGGTAAACTCTACCAAACATAATTTTTTTATTTAATTTTTTTTATTTTAGAAAGCCCCGTAGTCACAATCGATAACATGTTATGCCATTGACACTCTTGCAAAATTTGTGATAGTAGTGTTCTTCAGGAAGCATAGGATATTACATCATTTTGGGTATCCATGTTTCGAATTACAAAAGTAATGTCAAAACCATTTTTCTAAACTCAGACTTAAAGAAGAATATAATAATTGCAATTCCAAAGAAAGCAGGTGCTGACAGGTGTGAAAATTACCAAACTATCAGTTCAGTAAGTTATGGTTGCAAAATACTAACATGAATTTTTTACAGAAGAATGGAAAAAATTGGTAGAAGCCGACCTCGGGGAAGATCAGTTTTCAGTACTGTAAAAATGTAGGAAGATGCAAGGCAGTCTGACCCTACGACTTGTCTTGAAAGATAGGTTAAGGAAAGGCAAACCTGTGTTTAGAGCATTTGTAGACTTATAGAAAGCTTTTGACAATGTTGACTTGAATACTCTTTGATGAAATTCTGAAGTTAGCAGACGTAAAATACAGGGAGTGAAAGGCTATTTACGATTTGTACAGAAACCAGAAGGTGGTAAGAAGAGTCAAGGGGCACAAAAGGGAAGCAGTGGTTGAGAAGGGAGAAAGACAGGGTGTAGCCTATCCCCAATGTTACTCAATTTGTGTATTGACCAAGCTGTAAAGGAAACAACAGAAAAATTTGGAGTAGAAATTAAAGTCCAGGGATAAGAAATAAAGATTTTGAAGTTTGTTGATCACTTTGTAATTCTTTCAGACACAGCAGAGACTCTGAAGAGCCATTGAACAGAATGGACAATGTCTTGAAAGGAGGATATAAGGTGAACATCAACAAAAGCAAAACAAGGGTAATGGAATGTTGTTGTTGTTTTCAGAGATTAGTTTGATGCAACTCGCCATGCTACTGTATTCTGTGCAGGCTTCATCATCTCCTAGTAACTGCTGCAACCTACATCCTTCTGACTCAGCTTAGTGTATGCATCTCTTACTCTCCCTCTACAAAGTCCTCTCGTTCACTACACGCTGCAGTGAACCCTATAACGCCCCATTTACAGAGTGGGAGCTTCTCAGTGCCCTTGCACATTGCCCTGACACAGCTCCTGGGCCCGATCGGATCCACAGTCAGATGATTAAAAATCTCTCGTCTGACTACAAGCGACATATTCTCGTGATCTTCAACTGGATCTGGTGCGATGGCGTCTTTCCATCTCACTGGCTGGAGAGCACCATCATACCAGTGCTCACACCTGACAAAAACCCTTGATGTGCATAGCTATTGGCCCATCAGCCTCACCAACGCTCTTTCCAAGCTGCTGGAACATATGGTGTGTCGACAGTTGGGTTGGGTCCTGGAGTCACATGGCCAATTCGCTCCATGCCAGGGTGGCTTCTGCCTGGGTCTATCTGCCACTGATAATCTTGTGTCCCTAGAGTCTGCCATCCGAACAGCCTTTTCCAGACGCCAACGCCTTGTTGCCGTCTTTTTTGATTTACGAAAACATATGACACCACATGGCGACATCAATTCTTGGCACATTATACAAGTGGGGTGAAATTTCCTGTCGCTTTGTACTTTCCATGTCCAAGTTGGTGCCTCTCGTAGTTCACCCCGTATCCAGGACAATGGGGTCCTGCAGGGCTCTGTATTGAGTATATCTCTATTTTTAGTGGCCATTAACGGTATAGCAGCAGCTGTAGGACTGTCCATCTCACTTTTTCTGTATGCAGATGCCTTCTGCATTTCGTACTGCTCCACCAGTACTGGTGTTACTGAGGGGCACCTACAGGGAGCCATTCATAAAGTGCAGTCATGGGCTCTAGCCCACAGCTTCCAGTTTTCGGCTGCAAAGTTGTGTGCTATGCACTTCTGTTGGCATCGTACCATTCATCTGGAACCAGAACTTTACCTTAAAGATGATATACTCACTGTAGTAGAGACATATCGATTCTTAGGACTGGTTTTTGACACCTGATTGACTTGGCTTCCTCACCTTCATCAGCCTAAGCAGAAGTGCTGGGAGCACCTCAATGCCCTCCACTGCCTGAGCAACACCAAATGGGATGCAGATCGCTCTAAGCTGCTGCAGCTCTACAGAGCCCTTGTTCAATCACACCTTGACTATTGGAGTGTAGTTGATGGTTCGGCGGCACCCTCAGCGTTGCGTTTACTCGGCCCAGTGCACAACTGTGGCATTCAACAGGAGCTAGTCCGGTGACCAGCATCCTTGCGGAGTCTGGAGTCCCTCCATTGCAGGTCAGGTGTGCACAACTGCTCACCAATTACGTTGCACACATTCGTAGTTATCCTGTGCATCCGAATTACCATCTCCTTTTCCCACCCACGGTGGTTCATCTCCTGCATCTGCGGGCCAGGTCAGGGCTTCCAGTTTGCAGTTTGTGTCTTGGCTCTTTCTTTCCAAACTGGAGTCCTTGCCTTTACCACCTATTCTTGAGGTCCGTTCACATACGCCTCCATGGTGTATACCTAGGCCGCGGCTTTGCCTGGACCTTTCACATGGCCCTAAGGACTCAGATAAGGCCGCAGCTCTCTGCTGCCACTTCCTCTCCATTCTTGACACGTACCAAGCCCACGAAGTGGTTTACACCGATGGCTGATGATCACACTGGCTTTGCATATGTCCATGGAGGACATATTGATTAGCATTCCTTGCCCAATGGCTGCAGTGTTTTCACTGCTGAGCCGGTGGCTATATCTCTTGCTCTTGAACACATTCATTCATGCCCTGGGGAGTCAGTTTCTTCTGTGTACTGACTCCTTGAGCAGCCTACAAGCAATTGACCAGTGCTATTGTTGTCATCCTTTGGTAGCAACCATCCAGGAGTCCATCTATACCCCTGGAACGGTCAAGTCGTTCAGTGGTTTTTGTCTGGATGCCATGTCATGTCAGAATCCCAGGCAACGAACTTGCCGACAGGCTACACAGAAACCACATATGGAGATCGGAATTTCAATAACTGGTCTGTGTTCGTTTTTACATTGCCAGGTTTTTCAGCTTTGGGAGACGGAATGGCATAGTCTCAACACGCACAATAAACTGCGTGCCATTAAGGAGACTATGAATATGTGGCAGTCCTCCATGCAGGCCTCTGACAGGGACTCTGCTTCTCTGCCGGCTCCGCTTTGCCACACTTGGGTGACCCACGGCAACTTTCTGCGCCATGAAGACCCATCTCATTGTCAATGCGGTGCCCAGTTGACAGTGGCCCATGTTCTGGCGCACTGTCCCACTTTGACAGCCCTGCGACGGAATTTTTGGTTACCGAACTCGTTGCTGCTAATTTTATCTGACAACACCTCATCAGCTAATTTAATTTTACGTTTTATACGTAACGGTGGGTTTTATTTGATCTAAATTTTAGCACATGTCCTTTGTCCCTCTGTTTCCTCCACCCTAGTGCTTTTAGGTTGGAGGTTTTAATATGTTGCAGAGTGACTGGCTTCTCCTCTTTATTCTCACGGTCAGCCAGCCATGGTAATCTGTTTTGTCATTTTAATTTCTTCTACGTGTTTCTGTCTTATCCCCTTTTTTCCATTTAAGTGTTTGTTGCCCTTCCATCGTTCTTGTGGTTTTTTCTTTCTGACTGTTTGGTGTTGTCAGTCTTGCTTGTTTTTTTTCTCACCCTTGTGGCATTGTTTTATTCGTAACAAGGGACCGATGACCTAGCAGTTTGGTCCCTTACCCCCTCATTTAAATCAACCAACCAATCTCCCTCTACGATTTTTACCCTCCACATTTCCCTTCAGTATGAAGTTGATGATCCCTTGATGCCTCAGAATGTATACTACCAACTGATCCCTTCTTCTAGTCAAGTTGTGCCACAAATACCTCTTCTCCCCAGTTCTGTTTAGCACCTCCTAGTTAGTTATGTGATCTACCCATGCAATCTTCAGCATTCTTATGTAGCACCACATTTCAAAAGCTTTTGTTCTCTTCTTGTCTAAACTGTTTATTGTCCACGTTTCACTTCCATACATGGCTACACTCCGTATGAATACTTCCAGAAGAGTCTTCCTGACACTAAATCTGTACTCGATATTAACAAATTTCTCTTCAGAAATGTGTTTCTTGCCATTGCCAGTCCACTTTTTATGTCCCCACTACTTTGACCATCATCAGTTATTCTGCTGCCCAAATAGCAAAACATCTACTTTAAGTGTTTCATTTCCTAATCTAATTCCATCAGCATCATCTGATCTAGTTTTACTACATTCCAAAACTACAAAACTCTACCATCTGGTGAGAAAAATGTATGAGACTGGCGAAATACCTTCAGACTTAAAGAATAATATAGTAATTCCAATCATAAAGAACGCAAGTGTCGACGGGTGGGAAAGTTACTGAACTATCAGTTTAACCAGTCACGGCTGCAAAATACTAACACAAATTCTTTACAGATGAATGAAAAAAATTGATAGAAGCCAACCTCAGGGAAAATGTTGGAACACGCGATGCTATACTGACCCTACGACTTATCTTAGAAGATAAGGTAGGACACATTCTGAGGCAAGGGATCGCAAGTTTAGAATTAGAGAGAAGAGGGAGGGTAAAAATTGTAGACGGTGACAGAGAGATGAATGCAATAAGCAGGTACAGAACAATGTAGGTTGCAGTACTTGCTGAGATGAAGCAGCTTGCGCAGTATAGAGTAGCATGGAGAATAGCATTAGACAAGTATTTTAACAACACGCATCAATGAAACAATCAGAGGAAAACGAAATCTTAAGACAGTCACTAGAACAAGCACAAATAGAACACGAAGTGACACACATGTTAGATATAGAAGAAAAATTTCAGCTGACATATATAGAATACAAAGACACAAATACAGACATTAGACCATTCTTGCATAGACCGCCAAATAACCCACAAGTCGAAACAACAATAAAAACTATCAACACAATCATACACAACAAAATAAATGAAAACACAACTATGGAAGAGTTACAACTACTGGTTTATATAGGAGCACTCACTACACTAAATATACACACTAGGCAGAGATCAGAACCAACCAACACACAGAAGAAACCCACAAAACCAGCATGGCAACACAGGCTACAGATCAGAATAGAAAAACTGAGAAAAGACATTGGACAGCTAACACAATTTAAACGAAAAAGGTTAAGTAAAATCTCACAACAAGAAGCAATAGAGCAATTAGACGAAAAGAAGCAGAAATTACAAGCATTGGCCAAACGACTTAGAAGATACAAAAAAAGTGAAAATAGAAGGAAACAAAACCAAACATTCAACACAAACCAAAAGAAATTTTACCGGGCAATAGATAACACACACATTAAAATAGACAATCCACCAAACAAAACAGACATCGGACACTTCTGGAGCAACATATGGTCAAACCCGGTACAACATAACAGGCATGCACAGTGGATACAAGCAGAAACAGACACATACAAGATGATACCACAAATGCCTGAAGTGATAATTTTGCAACATGAAGTCACCCAAGCAATTAATTCTACTCACAATTGGAAAGCCCCTGGAAAAGATAAAATAGCAAATTTCTGACTAAAGAAGTTCACCTCAACACATTCACATCTAACTAAATTATTTAACAAATTAATGATATGAATATAATAGAGGGAAACATTCCACGTGGGAAAAATATATCTAAAACACAGATGATGTGACTTACCGAACAAAAGTGCTGGCAGGTCGATAGACACACAAACATACACACGAAATTCAAGCTTTTGCAACAAACTGTTGCCTCATCAGGAAAGAGGAAGGAGTTATCTATTGTATGGTAAAATTTCTTTTGGTTTGTGTTGAATGTTTGGTTTTCTTTCCTTCTATTTTCAGTTTTTTTGTATCTTCTAAGTCGTTTGGCCAATGCTTGTAATTTCTGCTTCTTTTCATCTTTGCCCTTACAAATGTCTGCTTGTGTCTGTGTATGTGCGGATGGATATGTGTGTGTGTGTGTGTGTGTGTGTGTGTGTGTGTGTGTGTGTATACCTGTCCTTTTTTCCCCCCTAAGGTAAGTCTTTCCGCTCCCGGGATTGGAATATTGGAATGACTCCTTACCCTCTCCCTTAAAACCCACATCCTTTCGTCTTTCCCTCTCCTTTCCTCTTTCCTGATGAGGCAACAGTTTGTTGCGAAAGCTTGAATTTCGTGTGTATGTTTGTGTTTGTTTGTGTCTATCGACCTGCCAGCACTTTGATTCAGATATAAATTATTTAACAGTTACATTGCAGACCCATACACATTCCCTGATACACTTACACAAGGAATAACTTACCTGAAACCTAAAGATCAAGCAGACACAGCAAACCCAGCTAAATATTGCCCCATAACATGCCTACCAACAATATACAAAATATTAACTTCAGTCATTACACAGAAATTAATGACACATACAACACAGAACAAAATTATAAATGAAGAACAAAAAGGCTGTTGCAAAGGAGCACGAGGATGTAAAGAGCTACTGATAATAGATGCAGAGGTAAAATATCAAGCTAAAACTAAACAAAGGTCGCTACACTACGCATACATTGATTACCAAAAAGCTTTTGATAGTGTACCCCACTCATGGTTACTACAAATATTGGAAATATACAAAGTAGATCCTAAATTGATACAGTTCCTAAACATAGTAATGAAAAATTGGAAAACCACACTTAATACCCAAACAAATTCAAATAATATCACATCACAGCCAATACAGATTAAGCGTGGAATATACCAAGGAGACTCATTAAGTCCTTTCTGGTTCTGCCTTGCTCTGAACCCACTATCCAACATGCTAAATAATACAAATTATGGATACAATATTACTGGAACATACCCACACAAAATCACACATTTGCTATACATGGATGATCTAAAACTACTGGCAGCAACAAATCAACAACTCAACCAATTAGTAAAGATAACAGAAGTATTCAGCAATGATATAAATATGGCTTTTGGAACAGACAAATGTAAGAAAAATAGCATAGTCAAGGGAAAACACACTAAACAAGAAGATTACATATTGGATAACCACAGCGACTGCATAGAAGCGATGGAAAAAACAGATGCCTATAAATATCTAGGATACAGACAAAAAATAGGAATAGATAATACAAATATTAAAGAAGAACTAAAAGAAAAATATAGACAAAGACTAAGAAAAATACTGAAAACAGAATTGACAGCAAGAAACAATACAAAAGCTATAAATACTTATGCTATACCAATATTGACCTACTCATTTGGGGTAGTGAAATGGAGTAACACAGACCTAGAAGCACACAATACACTTACACGATCACAATGCCACAAATATAGAATACATCACATACATTCAGCAACAGAAAGATTCACATTAAGCAGAAAGGAAGGAGGAAGGGGATTTATCGATATAAAAAACCTACATTATGGACAGGTAGACAATTTAAGAAAATTCTTTCTAGAACGAGCAGAAACTAGCAAAATACACAAAGCAATCACTCATATAAATACATCGGCTACACCACTGCAATTTCATAACCACTTCTACAACCCTTTAGATCACATAACATCAACAGATACGAAGAAAGTAAATTGGAAAAAGGAAACACTACATGGCAAGCACCCGTATCATCTAACACAGCCACACATCGATGAAGACGCATCCAACACATGGCTAAGAAAAGGCAATATATACAGTGAGACGGAAGGATTCATGATTGCAATACAGGATCAAACTATAAACACCAGATATTACAGCAAGCATATTATTAAAGATCCCAATACCACAACAGATAAATGCAGACTTTGCAAACAACAAATAGAAACAATAGATCACATAACAAGCCGATGTACAATACTAGCAAATACAGAATACCCCAGAAGACATGACAACGTAGCAAAAATAATACATCAACAGCTTGCCTTACAACATAAACTTATAAAACAACATGTTCCCACATACAAGTATGCACCACAAAATGTACTGGAGAATGATGAATACAAGTTATACTGGAACACAACCATTATAACAGATAAAACAACACCACATAACAAACCTGACATCATACTCACCAATAAAAAGAAGAAATTAACACAACTAATCGAAATATCCATACCCAATATAACAAATATACAAAAGAAAACAGGAGAAAAAATTGAAAAATACATCCAACTGGCTGAGGAAGTCGAGGACATGTGGCATCAGGATAAAGTTGACATTATACCAATTATACTATCAACTACAGGAGTCATACCCCACAATATCCACCAGTACATCAATGCAATACAGCTACATCCAAACTTATATATACAACTACAGAAATCTGTAATTATTGATACATGTTCAATTACCCGAAAGTTCCTAAATGCAATATAACATATACCGTACAGTTAAAAGGAAGTAACGCTTGATCAAGGTCCGCGTCACTTTCCATTTTTGACCAGACACAACGTCTGAGAAAAGAAAGAAATAATAATAATTATTCCCCTCATTTTTGCTTGCCACCTGTGACTGAAGTTTTAAGTAGTTGTGGAAATTGCATGAGCTCTGAAATTGGGGACAATTTATTTTGTATAGTTAAATATCCTAAATTATATGGTGCAGTGATATTGATTCTTCCAATTCCTTGTGTTTTTTGGTCTGTTGTTAATCAGTTGAGCAAAATTATAAGTTGAACAAACAGTTTCATTTACAAATAGTTTATTCACAGGATATGAACTATTCAGTAACAAAACATGTTTCAAAGGGGTTTTATAATATTCAGAGGTATTTCAAAAATGTAATGGAGTAAGTTCACACTGAACCCGTAATGCATTGAGGAGTGATTAGCTATGGTTTCGATCAACTGTGTGAAACTTTGGTTTTTTCACAGTTTTTCTGAATTTTGTGGCAGCCTGTCAACCTGACTTTCCTTGGTATATCTTTTTTGGTATTTCTGTATCATTCATCTGTACCACATGTCCAGCTCATATCAGCCTAGATGATTTCACATGTCTTCTAACCGGCTGGTCTTTGCAGATTTTGTACAACTCATGGTTGTATCTCCTCCTCCATCTTTCCCTTTCGCAAATTGGGCTGATTATTCTCCTTGGTATCCTTCTCTCGAATGCATCCAGCGATTCAATGTCGTTTGCTGTTAGAGCCCTGGTCTCAGAGGCATATGTAAGCACTGGTCTGATCAATGTTTTATACGTGGTTAGTTTTGTGGTCTTATCCAGGAGGCTTGAAGGTAGAAGCTTTGTTAAGGCAAAATAAGTTTTATTGGCTGCAATTGGTCTCCTTCAAGCTGGTTATAATTGAATCCAGGACTTGAAATGATAGACTTTGTCAAAGGTATAACTACCCATCATTACTTCGGTTGGCATGTTCTCCCCGTGCGCATTCCCAGCAGCTAAGTATTTTGTTTCCTGCTCAATATTTCTGCCGACTGTTTAAAGTGCGGTGAATGTATCTTCCATTGCTGTCAGAGTTCTTGCTACTATGTCTATTTTGTCCGCATAATCCAATATCTGCACAAATTTATGAAATATCGTTCTCCTATTAAAGATATTTGCTTCTCTCATCACCTTCCCCAAGGTGGCGTTGAATAGGAGGCATGCCAGTGCATCACCTTGCTGTACTCAATGTTTAATTTGCAAACTATTGGACAACATTCCTCCAGTTTTTATGCAATTTTGTGTTTCATTTTGGTTCTTACTACCCTCATCAGTGGTGTGTGTGTGTGTGTGTGTGTGTGTGTGTGTGTGTGTGTGATACCCCATTTACCTAGAGCTTGACACAGTTGCTCTCTATCCATATCGCCATAGGCTGCTTTAAAATTCTCTCTCTTCCCCCCTCCAGAATTTGTCTTAGGGCAAATATCTGGTTAATATATGTGACTGTAGGCTTTCCCGCCGTAAACTGTTGATGAAGGTTTCTCGGGTCTCCAGCCGGGTGGTAGCATTGATGTCTCGTGACGTTTTGGAAAGTGTCATACTACCCATCTTCTGGCGAAGTGTCGAGATTCACGGAGAGCGGGCTATTTATGTGCACGGTCACCCCCTCCACTAGACCTCGAGAGGCTACGGTGGACCGGTGGTGTGCACACGGTGGTGGGGATAGCGGTTGTCCACGGCGGCCTCGCTGAGTTCTCGGTGTAAGCATTCTGTCTGCGTCCGCGGCGGAGGACATTGACGGGCGCGCTCCTGACAGATTGCCGCCATCGCAGGGTTCCATGCTGTGCTGAGTTGGTATCCCTCATCTCTGTTGACCAAATTGTTGTGAATCCTTAGTTCTGTGGATTCTCTGATAATGATTTCCCAGAAGCCAGACGCTTGGCACAGTACCTTCGTGTTCTCGAAGTTGAAGGTGTGTTCTTCATTTATGCTGTGTTCTGCTATGGCTGATATAAGGATTCAACAGAGATGAGGGATACCAACTCAGCGCAGCATGGAACCCTGCAATAGCGGCAATCCGTTGGGAGCGCACCCGTCAATGTCCTCCGCCACGGATGCAGACAGAATGCTTACACCGAGAACTGAACGCGCACATAAATAGCCCGCTCTCTGCGAATCTTGACACTTCACCAGAAGATGGGTAGTATGACACTTCCCGAAACATTGCGAGATATCAACACTACCACACGGCTGGCGACCCGAGAAACCTACAACAACATCATCTGGTTGATAGTTGGCTTACAAGGGATAAATCCACATTGGTACAGCCCTGTTTCCCTCACTATTATTGGAAGGAGTCAGTCATACAGAATGTTAGAGAGGTTTTTATATCCTAGATTAAGCAGTGTGATCCCTCTATAGTTACTACATTCCATCTGGTATTCTTTCTTATATATGGGGCATATAACCCCCTCTTCCATGTTTGAGGCATTTTCGCTTCTTCCCCTATTAGTTTAACCATTTTCAGGATGTTCATTTCCAGTTCAGAGCCTCCTTGCTTGAAAAGTTCTGCTGGAATGCTGTCTGTTCCTGCTGCCTTTCTCTTTGCATTTCTCACCTCTTCTCAGTTAGGTGGGTCCACACTATTATCCAAGTCCTCTTCCTCCTGTATTTCTGTTGGATTCCTTGGTACAACTGACATCTTTTCTTCCCACTTTCCCACGTCTTACCTTTTTTCGTTCTGCGGAAACCTTATATTTCTTCTGAGACCTTTTGGACAATTCTTCAATTGGAATAAATTTAGGAAATTATCATGCGCTAAGTCTGTTTATGAGTGAATTTCAGTAGGTGATTCAACAAGGCCTCCTTCATCCACCAGTTCCTCTGCCAGTTCAGTAATGAATTCTACCAGATATTTGCTAGTAGGCATCTGCTTTTATATAAAACAAGAATTTAAAATTGGCATCGTAAAAAGTTAGCACTAGCATTGACATTGGATGCTGTCATTTTGTGTTTTGTTGTCAGAGGAAGTACATTCCTGGTGTCTTTTCATTTCAAAAACATTAAATGGTCTAGCCTGTGAAACAAAAGTTTCATTTTTTTCGGCTTTTGGGAAATTAGATCTTTACCTAGCCCATTTCGAATTTTCTGTGATGCTGTCTTGAAAATAAATACAAAATGTGTACTGTACAACAATTGAGACACTTTCCACAGTGTGTAACTTTGAGGCACAGCATATGGCAACCGCGGAAATGCAAACTTCCCAGAACAAGTAACACACAATGTTGTCTGTATTCCTTTCCTATCTAAATGATTAACAATTGCTGCCATTTGTTTTTCTGTGGTAGCAAAAGCATCATATAGTACCTTTATACAGATGACAAACATTAAAGACAAATGTTGTAATACATTTATAAAGCTGAGAAATGACCGACGTAGGTCCAACATTGCTTGTCGTTTTGAGTATAATCCATGTGAAATAATAGCTATGTCACTCATCTCAAGTGGCTTTGTAGATCAGCCGACTGGTTCCTTCCATCAATAGTACTTCGCCACAAGTCCAGTTGTTGAACACCCCGTCTTCTCTATCATAATTGGTCCATCTTCATTTTGCTTTATTTTTATGCCATAGGTAGCCATGTTCTTACAGAAGATTCCTGTTACTGTAAGAATTTCCGACAAAAAAAGGCATATTCTAGCACACACAGGATTGAGTCAGTCTTCTTCTAAAACTGTGTTTTGTTCATTTTGGCGTTGCATGGACCCATAACTTATTGTGAAACTATGAAATTCTACCAAAGCAGTCTCATTTACCAATGGTTTATTCACAGGATGTGAACTACACAGTAACAAAACCTGTTGCAAAGAGTATGTTTAAAAAATTTCAAAAATACCATGAAATAAGTTTACATTGAACCCTTAACATTTTTTCTTTTATTACAGCAATAATTCTGCCACATGTGACATATGAAAGGAAGATGTTGAGGTCCTATGTTTCTCAATGAATGTCTCCTACAGTGGCAGGACTTCTTTGATCCTGGCTATATTATAGATTCTATGGAATCTGAAGTAGCTAGTCATAAATTGGTGACTGTTAAATTACCAGAAGCTAGTTGTGAAAAAATAGTTTCAAAATGGTGAGGCTGATTCTAGTTTACTTCCTCATGAATATTTAAAAAATGTGGCATAGTGTTCTGAAACAACCCTAAGTCAAAGTTCATTTATCTTTGGGTGCCCCCCCCCCCCCCGCCCCCCCCCCCCCCAGTAATATATTTCATTTAATGTGCCTGTCTCCTTAGAAATGGACAATATTCATATCCTGACTCTAGTATTTATTGACATCTGTCTTTACATGGTGCTACTCTCTCTTTCTCAACTTTCTTCTTCACTACACTTGCTGCATATGGTTAACTTTACTCGAATGCTGCTGATCAGCTGTTTGTCAGGAATAGTGCACCCCCTATTGTAAAGTACTGTTAACAGCAATTGTCTTAACCTAAAATAATTTCTTCTGTTTTGTGTTACGTTTGTCGCTGACTTTAATGCAGTGAGACGGTCATAAATACAAATTTTGGTTTATTCTCTTATTCTAGCTGAATTGTCTTATTGCTGTACATCAGGCAGTAGTGAATGTCCAATATGTTCTGCAGCATTGTTTTTAAATTTACATTTGATCTGCACAACTTCTGCTAATCACTTTTATTGTACAAACAACATTGAATTATACACCCCTCAAGTAATCATTTCCCCTGAATCAGGCTGCGCTATTCAAGTTTTGTAGTTTTGTCAAGTTCTACCTTTATTGTTGGATTCATCAAAATTCCAAATTTCTCATTGAGCTGTACAATCAATCTCAGTGATCATTGATAGTTGTTACAAGATTGTCACCATCATTGTAGGACAATATTGCAAGGTAATAAAACTATGAACAAATTATATTTTTGTATCACTACCGCAGCTGACAAAATTGTTAGGAGGTATTGCATCATATGTCTTTAGAGATAAGTGTCATTGTTTAATCTCTCTCTCTCTCTCTCTCTCTCTCTCTCTCTCTCTCTCTCTCTAAGTATTTCATGCTTAAACTCCATGCTATCTGTGTTGAAGTAACTTGCTGTTAATATCAGAGATTTATTTTCTGCTGTTAATATCCCAGATCTATTTTATGTGCTTGTAAATGACAAATCGCACCATGAGATGGCAGTATACCACAGTTGGCAAGTTATTTCCCTCTGGATTAGTTGCTGTCTTTATGGTTAACACATCAAGTCCACAGTAAATGTATTTTATTCATATGAGTACATCAGTTCGTGTAATGTCATTCATTGTAATGCTGTGGAGTAGAAACCTGGAAAGGACACTAATAAACTTAAATTGAATTTTTGACGGATTTAGAAGTTGTATGAGATGGTGTGTACTCACCTTCTTGAAACCATGTGTGATGAATCTGAAGAATAAGTGTGGTTAAAATATTGTTACTTGTGATGGCTGTCTGCATATAAGGTTTAATAAGTATTGTTAGTGTGTTGGTCTGTAAAGTAAAAACTGAGGTGCTGCACAGTATAATTAGCCCTTCATTAGACAATTTATTCACTGATATTCACTTCACCATAGTTACTACTAACACTTGTTTGAAACAAAATCTTAAAAGGATGAAATTTTAGAAACTTGTTCAAAATTGACCAAATGTTGGAACAATAAATTTCTTTTGCGGGTCTGCCCACAATTGTAATATATTTACATTGAATGTTTCATTCAGTCTGAGACATTTCAGGACATAATGAAGAAACTGTTTCCCTCAGCATTTTCCAGCCTGTGATATCACCTTGCTATGTGGCACCTCAAGTGACTAACAACTGTTAAAACTGCCTTCTAATGTGATAGATGGCACAGTTATTTTTGAAGTACACTTCAGCAAAATCTAAAAGTCTGTCTGGTAACCATGTAAATTTACTAGTATCCAACTGAATGTTTCTCTTATTTGTGCGTCACTCTGTTTTTTGCTATTTTAATTATGGTTTACATTTGAATGCATTTATGTATTCCATAGTCAGCCTCAGCGCATGTGAAAACATGGTTTTACTGTGCATATAAATTGTGTTGTCCATTATTCCACTGTCTGCCAAAGGCAAATCTTCTGACTGTGAAAGCCATTCCTTGAGTTTGATCTTACTTGCATCCTTCAGTTTGACCAATTGTCACACTCTGTCAGTGGGAGATAGTTTCACTGTAAATATACGCTTAATGGAATAGTGAAGTCTTACAAATTAGTGCAAAAAATTCACTTTAAAGAGCTGTATACAATGCGGAGGCTTCTAAAAGTGTCCATTCTTTGTACTGGACAAGGGCAGATTGTTACAGGTTTTAAGATTCCAGAATGTCTGGTGAATTTTGTTTCCAGAGAGTTGGTTTTGGCTAGTATAAATAAAGTTTGTAATTCATCATAAAGTGTATTTAATAATTAGCAAAGGACATAACAGTGTAGCAGCAGCATTAAAAAGATTTGTCCCATAGCGTGTGAGTTGGCTGAAGTATTTTAATGCCTGTTGAAGACTGTATTACTCATATGTTATCACTAGATTAGTCAGAACCATGTAAAGATATTGCATTTACATGTCGTAATATTGAGTTATTTGTAGGGTAAAGTCCAGTAACAGCAGTGATGGTATTAAATATTTCTGTTATGTTTGTTGCTATTTCGTATTTTGTTACTCAAGCCATACATGCCAAAGTAAACTGTTGTTGGACATGTATATGGATACAGAACTTGTGTATAATTCTAACTTCATCAGGCAGAATTTTCTGGCTGAAGTACAGCTGTTTTGTAGAAATGGATGTAACATGCGTTGTTGTACTTGCACATGTTATATGTAATAGAAATGTGAAAAGATACTATTAAACATGTCTGCTGTTCCAGTTTGTTTGCATTATTCGTGTGTAATATACTTAAATGTATTTGTGGAACTTACTTGTCTTCCTCTGATGATTTAGCTCTCTCTTTAGTAATTTGAGATATAGTTCATTTAATTGCTGTGGATTTATGTTTCCTGTTTATACATACTTAATAAGAAAAATAGGACCATCAGACCTTCGTGCATACTAAGATGCTGCTACAATGGATTACACTTTTACTGAAGTGTAAAATTATGTTCATTGCTTTGGAAATGGTAATTGGAGTGTTAATAGAAGTGTTGCTGTAATTTCTCTCTCTCTCTCTCTCTCTCTCTCTCTCTCTCTCTGTCACTTACACACACACACACACACACACACACACACACACACACAATATTGGGATAGGAGATATATGGCAGATCATTCCGTCCATAAACTACTAACACCCCTCTCACACACACACACACACACACACACACACACACAATATTACTGTATCGACATGAGTCAGATGTTGTCGACATGAGTCAGATGTTGTGGGTTGATCATCTGTAAGAACTTACTTGATTGCAAATGCATATTGCAGCATGTGAAAGTAGCACCTCATGCCGCCCCCCGCCCCCCCAAAAAAAAAAAAAAAAAAAGGGTCCCCATAAACAGGGTATGGAGCAACTTCAACATCTTTCGAAGTGGGCACTACTACTATAAAATATGTACCCCCTTTTTATTATACTTTACTTTTACGAAACACCTAAGAGTTCTCGATGTGTTAAATTTTCTCAAAGAATAGGAAGAAACAGGTATGTATTAGAGCTGTTACTTCAGTAAGTTTGTCTGTAGCTGTAATCTGTGTAAGATAATTTGCAGCATTATTGATAAGCCAGTTCTATATACTGTAGAATAGATGACGGTGCATGTAGTGCTATTGTAACCATAATATGAATTTTGTTTTACTAATGATTGTAATCTATTAAGTGTATGCAGGTTGGTTCGTGTGGAAGTGGAAAACTTTGTAACAAGGTGATAGTGTGCTAAAATAATTTGAAAAAATTGAAACTTTTCTGCTCCATAATAAAAAATTGTAATCAATACAAAATAAATATGGTTACATGATCGTATTACTAAAGTGTCATGTATATTGAAATTCTTAAAACCAATTGTAATTTTAGGAAAATTTCTGAAATATGTAGAGCAGAAATACAGAAAGAGCACGGTATTGGTGTAAGTGAGCTACTGCAAAATTGTGTACCATTATGTTATTTTGCTTTTGTATTTGGTTAACTTACATTTTAGATGTCTTTAGTTTGTCTGTTTATTGGAATTTTCACATAGTGTATTTTTCTCCACTGAGAGGACATTAGCCACTTATTGAAGAGATTTCTCTAGACTGGTTTGACTAACTGTGGTTTTTATTTTTGCTGCAAAAATTTCTCAGTTCTGTGGAGAATAATACTCCATACATATGTCATTATTACATCTCTGATACTAATAATTCTTAACTGCGTTAGAATATTGTAAAAAAAATAATCTTCTTCTAGAACAAAATGTATATTACCGTATTTACTCGAATCTAAGCCGCACTTTTTTTCCGGTTTTTGTAATCCAAAAAACCGCCTGTGGCTTAGAATCGAGTGCAAAGCAAGCGGAAGTTCTGAAAAATGTTGATAGGTGCCGCCACAACTAACTTCTGCCGTCGAATATATGTAGCGCTACACAAGCATGCTTTGTGGGCACAAAGATAAATACTGGCGCCAAAACCTCTGCATCAGTAAATAAATTAAAAAAAAAGGTAGAAGACGAGCTTCCCCCCCCCCCCCCCCCCCCCCGAGTTTCGACCACTGCATTTTCATACATTATCCAACGAAGTAAATACAAATTCCGTGTTGTTCATCTTCGAATGTAGCAGAATTTCAATGTACTACGAAAATCCGACTGGCAAGACTGTTAGGGATGTTTGTCAATATGGCCAACTCTACGTTCAGAGTTTTTTCCTACCTGTGAGAAGAGATAGTTGCTAATAGGAACCTGATGAAATGTGAATCACATGCAGTATTCTCTTCACCATAAGAATAATACGAATATAAACATTTTGCCATGTATTCTTTCGTGTTTGTTGCTATATCATTTAAATCCTGTCTGCGTAATAAACTACGAAACTAGAGTGAGACAACAGCAAACGCGGAAAAATATACGTATCGTGTCATGTTTATATTCGTATTATTCTTATGGCTAATAGTGATACAGTCAGAAACGAAGCACGGCAACTGACTAGATTTTAAATGTAAGATGACTAATTTCTGTGCAGAAATTTGATGTACTAAAGAAGCCGCCGCAAAGATTTTTAAATGGAGAAAAATTTTCGCTAAACTCTCGTTCAGAACATGTTCTATCATACGCAGTCTATTATTTGGTTCTTGTTGATCATTATCAAAGAAAGCAGCAGTGTAAGTAACAACAAATAGCAGTCTCTTGCCATTGTTTCACTAATGAGACAATTCCTTTTAAGCGGCGGTAGCGCGCACAAATGCAAGTCATGCCGCGAGCGGCGACAGGCCGTAAACACGCACTATCAAAATGCGACAAACAATGCATGACACAGTACAGTAATGCATTTTCAGCTTAGAGTGACATAAACACCTATAACAAAGAAAACGGCACTTATCAGATCAAAGCAAAATAAGCAATCGATTCAAACCGGACGGAGCGCCTGACGCATAGCAATGGCTACCTGGTAAAGCTTAACTGCTAAGCTTATGACTAGAACCAAACTACTGTAGCTGTATCGTCTTTCATTCGACCTAAATTGTGTCACATATTACAATGGATCAACTTTGTTTCGATTTGGAGGTGCGACCTAAAACTTTTCTCTCCCCTTGAATTTCGAGTCTCAAATTTCAGGTGCGGCTTAGATTCGGGAAATTTTTTTTTCCTTTATTTCGAGTCTCATTTATCAGGTGCGGCTTAGATTCGAGTGAGGCTTAGATTCGAATAAATACGGTAGTTTGAAACTCACAATAAACTCTGCCATGCACTAGCTTGTGTTTTTTGTATGCCTTAAGGAAAAAAATGTTAAATATTCTGTGCAAAATAGTAAGGCAAATTATTAAAATTGATGAGACTGTAATCACTATTCCAGTTGTGACATAGCGAAAAGAAGGCAGTAAGGGACTGGTTCTGGGCTCGCAGATCCTAAATAGGACAAAAATGTGTCATATTGTTATTTGGTGGAAGAAAAATAATTTGAGTAAAAATAACAACTCGTCAGGTAGTTGTTTTGCCGAGTCGTCAGTAGTCACATAAACAGGGCTTGGAAGCCTTTGCTGGCTTTGCCGAATCCTCCTTTGGGGTAGTAAAGTACACACACATTATGCTGGCACTGCAGTTAGACTGAGGTGAAGGAATGTCAAGGGCAGGGAGTGGGAACAAGAGTAAGGTCAGGGCAGCTGATAGCTGGGAAGAAGAGACAGCAGGTGCATGGGACCGGAATAGGGCACTGGTGAGCTTGTCCTGGCTACAGAAATGAAGAATTGTACATAATGCATGCACAATGATGTGGAGGTGCGATTGAGAGAAGAGCGAGACTGTGGTGAAAAGGTTGTGAGTGCAGGGCAAATGAAATTTGGGTCATTGGGCAGGGGCAAGGGCAGAGGTGGGTATGGTGTACGGGCAAACTGAGACCAGGACGACCATGGAATCAAAGGATGTGTCGCAACAAGCAAAGTCAACTCCCATAATCTGTATAAAAGAACATTGTTTTCCACATTGACTCCATTATAATTGTTCATTTACTTCACACAGTCACCTGGTTTTGGCTGTGTATCATTAAGTGCTTATTGATAACCTTGAAATTTTACATTTGAGTCATCAAATGAAAGTATGATTTTTCAACTTGATCCTCTTGGATTTATTTGAAATTAAGTATGATTGTAGTATTCATAAATAACATGCAACTTCACTTTTTTATTTTTTAATCTGGTAAAAAGTTACTGTGTAATGGGTGCTCAAAAAAATTTTGTTTACTTGCAGAGTATTGTTGATTTGTTCACATCTTGTGTTCTAATTAAGCTAAAACATTGAAACTGAGTTTGTTGGAAAGCTCTTTTTAAGGGACTTTTGGGGTCACTGTAAAAAGTAGCTTTAAGATTATGCTGTAAAACTCCCTCAAAAATTGATTTCAAATATTAGGTTTACTTCATCGGCTGTGTGTCACTGCGGTTAAATGCGGATATATCTTATAATAGATTGTAAAAAATATTTGCCTTAATCATTGTTTAATTTAAAAATTAAAATTGCAAATGCTTACAAATAATCAATACAGCCGAATACGAGAGATTGGCTTAAAATCCATTATTAGTTCTTGTTACTGAAGTAAGTCATATCAGCCCGACTAATTATGCTTGTAGCCAGTCAGTTTGTTGTACATCACTGTTTCTGGCTGGGAGAATCTATAGGTTTGCCCTGTAGCAGTTTGAGGGTTATGATAAGTTTTACTTCCCTGCTGATTAGGGAAATAATGTCTACATGAGTAGGAATGTGAAAGATGTGGCTGTAAGGCGCAAACTGCGATTTCATCCTTTTCCTGATTTGTTTAAACCACCAGTGTCCACTATTTTCACAATCAATATCTCCTTTGATGGCAAATGAATTTGGATTACTGTCAACAGCTGTCACCAGTTCAACTTTGCTTTCAGTATAGTTCAAATAAACTTTTATTATTCCATTCTTGCTTAGGGGGATAAAGGTGTAAAGCTTTTGTATCCTTAAAATTGTGTAGCATTTCTCAAATCTGCCTGTAAGTTTCAATCCTTCTTTATCGCAATCTTCCATAGTAGTGTATTTGAAATTAATCCCTTCCACATTATCCTTGGCAGACAGTTTTTTAGGTGTCAAAATTTAATCAGTGTAAGAATGTTGCAGGCATGCTCAGGTAGCTAGTCGCTTGACTGCTCCGTCGACAATGATCGCTGGCTCCGTTACCATTTGGGGTGATTCAAAATGCCACTGGGTTTCAATGTGGAAATCATCTTTATGATAGTACAAGTTGATTTTGTTTTTATTGCTATACTGGGCTGCCACTCTGTCGGGGAAGTAATGTATTTTGCTTGCTTTATTACTAAATTTTTTGGTGAGTCAAGTTGGACTTTTAACACACACACAGCAACATTGTCATGATAAATGTGAAATTACTTTAGATAGTGATCCCATGCTTGTCCCAATTGAAATTTTCAGAAAATGGAGGAAAACAATATCTTTCCCACTAATCTCCTTGAATTTTAAAAATACAGTTTCCAAAATTCAGTAACAATGCTTGTGTCTTTTATCATATAAAAGAGTTTTCAAATGAACACAAATTCATAGGTCTAGCTTAATTGGAACACAAATTGTGAACAAATCAATAGTGTTCTGCAAGTCAACATTTGATATACAGGGCTATTACAAATGATTGAAGCGATTTCATAAATTCACTGTAGCTCCATTCATTGGCATATGGTCACGACACACTACAGATATGTAGAAAAACTCATAAAGTTTTGTTCGGCTGAAGCCGCACTTCAGGTTTCGGCCGCCAGAGTGCTCGAGAGCGCAGTGAGACAAAATGGCGACAGGAGCCGAGAAAGCGTATGTCGTGCTTGAAATGCACTCACATCAGTCAGTCATAACAGTGCAACGACACTTCAGGACAAAGTTCAACAAAGATCCACCAACTGCTAACTCCATTCGGCGATGGTATGCGCAGTTTAAAGCTCCTAGATGCCTCTGTAAGGGGAAATCAACGGGTCGGCCTGCAGTGAGCGAAGAAACGGTTGAACACGTGCGGGCAAGTTTCACACATAGCCCGCGGAAGTCGACGAATAAAGCAAGCAGGGAGCTAAACGTACCACAGCCAACGGTTTGGAAAATCTTACGGAAAAGGCTAAAGCAGAAGCCTTACCGTTTACATTGCTACAAGCCCTGAAACCCGATGACAAAGTCAAACGCTTTGAATTTTCGGCGCGGTTGCAACAGCTCATGGAAGAGGATGCGTTCAGAGTGAAACTTGTTTTAGCCGGCCGAAGTGGCCGTGCGGTTAAAGGCGCTGCAGTCTGGAACCGCAAGATCGCTACGGTCGCAGGTTCGAATCCTGCCTCGGGCATGGATGTTTGTGATGTCCTTAGGTTAGTTAGGTTTAACTAGTTCTAAGTTCTAGGGGACTAATGACCTCAGCAGTTGAGTCCCATAGTGCTCAGAGCCATTTTGAAACTTGTTTTCAGTGATGAAGCAACATTTTTTCTTAATGGTGAAGTGAACAGACACAATGTGCGAATCTGGGCGGTAGAGAACCCTCACGCATTCGTGCAGCAAATTCGCAATTCACCAAAAGTTAACGTGTTTTGTGCAATCTCACGGTTTAAAGTTTACGGCCCCTTTTTCTTCTGCGAAAAAGACGTTACAGGACATGTGTGTCTGGAAATGTTGGAAAATTGGCTCATGCCACAACTGGAGACCGACAGCGCCGACTTCATCTTTCAGCAGGATGGTGCTCCACCGCATTTCCATCATGATGTTCGGCATTTCTTAAACAGGAGATCGGAAAACCGATGGATCGGTCGTGGTGGAGATCATGATCAGCAATTCATGTCATGGCCTCCACGCTCTCCCGACTTAACCCCATGCGATTTATTTCTGTGGGGTTATGTGAAAGATTCAGTGCTTAAACCTCCTCTACCAAGAAACATGCCAGAACTGCGAGCTCGCATCAACGATGCTTTCGAACTCATTGATGGGGACATGCTGTGCCGAGTGTGGGGGGAACTTGATTATCGGCTTGATGTCTGCTGAATCACTAAAGGGGCACATATCGAACATTTGTGAATGCCTAAAAAACTTTTTGAGTTTTTGTATGTGTGTGCAAAGCATTGTGAAAATATCTCAAATAATAAAGTTATTGTAGAGCTGTGAAATCGCTTCAATCATTTGTAATAACCCTGTATTTTTACTTATATTTTAGCACTAATTACCCTTTTGCCAGAAAATCTGAAAAAATGTTATGTGTTACTGTCCACAAATACTACCTCAGTGACTATAAGCCCTTGGGAAAAACCTGGGAATTTTTTAGGCTTTTAGGAATTTTTTCATTGTTTTAGTTTTCAGTTAATAGATAACTCTAACAAAGAATTTTATTTTAGCCGACAACTGTAAAATAATACTGCAGCAATAAAACATAAACCAGAGAATAATACAAGAATAAAATTTGAGTGGCAAAGAAATTGCGCCATTTACAACAACAAAACACAGTGCACACACAAGCGTCTACCGACAGCTAAAGTGTCAAAGGCTATGCAATACTTTGTAACAAAAAACTGCTTTCGATGTGTCTTTAGCCTGGGTCTCATTTAGATGAGCATGATGACATAACTGTTTACATTCCTAGTAGATCACAGGAAAATATTGTGAATGGTGGTTTGAGAATCGGTACTTTCAAAGTAAATTTCCTTTTACCCTAGATGAATTATGTGTGAGAATGTGTAATAAATGTCTTAAATCGTGAAGCATTAGACTCTCATTCAAAACTTAACACTGAGGACCAGTCACTTAGAAATATTTGAGGCCCAGAAGACAAGCCATTTATACCGTTATTTAATATTTCACCAGCATATTTATATTTGATATATCTTAAAGCATAACTCACACTAAAAAGATCTAGTTTCAAGTTTACTTTTTCATATTTATTTTAGTTCTTTCATAGATTACAGATTACAAATTACGCTATAGCAAAGTGTAATAAAAAAAAAGTGCGAAGAGAGTTCTTGTGAAATTGCCCACGTAATTGGCTTTTCTATGGAAAAGTCGAAGTGGTCAATGAAACATATACTCAGCCAGGTAACCCATGTAATGTTCGATGCACAGCAGAGAAATTTTTAATTGTGGCTGTCAAAAATATTCAGTTAATGCAATTTAATCTGTGTTCTTAGGGCCCTGCCTAATCGCTATCAGAAAAAAGGCAAAAAAGTTTTGATGGCCAATATTTATGAAATCTGAGCTTTTGTAGCTATAGTATATTAATTTGCACCATTAACTTTTCCTATTTGTGTGTTTGCGCAACTTAACAATGATATTGTTATTGGCTGACTACGTCATGTATCCTATGCTTTGACTGTGCTGTCATTGCCTGGTGGGCCTATGTGATGTGAGCTGTGATTGGCTGACCAAAATGCATTGCAATCTCAGTTTCAGTGCTTTGGAAGATATTGTGCTGTATTTGCTGGAATTCCTGTTTATCTTTTTGTAATATGAAAATAAGCAGTGCAAAGTAGCCACACATCTAAGATCTTTCGAAAACGCATTGTTACTGGGTTTTGTTTCCTAAAGTGCCAGGAAGTTATGTGCTGGTGTATAAAACATTCACCATTCAAAGGCTTGATAAGTTTTACTGGTCCAAGATAAAGCGTATTGTCACTTAACACAAAAAATGTACTTTCATGAGGGCAGTGGCAGCTTCCGTGTAAGAGCGTGAGCACGTGAACACCCAAAAGTTAGACACCTTATGCATTTATTGGGGTTATTTTTCTTTGAATGCTCTCAAGCATAACATAGATGCTACATCTGAAAGATATAGCTCTTAAATATAGTGTGCTACTGCTCTAGGCCTTGTGAAACTTGGCATCAGGGTCATGAGCACACCTTCAGTTGTGCACATTTTAAGGAACTTTTGCACATGCGCAACTTGTGTGACATAAGTGATTTACGGGTCAAATACTTATAGAGTTGATAAACAACATGCATGGTTCACGATGTGCACAGCTAGCTCTATTCGAAAGCCACTTCCTTTCAGCTGCTAGTAGAGTAGTTGTGCAGAATTAACATTCATTTTAGGTCTCTTATTTAATTGTCACTGTTACTAACGGACGTTGCACCAAGACACAGGCATAAATTTGGCAATGAACAAGACTCATTGATGACCGGACGGTCAGTTCATAATTTTTGTGGGGGGAGGGGGAGGAAAATGGCATACTCGAGCTTTGAACGCAGGCTCGTTTGGTTTGTAGTCCAACTCTGTCACCTCTTAACCACAGCACCATGGCTCTGAGAAGGGGGGTGCGATGGGGTGTTTCCCTTGTGAGTATCATAAAGACCTAAAGCACATCACCGTTGCCGGCCGCGGTGGTCTAGCGGTTCTAGGCACGCAGTCCGGAACCGCGCGACTGCTACGGTCGCAGGTTCGAATCCTGCCTCGGGCATGGATGTGTGTGATGTCCTTAGGTTAGTTAGGTTTAAGTAGTTCTAAGTTCTAGGGGACTGATGACCACAGTAGTTAAGTCCCATAGTGCTCAGAGTTATTTGAACCATTTTTGAACATCACCGTTGAGAGATAGTAGCATTTATTCATACTTCTGAAATCTATTGATCTTATGGTGAGCCATGTTTATCTTCACTGTAGGCCCACATTGTATATATGAAAAGTCAAGAAAGCTGTATCACTGGTTTCTCTGATACTCATATAAATGTGGGGCTGACGACCGTGTGCTTTAGGCCCTTATAGTTCTCAGCACCTCATTTGTATTCTATTCAAGTGATCATGTTGGTAGACAGTACTACTTGAGTTTAATCATTTCCACAAACGGCACTTTGTGTTTGGAGTTGGTTGTTTACTGTGTGAGAATCGGCTTTTGTGTGCAGTGTAAATGTAAACTATGTTCAATCTATTTTAACTGCTAACAGAAAAGTAAAGTTGTAAGGATGGGTTCTGAAATGTGCGTGGGTAGCTCAGTCGATAGAGCACTTGAACGCAGAAGGCAACTGTCCTGAGTTCGAGTATTGGTCCGGCACACAGCTTTTATCTGCCAGGAATAACAGATCCTTTTTTTGAGAGAGTGGCAGTCAAATCAGCATGACTACAAGTGAATGTTTAACAGGGAGTGTACAGTTTGCGCGAGTTGCACGGGTGCAGTGTAAGAATATCTGATATTCAGCCCGGTAGTAAATTTGTGAACAAATACATCTGTTAGGGATCTTGTACATTTGTCCAAAAAAATGGATAATCACGAAAGCTCCCACTCTCACAAAAATGCGAAATGGAGAGCTGCGAAAGGTTACACATAATTTCGTTATTGCCTAAACTGTACTTAATTATGTACAAAACAAAAAATTCCCCAAAAATAATTCTTTCTTTTTGTTAGATAAGTTACACATATTATTATTACTGTTGTTTTTATCAGCAGTAGCTGTAGTTATATAAACTTGTTGATAAGCTTAACTGTTCTACAGCAGATGCTGTTAATTTCACACTCACATTTTTCTGAATCTGAAAGTTTGTAAACACCCAGAATGTATACTTGCGAGCCTCCACTGCATGATAGTTATAGTTTAACTGGAAAATTTGGAAACTTTTTTCCCGCGAATACACCCTGTACGTGCGTGCAAAAAGACTACTAAACACGTGCCCTTGTGTGCGACAAGCACTGGCTCTGGCTGCCAAGGCCAGACTGCAAGCAATCTGGGCGGTGAGCAATTGCACAGGTGGAAACTGTCCATGCAATGTATACTACTTTCTCATAACCATCCTGTCCTCAACTTTAGTTAGTCGTCGTCCTTCAGCCACCTATGCCCTTTCCTGTTCCCACTCCACAGCCTTCTGTTCCACCAAAGCATCCACAGTTTGTTTAGTTTGTTTACTTATCTCCTTTTCTGCCCTCCCCAGCCTTCTGTTTAACCTCCCAATTGCAACTAGTTGCCCTACCCCCTCTCCACCTCACCCCTATATGCTCCTACAAACAGCACTTTACTGTCCCCCACCTGTACGCTCCACTCCCCCCCCCCCTTCCCTGCCCCAGCCTCCTCCTTATCCCCACCCCACCACCCAGATTGCTTCTCTCATCATGTGCAGTTACTTGCAGTGTGCCCTCGGCTGTTAGAAACAGTAGTCAGGTGTGCGTGCGAGCACCTGTCTTTAAGAAGAAGCCCTTCTGTCCGGAAGCTTACATGTTTAGTAGTCTTATTGTCGTGCATGTCTGCAATTCAATGTCTCTGCTATATGGTGGGTAGCAATCTACCCTTTTCATATATTGTCACACTTAATTTCAAACAAATTTAAGGAGGACATGTTTCAGCACTGTTGATTTGACTAGGAATAATGTTGTCACAAGGAGTAACCCATTTACCCTGTGTGGGTGTGTAAACAAATGTACAAGTGTCACATAAATATGCAGACTTGGGAAGACTGATTCCGTACACCAAAACAAAAAAAGTGTAGTAAACATGAGCTCTAAAATGCATATATTGAGAGCTATGAGCACTAGCTCATATTGGCTATTGTGAAACACATCTACTGTATAAGTGCTCATAGCTCTTGAGATGTGTTTTTTGAGTCCCAAGTTTACTAGAATTTTTTTCTTGTTTTGGTGTAAGGAATCTCCCATCAAAGTCCAAAAGGGAAATTAGTTACATCCTGTATAAATACTGTAGTAGTAGACTCAAAGGATGTATTTAAATGACTACTCAACAGTGTATTCACACACAAAGGCTGCCTGTAAAATTAGAAGGTTATGAGCAAGCACTTAAAAATATCGCCAGAATCAGCTGATTGTGTGGAATAAATGACTGGTCATAATATAAGCAAGGTGAAAGATGGTCTTGCTTGTATAAATTTGTTGCTGTGGTACCTGGTATGGAAAGCAACTTACACTTGTATGTAATTCAGAGAAGGTTGTGTTGGGGGAGGGGGCATGGGCTGGGAAACAGCGATAGAAATTGAGCATGTTGTAGTTAACAGTGTGTTCTGACATTAGGTGGTAAACTCCACTCTAGGTCACAATTTGACGATAACCATTCATTCATAGTCAAATTGGTTGATGGACTCATGTCAGATACAGCTTGCTGTAACCTCAGAACATTTTATATGGGGAAGGGCCACCAACCAGCTGTTCAGCAAAGTTAACTGTTTTATGTGTCTATTGACGACCAAGCACCTGAACGATTTGGTGAATTGTTCCCTTCACACCATAAATTATCTATAAAATTATTTGAAACGTTTGGTTACCAAGTCATAGTACTCAGCCACCAAACAAGATAGCAGTTGAGCACCTTGCAATTATTGGTACATGTACTTCAGTCATTTGAGAGAAGCCTCATAATTGAGTTGGTGATGCATATGTTTTGAGAAATTGTCAGCATGCGCGTTTGTCGAATTGTACAAACAGAAAAAGATAGTTAAAGGCAAAAGGGGATAGTTAGGAAGTAGTGTGAGTGATATATATCTCCAATTATTAAATTTCTCTCCCTAGTCCTACCCTTTACCTTCTCCCTTGCTACTATCACCACTCTACCAGCCCTCTGCTATCTGCTTCCCCTCACCCATCTGTTTTATTTCCTTTTCTTTTCCCCATAAATTCATCCCTTCCTATCCCTTCTTCCCGCCCCCTCCCCCTCTTAAGCAGCCCCCCCCCCCCCCCTCTCTCTCTCTCTCTCTCTCTCTCTCTCTCTCTCTCTCTCTCTCTCTCTTTGAGTTATGACCTGCTTGTGCATTGTTTCAGTAATTCAGTTCTGATAGCTTGATAGCGTTTTATGCACAATTTGCAAATCCCTTGAGAGGTGCCAATTTTCATATTGATGTGTTTGAAAGCACTTTGTTCCTCTCACAAATAATAGATTTGCATAGTTGGTTTAAAATGTCTGTGTTTAAATTGGTTGTTAATAGAAATATTTTTTTTTCATTGACTTTCCAAATGGAAATGAATTTAATTTTCAACAATACAACTTTCCATCTTCTTTTCCTTCGAATGTTTGTTCATGTACGAACAGTCTGTTCCACACATTTCATTGGCATTGTATGCAAAACTCTCTTACACATTGCCTGTTATGTTTTGTTGCATTTTATACATTATTAATCTCTAAAAGCTCTAAATACTAATAAACAATTGTACATTACTTGTAAATAAATATATCACTTTACTGACAACATACTTTACACATGACTCCAAGATTATGTTTATGTAATTTCACACTGATTAAATTTGCTAGACTTTAGTTTGGTGGAATGATTATTGTATAGCAACTATTTGTAAACAGCAGTTGCCTTGCAGAAGTGTAATGTTTCTGCATAGCAACTAACCTGTTCTGCTAATTTATTTTGTAAAATTAATATTACCAGGAAATTAGTGGTTAACTTGAAATGTTCATTGTATTTTTTGTTGGACTGTTACAGCAGATTCTTTTTCAATTTGTTTTTTTAGACAGGTTAGGATTTTTGTTTAATGTTGATTGCTTACAGACACTTGGCAGGCAAGATGGTGTGAAGCAGGACTGGGTAATAGAGGACACAATAGGCAACTGGTGGAGGCCAAACTTCGAACCGCCACAGTATCCTTATGTCCCTCCTCACATCACTAAGCCAAAAGAACACAAGCGGCTTTTTCTTGTCCAGTTGGCTGAGAAGGGTAGGATTACAAGATCATTCAGTCTGTAGAGTCTTCTTTATAAATATTTATAGAATTGTACTGTGTACGTTTTATGTTAAATCCTAATATTTTCTCTAGATTGCCACAGTTGGAAGACATCCTTTGTATTTTTGAAAAACAAGTGCTGATCCTCTGGAGGGCACTAAATGTTAAACTACTTCACTTATGAGGGGACACAATGGGATTCAGAATTATAGTTGAGTCTGCGAGTAATATATTTACTCAGCTGTTGTGTTGTTTGTATTTACTATTGAAATTAGTCTGTAACATATTATTGAGCATATTTATCTCCAAAGAATAGAGCTAAACAATAAAATTTGATTCAAATTATCATTTGTAATGAATTTAAGTTATCCATTTGTGGCAATTCATTATAAGTTCCATGTTGGAATATGGCTTTCAGTTTTAAGCGTGTCATATATGTAATATTGTAGAACCTGGCTATAACACACACCTCTACTATATATTTTTAAAATACTTAAAATGTGATCCTGTCTGCGCTATTGTGTGAATGAATGTGAAAGCTGTTAGCCATGTTTTATAATTTCTTTATGGATTTTTGTTCAATCTCTGTGATTCTCACAATAGTACGTGGCATATGTTGTCAGGCTGTGTAAACATTAACTTTCAATTGTTAGTTTCTTTTGAATATTTAGTATATATACATTATGATACTGTTCATACTTTAACCTTGTTTTCCACCATTACTCGTATGCATGCCCTTATAACATATGTTAGCAAACTGTCTATAAACCTTTTGCCTGTTATGACCAGGTTTTATTTGTTGAAATAATTGTCTCGGTAAAAAGTTGTACATTGACACTGTGGTAGCTTGACATGTAATGTACATCTGACACATGTGAAAATATTTGTAGTCATGCAGCAATACCGAGAATGTAATCTCAGTGTTTTTACTTGCTCCTTAATATGAAACATGTTTCTATTAGTCATCATGTACATACTGGGAACTATATAAAAGGAAGTGGTATCTCGGTAATTATGCTTGTGAAACCCACATTGCTATTATTCCCTGTTTTGTGCACATCTGAAGGAACAGCTAGGATATACTAATGTAACATCTCGTGTTTGTCAGTACACAATCTTTTGTTAATACACTGTAGTGTGTGTGGAAAAAAAAAAAAACTTTATTTTCATGTTAAATTTGAAATAAAAGCTTCAGTTTGCGTTAGGGTCATTAATTATCTTGTTTTTAGTTCAGAGTTTGATATTTGTTACGAACTTCACATCAGCTGTGAATTATTGTGTAATTGGTTAATGTATTGATTTACCTCAGAAGATATTGAAAATTATTTACCCAAAGGCATATATAATGTAATCTCATACTACTTGTGGAAGTCCTTGTAGGACATAATTTTTTGGGTGCTTTATTTCATGGTATTAATACCTTCAAAAAATTTATTATAAATGTGCTCTTTTCCACCTGTGTAGTATTGGAAGTAGTCTGAAATGGGGGGGGGGGGGGGGGGGGGAAGGCATTGTAGGACACTGTTCTGTTCACTGGCATGTGTTGCGAGCACCTTTATTGTGAATCACCACATTTTGAGATATCATTTGTCCAATTTTCTAAGCGCACTGATATTCTAATTGGTTTGTAATGTTATAGGTTGGTTGGCAGTGACACATTAAATATTTGACACATTAAATGTTAACAGGGGCTAATTACAAATGACCTGAAATTTTGAAGTTATTTGGGAAAATTTCTAAACTACGGAAGTTAATTCAGTTACAGTTTAACTCTTGTAGCTATTGTCATGGGATACTGAACTATTTTTGTATTAAAATCTGAATTATGTACAGAGTAAAGGCGACATGCATTATGTAGGAGAAAACTCGCGAATGTGATTTTTCTTTAGTTGTGTAAATAGAAATCAGTATAATGGTTTTAACTTTTGTCTTAATCTAGTAGGTTTTTCAAACAAAATTTTTGAAGTTTTCAGAAAGTCTTTACTATCATGAGCTATCCTTTTGAATAAAATACGAATGATTTCTCATATCTTCTGCATTGCAGAAACAAAATGTACATTACTACCCTTTGTACTTTGTATATATCTTAATCACAATCTGTAAATGAATTCTATTGGAAGTTTTGATCATGTGCACAAATTTCTTCAAAGGGGCTGTGTAGCTTTGTATAATTGAGCATAAAATTGGTATATATACTGCAGAATTGTTCCTATGAATTTACATTCTGTGATAACGTTTGAAAATTGTTAACTTTACTTTTTCCTGTACTCTTTCTTTCTGAAAGGTGGGCCGCTGTAGAGACAGAACTTCTCTGTTCTGAGGGGCTGTGGGCTTTGTGTTAATTGGGGATAGGCCATTAAATCTCTTATGAATAGTTACTAAGGGAAGAAAACAAGAATATTGAGTAAGACATCACACAACATTTGAAGTAACAATATCAGAGAAAAGTTGCCACTCACCATATAACGGAGATGCTGAGCCACGATAGGCACAATAAAAAGATTCACACAATTAAAGCTTTTGGCCATTAAGGCAGCAGTACACACACACACACACACCTGCACCTGCAGTCTCAGAGAGCTGGGCCCACACTTCTCTGGTATTGTTACATTCCATCGTGGATTTTCCATTGTTTAACATTTGAAGTAAGATTTTAAGCCAATTTGCTCTCTGAGGAGAATATGTTTGATTTTAAAAGTATAGTTTACGTGAGTATACCATTGTAAAATATCACAATTTGTGTTAATATGACAAGATGTCAAAGGAAAATTTTTTATCCAATTAAAAAAGTCAGAAACTAAGCAAATGATGATGACTATCCCCATAATATAAAGCGGACGCTGACTGCAAATGTTAATGTGGTTGTAAATTCATACCCTGCATATCAGTGTGTATGGAAGAGGTTACTTCGCGTTGTACCACAAGTTTTCTTCCCATTCAGCTAGCCTATGAGTCATTTAAAGAATGACTATTTAAACATGTCTGTACAAACTGTAATTAGTTTAATCTTGTCTTTATGGTCTGTATGTGAGCAATACATGAGAGGTGGTAATGTGTCTTGAATCTTCACTCAGTACTTGTTTTTGGAGTTTTGTAAGTGGATGTTGTGGGATAGTTCGCCTCTCTTAAAGCTTCTGCCAATTCAGGTTTTTAGGCATTTACGGGACACTCTGCTAGTAGTCAAATCCATAATCATTTGTGCTGCCCTTCTTCGTATATGTTAGATACTGCCTATTACCGTATTTACTCGAATCTAAGCTGCACTTTTTTTCCGGTTTTTGTAATCCATAAAAACCGCCTGCGGCTTAGAATCGAGTGCAAAGTAAGCGGAAGTTCTGAAAAATGTTTGTAGGTGCCGCCACAACTAACTTCTGCCGTCAAATATATGTAGCGCTACACAGGCATGCTTTGCAGGCACAAAGATAAATACTGGCGCCAAAACCTCTCCATCAGTAAATAAATTAAAAAAAAAAAAAAGTGGAAGACGAGCTTTTTTCTCTGCCTCGAGTTTGACCACTGCATTTTCATTAATTATCCAATGAAGTAATACAAATTCTGTATTGTTCATCTTTGAGTGTAGTAGCATTTCAATGTACTACGAAAATCCGACTGGCAAGACTGTTCAGGATGTTTGTCAATATGGCCAACTCTACGTTTTGAATTTTTTCCTACCTGTGAGAAGAGATGGTTGCTAATAGGAACTTTTATGAATTGTGAATCACATGCAGTATTCTCTTGACCATAAGAATAATATGAAAATAAAAATTTTGCCATGTATTGTTTCGTGTTTGCTGCTGTCTCATTTAAATCCTGTCTGCCTAATGAACTATGAAACTAGAGTGAGACAACAGCAAACGTGGAAGAATATGCATGTCATGTTTATATTCATATTATTCTTATGCCTAATAGTGATACAGTCAGAAATGAAGCACGGCAGTTGACTAGATTTTTAAATCTAAGATGACTCTCATTTCTGTGCAGAATGTAATGTACTAAAGATTTTCAAACGGAGAAAAATTTTCCCTAAACTCTCGTTCAAAACATCTTCTATCATACACAGTCTATTATTGGGTTCTTGTTGATCATTATCAAAGAAAGCAGCAGTGTAAGTAACAACAAGTATCAGTCTCTTGCCATTGTTTCGCTTATGAGGCTGTTCCTTTTTTGTAAGAGGCGGTAGCGCGCACAAAATCAAGCCATGCCGCTAGTGGCGACAGGTCGTAAACACTCATTATCAGAATGCGACAAACAATGCATGACACAGTGCAATGATGCATTTTCAGCTTAGAGTGACGTAAACACCTACAACAAAGAGAATGGCACTTATCAGATCGAAGAAAAATAAGCAATCAAATCAAACCAGATGAAGCACGTGAAAAAGGAAGGGTACCCAATAAATACGGACGGAGCGCCTGACGCATAGCAATGGCTACCTGGTAAAGCTTAACTGCTAAGCTTACGACTCGAACCAAACTACTGCAGCTGTATCGTCATTCATTCGACCAAAATTGTCTCTCATATTACAGTGGACCAACTTTGTTTCGATTTGGGGGTCTGACCTAAAAGTTTTCTCTCCCCTTGAATTTAGAGTCTCAAATTTTAGGTGCGGCTTGGATTCGGGAAATTTTTTTTTTCCTTGATTTTGAGTCTCATTTTTCAGGTGCGGCTTAGATGAGAGTGCGGCTTAGATTAGAGTGCGGCTTAGATTTGAGTAAATATGTTCTATTTGGTATGGGCTCCACACACCTGAGTTATAATATAGAAGAAGATACACAAGTATTTTCTAAGTTTGTTAACTGAATTTTCTCAGTATTCTATCAGTGGACTGAGCTCCACCAAACCAACTTTATGTATGGCTGAGCCTGTGTAATCATTCGATTTCATATCCCCACAAATTGTTCCACCAAGGTATTTATATCAGTTGGCTGGTTCCAGTTGTGACTCATTAATAGTGTAATCATAGGATTCTACTTTCCCACATTTTGAGAAGTGCAGAACTTGACATTTCTTAACATTTGTTGATCATTGCACCACTTGGAAAACTAATCAAGATCTGAATGGATTTTGTGCAATTTTGTTCAGATTATGCTTCATTATGTGTAACTGCATTATCTGGAGGAGGTGATGAAGGTTTTGGAATCAATGCATGTGGGCTTGGAGTTACTTTCAGATACCTCATTACATATCAGTTCAGAACTTGCTCTAAGATTCTACAGAGGACTGTAAATTATACTGGACAACAGTTTCATGGATCATTTCTGCTGCCTTATTTGTCGATGGATGTGAGCTTTGCTTTTGTCCAACCACTGTGCGCAGGTTTGTTTGCTAGAGGTATCAGTGTTACATTTAAAAACAGGGGATAACTCAACTGAAACTCCTATACAGAATCTGATACAGATTCCATCAGTCTTGTACAATCATTTTGATTTCAGTTGTTTGTCAACACCACTGACATTAATAACTCCCTTACACAGTTAAGTATTTCTGCTTTTGCTTTCGTGCCCTCAATTTCATTTTCTTTGCAGTTGTGTGGATACTGACTTAAGTGTCCCTGACAGCCTTTACATATTACCAAAATTTTGTTGCATTTTGTGAGATCTTATTGTGTTGCAGTAGTTGTTAAAGACTTCATGCCTTGACCTTTCAGTATTTGAACGTGTTGCTTTCAGCTCTCTAGCTGTAGATCAGATGCAGCATGTGGTTTTCATACTGACTATAGCCAAATGGTTACACATTGTATTTTCTTTCCGTTTCATAACCAACTTCTAAATAAAATCAAAAGCTAATTCCAAGATAAGGTATCTTATTTATGCCCCAGTGTCACATTTCCTCACACTTTACCACAACAACTTGTACTGAAAGGTGAGTTTTGGAGGAATCTTTAATGCAGAGTATGTTTCACTGCCTGCTTAATTTGTTTTTGTATTTTCATTTGTGAACTTCAAATGTTTTGTGTGTTCAATCCAGTGCTCTGAGGAAGCCATGCTCCCAGACCTCTGCTACGCGGAGCTAAGCTGCATTTCAAGATGCAGCCTTCAGATTAACTACTACCTGTTTGTAAAACGTTGCTTGATACCATATATATATATATATATGTATATATATATATATATATATATGAGTTGACCACCATTATTTAAGTCCCTGTCATAAATTTGCGAAATGCAATCTGATAATTTAAATACTGAGATACACTATTGAGAATTTTTTTAAAATACATATTTTGGGACGGCTGCCCCCTCAGAGCCTTTAATTATGAGCAGTGCCTGCTGTAGGCATATGCTTTGCTGTTACTTTAGAAGTTTTATCACAGAAACTATATCATAAGTCCTTCCAGGGATAAACTGTTCTACTAGTTGCATACGTATCCGGTGTTCGTTGGAGGTAAATTGTTTAAACTCCTCTTTGAGATATGACACCATTGCTGCTTTATTTAGATAATTGTAGGTTTAAATCTTTTTAATTGTTTTAGTTGCCGTTTGATGTTTGTTAATTATTGCTGTTACATTTGTCGCATGGTCACTGTTAAGTTTCAGTGTGGACATTGTCAGATATATTTGTTGTCACTAGATGTAATGTATAGCATGTTCCTGATTATTGGGATGTGGGTTGTGTATGCATAGTGTAGCAATTTTTGAAAACATGAAAAAAATCATAGCCCAAATTATTTGCATGTAGAGTACCCTGTTTGTTTTATAATGTATGGGAGTCATTTTTTGCTGCTGGAATAAGATACAGATCCCAATCCCACCAGCAAATATAACTGAAATATCAGTTATTTCATCTTCAGCTTAATGTGGGGCACTCTACCTTTTTAACATGTCAATGGCTGAATTTGTTGATGTTTGGTAAGCCCTTTGCTTAGGGGGCAAAGATTAATTTCAAACTCAGTTAAAGCTAAAGACAGTTGTTCTTGTTACTGCAAATGTATGTTGGCCTAGATCACATTAAAATACACGCTGACTACTAGTTTCAGCAAAATTAAATCACCATCTTCAGATCATTTGCCTAGACAATTTTTTTTTACAAGGCCAATCCATTTTGTCGACAGTTCACATTAATTGGACAATACTTAGAGACAAAATTTCAGAGTACTGTCATTGTACAATGAGAGAATAGCTGTGCAAAAAATGCACAATAGTTACAAATACGTTAGATATGTATAAAATATTTTCATGTTGTGACCTTGACATCTGATAGGCGATACTGAAAGAGAACATTACAGGGGCATCTAGACTGCAAACCAGAAATCTCTCAGATTAATTCTAGGTTTTACTACATTATACTGTGTTATACTATTCAGCACAGTGGCAAAGTTGAAGTTGCTATAACCATAAATATTTGTTTAGCCTTTCCTTACTGATGGATTGTAGTGTAAGAATGTATAAAGAGTAAAACTTACCAGATGTCAACAGGGACATAACATGGAGATACTTCATATACATCTTATGTATTTTATTTGTAACTATGATGCACTGTGTGCACAGCTATTCTATTCTTGTATGTCGAGAGACAGTACTGTGGAATGTGTGTCTATAAGCTGTGTCCAATTAATGTGACCAGTTGACAAAATGGTTGGCCCTGTATAATAAAATTTGTGCAAATGATTTGAAGGTGCAATTCAATTTCTCTGAAACTAGTAACCAATGTGTGTTTTTATTGATCTGGATGAATAAACTTCTGTAATAACAATTGTGTTTAGATTCTGAGGTAGTCTCCAATGCGGGTGACAATTGTCAGGTAATCTTCACTTAAAGCTGATAAAGTGATTGTTTTCTTTTGTGGCAGTTCCACACATGCTAGGAAAGTGACATATATAGGCAAATGATGATAAAGAAATTAGGAATTATAAAAGGATTAATTTGTAGTGAAACTTTCTGAAGATTATAGACTAGGTATAGAAACAGTGAGAGTTAAAAACAACACTTCAGTTTTTCAACCAAAGCTGACAGGCAAGTTCGACCATCACAGCGTAAATGTCTGAAAAACTTCAACTTACGTGAAACAGGATGACGTACTGCAGATGTGGTGCCGGCTGTGCATAGCAGCTAGTCATAGCAGGATAGTATGATTAAAAGTCTGAAGAGGGAAGGAAAAATTTTAACACCTGCATCAGGATTGCTGACCTGATTTAAACATCATTGTGCAATTCAATAAATTGCTATTCAAGGCAAGAAACATAGTGTTAACAAAGACGCAAGTCATGCTTCTTGAGATGAGCTGTTCAATTACAGCGAACAGAAAAATTTTCTCCTGCTTATTTACACCACCAGTGTAACTGGATTGTAGTGAAAGGGCAGACCCATGAGGACCTTAATCTCTCGAACTGAAGCACATGCCATCAGACATAAGTCTAGAAGAAACAAATTGACTCTTCTTTGTGGTCAAGTTTAGTGGCTGAATATAGATTGAAGGCCATTGCTATTTATTAGTCAAAAAAGCAGCACACATTCAAAGGAATAACAAACTTACCACAGTACTGCACATGTCTGAAAGGAGCCTGGGTGAACAGTACTTTCTTCAGAAACTGGCTCTGTTCCATTTTTGTTCCCACTATGTGTACATGTATTTGGATGGTAAAGGCTTGAAAGTAGTTTTCAGAGAGAGCATTTAGTTATTGTTTCTCAGGATGCTTGATTGTTGGATGATATAAAGGTTGTTTGAATGATGACAGTACGATAATTCAACATATGTATCCCCTCAGGGGGTTCAGCATTTAGTTGCTGGGTACAGGCTCGGTGGCCCCGGGGTCCCTGAACTGGGGACTGGGAAGCGCCACCAGTCCTCAATACCGTAAGCTCTGACCGTGCTTAAACAACCACCGTAAGGCACGACGGTGGAACGTTGTACGGTACAGAGCCCGGGGATCTTGGCTTAACTGCCTGGGTCACGAGGATGGTATAAACCTCTATAAAAAAAACCTCAGTCTCAAGGTGTGCTCCGCACCAAGGAGACGCATGGCTCTTGAGGTAGAACAGTTGCTTGCGGGTGACCTCTTGGGAACCTGCCGCCCCCCGGTTCTATTAGGCTTACCCAGGCAAGCAGGGCTCTGTCAGTCCACACCCACACCAGGGGAGGAACGACTGTCTAACTTACGTGAGACGTATTCTCCTCAATTTCTGGTTTGCAGCCGAACAGATGGGGACTCTTTTCTGACCACAAAGCCTCAGTTTTTTGTGGAAAATTTAGAGGACAAGTTTGGAGAAGTTGAGGGCATGTCTAAAATGAGGTCTGGAACAGTCCTCATACAGACAGCATCCCCGGCACAGTCACGGGCATTGCTTGCTTGTGACAAGCTCGGTGTTGTTGCAGTCTCCATCACGCCTCATAAGAGCCTCAATATGGTTCAGGGACTTATTTTTCATCGTGACCTGTTATTGCAGTCTGGCAACGAGCTCCGTGCAAATCTGGAACGCCGCGGTGTCCACTTTGTAAGACATGTCTTCAGGGGACCTAAAGATAGTAGGGTCGCCACCAGTGCCTTCATCTTGGCTTTCAAGGGAGACACCCTGCCCAAGTAGGTCAAGTGGTGATATATCAATGTGATGTTCAGCCTTACGTCCCTCCTCCCATGCGTTGCTTTAAGTGCTGGAGGTTTGGTCATAAGTCATCGAGATGTGACGTCAACCCTATCTGTCGGGATTGTGGACGTGCCTCCCACCCCAATGTCCTGTGTTCGCTGCCCCGTTTGTGTCAACTGCGGACAGAAACATTCACCTTGCTCGTCAGGCTGCGCGGTTTATCAAAAAGAATGGAAGATTATGGAGTATAAGACGCCATCATATCCTTGCTACGCTGCACGAATGGGGCTTACGGGGTCCCCTTCCGATTTTTCTACAGAATTTTCTCTCCAATCGCTCCTTTCATGTTAGAGTTGGCACATATTTTAGCTCTGCTCATATTCAGGAGAATGGCGTCCCGCAGGGCTCGGTTCTCAGTGTTCCCCTCTTTTTGGTGGTGATTAATGGTCTTGCGGCTGCGGTATGCTCATCGGTCTGTTCCTCTCTATATGCCGATGACTTTTGTCTTTATTACAGTTTCCCAAGCATCAGTGTCGCTGAACGGCAGCTGCAGGGAGCTATCCGTAAGGCACATTTTTGGGCATCCAACCATGGTTTTCAGTTCTCAGCCTTCAAGACCCGAGTGATGCATTTCTGTCGTCTGTGAACGGTCCACCTCCATCCAGAGCTCTACCTTGCCAATGAACTCCTTTGTATTGAGGAGACGCATCACTTCCTTGGCATGCTGTTTGATGTTCAGCTCACTTGGGGACACCTCATCTTCATGAGCTTAAACAACGATGCTGGCGGCACTTCAACATCCTTCGCTGCCTCAGCCACACCGTTTGTGAGGCTGCACGAACAACCCTCCTACAGCTCTATAAGACCTTAGTCCAGTCCTGTCTCGACTATGGGAGCGTGGTGTGCGACTCAGCAGCACCTTCAATGTTGCAGATCCTCGACCTGATTCTCCATTGTGGCGCCAGACTGGCGACAGGTGCCCCTTCCACACTAGTCCGGTGACTAGCTTTCTAGGAGAAGCTGGAATTCCTCCTCTATGATTCTGCCGCCAACAGTTGCTTGCGTCATACATTGCCTGCGTCCATGCCCCGCCCGACCACCCAAACTGCAGGCTCCTTTTTCCATCTTCTGCACTCCCCTCCCCACGACGGCGGCCTAGGTCGGGTCTCCTGATCGCGGTCCACATTCGTTCCCTTCTCTCGTCACTCGAGTCCTTTCCCCTCCTCCATCCTTCCGGCCCTCTTCTTCTACCCCTCCTTGGTCCCTCCCTCGCTTGCGGCTTTGCTTGGATTTGTCCTGCAACTCCAAGTCCTCCGTTCCACCTGCCAGTCTTCGTCAACAATTCCTGGCTCTTCTTGCCTAGTTTCGCGATACAGATGTAGTCTACACCGATGGTTCTGTGGTCAATGGACACACTGGGTTTGCTTTCATCCACGGTGTTTTCACTGCGGAGCTGGTTGCTCTTTATTGTGCACTCACTCACCTTTCCTCCTGCCCTGGGGAGTCATTTGTCATATGCAATGACTCCCTGAGTGGATTGCAAGCACTCGGCCAGTATTTTTCTCTGGACCCTTTGGTGCACGGTATTCAAGATGCTGGTTATTCTCTCGCCGAGTGTGGCCGTTCAGCGACGTTTGTGTGGACCCCTGGCCACATCGGCATTCCAAGCGTTTCTTTAGCTTTTGGATACATTATGGGAGTGACAGTGATCAATGTGTTACAGAAATTTACTATTAAAAACAGTCTTGATCACGATTTATTTATTAAGGTGGCCGGTTTCGACCACTATAGTGGTCATCTTCAGACCATTGAGTAGGAACCTCTTTCTGCTGGAGAATCACTACAGTAGATGGAGACTTCTCCTTAATTTGGTCCCACGGAATAATAAATAAAGTGTTGACTGGAATACTCCCTTTGAAATTCTAAAGGTGACAGGGATAACATAGAGGGAGCAAAAGGTTATTTACAACTTGTACAGAAACAAGATTGCTGGTAGAGAGTTTAAGGACATAAGAAAGCTGTAACTGAGCAGGGAGTGACCCAAAGTTGCAGTCTGTCCCCAATGTTGTTCAGTCTGAATGTTTCACAGGCATTAAAGGAAACTAAGAAGAAATTTGGAAAGGAAACTAGAGATCGTGGAGAAGAAGACATTTGATGTTTGCCAATGACTTTGTCACTGTCAGATAAAACAGAGGACCTGGAAGAGAGGTTGAACAAAATGGATAGTGTCTTGAAAAGATATTATAAGATGAACATCAGCAAGAGTAAAATGAGGGTAGTGAAGTGTAATCAAATCAGCCGATGCAAAGGGAATTAGGCTAAGAACTAAGAAATTAAAAGTTAATAGATGAGTTGCTATTTGGGCAGTAAAATAAGAGATGATACTGAAGTTGAGAGCTTGGCTTAATAAGAAAAGCATTTCTGGAGAAAAAAAGTAAATTCATAACCACATAACAATTTCTTCGGAAGTCTCTACTGTAGTTATTTGTCTGGAATGTAGCCTTGAAGAGACTTGAAATGTGGGCAAAAAGCAATTAAGATAAGAAGATAATGGGTCTTGAATGGTGGTGCTATAGAAGAATGCTGAGGACTAGATAAATAAATTGAATAGCAGTTTAGGTACTGAATCAAATTGGGAGACAAATTTATGGCACAACTTAACTAAAAGAAGGGATTGGTTAAGAGACATCCTGAGGCAACAAGTACTTATCAGTTTGGTAATTGGAGGGGTGGAGGGCAAATATGGTAGAGGGAGACGAAGAGATGAATACAGTAAGCTGGTTCAAATTTATAGTTAAGCAGAAATTAAGAGGATTGTGTGAGATAGAATAGCATGGAGAGCTGCATCAAACCAGTCTTCAACTAAAGATAACAGCAGCAACAGTAGTACATGCTTTTTTCCAATCAAACTGTCATAAATGAAGAAGACTTTAATCATCCATCAGTTAGTTATACCCACATTTCTGTAGGTGTTGGGTGTGGCAAGACATTCTCTGATAATTACATAAAATAGATAGTGCAGTACCCACTCGTGAAGGAAACATATTAGTTCTAATGCAACAAATAGCCTTAACCACTTTGAGGATGTCCACATTGAAAATGGTACCAGTGACCATTAGGCAGATATATCAGGAGTGATTACTGCAATACAAAGAGCAGCAGAAATAAGTAGAAAGACATAAACGTTCAGCAAACTAGATAGACAGTAGTGTCATATTTCATAAATATGTTGATCGAAGGATGAATATCACTTTTGCACCCTTGCATAGATCCTGAAGAATCTGAACGGGCAGATGCTCGAAGACAGATTGCCAACTGTCACATGAAAGCTTCCTTTAAAAATGTAAAATGTGACCATTAAATGAAGCCTTTAGAAATGCACGACGACATCCTATGTATCATTCCCATAATGACAGCGAATACAAGATTAGGCTATTTGCACTATGGTCATAGAGGGCATGTTAGCAATCATTCTTTCCACACTCTGTATATGGGAGTGGGAAGAAGCCATAAGATGTGGTACAGTGGTTTTGCAGGGTGTAGATATAAACACAAGGAAACGTCTCTTTTCTCTTACCTGCAACAAAATATAGCATTCACAAACCACTTCACTTGTTGCAGATAATGGTTAATTTTCAATGAAACTCAAGTGTCCGTAATGTGTTGTTGGTGTACATTTGTAAGCAGATCATGTGATCTCTCAGCTAAAAAAATGCGCGCGCGCACACACACACACACACACACACACACACACACACACACTATTTGTTGTATATTATTGTCACTTCTCAGAATAAACCAACACACTGAGTGTAATTTACCTTGTATATCAATAAGTGTTTGTTTCTTATAAACTGCTAATTCTATTCAGTTACGGTGAAAGATATTAGTGAAACAGGCAAGAGCTGCTTTTGAGAAAATCAAATGTTGCCAATACAGAGGTTATCAACAGCAAATGTTGACAATAAAGAGGTTATCTACAGCACGTGCAGAAATTGGACTGCTGTTATAGGCATACTGAAGGATACGAAAAAGTAGGTAGTGATTGAGAAAGAATAAGAGAGGGCTGTAGCTTCTCCCCATGTTATTCAGTTGATACTTTGAGCAAGCAGTATAAGAAATAAATTATGAAACGGAGGTTTATAAATTATATAATTGTCAAATACATTGTCAAGTGAATGGGATGGGTGTCTCAAAAACATGTTGTAAGAATAGTATGAATAAAAATAAAACAGATAATGGAGATAAGTTGAATCGGCAAGTGATGCTGAGTGGATTAGATTAGGAAACAAGATATGGAATGTAGATGAGTTTTGTTTTTTGGGGTAGAAAAATTACTTACGGCAGATGTAAAGAGGACATAAAAAGCAGGTGCACAAAAATAAGTGCAATTTTCCGAATAGATATGTTAATAATGAATATAAATTTAACTTAGTTTTATTCTGAAAGTTTTTATCTTGATTGTAGCTATATTTAAAGTGAAATGCAGATGGTAAACAATAAGAGGAAAATAGATGCTTTTGAAATGTGATGTTACAGAACAATGCTGAACAGTATGTGGGTAGTTCCAGTAATCAATGAAGAGGTATTGAATTGTAATGGGGAGTAGGAGGTTTTTGATGTGCCTAAAAGAAATGATGGGACACATTGTGAAGCATCACACAGTAGTTGATTTTGTAGTGGAGGACTGTGTCGAAGATAAAATTGTAGATTAGATTCAAATGTATTTAGGTTGCAGTATGTAAGTCATTAGGTAAAGATTGGCACATGATAAATTTGAAGAAATGCATCATACTAGTCTTCAGATTACTATAAAAAGAACAAAAAATAGGGCAGGGTTGTCAACAGACAGTAACACGAACAGATTTGTCACAGTCTTTTTGTGGGGATGTCAGAATGAAGCTGAGATGAAATGTTACCTTCCATGCAATAATTTTTTTTTGCCTTCACCCCTCTATGCCACTATTTTGTTTCACAGTCAGTATCCTGTGTGTTTTCTGTGAATGTAATGGTCTATACAGTTTTTAGTACACACAGTTGTATTATACTAAATTATTTACTAGAGTAATTTTTTCATTTATAAGTTATAACTTTTTTTCTGAACCTACCCAAACTTATTTCATGTTCTAATATTTGTAAAGCACCTCTTTCCTAATCTAACAGCTTCACCCAGCAATTTTTTTCTGTCATTTCTGCTTGGCAACTTGCCAGTGTGTTAGAGGGGCTACACAAGAAATGTCCTGTTTTCCATTTTTTGGATTTTATCTTTAAAAATGTAATGCTTACCCTTTCATTGAAGTGGGACGTGGCTTGGACATTAATGGAGAAGACCTTTTCTTTTGTTTTTTTCTGTGCATGCTTGTAGAGTTATTCCCCACATCACTTGCAATTTTTCTCCACTAACTTGGTTTATAAATTATGCTTCAGCTAAGAGAATATGTGTACGCGTGTGTGTGTGTGTGTGGGGGGGGGGGTTCATTATTCAACACTATAAAGGTTAAAAGAGAGATTACTATTTATGAACAAAACCCCAAAATTCTGTTGAAGCTGTTAGTAAAATATCTTTAAACTTGAAAAGGTAAAACTAATTCACTTGCTAACTGCTTTCCTACTAACTCCATTTTTTTTTTTTTTTTTTTTTTTTTTTTTTTTTTTTTTTTTAAGTTGGAAAAGTCAGATTTTAACTGAGAAGATAGTTTAAAAAAATTATTGTACTATGCAAGTTGTTGTTTAAATGAAATATTGAACTAACCCTGAAACAGCCTTGCAGTTTCATAAAAGGACACACACACACACACACACTTTCATGTAATAAATTTCTGAGCAAGTAATGTGTATTCATAGCATAGGACATTATGCATAACAGTGTTCGAATGAAGTGTACATTTGAATTTTCTCTCATCATTGGTTGGCTGTCTTCCACTTGTCATCCTTTCTTTCTAATCATTGTAGTAAGTTGTATGTCAGCATAAACATGTAGTTAATGCTTCATGTTTTGTATTTGGAATTTGATATAATGCTTCACAATTACTATACATGTAATTGAAATCCATCTGTATAGCAAAGTAATTAAATTATAAATGTGCATTAATTTGTGGCAGTGAATTGTGTGTGCAATTGCTGAAACATCAAGTGCATGACAAATGTCTTTCAGTAATTAACATCTCAGTTGATGGCATATTTTAAGCAGTTTGTGAATTGATTTTGTTTTGTGTTCCTTCCAGAATTTATTTTGCACACCAATTACTGTATTACATTGTGTAATACCTTACCTCCGGTAGCATCCGTTATGGACAGTTTCTTTTCAGAAAAATTAAAAAAAAAAAGCTCATAGTGGTGGGAGTCGTCTCTTTGCACTGTAATTATCAAAATATTTCAAGATCTGCTAATACAAAAAATTATAGCTTGGTTCTCCACAATTTGTAGGATGCAGTAATGCCAAATTTTAATCATTACAGCTAGATTCAATAATTCATAAATTGATATTTTTGTTTTGGGCAATATGATGAATACTTGAAACTGCCATTTCACTCTTGCTTATGCAGAAATTGTTTGATAGCATAATATGGGTATTAATAATTGACATCAAATTCATTATCCAACTGCTGCCATTTTGCTCCTTATCTCTCGAGGGATGTTGAATGTGATTAATAATTTTGGGTAGACGTAGCAGATTTTAAAAAGTGCTGCCTTGGATGATGTTTCATTTCACAGTGTTAACATAATGGTTTTCCGTTATTGCTATGTGGGTTTTAAGGATAGGCTATGCCGAATATTATTAGACACAGTACACATAGCTACCTTTTTCATTAAGAGTTATGTTATTAAAATGCAGCGGAATAAAATTTCATTTTCTGATCAAATTTTGCTTTTGTCTTTTGGCATTTTTAATAGTGACTCCTCTGTAAATTACAAAAAAGAAGTTACTGGGCCAATAGAAATTTTATGGTTGTTACGTAACTTCATGCTTTTCTTATTTCGTAGTAAATGTTCCTTCAGTAAAGTGAAGATAAATACCATTGTATTCCACAGCACATTTTGAGAATGACACCTATGGTGCTGGGTGGAAATTTTTCTGGATAACCTGGAATTCTCGGGGAATTATGTGTTTTTAACTTTAAGAATTGCAATTTAATTTTTTTGGGCTTTATAAGTAACAAATTTTGAAATTCTTAATATTTCAGTGTGTGTTACTTATATTAATCTTATTCCATATACATTGATGTTAAAAAAAAACTTGGTTAAACTACTGCTTATGGGACAGTATGTCTTAATGTCTCATGCAAGGGAAGAGTAGTTGTTATTGTAGTGTTAGATTCCCTCCCCATCGCCCAACCATCTGTCTCGTTACTTTATCAGGAGCTTCTTATGAAATCAAGTTGGAATTTTTAGGGGAATTCCCCCACTCATACTTTGCAAGTCTTAATGCGCTCTCTCTCTCTCTCTCTCTCTCTCTCTCTCTCTCAGCATCTTCATAAATTGGAAAAAATTCACTACCTTTGTTTCTAAGCAGTTATTGAATTCATTCATTGATCCATGTGCAGTGCAAGTACTATGTCTAAGAACCAATACTGAGGAGGAAAGCTATGACCACCACATACACTATGGTTTAATTTCTATAAGGTGGCTTATCAGTTTTAGCAGAAATGACTTAGGAATGGCCTCATAAAGAAGTCCTAGGAAATGGTTTCACATTCAGATGACAGTGTTGGTAGAATCTACTCAGAGTTGTATACTAACACATACTGAAACTTTAGAAAAACAGTAGAGCATTAACTGGCCAACTCGGTTTAATGTTACAGTTGCAGTCTGTGCACAATGTGGAGGTTGATATTGACATGCACATTTTCTGATGAAACATGACTGCATTTGTTGGAGTATGTGAGTATAATTGACATTAGGATTCTGAAAATCCTATTTGATAACATTAAGAGGCACTGCATTCATTTTTCAGAAAAATAACAGCTAACAAAAGATGTAAAGTTATTTCATTGAAGACCGTTCAATAGCACACACTGCCAGTGCTTCTGTGGCAGTGAGGGAGGTACTTTTGATTATAGGAACACAACACGTGTCATATGTGAAACCCATTTAGCAATCCTCAGATTTTTTTCCAATTGTAGTGTCAAATGTCTAAGATATCATTGCTAAAAGAAAAGACTGGCAGTAGACTGTGATTTTAAACTGTTGGAAGCTTTATTTTCCAGAAGCTCCCTGAACTTGTTTCATCTCCATTTATTTCTTTAGCTGGCTGTCCAGTCCTTCCATCAGCTACATGGAACAGAAGAGCTCGCCAGGTACTTTGTCTTCATTCTTGGTCGTACTATTTTCTTTTTCTAAAGTGAGTTCATTGTGCAAATCAAAGTGCCAACTTGCTCGGTGTTCACAAAAGTGGCCTGCTGATTGAAAAGGGAAGAGAAGAATTTTAAATCCATCCAGATTTAAGTTTTATATAACTTCCTAAATCACTAGAAGCAAATGCTAAGATTTCCTTCATCACTCCTCCCTAATCAGAGCTTGTGCTCAGTCTCTAATGATGTTGTTTACAGGACATTAACCCCTAAATTACCTTTCTTTCTCATGAGAAAACTGTCTATACCTTTTATATTTTGTATTTCAGTTCAGAAGTTGTTGTGAAAGCATTATCAGTTTCTTTCAAACCAGTATTCCTTACAGGTCGCGTCTTAATCAAATATACAATCTTCATTTTCACCAAGGAAACTTTGTGCAGTGCTTATTTTCACTTCCAACTGTAGCTGTTATTTTTACCTTCGGCTTCCGCTTCTGCTTGTGTTTACAACTATTTCTTAGAGACCTGGCGAATATCTTCTTCATTATTGGTACTCTTCGCCATAGATCCTCCCATTCTAGGGAGGGGCTATAAAAGCGTGCTTTGAACAAGTGATGACTCTTCTCTGCATGGATGCTTAGTAGATAACCTAAAGTACCAAAAATTAAGAAAGCAGGTAAAAAGGTGTTTCATCGGGGCGGTTGTTCTCCAGATTGAACATTTTAAAAAATCTGTAAGCACAGATTGTAAGGTATTGGTGTTCATGCATTTTAAATTGGAAGATTTACTCATTTTTCACACAAAACCTCATATACATTCAAACTTACCTAGAAAAATTCAATTTATCCGTTTTGTTTGATAATAGCATGTTGTGCTGACATAATACTCTACAGCATTGTTCTGGCATTCATATGGAATACAACAATGGGGTAACTGCAGCACACAGCGAATCAGTGAAATTAGAGAGACCTCACACTAAAAGTTTACCCCCTTTTAACATTATATTACTTATTAGAATGTTTTAAACATTACTTCCCAAACATGAAACAGTGGTCCGGAATGGGTGTCATTTACAGACTTAACAAGAATTGATGATTGGTGTATTTTGTCTATAGGCCAGTAGGGAGTTTGTAACTAATAGCAGCACACATTATTTAGTGAAAGCTCACATTATTTAGTGAAAGTTCCATGTTGCTACAGTTTTATACCCATATTCTTTCACACTTGGCTCGAAAGGCAGGCTTCTAATATTTAATGCTTTTTTGCCACAGTTCAGAGTTGCTTTGTTAGAGATGATGGCAACAGTGTAAATAAAAACCTGAAAATGTGTGGTCTGTTTGTGTAGTGGATGCCTTCTGTGGTCATAAGGAAATCTACGTACATACGAAGTGTGGCGGAGGGTACCCTGTACCACTATTAGTAATTTCCTTTGCCGCTTTACTCGCAAATAGAGTGAGGGAAAAACTACTTTTTATATGTCTCAGTATGAGCCCTAATTTCTCATATTTTACCTTTGTGGTCCATATGCAAAATGTAGTTGGCGGTAGTAGAATTGTTCTGCAGTCAGTTTCAAATGCTGGTTCTCAATTTTCTCAATAGTGTTTCTCGAAAAGACATTGCGTTCCATTCAGGGATTCCCAGCTGAGTACCCGAAGCATCTCGGTAATACTTTCATGTTGTTCAAAGGTGCCAGTAACAAATTTAGCAGTCTGCCTCTGAACTGCTTAGAAGTTTTTCTTTAAACCAAATCTAATTCAGATCCCAAACACTTCAGCTGTACTCAGCAATGGGCCACACTAGTGTCCTATATGCAGTCTCCTTTACAGATGAATCCCACTCCCAAAAGTCTCCCAATAACCTACCACAATCCACATGTGTTCATTCCATTTCGTATCACTTCGCAGCATTACGCCCAGATATTTAAATTGTGTAACTGTGTCAGGCAGGACACTAATAATATTGTAACAAACATTGTGTTTGTCTTTTAAATTTATCTAAATTTAGAGCTGTCATTCATCACACAACTAGAAACTTTCTTAACATCTTCTATCCTCCTAAAGTCAATTGACGATGACACCTTCCCATATATCATGGCATCGTCAGCAGACAAATGCAGATTGCTGCCCACCCTATACCAGATCATTTACATATATAGAAAACTATAGTGGTCCTATCACACTTCTCTGGGCCACTCTTGACGATACCCTTGTCTCTGGTGAACACTTGCCATCAAGTACAACGTGCTGGGTTCTATTACTTATGAAGTCTTTGAACCAGTCAACGTATCTGGAACCCATTCCATATGTTTATATCTTTGTTAACAGCTTGTACAATAGCAAATGCTTTTTGGAGGTATGTAATGTCCATATTTCACAGTATCATGTCAGAAAGGGTGAGCTGAGTTTTGCGTGAGTGCTGCTTTCTAAAGTAATGCTGATTTGTGGACATAAGCTTTTTGGTCTCTAGTAAATTTGTTATAACTGAAATGAGAATATGCTCAAAAATTCTGCAGCGAAGTAATATTATGGATATTGATCTGCAATTTTGTGGGACCGTTCTTTTACCCTTCGTATATACGGGAGTCACCTGCGCTTTTTTTCAGTCACTTGGGACTTGCGCTGTGTGAAAGATTCACGACAATTGCAAGCGGAATCAGGGGCCGTTGCCATAAAACCAAATTGGGATGACATCTAGCCCTGGTGAATTATTTGTTTTCATCTCTCTCTGTTATTTCTCTACACCAGGGATGCCTGTTAGTATGTTGTCCTTATAGGAGTCTGTGCTGTGGTCAAACAAAGGTATGTTTGTGTGATTCTCATGCATGAATGATTTCTGAAATGCAGAATTTAAAACTTTAGTTTTTGTTTTGCTACCTTCTACTGCCACATCAGACTGGTTAACGAGTAATTAGGTGGAAGCCTTAGATTCACTTTATGATTTTACTCAGAACCAGAATTTTCTCGAGTTCTCGGACAGATCTTTCACTGAGGTAGGACAGTGGTAGCTGTTGTATGCTTCAGGCACAGATCTCTTTACAGTAACAGATCTCTAATGATCTTTTCCTGTTGTCATTTGCATGTTCTCTTTTGAACCAAGTGTGCAACAGCCTTTGATTCCTTGGCATTTTGTGATTTTTGTTGTTAAACCATGGCGAGTCTTCTCCATCGTTAATCCACTTACTAGGCACACAATTCTTCAGATCTTGATTTATGATCTGTTTATACTTTGCCCATAATTCTTTACATTTCGCATATTGTTCATTTGCTCAAGTGATCCGTAGCTCATGGTCTAGTGGCTAGCGTTGCTGCCTCTGGATCACGGGGTCCTGGGTTCGATTCCCGGCCGAATTGGGAATCTTCTCTGCCTGGGGACTGGCTGGGTGTGTTGTCCTCATCATATATCATCATTTGTGACAATGGCTAGATTGGGCTGTATGGAAAAAAATGGGCTGTGTGGAAAAAATGGGTGAAACACTCTCCTAGCCTTCTTGACTGGTTTATTAACTTTTGTAACCATATTTGCTCTGATGATGTCATGACTACTAATCCCTGTCCCTACACTGATGCTACCCATAAGGTCCAGCATGTTTGTAGCTGCAAGGTTTAAAATATTTCCGTTGTGTGTGGGCTGCCAAACCAGCTGCTCATGACAGTTTTTGGAAAACATGTTCAAAAATACTTTATAAGGCAGTTTGTCTGTACCCTCGTGCATTGAATCCATAGTAGACGTGCCATTCTATACTCAGCAGGCTAAAGTTGTGTCCAACTAGTACTGCATAATCTGGGTTTTTATCTGCTACAGGCTGTAGACTCTTCGATTAACCAGAGAACTGTCACGGCGGAATCAGGTGGCTGGTAAAAACATCAAACAATTAACTTGATTTCACCTAGATCTGTTACACGCAATCAGCTAACTTCGCTGTTGCACTCAATTTCGACCTCAATAGAGACAATATTTTTGTCAACTGCAATGAACACTACTCGTAAGGCATCTAATATGCCTTTCTGATATATGTTCCATCACTTGCTAAGTATCTTGGAGCCTTCTATGAGGGTTATACCAAAAGTAAGGTTCCCATACTTTTAACAAACAGAAAACATTGTTTATTGTTATTAATTTATACACCATTGAAAAGCTTACACTTTTGTCTGTTTTTCGATATAGTCACCATTTTTTCCGACACTCTTTTGAAGCCAGTACTCCAGCTTTTGTATTCCTAAGTTGAAGAAGTCTCCCGCCAACCCATTGAGGAAGTGTGTCACCTCTGCTCGGACTTCGTCACTCTTGAAGCATTTGCTACTTTAGCTTGGGGAAGAGGTGATAATCTCTGGGGGCTAATTCCGGGCTGTACGGGGGATGGGGCAGAACAGTTCACCCAAATTTCTTCAAAAGCTCCTGTTTGACGAGCGACGTGGGGTCAAGCGTTGTCGTGAAGAAGCACTACTCCTCCGTCAGTCATCCTCTCCGGCGATTCTGTATTGCTAACCAGAGTTTGGTCAATGTTTCAAATATCTGTCTGGGTTTACTGTCATCCCAGGTTGCATGAAATCGATGAGGAGTGCCCCCTGCCAGTCCCAAAACACAGTCGCCATAACCTTTCCTGCCGAATGCGTTTGTTTGAATTTCATGAGGTTGTTGTTTTGTTTTGGGGGTGTAATGAAACATCCACGTTTTATATCTCGTGATGATAGTCGAACAACTTCTCCTTGTTGCCTCCCCCCCTCACATTGTTGAAAAAACTTGCAAGCACAGTCAAGCCGTTACTCCTTGTGTCCGTCAGTCAGCATCTGGGTGACCCAGTGAGCGCACACTTTGCGATAACCCAATGTTTCTGTTAAAGTTCTTTCAGTTGTGCTGTGGGAAGCTTCAGGAACGGGCAACACGTTAACAGACAATGACCCTCTGATCTTTGAGCAACTCACTGCTGATTTTCTGGATAATCTCATCCAAAACCGGTGGTCTTCCACTCTGTTCTTCATCGTGAACTTTGGTGCAGCCCTCAGCAAAAGCCCTGCACCATTTGTCGACATGCTGAACGGACATGCACTCTTCACCATAAACATCAGTCATTTGCCGATGAATCTCCATGGCGATCAGCACTTCCATCTCTGACGGCTGTCAAGCCAACACTGAGCAAAGTAGCAAATCGTGGAGAGGCAGGCTTAATGGTGGGGGAACCACACCCACAAGGCTGTAGCTCATTGGGAACCTTACTTTTGGTACAACCCTGTTACCTTGGTTTTCAGTGGGCTGTCAGTCCCAAATGAGACTAATTGCTAACTGATCACTATGTTCTTCAGAAATTGCTGCTGTTTCCTTAATATCAAACAAGACCAGTGCTTGGTTATTGTGTCCCAAAGTTCTAATAATTCAAAATTTTATGTGATTTATTTATCAGTGCTTTTTAGATGTCTCCCAAAGTCCTCTGACACCCTTTCTCGATATTTTTACAGGAATTTATATTAAAAAAATGGGCATAAACATCAGATCCAATGTTTAGAATATCAGCCTAAATGTTGACCTTAAAAAAAAAAAAAAAAAATACCTATTCAGTATCTGCTTATTAGCAATAAAATTCTTATTTTCCCGTATATTAAGGTGATATTGCATATTCCAGTGACTGGAAATATGCTTGACATGAAGACTTAAATGCAAAATCTCAAAGGGCTCCATCAGTCTCAAGAGTTCATACAGTCATGTGCTGACAGATACAGCAAGAATTCTGTTGACGAATCCCTCTGTTAATACAAAATGTAGTGTTCCATAGTGACTGCTGCTGAGTGTCTAAACTTAGTTTCTCTTAATTAGAGTTATAGAATTGGTGAGCTTCTGTGGCCTTTGAAGAACTGTCAGTTTCAGCCTCTCATGACAGTGATGCTCACTAAACCCCATATTGCGTGAGGGACGGTTGAAAACGATTGAAGTTTGTCTTTTGTCACGTGTATTCCTTTACTTCCTTGTTCACTTCCCATTTTGATCTCTTCACTTACTTCTCTCTTCACTTTTCATACACCTGCACTTCCAAATGAAATATTAGTGACACTAGTTGGGTTGCAACATGTGAGGTAGAAGAGTTGCCACAGTCATCTCTCAGGTTTTCTCAGCAAGGTTCATTAGTATTGTATTTGCAGGTGTACAGCTGAGTTGTTGTTTCCATTTTTGCATAATATTTTGGCAGCTGATCCAGCCATCTCCTTCAGTGCTGTGAGGTTCGCTTTTGTGTGTTCTCACTGTCTGGACTCCAACCCGACTGGTTGGAGTCCAGGATGTAAGTACACATAACAGCACAATTTAAAGCATCTGAAGCAGAATGGGCATAAACATTAACTAAAAGTAACAGGGGAGAAGCCTATCTGCAATACTTCTTTATGTGTGGTTAGTGTGAGTTAGTTGTAGCGTTAGCCTGCTGTGCAGAGGGTTTTGGATTTGAATCTCCCTGACAACACATTTTTTAAATGTATTATGCGTGAAGTGTTTTAGCAGTCTACTTTCACTTTGTTTCTTTGAAAGTAATGAACCGATATTGTACATTTGTGGTTTCATAGAATATATCAGAACTGAAAAATAAAGAAACAGTTGCAATAATAATAATAGAAAAGAATAGGCCTCCGGTATGTTCTGCCAGTCGTAAAAGGCGACGAAAAGAACAAACCACTAATAGGGCTAACCCCCCTTTTAGTGTGATGAGTTTGTTCAGGACAGAACTAAAGAAGCCTCGGACAAGCGCCGTCATGGTTGGGGACGACGCTTGAACCCTATGCCCGCCCACAATGGTAACGACACTGCTAGCCAACTGCAAAATGATTTAAATCCCAATAGAGGTGTTTTGCAGGATATGCTTCCTGTAACCACCCTAGAAGGAAAACAAAGACAGAGGATGAGATGGTCAGATGAAGTTAATCGACACCTCATGTTCTGTTATTACCAAGCAACAAACCTAGGAACCAACACAACTGGATACAGATCACAAGTATACACAACATTTATTACCAGATACCAAGAATTAAAATTTTTTAAGAGAACAACGACTAGCTGATCAGATCCGTGTAATAATCAAAAATAACAGGATACCCCAGTCAGAATTAGAAAACATCAAACAACAAGTACAACAAATACTGGAACAAAATAATGTGCAATCAGAAGAAGAAGAAAATACAGTAATGGACTCAAACATCCCAGAGCAAACAAACAAAGAACAACACGCATCAATTAAACAATCAGAGGAAAACGAAATCTTAAGACAGCCACCAGAACAAGCACATATAGAACTCGAAGTAACACACATGTTAGATATAGAAGAAAAATTTCAGTTGACATATATAGAACACAAAGACACAAATACAGACATTAGACCATTCTTGCATAGACCGCCAAATAACCCACAAGTCGAAACAACAATAAAACCTATCAACACAATCATACACAACAAAATAAATGAAAACACAACTATGGAAGAGTTACAACTACTGGTTTATATAGGAGCACTCACTACACTAAATATACACACTAGGCAGAGATCAGAACCAACCAACACACAGAAGAAACCCACAAAACCAGCATGGCAACACAGGCTACAGATCAGAATAGAAAAACTGAGAAAAGACATTGGACAGCTAACACAATTTACAAGAAATGAAATGTCAGAAGAAAAAAAACGAAAAAGGTTAAGTAAAATCTCACAACAAGAAGCAATAGAGCAATTAAATGAAAAGAAGCAGAAATTACAAGCATTGGCCAAACGACTTAGAAGATACAAAAAAAGTGAAAATAGATGGAAACAAAACCAAACATTCAACACAAACCAAAAGAAATTTTACCGGGCAATAGATAACACATTAAAATAGACAATCCACCAAACATAACAGACACCGAACACTTCTGGAGCAACATATGGTCAAACCCGGTACAACATAACAGGCATACACGGTGGATACAAGCAGAAACAGACACATACAAGATGATACCACAAATGCCTGAAGTGATAATTTTGCAACATGAAGTCACCCAAGCAATTAATTCTACTCACAATTGGAAAGCCCCTGGAAAAGATAAAATAGCAAATTTCTGGCTAAAGAAGTTCACCTCAACACATTCACATCTAACTAAATTATTTAACAGTTACATTGCAGACCCATACACATTCCCTGATATACTTACACAAGGAATAACTTATCTGAAACCTAAAGATCAAGCAGACACTGCAAACCCAGCTAAATATCGCCCCATAACATGCCTACCAACAATATACAAAATATTAACTTCAGTCATTACACAGAAATTAATGACACACACAACACAGAACAAAATTATAAATGAAGAACAAAAAGGCTGTTGCAAAGGAGCACGAAGATGTAAAGAGCAACTGATAATAGATGCAGAGGTGACATATCAAGCTAAAACTAAACAAAGGTTGCTACACTACGCATACATTGATTACCAAAAAGCTTTTGATAGTGTACCCCACTCATGGTTACTACAAATATTGGAAATATACAAAGTAGATCCTAAATTGATACAGTTCCTAAACATAGTAATGAGAAATTGGAAAACCACACTTAATATCCGAACAAATTCAAATAATATCACATCACAGCCAATACAGATTAAGCGTGGAAGATACCAAGGGGACTCATTAAGTCCTTTCTGGTTCTGCCTTGCTCTGAACCCACTATCCAACATGCTAAATAATACAAATTATGGATATAGTCTGTCGGTAAACTGAAGAGCGAGCGAGCGAGTCCCCACTCTGCCTACCCAGCTACGTCACGAGGCGCTTCTACAGGTTGTTTCACAACTTAGTACCGGTCCTGCCGCGGCGCGCGTTTTAAATCTTTGTCGACGCCGTGTACAGATTCGTCCTGGCAGCGTTTATTCTTAGACAAATGCGTTAAGACCATAATGAATCCAAAAGACGATAGCTTCTTCCGAAACACAACATTATAGAGTAAGTAATATTAACGTAGGAACGGAAGTCAGGATTCTGCTACAAATACAGAACCGAATGCCTGTTCATGTGAATGTATGTACCCTCTACTGCTATTCGTAAAACGAACCCCGTATGGTGCAATCAATCTGTAGAATTTAAGCCTTGTTCTTATTTATGTTTCTATTAAAAGGTAGAAATTTCCAGGTAAATCCCATTTTACGCTGTGTCTTACGTAAAACATCTTTCTGCCAAAGAAAACAGATTTATTTTTGACGGCAGTGAGTAATGTCCATAATGTCGTTATTATTTTTTGGTTTATGTGAAAGTCCTCCATCGTTTGACGAATGACCGATTTTGTGAAACAAAACCGAGACCCTTCGCATGACAGTCTAATGCTCTATCAACTCACCCACACTAGCCACACGTATAAAAGAATCACAGATACGCTTTTCCTGTGCTCTTGTAGTTCTGGTGTCGCTATTAATTAACGTTTATGCCTGTTCTGCTGGACAACAGCACATAGCTCAAACTGAGTCATAGTTTTGTTTGATACCTTGTTGACAAAACATTTGTTACAGATCTGAGTGTCTGACATCTGGAGGTTTCGGTGTCAGCTGCACACCTGTATGTGTTTTGCATTTGATGTGTTCAATTTTCTTATAACTTATTATTTTCTCAGCAGTTCTGTTAATGAGACACTTTCCAAGATTTCAGCCGTATGATCAAGAGTTTAGTTGTTTTGAATGGCCTCTTGTGCATGCTTTACTTCGTGTAGGTTTGTGATGATTTAAGGGTGTACCACTAGTTTTCTGAAAGTCATCTCCAGTAAGTCAGATAAACACTTACCATGTTTGCTTAATGTGTCTGGAAGCTATCATGGAGAGAAACTCCCCCACAGATGTTGATTGGTTTAGCTGTAATTGAAGTGATTGGTTTAGCTGTAATTGAAGTACTTTATCTGGTGAAATACTGATTTTTGCATACTAGCACTGAACTTGATAAAATTTGTAGTAAATTTTTTTCTCTAAATATTGACTTAAGAATTGTACAGCACATTACTACAGCTCACATAAAACTGAGTAGCAATTATAATCAGTTTTACACTGAGGTGACAAAAGTCGTGGTATACAACCTAATAATGCGTCTGTCTCCTTTGGTGCAGCAACTCGATATGGCATGGTCTCAAGTCATTGGAAGTCCCCTCCAGAGATATTGGAGCATGCTGCCTCTGTAGCCATCCAAAACTGCAAAAGCGTTGCCGGTGCATGATTTTGTGCATGAACTGACCCTTGAATATTTCCAGTAAATGTTTGAGAGATTCATGTCAGGCGATCTGGGTGGCTCAAAGTAGGCGAACATAACCATTTCCAATCAATGATCGGTTCATTTGGACCAGAGAACCCACTCCATTCCATGTAAACACAGCCCACACCATTATGGAGCGACCACCAGCTTGGACAGTGCCTTGTTGACAACTGGTGCCCATAGCTTCATGGGGTCTACACCACACTTGAATCCTACCATCAGTTCTTACCAACTGAAATCGAGACTAATCTGACAAGGCCATGGTTTTCCAGTCATCTGGGATGCAACCAATGTGGTCACGGCCCCAGGAGAGGTGCTTCAGGCCATGTTGTCTTGTTACCAGAGGCACTCGTGTCAGTCGTCTGCTGCCATAGCCCATTAAAACCCAAGTTTGCTGCACTGTCCTAACAGATAAGTTCGTCATATGTTCCACATTAATTTCTGTGGTTCTTTCACACATTATTGCGTGTCCGTTAGCACTGACAACTCTACACAAATGCTGCTGCTCTCCGTCGTTAAGTGAAGGCCATCAGCCGCTGCAGTGACCATGGTCAGAGATAATGCTGGAAATTTGGTATTCTCGACACTCTCTTGACACTGTGGATCTTGGAATATTGAATTCACAAATAATTTCTGAAATGGACTGTCCTGTGTGTCTAGCTTCAACTCTCAACAGCCATTTCGTGTTCGAAATCTGTTAATTCCGTTGTGAGGCTATAATGATGTTGGAAAATTTTTCTCATGTGTCATCTAGGTACAAATGACAGCTCCACCAATGTACTGCCCTTTTATACCTTGTGTACACAATGCTACCACTCTCTGTATATTTGCGTATCGCTATCCCATGATTTTTGTCACCTCAGAGTAAATTCAGTTTTCTCTGGTCGACTAATGAAGTAAATCACTGTGACGATAATTAGTCCTTGCTAATATATTTGGGGACATTTCTTTTATTGTATTAATTATATTACTATAAAATATTGTAGTAAATTTGTGAGTGCACAATTGTTTTTTTTTTTTTATTGCAGTACAATGTCGTATTGAGAAGTATGTAGACAGCATTCGAAATAATAATTCTGTCATTGATTATTTTCCCTCTCTCTGTTGGTTTCTAGCCTTGTTTGCCGTACCTAAGAATTACAAGCTAGTTGCTGCACCCTTGTTTGAGTTATATGACAATGCACAGGGGTATGGACCAATAATATCGTCTTTACCACAAGCTTTGTGCAGGTGAGTACTGCTGTTACATTGTAGCCTTTACTTGATCAGAGTTATCAGGATGACACTATTGAGGGCAACTAGCATTTTCTTCCTTTGCTATGCGGTTTACCAATAATGATTATGCCTTGTTAGAATTTTCTCGAATTTCCATAATTTTGTTTTGAAAGAAAAGTAGTGTCATGCAAAAACATGCTGCCCCCCTACACACACACACACACACACACACACACACACACACACACACACACACACACACGTCTTGCTGCAGAAATTTTTCTTTTTTTGTGTGGACTATCATTTGCATTAGCGATGGGTTAATCAGTCATTTACATATATGGCTTATGCTGATGCTATTGTTCGCGTCACGTAAGAAGGCAGACCAATTTTCAGCAGTTGTGCGCATCCCCCTCCACTAGCCACAGGCAGCCAATAATATTCATTCTCTTTCCGAGTGGCTAGCAGAGAGTTACAGCTAGAGAGCGAGAATCTTGCACCTACATGCTGCACTGTTGCCGTACTTCGCGACAACCGTATTATTCATTCAACTGTCACCCATTTCCTCTTTTTTTTTTTTTTTTTTTTTTTTTTTCACCCCCCCCCCCCCTTGCAGGTGTATAGCTGTGAATGTGTATCTGTAAATGCTTAAGTGTGATCAAAAAGAAAGCCAGGTGACGGCAAAAAATGTGATGTGAAGTACTTCACAAGCTGGCGAGGGGGATTATTTACCGCATTTATAACTTTTCAAACATGAATTTGAAAGCAGGTCTTCTACTGTCGATATTTGAAAACACAAGAACGGACTCCAGAACAATGTGGTGTTGGCAAGAGAACTGTAGGAACCGTAGAAAAAGTTGGTTTTGTGTCGCCTGGAAAGCATCGAAATCACATGGAACCTGTAACATAAATGGATAGTTTTAACAACGATGTTTTAAAGTGCTCCACGTGAACAATGTATGCCCGACATAACAAAAATTTGTTATAGCTATGCAATGGTAAGCACTTCATCAATGTAAAGAATATTAAAAGATGATGGTTCCATTTATGTTAAGAAGAGAATTTTTAGTTCAAAGAGGTGGTATAAGTGCAGCACGAATTATATCCCATATAAAGATTAACGATCCAAGAGAAGGAGATGGTTCAACAGTGTATTACCTAGATGAATCATGGGTCAGTTAGAATCATTCCAGGAAGATCTGCTGGTGGCAGTTTTAAAGTTCTCATAGGAATAGGGTCTCGGATAATTATTCTGCATGCTGACTCTTTTTCTGGTTTTGTTTCTGAGAATGAACTTCTACTTATATGTAAGAGAAACAGCAATGACTACCATTTGGAAATGAATGCTGTCAATTTCATGAGGTGATTCACAATTCTTGTCACACCTTGCTTCAAAGTCGGTCATTGCCAGGTATAATTCAACTGTTACAGAGAAAACACCAAGTACAAACACCAGAAAAGCAGATATTTTTCCACGGCTTAAAGGTAAAAATATTAATCACAGTGTAATCCAGACTCGTGCCGATTTCTTGCAGTTTGTTAATTTATACAAGTCATGTGACAGAACATACAAACCTTGCACATGAATGGGGGTCAGACAATTTTGCGTTTACCCATGTATCTCTGTCAGTGTAGCTCCATTGAATTAATTTGGGCAAAGGGCTTTAAGGCTATGTGGGAGAAAGAAACAGAACATTCAAGATAACATATACTGAACACCGCTTGTGCATGAGGCAACAGACAACATCCCAACTGTAGCGTGGGCACAGTCTGTGCAGCATGCAGAAAAGCTTCAGAAAGAACCAACTTGACAGGGAAGTGATGATGGATATAAGCCAAGAACCTATCGTCATAAATTTACAATCAGATTGTTCGGAAACAGACTCAAATAGAAGTGACGATGGTATTACAATTAGACTTTGGAACAAAGTAATAATATTTTGAAGTTTTAAAAACTCTTTGTTTAAAAAATGTGTTTGGCAACATATCAGTTGCATACATAATAATGAGAACTTCCTAGCGTGTTTGATTAGGACTTCGTATCTTTTTAATTATGCAGATTTTGTTGTATTAAATTTTTTCTTACAATGCAGTTCAAATCACAATGAATGATAAATATTTGCAAGCAGTTTCAATGACCTTGTCTTTCGACAATTGTCATTTGGAGAGAAATTGTACTTCACATCTTCACAATGCTGTGTCAGCTGTTCTTGCCTCCCGACATCACTCAGAGTAAATCTGTGGAGCAGTGGACGCAATATCGTCAGAACGTCAATTAATATTTCTCTTATTATGATTGATTGAAATTAGTTTTAATATTTATTATTCACCTCATAGATTTAAACGTATAATACAGTGTACCATAGGCAAACGAGCCATTCCTATTGTCCGCAGCAGCACAGTTCGGCGACATGGACTTAGTTTGCCCGCTCTGCTTCCTTTCCACTTCGCCTCTATGCACGGAAGCGCCTTCCTAGGTGGCGCGGGTTTTAGTGTAATAACAGAGCCCTTTAATAATATTTTTTGTATAAGTTTTCCACAAAATCACTTCAGCTTTGTTAGCACTTTAACTTGTCAGTGCTGAGTTTTATTATGTTGCCAGAATGAGGACATTTTCCCACAAAAGACAAAAGTCCTTTGTTTGAGTCTTGGTCCAGCGCAGTTTTGATCTGCCAGCAAGTTTCATATCAGTGTACATTCCGCTGCAAAGTGAAAAATTTTGTTTTGGGAACTTCCCCCAGTGTGTGGCAAAGTCTTGTCCCCACAATAGCCTTTTTTCCAGGAGTGCTAGTTATGCAAGTTTCACAGGAAAACTCCTGTGGCATTTGAAGGGTAGGAGATGAGGCACTGGCCGAACCAAAACTAAGAGGATGGGGTCGTGAGTTGTGCTTTGGTAGCTCAGTCAGTAAAACATTCGTTCGTGAAAGGCAAAGGTCCCGAGTTCGAGTTTTGGTCCAGCTCACAGTTTTAATCTGCCGTGAAGTTTCATATCAATGCACACTCCACAGCAAAGTGAAAATGTCATTCTGCCAGTCGACCAGTCGTTTTGAATTTGAAACAGGCGCACAAATCTCTTTATAGTCTACACCTTCTACTTGACTAAATCTCTTTGTGACTAAGCAAGCTTTAAAAATTTGGGCTCCTCACCAACTTTCTTCTTTGAAAATACCCATCTATTCTTTACAAGAATTACACCAGATGGTAGCTCAACCAGTTTCCCAATATCATGATTTTTTTCAGGGAGTTAATTTATCATTCATTGCAACCATCCGTTCTGCTGCCTTGTTAGAATTAACTGATTCATAATGGTTGATCACTGTTCCTTTCTTGCACAATGTGTTTTTGTGCTATTTCATGATAAACCACCTCGTTTGAATGAAGTGTCATTGGATGATATTTGCTTAAACTCATTTTCTCTTTTGTTGCACTCATCCTTGGCCTGCATCTATTTCATTAAATATCAGAATGTTCCACTAATTCCTGATTACCTTCAGTTTCTTCCAAATTTTCCTCCTGATCTGAAGAATTATAAAATTTCCCTTCAGTGTTAGAATCTTCTCTTTCATGTCATATTTCATCTCCAATACTTGGAAATGATAATGCTCCTTCATTGCACATACAATAGAAATCCGTCCTGTTTCTTATTTTCAGTTGAGCATTTGCCATTCAAGAATTGTTTGAAAATACTTTTCTTGGATTCCACAGGCTATTTTGTTTCTGGCATCCAGGTCCTGTACCCACGGCTATATAGTGTGTTATAGAGTGCATCAAATAATTGAGCCTTTTTCTGCCCTTTCGTATAATTTAGAACGGCGATTTTGTTTGTGTAGGTGACTGAAAACTTCACATCCTATCACAAGTAAATGTCTCGCACTAGACTTTCTACCTGTCCACAATTCCTGAGGCATTTTTTTGTTGTTGTGGTTATTTGTAACGCGATTCCTTACATATGCGGCAGTGTACATCATCTCGCCCCCAAGAACACCTTCGCAAATTCCTAGCTATTGTGAACTTACCATATCATTAATGTTGTGTTGAGCATTCAGCTATACTGTTTTTCTGTGATGTGTAGGTCAGTTATTTCGTGTCATACTCATTCAGATTCATAGAACTGTGTGAACAGAATTCTAGGCCCTTGTTCACGTGAATTTTGTTTACAGTTTGTTTTTCCATTTGACTCCTCCATTTCTTGAATTCTTCTAATACTTCATCCTTATTTTTTAAGAAATGCACAAATATGTATTGGCCTGCATCATCGATACTCGTTGAATATCTCTTGCCTCCAAAACTGGGAATGTCAGTATGTCCCATGAGATCACTATGAACAAGTTCTAAACATGTTGTTCGTTCCTTCATACCTTGTTTTAAGAAATGGTCTTCGTGTTGATTTACATGCCAAACAGCTACCACGGGTTTATTTTACCTTTTTCACGCTGTAATTCCAAGACTGCTTCCTTTATTATCGTGTTGTTTACTGTACATTTGCCGACATGTATCATTTGACAATGCCATAAGTCTAGCGACTTTGTGTTACATTTGTTATTTCTCAGTACATTTATTGATCTGTCAACTGCACATGGCTTCGTATTTATGTAATATAAATGACCTTCCTGCTGATTTTTTAACGAGCAGTCTTCCAGAGATATTGTCCTCTTGCAACCTTCATTATCAGAAATAATCTTTCTATCGTTGTTAGCTATGAGTTTTTTAGCCAAAACTTCATTGTCAATTATCTTTGCTTCTGTTTTTCTGCCATCAACTAATGTCGTGACCTCAGCTAAAATATTTTCATAAACAGCTGAAAAATAATTTTCATTTGGAGCCATGTGATGAATTGACCAGGAATCCACTATCCAGTTATCACCATTCAATGTAACTGTGTCACAGGCAGCACTCATACTTTTTTTAACAGCACCTATATTCTTTTGTTTACCAATATTAACGTTCAAGGGCATTGCAGAATGTTTATCTTCATTATATTTGGGACGTGTAGCATCTTTTCATGTGCACACTTAATTGTTGCACACTTAAAATCATTATCTGGCAAATTGCACAGAACAGTTGTTGATAAATCTCCCTCTTCAGTTTTGTTGCTAATGTTCACTAGGCCTGCTACAGTTTTGTTTATTAGTCCTAGATAAATTTCCACAGATTCATAGTTATTCATTTTTAGTGAATATAGCTTCCATCTCAGTTGCACAGTGTGAAGAAGTTAGATATCCCTTAGGTCATATAATTTTGGAGTTCTTCACATACTCTCTCTCCTTTTTATTATTATTATTATTATTATTATTATTATTATTTGACAAATTTCATATACAAGTATGTATTTGCTGCTGTTCACATATGGAAAGTAAAACTTTTGCTAGTGCCTTGTCCTATGTGTTACATATGCCTTTTTATCAGCATATGGTGCACCTTCGCCAGGTTCCGGCTCTCAAGGTTCAGTTATAGTCCTTAAATTGTAATCTATTAGAATCATTTTCATCTGATACAATCAGGAGGCGTTATTCACTCCACATAGTTTCTCAGTCGTTTGTTGTGTGTCATCTCTGTATATTTCACTACCGTATTTGTTTTACTCTTGTTTTCTTTTGTGTGAGATCACAAACACAGGTCATTATCAGTTAACTTTTTCCAAATGCGTCGCATAAAAATAGTCAGCCGGTATCAATGAATATTTCACCTTCACTGCACAGGAGTTTTAAAATGGCTATTTGACCCACAGTTTTCTATTTCTTTCTTAACATGACTGTGCACATACTCATTGTTGTAGTGGAATAAAACTCTCTTCTCACACACATTATATTTATTCAGTGAAAAAACTACATACACCATCAAATCAGTAACAGAGAAACCCTATAACAACACTTTGATAGTCTTTTTAAATAACCTATAAGATAATCCAGTAACATCACAGAAATGAAAAGAATGTAATAAATAAAGGAGCTCTTCTCCACCTGTTTATCTCGTAACAAGTAGCACTAGAAGTATTAGAAACAGTATTACTTTTATAGAGTAACATTGCATAGCCAGAGAATAAAAACATATGAGATAAAGTGCTCACATCAAATAAGTAAAAACTGTCTTGTAAAGCCAACATTAAAACCTCGAGTATAGCAAGCCACTAGAACTGACATCAGACTGAAAGATTTATCACTGGATTTCACTGTTATGTAGAAACTCCATAATGTGCTTGCCACCTATGGGGCACGAATAGCAGAGAACAGCACAAATTAAGAAAACAGTTCCATTATTAAAAGTAAATAGTTATAACAAGAGACCAAGCTCAGTAACAGAAGTATAAAAATGTGATAAATGAAATACATGGGAAAATGCTGTAAAACAAAACAGCAGCTGTACGCACCATCTGCCCAGTGCAGACAGCATTAAAGTGCTTAAAATGAACAGAATTAATGCAGTAGGAATAACAGCTATGAAATTTTTATTTTGCAGTTGTTGCTGTTGGTTGAGAATCAAACCATCATTGACATACATTTGCTTAAGAATTGCCAGCCTATAACCTTCCTTTTTTGTATGGAGGATAACTTGCTACACTCCCTTCAGTTTGTACCCTTTCTGCCTTGTAAATGCTCTTTATACCTGTGCTGATGACAGATCTTCTAGTATGCCCTATTCAATAAATTGACCAAGTGTTGGAGGTGATTTTTTTTACACCACTGAATTACACAGAGAAGTGATCAAAGATTTCAGCGTGTGGATTAGATTTTTCTACTAACTGTTATCTGTGGAAAAGGCAACTTCGCATCCACATCTTCTTTCTAGCAGGTGACAAATTCTGTAGGAAATGGTCCCTAAGTACAGTTTCGTGTGTGTGTGTGTGTGTGTGTGTGTGTGTGTGTGTGTGTGTGTGTGTGTGTGTGTGTTATTAGCAATATTGCCCAAAGTAATGATTCTGCTGTTAGTTTTTGCTGTAAAAATGTTATCAATTAAGGAAAGTTTATAAACATTATTATCTGCTGCAGTTTTTATGAAAGTGATATCAACTTACAAGTTTTTTGGGTGATAAAGGCAGTGAAACAGCCTGATGAATGGCTAAATGGAAAAGCTTTTTATGAGGTTGGGGATGTACTGAGCTGCAGGGCAAAATTTGGTCTGTACCATTTTCTTTTTGAAAAATACCAACAGTTTGTAATAATTCTAGTGCTGTTTATTGTTTGTGACATAGTTGTTATCCAATGGTGATTAAAAAATTTTTTATAGGTAACTGTAATTTATCTGAAGATATCCTTGTATAGTATGTTAACTGGGGGCCTAGAAACGACAGAGAGGCTCCGTCCATGCCGCTGCCGCAATGGTCCACAACCCCATGACTACCGCAGTCCACTTCACCCCTCCGTAGCCCCACACCAAACCACTCTTTCAGGGTTATTGTGCGGTTTGGCCCCTGGTGGACATCTCACACCAGACGAGTGTAATCCCCATGTTTGCGTGGTAGGGAAATGATGGTGTACGCGTACGTGGAGAACTTCTTTGTGCAGCAATTGCAGACATAGTGTAGCTGAGGCGGAACCACTCCGCATTCGCCAAGGCAGATGGATAGTAGCCTAAAAACCATCCACAGACTGGCCTGCACATTGGACCTTGGCACAAATCCGCCAGGCGGATTCGTGCCGGGGACCAGGCGCTCCTTCCCTATCTGGAAAGCCGGGCATTAGACCACACGGCTAACTGGGTGGGCAAAGGTACCCTTAGTTGACACTGAAACCAATTCAGTGCAATAAAATTTGTGTAACCAGTTGTCTTATTTTACCCTTCATTAAAACGGTCTAAATCCTTTTATCCAGTCTCTACAGTTAAGCCTTCATATTCCCCTAGACTAGTAAACATAACATGGGTGTTGGGTGGGGGGATTGACAAAACACACACACACACACACACACACACACACACACACACACACACACACACACACACACACACACACTTAAAATTTCGGTCCAAAATACACTGTCCCCTGTACCTACTTGTTACAGTTTGCTGGTTTGGGAGATCCAGACCACCTATGCCTATATATGGTTTCCACTCATCTCTCTTTTTTTTCATTTCCACTGCTACTCTCTATTTGGCTCGCACGGCTAACTAACTTCATCCATCTATTTCTCTTTTACTGCCACTCTCTATCACTGACCATCACTATCTCCTCTCTGTGTGGTTCCCACTGGTATTCTCTTCATCCAGCTCTTCTCTCTCTTTCATTGCCTCTTTCTCACTCCCACCATCACTACCCCCTTGCTTCTATCGCCACTAGCTCTGATCTACTCTGTTTCAACACAGAAATGTGCGAAAGTTTGCATGCCAAAATTTTAGTGATACAGGCGGAATTAGTTTTGAGGCAGCTGGTTCCAACTTTTGTCTGTCTTCTAAAGAGGGACTTGATTGCCTTTCTTGTGCTCTGACAGAAGCATTTTTCAGCTAGTGATACTTCTATAAAATGAATTCTGTAGATCAGTAAAGTTTTTACAAGTTTTTGATATAGTTTGACACATTTACGTATTGGATACATATAAACAACAAATAAAACAATCAAAAGTCCAAGGTTCGAAGAACAACAGTACTATGACAAGGATGGATTGCTACTCACTGTAAAGATGAAATGTTGAATTGCAGTCACGCTGAATGAACAAACTGTTACACACTTAGCATTTGGCCAAATACTACTTCAGAAAGGACAAGATAAACCCACACATTTACACAAGCAGGCACACCTCACACAACATGACCGCTATCTCTGGCCACTTTGGAAGCAAGCAACAATCTGTGGTGGGGTGGAAGGGAGGAGGGGTAGCAGGCTACGAATGAAGGAGAGGAGTCAATGCTTCCTGGCAGAGCTTGCAAGAGTGAGGAAAAGGCCATGAGTTGCAGCATTGAGTGGTTGTGGGAATGGAGGGGGGGGGGGATGAGGAGCGGAATAGGAGAGGAGCAAGGAGGGGGAAAAAGACAGGTGGGTGCATTTGCAGAGAGCAGTGCACAAGGAGAGTGAGGGGGCATTTATTTGCGGGGGTGGGGGGGGGGTTTATAGGCCATGGGGGGCGGGTGGCAAAACTGTTGGGTGGAGGGTGTGGAGACAGTAGATTACTGTAGGTTGAGGCTGGGATGATTGCGGGAGCAGAAAATGTGTTGCAAGAAGAACTCCCATCTGCAAAGTTCAGGAAACCTGGGGGGATCAAGATGGCCCGGGTTGTGAAGCAGCCATTGAAATCAAGCCTGTTACGTTCAGCAGCTGTTGTGCCACAGAAAGGTTCACTTGGTCACAGTATGGCAGTGGCCATTCATTCTGGTAGATAGTTGGTTGGTAGTCATACCAGTATAAAAGGCTGTGCAATGGTTGCAGCAGAGCTGTTATGTAAAATGGCTGCTTTCACAAGTGACCCAGTCTTTGAAGGTGTGTGTAAGTCTGTGACATGACTGGAATAGGAAGTGCCGGGTGGGTGGATTGGGTAGTTCTTGCACTTGGGTCTTTCACAGAAATGTGGCAAGGGGTTGGAATTGGGAGTGGCATAGGGATGGACTATGGTGGTGTGTTGGTGACAGAACAACACTTAAGGAGGGGTGGGAAGGACCTCGGGAAGGGTGGGAAGGACCTCGGGAAGGGTGCCTCTCATTTCAGGACATGATTACGTAATCAAAGCCTAGACAAAGGATGTGGGTCAGTTGTTCCAGTCCGAGGTGGTACTGGGTGACAAAGGGGGTACTTCTTTGTAGTGGACAAGTGTTTGGTGTGGTGGGAGGATTTGGGGTATGTGGGGATATGGCATGGGAAATATGTTTGTGGTCAAGGTCTCGGGGTAGTGCCATTCGTTGTGTCCAGGTCTGAGCAATAAAAACAAAAGATTTTAAGAGTGATACTACTGTGTGATGTAACGTGACAACACCACCACAAAACAGATGCTTCCACTAGTTTGAAATGAGGTTAGGGCTCTCATCCACTGCTGGTTCATTTTACACTAATTTATGTAAAAATGAACGAAAAACTTTAGGCTGCACCTGCATAGCAAGAAATGTGGTGTTTGATTTCCAAGTACAAATAATTTTGCGTACAGAATAATTTTTTGTAAGGTGCTTATGCTGCCCGGTGGCACCATCAAATAATTTCCAAGTCTGTATAAATGTGGAGTGCCCATTATACAGAGACAGTGCATCATAAAGTTTTATTGGTGGAAAATACTGGTGACCGTAGAACCCTTGCAATGTGTTCACTACATTAGTTATAAGTACATTTAAGCATCAGGCCAGATATTACATACATATTTTTTGTGCATAAGTACACTAAGTTTAAAGCTCTGGATCCCACTAACAAATAATAAAATTGAGAAAAATTTCAAGGCTTCCCAAGAACATCATCTGAAGATCATATGGTAAAAATTTTAGATGATTTGCCATGAACAGAAATTATTACAACTGGTACTTTTGGTACCCAAAAATCATGGTTTTTTTTGGGTGTATCTTGATAACGGATACTGACTTTTGAAAATGGGGAAAATGGTGTTCCTAATAAATGTCTGAAGAATACACAGGTAAAATTTGAGCTATTTGCTATTGTTAGTTTATTGTGGCCCATTGTGCATAAAAAGGCTAAAAACTGTTTTTGCGGGTTTCTCAGGAACTGCCAATGAACAAATGATGCTTTTATAATTTCTCAAAGACACACACCACACCTAATACTAAAGAAGCAACTGATTTGCTCCATTTGCCTAGACTGGAGGAAGTGTGAAATATTTAAACTGTACAATAGCTACAGCATGGGCATTCTTCCTATGGGTACACAATTGGTCACTAGGCCAAGGGCTATCCAAAACGCTTTACTCCTTATCTTTATGATCAATAGAACCCGAGATTTGAACCCCTGAAACATAGCATTTTTGTGCTTGGCTTTTTGGAATATATTGGCATTGTGCACTGTTGTGCACAGACCGATTACTAAGGGACATGGTCATTGATGCTTGTAAATGTAACCTCTAATGTGAGTGCAGTTTTTGTCAGTGTCTTTTATACTGTGTAGCTGTTATCTGATGGTTTAGATTTAAGAAACATTCATTTAGTTCTCAAATTATTTGTTATAGAATGAGTCATGCACGTATTAATGCTGTTTGTACTCTCTCTTCATTGCAGACTTTACTCTACAGTAGTTACCTTGGAAGTGACTTTCTTTCCTCCTTTATTTTTAAGCTGTCTGAATTAAAAATAAAGAAACTGTTTCATTTTGTAACTTTTTTCCACAGGTTCAATTTCATATACATGTGAATTACCTTCACACTGGTATTAATGCTGTTGAAGAATTTTTACCATTGGAATTAAAATGGGGTCTCCGTCAGCTCCACGCAGCAGCAGAAGTGTATAAAGACAAAATAATCTGTGCTGTGTAGCTTTTCAGGTACAAAATTGTGAAAGTGGTGACAGTGGACAAGTGTTTGGTAAACATTAAATAAAGCAGTTTTACTGTGTTGCTTTCATCAGTGATAAAAGTAATTTATAGTGCTGCAGTTGGACTCGAGTGTAAAAATAACTGAAACTTACAATAGTCTGTGCACTTTCCCTTCTATGATACATAGTTTTACATTTATAGTGTGAATGGCTGTACCAAGAAAATATTTTAAGGCTCTTGAGATTGTCATTACTGTGACATTCAGATGACAAATCATGTATATTCCACCTTCCTTAAAAACTATATCTTTATTGTATTGTGTCTCTTGTATATGTGAAGTGATGAACTTGTGAGAAAGGAGGTTTTTTACACTCATTCAATAAAAGCTATTAAGTTAGAATCCGTAGGCAGAATTATTAACCCTAGATGGCTGTCAGTGTGAAAAATGGCTGAATGAAGAAAGTGTTATGAAATTTATAGAAATTGATTAATGGTGAGTCAGTCATGTGTCATATGAGATTGTATGATGTCAAGGTACTCTTTCTGTGCTAAGGCCCAAGTTGACAGAAAATACAGTCAGTGTTGTGTTCCATTATGTGACGCTATTGTAAATTATAAACATTGGGCTGATTCAGCAGTACTGCAAACTTTCATTTCATACACCTTTGGTGTGTCATGTTCCTATTTATGCGGAAAATAAATGTGATTTATAAGAAAAACTGCCTGATAATTTTTAGGGAGTAAAATTTAATATTTTGTAGAACCTATAATAAAAGTTAAAACAAGCTGAAGAATAATCTGCAGTTTTCAGCAGCTTTTAATCCTTGATTACCTAACCAACATTTACAGTCGTAATTCACGAGAGGACTGGATTATTAAGCTTCCTCTCTTCATTGTGTTTTCTTTTAATTTTGTAGAGTGTTTCTCTTTGCACTCCACTATTGTCCCTCTCAAATAAATCAAACTGTGGAAAATACAGGATGACAGAACAACAGTATTATGAAAAGGATAGATAGCTACTCACCTCATAGAGGTATTGAGTCAGACAGGTCACCTGGTTTAGATTCATTAATGATATCTTTATGATCTGGGCTGAGAATGGGGACAGCCTATCAACATTCCTCCAGAACCTCAACCCCTTCTTGACTTGCTCCTTCACAACCCGACAAGCCACCTTTCTAATTGTAAACTTCCACCTCAAAGATGACTACCTCTGCCCATATCAGACCTACCAATCACCAACACCACCTCCACTTCGGCAGTTGCTATACACTCCATACTGAGAACTCCTTTCCATACAGTCTAGTTGATTGTGGCCATTACATCTGTAGTGACTAGCAGTTCCTCTCCAAATATACCTTTCGTCTCACTGAGGTCTTCACAGACCAACGTTACCCTCCCAACCTTATACAGAAATCTGTAGTGACTAGTAGTCCCTCTCCAAATATACTGTGGGTCTCACTGAGGTCTTCACAGGCCAAAATTACCTTCCCAACCTTGTACAGAAACATATCTTCCATGTGTTCTCTCTCCATTCTCCTTCCACATTCACATCAACAAAGGAGCTCTCCCCTGGTGACTCAGTACCACCCAGTCAAAACCAGATCAACTGAATCATATTTTCCAGCAAGGTTTCAAATACTACTGCCACCCATCAGGCCTGCACAATATGTATGTTCATCCTACTCCACCTTGCTCCCAAACTCATGGCTCATATCTGTGTATTAGACCTTGATGCAAGACCTGTCCCAGACATCCTACCACCACCACCACCACCACCACCACCACCACCACGTACTCCGGTCTAGTCACAGGCATCACCAATCCCATTAAAGACAGGGCTACTGGTAGAAACACTCAAGTGACATACAAACTGCTGCAACCTCTGTGATGCTTTTTACATGGACATACCACACCAACACTCTTTTCTGTCAACATGAATGGCTACTGACAAACTGAGCCAAGAGTCAGCTGGACCATCCAGTTGCTGAACATGCTGTCTAACACAACTTCAACTACTGCTTTACAGTGTGCACCATCTGGATCCTTCCTCCTAATAACAGCTTTCCTGAATTGTTGGGGTACGAACTCTCCCTTCAAAATGTTCCTGTAGTCCCCCTGGCCTCAACCTATGCTAGTCCGTGTCCTTCACCCACTTACCCCTTCCCTGCTCCCACTCCAGCATTACACAGCATTGTATTCTGTCAACACATCTGCTAGTCTTTTTTCTGTTCGCTATTTCTCTCTTTCTCCACTCCTCACCCCTACCCACTTTCAAGCTTCCCTGCTGCCCTAGCAGCCCTACTTTTTCCCCACCACATCCTTGCCTGCTTCCACAAGCAGCACTACTCTTCCCCACTGCCACCCCAGCCTCCTCCTTACCCCCACCACCCATATTGCTATTACCATCAGTCACAGTTGCTCACGCCCCAGCCTTGGTGGCCAGAGACAGTGGTCGTGTGTGTGAATGTCTCTACTTGAGAAGAAGGCCTGTTGGTCAAAAGCTTAAATGTGTTAATAGGCTTTTTATTGTTCCTGTCTGTGACTCAACCTCTCCTGTATATGATCGTTGGAGTGTCTCCTTTTTGTGATGTGACTCAAACAAATGTTTCAGAAGTCTTGCGTGTGTGTGCTGCTGCAACTGGGTTTGACTTCTACACCTAGTAGAAACAAAAATGAGGAAGGGAATCACCTGTCTGCCTCCAGTCATATTTAAATATGTCTGCTTGTGTCTGTATATGTGTGGATGGATATGTGTGTGTGCGAGTGTATACCCGTCCTTTTTTCCCCCTAAGGTAAGTCTTTCCGCTCCCGGGATTGGAATGACTCCTTACCCTCTCCCTTAAAACCCACATCCTTTCGTCTTTCCCTCTCCTTCCCTCTTTCCTGATGAGGCAACAGTTTGTTGCGAAAGCTTGAATTTTGTGTGTATATTTGTGTTTGTTTGTGTGTCTATCGACCTGCCAGCGCTTTTGTTTGGTAAGTCTCATCATCTTTCTTTTTAGATATATTTTTTCCACGTGGAATGTTTCCCTCTGTTATATATATATATATATATATATATATATATATATATATATATATATATATATATATATAATAGAGAGAGAGAGAGAGAGAGAGAGAGAGAGAGAGAGACATTCCACGTGGGAAAAATATATCTAAAAACAAAGATGATGTGACTTACCAAATGAAAGTGCTGGCAGGTCGACAGACACACAAACATACACACAAAATTCAAGCTTTCGCAACAAACTGTTGCCTCATCAGGAAAGAGGGAAGGAGAGGGAAAGACGAAAGGATGTGGGTTTTAAGGGAGAGGGTAAGGAGTCATTCCAATCCCGGGAGCGGAAAGACTTACCTTAGGGGGGGAAAAAAGGACGGGTATACACTTGCGCGCACACACACACATATCCATCCACACATATACAGACACAAGCAGACATGCTTCCCGTTCATCAGTAACTGATGTGCTATTTGATTGGCAGTGATACTATGATGTGTAATGGTCTTAGTCGGATCATTGCTTAGTCATCTCGGTAGTCTCCAAGCTTTATGGCTGTCTCTTTTCAGATCCACCTTTTATATAGTTTTTATCCACGTATCCCTTTTTATCTCCCTTATAAAGGAAATAAGGTTGTCCCATGCTTCCACAGTTGCTTCACTTGAAAGAGTTTTCTTCATATGAGTAGTAGGGTGGATTGGTCTGAAGTAAGCCCGGTGATATAAGATGTTCGACAGCTGCTAGGGATAGACATTCTCGAACATCTCTTTAAGCCGCCATGTAGGTGTCATAGCACTTTGGTATTGGTTCTATATGAGATACTTCGATGTCCAGCAATTCCGCAAATCTTGACCAATCGGCCTTCTTAAAATTAAACATTCTCCGAAAAGATACCTGCTGTGGTCTTATAGCAACAAATAATTGATACATTATTGGTCTATACTGCGAGTTGGGTATTGGGGAGTGACAGATTTTATGCATTGTTGGCTGATACTTGTGCCACCAAAAATTAGGTCAGGATTGTAAGCTCACCTCCACTAGCTGCTGTTAAAAGATCCAGGCAGTTTTGCACCATGGATTAAAGTCAGGTGACTTGCTTCTGCCCATACGTGTACTGCTGTCCCATTCTCATCTTCACGATCATAGCCCCAAATGGTACTATGGCTGTTGAAATCGCCGATCACAATCTGCACATGTTTATTAAGAAAATTGGGTGGCTTGTTAACAATGAATTCAGCACCAGGTGCAACGGTGCAATTAACTTTTCCAGTGTAAGAATTTCGATGTTGTTTTCCTCTGTGAATGCTGTGGATAAGATCTGAATATCTGGATGAACAAAGATAGCACTTCCATATTTATCAAGTGGTCTTTCGATGGCGAGATGCATTCCTTCTATTTTTGGTCTGCGCATGTCACAACTACTGTGTGTCACCTGTATGCACAGTATAGGGCACTGGTGCTGACTGCATAGTTCTCGTAGCAGTTCTTCTTTGGTTGGTGTTATGCCTTGTATGTGGACAGATATAATCGTTAACTGTGGCCCTGAGAAGGGCTCAGGTATATATGTTTTTGGTGTGGAAGGATCAGTCACCAGATTATTTTGAATCATATTCTGACATTGCCCAGGGTATGCCCGATTGCGTTTGTCATCCTGATCACAGATCATTGCAATGTTCTCGGAGGCTCCTTTCGTGTACCCCTTCCATGCTGTCATACTGTGACATTTGTGCTTCTCAATTATGGCTTGGTCTGGTTTGGCAATGTGTTGTGAGTAGTAATCTGTCTTCTGCAAAGTAGCACTCCTTGCATGTTCCAGAAACAGATTGTGACACACGGTATGGGCTGGACCTGGTTCCTTGCTGTCTGTGCAAAGTAATAACAACAAATGTATATCCACACCCAGGAACTGAATTTACCATGTAACAGTAGTAGTCCCAGTGGTGATGAAGTTGTGGAAAATCGTCTTACTTGTTCCTTCAATCAGCAAACAAGAGTCAGTGACAGCATCATATGAACTCTGTGTCAGGTTATTTATTTTGAAAAACATATATACTAGGAAATATGATTGGGAAGTCACTAATCAGCAACAAGAAATTAAAGAAATATTGCCACAAGCTGCGCTGCAAGCAGTACAGTGTAACAGTTGGTGTTGCTGGCAGGCATGTTGTTGTTAGCCATTTCAAAACCCATCCACCAGCAATTATTTGTTATTTAATACTCATCATTTCTGAAAGGTCTCAAAATTTATTATGTTTATAATGTTTATATAATCTGGAATATTCAATGATTGTAGAAATAGCACCCATGCTCTCTCCAAGAACTCAGTTTCTTCTGTCATTATGATGGTGTTTGTAATAAATGTACTTTCAGTACTAAGTGTTGTACTTCACTGATGACTCTGCTTTTGGATTTGGAGTACATTGTTGTTTATGACATGATATTGTTTGGTGGAGATGTCAGGTAGTTAAAACATTTGTCATTGTGGCTCCAATTGGACAATTTAAAAGCCGTCACCTCACAGACAGAGCTGTAACACAAGCAGTACATTCTTACTCACTGTAAGTCAGCAGCACATCAAACATCTAAGAGTGTTTTGCAGAAATGTTAGTCAGGACCTGACAAAATGGTTTGTAGGATTCAACCCAAGGCACCGACTGCAACAGTTGGGATGACATGATGTGTTTGGTAAATGTCTACTTCTACTTGGACAGCAGTGGCTCAAGAAAAACAAAGAGAAGCTCATTAGGGACAAATTCCAGGCTGAACTGAAGAGAACATTTGGTGACAGTCAGTAGCAAGCCTGCTTAGCGGAACAACAATTGAAAATGGGGCCCAACATCATGGAAAAATGAGTCTGTATAAAGAATGTATTTGCCCTATGACACGTGAATCGGTACGTGACAGAAGCCAACAAATCTCACATTTGATGATAAGAGTCGGAATACATGGTCAAGCTCTTCTGTTACGGGATCTCACAACAAAAAAGGAAGTTGTCAAGTGGTGCCAGCGCACCAAGGAAATACAGCAGAAAAGAGAAATATGACTGACTCCCGAATGTGGTCCTTATGGCAGTTGTGGAAAACACCATGACCTCACCTCTCTCATGCTCCAGGTAGTAAGAGAAGAAATCGGTATTTTATTGCAGCCAGAAATGTCAGACTAAGTAAGCAAGAGAGAGTGGCCAGGAATGTTGACCCCATACATCGGAACATAACAGAGAATGTCGGGGAAGAGGTATACTGATATTTACACCAGTCTCAACCTGCAGCTGAATGTGCCAGGAAAAATGGACATGGCTAACTCAGACTTATGCTGCAGTCATCAAATGACAACTCTGCATCCGACCAGCACAGGTACAACCAATTCCTCTGCCAGATATAAATGCCCCACACAAGAACAGACATTTGGAAGACAGAGGAAAACACACTATTCTGTTTTCAGTGTGGACACCTTGGACATACATGCTACTGCAAAGAAAGAAGACAATTATTTGAAGATCATTACACCACAAGAGATCAACCTTCGGAACAGTCCTATTTGTGCTAGTTGACTGCAGATGATTATGGTCAACCTTTGGGACAAAGCCCATCATCTTACCCTGGACAAGATCACCCCCTCCCTCATCCCCCCCCCCCCCACACACACACACAAACAAAAAAAAGAAAGAAAAAATAGCCTTTGAATTCAGGAAAACTAAGGAAGGTGAACAACCTGAGGAGATGTCACAGATGAAAATTCTCCATGAACAACAGTAACCATGATTTCAGGAAATCTCATAGACAGTCTTTTTGGTAATGTCAAACGCTTATCACTGCACACACAGGAAGACTATGTTCATATGAAAGCATTTGTCCAGAAGATCATGGACAGAAAATACTACCACCCAAGAAGAACACACATTGTGCAAATAACTATGAAGGAACACAGCCTTTCAAATTTGTTGTTTTAGCAGAATGTAGTCATAATATTGTTCTTGGACAGGATTCTTGCAAGTATCACAACAGTCATAGATTATGGAAGATCAGAGCTCCAGACTGATGAAGCTATACCACCAAGCACACATAGCAAAGATTGCTCTGGATGGTCATTTGCTGCTGAAGATTTTGTTATCCAGCTATTATCAACGAGACTAGTGCCAGTCAGCAATCTAGAGGCTCAGTTAAACTATGGAGCTTTGATCGACTGCTGAAACCTGCTCAGGCTCACAAAAGAAATCTAGATGCCAGCAGCAATCATAAACAAAACTTGTGGTCAAATAGAACTTTGGATTACTAATTGTTACAAGCATTCGTAGAGATATGTGCATAGGAGTAGCTATGTAAGCCCAGGAAGGGCAAGCTTAATTACATTGATGAAGATAGTGCTCCACTATCATTAGAGGCAACGCAGGGGAGAGGGAGCTACTATTGAACTGCTGGATCTGGCCTGACTGAGGATTGTTAGCCATTCGTCGGCAATTTTCAGATGCTTTAAAATCCGTTTTAGAGAAAAGACAGATGAAGTTACAAATGTTAAAACACAGTATCAACACAGGGAGTCATCCACCAATTAGCCAGCACTCGTGTAGGAAATTGCCACTGAACGACATATAATTTAGGATAAAGTGGAGTAGATACTGTAGGATGACATCACTGATCTTTCAGAGACTCCTTGGTCCTCTCCTGTAGTCCTTGTAAAGGAGGAGGAGGAGGATGGCGGCACATGGCATTTCTGCATTGGCACACTATGACTGAACAAAATTACAAAGAATGATGTCTATCCATTACCGTGCATTTATGATACCTTAGGCTGCTTGAAAGGAGCAAAGTAATTCTCAACTACGGGCATGCAGACAGGCTACTGGCCAATCAACATTGATAAGCCTGAACAGAAAAAGACTACTTTCATAACTCTTGATGTTCTCTGTGTTTAAACCTGTGCCTTTCGGGCTATGTAATGCTCCAGTCACTTCAAACATATGACTGGCAACCTGCTTAGGCACCGTAAATGGATGACATGCAATTTTAAAAGAAATTTGAAAAACAGACTGACAACCTTGCTGTATTGTATTCAGACTGCAGGCCTCAGCCTGAATTTAAAAAAGTGCCTCTTCACTACTCAAGAAATAAAAATCTTGGGTCATCTAGTTAATGGCCATGGAGTCCATCCCTCTTCAGAGAAAATAAGAGCAATCACAGAGTTTCTGACTGCTCGGTACATTTGAGGTGTGATAAATTTTCTAAGAATGTGCTTGTACTACTGGCAATTTATCAAGGACTTCTGTACCAAGGCATGTTCCTCGCAAGAAGTACTGCAGGGAGATGTCAATTTTTTATGGAATGAGACACAAGAATGATCTTACCCTGTTCTTAAGGAGTTGCTAACATCATCTTTTGCCCTAACAGAGTCTAACGATACTGTTAAGACAGAATTTCACACTGATGCTAGTGATTCTGGGACAGGTATAGTTCTAGTGCCTCCAGAGTACTCTCCAGGTCTGAAATGAACTACTCTACAACTGGGAAGGAGTGCTTTGCAGTTCTTTGGGCGATCAACAAGTTCCGGTTGTATTTATTTGACAAACTGGTCACCATTGTGATGGACCACCATTCTGTACACTGGCATTCCTGAAGTAGGTCAACTGGATAGATAAGTGCAAGTTTCATCAGTATGACATCAGAATGGCTTGCAAAAATACAGAAACGCCAACTCCCTTCCAAGGAATCTTTAGGCAGGAGACAGCAGTATCAACAAAATTTCAGTCATCGCTGCATTTAATGACGTTACTACTGAGCAGAGGGGAGATCTAGCATTGCTGAAAACAGACGCCTTGAAGGAGAAAGTACTGACCAAAGGAGGATTCCAATTAATAAATGGAAGATTCTATAAAAGGAACTACTATCCAACAGGGAGAAAATCATGGATCGCCCCAGCTCATCGATAACCAGCTAAACTGAACTTTTTCCAAAACACTCCCAACATCTGGGATTCTTGAAGACTCAAGATGAAATCATACGTAGGTGTCACTAGTCAGAGCTAAATCAATCTGTTACACTATATGTGAGCCACTTTAAGGAGTAGCAGTGACAGAAGCATGTGCCATAATTACCTCCAAGCATCTGCTGCCAATCCCATCTGCAGCAGCACCATTCCATCAAACTTGGGTAGAACTCTCGGTGAGCAACAAATGGGAATGATTGATAATAAATAATCTGCACTACCTCACCTACTACACTGTCACTGAAGCATATTTTGAAGCACAGAGCACCCAGAGTGACCACCTCTGATTGTGGAAAAGTTTTGCAGTCGAGACTAGTATCAGAGGTAGTTTCACATTATGACATCACCCACAGGATGACTACTGCCTACCATCCACAGATGAATGACCTCTCAGAATGCTTTAGTAAGACATTCACAGATATTATCTTGATGTAGATTGATGTCAAATAGACTGGGATACAATGTTGCCCATCATGACATTCACATATAACACAGTGAAGCAAGACACTGTAAGTTATACAGCATTCTCCATGTTCGGCAGTCATGAGGCCGAAATAACAATAAATACACTGACCCAGCTTCAGCTAGGTGGTACATCACAGGATGAGTATTTGAAACACTGTGGCACCAGGACCAAAGAAGGAAGACAGCTGGCCCACATATGATCCCTGGATGCTCAGGAGGAGGACAGAGTGCACTATAACATTGAGCACCAATGAATAAAATACCACCTAGGATTTAGTTTGGATTTTTACACCTGGATGGAAAGTAGGACTATCACAAAAGTTACTAAAGCACTACTTTGGCCCATACTGTATCCTTTTGTCATTTCTCAGATGTCACATATGAAGTTGAGGTTACGACCCTTCATCAAGAAGACAAAAGTGCAGACGTGTCATCCATGTCCTATGTCCTCTGTATGAAGCCCTGCTCTAGTTCAATGATTCAGATGGGGGCTTATTGTTCAAGGAAACCGAAGACTCGCTCAACAACTGGGCTATTTATGATGCTCATCGTAGTGAAGGAGATGTACACAGCCAGGACATGAGGAGATACCAGCATTGCCAAAAAAAGGACCATGGCCAAAATCCATGTCCAGGACGCCTTAGTCACCTCCTATGATAACTTCTGAAACAACGGGTCACTGTTTCTCCAGGAAAGGGAACAATGCCATAAGCTGTGCTGCATGCAGTGTAATGTAATTGTTAGCATAGCAGGCTGGTGGGTTGTGGGACACCAGTTAATATGCAACTACGAACAGTTATATAGTATTTATCGTTTTTGGAAGGTTCTCAAAATTTATTATATTCATAATGTTTGTAAGCTATGGAAAATTCGATGGTTGTATAAATAGTAGCAGTTCAGTTCTCTTCTGTATGTGCTTCCAATGCTAAGTTTTGTACTTCAGTGACTAACCTGCTTTTGGAGTTGGACAAGACTGATGTGACAGTATGAGGTTCTGCACTTTTAAATTCACTTCTGTTCTGTGGAATTTTATCAAATATGAAAATGAAATCTGGAGAAGAGGTTTAACCTGCACAAATATGTGTAACTTATGTACCAGCTTATGAAATTCAGGAAACATTACATAGCACACTTTTCTACATCTTTATAGTTGCTTGAAATACTGCAAGAAAGATTTAGTTCAGTAAGAACAGAGGAAGGGCTGCATGTGTACGAGGGTTGGAACTTAAATAGTGGCAACTATTTATTCACAACCGATACAAAAGAGTTACACATTTGCACCTGTTACTGTCCCTCAAAGTAGTCACCAGCGTTGTGTAGAACCTGTTGCCAGCAATGTGGAAGGTGTAGTATACCGTTAGCAGAGCCTGTTCTGTTGATGGAGCAGTCTACTGCCTGTTGAATCTCAGGAACAGTTCTGAAGCGAATGCTGCGAAGTGGTTCTTTCATCTTTGGAATCAAATCAGTCACAAGGACTTAGGTCTGGGGAGTATGGTGGATGGTGCAGTACTTCCCAGTCCCATTGACCAACAGAGCAGCCACAGCTTGCGTTGTATGCACCCGCGCATTGTCATGCAAAATGGTGGGTGGGTTGCGCAGAAAGTGTTGCTGCTGCTTTCGCAAAGCTAGTCGCAGGTGGTGTTCCAAAAATGAACATTAATACTGTGCATTGACAGTACCAAGAGCAGCATTGTGAGGCTGTGGGGAAAGGGGAGGGGGAGCAGAAAAGAAGAGGAGCAGGGAATGGAAAAGATGGGTGGGTGCATTGACAAGAGGCAGCACACAAAGAGGGTGAGGGGTCATGAATAGGGAGGAGGTGGTAGGACAGAGGGAGCGGGAACCGTTGGATGGAGGGTGTAATGACAGTAGGTTTCTGTAGATTGAGCCAGTATAATCTCAGGAAAGTAGAATGTTTTATAAGGATAACTCCCATCTCTGCAGTTCAGAAAAGCTGATGGTGGAGGGGAGGATCTGGATAACTTGGGTTGAAAAGCAGCCATTAAAATCAAGCACATTATATTCAGCTTAATGTTGTGCTATAGGATCATCTACTTTGCTCTTGGTCACAGGTGTCATATCCCTGTGGAAGACCCAGGTGCAAGACCTGTCCAATCCATCTGCCCAGCACTTCCTATTCCAGTGATGTCACAGGCTTATCCTACCCCATCAGAGGCTGAGCCGCCTGTGAAAGCAGCCATTTCATGTACCAGCTCTGCTGAAATCATTGCACTGCCTTTTATATTGGTATGTTTACGAACCAGTTATCCGCCAGAATGAACGGCCACTGCCAAACTGTGGTCAAAAGCAAAGTAAACCATCCTGTGGCACAACATGTATCCGAGCATAACATGCTTGACTTCAGTGGCTAATTCACAGCCCAGGCCACCTTGATTCTTACCTCCACCACCAGCTTTTCTGAACTTTGCAAATGTAAGTTACGCTTACAACAAATTTTCCTTTCCCAAAATTATCCCTGTCTCATTGTACAGTAACTTACTGTTCCCACACCCTTCACCGAACAGTTTCCACTCCCTCTGCCCTTTACCTTTCCCTCTCCATGTCCCCTAACCCTCACAGTGTGCTACCCTCCGCCGTCACACCCACACGTCTTTCCCCTACCCTGCTCCTTTTCTTTTCCTCTCCCCATTCCTTCCGACCCCCTCCCTATCCCCCCTCCCCCCTTCCTTGCCCAAAGCCTCCTGATGATGCACATGGCAGTCTTTGAGCGACTGTCTAGAATCCCAATCTTTGCCTCTTCCAGACTGCTACTTACGTTCAACATGACATTTGCAGTCTGGTCTAAGCTGCTGGAGCTGGGTGTCATATATGTGTGAGGTGTGCTTGCATGTATGAATGGCTGTGTGTGCTTTTCTTTTCTGAAGAAGGCTTTGGCTGAAAGTTAAATGTGTAACATTCTTTTCGTTGTGCCTATCTGCAGCTCATTGTGTTGTTCCTACGGTGAGTGCCAATATATACTTTCCTTATATAGTTGATATTTCAACCTGGAGTTTCCAATGTAGGATTACTAATTGGATGCAAGTGACATACTACTGTAACAACAGACGGGATGTGGATGTATAAGTATAACCATGTTTTAGCTTACACTTTTGTCGATAAATTAAGAGATATTTGTGACCCACAGTACAGAGTAACACATTTCAATAATGTGTACTCTAAAAGCTGTCCTGGTAAGAGATTTTCTTGAGATACATTTGGGAAGAGTAGAGCAGGTGATTACCAAAGACAATATTCATATTAATCGTACGTGTTCTCAATTTTTCACATCAGCGTCTATAGACTGTGGTCGTCATATGCCCTCAACTACCCACTTGACATTACTGAAATCAAAGGCTCCTCATTGGTTCCCATAAAACTAGTCTTTCAATCTCCACTTATGGTCTCTGGAGCAGTGTCACCTGGCATTTGGAAAAAGTTGATCTACGCAGCAGTAGTGAAAGTATTCACATGCACGTCATCGCATATGCTCCTTCAAATGAAAGGAGTAGGGTCTTACATTACACAGTAAAACTGCCCCTAAGTAAACGTAACACTAAACTACGTAATGTCTCTGCCTATGGCATACAGAACACCAATATGTGTGTCTTCAAGTGGCAATACAAGATGCACTATGGCTCCTCATACTGTAAATTCAGCCTTCAGTCATCACTAACAGTAATGTTACCTGCCACTGGACAAGAACACTCTGGAGGTCAGAAATTGTATATAGTGATGATTTCACATCTTCAGTTCTTTGCCTATTGCCTTCTACATCTCCAAGTGGATATAAATTTCAGAAGCGTCCTGGTCACTGTCATCAATCGGACATATGTTACATCCATATATATATGAAAAAAAGGATTCTCATATGTCATAGTTGTACTACAGCCTTCACTCTGCATATCATAACTTGCTGTTATCCCAAAAGAGAATGATGGTGCCATTCAAGAAATAATATTATTGAATAGAAAGCATTACACATTGCTGTCAGTTGACACTATGACATTATTGTCAAACTCCATAAAATTGTGGGCTGTAAAATAATGAGAAGATTTTGTTTCTACCAGAATTCTGAAACTTAGTGTTTTTATCGTGCTGGTAGAAAATTACGGTTGTAATTCTCTCTTTAGTCTGTGATAGGTTTAAGCCTTTCGTGTGAATAATAGATGAGATCACACAACCATCCCATCATTTATCTGGCTTTTAAAATGGGGCTACTCACTTCAAAAATTTTAGTAACTACCCCATCAAAACAAGCACACAGCTCACAAAACCCAAAATGTAGTATTATTTCTCCAGACATCTGTCAAAGTTAATTAGCAGTGAGCACAAAATTGAATCTGAAGCAAAATCTATTTTCATCTGGCATGTACAAATTTTCACTGATACGTGAATAGTGTCCACCCCACTGTAATAATTATGCAGCTGGCCAGAATGCATTTCATTTTTATTGCACAAAGAACTGATTGTAACAGCAGTTTGTACAGTCTTTCCAGCCAGCATGTGAATTGGCAAATAAGCAGACAAGCCCTGACAAGATGATGTAGCAAGCTTAATACAAAGTGCACAAAAGTGAAATTTTAAAATCTTTAACCATGCCAAAAAGTCTCAAATCATTAATTTTTTGATTAACTTGCAGTTCATGTCAATAGCTAAGCTGTTACAGATGTAACTGTTACACATGTTACAGCAGAGGAAATAAAATCAGGGCATTGTGTGATGTTACATTACAGACAACTACCATTAATCAGGACTTTAATTTGTTGATTATGATGATTGAATAATGTGTATTTTGCCATCAGTGAAACAGTTCCCTGTTTATTTCCCTGTAATCATAAAAAAGTGAAATATCTAAATATTTTCCTTACACTGGGTACACCTGATAAAAGAAAAATTGATGGGTTCAGGCACTTCACAGCAATTACTAGTTTTGTTTAGAAAGAATTCAAGTGGAGTAAGAAATGGTCATCGCCATTATTCTTCATATTGTGCTGTGTACCAGCCATACTTGAACAAATTTGTATAATGTGGTGATGCAAATTGACAATGTGGAAATGACTGAAGATCAATAATACTGTACCACTGATGAAACTGAAATGACAGAGATATCAGAAATTATATTGTGCGAAAGTTTTCTAAAAAATGCTTTGCGCTGTTGAAAAATCTTTTTTATGTAGAGGCTGAGGCACTAACTATTAGATCTGGGAGGAATCCAAATTATATTAACAGTCTTTTCATCATCATCCCAATGATTTTTTTTCTGCAAATGGGAAGATGATGTCCTGGTTGCAACATTGAAAAATATTCTCTTTCATGTTTCCAGATTTTGCTACATTGATTACAAGCCTTTCACAAGTAAACAGTCCCTTCTTTTTAATTTTTGGTCCTAATATGCCTTGATGTTCCTGAAGATAGATATAAAGATACAGAAACTGTAATCCACTGGTACTTATCACTGGCATTGTTGTATAAGAACAGGCCATGACATTTGTCAACTGCACCAGTGACTCTGTCTTTTATTTTTTTAAATAATTAAGTGTAGTCTACATGAAACCTGACTGACTGGCTTTATACACATCTTTTAGGGAATAACAAGAAACTTCATCTTCACATCAGCTATGAATTTCTATACAGTATTGCCTATTCACATTTACTTGAGGGAAACTTCATAATTTTGCAACTGCCTTTTCCATATAATTTTACAAATCTGTTTAATCAAGTCAAAGATGCCTGGAAATCAGTAATGTTCATCACGCTTGCAATTCAGAGTGCCCAGTCTCACAGATTCCCTCAGTAATGGTGCATTGACTTTCACAAGCAGTTCTAAATCTTTCGAACAGTTTTTCTTTCACACTTTTGCGAGTTTCATTTTGGTGCATATCTCGTGCTTCATGTAAATCTTTTTTCATTTATACAAGTCATGGTCCAGTTTTTTAAAATCAAACCACCTTTGCACACTGCTAAGTTTAAGTGTTTTCTGCCTCCTTCATTTAACCAAAAAATTTACAGCCTTTTCTTCCTCTTGTAATGGATCTGGGAGATGTGTTATTTTCTACCGGATTTGTCGATACCAAGTCAAATGAGGGAGGTTGTAAATGTTTTCTTATATTTTTGTCAGAATATTTTTTGTGAATTGTAATTTGCCTTATTTTATTCTAATTTGCTTATATATTCGAGAGTGACAGCATATTGATTAATATTAGTAGATGTTACGAAGAATATCAAAGAGACTGGTTACAAGTGGAAACTTGTGTGTTGTGTGAAATGTCTTTGACACTGGAGTCGCCTTTGACCGTAGTTAGTCGGCAGTGAACTCTCGGTGTGTGACGGTGGAACAATGTGCAGGTCCCCTTTATAATAATTTGCAAGTGACCAGCAAAAATGAGTTATTCTACTACTTTTTTTATATAAACATCAAGAAGGAAGCACATTTGGAGAAATGGTATTTGAAGCACCAAAAATGAGGCAAACGCATTGAACCAGGACGTTTCCGCAGCCGACGAAACAGCGTTATGGAATCATACTTACACTAGACGACTGAAGCCAACACAAAAAAGTCAAATATCATCTTATAAACATTTCACAGAAAAGTGAGTACTGTTACGAAATATGCTAAATCCAAGTATATAAAAATAGTGAGCATATTTCACTCTCTGAAAACTATACATGTATATTTTTTCTTTGGACTTGGAAGGTATTTTTGTTCTGGACTTTAATTAGCACAACAGTCCATGTTCAAACCACAATTCACAGAATTGTCCAAGTTATTTCCTTTTTCTTTTAATGTTTCCACAATTTCTAGCATAATGTCGAAATTTTTGGAATGAATGTCCAAGAAATTAACTAATAAGTAACACATATGCAGGTCTTCAAGAGAAGTAGGTTATTTTGATTGCATACCAAGATCTTTGCAAGGTTGAAAACACTAATTGGATTCCACATTACTGAGAAACTTATGGAAACTGCATATTACCAAGCATATACCATGAAACCACAAAGAAAAGTAATACAGTTTTATCTCCACAGTTAATACTAAGTAATTTTGTAAAGACAATTGCTGATCACTATAGATGTTACATGAGTTGCAAATTTGAAAGAATAATAAATGAACAATTGTGTCAGAGAAACTATCAATGAAAACTGAAATTCGCTGTAAAGATTCTGGTCACTTAGTGCCATGTTATCTGTTTACTGCTGCGCTGTCAACAAAGGCTATGAGCTGGCTGTGTTGCACATACATTGTGTGCTAAAGCTGCAGCAGAGTTGTACATTTCTCTAGCCACCTGGCAAGCTATGAACCTGGCTAATTTCGACATTTTTTAAAAAGTACTTTTGTGTTTTTAGCAGCTAAAATTTTATTTTGTGTTTCTTTCAGTGTATTTTTCCTGCATAAACCAATTCAGGACAGGTTTTGACATGCCAGATTGGACAGTTCCCTCATTAGCAAACCCACAAGGCCAATGTCTACCGCAATAATACAGGTTTATATGCCAACTAGCTCTGCAAATGATGAAGAGAGTGAAAGACTGTATGAAAAGATATATTTCTAATTACATCAGTGTTCTTGAGATTTCTGATCAAAATACGTGAAAAGTACTGCACCACAATCTTCAAATGCATCACTACAAATAGACTTTAATTAAAGAACTTAAGTGCTGCAAGCCATAATTTGCAGGCAACATTAGACCTCAGTGTATCGATTAGTGAAAACAGTATCAAAATCCTAAGAGTAGTTCCCAGACAGCCTGCACATACAGATAGAAAAACACAGTGGGGGACTTTAATTTATAACATGTGTAGATGTTGTGAGATAATTGGAAAGGTGTGTGTGTGAATAATAATAATAATAATAATAATAATAATAATAATAATATATTATTATCATTATTGTAAAAATTCTTCCTCTCTGTGACCAGAGCTATGATGTTTGGGTTATCATTGTGTTACTAATCAAAGTTAAAACACAGCATTTATTTATGTACATTTTATTAAACTGTTCACTTTGTAAGGATAAATGGCACTTTTCCAATGATGTGCTGTCTCTATTTTCCTTGTTTTGTGATTTGATGGCATTCCACACAAAAAACCATTGTATTCCAATTCTGGTATCAATTTTATATCAGTTTTGGAGGAAAAATTAGAGAATGCTCTTAGTGCGGTATACATGTTTTAATGACAGCTGTTTGTTGTTACAAATTATGGCATCCATATACTCTGGCACAAATTAACTGAGGTCGTAATAGCTGTTTAAAGCTACATTTATTTAAAATCACCGTGAGAAATCAAGCTCAAAGTATCCTCCATAATTGACTATAACATCTCTTGTAGATGTTGTGAGCAGCGTGTCAGAGCTTTTGGATCAATACACTGTAATAGGTATGCTGCTACTCTCTGCTAGTTACAAAGAGTAATTGTAATCATAAGACTGCTAAAAATGTATATATCATTACTTTGTTTTTAGCTCATAGGCAGCCTGAGAATCAAAGAGATTACAGTGCATACATGAACTATGTAGCAGACAATTCATTTTTCTTATCACTGTTCACATCGCGCCTCTCAAGAGTCAATGGTATTTCAGGTTGTGAAACGTATGCAGTGCTCAAAGTGAGTTGTCACTTGCATTGCAGATGCAGGCACATGTGGTGGAAACGTAGGTGTGTCTGGTGTCCTTATCAAACTACACATAGGCAGTGCCTCGATGTTAGCTGAGGTGAAGGCTGGCTTGAGCCTGTTCATGGACATTGTAACAGAAGAGCCATTGATATTGACATTGAAAATTTTGTTGTAGTGTACTAATAGCAAGTACTGACCATCGTATTGTGGTTGGAGGGGTTTGTAAATAGCATCAAGCTGGAAAGAAACCTGTTTACATGACTAAGTTTCAGAAATTGAATGGTCACTTTGTGGAATGTTCTTTGGAAATTGTAGGGTGGAGCCTATGGATCTGCAATGATGTTGCACAAAATCCAAGGCTTCAACAATACTGTTTGATGTGTCGGTAAAGAACTTTTCCAGTAGTCAAAGTGCCTGCCTATCACTAATTCAGCAATTGTTGCACTGAGATCTCAGATAGCTGTCTGGAGTCATAATAAAACAATTTGTAGGCTGTCAAATGTAAACTTTCATGGCTGGAAATGTCACAATTAATTAAATGTTCTGGGTTGTCATACCTTGGCCGAATGAATTTCACCTTAAAATCCAGTGTTTCATCCTCATTTGCAAAGGACATTTTCAAACGAGATTGTAGCATTCTTTGAATGCCTGATTCACACCCTGGCTCATAACTGACTACAGTAAAATTACACTTCTGCGTCCTTCCACGCAGTGGTTTGACATCAAGTTTTGAATACACGAACGCAACTGGCCGTGGTAGACTTCACAGCAAAATTTTGAGGAGAAAGCGTTGGAAACTGCGGACAAGGAATGGAATATTTGGTTCTGGTACATGGATGATACATTTATTTTGTGCTTGAATGAAAGTGATAAACAGGTAGGTTTCACAAACATCTCAATGGGACCAATCTGAAGATTCAGTTTACCGTGGAGGAGGAGGCAGGTAGAGGCTTAAATTTTCTTGATGTGCTAGTTTTCAAGAAAAAGAAGATGGTAACTTGGGCCACACAGTGCACCAAAAACTCACACACACAGGCAGTTAGCTACACCGGGATTCTATCTACCACCACAACAAAAGCAAGGCATCAAAAATAACGTCAGTGAATAGAGCGAGGAAAATCTGCAAACTAGAGCTGCTTGATGCAGAATTAAAACATTTCACCAGTGCATTGCTCAAGAATGGTTATTCATTCACTGAGGTGAATAGAGCATTAAGACCACCATGGAGAAATCATAGTGATGCTCAAAAAAAAAAAAAAAAAAGCTCCGTCTTTAGGCCACAAGTGGCCCTTCCGGGACCGTCCGGCCACCATGTCATCTTCCGAGGAGGATGCGGATAAGGAGGGGCGTGTGGTCAGCACACCGCACTCCCGACTGTTAGGACGGTATTCTTTGACCGAAGCCGCTACTAATCGGTCGAGTAGCTCCTCAATTGGCATCACGAGGCTGAGTGCACCCCGAAAAATGGCAACAGCACATGGCGGCGGGATGGTGACCCATCCAAGCGCCGGCCACGCCCGACAGCGCTTAACTTCGGTGATCTCACGGGAACCGGTGTAGCCACTGCGGCAAGGCCGTTGCCCAGTGATGCTCAAGCACCGATGAAATTGAAAGATTTCCTGCCGTTCATTAAGGACGTTACTGGTCAAATAGGAAATATCTTCAAAAAGTTGAGCATCGTAGTAATCTACAAAACCACCCAGAAGATACAAGATAACCTATAATCAGCCAAGGATGCTTTCAAACTGCCGGAAAAAATAGGAATTTATGGTATTCTGTGTTGTTGTTGAGGAGGTGAACATGGGTACTACAACAAGAATTGTCAAAAAATGACTAGGTGAGCCCAAGCGCAATTGAAAAAGAGGGGAGATTGACAGATCAGCTTTGTAGAACATGCTTTGCAAACGGAGACCACATATTCATTTTGATAGGACTTAAGTACTGGCAGCCACAAGAGGATACCATGAAAGGCTATGCAGAGAGGCCATAGAGATTTGGAAACACCCCAGGAATGTCAGTAGGAAAGAGAAGGGTGTGAAATTGAATGATATTTGGATTCCAGTGCTGAAGAAGATGTGTGCAAATCTTCCGCCATGGGGTGATAGCAACGGCAGTCGACAATGGCCAATTGCACTCTTGTATTCAAAACGTGATGTCACTCCGCTGCACGGAAATGGAATTTTGCTGTAGTCAGTAGTAAACCAAGGTGTGAATCAGACATTTAAAGAAGCTATGATCCCCCTTGAAAATGTCCTCTGCAGATGGGAATGAAACATTGGGTTTTAAAGTAAAATCCATTTCAACACATCGTAATAGCATGGAACATTTTGTTAACTGTAATTGATAGACTGTCAGTCAAGAGCTCTGTAGAATGTCATCTGAGGGAGGCCTTTAACTGCCAATGATGCCATTTCACAAGATGGTTAGTGGCGAGACAGTAGGTGCAGATTCGAATACAGTTCATGCCGAGCAATGCTGAATGTGTTTTAACTGGTTGGCAGAGGCCGCCACGAGCACAGCAGAGGTGTCTGCTGTGGCCATTGGCAGCCAGAAAGCAGTCAGCCTGTTAAAGAGAGATGACATGAATTGCTCATCCAGTGGTGACATGGACAGGAAAGCTGAAGTGTGGAATTCCCTCACAGAAGGAAGTTGTGGGTACATTTGCTGCTGTTGTCTCCTCCATAGGCTAGATTTCAGGCCAATGAGAGAAATGATCAGTTGTTGTCAGGCAATATTGGTAGCCATCTGACAGTGGCAAATGTCCAATGATGCTGATTTGGATAAGTTCAAAGCATTGATTTGGTGGGGTGAAGTCGTTATACGCCAAGTTACTTTGTTGCACTGACAAGCATTGCGCTGGTGAACATGTGCCTTACAATCTTTCAGTCTTTGGCCAAATAAATACCTTTTTGTCCAACAGTAGCCTTTTCTTGTAGATGAGAGACACTATGAAGAGAGAAAATTGCTTGGTTGTGAGAATCAGCCATAGTGAGTGCTTGCACTTGTGGCATCGATACATCACAATAAAGTGCTATGTTCAAGCTTGGTATTTGAATGCATCAGAGATGTAAGCCTGATGATGCTTCAGCTCTGTCTCCTTCCTGGCTGTTGCCAAGTGCTGTAAAGTCAAATTCTTTCATGACAGCATCAGTATGAGAGAGTGCATCTGCTGGTCCATTCTGCTCGTCATCCACATGCTGAATGTCCATTGTAAATTGTGCAATGAAGTCCAGATGTCATAACTGGCCTGATGAAGCCTTGTATGACTTTTGACAGAAAATGTCTACAGTCAAGCTTATGCCAAAACTTTTTGATTGAGGCATATACCACGTAGAGCTCACAGTCACAAATTGACCAAGTTGCTTGAAAAGATGGTAATTTCTTGCTGAAGAAAACCAGAGATTGCCAATTGTTTTGCACATGTTGTTGTTACATGGATCCAACTGCAGCTGACGAAGCATCTACCATAAATGAGAGATGTGTGTCAGGAAGAGGATGAGCTGACAATGCAGACTCTGCAAAAGCAGCTTTTACTTTGATCCAGAATGCTTAGAATTGCTGACAAAAATACATGATAATGTACAAACATCTATCAAACTTTGTTAAGACCTAGAAATTACAAAATTCTCATATTGTAGTGGGTTTGGGAAACAAAGAAATAGTGGCAGTATTCCTTGTGTATTGATCAGGTACTGTAAGAATTTTACTTCCTTCGCTCTGAAGGTACATTTTTGTGAGTAAATCCAAAAGCAATGTTCTTGTAGTCTAGCGAATAGTTGCTGTAGATATTCTGCCTTGCTACATGACATTACAAGCAGGTCTTCAATGTAAACATAACAAAACATTAAACCTCTAGTTACTTCATCCATGAAGCACATTAAGTCTGTGTGGCATTACACGGTCCAAATGGCATTTTTACAAATTTATAAAATCTGAATGGACAGCAGGAGGCTCCGGGTTGGAGCCCCGGCACTGTCGGCACGAGAGGCGTTCTCGCAGTGTACTCTAGCCCACCCCATCTTCTTCCCTGCTCCTCCTGGTGGCTCGTCCGCGGTGGACAGGCGGAACGGGCTGCAGTCCCCCAGAAAACAAAGGCCATAAACTCATCCTGCTGGATTCCTAAATGGCCAGACACAGCTCAACACTTCCCCTCTGCTAAACTTCACATAATCATCTCTGTTTTTCATTATTTCACACACTGTATTCCCATTTTCCTGTATTCATTAAGTTCTTTTATTTTATTGAAATTGTCTATATCATCCATATAAACTGTAGTTTCAATTGTTACGGCTTTTTTCTAGCTGGTACTTGCAATACTTTCCATGTTTAATATCTCTTGTAGCTGTCTCATCAAATATTGTTCTTATTTTACTTGGTTCATTTATTCAATGCAAACTGTTATGAGTGTAATTTTAATGTATTTCCTGTTTGCTGCTTTTGTATTTGTGTATTGTTCAGCCTTATTTACCCTTTAAAATGTAGTACCACCAGACTCTCAAAAATTGCATTTACAGTATGTCTCCCATTTTCCTGCATTTATTCATTTCTGTTTATCTTATTGATATTGCTTAAGTTCCTTATATATTCTACAGTTACATTGATGATCCTTTCTTCTTGGAAGTGGTTTGTGTATCACTCTCCATGTTTTATACCTCCTGAAGTAGCCTGTCAAGTACTAATTTTATTTTATTAGTTTTGTTTACTAACAGAAACTGTCATGAGGGCATTCTGTTCGTACTGTGTGTTCAAGTTTTTTCCTGTCTAATCTGTTTTTATTTTTATTCATTTACTGTTCAAATTTTTTACTTTTTACATTGCATTACCACCACACTGTCAAAGATGTTACTGTATGTTTCTACTGCAATGCAGACTTGTACCTTCTGTTCCGATGTTGTTTACAAACATTGTAATGTCTTTGGTGGTAATACTCAGCAAGTGTCTGAAGATGGCCTTGTAAGCCGAAAACTGGTTAAGACAATAAAAGTAAACTAGTGCTTTTCATTTATTATAATGTTGTTCTACCAAGAACCAACAGAAGATTCAGTTAACAGCACACTCTTAACATAAATAGTTCAACCAACATACCACACTCACTTCACAAGATGCATTTTAAAGCAGCAACACTCCACTTGTACTGCAGTTTCAGGCCATCAAGAAAGTGCTTTCATTTTCTACAATAAACATTGTATTGCACAAGGCGTGTTTTTTTTATCGTTTTCCTACACTGCGGCTGCAGCGCTGCGGTCGGTGTTCTGCGCATGCACACTGGGTACCTACATCTGTTGTCTACGCACTGACGCCATTACAGTCTGATTCTTCCTTGTTTACGTTGTGTACTGAGTGTTTAAGATGCCTCCAATAATCGTGAGTCCCGCCGACTGTGAAGTACGGGCTGTTATAAAATTTTTTAGTGCTAAAGGCCTAAAAGCAATCGATATTCATCATGAGATCTATGCAGTTTACGAAGAAAACATTATGGGTGATGGAATGGTAAAAAAGTGGGTGAGAGCATTTAAAGATGACTGCACAAATGTGCATGATAAACAACGGAGTGGGCCTCCTTCAGTCGTTAATGACAGTTTGGTGCAGGAAGTGGACAAAAAGCCGAGAGAAAACAGACGCTTTACGATTTCCTCCTTGCGGGATGACTTTCCTAATGTTTCTCGTAGTGTTTTGTATGGCATTGTGACCAAGCACTTGAATTACCGAAAATTGTGCGCACGTTGGCTACCAAAAATATTGACAGATGTGCACAAAACCAAACGTTTAGACAGTGCATTGACTTTCCTTGAGCGGTACCACGACAACGGTGATGATTTCTTAAGCCAAATTGTTACGGGCGATGAAACATGGGTGGCCTACGTCACACCAGAATCAAAGCAACAGTCCATGGAATGGCGGCATTCAGATTCACCCAGAAAAGTGAAGTTTAAGCAAACAATTTATGCCCGGAAAATCATGTGCACAGTTTTTTTGGGACAGAAAAGGAGTATTGCTTGTGGAATTTCTGCCTCGTAATGAGACAATCAACGCAGCAGCTTACTGTAAGACATTGCACAATCTGCGCCGTTCAAGTCAGAACAAAAGATGTTGCAAGTTGAGCAAGGGCATCGTTTTGCTGCAAGACAATGCCTGTCCACATGTGGCGAATCATACCAAAGATCTTTTCGATGGGAAACTCTAGATCATCCTCTTGCGCCCAGTGACTACCATCTGTTCCTGCACTTGAAGAAACACCTGGGTGGTCAACGCTTTCGAGACGACGACGAAATCAAAACAGTGGTGATGCAGTGGTTAACAAGTCAGGCGGCAGACTTCTATGAGGGTATTCAAAAATTGGTACAACATTATGACAAGTGCCTCAATATTGACAGAAATTATGTATAAAAGTAGATTAAGATACAGGCTTTCATGTAAAAATAAAATTACTGAGATATCTTAGCACGTCTTTTTAAAATTTCAATATGGTACTTACTTAAAAAACATGCCTCGTGTGTTGCTTGTATTGTATGTTGCTCCTAGTGAGTTTTGCATTGTTTTTCTACTTCAGAGACGGACTAAATAGATATAAAAGGAATGAAAAGAACTGTAAAAATGGCCTGTGGTACATCTGGGACACTACAGGTTTTAAGAACAATTCCAATGCATCTGGAAAGAAAAATTAATGATTGGAATACATAACCAGGTTTAGCTTCAGGCAGTGATACATGGGATTTTAATGCAAAAAAATAAAAAAAACTGATTGTCACTCAATAACTGATGAAGAGATGTATGCTGGGACTTAATAGAAGAAACAGAAAAAAAGAATCAAATGTATAAGGGAACAGATCATAAGGGAAGATGACTATATTGTGTAGGTGGGAACTCTCCTTACTACACATCCTTTATTCCATGTTGTCACACTAACTATCCCCTTCCCTGCTCCCACTCCAGTACTATGGTGGAATAGGTGGTGTACAATGAACCTACAGTCTTTTCCTCTACCCTGCATCTCTTCCGTTTCCTGTCTCCCCCCCCTCCCACCTCTTTAACACCATCACCCACCCGATTGTTGCACTTCAGACGGAGGCACAGTTCACATGTGGGTCCCAACCGCCACAGACAAAGGCCTACAACATGCAGCAAAAGGAAAGAAAAGACCAGTGAAAAGGAAACTAATACTAGAAAAAGAAGAGGATGCTGATAATCCATCATATGGGGCAGGAATGTATTAAAAAACTTTGGAAGCCATTTCCCATATCTTTAAAATTTTCACCTTTGAGGAACATTTTCTCAAAAACTGCTAACAGTATATCAATGAAACTTATACACAATATTGTTTACTACTTTTTTTCATTTTTATAACAAATTTTAAAAAAATATTGTATAATTCAAGAGTTATAGAAGAAAAAGGGCAAAATTTTAGAGAAAAAAAAGCAAACTGTTTTAAAAAAAGTAAAACAAAAACAAATAAATATTTCTTAACATGGCATTATAACTTTGTAGAGAAATATTCACTGAACATGTAGTCCAAATTTCAGAGCAATATGTGTAATGGTTTAAGAAAAAAAATGTTCCTTCTATTTGCTAAATTTAACATGGAGGAGACGGATCATTCCGGCTCTCCTTAAGGGGTCAATGCTGTAGAGTACTCTTTGTAAAACCAAACTGGGATTCCATCAGGTCCAGGTGGCTTATTGGCTTTCAAATCTTTCAGTTGTTTCTCTACATCAGGGATGCTTATAACTACGTCCTCCTCAGGAGAGTCTGTGTGACCGTCATATGACAGTGTGTTCCAGCGTAATGTCAAGCGCCAATACAACGATCAAGAATGGAAGAGCAGAGAGGACTGTGAGACAACATCAACCCATAGTTCAATGACAGACTCCTCTCTAGGATGACACCAAGACAGGAGCGGCCTCTACATGAAGAGAATGTAAGCGCTGCTCCACCTGGTCGCAGGCCGAGTTGAAGACAGGCCATCCTCTGAACGCTACAGCAGTGCTTTATGAACTGTATTGCTTTGCTTGCAACACACCTTTGTGAATATGCAAAGTTAAAGCAAGTAAACACCCCTGCAAAGAAAAGATGAGAATCAAGTCGCCAGCAAAACAATAGCCCATGAAAAGCCAAAACAGGGAATCAGTGGTGGCTGTCGGCTCGGGGTACATCTCGTCGCCAGTGCTGTGTTCTGCCCACTCGTCTAACATAGGGTGCCTAGGAAAACTTCTTTAATACAATTTGCTTAAATTGATGTGTAGCAGTCTGAGAAAGCAGTTTTCCTGGGCACCCTATATTAGATGAGTGGGCAGAACATTACACTGGCAACGAGGTGTACCACGAACCATGGTGTTTTTGCTAATCAGTGTTTTCAGGTGGTGTTGCAGAAATTTTCTTTACTTTTGTACTTATTTTTCTTGCTTGCCTTGCCTGTTTATTGCATTTGTCTCTTCCAACATGCCCATCCACCTATCCCCCCCCCCACCCCACCCCCCTGCTCAGGCACCACAGCTAATGCAGATGTTTCAGTACCAGACCCAGCAAGTATCTACATTGCTAAATATTGTGCAGCAGCTAGTAGCCAACGCTGCGTGCCCAAGAGACCAAGCACCTTCTGTAGCTCCAAGTGCTATACTGTATTTTTGCCAGTTTCATGCACAAGAAGACAAATGGCTCAAGTGGTTGCAACAGTTTGAAGCCCACATACTTGTTCATGATGTACCAGGTACTGTGAAATTGCCTCATTTATTGTCCACGGTGGGAAGTGCAGTGTTCCGCCTCATTAAAAACTCTTTCCTAACGTCACTCTGAGTGAATTTTCATATGATCGGGTTGTGGATTTACCAACTAATTACTATGACCGACAAGTGAACGTGGTAGCTGCTAGATACCAATTCTTTAATTGCAAGATGTCAATCTCAGAGAACAGATTTTTAAACAGTCTGGTCCTTCATTTCTGCAAGTAGTGCAAAAATACTAGATCAGTCCAATTTAGGTGACCTGTCGGCCAACAAATTTGAGCAGCCAGCAATTTGTCAGGTTGAGTCGTACCTTGCTAGTGACTGGCCCATTAAGCAACAGCTTGCATGTGCCACACTGTGTAAGCAGGTTACTAAACAGGTGAACAGAATTAAGTCATGCCTTCAATGTTATTCACAGCACAAATGCCAAGACTGCCCCTCCCGACAAGCACAGTGTTACACTTGTGGCAAGAAAGGACCTGAGCAATCTGTATGTTTGAAAATGGAACAAATGTAAGAATTCAGTCCACTCACAAAAATCCCATGTAATTAACACAGTGTGTTGAAAGCCTGCAACAGGTATTAGCAAACCTAGCAAGCTAGCAGTTTCTTCAGTGCTATGCCAGTCCAACAAACTTTTTGTTCATTTGCTTCCTTGTGGAAAATGTGTGAAATTTCAGTTGGACATGGGTGCCTCTGTGACATTGCTAAATCGTCACACATATGAACCATTAGGCTCCCCACACCTGTCTAAAACTAGCACGTAACTGATGGCTTATAATGGACAAGACATTCCTGTTCTCAGAAAATGTACTTTACCTGCCATGTATTGCTTGCATACATGAACAGTGACTTTTACAATGGTACAATCAAGCCAGTGTGAGAACATATTTGGTCTCCGATTCATTTGGCTTTAACTTTCAGGACAAAGTGTTGTCAGTGTCTGCATTCCCTGAACACTCTTCCGAAGGTTTAAGCAAGGCTAATAATTTTGTTGTACATACTACCATGAAAGACAATGCTCAGCAGAAATTTTTTCCAGGCCAGAACTGTTCCCATTGCATTACGGGACAAAGTTGCTGCTGAACTTAAAGAATTGCAGGATAGTTGAGCTATTCTGCCCATGCAAGCTAGTCAATGGGCAAGACCACTGGTTTTGCTCCCCAAACCTTCGGGTTACACTCACCTCTGTGTTGATTTAAAGGCTACGGTCAACCCACAAACTGTTGTTGATACTTACCCACTGACACACCCAGAGGATCTCATGGACAGATTAGGCACTGGTTGCTACTTTTCAAAAATTGATTTGTGCAACACATCTTTAAATACCGCTCAATGAAGAATCTCAGAAAGTGTGTGCAAGTGAACACTCATTTGGGCTTGTTTAAATATTTGCATTTGCCTGTTGGTAGTGCTTCTGCACCTGCCATTTTCCAACAGCACTTGGAACAGCTGACTGCTTGATATTGTTCTAGCAGGTCGTACACCTGAAGATCACATTGAAAATTTGCGTGTTTTGTTTTGTATGTTATCTGATGCTGAACCGAAGTGTAGACTAGACAAGTGTGATTTTTTTAAACCTCAGTTGCAGTATCTTTGTCATGTCATAAACAGTCAAGGTGTACATCCTCTTCAGTTGCATTTGTCAGCCATATGAGACTTGCCAGTTCCTAGTAATATCACAGAATTGCAGTCAGTTTTAGGGAAAATGAACTATGAGGGCAGTTCAATAAGTAATGCAACACATTTTTTTTTTCTGAAACAGGGGTTGTTTTATTCAGCATTGAAATACACCAGGTTATTCCCCAATCTTTTAGCTATTTTTCAACGTTATCTCCATTCAATGCTACGGCCTTACGCCACCTTGAAATGAGGGCCTGTATGCCTGCACGGTACCATTCCACTGGTCGATGTCGGAGCCAACGTCGTACTGCATCAATAACTTCTTCATCATCCGCGTAGTGCGTCCCACGGATTGCGTCCTTCATTGGGCCAAACATATGGAAATCCGACGGTGCGAGATCGGGGCTGTAGGGTGCATGAGGAAGAACAGTCCACTTAAGTTTTGTGAGCTCCTCTCGGGTGCGAAGACTTGTGTGAGGTCTTGCGTTGTCATGAAGAAGGAGAAGTTCGTTCAGATTTTTGTGCCTACGAACACGCTGAAGAGTAGCACAATACACTTCAGAGTTGATCGTTTGACCATGGGGAAGGACATCGAACAGAATAACCCCTTCAGCATCCCAGAAGACTGTAACCATGACTTTACCGGCTGAGGGTATGGCTTTAAACTTTTTCTTGGTAGGGGAGTGGGTGTGGCGCCACTCCATTGATTGCCGTTTTGTTTCAGGTTCGAAGTGATGAACCCATGTTTCATCGCCTGTAACAATCTTTGACAGGAAATTGTCACCCTCAGCCACATGACGAGCAAGCAATTCCGCACAGATGGTTCTCCTTTGCTCTTTATGGTGTTTGGTTAGACAACGAGGGACCCAGCGGGAACAAACCTTTGAATATCCCAACTGGTGAACAATTGTGACAGCACTACCAACAGAGATGTCAAGTTGAGCACTGAGTTGTTTGATGGTGATCCGTCGATCATCTCGAACGAGTGTGTTCGCACGCTCCGCCATTGCAGGAGTCACAGCTGTGCACGGCCGGCCCGCACGCGGGAGATCAGACAGTCTTGCTTGACCTTGCGGCAATGATGACACACGCTTTGCCCAACGACTCACCGTGCTTTTGTCCGCTGCCAGATCACCGTAGACATTCTGCAAGCGCCTATGAATATCTGAGATGCCCTGGTTTTCCGCCAAAAGAAACTCGATCACTGCCCGTTGTTTGCAACGCACATCCGTTACAGACGCCATTTTAACAGCTCCGTACAGCGCTGCCACCTGTCGGAAGTCAATGAAACTATATGAGATGAAGCGGGAATGTTTGAAAATATTCCACAAGAAATTTCCGGTTTTTTCAACCAAAATTGGCCGAGAAAAACAATGTGTTGCATTACTTATTGAACTGCCCTCGTATTATATTTGGTTCATACAGAATGCTGCACAAATCACAGCTCCACTGCATCACTGGTGTTGCACATCCTCTTTGTTAGTACAGATGAGTGCCAAGTAGCTTTTCAGAAACAAAGATGCGTTGCTCAGTTATTAATGTTTGGTTCACTTTGACCCTGACAAACCAGTTGTGTTGCACGTTGATGCTTCCTCTTACAGAATCGGTGCAGTGGTTTTGCAGAGAATTGGTGATAAAGACAGACCTATTGCTTGCACATCAAAAGTGTTGTCCAAAGCTCAGTGTAACTATTCACAACCTGAGAAAGAGGCATTGGCTATTGTGTCTGGTGTCATAAAATTCTACTTAGTGATAGATCATAAGCCTTTGCAGTCCTCGTTTTATCCAACAAAACCGGTTCCTGTACAAACTGCCCAAAAATTGCAGAGATGGGCTTTCTTGTTGTCTCAATACCAGTATGAGTTTGTATCATGGCCAATCGGAAGATGTGAAAGTGTGTCCGCATTAACATGTTTACTCATCAGATGACACACTGGGTGAACACTGACGGTTCTGCTGCATCTTGTTGTGACATTGATGCTCAGGATTCGGAATTGCTTCAATCTTTTCTGCTTAACTATAGGAAATTTGCACAGTCCACGGAAGCAGATTCAGATTTGAACATGTTGCTAAAATACATTTGCATACCTTGGTCTCGTTCACTGCATAGCATAAAGAACTCTGTAGTGTGCCGATACTTTGCATGTCAGCATAGCCTCACTGTACAGAAAGGTGAGTCTTTTTCAAAATGACAGTGGACAGTGACATGTGTTAACCCCTAAAGCTTTGCAAAAAGAAGTGTTGCAGTTAGTTCTAAGGACACGGGGGGGGGGATTGTTTGTATGAAACATGGCATTGACACTGTACGTGGCAGGGTATGGATACCCAAATAGAACAGATGACGTCACAGTGTCACATGTGCAAAAAATTAGTCCGCTCCGCCACAAACATTCTCTGCTTAGCCTAAGTCGCAATCACCATGGCACATAGACTTTGCAGGACTTTTTTTGGAATACTCGTTGGCTGATTGTGGTTGACTCGTATAGCAAGTTTCCTTTTACTGTGCCAATGAACAACAACAACAACAACATCACTTAGCACAATTCAGATTTTGCCTCAAAGGTTTACCTGAAGTCATAGTGTTGGATAATAGGCCACACATCAAATGAATTTGAAACATTTTGTGAATGCAAAGGCATACAGCATCTAACTAGTGCACCGTTCCATCCGCACTCAAAGGCGACGCAGAGTGTTTTGTTAGTACCTTCAAGCAGCAGCTGGCTAAACTTTGCTCCGTACACACCAGGGAACAAGCTGTGCAAATGTTTCTTTGCTCCTATCGTTTGTATCCATGAGATGGACCACTGCTGGTGGAATTGCTTCACAGCTGCCGCCATCGGACAGCGCTGCCCCATCCTCGGCTTCTGACGTCTAAGGAAGGCTGCAAATATCGCTTCGCGCTGCATGATATTTTGTTTTTCGGGGTTTTTAGTGGCAGCAGACGATGGGTGCGAGGTGAGATCCTTCGTCGACTTGACGCACACATGTATCTCATTTCAGACCCCGATGGATTGCAGCGTCGACATCACTAACAAACTCACCACTGTCATGTGCACGGTGATCCTTATGGAGCTGGACCTGCCCACACCGCAGCAGCCGACGCCTTTGACATCTGGTTACGGGCCTCAGGAGGTGGATACATACCCTTCTGGTCATTTTACAGAGGATGTTTCCACCAGTGCGAAGCCCAGATGGCAAGGTACGACTGGAAGCCTGATGTCCCCTGCAGCAACGGCTTCTGGTCCAGTGCAGCGTCCACATTTCTGCCTCCCTCACCATTGTCGAGCTCCCTACACAGTGACGGTCTGTCACTTTGGAGGGGGGAATGTTCTGGTGTAATGTCAAGCACCGGCACGTTCATCAAGACTGGAAGAGCAGAGAGGGCTGCGAGATGATGTCAGCCAATAGCACGCTGACGGACCCCTCTCTACGATGACACCGAGACAGGAGTGGTCTGTACACGAAGAGAATGTAAGCGCCACTCCACCTGGCCGCAGGCCAAGTTGAAGACAAGCTCCCCTCCGAACGCTACAGCAGTGACTTATGAACTGTATTGTTTTGCTTGTATTGGAATTGTATATACCGAAAGACACTGATTATTTGCATGTCACCTTGTGCTTGCGACACACCTTTGTGAATACGTAAAGTTAAGTATTGTCATTTATCTTACTGTAATAAACTTCATTAATGTTATTTGCCTGAATTGATGTCTAGTGATCCGAGAAAGCATTTTTCCTGGGCAGCTTATATTAGATGAGTGGGCAGTACACAATTGTACGTTTGTACAATTCTTGAGCAAGAATGGTTTCTTAATTGTGAAATTTAAAACTTTGGCTTCATACTACTGCCACACCATACTGGTCAATGAGGGACTCAATGGAAACCTTATATTCACTTTGCGATTTCTCACGTTCTCAGCAAGATCTATTGCTAAGGTATGCAACTTAATACCTCCTCTATTTGGTGAGAGCACTCTATCCTCTTCATATTATTGTTATTCTGTCCTGGACTTTGTACTGTTTCTGTTGTTAAGTGAAATAGAGATGGATGGTTGGTAAGCCAATGAAGCACTTTGGTTGATTACAAACGGTAAGAAAGGATAAAGATGATGACTGATCAAAGATGGTAAGCAACCCTTTATTTTTTTAAATAACAGGGCAAAGTAGGTGTAAAACTTGAGATTCTCCCAGCACACCAAATGTTAAAATAGCTTACAGGAACACAGCTGGGTAATGTCCTCAATAACACACGATATTTCATTAGGTGAACATCCAGTCGTGGTTGTTCATCTACTGAAAATCTGCCTATTAACTAGAAAAGCAACGTAAAGAAAATTAGCTGGCTACATTCCCATAACTTTTTGTACAATGTGGATGTATACGAGGTGTGGCTAGAAAAAAACCGGACTAGTACTGGTGTAACAATAAAACAAATGCAATAAGGCTGAAAGTCGCGTGGCCTGTCACGTGACTCTCGCTCCGCCTACTGCTCGAGTTTCACCTGCCTCCTGCACTCAGTCTGCCCGTGGCGTCTGTTTTAAGTAGTTGACGTTTTGTCTGTGCGTCAGAAAATGTTGAGTGTACAGAAAGAACAGCGTGTTAACATCAAATTTTGTTTCAAACTAGGAAAATCTGCAAGTGAAACGTTTGTAATGTTACAACAAGTGTACGGCGATGATTGTTTATCGCGACCACAAGTGTTTGAGTGGTTTAAACGATTTAAAGATGGCCGCGAAGACACCAGTGATGACACTCGCACTGGCAGACCATTGTCAGCAAAAACTGATGCAAACATTGAAAAAAATCCAAAGTGTCTCACAATTGAACAGAAGGAACACCGAAGAATGATTTGTTCTGACATCCTGGAAAACATTGAAAGTGATCCCACCTTCTTACAAAATGTTATTACTTGCGATGAATCGTGGTTTTTTACTTACGATCCCGAAACTAAACGCCAATCGATGCCTTGGAAAACTCCTGGTTCTCCACGACAAAAAAAAGCACGAATGTCAAAATCGAAATTCAAGGCAATGATGATTGTTTTTTTTTTTTGACATCAAAGGGATTGTGCACATTGATTGGGTATCAGAGGGACAAACAGTGAATCAGCATTACTACATTAGCGTCCTGGCTACCCTACGTGAGCGAGTACGGAGAAAACGGAACGATTTGTGGAGAAAAAAGTCATGGATTCTTCACCAAGACAATGCCCCAGCTCACAGTGCGTTGTCAGTGAAGACGTTTTTGGCAAAACACAACATTCCCATCTTAGATCATCCACCCTACTCACCTGATTTGGCCCCCTGTGACTTTTTTCTTTTCCCTAAAGTCAAGTCAGCTTTGAAAGGAACTAGATTTGAGACTGTTGAAGCAGTAAAAGAAAAAGCGACGGAAGTAATGTATGGACTTACCGAAAATGATCTGCAGCATTGCGATGAACAGTGGAAAGTTCGTATGGAGCGGTGTAGAGACCGAGGAGGAGAGTACATTGAAGGAGATAACATGAAATTGTAAATAAATGTTTTTTCCAGCATCAGTCCGGTTTTTTTCTAGCCGCACCTCGTATTAACCAAACCTATAATGTAGAGAAACTATAGAGGAGACCTTTATCCAGCAGTGGTTGTCAAATAGCTGATTATGATTAGCTGTCTGATTAATAAGGAAAATAATTATTTTTTATGTCAATTGTCACAGGAGTATTAGGAAAGGAGATTGAAGTTTAATGCCCCAGTGGTAATGAGGTCATTCAAGATGGAGTATAACAGAGGAAAACCAGCTGCATCCTTCTCAAAGCAAGTGCTTTAAGTGATTTAGCAAAACTACACAAAATGTAAATCTGGACAGAGATTACAATACGAGGTGTGGCTAGAAAAAAACCGGACTAGTACTGGTGTAACAATAAAACAAATGCAATAAGGCTGAAAGTCGCGTGGCCTGTCACGTGACTCTCGCTCCGCCTACTGCTCGAGTTTCACCTGCCTCCTGCACTCAGTCTGCCCGTGGCGTCTGTTTTAAGTAGTTGATAAGAGCATAAACAAAACAACAAGTGTAATATGTAGTACTCACCTTTTTGCAGCTGCCACAACAGTAACTTCAGGTTCAGGCCCAATGCCAACCAGCTGCCATGTCATTCACTGCAATAAGGGATCAGTGCCTACTCTCCCAGCTGTGGTTGGCTTTTTTGTCCTTTAAGCTGCTGCTGCTGCTGCTGCTACTACTTGTTCAAGCAACTCCTCCTTTGGCCTTACGAAGCTGACTGAATCCCATTCCAGGCTACCACCAAGGAAAAACCTTCGTCAGTACTGAGAATGTAACCTGTGTCCTCCAAATGATAGTCAGACGTACAAATGGATTCCACATTTTGAATGGTGTTCACTCCTGTGCTTAATATAGCTGAACAACTAATCTCTCCAGGTATTCACAGTCCAGTTACATTAACGTGACAAATGCCTATGTTCGACATTGACATTCAATAACCACACACAGATGGCAGGTGGCAGCATTAGCAGTGCACAATAAAATGCATTGAGGGCTGCAGACAGCAGAGCAGTCATTGTCATAATGCGAAAACTGAGTGATTTATTTTATGTCCAAAAGAGCATACTCACTGGCTTTTGAGCCATGGATAGAAGTGTTTACAAAGTGGTTCAGTTTGTAAACCATCTGTGTGCCATGACGGTTAAAGTATACTGTCCAAAACCAGTCGCGAGGCAACTGTGGTGCATCAGAATCCATAGATGTGTAACTGGTGAAGAACTGAATGCTCAGATGATCCAAGGGACTAACAACGGTGTATCCTCAACAACCATTCGCAAACATTGCTACAAATAGAACTGAAGCTGACTGGTGTTCATCGCTGACAAAGGCTGGAATCTGCACACCAATACCACACTGGATGTCCACTGAGTGGTGATAGATGGCCTTTTCAAATTAATCTTGTTTTATGCTTTAACCGACAGATGGCCTGGGCACCTACAGCTCTGCAAGAATCGGCATGTTCCAGGCCAGAAGATGGAGTGTCATAGCCTGGGCATTTTACCATTCTGAAAGGCACAATGGATCAACAAAAGTAAGCCTCTACCATTATGGATCATGTCCACCTCTGCAGTTCGTTTTTCCTCAGCACAATGGCATCTACCAGTAAGACAATGCACTGTCACACAGCTTGCAGGGTATGTGTGTAGTTTGAGGAGTACCAGGATGAGTTTATCATAAGCCAGCAAATATGCTAAATTTAAGCCTATTCGAGAATCTGTGCAACCACCCTGAGAAGGCTGTTTGCATGATGGCTCCTCAACTGAGAAACGTAACGCAGCTCGCCACAGCACTAGAATTTGCATAACTCCACATCCTTGTTGGTACCTTCCAGCACCTCTGTGACACTCTTCCTGCATTGTCTTGCAGTGGTCCACACAATAAAAGCTACTTATTCAGGCTTTTGACTGGTGGTCACATTAATGTGACTGAACAGTGTAGAACATAATGGATAATGGGGCCATAGATGTGTTTCTCTAACAAAAAACCACATACACGTATCACTGTTTTCTGCACTTCCTATGTTTAGCATAAGGCAGCTGATGGAGGCAAGGACGGGAGGGGGAGGGGCAACAACTTCCTCTCTCCTAGTGTGGGTCAAAAAACCCTCAACCAGGACTGTTACAGGATAATCTGAAAAGCAGGTTTAATTTTTCTTCTCAACCAGTCAAATCTATGAAATATGCTGCAAGTTGCAAGCCATGTTACACTACATGCAAGGCTTGCTGTCTTCAATGATTCAGCCAGCCAACTACAGGAAACAACGATTGCCTCTAAACCCATGTGCCGTTTATGCTATGTTTTGCAATCAGGTTCACTCAATAGCCACCAGCAGAGCCTCTCTTCAACATTTTAGATATAGTACTCCAGAAAACTTAATGAGTGCATACTGTCTGTCCTTCCCGACATCCCTGCTATTTCCATAAGGAGTACATTACTCATCTAATATTCAGCAGACCCATTCTCTATATTTGTCTGGAACTTTCGGAAATATAGGTCAGAATCATGAAAGATGAGGTGCCCTTTGTTGGCTCGTATGTACTCGGGCAGCAGCACCTTGTATCTGTTGCAAAGGAATAAAGAAACAGCCATGTGGCCAGTACCAGAGGTCACCTTGGAATAAGAGATTGACAGTCCTGCCACTGCTCATCATTTGCTGTTGAGGATGAGCTAGCCAAGTCATTTGTATTGAAACGTGTAGTGACATCACAGAACTCAGCCAATGCCAGAGGTGCTACTCCTCCCCAGCTGCATCAATGTCACTGGACCTTACAGTGGCAGATTGAAGCCATGGTCAATAACACTTTTAACTGTTTCTGAACCACGGACAATTCCCCCCGCATCCAGGTACAACAAGTACAGTTCCTATCCATTCACTAAAGGCAAGCAACCTAGCTGAAGGCAACAGTGGGTCTGCTGTAACAACAAGATCAAAGTACATGTCACTGGCACTGGTGGCAGTGTAGAATGTGCTACTAACTACAAAAAAGGAAACAAGAAAAGCCCTGGTGTCCTTTGTATGTAATAACACTAATTAATCTTCCTCAGAAGCAGAAATGCCAATCGTTGGGCGGGCCCTGACACTGAGCACTAGTGTACTGTGTGTGCAGGCAGATAATAAAATGCAAATATTGGCTTTCAGCTCTAACACAGTTTTCTAACTGCATGAATGCAGCAAAATTATGAAAACAGGATCTGGTGGCTTTTAAATGGTAACAACACAGCACCTGTGGACCTGTACATACAAGACTATTGATCAGTTAAACTCTTCCTTGACATTAGAACTGCAAAGTCAGAGCAATCACTACTACTGAGTAAGGTTCCACAGCACACAGACAAACTAAGAGGACAACAGGAAGGGCTGTTTTTAGCTGTATCCAAATCTACATGGTGCCTCAATAAAAGTAAAATGTTGAGTGATCATTATCAATCACAGCATTATTACAGTCACTTGCCTCTTTTCATTATTTCTTTGCACTGAGCACCCCTTAGATTTTTTTGACAGCTTGTGCACTGAAATTCCGCGACTCAATGGCAGAACAAACAGTACCTACTGATGATTTATATTCCTCTCTGTTCAATAAAATTTTACCATCTCATCCTCAAACTGACTGTGAAATTTATTTGACTTAGCATATTATGGTTCAGTGTTATTACTTCCCAATGGTACATACATATTATGTCAAGTGTTAGTTTTTATGGAATAGATAATCACTACGTTCCCTGGTTAGGGAGCTGTAAAGGAGCAGAAATGAGAACACTTTAAAAACAGCGGAGAAAACAACTATGTTAGAAAGTTTCACTGGAAATAGCCAGTGAACAGAAAAATGTTCAAAATGGCTTGGAGTTCATATTGATGGAGATCTGAACTGGAAGGAAAGTATTATTGAGCTTCTCGAAACAGTTATGTTTCAGCAATTTTTGCTGTTCACATAATTGCTAGTTTTTGAAACCAACATACAAATACCTTACAATATTTCCACCCATTAAAATCTTATGGCATAATTATCTGGAGTACCCCAAAACTTACAAAGAAACTACTGACTGTATAGATGTGAAAAGAGGTAATAATGTGATGTTTGTGAAATCATCTTGTAGGCACCTCTCCCATGAATTACGCATTTCAACCACATCATCATTTCATAGCTAAATCCACAACCAACTGAATTACATACAGTTTTACTGAGTAACATACAATACCCTCTTTCATCCCAATGACACACCCCAGTACTGCACTCAGAAAATAACAAGAGAACTGAGAGGAGCCATCCTAAACCCTGACTGCTCAGCCATCACCAACAAATCAAGAAGATAGTTTGAAACTGGGTTCAGTGCATCATGTGTACTGCCAGTTCTAGCTTTTTTACAGTGAGACATGGATACACAGTGTAAAAATCTCTAAAAACTGGGAGTTGCTCAATGCAAAGGAGCAAGCTAGAAATGATGAAAAGGGATGTATGACAATAATAATATGAAGCAGCTATAGAACAACCTGAATAATTTTTGCATTTATAACAGTTGAAGACAATGACTATCCAGTCATTGTCTTCAACTGTTATAAGTACAAAAATACAGGTAAAGTAATACACAGAAGAATACTTTTGGTAAACTAAATAGGGTTTTCCAAACTAAATCTCTAATTTATCTGAAACAGAAAGTTACAGAGTGTATCGCTGGTTTTTATTTCAGCAGTGAGGCATGGAGTTCTGATCCAAAAAACTGAGAGTTATTCATTGAGCAACAGAGTACCATGTTGAGTATTACTAGGAGAGGAAGAAAAACAAAATCAATCAGAAAACGGACTGGTGTGGAAGTTTCTTGATACGTAGTGCGATACCTCCGCTGGTGGCAATTTTTGCCAACTCCGAGCACCAGCAGCTCTTGACGAAGGTGAAGTCAGACCTCATTCAGGGCCAGGACAGATGCTGTGTGTGTTTGTGTGTGTGTGTGTGTGTGTGTGTGTGGGGGGGGGGGGGGGGGGGGGCTTACATAAAGAATAGACACACCTTGCAAATAGAAAAGCGTCAAGAGTGCACATTTAGAATGCTGGCTGGCAACAGCAGTTTAGAACTGCCTCAGAGTCATGCTGAGAAGTTGTGGAGCCCTGCAAGTATTGAGATCTAGCATAGACATAAAAATGCCAAGAATTCGCATAAAGGAGATGTGTGAAACTAAAGAACTGTCAAAGTAGTCAGCCTGCTTAAAAAAAGTTTGCTGGGCAGTAAGAATCTTGCTTATAAATCACTAATGCCAGCAAATTTTTAGACAAAGCAGAAGCATGAGACTGTCCATTCTTACAAAGAAGTGTTTTGTGGCTGCTTTCACAGCAACCAAGGAATGCGAAAAAGCATCCAAACAATGTGCGACAAATGCCAGGAACAGCCTCAACACTGAACATGTGAGAAAGACGCCAGTTCCCAGGTCACACACCAGCCCAACTAAGATAGAAAATTTCCACCCTGCTCTGGGAGGCATGGTTATGTAATGGCGATCAGTCATTGGCTGGCATTGCAAATTTTGTCTGCTAATGATAACACTGAGAGGATGAAAAATTCGAGGAGTCTGTTAGCTAAGAAGACTGATGAGAGGTGAATGGCAGTTGGCAAAATAGTGCTAAAGCAAGAGGACATGGAGCTTATGCCACACATCACCTACTTAGTCTGCTGACTTGAGTCTGATCCTTACTCCCATCTGAATGTTCATCATCACTTTGTGACTTTTTCTTTTCCTGTTCTATGTTAAATGGACAAATCCTTACAGACATGTGCTTTGAAATGAAGCCCTCAATTGAGAATTACAATATCGTTGCACAACATCCATCTTCAACACCGTAACAAAGCTGTGTTGGCTACAAAACCCATGGTGACCTGTCAATGTGGGGCTGCAAAGCTGTGGAACCTGAAGAGGGTAGCCGACTCACACTGCACAGTTCCAAAGCAATGCGCTGTACCAACCTGGTGCCTGCTACTCATCACAAATGACAATGAAGGTAAGGTGATTCATCCCCCCCCCCCTCCTTCTGCTGAATAACTGAGTCATGTCCACACCTAGTCAAATCAGCCCTGAGATTTGTAATTTTTTGGTATAAAAAGTACTGTAACAAAAGCAAACAATGTTTTTATCCTCTAATTAATCTATTCCATGCATACATCAATCCCTTAATCTCATAACATTTTGCTGTTTGATTTCATTTTGTTAATGATATCTTTATTGGCTTCCAGGATGGGGCATTCTCATTAGTAATCTTCATTTCATGTCAGATATAAGAATTTTTAGTTCACTGCATTTTTCCATCCAGTGTGGGGACCTTTCATTGATGATATGCATTTTATGTGATATTACAGAAAACTTTGAAGGATTCACTACATTTTGGCACCCAGTGGTGGGGTGATCTCATTGGTAATTTGGATGCTATGTCAGATCACAGAACTTTCAGTTTACTTCAGTAGGCATGTTTACATCTACTAAAACAGTTATTTGATGGATACTAAGACACAGGAAAACAAAGTGGTGACAACCAATGAGATGGCTAGATGTCATTCAGTAGCAGCAGTAACCTTTATCCAGCAGTGGTAATCGAGTTGCTGCAATGATGTCGATTACCAAACAAACTGCTGATTGGCATTTTCCACTTAGGAAGCGACTTACTGCTGAAAACACTGATCACATTTCTCTGCCCCTTCCAACCTAAAATAACTTCTCTCTGCTTTGTAACCTTTTTCATTTTAAAGCAACTGTAAGATGACATTATTTGAGCTGGACAAGTATAAGAAATAACAAGTCTAGAAAGTGACTCTAGATAAAACATTATCCATCTCCACCAGAAAATCATTAACATTGTGTTCAGTATGATGAAAACATTAATGGTGTATGAACAGTAAAGCTAAAAAATCCGTTGCGTTCTTCGTTAACGATGTATGAGCAGTAAAGCTAACAAAATCTGTTGAGTACTTATAAAATCTGATGGTTTTTATTTTACTTTCCATCTTGACTTTCATTTATATAGTCTTGTACCCATAAAATACTGACTTACACTAAATGAAAACTTTTAATTTGAATACAACAAATATATTTCACCTTACTAAGTGGGCAAAGTATTGGGCTGAGGATTTACTATATTAATAAGCTTTAAATACAACTTGAGATGAAAATGGAAGTTTGGATATAGACATCACATTTCTCATTCAGGAAAGGTAACACATGTACTCTGCTTTTTCAAGTAGAAGGAAATGGATGTAATTGTTATTTCATTGATTGTGCAATCAATAAAATTTAGTTTTGAGCTGATATGTCAGTCTACAAGTATTCTTTTCCTAACAACAGCTTACATATAAACTGTGCCAAATAAGACCACAGAAAATACAATGGTCCTGGTTTATTCTCATAATATAGACAAAAATGTATTTTCAACACCTGTACACAGTCTTCAACAAGTACTTACAGAGGAATAACAAAAAGGACAGCAAAAGCTGTACAACAAATCTCTCACTAATTCCAAGAAAACATGAAATATTCATGACGTATCTCAAGACTCATTCGTATTTATCAGTACATTTCACACATAAAAATCGATGCATCTATGTCTTTTCACATATAAATATTTTATAGGGGAGAAATCGTGTATATACACATTCACTTTAATAAAGCTCTGCAATATTAATTAGTAAAAGGTTGAATAACATTCTCAAGCTACGCCACGTTTCCTCATTTCCTTCATGAGTTCATTTCCCATTTGGGCTGGGCTCCTTGTCACCACCACTCCAGCCTGAAAAAAAAGGTGTAGTTTATAACAAAACTGCTATGAAATCTATATTTAACATAAATAAAGTCCCTAGGCTAAGTTTTCATCTTCAGAATCCACACCAAGAAAAGATTAAAGAGAAATACGGACTCTCCTACCCATTTTAACACGTGGGTTCACAGCTGTAAACAAAAGTTTTGTTTACAATTATCTCATTCCTACAGTTTTCCTTTTTGGAAATAAATCTTTGCTTCAGAAGGTCAGATACATTCGGGAATTAAAAACAATTACTTACCTTTTAAGACAGACATATTGCTACAATGAAACAATGGAAAATCCAAGACGGAATGTAACAATATAATGAGAAGGATAGTTGCTACTCACCATATGGCGGAGATGCTGAGTTGCAGTGACTCAGCATCTCGGCTATATGGAGATATGTACAATGATCTGACAAAAGAAAGTAATCAGACTGAAGAAATAATGGTACCAAAATGGAAGATGATAAGAGAGAAGGCTAAAATACTGAATTCAGTATACTGACAATGTTTCACTGCAGAAGATTGTGATAGGGCACCTCCTTTAAAACATCATACAAACACTGAAATGGCAGATATTGAGATAAATAATCATGGAATCAACTAACGCTGCTCGACAGTGGAAAGGCATCTGGACCAGACGAAATACCTGCGAGATTCTACAGAGATTATGTGAAACAATTCATTCTCCTTCTAGTAGTATTATATCATAGGTTGATGGAACAAAGAAAGGTACCAAGCAATTGAAAATAGCAAAGGTCATTCTTGTTTTCAAGAGGGATTGTCACAACTAATCCATGTAATTACAGGCCTTTATCATTGACATCAGTCTGATGTAGAGTTATGGAGCACGGTCTGTGCTCCTGCATTGACATTTTGGAGAACAAAAATCCTCTCGATAGAAATCAACATTAATTCCGTAATCAGAGATCTTGCAACAAACAGCGTTGTTCATCTTTGAAATCCAGAGCACCACAGACAGGCACCCAGGTTAGCACTGTGTTCCTTGACTTCTGGAAGCATTTAATACAGTTCTACATGTCATCGAGTATCGGACACGATTTATGATTAGGTTCAGAACTTTTTACAAGGCAGAACTAAATACATTATTCATAATGGGATGAAATCAACAGATGTAGCAGTAACTTCTAGAGTATACCAAGGCCATTACTGTTTACAATATATGAATGATTTTGTGAATAAAAGTTTTTTTGTAGGAGCACTGCAATATTACAAGACTGTAGTGAAATGTTGGGTGACCTGCACAGGATCAATAAAAGGTACAGCGAAGGCTGACCCCTGAATGTAAATGAACTAAACATTATGTGATAAATAGCCACAGTTATCCATTACTGTTTGATTCTGTTATTGGTAAAAAAAAAAAATACTAGAAACTGCAACAATTGGAAAATACCTAGAAGTTGAAATAACAGGAGGGGGAGGGACGTGTGTGTGTGTGTGTGTGTGTGTGTGTGTGTGTGAGAGAGAGAGAGAGAGAGAGAGAGAGAGAGAGAGAGAGAGAGATCCAATTATGGAGGGGGGGGGGGGGGGAGAGAACATTTCATCACAGAACAGTTTAGTGGGTTAGCAGCATTACAGAGATACTCAACAAGCTCCAGTGGCAGAGATTTTCATATTCTATCATTTGCTACACGCAAACTATTAGTCCTGCAGAAAAAATGAACAGGAACTTTTCGTAGGAAATTTAATGTAGTTGGATATGTTTTAGTGGAGGCCACAGTTTTCGTGTTATTCAAGAAAAACACATGTGATGGTCACTTTTCTACCTTTTCCTTGAATAATTCGGGAACTACTGCCTCTAGCAAAAACATTTCATTTTTTCTGTAGGGTTAATAGTTTGCATATAGCGAGTGAGAGAAAATGAAAATCTTGTGGGTTGCATAAAACCCAGTGGTAGGGGCAACTAAATCACACTGTATAATGGTGAGACAGAGATTCCGAAAACTGTATTTTAAACTGCAGAATATTTACAGGGACAGAAGTGGACTTGGGACACAATTTATTGGTTTCAAATTGCACATTAAAATTGAACAAATTTCAGAAAGGTAAAAAAATTAAGGAGATGGGACCTAGATAAGTTGAAAAAACCAAAAGTAGTTGAGAGTTTCAAAGGAAGCAAAAGGCAACGACTGACAAACATGGGTAAGGACAGCAAAAGAAAACAAATGGGAAGCTATGAGAGATTACCGTAAATAGTGAAAGCAGCATAGGATCAAATAGCTAAAAATACGAGTAGTAGTGGTTGTGGTGGTGGTGGTAGTATGACACATGAGATATTGAATCTAACTGAAAGGAGAAAAAAACACAACAATGCAGCAAGTTAAGCAAACACAAGACAATAAAGTATCTAAAAAATCAGACGGACAGAAAGTGCGAAATGGCTACACAGGAACTGCTATATGAGGAATGTAAGGCTTAGAAGAATGCACAAGAGTGGGAAAGGTAGATGCAGTATACAGCAAAATTAAAAACACATTTGGAGATAAGGGAAGCAGCTATAGTTGCATGTATTAAGTTCAGATAGCAAGCCAGTGCTAAGCAATGAATGAAATACTGAAAGATGGAAGAAATATAGAGGAGGACTAGACAAGGGGTAAAAACTTGAAGTCAATATTGCAGAAGATGAAGATTAGATATGGGTATGCTATTGCGACAATAATTTGCTAGAGCACTGAAAGATCTAAGCCGAAACAGCATTCCATCAGGAAACTTTAGATTCTTACGAAAGCTAGTCATAACAAAATTATTCTACCTGAGATATGAGACAGGCAAAATACCCTCATACTTCAAGAAGAATATTATAATTCTGATATCAAAGAAAGCAGATGTTATCTGTGAATATTATTGAACCATCAATTTCATAAGTCAAGGTTGGAAAATACTGACATGAATTATTTACAGAAGAATGAGAAAACTGCTAAAAGCTGAACTCTGGTGAGATCAGCTTGGGTTCCTCAGAAATGTAGGAACAATACTGGCTCTAGGATTTGACTTTGAAGATAGACCGAAGAATTCTCAAACTATGTTCACAACTTTTGTTTAGGTTTTTGACAACGTTGACTGTAATACTTGCTTTGAAATTCTAAGATAAAATATAGATAGTGAAAGGTTATCTACAGCTTGTATAGAAACCAAACTGCAATTACAAGAGTTGAGGGTGTGGGAGAGAAAAAATTGTTGAGAAAGGATGAGAAACAGTTGCAGCCTGTCTCCAAAGTTATTCAATTAGTAAAGGCAACCTAGGAGGTGTTAAAGTTCAGAGAGAAAAATAAAACCTCTGAAGTTTTCCAATGACATTGCAATTCTGTCAGAGGCAGCAAAGGATTCAGAGAAGTAGCTGAATGCAATGGATACTGTCTCCAAAGGAAATAAGGTGAATATCAACAGGAATAAAACCAAGATAATGGAACACGGTCTAATTAAAGTAGGTGATTGGATTAGGAAATTAGACAATTAAGTAATAGATGATTCTTACTATTTGGACTGCAAAACAACAAACCATGTCCAAAATAATTTAAATTTTGTGTTAGGCAACATTTTCATAATTAATTTATCTGTAATGTAAACTCATACAGAACTGAAATGTGGATGATAAGTAGTTCAGTCAAGAAGAGAACATAAGCTTTTGAAATGAGGTTCTACAGAATAATGCTGAAGTTTGGATGACGTTAACAAAATGTATAGTCTGCCAACATGTCAGCCCCTAAAGTTATAAGAAACTTTGAGTTGTAAGTATTGGCTCAGCTAAGGGGCTCAGGTGAGGGTATTCACTTAGGCCAACTTTGGTATCCATGCGGTCACTATCAAGCACATGATCAATGACAGGAGATTGGTGGTGTTTCCCCAGGCAGAGAAGTGATTGTGTGAGCACTGGCTTGAGTATCAGCATGTGGAGGAAGTTGCCAGCACTAAAGATGGTGGCTGTTGCAATATGACAAATTGAGGTTATTAAGAAATACTTTATAATTAAACAAACAACTCCATCTAACCTACCAACCACACCTAGCTGCCCTATCCTCTCTCCACCTCATCCCTGCATGCTCCCACTAGCAGCACTTTACCGTCCACTCCTGCCCTGCTACACCTCACACCCCCCTCCTTACTGCTGCCCGGTTGCCTCTCCCATCATGTGCATCTCTCATAGTTTGGCTTCAGCTGCCTGAGACTCTGTGTGTGTGTGTGTGTGTGTGTGTGTGTGTGTGTGTGTGTGTGTGTTTTAAAGGTCTTGTTGGCCAAAAGCTCATTTTGTAATAGTCTTTTTATTGTGTCTATCAGCACCTCTGCTGTATGGTGAGTAGCAACTATCCTTTTCGAAATTCTGATTAAAATTAAACAATAATCCACAGTTTGAACAAGTAGTAAAACCGATCACATCAAAGTAATCATGGCACTGAGGTGCACATATTGAGAGACATGGAGATGGCTCACAGTAGTAAATAAATGCTTTTACAAAAATCGTTAAGAATTAATAATGGAGTGGAGGGAAGGGGAGGGGATGGGAGGGGAGGGGAGGAAAAGGGGGAGGTGGCCTAGAACCAGGAAAATGAAAGCTGCGGATAGTGGTTTATCATCCTGTGTAGACTACAAACCTGACCTGTTATGCTCAAGAGAATGTAATACAGAGAAACAACTTTTAGCTGCAATGCACGTAATTCACACTCAATGTCTAGTCGGTAGTGGGATATTTTTACTTTCACTTATCACTTTTTTACCTTCAGCAGTATATGTTGCAGCAAAAAATGCCAAGCTGCACTGCGGTTTTGAATCAATGCTGAACTGTAGGTCTCTCATAACTGGCTGGATAAATGAGTCTGAAGGTCAGAAGAAAGTGAGGACATACCATCTCTAATAGGACCGCACCAAGTAAAGTGGTGTGGTGTGCAAATCAGCTTCCAGGTTGAGGACAGTGCAAATTAATAGTTTCATTAGTGAATACAGTTTTCTTCATGAGAATGTAACTGATTAGTTTCAGCTTGCTCTTCTGCTTCTTTCTTTCCATATTTAGAACTAGATAGTATGAAATACCTTTAATACAGTATAACCCCACTTTTACGTTGCCGTAATTATCGTTTTCCCACCGTTCATGACATTTTTGATTGGTCCCGTCAAATTTTCAATGGCCACAATGTTAAATTGCACCTGATTTTGCGTCAACACATTTATAATTTTCCCCAAAACTTATGCATTACGAAAAAATGTTTGTGGAGGAAAAAATGATGCAGGCATGATGTTGGCTGTCCAGTAATGTTTACAAATATTACGTGGTTAAGCTACCTGACACCAGGACACTACTCAGAAGATTTGAACCAGTAAACATGTAAAAGTTGCAACAATTCGTGCTATATCTCCGATCACTGCCAAACTCTACTTTTCATGGTGGCTGATGGGGGTAACTAGGTTCGTTCGAATGAAGATATCATGACCAATCACAACCATTTCCAAACTGTCTCTATAGTGCAAACACAGTTTCGTGATTGTTGTGATCATCATGACACCTTTGTCGAACCATATTTAGCATGTTTCAGCTTATGGCCACTTGGAGCATTAGGTGACACTGTCATTCACTTTGCATTGCTCAATTCGAAAACAGCACCGGTTACATATTTTAACATTGCTGAGCAAAATGTGTTTCGAGAATTTATTCCTGTTGTGAAGTGCAGTATTTACGTATTTTTTGTGATATTACACAAACAAACAATATGATTGATAGTTGGCGTGTGTCTGTGTGGTTTTCTACATAACTTATGAGGCACAGTACCTGATAACCTCAAAAAGACAACTACAGTGCAAGAGACGCAGAATAACACATATTCAAACACCACACAAAATACTTATTTACATATTTCCACTTGAAAACGAGAAAGAATACTCGAAACGCGTCCTGCTAAGCATGAAAAAATACATAACTAGTGCAGTATTTCATTATTTAAATAATAAATCACTGCTGCAGGCTTTCAAAAACCTCAATTATGACATATGAAATTGAGTCAAACGTTCCTACTACAAAGACAGTTATCAGTTTCAGTTACATCAGCAGTTTTTATTACATAATATAAGTGCAAGGGGGTATCCTACATGTAACTTTTACAGTTTAAAAGGTATTTCCCACATTTTACATTTTCCTGTGTTTTACACCATTTTTTGAAGTCCCTTGAAAAGCGTAAAATTGGGTTTTCTCTGTAGAAGGTCACATAACAAAACCTTAAAGACTAATAAAAACGAGTATGAGTCTGTACACAATAAAGCTATATAGATCTTTCTTTTGGATGTATTTTTGCGAAATTTTTTGGACATAATTCTATGTTATTTACATAATTTCTTGCATTTTTTCCACCACCATCGATCCTTGCTCCTTCCTTCTGTGTCAATAAAGAAAAGTTTCCTTATCCCTAGCCATATCTGTCCCACATATTGTTCCTGCATTGTTGCTTGGCTCATGGAATCACCCCAAATGGCCTTACCCTCAAATTAGCCACATCTGGCTGCCATCCCTCCTTGCACAATGACCTCTACCTGTTCAGATTCTGCCAATCCTTAGCCCTCACCAACACAGTACTGCGAAACCATATCAACCAAGCCCAAACCTCCTTGCAGTACCTGCTCTCCATCTGCAGAATTCTCCTGTTGTGCAATCCCAAATTCATGGAACCCATAACACACACTGAAACTCTTACCCTGCAGAACTTGAGCAATATGCACAATACCACTTCAAAAAGCTCTCCATCGTGCTCACATCCTACTCCCCTTGGAGTACCACTGTCCACTATCTCTACAACAAACTCAAAACATCCCCCACATCCCCTCACAACTGACAAACCCTGTCTCGCAGACCTCCTACACTTACCCCATCTTCCAAAACTCCCTCCCACCACCACACAGAATCTAAACAGACCCATAACATAGTCATCAAGTTTTCCTCCAGAAGCCTTAGCCCCACAGAAATATCAGTCCTTTCCAAAGGCCCCACCTTTTGCCCCACTCCCAAATTCAATCATGCTGGACTTGTTAAAGATCTTATCTCCTCCTCGCAGTCCCTAAAGTGGAAACACTTTTTCGCCACCAATCCTACCAATCAGACTTAACCCTGCTAAGTCAGTTCACTCCTCTATCCAACCGTGATCCACCCCTTCTGCCCCCAAATCACCCCTGTTAACTTTCTAGAATTTCTTATCCTCATACCTTGCCTCACCATCATTCCCAAAATCCCTCAACATGCAAACTAATCTTACATTTGCAGAAACAACCACAATCCACCATCTAAAACCTGATCCCAAACTTATAATCCTACCAGCAGACATAGCCTCCACAGCTGCTGTTTTGAATCGCAAGGATTACCTGGCAGAAGGACTCCGCGAGCTGTCACATACTTCCACCTACAAACCATGCCACAGTGACCCCATGCCAGAAGGATCTCCAGTCATTACTCAAATCCTTCTGCCCATCCCAGAACCTCTCCCTGGAGTCCATCTCTTTACTCACCCCTACCACTCTCCGCACTCCTACCTTCTACATAAAGTCCATAAACCTAACAACCCAGGATGCCCCGTTATGGCCAGTTACTGTGCCCCCACTGAGAGAACGTCTGCTCTCATAGACCAACACCTTCAACCTACTACTCGGAACCTACTCTCCTGTATAAAAGGTACGAACCATTTCCTCCACTGACTCTCCCTTTAACACTGGGTGCCCTACTCGTTACTATTGATGCCACTTCCCTTTACACTAAGATTCTTAAAGCCCATGCCCTTACCGCTATTGAACATTACCTTTCCCAACGCCTGACGGATTCCAAACCAACAACCTCTTTCCTAGTCACCATGGCCAACTATATCTGTGCCCACAATTACCTCTCCTTTGAAGGCATTACCCACAAACAAATATGGGGTACGGCTACGGGCATCCATATGGCACCATTCTATGTCAACCTATTCATGGGCCATCTAGAGGGATCCTTCCTAAAAACCCAGAATCCTAAACCTCACCTGGTTCAGATTCATTGTTGACATCTTTGCGATATGGATTGACGGTGAGGTCACCTTATTCACATTCCTTCAGAACCTCAAAAACTTCTCCCCCCATTTGCTTCACCTGGTTCTACTCAACCCAGGAAGCCCCCTTCCTAGATGTTGACCTCCACCTCAAAGATGGTTACATCAGTACCTCCGTCCATATCAAACCTATTAACCACCAGCAATACCTCCACTTCGACAGCTGCCACTCATTCCATACCACGAAGTCCCTCCCATACAGCGTAGCCACCCGTGGTCATCGCATCTGCAGTGACGAGCAGGGTCTCACCGAAGCCTTCACAGACCGTAAATATCCTCCCAACCTGGTATAAAAACAAATCCCCCATGTCTTATCTTTCCAGTACCCTACCACCTCCCAAAGTCCCATCGTCTGGCCACAGAGGAGCATTCCCCTCATAATTCAGTACCATCCAGGACTGGAGCGACCGAATTACATTCACCGCCCGGGTTTCAACTACCTCTCATTGTGCCCTGAAATGAGAAACGTCCTGCCCACTATCCTTTCCACCCCTCCCACAGTGGTATTCTGTCATTCCACCGAACCTACACAATATACTCATCCATCCTTACACAATCCCTGCTTCCAACCCCTTATCTCATGGCTCATACCCCTGTAATACATCTAGAAGCAAGATCTGTCCCGTAAATCCTTCCACCATTAGCTACTCCAGTCTGGTCACAAACATCACCTATCCGATCAAAGAGAGGGCTACCTGTGAAACCAGTCGCTTGATCTACATGCTGAGCTGCAACCACTGAGCTGAATTATATGAGGGCATGGCAACCAACAAGCTTTCTGTCCGCATGAATGGCCACCGACAAACTGTGGCCAGGAAATAACACGCTGCCAAACATGACATCGTTCATTTCAAAGACTGCTTCACAGCTTGTGCCATATGGATCCTTCCTACCAACTCCAGGTTTTCTGAATTGCACAGATGGGCACTCTCCCTGCAATACATCCTACGTTCCCAATCCCCCCCCTGCCACAATCTTCGTTAGTCATTTTTCTCACCCATCCAGCCCCTTCTCTGTTCCCATTCCAGCACAACACAGCTGTCATTCCATTATCACACCTAGTCTTTTTACTTCTCTCCTTTTCCGATACTTCTCCTTCCCTCCCCCCCCCCCCTCCCCGACCTCTGTCTAACCTATATCACTTCATTGTCTGCCTCCCCTGCCATACTCTCCCTCCCACCCCATCCCAACCTCCTCCTTACCCCCACCCAGTCGCCATTCCCATCATGCACAGGTGCTGCTGCTCATAATATGTGGTTTCGGTTACATGAGACTGCAGTCATGTGTGAGAGTTGCATTTGTGTGTGAGTGTGTGTCTATTTTTGACGAAGGCTTTACTGTCCCAAAGATTTGTTTGTGACAGTCTTTTTGTTGTGCTAATCTGCTACTCAGCATCTTCACTAAATGGCGAGTAGCAACTTTCCTTTTCATAATATTGTTACATTCCATCCTGGATTTTCCACAGTTTGATATCTTTATACAGACTGTGATTAACCATGTTATATTACAACTCAGTTACTACTGTTTGAGATATTATACAATTATACATCCAGTTTGTTTTGAAATTAACGTCAACTTTCCACTGATTCCCTGTAAGGATACAGAAAAAGTCTAAATCTTCATATCTTCTAAAAAGTACAAATCCTTGAAATAAGACACCAATTTAATTACTTATATTTAAAAAATACCATGATGAATATTTAATTCTACAACAAGCATTTAAAAAAGACTAAAATGAACCATCAATAGAAATAATTCACTCCAACACCATGGAAGTTAAACACATTACATAATTAGTTTTACCTTTTGAAGGGCATTAATTTTATCCTGGGCCCCCCCTTTCCCACCAGAAATAATAGCACCAGCATGGCCCATTCTTCGCCCTGGTGGGGCAGTTAGACCAGCAATGAAAGAGACAACAGGCTTTGCTTGATCTCCCTGAAACATAATTTTTAAATGTCATATATTTAGTGTTAGAAGAATAGGTGTGTGTGTTTTTTGGACAAGAAGAGTAAGTCTACTAATTTATATGATAAAAAGTTTAAGCACAATTCTCTCTCTATACAGGGCGAAGAAAAATTTCTACACTCACTCAGCCTTCGCAGCACGATTTGTCACATACTGGCGAAAAAAAAAGTCTATCATGAAATTTCATCTTGCTCATATTTCGGGCAGTAAATGGACGTTAAAGATTGGCAACTGGCAACACTGTAATCACATGTACGGTAACCACCACTGTCAGCTAGTAGAGCAGTGCCATGCAGTAGGGTTAGTGGATGGCGTTTTGGGTTAGCGTGCAGGAGGTGAAGGGTTCAATTCTAGGTAGAGGCTTATTATTTGCTAAAATTAGTCTGTGCGGTATGGTATCTAGCATCTTAATCATCATACAGCGATTACAGTGCATCTTCTACAAAGTATTTGCAGTTATGCATTATGAACAAAGAAATGGAAGTACAATAGTTTTCACTGGTCAGCTTTTAAAGAAGCTTTTTGCACATCATGGATGCAAATTGTTTCGCATTACTGTATCTACTAGATTCCATAGCACTACTTATTTGCAAAGAACATTGCTAGCCCTACTGGTGACGTGAGGCTCTAACGAAATGCAATGGACATGAACATGGCAAGAATAATAGTTGGTGTTAATTCTTGGGACCATTAGGGGAGAGTACACGCAACAAACCAGTTTGGAATCTAGTAGATGCAGTGTTACGAAACAATTTGCATCCACAACATGCAAAAGATTTCTTTCAAAGCCGACCAATGAAAAGGATTGTATTTCCAATTCTGTGTTTGTAGTATGTAACTGTATATGTTTTGTAGAAGACCTACTGTAATCACTGTGTGGCAATTAAGATGCCAGATACCATAGATTAGATTAGATTCAGTTTTCATTTCATAGACTCAAAAAATGAGATGGTTCTTGTGGGTGTGGAACATGTCAGAAAGTATAACATAAAAACATAAAACATATAATACTTACTAACCTGATCATTTGTCAGGAGATAGTCAAAATAGGTTAATACAATGCAGTAAAATGGAACAGCTAATATTTACAGAATTAACACACCATCAGAATGAAACACTGTTATGCACTATTAACAAATTTATCATACACATAATATCTAATCTTGACCGCTGTGACCAAGTGTTGTCAAAACTTAATCTCTGTTAAGACATTCATCTACAGAATAGAAGGAGTTGCCTGTCAAAAAGTCTTTTAAACTCTGTATAAACTGTGCTTTATCTGAAACCAAGTTTTAAATGGTTGCTGGCAATTTATTGAAAGTGTGTGTTCCTGAATATTGGACCCCTTTATGGACCAAGGTAAGTGATTTTAGGTCTTTATGTAGATTGTTCTTATTCTTAGTATTGATACAAAGTATTGAGCTGTTGGTTGGAAATAGAGATGTATTACTTGCAACAAAGTTCATTAAGGAATAAATATACTGAGAAGCAGTGGTTAGAATACAAAGTTCCTTGAACAGGTTTTTACAAGATGTTCTTGTATTTACACCACAAATGATTCTTATCACATGCTTTTCCAAACTAAAAACTTTTGCTCGGTTTGATGAGTTGCCCCAGAATATGATTCCATATGACATAATAGAATGAAAGTAAGAAAAGTATGAAAGATTTTTTATATTTATATCTCCTACATCTGACATCATTCTCATGGCAAATACAGACTTGTTTAGGCGCTTAAGCAATTCTGTGGTATACCCTTCCCAACTGAATTTATCATCAAGTTGTAATCCCAGAAATTTAACACTGTCAACCTCTTTGATCTGTATGTCTTCATATGTTACACACATGCTGGAAGGAAATCTCTTACAGGTTCTGAACTGCATATAGTGGGTCTTCTCAAAGTTTAATGACAGTGAATTAGCTTTCAACCACTTATGCCAGTGAAAATTTGATTAGCAGTTTTTTCTAAATCTGTACTTGACTTGCCACTTATTGCAATGTTTGTATCATCTGCAAACAAAACAAACTTAGCATCTGGCATTGTAACAGATGAGAGGTCATTAATCTACACAAGAAAAAGCAATGGACCCACAATGGAACCTTGAGGAACACCACATGTAATTAATTCCGCGTCAGATGAAGACTGATTGCTTACTGCAAATGTATTTTGTAACAACACCCTTTGTTTCCTGTTAGATAGACAAGACTCAAACCATTTCACAGCATTGCCGGTGACACCATAATTTCTAATTTACTTAAGAGAATGCTGTGGTTCACACGGTCAAAGGCTTTTGACAGCTCACAGAAAATGCCAGTGGCCTCTAATTTATTATCTAATGAATTAAGTACATTCTCACTGAAAGTGTAAATAGCTTTCTCTGTATTAGAACCCTTCACAAATCCAAACTGTGACTTGGACAATATATTATTTGCAGTTAGATGCTTAAGGAGACGTTTGAACACAACATTTTCAAATATTTTTGAAAAAGCCGGCAAAAGTGAAATTGATCGATAGTTTGATGGTATCTCTTTATCCCCCTTCTTGTAAAGAGGCTTAACTTCAGCATATTTTAGCCAGTCTGGAAATGTTCCCCTGATAAGGATTGATTACACAAATAACTTAAGATAGAACTCAAGTCACATGAGCACTCTTTGATTAACTTTGTTGATATGTTGTCATACCCACTGGAATACTTAGATTTTAAGGATTTTACGATGGATGCTACTTCTTTGGTAGATGAGAGTGTCATTTCCATTTTACTGGCACTATTTTTAAAGACTGGTCTCAGATACTCCATAGCACTGTTCACTGAATCTGATAATCCCAAGCTCTCAGTAACAGAAATGAAGTAATTGTTCAAGAGGTATACAACACTACATGTACTTGTTGCCAAAGTCTCATTTATTTTTAGAGCTATCTGTTCCTCTTCCTTTATGGCCCCACATCTCTCTGTCTTAACAATATTCCACACAGTTTTTATTTTTTTACCTGGTGTAATTATCTTTTTCTCATAATAAAGCTGCTTCGATTTCTGGATTACTTGCTTCATATTTTGCAGTAGTCTTTGTAATACATTACAATTCTAACATCAGAGCTGTTCCTAGATAGTACATACAGTCTCCTTTTTGTCCTACATAATATCTTTATTCCTTGTGTAATCCACAGTTTATTTTTTGACTTCTGTTTGATTTGAGTTACCTTTAGGGGAAAACAATTTTCAAAGGTGGAGGCTTCCAGATTTTTTATGAAAAGGTTAAAATTTCCTGAAGGTGATCTGTATATGCCTACTATTATAAAGGACTTTGAAATACTACTTCTGTTGCACAAACTTCTAAGTGCTGCTCTGGGCAAAATTTATTAATATCAATATTCTTGAAATCAAAACAGTTTCTAACAAATATGGTAACTACTCCTTTCTCCATATTTTCTCTACAAAAATAAGAAGCTAACTCGAATCCTCTAACATTTAACATTTCTATACTAGTGGTCACATGATGTCCCGAGAGGCAGATTATATCAACTGGTTTGCTCAACTCTAATTCTTCAACACAAGTAAGCAACTCATTAAGCTTACCCCTTAGTCCTTTGATATTCTGATGCATTAGTGATAACTGATTTTGTGCACTGGCTGAATTACAACTGGATAAATCTAATTTTCCTGCCAACTTTTGAGTATCTCTAGTTTCAATCAGAGGCTGTCTGCAAGAATTGTGTGCATTAAAATTTGCTTTCTGGCTGCCTGTTTTATCAATGTGAATGTCATTTTCAGCCTGTCTCTGAACATATTTTGTTTCGGCCCTCCCTACCCTAAAAAAACTGCTGATCTGTCACTTGTACCCACTGGTACTTTACTGCTGTGACAGTGCCCCCCCCCCCTTCCCTTTTCAGTTATTTGCTATTAGCCCAGACAGTTTTCCCTTCCCTTTCCTGTTGAGGTGAAGGCCACCTGCTGATAGTCGACAGGAACCACACCGATATGACACCCCATATCTGATCCAAGCAGCCGTTCCACCTCTAAACTAACTCTCCTAACAGAAAAGTTTAAATGAGGCCAGTCATAGCACCTCAGAACAGACACAAGCCCAATACCAGTATGTCTCATTGCTGAAGCTATCTTTACCAGTCTCTTTCGATTGAATAATTAGGGTTTCTATCTATGCCGTTGCCTGCCCCACCCACTATTACCACGGTGTCTTCCTTTGTGGCGTCTTTACAAAGTGAACCTACATCCTCTATCACCTGACCCAGACTTCCACTAGCTTTAAAAAAGTTTGTGAGCTGGTAACCTGACCCTAGTTCATTCTGCAACAGTTGGACAACACCTCTACCATGTGAATTACCTAACAACAAAACCTCCTTCTTCACAGCTTTTTCTGACTTCTTAGTTTTCAAACACTTTTTGAAAATTTGTTGTGCCCTGTCTACTCCTACATATATTTTTGGCTCATCAGTTTCCAACTGTGACAACAGATCAAACCTGTTTTCCACATTCACAACCACACTGTCTGAGAACGTCCTATTCCTATTTCTTCTATAACCTGTTGTCAGTTTGCACCTCTCTTTTCCCTTCTCCCCCCCCCCCCCCCCCTTAACCTTTCCAGATCTTGTTTCGCTTTACCTAGTTCTGCCTGAAGGGCAACTATCTTCTCCTCCTGTTCCACTATCTTCCTATTTCTGCAGCAAATGCTACACAACCAATGATCCACATTTATTTCCACAATTCCCACACCACTACAGTCACCCACATGAAAGAAACTGCAACAACCCTCACACCACATCCCGGAACTAACAATCCTGTGACAAGTCATACACTTCTCACTCATGGCAAACAAATTTTAGCTTTAGTCTCAGTTAAAACAAGAACAACATTGTAGACTACTCAATTAATAAATTAATTTTCTTAGAAAGTTTAGGAATAAAGTTCAGATACTATTTCAAAACTTCTGGAGAAACAAAAACGATATAACCTGTATTGTTTATGTGATGAAACAAAAAGTAAACAAAGAACTGAGAGCTGAGCCTACAGTATATAAAGTTTCCACTTATTTCGGTACTTTTCATTTTGACTACTTACTAGAGAATCAAATGGATAGCGTATAAGAATACACTAGCAACACAAACTTTACTTTAGTGAAATAATCACATAACTTACAGTATATCACAATGTAAACAAATCCTAGTCCAAAACTCGCACCTATGTAATGTTTTCTTTTTTCAGAAAATATGCAAAAAAATGTGAATCCTTCAATTGATAGCTCACAATAGGTATTCATTTACTTAATTATGATGTAATATTGCCTTAATTGTTATTATGCAATTAAACACTTATCTTTACGAGAGCTGTGATTGTGCATGACCCACCAACCAAACACAGACTACTTTTAGCAAACAAAAACAAGTCAGCCACGACCCAGAATCGAACCTTCGACCTCCTGCATGCTAACACGAAATGCTATCCACTGCCCCAACTGCACAGCATTGCTCTACATTTAGTATTGCTAGTGTGTAAGGAATTGCGCTGTGAAGTCCGAGTGTGCGAAATTTTCTTCACCATGTATATATGCATGCCCCCACTTACTTGCTGACAACAACGTAGGAGGACATGTCTAAGAAAATGAATGAGTAGTGGTAATTGCTGTATAATGGAGGCACTGAGTATTGGTTAGGCACATAAGCTGACTTACTATGTTGAAATTCTTGTTTATGAACTTGTGTTTTGTGCTATGTTATGATTATGAATGCAAGTTTGTAGACAATTTTGTATTCCTCAATGATTCCACTATAATGTGAATAGATATCTTTACTCATCCCATTACTTGTATTCTGCCCATGCTGCTACAGTACTGTGGGACTTAGTATTTTTTATTAATATCTTAAAGGATTTGGTAGACATTCGAATTTCTGTGATCTTACAATTTTGTTGAACCTTGCAGTAAATGTCGAGATGATTCACCTCTCAGGGCTAAGACTGATTCAGTCCACATCTCTCCACGTCCATTCTCTGACTTATTACGAACTTCTCTTGAGAAATGTTACAGAATATAAAAAAAAAAAAAACACCTCAAATTCTTCCTGGTCACTTATTATTTGTTTTAGGGACACTATTTTCATACTTATGAGCAGATTTACTAAATACAGAGAAATTACACATAAAAAGCTTTAGAGGATTTAACTCCATTACTAAAAAAGAACCTCCTCTAGATTTTTCCTCACACTGCAGTCTTCAGCAACATGTGTCAATGCATCTATTCCATACTTTTTGTTGCCTACCAAAATATCATTTGGTCACTGTTTCAGTATTCTTTCATGCCTCTGAATCCTTCCTGGGCTCAATAATTACCTGATAACATGTCTGGCTACCTCCATGTCATTCTCATTAAAAAGATTGTAGCGCCTCGAGAATTTCGACGCAAATTCTAGAGGTCCTTGGCTTTTCACTGTCTCGAACACCCGATATTTTACGTATGAGCATGAGAAACGGGAGAGTGTCTTCCTCGTGCCGGTTTTCTGTTTGTGCACAGTGGACTTGTGTCAAGAGGATACGGCAGTAATGATGGTCGATCAGCGTGGGCAAGTGGTTGCCTCGCTCATCACAGAAGTTACATGACCAGCACTAGGAGCAAGCGCGCCTTACTCCGTGACAGTGCTACGTCACTCATTATTGTAAACAGTTGAATTGTGTAAAATAAAAGAAAAGACACTTACTTTTACTAACACTTACTTACTGACTCGCTAGAATTGCGGACGGTGGACTTGAGAGAACTTGGAGAGATTTTGAAACTGTATTTATTGTAAAAGTAATTAATAGTTTCTGATGTGAGTCATGGGATTTACAAAATATGATTCATTTATGTGGAAACTGTTATGCAGTGTTCTGCTTGTGGAAGTGAAATACAGGAGGATTGATTTAAAAGTGTCTTGAGTGTATGCAAACATTTTAAGAGTAGGGAAAATTCCTCCAAACAGCATCTTATCTTTGGAGAAGAAGTGGGGGAGACCATCGCAGTCAGCTATCCTGAAAAGATCGGCAAAGCAACTTCGAGTAAGTCCAATGATGAAGGGGACATGTGGGTCTTGCACACCAGCACCACATTGCTTCCTCTAGTTGCAGGAAACCACCAGAACACAAATGTGTGGCTCAATGGATAAAAACCTGACTGCAAATCCAAAGATTTGGGCTTCAATCTGTAGTTGGTGTTAAGAGATTGTTCTGTCACTACAGCTTATTCCACCTCTAGCAGTGACCTGTTAATGTGAAAGGTGCCACATTTCACCAAAGTTCAGAGTCCATATTAAACCGTGGGTCCTCTTATAACTGACTGGGTCAGTCAGTTCAAATCGTGAGGAACATATCCAAAACGACCATGCATAGTAAAGTACTGTCGTTTTCAAACTTCCTTTGGGTGTGAGGCAGTTTTATTTCAGTCATAATTATATCATCCATCCCAAGACTCTGCCCTGACCCCCGTGCTTTTACCCTCTTGTAGGTATTCCCAAGTTCACTTCTTCTCTGCTTGCTGTGCAATCCTACGTTTTTGAATGGCTTTCACACTTTAGGTCTACATCTCACTGCCACTTAACAGACATTGGAATACCTTCATTTTGAAAACTCTATTTAACCAATGAAACTAACTCTAGGTCGCATTTAACTCTAGGTCACATTTACTCTTCTGATTATTTCTTTTACTGTATATCCAATCTATGTTATAATCTCCATTAGATATGAAAACTCATTACCTTGTTTTACAACTTAATTGTTAATTTATTTTTGATGTGATGATTTTATAATGATTCAGTTTAATTTTCAGGTTTACTTTCAAACTTGTTTTATTCAGTTCTTCCAGCAGTGGCATCAAATGGTTGCTGCTGCTGTTGCTGCTACCGCCGACAATGACAATGAATATTATTATTATTATTATTAATTATTAATTAATGATAGGAGATTCATAATGATAGTTGTAGAGAGGAGAAAGCTGAGAAATGCCGTAAAAATAGTGTTACCCGCTTGGCAGAATGAAGTGATTCTGTTACATCACGTATCTAATCTTCTGGAATGTTTTCTTTTTTTGCAAGAACAACTTTGAACAAAATTTTACTGTTTCTTCTCTTTCCAGCATTGTCCGCCATATAAACATTATAAAAGCAAACATCCATTGATCTTCAATCTTCTGCAATAGCTAATGCTTATTTCAGTCTTGATACTCAGTAAAGCAGTGACAGTGCCAGAGATACTAAGAAACTTCACTCTGTGATCAGATAAAGTGAGGAACTTAACTTGTTACAGACATTTTCTTTCTTAGGATAGTAGAAAGAGGCACTTGTACTTTTATTTAAAATAAAAATATGTTCAACATACATAGAAACAATTTGTGAAAACAGCATTGTATGCTTTCACATTTGTGAATATCTTATAACCTTTGCAATGATAGAAGATTCATTTGATTCATTGATTGAAGATCAATAGATTTACGTTATCTTAATGTTTTGAAAAGATTATTCTTTTTTTTTAGGCTAGGCCAATAAGTATCTGCAATTTTGAGCTAATCAGCTTTAGGTTGGGAGTGCAGCTTGGTGCACATGTCAACTACTACATGGCACTGTTCTCTTTGCTTGCGGCACATTTCAGTGTTGTCACAAAAGTTTGCTTTGTGCTCTTGCAAAGTGTACTTGTCACACACAAGAGCACGGAAAGGAAACACCCATACTGTCAGCCAAATGGAAATTCAAGGGTCAACTCCCTTTAGGAAAGGTGATGACAAAAGGCGTTTGGAACACACAAAGGCCAGTTCTTGTACTTTACCTGGAAAAGGGAGTAAACCATAAACAATATTATGGTGATATTCTTTGCAATGAGTTGAAGCCTGCAATTTGAAACAAACAATGTGGTCTGTTGGCAAACAGTGGTCTTTTTTAATGACATATATTACCACTCTTCTGAATATACTCTTCAGAATATGCATTTTGAGGGGTCGGAGCATCTTACATACAGTCCTGATGTTACTCCATCAGATTTCCATTTGCATGGTCAAAGATAGTCTAAGAGGCTGTGAATTCACCTCTGATAAAGTGGTGAAAGAAGTGGTGAGCATGTGGTCTGCTGCTTGACCAAAAAATGAACCAAGGCACTGCAAAGCTTGTACAACAATGGGCCAAGTGCATTGAAAATAAGGGTGACCATGTTGAAAACTGATGTCGTTGCACATTTTATATTGATTTTGTAATAAATTAGGAAAATAGTGAGCAAATACTTTTCGGTTTACCCTTGTATTACTGCATGTATTAAAATCTGCTGTTATTGAACTTTATCTTCTGTATTACCAGCATTTTCATAAAGGAAAAGGAAAAACTTACCGAATTGTGCTCAAGTAAATATTCAGCTGCTTTTTCTTCTGCAACCCCACCAATTTCTCCAATTAGTATAATCCCCCTTGTTTCAGGGTCATTAAGGAACACTTCAAGGCAGTCAATGAAATCTGTACCATTAAAAGGGTCTCCTCCTATACCAACACATAATGTCTGCCCAAGACCAACCTGCAGATAGCATAAACAGATTTACATTAACAAACACATTATTAGAACAAAAAAGTAAAAATAAGTGTAAAAAATTATATACAAACCTGTGTAGTTTGATGAACAGCTTCATATGTAAGTGTGCCAGATCTGGACACAACACCAATACGGCCCTTTTGATGGATATGTCCTGGCATAATTCCAATCTTGCACTGGACAGAAAATTTGAAATCATGGTACACAATAACAAACAAATGAAACTACTGTGTTACTCAATACAACATAAAGACATAAATTAAAAATACTTATGGCCGATTTCGAAAAAAACAATGGCCGGAGATCAATTTTGCCCCTACATCTGAAACTGAACCTGGTTCAACAAAGTCCCTTTGTTGTATGACACTAAACTTGAATCCACTTAATAAGGTTCAATGTTGAGCTGAATTAGCATGAGATGTGCTTGGCAACACTGCTATATCACACTTTGACCACAGATATTAATCATACATAGTGTATACACAGTGTTTATTACTGAAGGTTTCATTTGACAAAGTTGGAACAAAATAAGAGGAAGAAACTTCTTTAGGGGGGGGAAAAAAAAAGGGGGGGGGAACCCACTAATATAATTCTCACTGCTTAAAGCTCTTGACCTCCCCCATGAACCATAGACCATAGACCTTGCCACTGGTGGGGAGGCTTGCGTGCCTCAGTAATACAGACAGCCGTACTGTAGGTGCAACCACAACGGAGGGGTATCTGTTGAGAGGCCAGAAAAACGTATGGTTCCTGAAGAGGGGCAGCAGCCATTTCAGTAGTTGCAGGGGCAAGTCTTGATGATTGACTGATCTGGCCTTGTAACACTAACCAAAACAGCCTTGCTGTGCTGGTATTGCGAACGGCTGAAAGCAAGGGGAAATTACAGCCGTAATTTTTCCCGAGGGCATGCAGCTTTACTGTATGGATGAATGATGATGGCGTCCTCTTGGGTAAAATATTCCGGAGGTAAAATAGTCCCCCATTCGGATCGGAGGGGGGGGGGGGGGAGATCGGAGTGTGGAATGTCATATCCCTTAATCGGGCAGGTAGGTTAGAAAATTTAGAAAGGGAAACGGATAGGTTAAAAAAGTTGGATATAGTAGGAATTAGTGAAGTTCGGTGGCAGAAGAAACAAGACTTTTGGTCAGGTGCATACAGGGTTATAAATACAAAATCAAATAGGGGCAATGCAGGAGTAGGTTTAATAATGAATAAAACAAAAGGAATGCAGGTAAGCTACTACAAACGGTACAGCGAACACATTGTTGTGGCCAAGATAGGCACGAAGTCCAAGCCTATGACAGTAGCACAAGTCTATATACCAACTAGCTATGCAGATTACGAAGAAATTGAAGAAATGTATGATGAGATAAAAGAAATTATTCAGATAGTGAAGGGAGACGAAAATTTAATAGTCATGGGTGACTGGAATTCAATAGTAGGAAAAGGAAGAGAAGGAAACGTAGTAGGTGAATATGGATTGGGGATAGGAAACAAAAGAGGAAGCCGCCAAGTGGAATTTTGCACAGAGCACAACTTAATCATAGCTAACACTTGGTTCAAGAATCATACAAGGTTGTATACATGGAAGAAGCCTGGAGATACTAAAAAGTATCAGATAGATTATATAATGGTAAGACAGCGATTTAGGAACCAGGCCTTAAACTGTAAGACACTTCCAGGGGCAGATGTGGACTCTGACCACAATATATTGGTTATGAACTGTAGATTAAAACTGAAGAAACTGCAAAAAGGTGGGAATTTAAGAACGTGGGACCTGGATAAACTGACTAAACCAGAGATTGTACATAGTTTCAGGGAGAGCATAAGGGAACAGTTGTCAAGAATGGGGGAAAGAAATACAGTAGAAGAAGAATGGGTAGCTTTGAGGGATGAAGTAGTGAAGGCAGCAGAGGATCAAGTAGGTAAAAAGACAAGGGATAGTAGAAAACCTTGGGTGAGAGAATTTAATTGACGCAAGGTGAAACTATAAAAATGCAATAAATGAAGCAGGCAAAAAGGAATACAAATGTCTCAAAAATGAGATCAACAGGAAGTGCAAAATGGCTAAGCAGAGATGGCTAGAGGACAAATGTAAGGATGTAGAGGCTTATCTCACTAGGGGTAAGATAGATACTGCCTACAGGAAAATTAAGGAGACCTTTGGAGAAAAGAAAACCACTTGTATGAATATCAAGAACTCAGATGGAAAGCCAGTTCTAAGCAAAGAAGGGAAAGCAGAAAAGTGGGAGTATATAGAGGGTCTATACAAGGGTGATGTACTCGAGGGCAATGTTATAGAAATAGAAGAGGATGTAGATGAAATGGGAGATATGATACTGCGTGAAGAGTTTGATAGAGCACTGAAAGACCTAAGTCGAAACACGGCCCCGGGAGTAGACAACATTCCATTAGAACTACTGACAGCCTTGGGAGAGCCAGTGCTGGCAAAACTCTATCATCTGATGAGCAAAATGTATCAGACACGCGAAATACCCTCTGACTTCAAGAAGAATATAATAATTCCAATCCCAAAGAAAGCATGCGTTGACAGATGTGAAAATTACTGAACTATCAGTTTAATAAGTCACGGCTGCAAAATACTAACACGAATTCTTTACAGACGAATGGAAAAACGGGTAGAAGCCGACCTCGGGGAAGCTTAGTTTGGATTCCGTAGAAATATGGGAACACATGAGGCAATACTGACCCTACGACTTATTTTTGAAGCTAGATTAGGAAAAGGCAAACCTACGTTTCTAGCATTTGTAGACTTAAGAGAAAGCTTTTGACAATGTTGACTGGAATACTCTCTTTAAAATTCTGAAGGTGGCAGGGGTAAAAATACAGGGAGCGAAAGGCTATTTACAATTTGTACAGAAACTGGATGGCAGTTATAAGAATCGAGGGACATGAAAGGGAAGCAGTGGTTGGGAAGGGAGTGAGACAGGGTTGTAGTCTCTCCCCGATATTGTTCAATCTGTATATTGAGCAAGCAGTAAAGGAAACAAAAGAAAAATTCGGAGTAGGAATTAAAATCCATGGAGAAGAAATAAAACTTTGAGGTTCGCCGATGACACTGTACTTCCATCAGAGACAGCAAAGGACTTGGAATAGCAGTTGAACGGAATGGACAGTGTCTTGAAAGGAGGGTATAAGATAAACATCAACAAAAGCAAAACGAGGATAATGGAATGTAGTCGAATTAAGTCGGATGATGGTGAGGGAATTAGATTAGGAAATGAGACACTTAAAGTAGTAAAGGAGTTTTGCTATTTGGGGAGCAAAATAACTGATGATGGTCGAAGTAGAGAGGATATAAAACGTAGACTGGCAATGGCAAGGAAAGCCTTTCTGAAGAAGAGAAATTTGTTAACATCGAATATAGATTTAAGTGTCAGGAAGTCGTTTCTGAAAGTATCTGTATGGAGTGGAGCCCTGTATGGAAGTGAAACATGGACGATAAATAGTTCGGACAAAAAGAGAATAGAAGCTTTCGAAATGTGGTGCTACAGAAGAATGCTCAAGATTAGATGGGTAGATCACATAACCAATGAGGAGGTATTGAGTAGGAGTGGGGAGAAGAGGAGTTTGAGGGACAACTTGACTAGAAGAAGGGATCAGTTGGTAGGACATGTTCTGAGGCATCAAGGGATCGCCAATTTAGTATTGGAGGGCAGCGTGGAGGGTAAAAATTGTAGAGGGAGACCAAGAGATGAATACACTAAGCAGATTCAGAAGGATGTAGGATGCAGTACGTACTGGGAGATGAAGAAGCTTGCACAGGATAAAGTAGCATGGTTTTCAAGCCATTGTTGTCCCTGCTAAAGAAATTATCAAGGCAAAGAGGGGCAGAGGTATGCCTTTGTAATGTCTGCTTAGATAAAGTTGTCATTAAACTGAAGGCTGGTTTGAAAATCACACTGATTTACTATAAATAGGCGTGATCCTTTCGTATATGGTATATGGACTCTGAATCAGAGCGTAACCTGGCGTTTTCCACATTCCTAATGCCAGAGGCAAAAAAAGTGATGTGGGGATGGGGTGGGGTGGGGTGGGGTGGGGTGGGGTGTGGGGGTGGGGTGGTGTGTGTGGGGGGGGGGGGAGGAAAATGAAAAAATTGGAAGGCAAACTCCAGACCGTAGGCATCATAGTCCAGCACATAATTGCTGAGCCACCAAGACAGAATTTCATTTCATGAGTGACCTTTATCTTCTCATTATTTCGTCCATCAATGTGCATGCAGTTGTCATAGCACATTGAGCAATAAGCATTAGGTAGTTAAATTATCCCCCCCCCCCCCCCCCCGATGATTGGCTTGCCTTCAATTTAATACAAATTGTGTAGTTGCTGCTTTTCAATCCTACAGAGCTATTTTATAAGGTATATTTAACAATTGTTGCCTCTTGTCAAACTCCACGTACTTACTATTCAATACAACTAGTTCACATTTCATTTTTTCCCCCTCTGACTTTTAAACTTCTTCACATTAACCACAGATTGTCTTCAAGAATTCATATGGGAGAAATTATTATCTGCACTCATTATTTAAATAACCAATGAAATGTTACAAACTGATTTTTTGAAAAGCAGTGTATGTTAGTGACAACTCCTTTATTATTCAGTTATTTTCAATTTGTATTTGCAAAAATGAAATTTGTTCTTTTTCGATGTTACTAAGCTGTGAGATAACAACTACAACTAGACTTGATCTGCAAAAATTTGTTAGTAAAAGATGAACCTGGTTCATGGTGAAATAACCCAAAATTCATGTTTATGCAACATAGATAGCCAAGTTCATTTTTTTGGTAATCTAAGACCAACTGCATTATATAAATCAGCCCTTTAAAAAAACACTACAGGGTAACATGCAAACACATTTCATAAAATTACTTTGAGCTTTTTCTCTGTCATCAATTAAGCAATTTAAAACATACATCTAGTTATCTTTTCTTCAAAGCATGTCACAAACATTGAACATTATTCACAGTTTTGGCAATGCTAGATGCTGAGCAGACAGCATCAAAAGATAAGGGCAAGACTGTCCTATTCATATTCAGTTTACTGTTTCACTTAACTGTAGTGAGCAGACAGAAACAGTAACACCTTAAAAATTCAATTACATAATTTTGTTAAATGTGCAGGGGCCATAGAGCTTACATTTGAAAGTGTACTTGTCACCAGAGCTCAACATTACTTTGCTATGTTCTTAATTTTTATTCAATTAGACCTTTGTGTCAATAACACAAAATTATAGATTTGTCATCTCATAACCTACTCAGATAATATCAAAGGCAAGGATATAGAAATGTGACAATCATTACCTATTAGTAAAATACGTTGTAGCATTTGCCTAAGTTTGGGACAAATCTCTATGATTTTATCATGTTAACAACCAATATCCTCTTGACATTAACAGTTTTCACATTTTTCAAATCATTTTAGTGAATTTACAGTTACTACACGTAAACCAAGTAGAATTAAACCACTCAGGTTCACACACTATTCCATTTATTTCACTGGATTACAATCCCACAGAACACTGAAGTGGCTCTTAAATTCTCTGAAAGTATTAGTACTGTGTCAGGAGTTCATTTTAAACTTGGATTTGGAAACTGGCTGTTTTTAAAAGACAGCCTTCAATCCTTGTGGAAACCTTCTGAAATTTTATGTTACACAGTGCAGCTCAAATATGGACAGTAAGTAAAGATACCCTAACAACAGAAAAATCATCCCTTGATCTTATGGACCAGCTCTTCCTTTCAAACAAGAAACTAGTAAACGAATACTATGTATGGCATGGATGACTAAATTTAGGACTGAAAGATGTTATTTTTCGATGGATGGGCTTGTACTGAAATGCACTCACGAGTAATTAAACTTTACACAGCCAGTGAGTTGGGGAGTGCTCTGGTTGTCATGACTGATGTAACAGCCCAGCATGTAATGTGATTGAGATGTTGTCAGATCTCACTAGAACTTTGAGGTCACTCAAGCACTTAAGTTTCCTGTGCTACCTTATCACAGATGTATAATTAGCACCTTTACTGATGAAAAACTGCTGCTGCCAGTCAACAACCGTCAAGTACTGCAGATTGTAAGTGGGTAGATGGAAACAGTACAGCAAATCAGTCACCAAATAAATGTAGTTAATGAGTAGTCATATCATCTGGAACTACCACTTCACTGTAGTGTAGAGTATCCATCACCCTGCATGTGTACACACTACATGCCAACATTACATCATTTGGGCAGGTAGTACAGGTACCTGCATCTGGAAGATGTTTACACAAAATCAAATGGAGCCGCTGATAACTCTGCCATTGTCTGTCACTGTTGAGAGACACTTACCTAACATGTGCACATGTTCACCTACAGCGTCATGCAGACTTTTAGCAAAACAATGCACCACCCCATCACACACTTACTATGTTTGAATGGTATTGTTAACACTCCACAGGCATGTGGAGGTTTTTTCCCCTCTCAATCTCCAGATTGTATCTCATCTAACCTACTAAGCATTTCTACGACATCATCAAGTGATAATGTGCATGTCCTAGACCAAGCAAACTAAACTTCACAAGCTGTGGCACACACAATGGTCACAGATGGGATGGCTTCCCAATTCTTTTGGTGTCTTGCAAACTCTGTTCTACAAACATGATACTATCATCATCAGGACAAAAGAAAGTAGGTACTTCATCATACTTCATAGGTGTGTCAAATTCAACTTCTCACTGTTCGTGAATGTATTATTGCACATGAAATCAAGAAATCAATGTATACGAAGTACACAAATTTCCTTACATCACTGGTGGTGATTGCTGACAATGTTCTTAATCATAAATAGTGCTGGATTTAGCTTCTACAGATCATGAAAATGCATGTGCCATGACAGCATACCACCACCATCAGCACTAAGAAACTGGTGACCCTGTTTCATTAATTGTGCCACAAAATCAGTGCAAACAAAATTGTGCATAAGAAGGTTGTTTCACTATGGTTTACTTCATTCTGAAGTCACAATAATAACTTTGGGCTGAGTCTCTTCTTTCCAGAACATTATTAGCTGTATTATTAAGTTCCTCCTGTGAACTTTTGGGTCTTCAGAAGGGCTACAAGAAGCTACAATAGTGGTGAAGTGGCTGAGCGATGGAGACAAGTGTTATGCTTTTGTTTGTGATGTTTATGTACTGATATGCAACAATACGTCAGTGAATTAGGACCAATCCATCCTAGTAAATATGCTGATACATGTGTACTGATGCTATGATACAGCTGCATCCTGAGTCCAAATTGCTGATAGCTTCGTAATGGCAAGTCTTATGTCTACTGAGTTGGAGGTGATGTCACTATTCAGCACTGTTAAGGATCATTCTTCATCAGTTATATTTAACTCCACTCTCCTCGCCTTATGTAAACAGCTGAGTGCTCAGCAGACACCAGTGACCACTTCACTATTCCTATATATATCTTTCATATGGAATAAATCCAGAAAAGAAATCAACCAAATGGGTGATCTGCATGGTAGACTGAGTGCTGTAGTGCCAACTGATTGTAATGGAAAATAAAAACAGCTACCAACAGGGTAGATCACTATACCAACATGATGCATGCAAGGTAATATCTTCAGACCAACTCAAAATACTGTCTTTACCACTGTGGAGTAAGACACACAGTGTGGTATGTTCTACTGACAAAAATGACCTATTTTAGCACTCTCCCAAATGAGATAGTTCCTTTTGTGAAGGCTAAAATCACTTACCATATTAACATTAGTTTTTCACCCTGCCTCAAGAGTGTGTATTTTTTCCCAGAAGCTTGCTCCCATGCAGAAGTAGATCCTTTCAGAAGTAAGGGGAACAACTACTCCTTCTTGGGCCATCCAATTCACATGAAAATGTGTGTCAGATTGAACAAATAGGACGAAATGAAAGTACTTGCCCAATGCAAGGTATGATGCGATCAATGGTGAGGGATGAATGTGTGGTATATGGGAAAATGCATGTTGAATGGAACCTCAGTGATATCAGGCAAACTCCCCGAGTAATTAGCGTTACCCTGCCGTGGGGCTCTGACGGTGTCGACTTCGTATAACCCAAACCTTGTGGGACCAAACTGGAGAACACAAACTAATTTAAAAACTGATGGACTTGATAATACCTCAAATATTCAAACATCAAATGCTGAACTGATGTAAGCTGTTTCTGCAACTGGATCGGTGGGTACACCAGCCCAAGACGTGGAAAATGTCAATGAAAAGTTGGACCACATCAAGATCAAATTTTTGTCTGGGGCACACAGGAGGACACTTTTAAGAGAACAAAGCGGAAAACAAGGCAAAGAATGGCTTTCTACAAACAAATGCAGCGAATTAAAAAGTCTTCAACCTAAGACCTTCAAAGAAGACGGTCTCAGAGTGAAAGGAGTAAAAAGCCCCTCCCACTCCCAAGAAGAGAATAAGAGAACGAGGGAGGAGTCTGTTATGCCTACTTCACAGGATAATTTGGGCCAGAAAAATCTGAAGCAGGAAACAGGGAAAGAGATGTATAGCACTGCAGTCTTGGTTTTTAGGATGTCCCTAATCTAACAAGGATAGCCACTTGTTAACATCACCTCACATCAGGGGGAGCTAGTTCAGACGGTTTTCTTTGAACAGATTGGAGAAGGTTTATGTCAAGGCCTAAAACTTGGGGTGGGGGGGTCTCTCTGGACCTGTGGTTTCCAGTCTGGGGGTAATTACCCCCAACGGGTAAAAAACCCCAAGGGTTAAAAACAAAAAGGTGGTGGTTACAGCTTATAAAATGAATGTCTTCCTCAGAAATTCCACCCACTAGGCACATACTTTGCATCATGCATATACGACTATAAAAATCAAATAGGTATGTCACATATATGTTTAAATATTTCATGAAAATTCCTTCCCAAAATTGTAGGCTCCCCCATTAGACCAGAAATTGCTTCATTATTCACTTCGCAACAATAAACGAACTAACTGACAACACAACACAACACTAACTATGTAATGGCTACAACATATTATTAGAGGCATAAATGATGCACGAAGTTTTCAAATTTCAAGGAATCCAGCAATCAAGTGTTTCACAAATGCTAAGTATAGTGCACACATTCTAGCTTGGTCAACTTTAAATGTGAATGCAGGGTGTGGGGCAAGCAAGTGTCACTAGGGAGAGGAGTAGTGCAGAGAGCACGTTTTGTAATAAATCTCTACCCTCAATGTTACATTTGCAATGTAACAAGAATTGCTTCATCATTCTACATAAAAAAGATTACCATCAATTTTCAATATAAATTCTCTCATCAGCTCATTAGTTTGTGGTTAATTAAAACACCTACAAAACCAAATATCATTTATCTTTCATCATTGGAGAATTACAAACATTCGAAGAAAACTCATTTTCATTGTAAAGTTTAGCTAAGCACTAATGCTGATGATGGTGGGGAGACGGTGGTACCAGCTATATCTGATTGCATTCATGGGTAACGGTCTCAGAAAGGATGGGAACCACTGGTCTAGACAAAAGTGCTGTAATCTTTGACTATGAGGGTTGGAAACAGCAGATTAGCTAAACAAGATGGTGCCCAACACATCTCCATGGGAGGAGGCAGAGCAACTGGTCAAGATAGCAGCAGAATTTCTCGAGACCCTGAAGATATCAATATGGGTACTTATACTACTTAAGGATGTTCCTCCAAAGACCCTGTTCAACAAAGTACAGTGCAGAACCAGAAAGACCAGACAGAAAATTGGAGGACAAATAACTGGAAGGTGCATCTGACAGCCAAAACCTTGTGGTGGAAGTCAGTGAAAAATCCCTGAAGGCAATGAAATGAAATGTCGTGTGGCTAGGGCCTCCCGTCGTGTAGACTGTTCGCCTGGTGCAGGTCTTTCGAGTTGACGCCACTTAGGCAACATGTGCGTCGATGGGGATGAAATGATGATGATTAGGACAACACAACACCCAGTCCCTGAGCGGAGAAAATCTCCGACCCAGCCGGGAATCGAACCTGGGACCTTAGGATTGACATTCTGTCACGCTGACCACTCAGCTACTGGGGCCGGACCCTGAAGGCTATGTAAGACCAGGATTAATGCCGTATTGAGGTTCTCACTATAACATTACAATAACATTGATAGTCAGTGGCAGATGACAGCAAAGAGGCTCTTTGAAATTATACAAAGATACTATTTCCACATGTTGGTTATTTTTATAGGAAATCAGTATGCTTACACAATGTATCCATGCGCCATATGTCTTAGAAGATGTTTTTGTAGAATTCAATAGTTATATTTAAAATTATAAACAATGTAGCAACCAGTTGCAGAAACATAATTTATCTATCTTGTTGCAAATCGATTTCGACTGATATCAGTCATCATCAGTGCTTGGAGACACTTTGTTGCTTATTGAACACGATGTCTTGGCTGGTGGTAGTAAGCCTTATTTTTAATGTCTTGTATTAATGAAACATGGCACATGCCTGCCTAGGCAGAAACTTTTGAATATCAAGTTGTATGCAATCAAACGGGCAACCAGTACGAGTCTGATTTCCAAGTTCACACAAGAGCATTTCCCTTTGATTAGTGTACCAAAGCTATTAAGTGACAATGGATCCCAATTCGCTAGTAATGATTGGATTAAGTTTAGAACACTGCAGAGATAAAGCATATAAGAATCTCAGTGTATCATCCCTCGAGCAATCCAGCAAAACTATATGTGAGAGAACTGGGGCAGATCTGCAGGACATACTGTAGCAATAGACATAGCTCTTGGGTGCAGTATCTAAAAGATTTTGAAACTGTAATGAACTGCGTGAAGCATAGCTCAATGGGATTTTCACCATGGGAGGTGGATTCAAGACAAAGCCACCAAATCTGATCTCAGAACATGTCGATTGCCCCCCAAACCCCGCGCGTAATGAGGTGAGAAGAGAACAGAAGAGCTGGAAAATTTTACATGGGAAAACACGGAGAGAAGAGCAATGCAAAGAAAGCAAAGACATGACACAAAGGTGAAGGTGACAGAGAGATAAAGAGTTGGGGATCTGGTATTGGTGATGACAAAGGAGAAGTGAGCACAACAAGGAGAAAAAGAAATATATTGATTTATATTATGGACCTTTTGAGATGATGGCAATTCCACATCCAAATGCATACTGTTTGGTTTGTCCACAGACAAACAAAATACTTGGGCTGAGAAATATAAAATGTTTCTTTAATAGTTAGTGAGTATGTGTATTTACATACTACTTTTGAAAGGAAAAGATTCAGTATTAATCCTAAAAAAAAGCGAGTATTGGTTGATCAGTGACTTTATAACAACACTTTGTGTGATTTACTCAAGTGTACATTTAAAGATTGCCGGCCTCAGTGGCCAAGCAGTTCTAGGTGCTTCAGTCTGGAACCGCACGACCGCTTCGGTCGTAGGTACGAATCCTGCCTCTGGCATGGATGTATGTGATGTCCTTAGGTTAGTTAGGTTTAAGTAGTTCTAAGTTCTAGTGGACTGATGACCTCAGATGTTTAGTCCCATAGTTAAAAATACACTTTCTCCCAGGTGAAAATACACTTATTCCGTGTTAAGTGACAGTATACTTTTCCTCGGAACTGTAAAACTTATCAATCCTTTGAATGTTTATGGTTTTATACACCAGCGTAGAATTTCCCGCCCTTTAGAAAACGAAACTCAGTTAAAATATATACATACTTTCTGAAGCATTGAAATCAAGATTGCAGTGCACTTTTATAAGCAAGTCCTAGCTCATTCACGTCATATGCCAGCTGATGACAGCGGATATTCAGTGCATAGGGCACTTGATATAGTCAGCCAATAGCAGTATCACTGTTAAGTAGCGCGTACACACAAATATATGAAAAGTAAATGGTTTAAATTAATACACATAGTGCTGCTACAAGAAAAGCAAAGCTTTGATACATAATGTTGATCATTTTTGTGTGTGTTACACTTTAAGAAAAATCATACAAATGTGCCAGTAAAATTTTTAATAACGACATAAACGTTTGATCTGGTCTCAAAATTTTTCTTAAAGGTCGTCCTCAAACAGTTGATTTTTAAATGAGAGTCAAAATGCTCTGTGATTTAAGAAATTCATCTTACATTCTCGCACATAGTTCAGCTTGTGTAAAAGGAAATTTACTTTGAAAGTAATGCTTTTCAAACAGCCATTCTCAATATTTTCCTGCGACCAGTTAGAAATAGGTTCGTTTCAGCAGTTGCCAGAGTGTGCCAGATAACAGGCATCACCGTGTTTGCAGAGCTACGATGAGGCAGGAAGCCTGAGCGTTCATTACGTGTAAAACACTGCAAGATCTTAAGAGAAACAAGACATTAGAGGATACTCCAAGAGCATCAGAATTTCATGAACCATACTAAAATTCATAATTTGGTTTAATGCGCACATTCTTGTATCCAGATTCAGATGTAAATTTTCTTGGAGTACCAGTACTGTATTATCTTATGTTTGGTTCTTTATTATGGCATAATGCCACACATGCAAGATGAAAACATGCACATTTGATACGCAGCGAACAGTGGAAACTAACCAATAGTGTGGAATTCAACACTTCGTTTCAAATAAATTGACTGCCTCAGAGGAAAAGATTAATAAAAGCCAAATTTCTTTAGCAAACCAACAAAAATAACTTCACTGTTCCGCAAGGCGATTAGCTTGACTGTCAGAATGGTGGAAATAAAATCTAAAACTAATAACATATTTTAACCTTCCACATTTATGTGAACATATTTTAATTCACTTGACAGCTCCTGGCCACAGAAATCTGTTTTGTTTTCATTTGACACGAGAGCAATAAATGAAGAGGAACCAGCGAAATCACTAAACGTAAACACGGGCCACGTGGAGACTATTCACCTCACCTTCCCACTACAACTCAGACTGCTCTGTGCATCAGCCCCAGATCAACACTATTTCCAATCTGCCCCCCCCCCCCCCCCCCCCTCCCCGAGAGCGTTTTGAGGTAGGTCGCAAAAATTTTAAGAAATTGACTTTTGAAAAATATGTTCATTTTGTAGCACACATCTTTCTGAAGAGTCTGATATACAAAACATATGTGTTCAAAGAAATGTAAGATGTATTGTGTGCCAAAGTGCAGTGCCACGCCTCTTCACATAGCATTCTTCTATCGCACGTCACTGTATTTCGCTCTGTGGAATTCAAATGTGTACTATTTTGTAATGGATGCCATCAAAGTATATTCAGGGCACTGGAAATTAAAATGTCCTGTGGTGCCTCTCCTGCTCCCAGTCGGCCAGTTTGACATCCAGCCCCCCCCCCCTTTTTTTTTTAAAAAAAGCTCACAATTAATATTGTGATGGGATTGTTTAAATAATACCCAAGACTGGTGTGGTTTCTCGATCTGATTATGTATATTTTGTCACTGTCTACTACATAAAATGAAATAGGCTGATCTACTATTGCAGTTCTATGTACTGACTTGGCAGAAAATCCTAAGAAATTTTGGTCTTATGTCAAAGCGGTAGGTGGATCAAAACAAAATGTCCAGACACTCTGTAACCAAAATGGTACTGAAACAGAGGATGACAGACTAAAGGCCGAAATACTAAATGTCTTTTTACAAAGCTGTTTCACAGAGGAAGACTGCACTGTAGGTTCCTTCTCTAGATTGTCGCACAGATGACAAAATGGTAGCTATCAAAATAGATGACAGAGGGATAGAGAAACAATTAAAATCGCTCAAAAGAGGAAAGGCCGCTGGACCTGATGGGATACCAGTTCGATTTTACACAGAGTATGCGAAGGAACTTGCCCCCCTTCTTGCAGCGGTGTACTGTAGGTCTCTAGAAGAGCGTAGCGTTCCAAAGGATTGGAAAAGGGCACAGGTCATCCCCGTTTTCAAGAAGGGACGTCGAACAGATGTGCAGAACTATAGACCTATATCTCTAACGTCGATCAGTTGTAGAATTTTGGAACACGTATTATGTTCGAGTATAATGACTTTTCTGGAGACTAGAAATCTACTCTGTAGGAATCAGCATTGGTTTAGAAAAAGACGGTCGCGTGAAACCTAGCTCGCGCTATTCGTCCACGAGACTCAGAGGGCCATAGACACCGGTTCACAGGTAGATGCCGTGTTTCTTGACTTCCACAAGGCGTTCGATACAGTTCCCCACAGTCATTTAATGAACAAAGTAAGAGTATATGGACTATCAGACTAGTTGTGTGATTGGAGTGAAGAGTTACTAGATAACAGAACGCAGCATGTCATTCTCAATGGAGAGAAGTCTTCCGAAGTAAGAGTGATTTCAGGTGTGCCGCAGGGGAGGGTCATAGGACCGTTGCTATTCACAATATACATAAATGACTTGGTGGATGACATCGGAAGTTCACTGAGGCTTTTTGCAGATGATGCTGTGGTGTATCGAGAGGTTGTAACAATGGAAAACTGTACTGAAATGCAGGAGGATCTGCAACGAATTGACGCATGGTGCAGGGAATGGCAACTTAATCTCAATGTAGACAAGTGTAATGTGCTGTGAATACATAGAAAGATAGATCCCTTACCATTTAGCTACAAAATAGCAGGTCAGCAACTGGAAGCAGTTAATTCCATAAATTATCTGGGAGTACGCATTAGGAGTGATTTAAAATGGAATGACCATATAAAGTTGATCTTCGGTAAAGCAGATGCCAGACTGAAATTCATTGGAAGAATCCTAAGGAAATGCAATCCAAAAACAAAGGAAGTAGGTTACAGTACACTTGTTCGCCCACTGCTTGAATACTGCTCAGCAGTGTGGGATCCGTACCAGATAGGGTTGATAGAAGAGATAGAGAAGATCCCACGGAGAGCAGCGCGCTTCGTTACGGGATCATTTAGTAATCGTGAAAGCATTACGGAGATGATAGATAAACTCCAGTGGAAGACTCTGCAGGAGAGACGCTCAGTAGCTCGGTACGGGCTTTTGTTAAAGTTTCGAGAACATACCTTCACCAAAGAGTCAAGCAGTATATTGCTCCCTCCTACGTATATCTCGCGAAGTGACCATGAGGATAAAATCAGAGAGATTAGAGCCCACACAGATGCATACCGACAATCCTTCTTTCCACAAACAATACGAGACTGGAATAGAAGGGGGAACCGATAGAGGTACTCAGGGTACCCTCCGCCACACACCGTCAGATGGCTTGCGGAGTATGGATGTAGATGTAGAAATCATAACAAACACCAAATAAACGAGGCTGTTTTGGCACAAATGGTCATTTTTATAACACAACAGAATATAATTCACAAAGTACCAATATCAAAGGCCTATTAGACCTACTACAAGTGAAAAGCTTTATGTTCAGAAATAGTTTCACATTTCATTCATATGCTCCAGCTTCTAAAGCACAAGATCGAAAAGTAGTAGCACGAAATTTTTATATAAATTTGAAATCATCATATTCTTCCATAATTTGTGCGATGTCCCTGTTTCTTCTCCTTCCTTGTTCTAAAAAACAATCTTGTCATAATTAATTCTGTAACTACACTCCTGGAAATGGAAAAAAAGAACACATTGACACCGGTGTGTCAGACCCACCATACTTGCTCCGGACACTGCGAGAGGGCTGTACAAGCAATGATCACACGCACGGCACAGCGGACACACCAGGAACCGCGGTGTTGGCCGTCTAATGGCGCTAGCTGCGCAGCATTTGTGCACCGCCGCCGTCAGTGTCAGCCAGTTTGCCGTGGCATACGGAGCTCCATCGCAGTCTTTAACACTGGTAGCATGCCGCGACAGCGTGGACATGAACCGTATGTGCAGTTGACGGACTTTGAGCGAGGGCGTATAGTGGGCATGCGGGAGGCCGGGTGGACGTACCGCCGAATTGCTCAACACGTGGGGCGTGAGGTCTCCACAGTACATCGATGTTGTCGCCAGTGGTCGGCGGAAGGTGCACGTGCCCGTCGACCTGGGACCGGACCACAGCGACGCACGGATGCACGCCAAGACCGTAGGATCCTACGCAGTGCCGTAGGGGACCGCACCGCCACTTCCCAGCAAATTAGGGACACTGTTGCTCCTGGGGTATCGGTGAGGACCATTCGCAACCGTCTCCATGAAGCTGGGCTATGGTCCCGCACACCGTTAGGCCGTCTTCCGCTCACGCCCCAACATCGTGCAGCCCGCCTCCAGTGGTGTCGCGACAGGCGTGAATGGAGGGATGAATGGAGACGTGTCGTCTTCAGCGATGAGAGTCGCTTCTGCCTTGGTGCCAATGATGGTCGTATACGTGTTTGGCGCCGTGCAGGTGAGCGCCACAATCAGGACTGCATACGACCGAGGCACACAGGGCCAACACCCGGCATCATGGTGTGGGGAGCGATCTCCTACACTGGCCGTACACCACTGGTGATCGTCGAGGGGACACTGAATAGTGCACGGTACATCCAAACCGTCATCGAACCCATCGTTCTACCATTCCTAGACTGGCAAGGGAACTTGCTGTTCCAACAGGACAATGCATGTCCGCATGTATCCCGTGCCACCCAATGTGCTCTAGAAGGTGTAAGTCAACTACCCTGGCCAGCAAGATCTCCGGATCTGTCCCCCATTGAGCATGTTTGGGACTGGATGAAGCGTCGTCTCACGCGGTCTGCACGTCCAGCACGAACGCTGGTCCAACTGAGGCGCCAGGTGGAAATGGCATGGCAAGCCGTTCCACAGGACTACATCCAGCATCTCTACGATCGTCTCCATGGGAGAATAGCAGCCTGCATTGCTGCGAAAGGTGGATATACACTGTACTAGTGCCGACATTGTGCATGCTCTGTTGCCTGTGTCTATGTGCCTGTGGTTCTGTCAGTGTGATCATGTGATGTATCTGACCCCAGGAATGTGTCAATAAAGTTTCCCCTTCCTGGGACAATGAATTCACGGTGTTCTTATTTCAATTTCCAGGAGTGTATTTGTGTCAGCGCCAAAACTTATTCTCCGGTTAACTTCACTAACCCTGCCACAATCAATGGTCCAGTTATCCCACGTTTATTCTCCGGTTAGGCATTATTACGTGTTCATACAACGCATTTTCCACGTTACTCCCAGAATAGAACTTACGCAGCTGTTACCCGGGTCTCTACAATTGGCCCTTACTAGTGTAGTGGTCTGCCTAAAAATTTTCTGTCAGAATTTCATTTTCTTGGTTACACTGAGAAGATAATAAGTAATCTTTATTACTTAATACTCCTGTTAGTTGTTTATTCCCACTCTGGTAGTCTCAATCTATGGACTTCGCTGGTAATTATAACAACGCTGATCATTCGTAAACCTAGTCAGCACATAAACAAACAGCGACTGGCATTCACCCGTTCGGCTTTATTCTGCTGAGCTCGTATAGCCCCGTCCCCTTCTGTCTGCAGGAAAGTTTATTTCTAGATGCGATGGGCAGAGACATGCATGCATTCAAAAATCAACTTATGATTCATTCAGAAATAAACTTAGAATATGTTCAAAGATGTTCAAAAACCAACAGGGATGCATTTCAAAATTATATGAATGATCGATAGACCAATGTGCGCTGGATACTAGGCACTTTGTGAGACGAGCTTTTTTCCCCCAAGAATATGAATTTGGCGCCGGCAGAACATTTATGCCAATGTTGAACTTCTGTTCCAGGGACTTTGTGATCATCAGGATGAAACAGCATAAGGAAGGGAGCACATGAGAATATGTACTGATCTCAGCTTACCTTCATTACCACAAAGGAAGGAAACTGGCAGACATCTGCCCCCAGCTGAACAAACAACAGCAGATTGGCTGTGATGTCAGTGTCCACAAACTGATGTGGGGAAGCAGCAGCACCAACTGCAGAGGTGAGTATCTACTTGAATACCTACAGGAAAGCAATCTAGAGATCTTGAATAAAAATAAAAGGAACCTACCTTCAGGAATTGCAGAAGGGAAGAAGTAAATTAACGTTATGTTTGGGTGCATCTTAATGGGTAGTTTTCTCAAACAATGGCATGTAGTAATGGAGCCATCCTTATCTGACCATATGTATATTAAACAATAGAAAATCCAGGATGGGTAACAATATTATGAAAAGGAAAGTTGCTATTCACCATATAGTGGAGATGCTGCATCACAGATAGGCACAACAAAGAGACTGTCACCACATAAGTTTTCGGGCAACAAGGCCTTTGTCGAAAACGGATGACACACACACACACACACACACACACACACACACAAATGCAACTCACACAAATGCAACTCACACGTACATGACTGCAGCCTCTGGCAGCTGAAGCCACACTGCAAGCAACAGCAGCAGTGCACACAACGGAAGTGGCATCTGGGTGGCAGTAAGGAGGAGGCTGGGGTGGGGAGGGGGAGAGATAGAAGGATGGGGGTTGGGGACAGTGAAATGCTGCTGAGGAGCGCACAAGAACGAGGTGGAGAGAGGGCAGCTAGGTGCAGTCAAGAGGTTAAGCGGTGGGCAGTGAAGAGGTATTTGCGGGGGGGGGGGGGGGGGGGGGGCGAGGGGGGGGGGGGAGGTGAGGTGGTGGTGGTGGTGGTGGTTAGTGTTTAACGTCCCATCGACAACGGGGTCATTAGAGACTGAGCGCAAGCTTGGGTTAGGGAAGGATTGGGAAGGAAATCGGCCGTGCCCTTTCAAAGGAACCATCCCGGCATTTGCCTGAAACGATTTAGGGAAATCACAGAAAACCTAAATCAGGATGGCTGGAGACGGGATTGAACCGTCGTCCTTCCGAATGCGAGTCCAGTGTGCTAACCACTGTGCCATCTCGCTCGTTGAGGTGGTGAGGATAGCAGAAAAGGGAAGAAGTAGAAAGACGGGGTGCGTTGGTGGAATGAGGGATGTGTAGTATTGGAATGGGGACAGGGAAGGGACTGGGTGGGTGAGAAAAAATGACTGATGAATGTTGAGGCCAGGATGGTTATGGGAACGTAGGATATACTACATGGAAAGTTCCCACCTGCGCCATTCAGATAAGTTGATGTTGTTGGAAAGAATCCATATGGCACAGGCTGTGAAGCAGTCACTGAAATGAAGGATGTCATGTTAGGCAGTGTGCTCAGCAACAGGGTGGTCCACTTGTTTGTTGGCAACAGTTTGTCGGTGACCATTCAAGTGGACAGACAACTTGTTGGTTATCTTGCCCACTTAGAATGCAGAGTATTGGTTCCAGCTTAGCTTGTAGATTATGTGACTGGTTTCACAGGTAGCCCTGCCTTTGATGGGATAGGTGATGTCTGTGACCAGACTGGATTGGTGGTGAGAGGATGTGTGGGACAGGTCTTGCATCTAGGTCTACTACAGGGATATGAGCCATGAGGTAAGGGATTGGGAGCAGGGTTTGTGTAGGGATGGACGAGTATATTGTGTAAGTCGGTGGATGGTGGAATACCACTGTGGGGAGGGTGGGAAGGACAGGGCAGGACATTTCTCATTTCAGGGCATGATGAGAGGTAGTCGAAACCCTGGTGGAGATTTTAATTCAGATGCTCCAGTCCTGGGTGGTACTGAGTTATGAGGTGAATGCTCCTCTGTGGCCGAACAGTGAGATTTTGGGAGGTTGTCAGAGACTGGAAAGATAAGGCACAGGAGATTTGTTTTTGTACATGGATGGGAGAATAATTACAGTCTGTGAAGGCCTGAGTGAGACCCTCTGTACATTTTGAGAGGGACTGCACGTCACTGCTGATGCGATGACCACAGGGGCCATACAGCCTAACCAGATGGATCCGTCCCATCAACACCAGCTATTCTGAATTGCACAGACAGGAACTCTCCCTGCAATATATCTTATGTTCCCATAACCCTTCTGGCCTCAATCTTCGTTAGTCATTTTTGGCACCCATCCAGCCCCTTCCCTGTTCCCACTCCAGCACTACACAGCCTTCATTCTACCAACACACCCAGTCTTTTTACTTCTCTACTTTTGCGCTACCCCCCCCCCCCCCTCTCCACATCGTCCTTGCACGCTCCCCAGCAGCACTTCACTGTCGTCCACCCCCACCCTGCTAACCCTCCCCCTCCGTGCCCCAGCATCCTCCTCACTCCCATTCAGTTGCAGGCTGCAGGTGTGTGTGTGTGTGTGTGTGTGTGTGTGTGTGTGTGTGTGTGTGTGTGTGCGTGCGTGTGTGCGCGCGTGCTTTGAATATTTTTGACAAAGGCCTTGTTGCTCGAAAGCTTCTATTGTTGACAGTATTTTTGTTGTGCCTATCTGTGACTGAGCATCTCCCCTATATGGTGAGTAGGACCTTTCCTTTTCATAATGTTGTTATATTTGTACATTAAGTTTGGGGTTGAAATGGCCTATGAGAATCCTAGAAAAACAGATGGGGACTCATATAGGAAAGAGCTAAACTCTCACTGATCTGAAGTTAAAACTTCTATAAGACATCTAGTAGTTTTAGAGTAAATGGCACATGAAGCGACATTTGCTGTCATGACTTTGTACCTGGAAAATTGTCCAATCACCAAGAAATGCACAAACAGGACTGTATCTTGGTGGAATAATTGTATTGCAAAGGAAGCAAGTAAGAACACTGACCGACTTTGCAAGAAGGAAAGGACAATGGGCAAACCTTCCGGAGCTTCTTGCCAAATACAAACTTGCTATGAAGCAAGTGAAACAACCATCCTGGAAGGTATTCTGTGGGGAGGTGGAGGCTACAGCTGTCACACATCACAAAATCCTCACAAGCATACCAAAAAATCCAGGAGGCACACTAAAGACGAAGGATGCTGGGTATATAACAACAGTGCATGAAATGATGGATGTGCTCCTCAAGGCTCACTTTTCTCAGTGCACTCTAGAAAATAACAAACCAAGATTCAGTCCCAGTGAGGTACTGGTTTACAGATAACCAACAGAAGAACTGGGAATCTGCCGGAGGATGTGTTACTTCAAGTGAACCCAGTGGGCAGTGGGAATGTTTCAACCGTTTAAGTCACCAGACACAGATATAATTTTTCGAGCTCTGCTGCAACTTGCAGGAGAGGGATTAATCAGACCCCCATGTACACTGTTATGTAGTCAGTCTAGCAGCAGGAAGCACTTTTAGTGCTTCCAGAAATATTTTCTATCTGAAGAATTGATCACACCTATGCTAAGAATTTGAGATCAATCAGTCTGTCCTCCTTTCTTTTAAGGGGAGCTGGAACGATGAAAATGACAAAGTTAACTTTCTTTTATTATAACATTATTAGGAGATTTCTGAATAAAACAAATCGAGTTTCACCCTTCTAAGTGTGTTTTTTATCGCTGCAAAGTTGACGCGTCGCATAAACGGTTGTAGCGACTTGGTGTGTCACCTCTGATGGCGCCGCTCGCTGGTTGCAAGCAGGGTACTTTGCGGAATTAATCAGTGTTTTGTTTTCCATTGTTGTATGGCTTTATCTCTGTGACAAGTGACTGTTCATATCGGTAAACATAAACGCTATACCATGTGTGTTGACTTGTGGAGTTTGCTTTGTGTTGTTTAGCTGTTCAATTTTGCATATTTGACTAATTTTGCTTATACCTGTTTTACGTATTTGGTTTGTGGATATCAATATGACCTGTTTCAGCAATTGAGTGTTTAAGAAAAAGCACAATGAGTGAAGAAGAAATCTTTTGTTGTTTCGAAGGGAGATGCTGCTCAGACTGCTTCACCGACTACTCCAAATGAATGTGATAGAACTTCTTTCAGCAAGAAGCTTTGTGACAGCAAAGAAAAATTTGAAAACTATGAAAGTGACAGTAATGATGTGAATGAAATAATTAACATTTCCTTGCTCTCTAATATTTTTAAACATAACATATTACGCCAAGTTTGCAAAGAAAGAGGGCTGGAATTGAAAATAACTTCACACATTGGTTTGGCATGTAAAATATTATTGAAGTGTAACAAATGTGCTGCAGAAGTTTCGTTTTCTAATTCTAACAGTATTCCTCGTAGTCGTAATAGTGGAAAGAAGGTGTATGATATAAATGTTAGGCTAGTGTATGGCTTGCGTTGCATTGGCAAGGGCAGTTTTGCAGGGACAATGATATGTGGAATTATGAACTTGCCAAAACCACCAACCAAGTTTGGATTTTATAATGAATTGGTGGGATCTTCTGCTGAAGATATTGCTCAAGCAACAATGAAGAAAGCAGTTGAAGAAGCTGTCACAGATAATGGGAGATGTAGAGATTTAACTGTTGCTTTAGATGGATCATGGCAACGTAGAGGTCATAAATCTCTAAAGGGAGTTGTGACAGCTACCAGTGGAGACAGTTGCAAAGTAATTGATGTTGCTATTCTCTCAAAACATTGTAGATTTAAGGGCAATACCAAGGACAAACATAGTGAAAGTTGTGAAGCAAATTTTCACGGCACGAGTGGAGCGATGGAAATGGAGGGAGTGAAAGCAATTTTTTCCAGATCACATGAGTGGTATAATGTACGATACACTAACTATCAAGGAGATGGTGATTCTAAGGGATATAAAGCTGTAGAGGAACTCAAACCTTATTGCAATGAAATTAACATTAGAAAACAGGAGTGCATTGGAGATGTGCAGAAGCGCATGGGGGCTCGCTTGCACTAACTAAAGCAGACATTAGGTCCCAGAAGCTTAGTGATGGTAAGACCCTTGGAGGAAGAGGAAGACTGACAGATGAAGCAATTGATAGATTGTAGAGGTATAATGGGTGTGCAATTTGGCAAAATACAAGAAGCATTGAGCATATGAGGAGAGCAGTATGGGCCTTATTTTTTCATATTGCATCAACAAATGAGAACCCACAACAAGCATTGTGCCCCACAGGTTATGACTCATGGTGTAAGTACCAATCAAGAAAGGAATATGCCCACAAAACAGTTTGCCAAATGCTGCAATTGATGTAATTAGACCCATACTCAGAGATTGATCACAGCCGAGTTTATTGGAAAAGTGTTTACATGGGAAAACACAAAATCCAAATGAAAGTGTAAATAATTTAATTTGGATTAGGATTCCCAAAAGAGTTTGTACAGATAAAAACATTGCATTTTAGAGTGTATGGTGCAGTGGCAACATACAATGAAGGAAACCTTATCAAATGTGATGTGCTGAAACGTTTAGGTTTCCAACCAGGACACAACACCATCTCCACAATGCGCCTAATTGATGAAGAAAGACTAAGAGGTGCAGGAAGAAGAGACAAAGGCCTACAACATGCAGCAAAAGGGAAGAAAAGACCAGTGAATTGAAAACTAACACTGGAAAAAGAAGAGGATGCTGACAATCCATCATATGCGGCAGGAGTGTATTAAAAAACTTTGGAAGCCATTTCCTGTAACTTTAAAATTTTCATCTTTGAGGAACATTTTCTCAAAAACTGCTAACAGCGAATCAATGAAATTTATACACAATATTTTTTACTTCTTTTCCTTCATTTTTATAACAAATTGTAAAAAAAAATATTGTATAATTCAAGACTTACAGAAGAAAAAGTGCAAAATTTAAGAGAAAAAATAAGCAGCTGTTTAAAAAAAATTGTAAACCAAAAACCAATAAATATTTCTTAACATGGCATTATAACTTTGTAGAGAAATATTCACTGAACATGTAGTCCAAATTTCAGAGCATATGTTTAATGGTTTTAGAAAAAAATGTTCCTTCTATTCACTAAAGTTAACATGGAGGAGATGGATCATTCTGGCTCCCCTCAAAAACATTAGAAAAATTGTTTAATGTGCATATTGTGTAAAGGTGGTGAACTGAAGCTCCTCTACATGAATTCCATCACTCACATCAACCATGTAAATCATGTGAAATAGCACTTCACCAATTGATTGGAAAAGTAAAAAAAGCAAATTCCTCTCTGCACCTTCCTGGATATTGAGGAGGCATTTAGCAATAGGATCTACGACTCCATGGTTAGGGCTGCAGAAGAGCATGGTATTAAGATAACTATACGTAGATGGATTAAGAGTATACTGAGTAGACGAAAGATAGAAGTCACCATGATGGATGTAAAAGTGGAGATCAACACCATCAGAGGGTCTCCACAATGTGGGATTTTGTCCCCACTACTGTGGTTAATGAACGCATTGAGGAGTTAGAAGCTAGAGGTTATTTGTGAAAAGGATACATAGACGGATAGTCATATTAATACTTGGCACATTTGCAAGTACCATTATAACAATGGCACAATGCACTCTGAACATTATGCAAAACAGGTATAAGAAACAGGATCTATGTGTCAGCTCTAGCAAAACTGTTGCAACGTAGTTCACAAAGAAGCATATCCGGGCCACATACTGGAATCTTATGCTCTTCAATAAAATTGTACCAGTGGATAGGAAATGAATTATCTAGGGGTAACTCTCTGGGTCTGTGTCCCAGAAGCGTGTACTGGATATAAACCCATTTTAATTTATGGGATGACAGTATGATAGAATAAAGTAGAACAGAAGCTGGCTGGTAAGGAGCTCGGAAGTGTGCACAGATTGGCCTGCCTAACCTTACCAGGAGGAATTAGCATTACATCCACTGCTGAGATGGAGACCATGCTGGACATGCCTCCATTACATCTCTCGGTTGCAATGGAGAAAACAACATGGACTTACTGGAAACATTTGGAACATCCAGAATCTCACACTAATATACAGGATGTGGTACGTATAGGAATGGGTGGGGAAATGAGGCTGATTATACAACAGCTTCCAACATCTATAACAAACCTTTCAACATAACAATTGTCTGTAGGGAGCAGTGGAAGAATGAACCATGACACCATTCAGAAGGTACAGTCTGGTTCAGTGATGGGTTGTAAACAGAAAAACGTGCTGGGGTCGGGGTTATACGAGATACAGCCTAGATCAGAGTATGATATCTCACTAGGGTAGCTGGCTATGGCATTCCAGTCAGATATATGAGGTAGAATCCAAATTTTTCGGGACTGGTGCCGCCATCTGGAAAGTAGGAGTGGCAGATCTTCGTACTGCTAGGTGGTGAGAGCTGCATATCTGATGAGTCATTGTGTGGAGTGGCATTCAGCTGGGAGGACATGTTGCATGTCCACAGTGATTTCTAATATTCCGTGTCTGGTGTGTGGTGATTTTACGATGGATCCGCGAACAGAACAGCGCATGTGTATCAAATTCCGTGCATACCTTGGGAAAAGTGCTATGGACACCCTTGTAATGATTCAACAAGTGTTTGGGGAAAGAGCCCGGGCTCTCAAAGACCCAAAAAAGTGAGACAGGTGAAGAGCAAAGTGAAGAGCATACCAAGGGAATTGTGCACAAAGAACTTGTACCATGCACCCTAACAGTGAATTCCGCATACTACTGTGACGCTTCGCGAAGGCTCCATGAAAACGTGTGGCGACGACGGCCCGAACTTTGGCGTCACGAGAACTGGCTCCTGCATTACGACAACGTGCCCTGTCACACGCCTTTGCTCGCCAGAACCTTCTTGGCAAAAAACATGGCGGTTGTACCTCACCCACCGTACTCGTCAGATTTGGCACCTTGTGACTTCGTACTATTCTGAAAACTGAAATTCAAGTTGGAGGGCCATTGGTTGGACACTTTAGAGAGGATTCAACAAGCATCGCTGGTGGTGATAAACACACACAAAGAACAGGACTTCCAGAGAACGTCTGACCAGTGGCAGAAGTGCTGGGACTGGTGTGTACATGTGGATGGGAACTACTTAGAGGGTGATGGTGACCATTAGTCCAAAGGTAAGGTTTTCAACAGACGGCAGCACCAGCCCTGAAAATTTTGGCTAGAGCCTCGTATTTGTTATCAAAGTGGGCACAGTGGAGAATCTATATAGGTGCTACACAGATTGTAACATCTACATTCATTAAAGACAGCCAAGAAGCTGTGTGTTCCTGGTCACTGTTATTTTGTCTCCCTGATCAAATCAAATGTTTGCAACTGGTTTCAGTTGTAGAATAGCACTGTGTGATTTTCAACTCTATGCTTTTTATTCAGAGGCTTTACTAAATATTTTGCACAGCTGTGTTTATGTGTCAGATGCGGAGAAGTAGCGACCCACATTACTGTTATCTATGGCTTTGCTCATCATCTGAAAGAGGTGGCCTTTGTAACTCGTGCACTTTTACAAGTACAACTGAAAATTCAGATACTGATGCTTGTATTATTTGGACTTCTTTGATGATATACTAATATTAACACACTACTCTTCCTTGGCTATGAATAAAGTTGAAGATGGTGATAAAATAGGCAGCTATTATGCCATTATGACTCTCTGCTACTAAGGAGTGTATTGGATGATTTTAATTTCCTGGATCATAACATCTTTGTTGGAATTATTACTGATGGTCAGCTTAGTGAAAACTGACTGACAGTGGTGCACTGCCCACTGACCTCAGAGTTCCTTCTGCACACTACATGTTTTTAAAATGCTAAGTGATGGCATAATTCCATACGCTCCTTCTCTTTTAACAATTGAAATAACATTCTATCTAACAAAAAGTGTTGTTTTTGCTCATGTGAGTCCTGGAAGATTAAGCTCATCACTTCTTTTAATGGGTGAGTTTAAAACAGCTTAACAGTCTACAAGAATTGGTGGGAGATTTTTATTATAATCAGTGGAACCCAATACATACCATAATTAGCTAGGCTAACAGAGAAGTCATCTCAGACTGATTTTCAGATGGCAGAGTGACCCTAATGCAATTGAGATGTGGCAATTTTCCCGGAGGTTACTTGTTTATGTGCATTTTACACTTTTCATTATTCTTTTCAACAAGTAGTTCACCTTGCTGGTGGTGGTAATTATGATTATGATTATTTTCAAGAAGTTTCTATCAAAGAAGATAGAGAATTAACCAAGTGCAGAGCAGTCCCAATCTCAGAATGTCTAAGTTTGGCAAAGCCAAATCCAGCAAGGACTGGCTGAGCTCCCTGAAGAGCTCATCTGTAGGAACTGACAACAGTGCATGTTCAGCTGATCACCCCTTCCCCCCACACACATCAGTCGTAACTGAGTATGAATGACATTAGATTATGACAATAACATAAATACACCTAGATAATAAAATGCTGGGTGACAATAATGACACACTATAAACTCAGTAGCAGACTGATCCCAACTAAAGTGAGTAATTATCAAACAGTTCACTCAAAAATGCTACAAATCCAAGTGCATGCCTACAAATTACGTGGTAAGATGAAAAATGTCAAGTGAGTTCTGGATTCCTTCGTTACCCTAACTTCAAAAATGTATCAAAACAAGCAAATAGAAAGCAAAGCAAAACTTCCGCAATTGCACAGAATGTCTAGATTAGCCTAAAATTTAGTTCACTTTCAGCCTTTCAGTAAATGAAACTGAGAATCGAAGAATGCCGATACCCAAGTGTCATATTTTTTTAGGATTGCTTTATTGCAATTATTACTGCTATATCAACATGGTTAGAACACAACTTTTTTGTGTAAGAGACAATATTTTTGCAGAACAAGAGGACTATAAGTGTACTTCCAGAACCAATAAACAACAGAGGCACAAAATATAATATAATTGATGAGAACTCTGGCGAAATGTGTGTTTTATTTTACTGTACTCTATAATTGCAGCTGCACCAAATGACATCTTAAATGTCACTATGAAAGTAATATAACACTTGAAAATTACATTTACAGTGGCAATATTCAAAGTTTACTGGTTTCACTATTACGCAGCTGATCCTGTTGTAGCAATGGAATTGATTGTAAAAAGCACTAATTACTTTCATTTTTGCCTACCGGTTTTTAAAATTACTTAATTAGGTCCACTTTCTTCAACTTACTTTTCTATTTTTGTACATCTTTCCCACATTTTAGATAATATCACATCTCTCCGAAAAGAAAAAGCAAGTTTCCCTTGATAACATGTTAAGTTCCTATTAAAAATACAAAATGAATTTGCAAAAACTTAGAAGTGGCTTCCAATTTATTTTCAGAAACTCATAACATATAGAAATTCAGGCCTGCGAAAGAATACTTACTTGTTCTGGAGCAATTATGCCTGGGCAGTTAGGACCAACAAGTCGAGACTTATCTTGTGTCAGAAGCCTATGCTTAACTTTTACCATATCCTGCTGAGGTATGCCTTCAGTAATACACACAATAAGTGGTATTTCTGCATCAATTGCTTCTAGAATTGCCTTAGCAGCTCCTGGCGGAGGAACATAAATAACTGTCGCATCTGCTCCTGTAGCAGATTTCGCCTGTAAAACGTGAATATCAAATGATGTATTTAATGAGTGAGTCATAATAAACTTGTATTATTCAGTGAATAAAAAAGATAGAAAATGCAGTGAGTGTGTACTGTATATTTATGGTAAATATATATTGCTCTGATAAAATAATAAACAATTAGAAAAACCATGCCCCATATTTTTCACAGTAAAAAACAGCAAGAATGTTTTCAGCATTCAACAGAGTTTTTCAAAGTCACCTATTCCTTTTTCTCACTATCTGTAAAATGAGATGGAAACCAATCTACTGTCATCACACAAAAATGATGAATGTTGCAAAGCAAATCATATATGTTGTCTACCAGTCTTTATTGTGAGTGGAACAAATCTCACTACGAACAGGACTGAAGTACAACTGCTCATAGTATTTACATAGGTTTTTTTGGCAAACCATCGAGTGCACATTCTCCCACATGTGGATTTATTGCGGAGACTTGAGTTTAGGATTGTCTGGTTTTGGGAATCTTCGCTAGGAACTGTTCACTTTAAAACAATATAGCTTGAAATATATTTGTTCAATGCTAGTGAAATTTTAATACATTATAGGCACATATGTTGGTAGTGGAGAATTTGTCGATCACTCAAAAAATGTTTTTATGGTTTTTCTAAAATATCATTTTCTTAGCCTAGGGTAAACATATAACAGAAAGGTCGTATTTGTTCTGAAGGTCTCTTTCACTCTTGTAAGAAACACCAACCACTGTGACCATACATTGTGATATGGATTTTGTACAGAATAATACTGAAGAGTGGTTGTCTGCATGTATGACCTCGCAATTAGCATCACACATGGTTGCAAAACCGAATGCAACATTTCTGTGTACTGTTAGCTACCTCTAGGTGGTTAAGAAAAGGAATGCCTGTGTGACCTTGCTTCACCTGCATGCTACTGGTACTATCCGATTGTTCCCACAACGGTAACAACATATGCCTCCAAGACCAGCATTGTCATGGGTAAGTTTGCAATGGTTTTAAGTTCTATTTATTTCTTTTAAAGAGGAGGGGGGGGGGGCGAGAGGAGAGTAGGGAATAGTAGGTTTTCTGTGCACCGTCTTGAAATATTGTTATCAAAGGAGAACGGTGAAAGTGCAACACTCAAGTCAGGAAAAAAAACTGTTTGTCCAGGGCACTCTAAAACACACATCACTGATTTTGCTTTGTGCACAATATGAAGAACTATTCACAATTTTTATATGAATAAGGTATTCCCCACAATTAAAAATCTCTACCTAGAAAATATAGCAGATTTTCCCAATACCTCAATCTCTACTCTTCTGAAAATAGTTAAAAGCTTGGGGTTCTGTTTCAAAAACTTAGCAGAAAACCAGTGCTAATGGAGTCTGTGACAGCTGCTAGATCCCAATATGCCTTCCTTAGAAGAATGAGAAACACAGGGCCCAGAACAAACACAGGGCAATAAGATGAACTTTGCAGATGAGACCTGGTGCGATCAGAATCACATAATGAATTATGGGTGACAAAAAAACACGGTTGATTCTTTAGAAAATAGCTTTGACAATTACAATCAATTCTGAAGATATGTGCAGCAGATTTATGGATGGTATGGAGGATTCAAGAGATGATATGGAGCTAAGAAACACATTGTAATTTTACATATCGGAAGTGGAGGTGGTTTTTTTTTTATGGTACAAAACTCTGTTTTATTGGGAAGAAAAAGACCGGTGACTACCACGATGAGATGAACTCTGCTACTGTGGAACAGTGAAATCAAGCACCATTTCACAGTTATTAATATTTTGGTTTTGATGTGATACAAGATGAACTAGGTATCATCAATTTGGAAGACATAGGGGATCTTGTATTAGAGCCGAGAGTTCCACAGAGCCTTACTTTGAGAGGAACATCATACAAACTGTTTAATAACAACAACTAGACTTTTTAAAAGCTGGTCAAATTATCTGAAAAATTTGATTCGTTTCTAGGTGAACATATAAGGAAAAAAACTTGTGGTGAAAAGGTACGTCTGATCATTATCTGCGCTAAAACCTACTAAATGAAATAATTCACATCATCCATCAAAAAATTAAAAACGAAGTACTGTCTTCATTGAAAGCTGCCAAATATTATAGTAAATTTTGGACTGTACACCTGATATTTCTGGCACTGAGCAAATGACAATGGTAGTGCATTTCTTTATTGTGAAGTCTAGTGATGCTGACATGTGTGATATAACTATTGGTGAACATTTGCTTGGCTGTGTACTTGTAAGAGATATATCTGGTTTAAGGGTTACAGACGTAAAGTTAAAACAGGTAGAGGAAATGAAAATTCATTTGGAGGCCAAGAGGGAAGAGGCGATGATAACGGTTCTAATGTAAAAGACAAGAACATAGGAATGCAAAAGCAGATTTTTAGATATAAATCGTACGGCATTTTAAATTCCCTGCAATAGTCATTCCCTAAATCTAGTAGTGAATAATGCTTCAAAGGCATCTGAATACGCAGTTTCACTTTTTTGTTTGCTGAGAAAAAATTGTGATTTCTTTTATGGATGTACACGATAAACTGCCTATTGGCTTCTGTCTCGGGTTCTTCGGCCGACGTTCATCTAATGATTTTTCTGACGTTTCGCCAGCACGAGTGGCTGGCATTGTCAAAGCTTCACCCTCCATTGCCGGTGGTGAACTGGAGGCGAGCTCGCGGCCGCAGACTATATGTACCTGGCGCGCCAACGTCCGAGGGCTTCTCCGTGGTCATTTCCGGTGCGGTTCTCCTCTTGCTACCTGCGACGGTCGTTCGCTGCAGTACGGGAAGCCAGGATCCGTTTACCTTAAGGCTTTCCTCTTTCTTGTTGAAACTGTTCGCGTGTTTTTGGATTTCTACAGCTTCTCTGAACAAGCGCGTGTGATAGTGCTTCTCTACAGCCAGAACTTCCGTGTCGGCGAATTTTATTACGTGGTCGGTCTCATTCAGTGCGTGTTCTGCCACGGCCGATTTCTCCACCTGCCCCAACCTGCAATGTCGCTTATGCTCTTTGATCCTGGTGTTAATGGATCGTCCAGTCATTCCGACATAAACTTTTCCGCATGTGCAAGGTATACGGTATATTCCCGACATTGCAAGTGGGTCTCTTTTCTCCTTCGCCGATCTAAGACACTCTTTGATCTTCCTTGTCGGTTTGAAAATCGTCTTTACGCCGTGTCTGCGCAATATACGGCCGATTCTGTCCGTCACTCTGGGAATGTATGGCAGAAAGGCCGTACCCGACATTTCTTTTTCTGGTTCCTTACTTCGCCGAGTGTTTGGCTCTGTTACACTTCTAATGTAATTTGTGGAGTACCCATTGCTCCTCAGAACAGTTTCCAGGTGTTTCATTTCTCGTTTGAGGTGTTGAGGCTCACATATTCGTCCTGCTCTCGTTACGAGCGTACTAATCATGCCTCTTTTCTGGCTCGGGTGGTGGTTTGACAGTTTGTGGAGGTATCGGTCCGTGTGTGTCGGTTTTCGATACACGCTGTGTCCCAGGTTTTCGCCGTCCCTTGTGACCAGCACATCTAGAAATGGCAGTTTCCTGTCCTTTTCTACCTCCATGGTAAATGTTATGTTGGCATGGAGGCTGTTCAAGTGTCTCAGGAATTCACCGAGCTGTTCTTCACCATGGCTCCACACCACGAAAGTATCATCGACGTACCTGTACCACACCTTAGGTTTGCAAGTCGCCGAGTCCAGTGCCTGTGCTTCGAATTGTTCCATGAAGAAGTTGGCCACCACTGGACTGAGAGGACTACCCATGGCGACGCCTTCCAGCTGTTCGTAGAAATCGCCATTCCACGTGAAATAGCTCGTGGTGAGACATGCATGGAAGAGCTTTTTGATGTCTTGCGGGAACATGGAACCGATGTGCTCCAGAGCGTCGCTGAGTGGCACTTTCGTAAATAACGAAACAACATCAAAACTGACCAGGATGTCGTTTGGCGCAAGTTTCAGTTTCTTCAGCTTCTCAATGAAATGTCCTGAGTCCTTAATGTATGTGTCGGTCTTTCCCACGTGTGGCTGTAGCAGAGAGGCCAAGTGTTTCGCCAGTTTATACGTTGGTGAGCCAGGAGCGCTAACGATCGGTCTCAGTGGAACGTTGTTCTTATGGATCTTGGGTAATCCATACAGCCGAGGTGGTAGGGCTTCTGTGTTGCGCAGGTTTCTCTGTATGTCCGCCGGCAGAGAAGACGCCTTGATTAATCGATTCGTATTCCGAGTGATACGCTGCGTCGGATCTGCACTTAGTTTTCGGTACGTCGTCGGATCTAATAGGTCTCGGATCTTTTGCTCATAATCTTCGGTCTTCATTACGACGGTCGCATTCCCCTTATCGGCAGGCAGTACCAATATACTCTTGTCGGCGTTGAGATTCTTAATGGCTTGTTCCTCTTCTTTCTTCAGGTTGCAAGCTGGTGGTTTTGCTCGGCGCAGTATCCTGGCTGTTTCAGTGCGTATTTCCTCTGCCCTTTCACAAGGAAGGGTCCGAATGGCTGCTTCGGTGTTGGCAATGATGTCCTCCATAGGTATGGTTCTCGGGATGATAGCGAAATTCCCTCCTTTTTGAAGGACTGACACTTCCTCTTCGGTCAATTGTCGTTCAGTGAGGTTGACCACTGTGTGTGACATGTCGGGAATCGCCTTGTCGGTCTGCTTCCGGCATCTTTCAAACTTTTTCTTTTGCCGCTCGGTGCAGCGCTCGAGTTCGTTCTGCATGCTCCTGGTCAGTTTTGATGTTGTTTCGTTATTTACGAAAGTGCCACTCAGCGACGCTCTGGAGCACATCGGTTCCATGTTCCCGCAAGACATCAAAAAGCTCTTCCATGCATGTCTCACCACGAGCTATTTCACGTGGAATGGCGATTTCTACGAACAGCTGGAAGGCGTCGCCATGGGTAGTCCTCTCAGTCCAGTGGTGGCCAACTTCTTCATGGAACAATTCGAAGCACAGGCACTGGACTCGGCGACTTGCAAACCTAAGGTGTGGTACAGGTACGTCGATGATACTTTCGTGGTGTGGAGCCATGGTGAAGAACAGCTCGGTGAATTCCTGAGACACTTGAACAGCCTCCATGCCAACATAACATTTACCATGGAGGTAGAAAAGGACAGGAAACTGCCATTTCTAGATGTGCTGGTCACAAGGGACGGCGAAAACCTGGGACACAGCGTGTATCGAAAACCGACACACACGGACCGATACCTCCACAAACTGTCAAACCACCACCCGAGCCAGAAAAGAGGCATGATTAGTACGCTCGTAACGAGAGCAGGACGAATATGTGAGCCTCAACACCTCAAACGAGAAATGAAACACCTGGAAACTGTTCTGAGGAGCAATGGGTACTCCACAAATTACATTAGAAGTGTAACAGAGCCAAACACTCGGCGAAGTAAGGAACCAGAAAAAGAAATGTCGGGTACGGCCTTTCTGCCATACATTCCCAGAGTGACGGACAGAATCGGCCGTATATTGCGCAGACACGGCGTAAAGACGATTTTCAAACCGACAAGGAAGATCAAAGAGTGTCTTAGATCGGCGAAGGAGAAAAGAGACCCACTTGCAATGTCGGGAATATACCGTATACCTTGCACATGCGGAAAAGTTTATGTCGGAATGACTGGACGATCCATTAACACCAGGATCAAAGAGCATAAGCGACATTGCAGGTTGGGGCAGGTGGAGAAATCGGCCGTGGCAGAACACGCACTGAATGAGACCGACCACGTAATAAAATTCGCCGACACGGAAGTTCTGGCTGTAGAGAAGCACTATCACACGCGCTTGTTCAGAGAAGCTGTAGAAATCCAAAAACACGCGAACAGTTTCAACAAGAAAGAGGAAAGCCTTAAGGTAAACGGATCCTGGCTTCCCGTACTGCAGCGAACGACCGTCGCAGGTAGCAAGAGGAGAACCGCACCGGAAATGACCACGGAGAAGCCCTCGGACGTTGGCGCGCCAGGTACATATAGTCTGCGGCCGCGAGCTCGCCTCCAGTTCACCACCGGCAATGGAGGGTGAAGCTTTGACAATGCCAGCCACTCGTGCTGGCGAAACGTCAGAAAAATCATTAGATGAACGTCGGCCGAAGAACCCGAGACAGAAGCCAATAGGCAGTTTGTCAACAAGTGGCCACGAAAGCCTTAACAATTTTGATGTACACGATGCTGGACAGTTTTGAATGGTAGTATATCTGCCATAATGTTGGTGTTATTGAGTACAAGAAGATGGGACAGTAAGATTGACGCACTCACCCCTCTTAAGAATAGCATGGGAGAGGTCTATGATGCACTAGTTGAAATAAGCGAAGACGAAAATATGGACACAGAATGGTCGCACATGAGGCTGGCAATTTCACGAAACTTATCCGTTAATTTACGTTCTTTTCAGAAGTGGTGATGCAATGATTATATTACTCCATATTAATATTGTCAGCATACATCCACAAATTATTACCTTTCTATAATGTCAACCTACGACAAAAAGAATTCTCTAAAACCCAATCCCTTCAAAACTCAAGTGAGTGCATTCCATCTGAACTCGAGGCAGGCAAAGTACAGGCTCAATGTTACCTGGGATGGGACATTACTAGAACACACAGATACTCCCACCTACCTTGGCGTCGTGCTGGACAGAACATTGACATACAAATATCATTGCGAAAAAACACGCAAAAAAGTAGAAGCACGAAATTCCCTAATAAGAAAGCTGTCCAACAGCAAATGGGGTGCCAAACCTACCGTGGTCAGAACTTCAACCCAAGCTTTGTGCTTCTCAACTGCAGAATATGCCTGCCCGGTATGGTGCAGATCCGCCCACGCAAAAAAGGTAGATATTAGCTTGAATGAAACATGCAGGATAGTGACAGGCTGCATGAAACCTACCCCCATAGAAAATCTTTACAGGGCTGCAGGTTTCACAAACCCTGACTTGCGTAAGAAAGCCCATGAACATACCGAGAACCTAAAACAAACCTTTGATGCTCGTCACTCAATATTTGGCCTAGAGTGTGGCCCCAGCAGACTCAAATCCAGACACCGTTTCCTAAGTTGCGCCTTAGATGAGCCCCCCCCCCCCCCCCCCCCCCATCTACTATCCACTAAGAGAGGACCCACCAAGCGGCGTTTCTGGTGATTGGAAAACCTGGAGAATGCTTAACCACATCAGAACTGGGGTGGCTCCTGTGAAATCTAATCTGATCAAATGGGGTTTGTTGGACGAAAATGACGACAAATGCGACTGCGGCACTCGACAGGACATGGAACATCTCCTACAATGCCCAGCCTGCCCGCACAGATGCACCCCGATGATCTATGGCTGGCTAAAGAAGAAGCATTGGACATTGCCCAATATTGGGCAAACAAATTGTAGTTTCCCAGACACGAAAAAGTAAAGTAAAGTAAGTATTACCGCAGATATACTGAAAGCTATATGCTCACTCAGAAGGGCAACAGGGCATTTCACAAACTGCAGTGACGACCTCAAATTCCAAGTTTACCTACTACACGCTAAGAAATTGACAATTCAACTTAACATAGACATCAAAACCAACCATAAATACAAAAAGATGAAAGAAGATACAGTTCCAGTACGATGGAGAAGAGAAAAACTGAAGATCCAGATATGCAATACACAATCGATTTTTACTTTAAAGTACTGTGTGTAATAATATGTACTCACAGTGAGAGATTTCAACAGCTTATGTGTCAGGGAGCTTTTTGATTTTTTGTTTGACATTAGTAAATTAAAGGCATGTCACCTGATGCTGTAAGTGACAAATGTTATAAACAGTATGACAGTTTCACTCATGAGTAGGCTGACAACAGTCTTGTCGATTTTAAACATGAACTTAAATTGGTCTCAATGTTGGTAAAGAGGAGAGGAGTAACATGGGATGTAGTGGAGAGGAAAAAGCTATACCAGGACAGGACCCAATGGAGGCATATCATTCACAAAGTTCCTACCTGGCTCACTGGAAGGAAATCCTGATGATGATGTTGGTAAAGCCTGGTGCCATACCAAAACTCACACAAAAGTATGGCTTTGTGCACAAGGTACGTGTAGTCTGAATACGCATACACAACTGGTCACAGTGGCAAGTGGAGAAAGAAGTTTTGGTAAAGCCTGGTACCATACCAAAACACACACAAAAGTATGGATTTGTGCAGAAGGTATGTGTAGTCTGAATATGCTTACACAACTGGTCACAGTGCCAAGTGGAGAAAGAAGTTTTCTGTGGCTTAAACTGATTAAAATGTACCTGAAATCAACAATGGCCCAGGTGAACTTTCAACAGTATAGACTGAACATTAGATAGCTGAATGTTTGGATTTCAATGAAGTCATGAAGGAGTAATATAAGGTAAACACGTTTATCATTAATTTTAGTTTTGATTTATTTATGTATGTCATGCTTTTTCATCATTTTCTTAAGAAAGATTTGTTGCAGGACAGAATCACATTTGGTTTGTCTGACAGACAAATAGGTTGCTAACTGTCACCAACCTGTGTAAACCTATTGTTTGAAGTGCTATTTCACATTTACTTTTTCTTGTTTCTTGAGACCGACTGTTCTCCTCTGATTTCATTGACAAAATTCTGAACGTTTTCTACCTTTCACAGCTCTTGCCAACTTACTTGATCCATGATGGTTCAGCGCTCCAGTGAAAACCTGTTCAGTGAACAGTTGTGGGTTTGTTTCTATGTCTTTGTGGTGTGCTATGAATATTTAATGCTGCGAAGATAAATGTGTATGTTAATATGCACTATCACAAAACTTGTCACTCCCGCATGTGATTTACGCCACAGCAAGAAATCAGTACAGAGTGCTAACTGTGAATGTTGGAAGTACTGCAAGAACTCTATCCATCTCTACTCCCAACTTGTTACACCCCCTGCGGCGGACATGGTGCTACCCCTCCACACTGCACGCTCCTCTCTGCACAGGCCTCGAGAAAAAGTGAACAGAATTTACTTAGCTTATACACTCTACGAGTGACATAACTTAATTTTGATTTGCATAGTTAATTTTGGAGTTATAACTCAAAATGTATTACACTGTAAATGTTTCACTTCTGTCGCTGACTGGTGAGCCACACCTGCCTCTGGTCTTTTAGACGTGTTCGTGTTAAAAAGAGGTATAAGCTAGTGTGCTATTTGAAAATAAGGTAGATGAACAACACTGTGAAAAAATTTGTCTACATCTGAAAATGCAACGAAGGAGAAGGAGGCAGTGAATGAAATTTTCACACGGGGTGCCAAAATCCCTACGTCTGACCTGATCAAGCTCCATATTATACGATGGTTGATCCTTCAACTAAAAACCTGAGCATATCACGGCTGAAAGGTGAGATCATGTCTTGTATAGCATCAAAGAATATTTCACTGTCACCTTGAATTGATGATTTTAGGAAATGGACTAAGACAAAGCTGATATGCCTATTCAGGACTTATTTCAAACAGCATTAAAGAAACTGGAACAAGTAACTAAACAACTTCAACCAGATGTAAAACTTGTTTGGTAACTAGTGGCTCATTGGGAGCTTAATCCAATCAAGCTCATATCTGCTTAAGTAAAGGGATAAGTAGCAGAAATAGATACAGCTAACACATTAGGATATGGTAGAGGTATGGAAGCTTTTTAACACTTTATGCTAAGATGTCTTGAAATATTAACTGTACTCCAACTCAGCTAGTTTGTAGTTAGACTAACAGAGAGAGCTTAAAGGGTATTGGAATGATAATATGATAACCTGGTACTCCCAATTGCTTGCCATGCTTATTCTTGCTTTTTCTCCATGGATTGAAATCTTTTGGCTGAAAATGTATGCCCTAACACTCTCTCAATTCCAAAAAATAAGAGATCTAGCTTCTTCACAAAATATTATTTATTAACTAAATATGACAGCATGCAACACTTTCTAATACATTTCTGTCGATAAGCATTAACTTTTGTTACATTAATTCAACAGTCTTTCCACTATATGGGATACAGACAGAATGAACTTTCCACTGTCCTCCTGCCATCATCCTTTTATTGTCATGAGCTTCATCATTCTCTGGAGCGCTGCATATTTCCGAGAAGGGGTGCACATCTATGGAGCAACTTCCAACCCAGAAAATGTTGAATAGTGGTCACGAGCTGTTTCTTGTAGAAACACGGCAACAGAACTACAGACTTCATGCACACACAAACAATTGCTCACAAAGTATGTGTATTCGAATTTATTACCCACTTAACGAAATTTCTATGTGCAGATGACAGTCACTGTTCATCAGTAACAGTTACAGGTAGTAACTTATCACTTTCATGAAGTGATATGTTTTGATTCAGCGTTGCAAGCTGTAACTCCAGATTCCTGGTAATGTGTATTAAACGCTCACGAAAAATTGAAGATAACTACTGGGAGAAAGATGAACTATCTGAAAATGTCCCTCATATTGAGCCATTAATAAGAAGAAGGAAAGAATACATCAATGTAAATAAATTAGGAATTATATTAAGTGCAAAGAAAATACAGAGATACGGCAGCATGAAAAATGTGAAGAAATCAAAAAGAAAACGGTCATTAGAGGGACAGAGTCAGCATTAAGAAAAGTCAAAGTAACTTTTGGAGAAATAAAAAGCAAACACATCAACAACAAGAGTGCAAAAGGAATTCCACTGTTAAACGCAGAGGAGAGAGCAGACAGGTGGAAAGAGTATACTGGGTCTCTATGAGGAGGAGGAATTGGTTTTGATGTGATACAAGATGACATAGGTATCATCAATTTGGAAGAAATGGGGGATCTTGTATTAGAGCCAAGAGTTCCACAGAGCTTATGCTGGGCATCAGAATAATGTGGCAAGTGGCTTGGCATGACAAAAGGCAGCCATCTAGCTGGCAACTTTAGATGGAGCAAACACAATATAATGGAGTAATGTCTACTGGACTGACACGACATAACTGAATCATACGGCATCCCATGTTACTGCCTGACGAATGTGGCACATTACACTTTTGTCACAATGCTATGTCTGTGCTAATGATAGTTTACAAAAGTTTGTTTTGGTTTTGTGATTTTCGCTGTATGAAGGAAAAATGAGAGATGATCCTGAGCTCAATATTAATTTTCTTGGTCTTGTGGGGAAATATCCAAGTATTTACAATCACAGCAGTGCTGAATACATCAACAAGAATTCTCAATATAAAAGGATGAGAAAGGATTGAAAGTGAAATATCAGAATCAGGAACAATAATTGAAATTCATTTTATATATTTGTAGGAAAGAAAGACTATGTAGCACTAAATAAAAATAAGTAACATGGTTTTCTACAAAACATGCCTGCAATTTTTTTTTACCGATTTGCTGCATGAGACGTAGCATTGGATCCTTATGGTATGCAACTACATATATCCTTTGTTCTGCAAAGATAGTGTTCCATTTAGACAAAGAAAAACTACAATGCCAGTTTCTCAACTCCAGCCATTCTTTTAAGTATCTATTGGTTTCCTGTGTTTTGATGTGATTTCTCAATAGGCTAGTCTACACTGCACTGCACTCCACAGATGACTTGAAATACATACAACCATGAGACCACACAAAGGGATGTATCAAACAAATAACTCAAACTATCAGATTTTCTTCATTTCAAAATTTACTGAAGTATCCAACATTCATAACTCTGACACTAGCATATCAAAAGAACATTCTACAGAATGTCTTTTCCTAGATAATGTGCAACTAAATATGCACCTTTCATCAGTTCATAGTTGATAAGGATAAGGTATCATTACGTATTTTACAAGAGGAAAAACTTCATCTGCGGCTAAATAATTGGTAAAAATATATCTAAAAACAAAGATGATGTGACTTACCGAACGAAAGTGCTGGCAGGTTGACAGACACACAAACACAAACACACACACAAAATTCAAGCTTTTGCAACAAACTGTTGCCTCATCAGGAAAGAGGGGAAGGAGAGGGAAAGACGAAAGGATGTGGGTTTTAAGGGAGAGGGTAAGGAGTCATTCCAATCCCGAGAGCGGAAAGACTTACCTTAGGGGGGAAAAAGGACAGGTATACACTCGCGCGCACACACACACACACACACACGTGTGGATGGATATGTGTGTGTGTCCTGTCCTTTTTTCCCCCCTAAGGTAAGTCTTTCCGCTCCCGGGATTGGAATGACTCCTTGCCCTCTCCCTTAAAACCCACATCCTTTCGTCTTTCCCTCTCCTTCCCCTCTTTCCTGATGAGGCAACAGTTTGTTGCGAAAGCTTGAATTTTGTGTGTGTGTTTGTGTGTCTATCGACCTGCCAGCGCTTTCGTTCGGTAAGTCACATCATCTTTGTTTTTAGATATATTTTTCCCACATGGAATGTTTCCCTCTATTATATAAATAATTGGTAAATTTGAGTCTGCTTATGGCAGAGGTGTATTTTCAAGAACTAGGATCTTGTCACCAAACATGCAATACCAAAAGGGCTTTCTTTTAATAATCTTGTGCTCATACTCCCCAATAAACTGGAGATAAAAAATCCATTTGCATCTGAAACAAATAACAAGATTATGAATGGGAAACCTCTATCATTATTAAATGCTGATCCAGATGTAGCAAATACTTTAACTCTGATGTAGGCCCTTCTTCCCCTCTAAGTTATCAATACAGATTAGTAAATTCCACAGTCCTCAATGGTAATCAGTAATTTTTTTACAGCTTTTTGATTTGGTGTTTGTAAATATTCAAGCTGCATATATTCCCATATTCATTTTGTCATTTCAGCCACAATTCTTCATATGGTAGTGTGTCCTCAGTAAAAATAAAACGAGAGGTGAATAAATATTCAACTCTTTAAATACCTCAAAGAGCAATATGTTTGTCTACAACAACATGCCAGAAAGGATATACTCGACAACAACTTTTAGATTTTTGTTTATTAGCATTAATTAAAATGACTAAAGCCACAATATCTTCACTGTATGAAGTAGACAATGTGTCAAGACACATGCATTCCACGCAACTGCCATGCACCTGTCATGTCACATGGCAGGTTATTTATCCCAACACTTTGCACTGGAAGACTTGCAATCAAACATGGGAAAAGGAACATTCCCTCAAAAGTTCTTATATCACTGCAAGAAACTGAACTAGTTGTTATTCCAGTTAGGAAACAGACTATGTGACTGAAGACATAGCATCAGACTTTTGGTTGGTTGGTTTGGGGAAGGAGACCAGACAGCGTGGTCATCGGTCTCATCGGATTAGGGAAGGATGGGGAAGGAAGTCGGCCGTGCCCTTTCAGAGGAACCATCCCGGCATTTACCTGGAGTGATTTAGGGAAATCACGGAAAACCTAAATCTGGATGGCCGGACGCGGGGTTGAACCGTCGTCCTCCCGAATGCGAGTCCAGTGTCTAACCACTGCGCCACCTCGCTCGGTATCAGACTTTTGGAAAAATATCTTCCATTCAATCCTCGAGATCCCGGGAAAGTAAATGCAACAACTATCACATAATCAAAGTGACAGCTCATTCATCTAAGTTGCTGACAATAACAACATACAGAAAAATGGAAAAGAAAACAGAGCTTTAGGATTTGAGGACAGGTAAAGGCACCAGGGAGGCAGTTCTGATGCACTTGACAGATGGCAAAATTTAAGAAAAAGCAATTATAGAATTTGCTTTCAGATGTTCTGCTGGGTTATTGTTTCCATTTTATCCACAATATTTCAACAACAGATCCAGCCATCTGCTTCAGGTATTGCGAGTTTTACCATTGTGCATACTCGCTACCTGACACCAAGCAGACTGTGAACTATTGTGGTCTCGTGCTGCTATTCATAGCCGAGTTCAATTCCAGACCCTAATTATGCTCATTGATGCTCTTTTGTATTCTGCACCGATATTCTGTGAAACACAAATTCTCTGGTAGATGGGATGGCTGGCAAGATTTTAATAAATCGAGTGCTGGATGACAAGTGTTATTTAAATTGAAACTTCCACCCCTGTTTATTAGCTTTTCTGGCACATTTATTTATTCTGACTTCTTAATTATACTGTCCCAGAAACTTGGTGTTTGCACCATGACACTGATCACATCGTTTTATGATTATATTCGAGGCAGTGCTCGGTGACAACTGATTTGCCTAATTGTTTTAGCCGGGGTTGTCGCTGATGTTTTTTGCATCTCTTCTTGACTGTTCTGACAATTTGTGCCTAATAAGACATGCCAGTTGTATTGAACCATGTTATTTTTATTTCTTTTCGTATATATAAGCTATAAGTAAACTGAATGAGCTATAAACCAAAGACGCCACCAAAAGTAAATTAACGAGTTGCTTTGTGGCAAGGATAATGTTTTGATACATTGTTAAATGGCTGTATGTAAAGAAGTAAGAAATACGCCCTTCAATTTATTAATTCATGAATCTTCACCCTTTTGTTTTGGGAGATGGTAGTGTACGGGCGTATGCTTGGATCTGTCATATCAGTGCTGTTAAAAATGTGGATTTTAAGCATTCATTAAAAGTATTATAAAAAGTTATTAGAAAAGGAATATTTATTCACACGGTTATAAGTTCAACTCCTATCTGTTCATCATTTCTCTCACCGCTGAGATCCTGCATCAGGAGGTTCGGTGCAGACAAGAATAATTAATGACTTATCTGGAGGAGCATTCCTGCATCGACATTGTCACACTCAAGACTAAACACAATGGAATTAATGTGAAGGTAATGATTCAGACTTGATAGGCACCTATTGAACTTGGTTTACTTATACTAAAAAGCGTTTCAGAACTTATAAACAGAATGACAGTTTCAATGGTTGTGGTGATTATTTGGTTCCACACACTACTGGAAGCAGCAGCACATAATGCAAATTATGTTTATCGACCTTGAGTGTAATGATATTAAAGGTCTTTTGATACTGGCATTAGATAAAGTTCACCCAAGATTGTGCACAGATTCATAAATTACTTTCAAAATTTTCTCGACTATTCTTTCCAATCAATTTTTCCAATTATTCAAGCAATTTTTAATCCATTTCCATTTCCACATCCCTATTCACAGATTCACACAGAATGTGGTACACATTCTGGAGACCTGGATCATCTTTAACATTACAAAGAATATATTTTATCTTAGTTGAAGGGGGCAAAATACACTGGATGCCATGTTTCTGTAGGAGACTATCTACCTTTATGGATATAGGGCCAACATAAGGTAGATAAGCGATTTTTGGCTTCTCTTCCAGGGCCTCAGCCTCAACCTCTTTCTAAGGTGTTTTGATTGCATCACCTACTCAATTTGATATGAGTACCCATTCCTTCAGAAAAATATTCATAGTTGCTGTAATTCTTTGGTGATGCTATCCTTTCCTGAAAGTGTTTGAGCTCTATGGACCAAAGTCTTTGGGTTGGTTGGTTGATTGGTTTAAAAGCGGGGGGAGGGGGCAGCAGGGACCAAACTGCGAGGTCATCGATCCCTTGTTCCAGGTAAAATAATTACACAAGGTAAAGAAGAAAAAGGTGATGTACAGCACAATAACAGGAGAAAGAAAGAACCATAAGAACAACAGAAGGACAACCAACACTACAACGGGCAAAACAGGGAAAAAAAAACCACAAAAGCAAGGACCAGGTAGAAGTAGTAAAACCAAGAAAGCAGATGACCGTGGCTTGCCGACCACGAGAATAAAAAGGAAAGGCCAGCCACTCTGCGACACATTAAAACATCCACCCTAAAAACATTAGAGTGGAGAACACAAAGGGACAAAGGGCATGCGCTAAAACTTATATAGAATGATAAAACCCATAGTCATGTATAAGACGTATAACTAAATTAGCCGATGAGGTGTTGTCAGCTAAAATTAATGGCAACGAGTCCGGTAACTGAAGAGTCCATCGCAGGGCAGCCAAAGAAGGACAGCTCACAAGATATGGGCAACTGTCAGCCAGGCGCCACATCGACACTGACGTGGGTCATCACGGTGCAGGAGGTAGCCATGTGTCGCCCAGGCATGGCCAATGCGGAGCCAGCAGAGAACCACAGAGTCACTGCAAGAGGCCCGCATGGAGACTGCCACACATTTGTAGTCTCCTCAATGGCACACAGTTTGTTGTGCGTGCTGAGGTTATGCCCTATTCGTCTCCCAAAGCTGCAAAACCTTGCAGCGTAGTACTGAACGCAGATCAGTTGCAGAGAAGCCGATCTCAATAAGCAGTTGCCAACATAGTCTGTTTGGCCAGCCTGTCGGCAATTGTTGCCTGGAATCCCGACGTGACCTGGGGTCCAGACAAACACCACTGAACGACGGGACTGTTCCAGGGCGTAGATGGACTCTTGGATGGTCGCTAACAAACGATGATGAGGGTAGCACTGGTCGGTAGCTTGTAGGCAGCTCAAGTAGTCAGTACATAGAAGGAACAACTCCTCAGAGCATGAACGGATGTGCTCAAGAACATGAGATATAGCCACCAGCTCGGCAGTGAAAATACTGCAGCCATCGGGCAAGGAATGCTGTTCAATATGTCCTCTATGGACATACGCAGAGCCGACGTGATCATCAGCCAATGAGCCGTCAGTGTAAACCACTTCATGGCCTCGATACATGTCAAGAATCGACAGGAACTAGCAGTGGAGAATCGCAGGGTTAACTGAGTACTTAGGGCCAAGTGAAAGTTACCGGCGAAGCTGCGGCCTAGGTGTAAACCATGGAGGTGTACATGAATGGACCTCAAGTATAGGTGGTAAAGGCAAGGACTCCAGTTCGGAAAGAAGGGATCGGACACAAACTGTAATTGGAAGCCCTGACCTGGACTGCCGATGCAGGAGATAGACTGTCGTGGGTGGGAAAAGGAGACGTGATTCGGATGCGGGGCTGAACTACAAATGCGTGTAACGTAATTGTCAGCAGCTGTGCATGCCTAACCTGCAATGGAGGGACTCTGGCCTCCAGAAGGACGCTGGTCACCGGACTCATACTAAAAGCTCATGTCGCTAGACAAACACCACAGTGGTGCACTGGCTTGAGTAAACGCAATGCTGAGGGTGCCGCCGAACCATTAACCAGACTCCCATAGTCAAATTGGGATTGAACAAGGGCTCTGTAGAGCTGTAGCAGCGTATAATGATCTGTACCCCAGTTGGTGTTGCTCAGGCAGCACAGGGCATTGAGGTGCTGCCACTACTTCCACTTAAGCTGAAGAAGGTGAGTGTGCATTGTGGATGGCTCCCTGTAGGCGCCACTCAGCAACAACAGTACTGGTGGAGCAGTACAAAATGCAGAAGTCGTCTGCACAAAGAGAAGGTAAGACGGACGGCTCTACAGCTGCTGCTAGACCATTAAGGGCCACTAAAAATAGAGATATACTCAATACAGAGCCCTGCGGGACCCCATTCACCTGGATATGGGAGGCACCAACTTGAACACAGAAAGTACGAAGCGACAGGAAATTTTGGATAAAAATCGGGAGTGGGCCTCTGAGACCCCACTCGTACACTCCTGGAAATTGAAATAAGAACACCGTGAATTCATTGTCCCAGGAAGGGGAAACTTTATTGACACATTCCTGGGGTCAGATACATCACATGATCACACTGACGGAACCACAGGCACATAGACACAGGCAACAGAGCATGCACAATGTCGGCACTAGTACAGTGTATATCCACCTTTCGCAGCAATGCAGGCTGCTATTCTCCCATGGAGACGATCGTAGAGATGCTGGATGTAGTCCTGTGGAACGGCTTGCCATGCCATTTCCACCTGGCGCCTCAGTTGGACCAGCGTTCGTGCTGGACGTGCAGACCGCGTGAGACGACGCTTCATCCAGTCCCAAACATGCTCAATGGGGGACAGATCCGGAGATCTTGCTGGCCAGGGTAGTTGACTTACACCTTCTAGAGCACATTGGGTGGCACGGGATACATGCGGACATGCATTGTCCTGTTGGAACAGCAAGTTCCCTTGCCAGTCTAGGAATGGTAGAACGATGGGTTCGATGACGGTTTGGATGTACCGTGCACTATTCAGTGTCCCCTCGACGATCACCAGTGGTGTACGGCCAGTGTAGGAGATCGCTCCCCACACCATGATGCCGGGTGTTGGCCCTGTGTGCCTTGGTCGTATGCAGTCCTGACTGTGGCGCTCACCTGCACGGCGCCAAACACGCATACGACCATCATTGGCACCAAGGCAGAAGCGACTCATCGCTGAAGACGACACGTCTCCATTCGTCCCTCCATTCACGCCTGTCGCGACACCACTGGAGGCGGGCTGCACGATGTTGGGGCGTGAGCGGAAGACGGCCTAAAGGTGTGCGGGACCGTAGCCCAGCTTCATGGAGACGGTTGCGAATGGTCCTCGCCGATACCCCAGGAGCAACAGTGTCCCTAATTTGCTGGGAAGTGGCGGTGCGGTCCCCTACGGCACTGCGTAGGATCCTACGGTCTTGGCGTGCATCCGTGCGTCGCTGCGGTCCGGTCCCAGGTCGACGGGCACGTGCACCTTCCGCCGACCACTGGCGACAACATCGATGTACTGTGGAGACCTCACGCCCCACGTGTTGAGCAATTCGGCGGTACGTCCACCCGGCCTCCCGCATGCCCACTATACGCCCTCGCTCAAAGTCCGTCAACTGCACATACGGTTCACGTCCACGCTGTCGCGGCATGCTACCAGTGTTAAAGACTGCGATGGAGCTCCGTATGCCACGGCAAACTGGCTGACACTGACGGCGGCAGTGCACAAATGCTGCGCAGCTAGCGCCATTCGACGGCCAACACCGCGGTTCCTGGTGTGTCCGCTGTGCCGTGCGTGTGATCATTGCTTGTACAGCCCTCTCGCAGTGTCCGGAGCAAGTATGGTGGGTCTGACACACCGGTGTCAATGTGTTCTTTTTTCCATTTCCAGGAGTGTATAACGTGGCAAGGATATATTGTTGCCAGGTGATGTCATACGCTTTTCGTAAATAAAAAAAGGTGGCAACCAGGTGTTGGCATCTGGAAAAGGCTGTTCGGATGGCAGACTCGAGGGACACAAGATTATCAGTAGTAGATTGACCCTGGCAGAAGCCGACCTGACATTGAGCCAGTAGGCCACTTACAAAGAACGTTGGTGAGGCTGATGGGCTGATAGCAATCCACATCAAACGGGTTTTTACTGGGTTTGAGCACTGGAATGCTGGTGTTCTCCTGCCATTCTCATGGAAAGATGCCATCGCACCAGATCCGGTTGAAGATTAGGAGGAGATGTTGCTTGTAGTCAGATGAGAGATGTTTAATCATCTGATTGTGAATCCAATCTGGCCCAGGAGCTGTGTCGGGGCAATGTGCAAGGGCACTGAGGAGCTCCCACTCTGTAAATGGTGCGTTATAGGATTCACTGTGGCGTTTAGTAAATCAGAGGACTTGCCCTTCCAGCTGCCATTTGAGAGTGTGAAAGGCTGGGGGGTAATTCTCTGATGCAGAGGCTCAAGTATAGTGCTCAGCGAAGTGCTTGGCAATCACGTATGCGTCAGTAGATAATATGCCATTAATGTTAATGCCGGGAACACCTGTTGGGGCCTGGTACACGAAAACATGTTTGATCTTTGCCCAGACTTGGGAAGGTGACTTATGGCACCCAATGGTCAAGACATATCTCTCCCAACACTCTTACTTCCATCACTTGATAAGTTGGCAAACTGGGGCACAGAACCGTTTAAAGGCTGTGAGGTGTTCCATGGAAGGGTACCACTTATGCCGCTGTAGAGCTCGCCGACACTCCTTAATTGCTTCAGTGACTTCCGGCAAGCACCATGGGACTGTCTTTTTCCAGGGTCATCGTAGAGACTGAGGAATCGTGTCTTCTGCCACAGAAACGATTGTTGCAGTCACCTGCTCGACCATCACATCGGTGTTAGCATGTGGGGGAGATTCAACAATGACAGCTGAGGTGAAAGTCTGCCTTGTTTAAAGCCCATCTGGGCTCGCATCCGTGGGCCTGATGCCACGGCAGTAACAGGAAAATGGGGAAGTGGTCACTACCACACACATCGTCATGTGCTCTCCAGCGGATAGATGGGAGAAGTCCTGGGCTGCAAATTGATAGATCAATGACTGAGCAGCTACCAGGAGCCACAATCAAATCTGTGGCGGCCCCAGTATTTAAGAGGCAGAGGTCGAACTGAGACAGTAAAGTTTTGACATCTCTGCCTCGGCCAGTAAGCACGGCGCCACCCCACAAGAGGTTATGGGTGTTAAAATCTCCCAAAAGTAGGAAAGGTTTAGGGAGATGATCAATCAGTGGAGCTAATCATTCAGGGATACTGTACCTTCTGGAGGAAGATATACATTGCAGACAGCTATTTCCTGTGTCATCCTTATTCAGACAGCCACAGCTTCAAGAGGGGTTTGAAGGGGCACAGTTTCACTACAACCTGAGTTTAGGACATAAACGCAAACTCCACCTGACACACTATTATAGCTGCTACGGTTCCTGCAGTATCCCTTTTAGCCACAGAGGGCAGGGGTTCGCATTGCCGGGAACCAGGTTTCCTGGAGGGCAATGCAGAAAGCAGGTGTAAGGCTTAACAGTTGCCACAGCTCAGCCAGGCAGTGGAAAACACCACCGCAATTCCACTGGAGGACGACATTATCGTGAGACTGGGAAGGCATGGAACATTCAATGAGGCAGTTTATGCAACACGGTCACCTGGTGCCACCGGCTTTTTGCCTAAGCAATCTATATATCCATTGTGTCTGAGGGTCCAGGGAGATCTAGGTCCTCAGCGGTTTCTAGAATCTCCACCTCATCTGCAGATGCAGAGCTTGTAGGTAGCAGTGGTGTGGGTGCCACCGCAATTCCCTTCGTCTTGGGGACCTTCTCTTTCGATTTCTCTTGCTGCTCCTTGGATTTCCCTGGCTGTGAGGACTTCACTGACTCAGTCTCTGGGACTGAGGATGAGGGTGAAGCCCTATGACCAGCTGCTTTTGGGCTCTTCAGCCACTGGCAGGCGTCATGTTTCCCACTAGCAGAAACCTGGGAATGGAGTGGCCCAAGGGACCCCTTCCTAGCGAGAGGAGCCGAAGAAGACTTATGCTTCTCTGGCTCAGAAATGGGGACTGATTTCCCCGATGGTTGGGGGGAGGGGGGTGTTGCTCCCGAGGTAGGTGCTGAGGGAACAACAGGAAGGGAAGTGCCCCCCACCATCAAGGGGGCAGGTTTAGTATTCTGGTTCTGAGAGGTGACACGAATGTGAGGAACTAATGGGGGCGACAACTGTTCTCTTAGCGGCAGCGAAACAGGAGGTTGTAGCCACAGGATGTAGGTGTTTAAATTTCCTCTTAGTTTCAGTGTAGGTCAGTTGGTCCAGGGTCTTATATTTCATGATTTTCCTTTCTTGCTGTAAAATCCTGCAGTCTTGCGAGCAAGGTGAATGATGCTCTCCGCAGTTGACACAGATGGGAGGCGGGTCACATGGAGTATTGGGATGTGATGGATGTCCACAATCTCGACATGTGATGCTGGAAGTACAGCAACAAGACATATGGCCGAACTTCCAGCATTTAAAGCACCGCATTGCGGGAGGGATATAGGGCTTTACATCACAGTGGTAGACCACCGCCTTGACTTTTACGGGCAATGTGTCATCCTCGAAGGCCAAGATGAAGGCACCGGTGGCAACCTGATTATCCCTCGGATCCCAATGGATGCGCCGGACAAAATGAGCACCTCACTGCTCTAAATTGGCGCGCAGTTTGTCATCAGACTGCAAAAGAAGGTCCCTGTGAAATATAATACCCTGGACCATATTTAAGCTCTTATGGGGCGTGATGGTAACAGAAACATCCCCCGACTTGTCACAAGCGAGTAATGCCTGTGACAGGGCAGAGGATGCTGTTTTTATCAGGACTGACCCAGAGTGCATTTTGGACAAGCCCTCCACCTCCCCAAACTTGTCCTCCAAAAGCTCCACAAAAAACTGAGGCTTCATGGACATGAAAGATTCCCAATCAACTCCCGTAATATGAGGTGCCTGGATGAATAAGCTTCACTGCCATCCTTGGCATGGCATTCCTCCCATGGTGTGGCCAGGGAGGGGAACAATTTGGGGTCATATTTCTTAGCACTGAAGTTAGACTTTGCCCGTTTGGAGACTGCTAGCAGCGGACCACCAGCAAGAGATGACGTGCTACACTTCATGGCCTGTCATCCTCTCTGATACCTCCCACTCCGACCAGGGGCCCTCCCCATGGGCCACCTGGCAGGATGGCCATTTCCTGGAGTCCCGATGCCCCAGAAACATGGGCATTTACTCCATGTCATACATGGGGAGTTAACGGCGTGGGCATCAGCAGAGTGATCCCTGTGTTGTCAGGGGACTACAACCAACAGGGTACACGGCGGCTACCATGCTGGATATGAGGTGCAAAGAATTCCATAGTCATTGTCGGCACAGAAAGTGACACTGCATAGTGAGTGGAGGAAAAAGCACCCAGGAAGGTGTCCTCGATCAAGACATGGAGGATGAACGGGACTGCAATGCCACATCGAGAAAATGGGCTAAAGATCTCAATGCACGATGGACACGATGCGCCATGTAAGGCGCTCTTCCCCAAGTGGCTTGCTCTTCGGGACAATTTTGAAAGATGGAGATCAAACGCTACAGAGGACCATCACATAAAGGCCAAAAGGTGTGTGACTCATTTTAGTCACCTCTTACGACAGGCAGGAATACCTCGGGCCTCTTCTAACCTCCGGACCCGCAGGGGGACAAAAGTCTTTAGCACCAAATTTCTCTGTGACAGATGGTGATGGCTTGACACTTTGAGATGGAGGCAGTGTGTGTAGGTTTTCTACATATACTGTGACCCAGGAATCCATCCGTTCTTCCCTTAACAATTCAAAGACAGGCATATGACTCTCTCTTTCAAGTTCCATTATGAATTTTACATTATGGTGTATATAGTTTAAAAGTTCCAGGAACTCCTGATGATTTTCTATTCCATGTGACCACACCATAAACACATTGTCTACATACCAATAGAAACATGTTGATTTCAAGTTGGCAGATTCTAATATCTTTGCTTCAAAACATTCCATGGATATGTTCACCACATGGTGTTAATGGGCTGCCCATCACCACACCATCGGTTTGTTCATATTTTCTACTGAACAGGAAATAAGTTGATGTAAGAACTTATCTAAAAAGTTCCGTGAAACAACTGTCAAACTTTTCAGTGATTTAGTTACAAGAATCAGAAAGTCAAACTCTCATAAAGATGGAGACAACATCAAAACTGACCATAATATCCATATCCTAGAGCCACAGTAGAAAGTTGCTAGGGAAAGCCAGACGATTTATGTCGATAGTGAGTGGGATGTCTGGTGTTCTTGAAGTTTCTTTGGCAGATTCTCACACATGGAAAAATCTGATTCCATGTTTATCCAGCATAGAAAATTGTTTGATTTTTTGACACAAATATGGAGTACTACCGGATGAGGAAAGGGGGGACTGTGTAGACTGTGGTGACAAGAAGTGTGTACAACTTCTTAAGAAGAGTTTCGATGCTGAAATACTGTTACAATTTCATTTCGGACAGTGCGGAAAACGAATGAGTATCAGGAAGAATATATGGTTCGCCTCTTCCCAATTATCCATCCAGACCAGCATAATTCTTCTATCTTGCTGGATTTGAGACTACATCTTGCAAGCAACAGCATCGGAAACTGACTTATCTGCTAATACCGTGTGCAGCTATTTCAGGTTTTGCAGAGAAGTGTTTTACATGGTAGTGACGAATGACAGTGTACTGATTAGTGGCCCAAATAAAGTTTTTGAAGTGGATGAATCTCACATAGCAAGAAGGAAGAACCACAGAGAACAACATTCAAAGCGTGAAATCAATCATATTTGGGTATTCAGTGGAATAGAATGAGAGTCCTGGAAGTATTTTGTTGTCAGAGTACTGTCCAGAGACAAGGTTCAGTGGGTCTGATAAAGCACTTCGTACTGCCTTGTAGTAAAGTCATTACAGAAAGGTTTCAGTCCTACAAGACACTCAAAGCAGAAGGATTTGCCCAGGAGTTTGTCAACCACTCTGTAGAGTTCGTGTCTTTAGATGACCCCAGAGTGCACATGCAGAACATCAAGCAGGTACGGAAATCTGTGAAGTCTTACATTAAAAGAGAAGGGTGTCCAGGACAAAGAGATGAACTATACTTGTTTCAGTACCTCTGTTTCCACAACTTGCGTTTGCAAAGAAAAGTTAACGCAAGTGACACTCTAACCATGTTCTTGCATGATGCTGGCAGAGTTTACCCAGGCTATGGCAAAAAGGGAATTGTTCCTGTAGAGTACACATCACACGGACTTTCGCATGACAACAAAACTGACAACGAGTAAGCTAAGTTGTCTCCTGTGTAATTACAAGTATTTTTGTAACACTCTTCTTTTGTTGTTGCTGTAGTGACCACCGTAAACATACTCATAACGCCCGCCACCAGAGTCGCATGATTGATTTAGGATTGCACATTTGATATGTATCTTTTGGACCCCACAACTTTGATAGGCAATCATTCTTGGAATTTACAGACTTCTCAATGCTACTCATTCTCCCTTGGAGATGTGACATCCAATGTATTTCACTTCCTACAGCTACGATAAGAAGTATTCTTTTTAATGTTAAAGAGAATCTTGGTCTCCAAAAGCTGGGTGTGTATCACATGCCATGTGAATCTGGCATGTCTTATGAGGTGCAGACTATCAGAACAGTCAACAGAAAAACTAAGCAAAGCACCTGCTGCCAAGCATTGCCTCGAATGTAATCATGAAACATTGTGTCCAGTGTCGTGTTGCAAATGCCAAATCTCTGGGACAGCATAATTAAGGAGTCTTCTGAAATAAATCTGCCACAAAAGCTAATAAACAAGGATGTAGATTTCAATTTAAATAACAAATGTTGTCCAGCACTCAATTTATTAAAATCTTGCCAACCACCATGTCCAGCAGAGCATGTACACACCGAGAACATTTGAATTTCACAGAATATCAGTGCAAGCTCTGAAAAACTAAAGAGCATCAAAGAGTGTAGGTAGCATCTTGACTCTAACATGGCTATAAATAGTGCCATGAGACGAACAATAGTTCAAAACATGGTTGGAGTCCAGGCAGTGAATACACGTAACAGCAAAACTCACAGCAGCTGAAGAAGATGGCTGGGTCGGTCATTGAAACAGTGTGGATAAAATGGGAACAATAACTCGGTAGAACAGCAGAAAGGACACAATAAATCAATCATGCTGACAAAATGTGAGAGATCATATAAGATTACTCAATATAGAAAAAGAATTTAACAAGATAAAATAGAGAAAACTATTCAGATCTCTAGAAAAATAGGTATAATCTACAAAGAAAGATGATTAATATTATGTATTACACAATAACCACAATGGAACAATAACAAATGAAGACCAAGAGAGAAGTTATCGGATTAAGAAGGGTATTAGGCAGTGATGCAGTCTTTATCTTCGAGTGTTCAAGCTGTATTCAAAGAAACCACGAAGGAATTAAAAGAAATGATAAGAAGTGGAATTAAAAGAAATGATAAGAAGTGGAATTATAATTCAGAGTCATTGGATATCAATGATAAAATCCACTGACGAAATTGTGGTTCTCAGTGATGGTGGCGAACAATTAAAGGACCCGTTGAACAGCACACACAATATAGACGGAGAGAGAACCATCCATGAGCAGCAGAAATAAAGACTAGTGTATCATGGGAAGTGAAGGTCACGTAAAAGACCAAAAGAAGAAATTTTGCTACCTCTGATGCAAAATAATGTAGGATGGATAAAGCAAGGAGGATATAAGAAGCATAACAATACAAGGGCACATAGCATTCCTCATCAAAAGAAGTCTTCTGGTTTCAACATTTTAATTTGAGGGGGAAATTTTTGAGGATTTATGTCTGGATCACAGAGCTGTATAGGAATGAATCATAGTGCTGCATCTGTGGCTAAATGCTTACACAATAGCAACCAGTCGCACATCTGTGTCCCATGGGTGGCTAAGCATCAGTGATCATCCCCTACCGCCAGCTTACATGTCGGTAAGTCCATTACCGACCAGCACATCTTGCATGTTAGGAAATATGCTGGACAGCAACCAAACACGCTGGTCTATTGTCCACAAAATCTTTCGCTCCCGCCATGAGAGACACTAGGCTCAACGGCAGTAGCGTGCACATTCACAACCACAGCACTGCTATCTCAGGCAATATTTCACCTTCAAGAGTCCCACACCCACAAGTAGGTCGCAGTGTATCTGTGCATCATATTTATGCTGGCTCACAACCACAGAAAGCCAAAACACAACAAGCTCTGGGGTTTACACAAACGCTGCTGTGGTCCATGCATCCACAGTCTCTCCTGGAATCTCCAGCAGCACACACTCTGACATCAGCCAGTCTATCAATTTTGGATCTTTCCCTCCAATGCTACGGGGAGCTGGCAGCTATCATTGACATGCAACATCCACCAATGGGCTATCACTGTCGATGCTGTCGTTCCTGACTTTCCTTGCCAATGTTGTCAAACGACCTCAGTAGGCAAACCTTTTCCTGTTCCAACAGTGCAACATCATGCTTCTCTTTCCTATACTTTTACATGTTCTGCCGCATGCTCAGTCATTGGAGGCTTTGATATCGAAGTGCCAGGACTCACTGTTAGTCCTCCCTTCCTGTTCTATTTTTTACTCAAGTGCTCCCACACTAATATACGCCCTCCAGGCACAACAGATTTATATTTCAAGTGCTCCTCCAAGCATATACAATCTCCACACAGAATATTCCTCTTTCGCCAGTTTTCCTGCACTCATAAACACCATCTGGGTGCAACACTTTTACTTTTGAATGCTCCTTCTCCCATTTGCATCCCCTGGGTGCAATATTTCTACTTTTCAAGTGTTCTCGAACCTATATCTGCCCTCCAGGCACAATGTGTTTATCATGTTCTTTCCAGTGTGTTCCCAAACTGCTCTCCACCCTTCACAGGTTTATGCATATTTCCAAAGTACTCACAAACACTATCAGCTCTCTGGGTGTGGTACATCTATTACTATTTTTGTTATCTTTTCAGATTCACTCCAGACGGTTTGCTCCCTGGTTGCCCCTAGCCACCCTGATCCACCCACAGCAGCCTCTAGAAGTGTCCAGTGACCCAGCCTACAGACATGGCCACTGGCCAACATCTCCGACACCTTGGGCCACTTCCTCAAGGCAGACATTGCGGCAATTCCTTGTCCTCTGTCTCCTGATGGAACAGTCATCATTTTTGGAAAGGGGGGGGGGGGGGAGGAGGAAGAAGGTTGGGTCGTCATTCTCCATGAAGATGGCTTTGGCATCTCTTACCTGAGAGAGAGAGGGGAGGGGGAGGAGGAGGGGAAGGATGCTGTGCCTGTGGCTACAAGACCAGTCACATACTGCCAACCATGGACAGCCATCCTCTGCAGCCAGCTTACGCATCAGCAAGTGCATCACTGAAAAGTGCTTGCCTCAGGTGTTAGGAAATACCCTGGACAGCAACCAAATGGGCCGTTTGTCGTGGACAGAATTTTTGGCAGCCGTCATACGAAGGGTCAGGCTCACCAACAGCAGCACACGCATTGACATCCACTGTGCTCCTATCAAAAGCACTATTTCACCTCCACATGTCATGTGCTTACAAGCAGTTTCCACCGTATCCGTGTGCCACAAACATATTTATGCCAGCACATAACCATGGAACACCAGTTCACATTGAGCTCTCCATGGACGAGGTCTCTGGGCTTAACAATGACTGCTGCCGCAATCCATATATTAGAGTCTCTCCTGGAACCTCCAGCAGCCTGTTCTCCAATGTCAACCAGTTTACTGACCTTAAACCTTCATCTCCAATACTATGTTGAGCTACTGGTAGTCGTCATGCTACACTGAGATCTAGCCTTAACCACAATGGACCTCCAAAACTTTGGTATTGTGGTGTGTCACGGCGTTCCTTCAATCAGAGACAACTAGTGCACCATGTGAGACAGTAACTGTGAATCTAGTAATTGTGACTCTGCCTTCCATGGCTGACAGTCAACTGGAATTACCAGCTCTCACTCAATTTAAGACAGAGAATTGACTGAGGACCTTTTTTTTTGTATCTGTTAGTTAAGCTCCAAGGAAGGATCTATTTTCATCAATAAACTTGTTAATCACAGCCACCTGGGCATCAATTTTCCCGACGTCTAACCCAATGTCAGCCACAACTCATGGACTGTTGGGAAACCAGAAAGGAACAAAAATCACAGCATTTCTGAATGGTAAGTACTGAAAGTAGACAATAAGATAAGAAATAAGGAGATTCGCTAAAGTATTGGCACAGAATGGAATATGTAGAAAACACTAACAGACAAGACCTCCATTATGACAAAAGGGAATAACTTCTGTGTAACTAGAAGGTATTGTAGAGGACAAAACACTGAAGGGAATATAATATATCCAACAGAAAATTGAGGTTTAAGTGTTACTCTGAGATGGAGAGACTGGTACACAAGAGAGAGCTGTGGCATGCTGCACATCAAAACTTTCTTCAGCAAGGAAATATTTTCCTTCCATTTCCTCTTTCCTCTCTGAAGAATGAATCTAATTTTTTTACTGGGCTATATGGTTAGGGCACTGCACCAGCATTCCTGTGGACTCCAGTTCAAACACTCATCTGGCTATCCAGATTTAGGTTTTCCATAGTAAAATCATTTTAGGTAACTGCCAAGATGTTTCCTCTGAAAATATACAGCGAATTTTCTTCCCTTGCTTTCCCCATCTGAGCTTTTCCTCTGTCTCCAATGATTTTGTCATTGACAGGACATTAAACACTAATCTTCCTTCCTTCCTTTGCGAATATTATCAATTTTCCAAATCAAATTTTTCTTTTGAAGCAATTTCAATACAATTGTGACATCTGAGTTTCAAAATGTAACATTTTACTAATTGTAACGATGTTGACTTACAAGTTTCATAACCCAATGTATCCATGGGCTGGAATGGTAAAATATTTCATACAGGAACTGGAAATGGAGATGACAGATGAAAAAAATACTCGTCTGGAGAATAGTGCGACACTAAGAACAAGTGAGACACCACCTCTTTCAAACAAATGTTAATTCTTCAGTTCCCACATTTTATTGACAGAGAACCAGCAACTTCTTTAAATTCCTTAAAGTATTTATTAACTATTCTGTCACCAGTTGCAGTATTTATATTAGGCGACTAGTTTCGAACCTTACAGGTTCATTTTCAAACCTGGCCAACTGAGGCTGCATTGACTCATGCTGATGTGTAATTCGATTTTGACTTGGTAAAAGGTATGTTTGGATTATGGCATGCATTCTGCTAACATTTATAAAGCATGTGTTGCCACTTTGATGTTTATTATTAAGATCAGGCACTATCAGTGCAGCCTCAGAAAACCAGGCTTGGTTTGAAACTAGTCACCTAATATAAATACTGCAACTTTTGACATAGTCGTTAATAAATGCTTTAAGGAATAAATGTTAATTCTGAATGCTTACAGCTACAGGCCACAATTTCTAGTTTCTTTTCTTTAAAAAGGTCCAAAATAATGTCACACATAAATGAAAAACAGACAAGTCCTTCAGAGCCACACACAGATGGAGGAGTCTTGGATGTAGGCTACAAATGGAGTACAAAGGAAATGGTGACTGAAACTTGTTACGATATGTATAAATGTAAATAAAATCTGATATTTTATATAGCCAAATTATTGCAACTAAACCATTCACTTTTTTCTCTCTCTCACTACAAAATGGTACAAGAAAATGGAACACACAGTATAATTTTATAACATACCTCTTGCACTGAGTTGAAAACAGGCAGGTTTAGATGGGTTTTTCCACCTTTACCAGGGGAAACACCTCCAACAAGGTTTGTCCCATAATCAATAGCTTGCTGGCTATGGAATGTTCCTTGTTTTCCAGTAAATCCCTGGCAAATGACTTTAGTGGATGATGTCAATTTGAGGTTGGGCCTTGTTGATGTGTAGTTTGTTCGGACACAATTCAACCTCGGAGCTACGACAATGAAACAATATATATAACATTCTAAAACAAACTGATGGAAAATTCAAGATAGACTATAATTACATGTATGAGCAAAGAGCACTACTTGTTAAATACAAGATAGGCTGAGCAGCAGACAAGCATGGAGAAAATGACTATTACGAAGTTTTCAAGTTACAACCCCCCCCCCTCTCTCTCTCTCTCTCTCTCTCTCTCCAGCCCAAGTACGGCGAGCATAGGTTGTAGCTGGGATGGGTTATGTGGTGGATGTACAAGAAGTGAGGGGGGAAGAACAATCATGAATGTGACAAGAGATTGAGCTCGTATGTACCAAATATGTGAGTGCACAATAATTTACTGGTATCTACATAGATAGGCAGGATACAGAACTACTAAGAGAAACAGAGATATGGCTGTATGTTGATGTTAGTAACAAACATGCTAATAATAAATTTGCTGTTTCAGAAATGGTTTTGTAAGTCATTGTTTGCAGTATTATAACCTATCACAGTATCCCTCCAGAACGTTTCACCTCAAAACCTGACAGTTTCATTGTGTGACACCGGAACATTCTATTTTATTTCAAACATCCCATATATCAACAAAGAGCAAACGAACAAGAAGGATGATTTATCCATACCAACTCATTATGTTCTCAGACTTACTGACTCAGCGACAGGGAGCAATCGAAATGTGACAACTGATTCACTTCAAATGAGTTGGCAGAGAAATTGTCTGAGAGAAACATTAGTTGGTACACTACGTAAAAATAACAATGAGATACCATTATCTAAGTTGTCTATGGCCTCAGCTGGAACTGTAAAGTTTGTCGATCAAGACAACAAAATGATGATTTCCTTCACCCCTAAAAAGAATTTAAAAAAAAATATCCTAATGTCAATAATGCACCAAAGTGGAACAATAAGTTATGAATCAAGCAAGCAAGAGGTTGTTGAATTCTATAACCTAGCAAAAGGTGGAGTGGACGTGTTGGACAAACTCTGCAAACACAAAATTACCAAATGGAAAACCCAAAGGTGGCCATGAGATACTTTTGTGGAATGTTAGATATTGCAGCTATGAACAGTTTCATTTTATTACAATGTAATAAACACCAAGATTCACTCCCAGTAGGTGCATGGTCCACATTCCTAAAATATCTTGCATTGAGTTTGACCAAATTGGTGATAGAAAAAAGAATGCACAATCCACGTATTTCCAGAGCCCTTCATATGACAACAGCCAATGTGTAATGAGGAAAAAGTATTGTGTGTTTTGTCAAAAAAGATAGGACTTGTGTTTCATTTTGTGTAGGTGCTTTTATTTGGATTTGATGACCATTAAATGCTAACGGTTACACGTTATGTCTACAAAAAGGAGTCTTGTCATATCATACAATCAATAAATGTTATTGTTCAATAATAATATTTATTGTGTACCTATAGCCACACAAACCTCATGGAAAAGGGAGCAGGTCAGATCCGATCCGACAGTACTGTCTATTTCGTCTCCAACCTCTCTCCCTTTGGAGGATAAAACATGTCTTCAGTTTTTGAGGTAATAAACACTAAAAAGAAAAAATTTACAACATTTATTTACAATGAGCGCATTACTGCACTGAATTACGGAAGTCTGATTTTACACACACACACACACACACACACACACACACACACACACACACACACACACACACACTCTTGACCCACTAAGAAATTCATTTATGGAATTGAAAGTGTTGGCCACCATTACATCCCTTAGTCTCCTCTTGAACTGGTCTTTATTGAGAGTTAAACTGTCTATGACTACTGAAATGTGTGTTTCTGAATAATGGGCAACTTTCTGGGACAAAGTAAGTGACTTTAAATGTCTGTGAATATTATTATTCATTCTGTCTTTTAAGTACTGGTTCCATAAACTGAATTGTTGGTTTGAAAAAGATACATATTTTTAATGACAAATTTCATAGAGGAAGAATATATTGGGAAGCAGTGGATAACACCAATAGTTCACTAAACAGGGTGTTCTTGAGTTTACATTACAACTAATTCTTATTACATGTTTTTGGATATGCAAAACTTAAACCTGACTTGACAGATTACCTCAAAAAGGAATCCCATATGAAATTATGGAATGGAGTATGCATAGCATAGCAGTTTCTTTCATTTTTATATCCCGTATCAGACACCATTCACACTGCAAATAGAGATTTGTTTAGGCACTTCAGCATTTATTTGGTGTGCTCCTCCCAGTTTAATTTATTATTAAGCTCTAATCCCCAAGAATTTAACACTGTTCACTTCTTCTGATTGTTTATCATCATATTTTAGGCATACAGTAGTGGGAAACATCTTACAAGTTCTGAACTGCAAGTAGTGTGTTTTTTTTACAAGTTCAGTGACAAACAATTGGCTAGGAACCATTTACTAATGTCCATGAAAATTTGATCAAACAAACGTTCCAAGACTACACTTTATGTACTGTTTACTGCAATCTTTGCATCATCTGCAAAGAAAATAAACTTGGCATCTGGTAATGTTACAGATGAGCAATCATTGATGTACACAAGAAAAAAAGGCCCTAACATGGGATCTGGTGGGATGTCACATGTAATTAATACATATGTCTTTCCTGATGGCACCCTGCTTCATGTCAGACATACGATCTGGACCATTTTGCATAGTTTCCTGTTACATTGTAATACTCTATTTAACATGATATAGTGATTTACACACAGCATGTTAATATTGTGTGTGTTTTATATTTTGAGATATTGATTTGCACTGGATTACCATGACATTTCCTACATCTTGGTGAGATGGTCCTTGGATGAATTGGTGTACCACTCACACACAATGATAAACACACTGTCCAGTTGTTTGTTCATCACAAGTGCCATATAAAGCACTAAGAACAGGGAAAAAAGTTCTGATCTTTTGTCACATCAATAAGGATTTGAACAAGAAGGGAGAGGAATGACTGTTCATATCTTGGAGCTCTATGATATTTTTTTTTTTTTTTTTTTTTTTTTTTGTAGGTTTCACATTAAGAAGCTGGTAATATGAACAAAAACACTATATTGCTGTTGCCATAATTCTAGTCAACTGTGAACCACACAGAATGAAGCTTCTTTTGTAAACAGTTGCTGATTTTCCAGCTACATTACTTACCACTGTCATTCTATGTAAACAGAAACTTCGTATTACAGATGTATACCCTGAGAACAGAGCAAATATCTGCATCTGATACAGTGTTTCACTATCGCTGTTAGTTTTTGCATGCCTTTCACACACTTTCATAGATTTCTATCTTCCTTATGGAGCAAATGAATTAGGCCTAGTCCTTGCACAATAAAATCTATAAATATGCTGAAGGCCACACAAATTCATCGCTCATCTTCATCAATGAAAATAAGTCTTATTTATATATCTTCCGTCATTTCCCTTGGTTTATCTATTCACGTAACTTGTTCAATATCGCACAATACAACACTTACAGGGAGGGAATAGACTTGTACGCCCTTTAAGCCCATTTAACACACAGGACATGAGCCGCCACGCCCCCAGCCTCATACAGCCTTCCTTCTAAACGTGGAGACAGCTTTACCAAATTCCTGTGTTATTTAAATGCTTGTCAAACAAATCTAAATCAATTTCTTTATTAATACAACCTCCACCTTCGCCTTGCCCTTCACGCTAAAAACTTTTTTGAAGCAATTAAATTACAACAGTAATACCACGAATATTACTCATACTTAATTAGGTTATAATTTAACAACATAAACAATTAAAGTGAGACTGAAACAGCAAAATCCTTTGCATATTACCTCCTGTGCGCAGAAACCCTCTCACCGCGGCAGCCATTTCCAATCTGCAAGTGAAGGTACTAATACTTATTTTCTTTCTTAAATCAAATCTTTGGACCTTCTTTAAGCTTTTTTATAACAAATATAAGCAGATCGTGTTTGGCCTAACTAATATGTAGCTATTGACCGTGTGCAAATAATATAAATAAGTAATCTAATCTGATCTTGTTCGTTCTATTGGACTTCGTCCAAATGTCAATGACTTTCGTAGCTCTGAATTGCCGTACAAAACATATGCCTGTGGAATGCTGTAACAACTGGTACATGAATTACCAGTTATTTCGGAGGTTGTTTGATCTATGCTGTCTTAGAATATAGGTTTAATAGATGATCACTTTCCCTGATTCCCATCGCATGTGTGTAGCAAAAATCTTTGACAAAATGAGTGGCGGACTGGCGCCAAGTAAAAGCACTGTTTACATATCAAATTTGCCGTATTCGTTGACAAACAATGATTTGCATAAAATATTTGAAAAATATGGAAGAGTAGTGAAGTAAGTATGGCGTCTGAACTATAATCACGCGATTGCTATTTTTCGATTAAATGTGTTGCATGTTGTCCAAGTTATATTTGTAATTGTTGAAATACCGTAGCTTACGTCGAAATATGCGTTTGCGAACACTACATGTAATTACTCTTATGTTATCTTTTACAATAGTTACCCGTTCGCCCAATTAAGAGTTTTTTCAATATATTTGATCACGAAACGTCAAAATCAAAGTACGATATATGGTTAGTGAACCACAGAAGTTCGTGGCCACTTTTGTTGGAAAGTGTGACAACGTAGCATTGTTGGATGACGGTATTTTTAGTCGAATTTATACTTTCATAAAAATGTCTGCCTTCCGCAACCCTCGAACATTACACCCTGGAGTTACGTTCGTACAATACTTCACTCGCTGTGAGATAGAATTTATAATAGGCTTAAGCCTTTCTCACTTGAATAAGCTGTTTGTTCAACCAGATTTAGGAACCAGCTTTGCCTCCAGTTTCCGAGTGGGAGAGCATTTGAAAACAGTAAGGAGAAGGTGACATCAGCGTTACTGGAAAATTAATTTTTCTTATACAACACCCAAATTTTATGTGATGGTTTCAGAATTGTGGAAGAATAAGTCTTATTTCAGTGTTCATCAGGTGTAAGTAAACTAGCCACATAGTAAATCTTTCCTTCAAATTCTTGTTCAGTTCCTTCAATTAGTTCTGCAGATGTTCTTCAGGCAGACAAGCAGGACTTGAAGGTTGTGCATAAACTGTTTTACAGGCCAAATTGCTCCAGGCAAATTTGGGGTTGGTGCCTTTGAAAGAGCATAACTGATTTCACGGTCAGAACTTGTGCTCCATCTCTAATGGCTTCTTTCTATAACGATGGGAGGTTTTATACTAATCTTCCTTATTTTTTGGTCGATCTCCATTGTGTAGAGGTAGTGATTCCCAAAGATCCTTCTTTTAAGAAACTAAAAGAGTTGTTCGATTGCTGTATTATGTGTCAGTAAGGACATGCACTCAGATATTTAAATTAGAAATGTTTATTGCAATGTTATTATGCTGAAAGACGCATACAAATGTTAGTATCTTATGTTTGAAGACAAGCAGTGATCTGCATATCTTGATTGTTGTGTCAATTCTTACAAGAGGGGATATCTCTATGAATAGCTACATCATTCATAACAATTTTAAGAAAGTGACATATTGGCGGACAACTCATAAATGAAATGCCAGCCTTCTCATTACAGTTACATAGAATGCCCTCCAATATGAAACTTGATTTTATTTGTGCCTGTACATAGGTTCAGTTATTTGGTATCCCTCCCAGTCCCCTCCCCACAAACACACACATACACACACACATAATGTTGAATATAATAATGTAAAGCTATCATGTGATGGGTACCAAAAGTACTCTCATTTATACATCGTGATGTAGCACGCACAATATATATATCGATGAAAATCGTAAATCCTTGCAAGTTAAAAATAAACATGCTCTATGCACAACTGAATATAATAAATGTTACATGTCGCCAGGAGCTTCCCAGTCATTAATTCGCAGAGAGGGTGAAAATCAGATAGTATAATTTATAGCATTGCTAGAATTTCAACTGAGATTTATTATTAGCAACCATTATAGTAACTGGTTAGATGTGCATTCATGTCAGATTTTCTGCAGGTATTCTGACAGAACATTTCTGATTAATTGTTAAAATTTTCCCCTCCAATTCATGAGTTTTTGGTTTGATGCAGCAATGGGCTGAGTAGTTCTGTCATGTGGAGTGGGCAATGGGAGAAAGGAAATGGGGAACATGAGGCTTAGACAAGGGTGGCTGACAGCTGGGAGGAAGGGGCAACAGGTGCATGAGATAGGCAGGCATGTGGAGTTCTGTGCAGGGCACAATGATGTGGAGGACCTGATTGGTAAAAAAAACATAAAAAAGATACTGTGGAGAGGAGTGTGTGAGTGCTGCATAACTGACATGAGGATCATGGAGCAGGAGAGGATTTGGGAGTGAGACAAAGGCTAGTGGAGATGGGGGCTTGGAGGATTATTTGATCTAAGAATTAATTGCAAGGATAATTCCCACCTGTGTAACGAAGAGAATCTGCTAGTGGGAGGCAGGAATGGGGTTTGCATGGAGTACGAAACAATCACAGAAATTGAGAATGCTGTGATTCACAGAATGTTCAGCTACTAGGTGGTTAACCCTATTGTTGGCCTGTTTGGCAGTGCTCGTTCATTCAAGTGGACAGCTTGATGATGATTATGCCCATATAAAATGCCATGCAGAAGTTATAGTAGAATAGTATATGATATGACTGATTCCTACATGGCTTTGTCTATGATAGGGTAGGATATGCCTGTGATGGAACTAGAGAAGGATGTTCTGGGAGGGTTCATCGAACAGGTCTTCCATGGGGTATGATCCACGTGGAAGGGGACTGAGGAATATATGCAGCATAAGGATGCACTACAATACATAGTAATGCAGATGAGGTTGGCGATGGAATACCACTTTGAGAGGAGTGGCAAGGAAATAGTGAGGAATATGGTTAAGTTATTCCAATCCAGGGTGATAGTGGGTAAAGAAGGAGCTGCAGTCGGTTCTTGGGGTTGTCAGAAGATGTAATGTTATTTCAGCAGTGTTCACCTGCCCAAGAATAGACATTAAGTCATGTTCCATATATACCCCAAGATTAGTCACCCCCTCCCCCCCCCCTCAACGACATTGTTCTTGATGTATGATATGTGATAAAACTTCTGATGTTTCTTCTGCTATTGCAGATCCCAGGCACCACTGGCCACTATGCAAGCAGTCTGCTTCAGATGCAACCAAATGAAAATTAGTATCAGATCTATCCGGCAATAAGCATTTGACAACCTTTCCTGTTTCATCTGTCACTCACTCAAAAGATAGCAGTGTCATTTCGTGTAGGGTGAAACTTTTTTTTAAAAGTCTAAAACCCTTCCTGTTCCTTTGTTTATTTGCAAATCGACAAAGCTCACATTGTGAAACTTCTGCTGTATACAGTGTCATACTCAGATCGACCTTTTTTTTAACGCTTATTTTCATGTTAATACCTCAATGCAAATGGTTTCATCCATAACCATGGAATGACCTAGTATATGCCAGGATGACCATGCGGTAACCACTAATCATAAGTCCTCATCTTGATGATGGCTGCCTGTAGTAGCTGCTAAAATGGCAGTTGTTTTATCAGGTGATGTAGTTACACTCCACAGAAGAATTGAAATTGACTGTGGCCACAAAAGCCTATGTTTCTATATTAGTCACTTCATTTAGACATAAGATTTCAAATTCCAACCTCTTTGCCTTTGATATGATTAAACTTGTAGAGCCTCTCTCTCTCTCTCTCTCTCTCTCTCTCTCTCTCTCTCTCTCTCTCTCTCTCGCAAGCTAAGGCTAATAGTAGCCAGAGTGTTAAAAAGACTACAGAGGTTGTTCTGCTAGGGGAAAGACATGGTAGTACAGAACACCCAGGGAGTGAATTCAAAGTATTTGTATGTCCTTGGGCCAGAGGTCACAAAAGTTTTTCACAGTGGCCCTGGTAACTGACAAAATGAGTGTGGATTGCATCATCATTCTGTACAATACTTGCAAACCAGAATGAAAGCCCTGGGGGAAAAAAAAGAAAAACTAAGTTAAGAGCTCTGTGTTATTCATGGCTGAATGGCACACAATGCACAAAAACAGGGACATTCAACATATTTATTTATTAAAAAGTTGTAAAAGGAGGCAACATTAGCAAAAATATAGTTACATCAGACCTAGTGTGCAAACATGTAAATCTATAAAACAAAACAGTAAAAAAGGTAGTGAGATAAGTGACACTGAAGGGTGGCTTTCACTATTTTATCAATGATTGTTTTGATATTTCTGCATTTAATATTTAATAAGGGAATTGCTTTCATCAGTTGATCTCGGTCAATGTTCTAACTTCATATACTTCATTTTTGAAAATGTTTGCTCACAGACATAAGTTGTTCCAAATTCTGTTGCTTTACCAGTGACCAGTATCATATTCTTCAGTTTGGCAAACTCAACATCTCGTAAGAAACAGTTGAATTTAAAAAGTTTTCTTTCAACAAGCCATTTGCTTGCAAATCAGTGAGCACCAACTGTAATTTACCTGGCAAACAATCAAGATTACAATCAGACAGATTCTTGAACAGAAGAATGTCACACACTATTCTGTCAAGATGTAAATTCTCTCCACTTCTTCAAGTCACAAGTAATTTTTTTTTTTTTTTTTTTTTTTTTTTTTTTTGGAAAATCAAGGTTGACATCCTCAGAATTATTTGAAACATTGAAAATGTGAAAGTTTTCTCCTTCAAACAATCCTTTAATTATGCTGTAAAGGTTACAGATGAAGTTATCCCTATCGAAAGTTTCAAGTTCATTTCATTTTGTTCATGTGGAATGTGATCTCAGCCAAAATTACAACTTCGACAGCTAGGTAGGATCTAAGAGCTGTGGATCAACCCTGTCTTTTTTAGTGAGAACATTTTTTTTTTTGGGGGGGGGGGGGAGGGGGCGGTGCTTGTAAAAATGAAACAGGAGTTTACCACAGCTGAACTACCTTACTGCTGGGTGATAAATCACAGAATTCAGAATTAATTTCTTCAATAAAAGCCTGGAAGTGACAGTGATTAAGTGCATATTCACAAAAAAAAGTATACAGCAGAAACAACTGATTTCAGTACACAAGACATATCTAAGTCTTTCCCACAGAGCGTGTTCTGATGCATGATGCAGTGTTTGAACAGAGCAAGTGGAATTTACAAATCTTCCAAATGAGTCCTGAGCTACCCCACCAGACCCTTCCTCACTCCACCCACATTTTTTACTCCAACAGCTTTAACACCTCAAAGGTCATTCTGTTGAAGCAAAATTTTTGCGCCTCCATGAAAATTTCTTGCCCAGTTCCATGCATGCTTCAAACAGATACAAACTCATCTGTTATCTGAAAGTCTAAATTGATACCACAAATGAACACGAGTTGTTGTGACATACTCGAGTGATCAGTAGACTAGTGCCAGAGAATACCACAAGAAGTTCCTAGTGTTCTCGTGTAGCTGTAGCATTATTTTCTCTCCAGTTATTCTGTTCTGTGCACAGCTGAACTTGCTGAAAGGCCGATACTTTCAAACAAATTGGCTTTCTGAGAACACATATCTTTGCTGTTTCCACCATATGCTCTTTGATAAAGTTGCCATCAGTAAATGGTTTTTCCCATTCTGTTATTTTGTGCACTATTTTGTAACTCACACCAGTGACAGATTCATTCCTCGAAATGAAAAATACGTTGAATTATAAACATAATTAAAGTCTTGGAAGGGTGAAAAATAAGCAGATGTTACAACAAACAAGAAAATCTAGGTACAATAATTTAAAATCGAACATAAGAAGTGTAAGGCTCGTGGGAACTTGGATGTCTCCACACACATGAAGATCTAGTTTCTAAAAATACTACTTAAACTTAAATTTTATCACATTACCTCATGTTCCTTGCATTTTATCAAGCAAATAAGTGCTGTCAGTGTGGCCAGGTGAATTGACATTGTGAACCACATCTTGCCCACAAGCCATTGTTTGGTGATCACTACCTTAGACCATTCAGCACAACAGTATCGGATATGTTAGAAATAATATAAACATGTATGAAATACATACAACGTAGGGTAGGATCAGGTAAGGGTAGGGTAGGAAGTTACCTTGGTCGTATCAACTATTCTTAGATTTACCTTAGCAGCATGAGAAAAGTATGAACCCTGTTCCTTCTGATTGGGAGTCTGATGCATTAACACTGGCTTAGCCACTTGCCTCAGTACAAGATTGGAAAGCAAACCATATGAAATCAATAATAACTAAAACATGAAATTTTGATATGATGCACTTCTAAAACATTGAAAACAGATGAACATATTATGTAACACTGCTGAAAAGTGTAATATTTGAATACCTGACAACACTATATCCATCACAACTAACCTTGCAACCAATCCCTTCTCTGAGGAGGTATATTGCAATGGATCTGGAACAGATATAGCAGGAAACCAACAGCAGAAACATTCTTGTGCAAAGATAAACACAGCATAAATGGTACATCTGATAACAAGGGGTATTTGTATCTTTGTCGCAGAGCTTGGCTAGGGCTCACTGCAAGCTCCTATTTAAAAAGTTGTGTTTGGTTACAGTACCCTTCTTGTACATATACAAATATTGTGCTGATGACAAGAGCTAGATATGGTAAGCCGCTAACCAACTGCGATTACCACAGTTATAATACTCGCAACTATGAGTCCCTCCATATAGAACAAATTAGAATGACCCATCCTGAAAAGTATCTGTGCCACGTTAGTGCCGTTCTTTATAATTCATGGCCAACATACTTGTTGAGAAATGCCATGATACACACCTCATGGTGGTTTGCAGAGTATGGATGTAGAAGTGTTTCTACAATGTAAATGAATATGTTAGCTTATAGGGTTAATAGGGCCTCATGCATTGTTGGGTTCTTTTGATTGTGTTAATGGATGTACCATCTGTACTGTGTCTTTTCTTTGCAAAGACTGTTTCTTCTGTTGCTTTTCTGTTTCAGATGCAGTGTAATACATCTCTGTTGGGAAGGGATCTGGTGCTAGCCTCATTGTGATTATGATAGTGTTGGCAGGTTTTTGTGTTTATGTACATTACACCTTTAAGCAGGAAGAAGAGAATAGATACTTTCGAAATGTGGTGCTACAGAAGGATGCCGAAGATTAGATGGATAGATCATGTAACTAATGAGGAGGTACTGCAAAGCGTTGGGGAGAAGAGGAATTTGTGGCACATCTTGATTAGAAGAAGGTATCAGTTGGTAGGACAAGTTCTGAGGCATCAAGGGATCATCAATTTAGTATTGGAGGGCAGTGTGGAGGGTAAAAATCGTAGAGGGAGACCAAGAGGTGAATACAATAAGCAGATTCAGAAGGATGTAGCTTACAGTAGGTACTTGGAGATGAAGAAGCTTGCACAGGATAGGGTAGCATGGAGAGCTGCATCAAACCAGACTCTGGACTGAAGACGACAACAACAACAACATAACCTGCTTGTGTGTTTTATTATTTGAGCAGTGTTTTAAATAAAATGTTTCATTATTTACCTACATCATTGATTAATTTACTGTGCATTTTGTACTTTTCTGCAGTGTTATGTAATTTGTTCATGTGTTCTCATTTCTTCAGTAGTGTTTTTATTTTCAAAATTTCTTGTTCATTGATTTCCTTGCAGGCACAGGTGCAGTCGCAATGTAAATGATGTATGAGGTGCATCCAGAAAGTAAATTTTGATCACCAACAAAGAAAACAAATAAATCATTAAGTAATACATTTATTGGAGTAGCTACATGGATTCATTGACTACTCTCACCATCACTGTTGAGGCACTTACCACAATGGTGCACCGCCAGGTGTATGCTCATGTCGTAGAAGTCTGCCACCAAAGTCTGAAGCCACGAAGTCACTTCAGTGTGGAGCCCAGCATTGTCATAACTTTTTCCTGTCAGAAAACACTTCATGACATGGAAAAGATGAAAGTTACTTGGAGCGAGGTCAGGGCTGTAGGGTGAATGGTCGAAGATCACCCATCTAAACTGATTCAGTCAACATCCTATGTGTTTTGTTCTGGATCCCCATCCTCAGATTTTGCAGTGTCTGACAATACCAATCAGCATTTAAGGTCTCTCCTTGGAGTAAAAATTCACAAAGGACACCATGTCGATCCCAGAAGGCAGTGCACATGGATTTTTTTGACAGAGAACTTTCTTTGTCTGTTTGAATTTGGTCTTAACGGGTGAACTATTATGCCACCAGTGCACGGATTGTTGTTTTATGTCTGGTGTGGCATGTGACACCTGTGTTTCATCCCCAGTGAGAAATTCATAACTTTTCTCTGTATACCGCTGTAGGAATGTCAATGCAGCAGCCAGACATTTGATTCTTTTGTCAGTTGCCTTGGCACCCACCTTGCACACAGTTTATGAAAATCAAGCCACCAGGATACAGTTTCGTGCACCGATGAGTGAGACATGTGGGGGTGGATTGACAAGAGTGTTCTGAAATTGTGAAGTACCAGTTCTGCAAAATTGCATGCCACATGTGTACCATCAGTTCTGGTGTCACCAGGGATGGTCAGCCTCTACGGACTTTGTCGTGAATGTTGATTCATCCTTCAGCAAATTTCCGGCACCATCATTTGACCTTACTGTTGCTCATAATGTCGAGTCCACACATGTGGTAAATTGGCTATGTATCTCTGCTGTAGATTGCTTCTGAGCATGCAAAAATCATATAACTGCATGTACATCACAGTTGGCAGGAGACAACATCAGAGCAACCATTTTATCCTAGCACTGTGTGGTAACCACTGTTATCACAAAACTGAAACTGCAGCATTCCTCCATACCTGCTGTCTACTCTTGTGTATGCACATTCCTATCTGACAACTCATGCCATCTCTGGACGTGATCAGAACTTACTTTCTGGATGCACCTTGTATTTTGATCTTCCCCTTCCAATCGTGTTCCAAGCGATGTAGCTACTGTGGTCGTAATGTACTGGACTTGCATTCAGGACGACTGGGGTTTATTCCATGTCCGACCATCCTGACTTGCATTTTCCATTATTTCCTCTTGTCACTAAAGTTAAATGGTTCCTTTGATTAGCTCTTGACTGTCTTCCTGCTCTAGCCTCACCGTATCCTATCCTAGTTTGTGTTTTATATGTATATATTGTTTCTCTTATGTTTCTGACATGTTCGATCTATTGTACTAAATGGTCTATGGACGAATAAATAAATAAATATTTGTTTACACTCTAAAAACACTTCTCAACAAGAAATTATATTAATTCTGCTATAAAAGCCATTTTATTCTCCAACCTCTTTATGTATGTTAGCAATACATTTTAAAGAAAGACACCAAAGTGGCTCATATATGTGAGTATGAGTTTTTGCTTGCTCTGCATGGAGGGACCCACAAGTGTGTATGTTATAGCCTTGATAATTGATGTCAGTTTGCAGGTCTCCAAGATTAGCTTATCATTAACATACATTGGTTTATGTAAAGGGAGGGTAAACCACACACGACTTTTTAATAAGGGTTTACAGAGAGCCCATGGAGAACTGTGCGACAGGATTTGAATAGCCCTTTTCTGTAGTGTAAAAATTACATTAATCGTGTATTAGTTTTATGCCAAAAAACTATTTCATAAGCTACAAGGCACTGGAAGTAACTAAAGTAAGACATTGTAGCAGCTCCTGATAAGTATACTTAAGAAATGGTTCTCCGAGCAGACTATACAAAATTTAATGTCTGGGAGAGTTTTGTTACATGGTCTTGCCAACTTATCTTGATCATACATTCCAAAAAGTTTCATGTGTCATATCCTCTCTATCTCTTTTTTGCCCAGCACCAGTTGGAGATCTTGGTTTTGATTCTTTCTACAAATTTAATGTAGTTTGCTTTATTCACTTAAAAGTCAGCCTATTGGCAGGGAGCCACCGATGTAAGGACTTCACGACTTGATCAGTTGTTGCTGACAGAGATTCCTTAACATCACTTGCTGTTAAACTAGTACATCCTGAAACAACATGATCTTTGGTATGATTATTGAACTCTAGATGTCATTTAGGGTCTATACAGACTGATTAAAAAAATGCTACAAATGGATTCCCACTCGGTATTGTCCAGATGCTTAAAGACATACCTGACATCAGTGCTGCATTGAATGGTACATCCTCTCAAAGATACTCGATCTATCTCGAAGATATACTGCTGCCACAATGATCCTGCACACTGTATCCTCTGATGATATAACAGGTGTTGCAAACACAAGGTCATTCAGAAACCCCCACTGGAAAAAATTTGACTGGGGACATATAGGATCATCACGGTGCATACACAAGACCATTCAGATATCCTCACTGGAAAAATTTGACTGGGGACATATTGGATGATCGTGGTTGCCGTACTAAAGGCCCGCTGTGACCATTCCAGTAGCTGGGAAAGGTTGCCTGCAGCTGTGTCCTCACTTGTCTGCTGAAATTTGCAGTGGCTCCATCATGCTGAAATTGCAACAAATAGGCATTGGAATGTCATTCAGCATGTCCAGCAGCTCTCACGCAGGAATGCAACATATGTGCAACCATCCAGTCGGTTCGGGAGTGCGTACAGCCCAATTAAACAGTCTCCAACATGTCAGTCAACACGTGACCGTAGTGGCCTCTATTGGTGTGTGCGACCTCCAGTTTGTATATGATTACCAGTCTTTGTGGTATCTGATGTGCCATATCAGTTTGTAAACATTTTTTTGAATCACAATGTATAAATAAGAAACAGAAAAGAGTCTTAACACAATTCTCTGTGGTACACCTATTTCGACTTACTTTGCATCAGATACTAATCTGATTTTATGATTAAAATGAGCTGATGTGAGTCTACAATCAGTGATCTATTTTGCAAATATGATTGAAACTGCTTGTTTAATACACCATTTATCCCCATTAGTTTCAATTTATCCCAAAGAATTTCATGACTGACACTATCAGAAGTTTTAGAAATGTCTAAATTAGCTTCTACAATACTATTGTTGCTATTTAGGTTTCCAGTTATTTCATCTGTGTAATCCAGTGTTACTGTTTCTGTACTTCTTCCTGTTTGAAAGCCATGTTGGTTACTGTTCAGTAGCTCATGGTCATTTGTACTTTGTTACATCATTAATCTCTTCAAGTAATTGAGTGTTGAGAGGGATGATATGGGTTGTTAATATTCAGCTTTAGCCTATTGCTACTCTTGAATAAAGGCACTACATTCAACATTTTTAATGTGTGTGATGTGAAGCAGTATGGATTTTAAGTATCACTGGTATTTCATCTACATCTGCTGACATTCTGTGTTTGAGTCTTTGTGGAACTAACTTCAGTTGTAAGCCAGTGTAAGCTTTTTGAATTTATCTTCATATATGTGAAATTTAAGCCTAGTGATTGGGAAGCATTTATAAAGTAATCATCTTTGTACTTTGGCAGATCTTTTTTGCCAAGTGTAATTTCCTGCTCTTCATATCTCTTCCCTGTTTTACTTTTGACAATTTCCCGTATTACCTTTTAGTATAGTTCTGTATAAGACTTTACATATTCTATAAACTATTCTATAAACTATTGATCTGCCATTTTTACTATTGGGGTAACTCTTCCCATTCTAAAAGAATATTTTTGGCTCAGAAATGGGCAGTTCAGGCAATAAGTGGTGTGTGTATATATATATATATATATATATATATATATATATATATATATATATATATATATATATATATATATATATATATTTCTTACTGTCATAGCAATATTAGCTTATTACCAAGAATAAGCAGCTTTCACTCAGTTAATACTTGGCAGAAATCAAATCTGCATTTGGATCGGACTTCCTTAACTCTTCTGTAGAAAGGTGTGCAGTATACTGCTGCATCAATTTTCAATAAGCTACCACTCGAATTAAAAAATCTTAGCAGTAATCCACGCGCTTTCAAATTGAAACTGAAGAGTTTCCTCATGGGTCACTTCTTCTATCCTGTCAAGGAGTTCCTTGAAACATTAAGCTGATTCTTGTTGTACTGTTGATTGCCTTTACTTAAACTTGTGGACTGACTTTTTTCAGGTTCATAAACATTTATTTTTATCTGTTATTACTTTTATGTTGTAATTCCATGTACTGACATGCTCCATGACCTTGGAGATTTGCTCCTCAATTTGGTACTACGGAACTTGACGTGTAAATAAAAATAAAAAATAAAGTGAAGCTTTTCATTTTAAGAGGTGAGCCTTTTTACAGTTGTACAGAAAGTATTAATGTCAGGCGTAGTCCAGGTACTAGATTTAGTGTTCCAACATGAATGGACTCGGATCAGTTTCTTCAGAAAACACATTTCAAAATTATGAATGCTAAAGAGAAAACATTGTAAGCATTGTTAGTATCTGATTGTGAAAGCACTTCTAACCAGGATTCATTTCATAGATTATCTACAAAACTAGCACAGCCTTCTGCAGAGAAATTTCTTGTATAAGCAAGAAGTAGGCCTACATCCCTTTTGGCATACAGGTATAGTTTGAACAGTAAAGCATGTGTATTATTGTCAGATAGCCCTGAATGTGTATCAATAATTTCTACCTCTGTTTATAAGAGGTAACATGTTGAAGCTGTGCAATACACTAAGAAATAGCTTATTTGATGTGTAATCATTCACAATGTTAATATTAAAGTCCCCAAAGGCAATTATAATGGATTTTCAATGAACATAATATCTAGCAGATACTCTAATGTATTAATGAAAGTGTGTATGTCCCAAGAAGGTGATCTCGCTATTACTATAGTTATTACATTGCCCAGCTCACCAGCTTCAAAATGCATTCCAGTCTTCCGTGCTTCTGCAGTTAGTATTTTGAAGTAGAGTTCAGGGCTCAGTTATTTAGGTTTTCCGAGGAGATATCTAGATAAAGAATATCATGTAATGATTATTGACAGCGTCAGAAGCACTTGGGAATAAACCTCAACTACTCAGTGGAGGATGACACCAGGTGCAGCACTTTCAATTCTCCTATCTCAAGTATAAAGTTTGTGCCAATCTTTGAGGGATGCAACACAAACCCTGGTTGAAGTGTTCTGCTAAACATGTAACTGCAAAGCTTCAGTAACCACTCAAAAAGTATGGAGCTGTCAGTCTCTCCCACTATTACAACAGGTGTGGCATGTTCTACAACTGATTGTTTCTGTTAAAGAAGTTGCTTGCACAGATAATTTCCAGAAGAATTTATTGGAACTGTAAAGGCTTTTTGTCAGCATGTTTTGTGAATTTGTCAAGTCATTTTTAGGGGAAACATTAAACATTGCACTCTGCGTGCTTTATTGCTTAGGCCACTCCTGGGCTTGATCTGCAAAAATTATTTGCTTGAATCATCAGATAATTCTTTAAAAAAAAAAAAAAACTGTGAGATTTGCTGATGACAAAAGTAAAGGACCAAAACGTGTCTGTTTCATAGAAGCTAAGAGAATTTTTGAATGGGGTTATAACTAATTCATGGCCAAAAACTCAGCCCTCAATCTTAGAAAGACTGATATAATGCAATTACAGACAATTAGAAATGTCGTATTAGTAGCAGAAGTATAGATCAATGGGTACACTCAATGTGTGTGTAGACATCTGATGCCACTTACCTCAGTGAACCTACCAAGGACTGTTGAATTCATGCCATACAGAATTACTACTATGTTGTGTTTCAAATTGAGATCAACATGCTATTAAGCAGTTTATCATAATGTTTTGGCTCATCAGTGTATATAATGTCATTTAAAAGTAATTCCCTTAATTATCTGTGTGGGTTGCTTAGCACTAATCATAATCTATTGTTGATATACTTTACAGATGTCTCTGTATGTCTATCTGTTATTGTCTAATTGGGTAGATAAAAAAATCTACTCACCAGCACCAGCAGAACACGCACGTAAAAGAATGTTATATAGGCAAGCTTTCAGAGCCAGTGGCTCCTTCTTCAGGCAGAAGGCTTATATGGGAAAGAAGAGGGGTGAAGAAAAAGGATTGGAGAGGTGTAGGAAAGGGGATAGTACATTCTGGAAAAGTCACCCAGAGTACAGGTCAAGGCACACAATATCCGGTTGCAGAGCATGCTCTACAACATGACAATCATGACCTTGGCACCTGTTTCACCACGCATGCTCTCTGGACTCTTCCCCCAGATGCCAGTTTCTTGGTATTTCACAGGTGGGAACTGGCACTACAACATGTCCTTGGTTCTCACCACCCACATTGCCTTATGTTAATTTCTTCCGTCTCAGCCATTCTACACAGTAACTACTCCTTTCTGCACTCTGGTTTTAGTTTTCTACATCTTTCATTTTCTTATCTGTCTATTTTTCGCTGTCCCCCTCCCCCTCTGTCACATACGATACACGTAGCTTTTCACTCTTATTTACTTGTACATGATGCTTTAGCAGTATCTCTGTCTTGCATATTACCCTGTCTTCCTCCTTTAAGATCTCACATTTTTAGATATTATTCAGTGCAGTCCCAACAATCAGTCTTTCCTTCTCGTTCCTTCCGGTAAGTCTTCCTTGACCTGCAATTCGTGGTTACTTTCTCAGAATCTACCCATTTTCTTAGACCTCTCCAGTCCTTTTCCTTTACCCCTCTCCCTCCCTGTTCAAGCCTTCTGCCTGAAGAAGGAGCCAATGGCTCCAAAAGCTTGCCTAATTATAACCGTATTTTATGTGTGTTTTCTGCCACTGCTTGGTGAGTAGCCATTTTTTTATCTATCCAATTACATCTATCTCTTATTGTGTCTTTTAATCACTTCCTTTTATTTACTGCAAAAGAGTAATACCTTCGATAAAATTCTTGAATATGGATAGAACTTTGTAATCTTTTGATTTTGAGAATTTGATGTATGCTTCTCCTTATTTCACAAGTCCACATGCATTGCAAATAGCCTACCACCACCCAGCAATCTGTTGCTGTGAGAAATTGCTGTGATTGTTGAATATTGGATTTTTGATCATGATGTTGGCTCATTGCATTTGTTTCCACAGCTGATCATTCCTTTTGCTTCCCTTTTCCCCAAACCCCTAGTGGTATATTTCTTGAACTGGATTCCCAGAAATTTGCCTTACAACCTGTTGCTCTTTCTAATTGAATGACCTTCCCAAAAGGAAAGACCAGTCAAGACAGTAAACATTTCAATTAAAAAAAAAAATTAATTACCATTGGTATTCCAAGAAGAACCACAACTAAACCATTTTACAGTTTTAATAATTTCAATCATCTGCCCCTGAACCATGGACGATACAGAGAGCTGTACCATAGGTGCAACCACAATGGAGTGGTATCTGTTGAGAGGCCAGACAAACGTGTGGTTCTTGAAGAGGGGTAGCAGCCTTTTCAGTAGTTGTAAGGGCAACGGTCTGGATGATTGACTGATCTGGCCTTGTAACACTAACCAAAACTGCCTTGCTGTGCTGGTACTGTGAATGGCTGAAAGCAAGGGGAAACTACAGCCGTAATTTTTCCTGATGGCATGCAGCTTTTCTGTATAGTTAAATAATGATGGCATCCTCTTGGGTAGAATATTCTGGAGCTAAAATAGTCTCCCATTCGGATTTCTGGGCAGCGACTACTCAGGAGGACATCATTATCAGGAGAGAGAAAACTGGTGTTCTATGGATCGGAGTGTGGAATGTCAGATCCCTTAATCGGTCAGGTAGGTTAGAAAATTTAGAAAGGGAAATGGATTGGTTAAAGTTAGGTATAGTGGGAATTAGTGAAGTTTGGTGGCAGGAGGAACAAGACTTCTGGTCAGGTGAATACAGGGATATAAATACAAAAACAAATAGGAGTAATGCCTGAGTAGGTTTAATAATGAATACAAAAGTAGGAGTGCAGGTAAGCTACTACAAACAGCATAGTGAACGCATTATCGTGGCCAAGATAGACACAAACCCAATGCTTGCCTCAGTAGTACAAGTATATATGCCAACTAGCTCCGTAGATGACAGAGATTGATGAAATGTATGATGAGATAAAAGAAATTATTCAGATAGTGAAGGGAGATGAAAATTTAATTGTTATGGGGGACTGGAATTCGATAGTAAGAAAAGGAAAAATAGGAAAAGTAGTAGGGGAATATGGATCGGGGTAAGGAATGAAAGACAAAGCTGCCTGGTAGAATTTTGCACAGAGCATTACTTAATCATAGCTAACGCTTGGTTCAAGAATCATGAAAGAAGGTTGTATACATGGAAGAGGCCTGGAGACACTGGAAGGTTTCATATAGATTATATAATGGTAAGACAGAGATTTAGGAACCAGGTTTTAAATTGTAAGACATTTCCAGGGACAGATGTGGACTCTGACCACGATCTGTTGGTTATGAACTGTAGATTAAAACTGTACAATATGCCAAAAGGAAGGAATTTAAGGAGATTGGACCTGGATAAACTAAAAGAACCAGAGGTTGTAGATAGTTTCAGAGAGAGCATTAGGGAACGACTGACGAGAACGGGAAAGAAATACAGTAGAAGAAGAATGGGTAGTTTTGAGAGATGAACTACTGAAGGCAGCAGAGGATCAAGCAGGTAAAAAGACGAGGGCTAGTAGAAATCATTGGGTAACAGGAGAGATATTGAATTTAATTGATAAAAGGAGAAAATATATGACTGCAGTGATTGAAGTAGGCAAACAGGAATACAAACGTCTCAAAAATGAAATCCACAGGAAATGCAAAATCTCTAAGCAGGGATGGCTAGAGGGCAAATGTAAGGACGTAGAGGTATATATCACTAGGTGCAGGAGACATACTGCTTACAGGAAAATTAAAGAGACCTTTGGATAAAAGAAAACCACTTGTATGAATATCAAGAGCTCAGATGGAAAGCCAGTTCTAAGCAAAGAAGGGAAAGCAGAAAGCTGGAAGGAGTGTGTAGAGGGTCTATACAAGGGCAATATTATGGAAATAGAAGAGGACGTAGATGAAATGGGAGATATGATACTGCATAAAGAGTTTGATAGAGCACTGAAAGACCTAAGTCGAAACAAGGCCCCGGGAGTAGACAACATTCCATTAGAACCACTGACAGTCTTGGGAGAGGCAGTCCTGGCAAAACTCTACCATCTGGTGAGCAAAATGTATCAGATGCGCGAAATACCCTCAGACTTTAAGAAGAATATAATAATTCCAATCCCAAAGAAAACAGGTGTTGACAGATGTGAAAATTACCGAACTATCAGTTGAATAAGTCACGGATGCAAAATACTAACACGAATTCTTTACAGACGAATGGAAAAACTGGTAGAAGCTGACCTCGGGGAAGATCAGTTTGGATTCCGTAGAAATGTTGGAACACGTAAGGCAATACTGACCCTACGACTTATCTTAGAAGATATGTTAAGGAAAGGCAAACCTACATTTCTAGCATTTGTAGACTTAGAGAAAGCTTTTGACAATGTTGACTGGAATACTCTCTTTCAAATTCTGTAGGTGGCAGAGGAAAAATACAGGGAGCAAAAGTCCAGTTACAATTTGTACAGAAACCAGATGGCAGTTATAAGAGTCGAGAGGCATGAAAGGGAAGCAGTGGTTGGGAAGGGAGTGAGGCAGGGTTGCAGCCTATCCCTGATGTTATTCAATCTGTATTTTGAGCAAGCAGTAAAGGAAGCAAAAGAAAAATTTGGAGTAGGAATTAAAATCCATGGAGAAGAAATAAAAACTTTGAGGTTTGCCGATGATACTGTAATTCTGTCAGAGACAGCAAAGGATCTGGAAGAGTAGTTGAACAGAATGGACAGTGTTTTGAAAGGAGCATATAAGATGAACATCAACAAAAGCAAAACGAGTCTGATTGGAATGTAGTCAAATTAAATCGGCTGATGCTGAGGGAATTAGATTAGGAAATGAGACATGTAAAGTAGTTGATGAGTTTTGCTATTTGGGGAGCAAAATAACTGATATTGGTCGAAGTAGAGAGGATATAAAATGTAGACTGACAATGGCAAGGAAAGCATTTCTGAAGAAGAGAAATTTGTGAACATCAAGTACAGATTTAAGTGTCTGGAAGTTAGTTTGAAAGTATTTGTATATGTATGCAAGTGAAACATGGATGATAAATAGTTTAGACAAGAAGATAATAGAAGCTTGCAAAATGTGGTGCTGCAGAAGAATGCTGAGGAGTAGAGGGGTAGATCACATAACTAATGAGGAGGTCCTGAATAGAATTGAGGAGAAAAGAAATTTGTGGCACAACTGGACTAGAAGAAGGGATTGGTTGGTGGGACATGTTCTGAGGCATCAAGGGATCGCCAATTTAGTATTGGAGGGCAGCGTGGAGGGTAAAAATCGTAGAGGGAGACCAAGACATGAATACACTAAACAGATTCAGAAGGATGTAGGTTGCAGTAGGTACTGGGAGATGAAGAAGCTTGCACAGGATAGAGTAGCATGTGATATCACTGTGAGGATCGACTGCACAGCCATAGATCTAATTCCATACATATGTCATACCTCTTTCCGCCGATCAACATCTCTGGCACTTTGTATATCTGTGGCCACTTGCACAGTGGTGCGGTCCACAGGTTTAAAAGGACGGTGCAAGTGTTGGAGCGTTAGTCACCTTGGCTCACTCTGAAGATGGCTGGACAGTATTCAGCTGAAATATGAGAAGAAGAAGAAGTCGAATTTATGTGGTTGCATGCCCTAAATTTTATGGATCATGTTTTAGACGTTTGTATTTCCTTTTTCCTGCTTCATTTACTGTATTTTTATGTATTGTTCTTTCAGCAATTAAATTTAGTATCTCTTCTGTTATCCAAGGATTTCTACTAGGCCTTGCCTTCTATTTGATCCCCTGCTGCCTTCACTATTTCACCTCTTATAGCTATCCATTCCTCTTCTAGTGTATTCCTTTCCCTATTCTAGTCAACCGTTGCCTAATGCTCCCTCTGAAACATTCAACAACCTCTGGTTCTTTCAATTTATCCAGGTCCCATCTCCATAATTTCCAACGTTTTTGCAGGTTCATAACAAATAAATTGTGGCCAGAGTCCACATCTGCGCCTGGAAGTGTCTTACAGTTTAAAATCTGATTTCAAAATCTCTGTCTTACCATTACACAATCAACCTAAAACATTCTATTGTCTCCACATGTACAATCTTCTTTCATGATTCTTAAACGAAGTGTTAGTGATGAGCAATTTATGCTCTGTACAAAGCTCCATCAGGTTACTTCCACTTTCATTCTTTTCTCCCAGTCCATATTGACATAGTATTATTACCGCCCAGGTAGCACATGAAATACGTACAAAGAGTTTTATGTGAGCAAATAACAGTGCACGATAAGAATGGAAAATCATGAAATGGCAACATAACCATTGTACACAGTACCTGAAGAAACTCAATGTCTGACACAGTGACAACACACAATTTCTGTGTGACTGGCTCATTCATGTTCCGTAAGTGCACAATGCATTCCTGCCAAGTAATGACAGTCCTTTGTGTGACAGACCATAATCCATTCCACTTAGGCACAGCCAAGTAAACACACTATCTATCCATGTCAGGGATTTGTTCACAGTCAGTGTCAACTTCTTGCTTACTCGCAGTACTGATTCCAGCTTGTCTCCACTGTCGCCTCTTATTTTGCTCTCTACTTTCGTGCAGATAAACCTTTCTCTCTCTGTCAGAGAGGTCACAGGCGGCATCAATAGGAAGTATGGCCAACCTAGAATAGTAGTTTGGGTGCTGCCAACCTAGGCCATACCATGCAAACTACATTAGCTTGAGGTGCACAGTAGATGTGGAACCACTACCTTGCAGCATTGTGCAGGCTCCACATGCTCTGTAGAAAAAGAACATAGTATGGCAAGAATCTCTGGGCATTCCACTGAATTTTACCGAAGGCAAATAGAGTCAAGAATAAAATGTAAAATTTGCAGATGTGCTTCCTATCAGAATAAGTCAAAGGAGAGAATTGAATCAGCTATAACAAAGCATGAGTTTAGAAGCCCAGAGGTTTGGAAATTCTGTGACAGAGATTAACAAGAATTACATGTGTTTAGGTTCATTGTTAGCTATGTTACTGCACTTGGAGACATGAAGGATCCTGTAACCTTAGCTCTGATTTTGTTAACCTTAGAAGTTAAATTATAAGAATCACTGAAGTCAAAAGCATGCTAAATTATAAGAATCACTGAAGTCAAAAGCATACTATCATGACCCATTTGTCAAGCATCCTTATTAGCTGTTGCAGAAATCTTTTGTTGTAACCTAGGTGTTCAGATTACTGACAGTGGTCTTTTGAGAGGTGTTAAGACTCTATTTCCATGCTTGTTTCTCTGTCACAAAACTATTTACTGAAAGAATGAATGCATGACATTTCTTAGAATGGTGCAAACAACGCCATAATTAGTCCATAGAGTAGTGGAAGTGCGGTTTGTGGGGTGAATCATACAGATAATGTAGTACTCAAATTTACATATGTGGACATTGTGGATGTTGAACAGACTGTATGAAGGCAAGTTGTAGTGTGTTCAGCCTAATGCAGAGATGGAATTTGTATGGTGAAATTTGATTATGTTGGTACGTTTTGCACAATAACATAAACTGAGTGCCACCTTCATCTATATGGTAGTCTTGTTTAGATGGCTTTTTAAAGTAGCTGTGCCATTTTGAACAAAAAGATAAACTGGAATACTGTGCAACAACAAAATTCTTTGTTTTGAAGAGTTTGTCACCAGTGACAACTCATTCAAAGTTGCTGAAGGTTTTTAAGGAATCTGCTCATTCATTTTCAGTAATTATGAAATTGGCATTTGAATTCAAATGTGACTACACTCCCCTTGAAGGTGAAGTGTGTCTAAACTGCAACATGTGTAAGCATAGTAAATGCACGACACACTCGTGGACAATATGTGATTGAAGGTTGAGACCGTAAGCGATGTATGGACCATTTGCAAAATAGTGTAACTGACTGTTTCCTGATATTTTACAGTGGAAGAGTTGTGGATCTGTCACTTCATGCCAGGAAAAAACTAAACAGTGAGAGGAAACCTGTGAGCCTGCAGGATTCATTTTATTTACTCCTTTTAAAGAAGTAAACCAATAAATTGTGAAATCTTCTGCACAAGCTGGATGGATGAAGAAGAATATGAGTTTATGATCTGAACTATGTTGTTGAAATTACTATTTGTATGCCAGATCAATCATTCAATGCCTCCACTAACAAATTAGCAGTTATCTGTATTCATTCCAACTTTTGCATACAATCTAGGATTTTCTAATGTTGTATTACAATATTGCGTTATGCTTGGCAAGTTATTGAGACCGAACAAGATGCTGCTGTGGTTAGCACGCTGGACTCACATTTGGGAAGATGACAATTCAAACCCACATCCAGCCATCCAGACTTAGGTTTCCTGAGATTTCACTAAATTGCTCCAGGCAAATGCCAGTATGGTTCCTTTTAAAGGACACGGCTTATTTCCTTCATCATCCTTGATGCAATCTGAGCTAGCGCTCTGTCTGTAATGACCTCAATGTCGACAGGATATTAAACCATTATGAGATGGCCATAGAACTTGAAATGTATGTAGTTAATAAAGAGATCATTTTTGTTAGAAGCCTGACTGGAGAAGTGGAACACGTTGAAAAATGAAAGTTGACTGAGGGCAGCAATAAACGTAACAGTGAACAACTTCACCCCACCATTCCAACTCTGCCTCATGGAGCATGGATGCCAATAGCTAGTTTGCTGGGTAGATGCAGCAGAAAGGCAGCCTAATTCACTGTGCTCACACTGTTCCAATTATTCAGCACACTTGGACATGTGGCAACACTTTGATCTAAAACAGTCATTTGTCGTTCCAGTACTTTGTTTGATTCAGCTGCCAATATCTTGCACTTTGTAATGAAGGTGGCAGCAGTGGTGTCTTCCAGTAAAGGTCTGTTACCATTCTCACTTTGCTGCTGTATGATTAGTTGGATGGTGATGTGAGAAAGCAATTTATTGCTGCAGTGAAGGACAAAATCCAATGAGACATAAATCTGAAGCAAAAAAGACATGCACAGATCTTCTGCCTGTCCTTCATATGAACAATTTTTTGTTATTAGATTGGCTTCATGAAAGTAAATTTAGATCACTGAAATTGTGCAACTATGTCAGAATTTTGAGATGAGGATTCAGGATGTGTAGCATAGAAAATGGATTGAAATTAATAAGCACTATGATGCTTTGGAAATGCAATTAAAAGAAATTAAAGCAAAGGTATGAACTTGGCCTAGTGGTATAGTGTCTTACAGAGGAGTTTCCAAGTTACTACTGGGTCAGATCTTTGTTGTGAACAACTTTTTTCTGCCTTGAAAAGATAAAGTACATAATGACATAGCCGGTCCCAAGCCCGGTTGAGAGAGGAGGAGGGGGAGGAGTAACACCTCATTAAAAAACCAAGGTTCACCTGGTCCAGGTGATACTACCTCGTGATGCCCCCTTGCCAGGGATATGGTGAAGACCTCAATGGCAGCGAAGGTGGAAAAGATGGACTTTGGTACGGTGGAGCTGGCGGAAGACGAAGCCTCTTGTCCAAGACCAAAGTGGACAGAGGGCACAATGTTAGTGGCAGTATCCTGACAGCATCTGTTCCACATGTTAGTGGTGGCTGAATAAGTAATATTCCAGGTGAACAACCTGGTCTTACTTTGGGAATTCAGGGATGACTTTGGATTCCGTACTCTTTACAATTTGTAGCTTCAAGTTGCAAAATGGAAAGTTTGCACAATGGATGCTCTACCACAGATGGTAACTCTGATGAGAAATCCACCATTACATCATGTAATGCAATGGGACCTAGGATTCTGGGGAGTCCCAACATTTGCGATGAAGAAGAGGTGGAATATATTGAAAAGCCTTCCAAGTTTCAGTTCAAGAAGAAGTCCTACTTTGGAACATTAAATGTAAATTCTTTTCTGAAAATTGGGAAACAAAAGGAATTAAAATTATTTCTGCAGAAGAATGATACTCAAATTATAGCAGTCCAAAAAACATGATTCTTAGATGAGAATGTAGTTGATACACAACATTATAGAATTTATAAAGGGAAACCAAGAGTGACAATAATGGAGAACATGCTGATGTTTGGAACAGCTTTTTATGTGAACAAAAAAATTGTAGACAGTGTAACAGAATTTAGATCAAATTCAGAAAGAATATCCATGTTAACAGTAAAGTGCAAAAATGAAAGTAACACCCTCATAAACTGTCATGCACCTGTAAATGCAGACAACAAAAGAAATCTGGAGAAAGTAAATCAATTCTGGGATCTTTTAGAATCTGAAATTTTTATAACCTAGAAAGAACATTAAAATACTTTTTAGTGACTTCAATGTGCAAATTGGGAGGGAAAAGAAATTTAGGACTATTGTAGGTGAATATCCAGCACACTCAAGAACAAACAGAATTGGTGAAAGACTGATCAATATGTGTAAAATGTTTCAGTTCAAACTCATGTCCACACATTTCCGCAAACTACCAAGAAAAGCCAAAACTTGGAGACATCCAAATCCACACCTAGGAGAATTTCAACTGGATTACATAGTCATATCTAAAAGGTATATCACGGAAATTATGAATGTTAAAATAGTCAGAAATGGGGAATTTGATTCAGATCATGCTCTCTCTAAAATTAAAATAAAATTTCTCCCATCTAAAACAAAAAAGGCAACCAAGAAAGTGATCAGATACAACACCACTACAACTAATATTACAAAAGAAAATAGAGAAAAATTTAGAGAAGAAATTGAGATAAGTAAAGAAGGTGATTGACATGAACTCCAGATGCAAATAACTCAAGCAGCAGAGAAAACTTTGGGATTAGCCAAGAATAAAAAGAAGACATGGTGGAATGAAGAGAGTGAAGAAGCACTAGTACAAATAGCTCAAAAATGGAGATGTTTGAAAAAAGAGGAAGACCGTGAACAATTTTGACAACAAAGAAAAGAAACATAAAAAATAATCTGGAAAATCAAAAGAAGCTTCGAAAATTCTCACCTTATTGAAGTAGAAGAAAATTTCACCAAGAGAAATACTAGAGTTTTTTACCAAACTTTTAAACACATACTTGAAAACGGCAAAATGGAATTAAATAACAAAGAAAATTGTGAAATTTTAGCAAAATTTTTTGAAAAGCTGTTAAACTGTCCAGTTATAATAGATAAATTAGAATTTCCAGTGACACCTAAAAATCTAGAGGAAAATTTCCCACCAACAGAGTTAGAAATTCATGAAGCCATCAAAACACTCAAAAACAATAAAGCAATTGGTGAAGACTCCATTACAGCAGAATTATTGAAGTGGTCAGAACCAAAAATCATAAAGGATCTACAACTGCTTTTTGAGAACATTTGGAAAACTGAAAAGATTCCAGCTGAATGGAAAACAGCATTAATCCATCTGCTACATAAAAAGAGAGACAAGCAAAATGTTAATAATTACAGAGGAGTGTCACTTCTGCCAGTGGCATGCAAAATATTATCAAAAATTCTCTTGCACAGAGTGGTAGATACTTTAGACAAACAACTGGGAGAATATCAGGGTGGTTTTCGAAAGGGAAGATCCTGTGCAGAACAAATTTTTAACTTAAGGTCAATAATTTGCCATAGAATTTCAAGAAATCATTTAATTGTATAGACAGAGAAACAATAGATAAGGTCATTAGAGAATTTGGTGTTAAATCAAAATTAGCAAATATAATTCGTGAAACACTAACAGGTACAATATCTAAAGTCAAATTTTCTGTTTAATTGTGTTCTAGAAAAAATTGTAAGGATCTGGTATTTGGAGCTCAAAAATCACAAAATTGAACCAATAACTCTGGGAAGGAAAACAAATGGAATTAAGGTAAACTGCTTGACGTTTGTGGATGATTTTGCAATATTTTCAGAAAACCTGAGAGAAGCAGTTATTCAAGTAAACCTTCTGGAAAAAATAGCAAACAGAACTGGTCTCAAAATTTCAGCTGAAAAAAGAAAATCCATGACAATATAAAAAATGTGCCAAAAGACATAGAAACACATATACGTAAAATAGAGCAAGTAAATAAATTTAAATATCGGAGATACTATACAACAGAATGGACTAGAAAAATCTGCAATAGATGTAAGAATTAACAAAATGGAGACAGCATATGGTTTGACCAAAAATATTTACAATGAGAAATGTATATCTAGAAAAACAAAACTAAAACACTACACCACAGTGGTACAAACATAATGTATATATGGATCTGAATACCTAATGATGAACTGTAAGACGGACAGACTAGAGGTACTGGAAAGAAGGATTATTAGAAAAATAATGGGTGCAATAAAAACTGCAGATGGTTGGAAAATGAGAATTAATGAAGAGATCTACAAAAATATAGAGAGAATATCTGAAGTAATGGCCAAACAAGGCCTTAATGGCCGAAAGCTATAATTGTGTGAATCTTTTTGTTGTGCCTATCGCGACTCAGCACCTCCACTATATGGTGGGTAGCAACTTTCCTTCTCTAATATTGTTACACTCCTATATTAGTGGAAGAAGAAATTGACAATAGCATGGATTACAGAACTAAGGAAAGATCTAGAATGAAACAACATCAAAGAATCAGAAATAGCAGAAAGAAACTGTTTTAAAAATAAAATACTAAATTTTGAAGGCTTTCAAAGCAGAAGAAATAGAAAATCGGGAACAACATGGACAGAAGAAAGGAAGAAACTTCATGGGGAGAGAATGAGGGAATACTGGAAAAATAGGAAACAACAAAAAAGGAAGAAGAGGAACTGAAGTTGTTAATGTGAGTCGCATATTTAACACTAAGGAGTATTCTGCATCAAGTGGCAGATTGGGGTCTGACTTCAAATATTTTGTAAATTTTGAATAGAAAGATATGTTATATCTAAAAACAAAGGTGATGTAACTTACCAAACGAAAGCGTTAGTATGTTGATAGAGGTACTAACAAACGCACACACAAAATTCAAGCTTTCCCAACCCACGGTTGCTTCATCAGGAAAGAGGGAAGGAGAGGGAAAGACAAAAGGATGTGGGTTTTAAGGGAGAGGGTAAGGAGTCATTCCAATCCTGGGAGCGGAAAGACTTACCTTAGGGGGAAAAAGGGACAGGACCCTTTCGAAGGCCAGACTTACCAACAATTAAAGGGAACAGCCATGGGTACCAGCATGGCCCCCTCGTATGTCAGCCTATTTATGGGTCGCTTAGAGGAAGCCTTCTTGGTTTCACAGGCCTGCCAACCCAAAGTTTGGTAGAGATTTATTGATGACATCTTCATGATCTGGACTCACAGTGAAGAAGAACTCCAGAATTTCCTCTCCAACCTCAACTCCTTTGGTTCCATCCGATTCACCTGGTCCTACTCCAAATCCCATGCCACTTTCCTTGACGTTGACCTCCATCTGTCCAATGGCCAGCTTCACACGTCCGTCCACATCAAACCCACCAACAAGCAACAGTATCTGCATTATGACAGCTGCCACCCATTCCATATCAAACGGTCCCTTCCCTACAGCCTAGGACTTCGTGGCAAACGAATCTGCTCTAGTCCTGAATCCCTGAACCATTACACCAACAGCTTTTGCATCCTGCAACTACCCTCCCAACATGGTACAGAAACAAATAACCAGAGCCACATCCTCATCCTCTCAAACCCAGAACTTCCCACAGAAGAACCCCAAAAGTGCTCCACCTGTGACAGGATACTTTCCGGGACTGGATCAGACTCTGAATGTGGCTCTCCAGCAGGGATACAACTTCCTCAAATCCTGCCCTGAAATGAGATCCATCCTTCATGAAATCCTCCCCACTCCACAAAGAGTGTCTTTCCACCGTCCACGTAACCTTCATAACCTCTTGGTTAATCCCTATGAAATCCCCAAACCACCTTCCCTACCCTCTGGCTCCTACCCTTGTAACCACCCCCGGTGTAAAACATGTCCCATGCACCTTCCCACCACCACCTACTCCAGTCCTGTAACCTGGAAGGTGTACACGATCAAAGGCAGAGCCACGTGTGAAAGCACGCATGTGATTTACCAACTGACCTGCCTACACTGTGAAGCTTTCTATGTGGGAATGACCAGCAACAAACTGTCCATTCACATGAACAGACACAGGCAGAAAGTGTTTGTTGGTAATGAGGATCACCCTGTAGCGAAACATGCCTTGGTGCACGGCCAGCACATCTTGGCACAGTGTTACACCGTCCGGGTTACCTGGATACTTCCCACTAACACCAACCTATCAGAACTCCGGAGATGGGAACTTGCCCTTCAGTATATTCTCTCCTCCCGTTACCCACCAGGCCTCAACCTCCGCTAATTTCAAGTTGCCGCCGCTCATACCTCACCTGTCATTCAACAACACCTTTGCCTCTGTATTTCCACCTCGACTGACGTCTCTGCGCAAACTCTTTGCCTTTACATATGTCTGATATATATATATATCCCTACCCTACCTGGAATGTTTCCCTATATATATATATATATATATATATATATATATATATATATATATATATATATATATATACAAAGATGATGTGACTTACCGAACGAAAGCGCTGGCAGGTCGATAGATAGACAAACACACACACAAAATTCAAGCTTTCGCAACAAACTGTTGCCTCATCAGGAAAGAGGGGAAGGAGAGGGAAAGACGAAAGGATGTGGGTTTTAAGGGAGAGGGTAAGGAGTCATTCCAATCCCGGGAGCGGAAAGACTTACCTTAGGGGGAAAAGAGGACAGGTATACACTCGCGCACACACACACATATCCATCCACACATATACAGACACAAGCAGACATATTTAAAGTTTGGGCAGAGATGTCAGTCGAGGCGGAAGTGAAGAGGCAAAGATGATGTTGAATGACAGGTGAGGTATGAGTGGCGGCAACTTGAAATTAGCGGAGATTGAGGCCTGGTGGGTAACGGGAAGAGAGGATATATTGCAGAGCAAGTTCCCATCTCTGGAGTTCGGATAGGTTGGTGTTGGTGGGAAGTATCCAGATAACCCGGACGGTGTAACACTGTGCCAAGATGTGCTGGCCATGCACCAAGGCATGTTTAGCCACAGGGTGATCCTCATTACCAACAAACACTGTCTGCCTGTGTCCATTCATGCGAATGGACAGTTTGTTGCTGGTCATTCCCACATAGAATGCATCACAGTGTAGGCAGGTCAGTTGGTAAATCACGTGGGTGCTTTCACATGTGGCTCTGCCTTTGATCGTGTACACCTTCCGGGTTACAGGACTGGAGTAGGTGGTGGTGGGAGGGTGCATGGGACAGATTTTACACCGGGGGCGGTTACAAGGATAGGAGCCAGATGGTAGGGAAGGTGGTTTGGGGATTTCATAGGGATGAACTAACAGGTTACGAAGGTTAGGTGGACGGCGGAAAGACACTCTTGGTGGAGTGGGGAGGATTTCATGAAGGATGGATCTCATTTCAGGGCAGGATTATACCTGTCCTCTTTTCCCCCTAAGGTAAGTCTTTCCGCTCCCGGGATTGGAATGACTCCTTACCCTCTCCCTTAAAACCCACATCCTTTCGTCTTTCCCTCTCCTTCCCCTCTTTCCTGATGAGGCAACAGTTTGTTGCGAAAGCTTGAATTTTGTGTGTGTGTTTGTGTGTCTATCGACCTGCCAGCGCTTTCGTTCGGTAAGTCACATCATCTTTGTTTTTAGATATATTTTTCCAACGTGGAATGTTTCCTTCTATTATATTGATATATATATATACACTCCTGGAAATTGAAATAAGAACACTGTGAATTCATTGTCCCAGGAAGGGGAAACTTTATTGACACATTCCTGGGGTCAGATACATCACATGATCACACTGACAGAACCACAGGCACATAGACACAGGCAACAGAGCATGCACAATGTCGGCACTAGTACAGTGTATATCCACCTTTCGCAGCAATGCAGGCTGCTATTCTCCGATGGAGACGATCATAGAGATGCTGGATGTAGTCCTGTGGAATGGCTTGCCATGCCATTTCCACCTGGCGCCTCAGTTGGACCAGCGTTCGTGCTGGACGTGCAGACCGCGTGAGACGACGCTTCATCCAGTCCCAAACACGTTCAATGGGGGACAGATCCGGAGATCTTGCTGGCCAGGGTAGTTGACTTACACCTTCTAGAGCACGTTGGGTGGCACGGGATACATGCGGACGTGCATTGTCCTGTTGGAACAGCAAGTTCCCTTGCCGGTCTAGGAATGGTAGAACGATGGGTTTGATGATGGTCTGGATGTACCGTGCACTATTCAGTGTCCCCTCGACGATCACCAGTGGTGTACGGCCAGTGTAGGAGATCGCTCCCCACACCATGATGCCGGGTGTTGGCCCTGTGTGCCTCGGTCGTATGCAGTCCTGATTGTGGCGCTCACCTGCACGGCGCCAAACACGCATACGACCATCATTGGCACCAAGGCAGAAGCGACTCTCATCGCTGAAGACGACACGTCTCCATTCGTCCCTCCATTCACGCCTGTCACGACACCACTGGAGGCGGGCTGCACGATGTTGGGGCGTGAGCGGAAGACGGCCTAACGGTGTGCGGGACCGTAGCCCAGCTTCATGGAGACGGTTGTGAATGGTCCTCGCCGATACCCCAGGAGCAACAGTGTCCCTAATTTGCTGGGAAGTGGCGGTGCGGTCCCCTACGGCACTGTGTAGGATCCTACGGCACTTGGCGTGCATCCGTGCGTCGCTGCGGTCCGGTCCCAGGTCGACGGGCACGTGCACCTTCCTCCAACCACTGGCGACAACATCGATGTACTGTGGAGACCTCACGCCCCACGTGTTGAGCAATTCGGCGGTACGTCCACCCGGCCTCCCGCATGCCCACTATACGCCCTCGCTCAAAGTGCCTCAACTGCACATACGGTTCACGTCCACGCTGTCGCGGCATGCTACCAGTGTTAAAGACTGCGATGGAGCTCTGTATGCCACGGCAAACTGGCTGACACTGACGGCGGCGGTGCACAAATGCTGCGCAGCTAGCGCCATTCGACGGCCAACACCGCGGTTCCTGGTGTGTCCGCTGTGCCGTGCGTGTGATCATTGCTTGTACAGCCCTCTCGCAGTGTCTGGAGCAAGTATGGTGGGTCTGACACACCGGTGTCAATGTGTTCTTTTTTCCATTTCCAGGAGTGTATATAAAAACAAAGATGATGTCACTTACCAAATGAAAGTGCTGGCAGGTCGACAGACACACAAACAAACACAAACATACACACAAAATTCAAGCTTTCGCAACAAACTGTTGCCTCATCAGGAAAGAGGGAAGGAGAGGGAAAGACGAAAGGATGTGGGTTTTAAGGGAGAGGGTAAGGAGTCATTCCAATCCCGGGAGCGGAAAGACTTACCTTAGGGGGAAAAAGGACAGGTATACACTCGCACACACACACATATCCATCCACACATATACAGACACAAGCAGACATATTTAAAGACCAAATATGTCTGCTTGTGTCTGTATATGTGTGGATGGGTATGTGTGTGTGTGCGAGTGTATACCCGTCCTTTTTCCCCCTAAGGTAAGTCTTTCCGCTCCCGGGATTGGAATGACTCCTTACCCTCTCCCTTAAAACCCACATCCTTTCGTCTTTCCCTCTCCTTCCCTCTTTCCTGATGAGGCAACAGTTTGTTGCGAAAGCTTGAATTTTGTGTGTATGTTTGTGTTTGTTTGTGTGTCTGTCGACCTGCCAGCACTTTCATTTGGTAAGTCACATCATCTTTGTTATATATAAAACAAAGATGATGTGACTTACCAAATGAAAGTGCTGGCGCGCGCACCGGAGTTTATACCTGTCCCTTTTCCCCCCTAAGGTAAGTCTTTCCACTCCCGGGATTGGAATGACTCCTTACCCTCTCCCTCAAAGCCCACATCCTTTCGTCTTTCCCTCTCGTTTCCTCTTTCCTGATGAAGCAAGCTTGAATTTTGTGTGTGTGTTTGTGTTAGTGTCTCTATCAACATACCAACGCTTTTGTTTGGTAAGTTACATCATCTTTGTTTTTAGATATATTTTTTCAACGTGGAATGTTTCCCTCTATTATATTCATATCAGAAAGATATGTTATGTTCCACAAATGTAATAAAATGTAAATCAGTTTTACTTGGGCTAAACACATCCTGTTACAATGGCATTTTCTTAGTCATAGTCTTTACATTAGATAGAATTCTTGTGAGCACATTACTAGCTCCTGCCACATGTTGTGCCCTTGTAACTTTTGTGGGTGTACATGTATTTGGGAGTGCAAAATTTGTAGATTAGATTAGTTTTTCGTTCTATAGATCCGTGCTGAGGAGATCCTCATGGATGTGGAACACGTCAATTTTTTTTTTTTTAAGCTGAAATAACAATACTAATAGTATAGGTATATACAATAGCTGTTTTTTTAAGCTGAAATAACAATACATAACAATATTAATAGTATGAGTATATACAATACATCATTTGTTTCTATTAAAAAATTTGTCAATGGAGTAGGAGTTGGCCACTAGTAAGTCTTTCAGGGTGCTTTTAAACTGATCTTTATTTGTAACTAAATTTTTTATGTTTGCTGGCAAATTATTGAAGATGAGTGTTCCTAAGTAGTGGACCCCCTTTTGCACTAAAGTAAGTGCTGTTAAGTCCTTGTGCAGATCATTTTTGTTCCTGGTATTGTATGTATGAACTGAGCTGTTTGTTGGAAAAAGAGATATATTATTTAGGACAAATTTCATTAAGGAGTAAATATACTGAGAGGCAGTAGTTAGTATCCCCAGTTCTTTGAAGAGGTTTCTACAGGACGTCTGTGAATTTACTCCACAAATAATACATATTACACGCTTTTGGACTCTGAAAACTTTTGTTTGACTTGAAGAGTTACCCCAAAATATTATACCATATGACATTACGGAATGAAAGTCGGCAAAGTATGCAAGCTTTTTCATTTTTATGTCGCCTATGTCTGCTAACACTCTAATTGCAAATACAGATTTGTTGAGGTGTTTCTGCAGTTCTGTGGTGTGCTCCTCCCAACTGAATTTATCATCAAGTTGTAATCCCATGAATTTAAGACTGTCAACCTCTTCTATCTGCTCTTATTCATACTTTATGCATATGCTGGGTGGAAGCCTTTTACACGTTCTGAATTGCATATAGTGAGTCTTTTCAAAGTTTAATGTCAGTGAGTTGGCTTTAAACCATTTATTAATATCCATGAAAATATCATTAGCAGATGTTTCTAGAACTACACTCAACATACTATTTATTGCAATACTTGCATCATCTGCAAACAAAATGAACTCTACTTCTGGCAGTGTAACTGATGAGAGATCATTAATGTAGACAAGAAAAAGCAATGGCCCTTAGACGGATCCTTGTGGGACACCACATGTAATTTCTTCCCATTCTGATGATGACTGATGACTTAATTCACTAGTCCCTTGCACTGACACCCTTTGTTTCCTGTTAGTGAGGTATGACTTTAACCATTTTGCAGCACTGCCCGTGACACTATAGAATTCTAATTTATTTAAAAAGATGTTGTGGTTCACACAATCAAATCCCTTTGACAAATCACAGAAAATACCTGCTGCTTGTAATTTGTTATTTAATGAATTAAGTACATTTTCACTGTAGGTGTAAATAGCCTTCTCAATATCAGAACCCTTCAGAAATCCAAACTGTGTTCTTGATAATATGTTTTTTGTGGTCAGATGGTTGAGAAGCTGCATGTACATTACTTTTTCTAAAATTTTTGAGAATGCTGCAAAAGTGAAATCGGTCTGTAGTTTGATGGTATCTCTTTATCCCCTTTCTTGAATAGAGGCTTAACATCTGCATATTTTTGCCAGTCAGGAAATGTCCCAGTTATATATAATTGACTGGTTACACAAGTAACTTAGAATTGTACTAAACTCACAAGAACATGCATTAATTAACTTTGTTGATATTTCATTGTAACCACTAGAATGCTTTGTTTTTAAAGATTTTATTATGGGAGTTATTTCTTTTGGTGAAGCGAGTGACATATTCATGTACCTGAAGCTATTTGTAAAGGCTAGTTTCAGATATCCAAGGGTATTATTTACTGATCCTGACAATCCCATTCTATCAGTAACGGATAAAAAATCTATTTGATTTGCCACACTATGCCCATCAGTAACTAATGCGTCATCTACCCTTAATGCTATTTGCTCCTGGTCCTTTCTGGTTCTACCAGTCTCCTCTTTCACTATATCCCATATTGTTTTTATTTTGTTCCCTGACATTGCTGTCTTCTTCTCGTAGTGTATTTGTTTAGATGTGTGAATTACTTCTTTAAATATTTTACAGTATTCCTTGTACATCTACATCTACATCTACATGACTACTCTGCAATTCACATTTAAGTGCTTGGCAGAGGGTTCATCGAACCACAATCATACTATCTCTCTACCATTCAACTCCCGAACAGCGTGCGGGAAAAACAAACACCTAAACCTTTCTGTTCGAGCTCTGATTTCTCTTATTTTATTTAGATGACCATTCCTGCCTATGTAGGTTGGGCTCAACAAAATATTTTCGCATTCGGAAGAGGAAGTTGATGACTGAAATTTCGTAAATAGATCTCGCCGCGTCGAAAAACGTCTTTGCTGTAATGACTTCCATCCCAATTCACGTATGATATCTGCCACACTCTCTCCCCTACTATGTGATAATACAAAACGAGCTGCCCTTTTTTGCACCCTTTCGATGTTCTCCGTCAATCCCACCTGGTAAGGATCCCACACCGCGCAGCAATATTCTAACAGAGGACGAACGAGTGTAGTGTAAGCTGTCTCTTTAGTAGACTTGTTGCATCTTCTAAGTGTCCTGCCAATGAAACGCAACCTTTGGCTCGCCTTCCCCACAATATTATCTATGTGGTCTTTCCAACTGAAGTTGTTCGTAATTTTAACACCCAGGTACTTAGTTGAATTGACAGCCTTGAGAATTGTACTATTTATCAAGTAATCGAATTCCAACGGATTTCTTTTGGAACTCATGTGGATCACCTCACACTTTTCGTTATTTAGCGTCAACTGCCACCTGTCACACCATACAGCAATCTTTTCTAAATCGCTTTGCAACTGATACTGGTCTTCGGATGACCTTACTAGACGGTAAATTACAGCATCATCTGCGAACAACCTAAGAACTGCTCAGATGGTCACCCAGGTCATTTATATAGATCAGGAACAGCAGAGGTCCCAGGACGCTTCCCTGGGGAACACCTGATATCACTTCAGTTTTACTCGATGATTTGCCGTCTATTACTACGAACTGCGACCTTCCTGACAGGAAATCACAAATCCAGTCGCACAACTGAGATGATACCCCATAGGCCCGCAGCTTGATTAGAAGTCGCTTGTGAGGAATGGTGTTAAAAGCTTTCCGGAAATCTAGAAATACGGAATCAACTTGAGATCCCCTGTCGATAGCGGCCATTACTTCGTGCGAATAAAGAGCTAGCTGTGTTGCACAAGAACGATGTTTTCTGAAACCATGCTGATTACATATCAATAGATCGTTCCCTTCGAGGTGATTCATAATGTTTGAATACAGTATATGCTCCAAAACCCTACTGCAAACTGACGTCAATGATATAGGTCTGTAGTTCGATGGATTACTCCTACTACCCTTCTTAAACACTGGTGCGACCTGCGCAATTTTCCAGTCTGTAGGTTCAGATCTATCGGTGAGCGAGCGGTTGTATATGAGTGCTAAGTAGGGAGCTATTGTATCAGCGTAATCTGAAAGGAACCTAATCGGTATACAATCTGGACCTGAAGACTTGCCCGTATCAAGCGATTTGAGTTGCTTCGCAACCCCTAAGGTATCTTCTTCTAAGAAACTCATGCTAGCAGCTGTTCGTGTTTCAAATTCTGGAATATTCCATTCATCTTCCCTGGTGAAGGAATTTCGGAAAACTGCGCTCAACAACTCTGCTTTAGCGACACAGTCGTCGGTAACAGTACCATTGGCACTGCGCAGCGAAGGTATTGACTGCGTCTTGCTGCTTGTGTACTTTACATACGACCAGAATTTCTTCGGATTTTCTACCAAATTTCGAGACAATGTTTCGTTGTGGAACCTATTAAAGGCGTCTCGCATTGAAGTCCATGCCAAATTTCGCGCGTCTGTAAATTTTAGCCAATCTTCGGGATTTCGCGTTCTTCTGAACTTCACATGCTTTTTCCGTTCCGTTGCCGTATTTAGCTAAATCATCAGCATTGGAGCTATTCTTGGTCGACAGATACATTTTCCTTTTTGTCTTACTGGAAATCTTTATTTCTTGTGTAATCCATGGTTTTATTATAGACTTCTGTTTAATTTGAGTAACTTTTAGAGGAAAACAGTTTTCAAATATGGTACTAACATTGTTCATGAATGTGTTATATTTTTCATTCATGTCATGAGCACTATAAACATATTTCCAGTTCGTATCTTTGAGTAGTTTTCTAAAACACTCAATTTTTGGTTGATTGACTACTCTCCTGTACTCAGATTTAGCAGTCTGGATAATCTGCTTAGAATTTACATCTGAAACAAGGAGCTGCATGATTACAGGTTTTATAATATGATTTTGTTCCTTTTATTTGTCTATAAAAATGTTATCAATGGCTGTCCTTGAGGATTTAGTGATCCTAGTTGGAAAGTTTACAGTGTGAGTTAGATTGAAAGACAACATTACTAACTGCAGTAAATGTTTACTGGAAGATTGCATTAGAAAATCTGTATTAAAGTCACCAGCAATCGAAATTTCTTTGTTTCTTCCTGTTAAATAACCCAAAAGAGATTCTACATCATTGATGAATAGATTATAATTTCCTGCAGGTGCTCGGTAAATAGTTACAATTATATCGGATTTGTTATGGAACTCTACTTCTGTTGCACGTACTTCTAGATGCTGCTCTAAACAGAATTTATTAATGTCAATGTTCCTGAATTTATGGCAGTTTTTAATAAATGTGGCAACTCCTCCTCCTTCCGTATCTACTCTGCAGAAGTAGCAAGAAGGAAACAGTAAATAAAGAAGAAAGATAATGGTAGCAGAAATTTCATGTTTATAATGTTTGTCTCTTTGGTACTTATTGCATGGCATCAGAAATGGAAAATGAGAGACAAATCCTTGTTTTTAATGTCAGGAGTTCATTTGTTCGTGACAGGAGAGGAGAAAGTAGGTGAAGAGGGAAGTGTAGGGAAATTAACAATTATTAAGAAAATTATCCAGGGTCTAAGGAGAGCACTTAATTGAATAACAGAAATTCTGATCCATCAACAGGTGCACATAAAAGAAAACAGAAGCTTTGCTAGCTTTCAGAAGAAATCCTTTGAAGAACTAGAGAGTATTCTCTCTCTCTCTCTCTCTCTCTCTCTCTATCTCTATCTCTATCTCTGTTTGTGCACCTACATTGTACTGGGTGGACAGACTATCCTGGAATTGCAGACTGGCAGGTTGATTGGGTTGGGGATTGTGGCAGATGGGGTGGGTAGAGGGAGAAAGAGGCAGGTAGTAGAAAGAGGTGCTGGAGATGGGTAGCAACCAGCTCGGAGAGAGGTAGTAGGTGTGCAGGCTGTATTGCAGGAGGGAGAAGTGGCAGGTATGTGGGCTAAGCATGTGGCACATGGCTACCACAGCTGGTGAGATGCAGGACATAAATAAGATGATTGGATGTGGGAACAGTTGTTTAGTAGAAATTGAGACCAGGGGAGTTACAGCACTGAAAAATGTCCTATGCTCGTAATGAAGAAACACTGTGCTGCAGGGGAAGATCTGGATGGCACGGACTATGAAGCAGCCATTGAATTCGAGCATGTTGTGCTTAGCATTATGTTGTGCCACCGGGAGGTCGACTTTGTTCTTGTCCACAGTTTGACAGTGACCATTTGTTCTTGTGATCGGCTGGTTGTTGGTCATCCCACATGAAATGCTGTGCAGTGATTGCAGCAGAGCTGGTATATGATATGGCTAAGCAGGTGGCCTAGCCTTTTAAGGGATAGGATAAGCCTGTGACAGGATTAGAAAAAATGTGCTGGGTGGGTGAATTGGGGAGGTCTTGCATCTGGGTATTTCAAAATGATATGAACTCCATGGCAAGGTGGTGGTAGTGGGAGTGGCATAGAGCTGGACCAAGATATTGTGTGGGTAGGGCGGGTGACAGAATGCCAATTTAGAAGAGATGTGAAGGATTATGTGTAGAATGTGTGTCATTTCTGGGTATGATGATAGTCAGTGACCGGGAAAAAGGACCTATTCAATCGCTCCAGTCCGAGATGATAATAGGTGATTAGGGGGTGCTCTTCTGCAACCGATTCTTGGGCATGGTGCGAGAGTTAGGGTTATGCGAAGATACGGCACTGGAAATCTGTTTATGTGCTACGATTGGAAGGGATAGTGCCTGTCAGTGAGATCTTCAGCGTATTGTACAGGGAAAGTCTCATCACTGCAGATACGCCAACATGCTGGGACTTTTTGTGGTTACCGTATTTACTCGAATCTAAGCCGCACTTTTTTTGCTGTTTTTGTAACAAAAAAAACCGCCTGCGGCTTAGAATCGAGTGCAAAGTAAGCGGAAGTTCTGAAAAATGTTGGTAGGTGCCGCCACAACTAACTTCTGCCGTCGAATATATGTAGCGCTACACAGGCATGCTTTGCAGGCATAAAGATAAATACTGGCGCCAAAACCTCTCCGTCAGTAAATAAATTAAAAAAAAAAAGTGGAAGACGAGCTTTTTTCTCTGCCTCGAGTTTGACCACTGCATTTTCATTAATTATCCAATGAAGTAATACAAATTCTGTATTGTTCATCTTTGAATGTAGCAGCATTTCAATGTACTACGAAAATCCGACTGGCAAGACTGTTCAGGATGTTTGTCAATATGGCCAACTCTACGTTCTGAATTTTTTCCTACCTGTGAGAAGAGATGGTTGCTAATAGGAACTTTTATGAATTGTGAATCACATGCAGTATTCTCTTCACCATAAGAATAATATGAAAATAAAAATTTTGCCATGTATTGTTTCGTGTTTGCTGCTGTCTCATTTAAATCCTGTCTGCCTAATGAACTATGAAACTAGAGTGAGACAACAGCAAACGCGGAAGAATATGCATGTCATGTTTATATTCATATTATTCTTATGCCTAATAGTGATACAGTCAGAAATGAAGCACGGCAGTTGACTAGATTTTTAAATCTAAGATGACTCTAATTTCTGTGCAGAATATAATTACTAAAGAGGCGTCTGCAAAGATTTTCAAACGGAGAAAAGTTTTCGCTAAACTCTCGTTCAGAACATCTTCCATCATACGCAGCCTATTATTTGGTTCTTGTTTACCATTATCAAAGAAAGCAGCAGTGTAAGTAACAACAAATAGCAGTCTCTTGCCATTGTTTCGCTAATGAGACAATTACTCTCTCTTCTTTTTTTAAAATCGTAAGCGGCGGTAGCGCGCACAAAAGCAACCCATGCCGCGAGCGGTGACAGGCCGTAAACACTCATTATCAGAATGCGACGAACAATCCGTGACACAGTACAGTAATGCATTTTCAGCTTAGAGTGACGTAAACACCTGTAACAAAGAGAACGGCACTTATCAGATGAAAGAAAAATAAGCAATCAATTCTAACCAGACGAAGCATGTGAAAAAGGAAGGGTACCCGTTTAAATACGGACGGAGCGCCTGACGCATAGCAATGACTACCTGGTAAAGCTTAACTGCTAAGCTTACGACAACCAAACTACTGTAGCTGTATTGTCATTTATTTGACCTAAATTGTGTCTCATATTACAATGGACCAACTTTGTTTCGAGTTGGAGGTGTGGCCTAAAACTTTTCTCTCTGCTTCGAGTCTCAAACTAAGGTGGCAGGTAGGATTGAGGAGGACCAGGTGAAGTAAATGGAAGGGAAGGTGATGAAGTTTTGGGGGAATGAGGGGATAAGGATGCCTTGGCACTGTGTTCAGATCATGAAGATACCATCAGTGAACCTGAGGCAGACAAGGGGTTTGGAGTTTTCAAAAGCTAGGAAGGTTTCTTGTAGATGGCCTATAAACAGATTGGCGTAGGAGGGTGCCGTGCAGGTGCCCATGGCTGTGCATGGATTTCTTTATTACCTTCGCCTTGAAGGAGAACTTGTGTGTGAGGACACAGGTGGTAAGATGGATGAGTCATGAGGTAGTACGTCTGGAGTTGGAAGGAAGTAGGGAGAGCTCGTGTTTGACAGTGGCAAGGCTGTGGGTATGAGGAACATTGCTATATAGGGAGAGGGCATCATCAGTAATGAGTAGGGATCCAGATAGGTAATGGAGTGGGGATGGCCAAGAGTCAGTGAAAGAAGTGGTTAGTATCTTTGATGTTTCAATCAGTTAGTTAGTGGCTGACAGATTGGTTTACAAGAGCAGAAATTCATTCTGTGGGAGCGCAATAACCATCTACAACAGGGTGTTGAGGATAGTTGGGTTTTAGGATTTTAAGAAGCATGTAAAAGGTGACCACCCTCCCAATTCTAACTCATAACTGCAGGTCATCCATAAAAGACATTACTTTGATACTTTCCAGAGAATGGCATGATAAAACTGGCTGTGGCTAGGTCTAAGAAACGAATGGTTTGCTTAGTTAATTCTTTATCCATAGCTGCAAGTCTATTAAACAGGTTTGTAATATCTGCTCTTAACTACACCATTTCATTAACCAATGCTTGAGCTGCCTACCAACTAGTGACACTCTGCATTTGAGACTCCGCAATTGTGGAACTTTAATCTCCAACACACACTGAGGAACACAAAATACACTCAAAATAGGTCATATGACACAGCACGCACTTGTGCCTTACATCTAATCATCGTCCATCTTGACTCTGTGCACTGACTCGCCATATGCTGACACTGATGACAGTTAACACAAACTACTGGTACTGACTTCGTACAAAATGCAGCATGCCCTGGCAAATTACATTGGCCACATCTCACAGATCAGAAATAATGTTTCTTTGTAGTACAAAGAATTGTGAAAGATCAACTTGTTCCCCTGGCTGCACAAATGTAACCTTCAAATCCCTGTGCATCACTCTCTTGACTCCTTGCCCTCTACATAAACGGGGAAAACAATCCAAAAAGCAATAGTCTGCTCACTCACCCCCTTGTTTGATGAAACTGCATGCTGTGGTTGTGAAGTAGTGCAGCTTAGACATCAACTGTGCTGGTATCTGCTGCCAAATGAGGTCCACTGATACCAAAATACTTCTGACACCACTCTATAGCAAACCAGAGTGAGAGGGGGCTGCCATGGTATAGAGGTGGTGGATCGGTGGGTTTGGAAGGCGGTGCTTCTGGCCAGGATTGCAAGGAAAACTCCAATACAAGATATAACATCTTTTATTTGGTCTTGAGCTGCAACGTTGAAGTGCTGGAACACCCCTGATATGCCCTTAGCAGGTCACAGTGGCAGAATGGCCATTTGATGTCCATCTCCTGCTTTGGTGATACTGTCTACTCTACTTGGCAGTGCATGTCTGAGTTAACAGTAAGTGGCCCTGAGTGAGCAGTGCCAGTGACTTGAACACCCCCTGAATTCGTATAGGTGTCCACCACTACCTGGTTAGAAACTTGCCCTGTTGTGGATAAATACTGGCAGTACCGCCCTGTCTGTGAACTGCTGCCTTCCAACGGTATGTGGATGAGTGTTATCGTATTGGAGAACACTCCCTGGAATGCTATTCATGAATGGTAACACAGCAGGTCGAATCATCAGATTGATGTACAGTTTTCTAGTCAGAGTGTGTGGGATAAGCCCAAGAGTGCTCCTTCAGTCATACAAAATCACATCCCAGACCATAACGCCTGGAGTAGTTTCAGTGTGTCTAGCACGCAGACAGGTTGGCTGCAGGCCGTCGACTCTCCTCCTCCTAACCAACACATGGTCATCACTGGCACTGAGGTGGAACCAGATTTCATCAGAAAACACAACAGACATCCACCTTTCCCTCCAATGAGCTCTCGCAAATGGTGGTGGTTTGGGGTTAGTGGAATTCCTGCTACAGTGCATCTGGCTTGGAGCTGTCCTTAAAGTAACTGATTTGTAACAGTTTGTTGTGTCACTGTGGTGCCAAGTGCTGCTCAGATTGCTTCAGTAGATGCAGTACAATGCAACAGAGCCATATGCTGAATCTGAGGGTCTTTCCTTTTGGCAGTGTCACATGGCCGTATGGAGCTCTGTTTTCTTGCAATTGTACATTATCGCGACCATTGCCACCAGCAATCAGGTACAGTGGCTACATTCCTGCTAACTGTTTCTGCAATATCATAGAAGAAGCATCCAGCTTCTTGTAGCCATACATGACCTTGTTTAGACTCAGTGAGGTGTTGACAGTGCCATCTTTGTTACCTCAAAGGCATTCTTGACTAATATCATCTCAACACGTCCACCTCAAAGGTAACTAATGCTCATGATCGTTACAGCATGTATTTAAAGCATACCTGATTTGGATCCTCATAGTGGTGCTGCTATTGCCACCCTTATGTGAATGGAGGGAAATTTGAATAGACCTTATCTTTCAGATGTAGGATCATGCCTACCAACTTATGTTTATGTCGTACATCTCCTTCTTGGCATTGTGATTTATTTTTTCCTCTTTGTATATATGATGGGAGAAAAGAAATTATTCAGCACATTAAGGGAGAGAAAATTTAATTGTGATGGGGGACTAGGAATAAATGAAAGGAGAAGTTGCCTGGTAGTATTTTGCACATTTAATTAGTTCAATGTATGGGCTAAGAATAAGGAAATAAGGTTGAAAGTGTAGAAGAGACCTGGAGATACCACAAGATTTCAGATAGAGTACATAAGATAAAAATTTAGAAACAAGGTTCTAAACTGTAAAACATTTCCAGGAGCAGATGTAGAACCAGACTATTACCTTCCTTAGTTGTAAAATGCAGACTGAAGATGCAAAAAGGTAGAGAATGAGCGATAAGTGGAGAGGTTTCAAAGGGAGCATTAGACAGTGACTGACTGGAATAGGCAAAAGTAATATTGTAGAAGAGCTTTGAAAGATGGATAGTGAAGGCAGCAGAGGAACAGCTGGGCAAATTGGAATTTGTATCAGAAATTATGTAATCTGTGAAAAACAGTTCTCCATGGTATGCAGGATTTATATGACATCAGTGAAATACACTCAAACTTCGAGAATAATGTAATAATTCCAGTATCAAATAAGGCAGGTGCTGATAGGTGTGGATATTACCAAACCATCAGTTTAATAAGTCAAGATTGCAAAATACTAACACAAACTATCCACAGACAAATGGAATGACTTGTAGGAGCTGACCAAGGAGAAGATCAGTTTGGGTTTCAGGGAAATGTAGAAACATTTCATCTTATATCCTCCTTTCAAGACACAGTCTATTCCGTTCAACTGCTCTCCCAGTTCCTTTGCTGTCTCTGACAGAATTACAATGTCATTGGCAAGCCTCAAAGTTTTTATTTCTTCTCCGTGGATTTTAATTCCTACTCCAAATCTTTCTTTTGTTTCCTTTACTGCTTGCTCAATATACAGATTGAATAATATCGAGGATAGGCTACAACCCTCTCTCACTACCTTCTCAACCACTGCTTCCCTTTCATGCCCCTTGACTCTTATAACTGCCATCTGGTTTCTGTACAAATTGTAAATAGCCTTTTGCTCCCTGTATTTGGCACATGCCACCTTCAGAATTTGAAGGAGAGTATTCCAGTCAACATTGTCAAAAGCTTTCTCTACATCTACAAATGCTAGAAACATAAGTTTGCCTTTTCTTAATCTATCTTCTAAGATAAGTTGTAGGGTCAGTATTGCCTCACGTGTTCCAACATTTCTACGGAATCCAAACTGATCTTCCCTGAAGTCAGTTTCTATCAGTTTTTCCATTAGTATTTTACAGCCAAGACTTATTAAACTGATAGTTTGGTAATTGTCACACCTGTCAACACCTGCTTTCTTTGGGATTGGAAGTATTATGTTCTTCTTGAAGTCTGAGGGTATTTCACCTGTCTCATACATCTTGCTCAGCAGATGGTAGAGTTTTGTCAGGGCTGGCTCTCCCAAGGCTATCAGTAGTTCTAAAGGAATGTTGTCTACTCATGGAGCCTTGTTTCGACTGAGGTCTTTCAGTGATCTGTCAAATTCTTCACGCATTCATGCAGTATCATATCTCCCATTTCATCTTCATCTACATTTTCTTCTATTTCCATAATATTGCCCTTGTATAGACCCTCTATACACTCCTTCCAGCTTTCTGCTTTCCCTTCTTTGCTTAGAACTGGCTTTCCATCTGAGCTCTTGATATTCATACAAGTGGTTTTCTTTTATCCAAAGGTCTCTTTAATTTTCCTGTAAGCAGTATCTATCCTGCACCTAGTGATATATACCTCTACATCCTTACATTTGCCCTCTAGCCATCCCTGCTTAGAGATTTTGCATTTCCTGTGGATTTCATTTTTGAGACATTTGTATTCCTGTTTGCCTACTTCATTCACTGCAGTCATATATTTTCTCCTTTCATCAATTAAATTCAATATCTCTCCTGTTACCCAATGATTTCTACGAGCCCTCATCTTTTTACCTGCTTGATCCTCTGCTGCCTTCAGTAGTTCATCTCTCTCTCAAAACTACCCATTCTTCTTCTACTGTATTTCTTTCCCGTTCTTGTCAGTCGTTCCCTAATGCTCTCTCTGAAACTGTCTACAACCTCTTGTTCTTTTAGTTTATCCAGATCCAGTCTCCTTAAATTCCTTCCTTTTGGCATATTGTACAGTTTTAAACTACATTTCATAAACAACCGATCATGGTCAAGAGTCCACATCTGTACCTGGAAATGTCTTACAATTTAAAACCTGGTTCCTAAATCTCTGTCTTACCATTATATAATCTATCTGAAACCTTCCAGTGCCTCCAGACCTCTTCCATGTATACAACCTTCTTTCATGATTCTTGAACCAAGTGTTAGTTATGATTAAGTTATCCTCTGTGCAAAATTCTACCAGGCAGCTTTGTCTTTCATTCCTTACCCCGATCCATATTCCCCTACTACTTTTCCTATTTTTCCTTTTCTTTCTATCGAATTCCAATCCCCCATAACAATTAAATTTTCGTCTCCCTTCACTATCTGAATAATTTCTTTTATCTCATCGTACATTTCATCAATTTCTTCATCATCTGCAGAGCTAGTTGGCATATAAACTTGTACTACTGTGGAAGGCATGGGCTTTGTGTCTATCTTGGCTACAATAATGCGTTCACTATGCTGTTCATAGTAGCTTGTCCGCACTCCTATTTTTTATTTTTATTTTTTTATTATTCATTATTAAACCTACTCCTGCACTACCCCTATTTGATTTTGTATTTATAACCCTGTATTTACGTGACAAGAAGTCTTGTTCCTCCTGCCACTGAACTTCACTAATTCCCACTATATATAACTTTAACCTATCCATATTGCTTTTTTGATTTTTCTAACCTGCCTACCCGATCAAGGGATCTGACATTCCGTGCTCCAATCCAGAGAATGCCAGTTTTCTTTCTCCTAATAACAATGTCCTCCTGAGTAGCCCCCCCCCCCCCCCCCCAGAAATCTGAATCGGGGGAGTATTTTACCTCCAGAATATTTTACCCAAGAGGACACCATCATCATTCAACCATATAGTAAAGCTGCGAGCCCTCGGGAAAAATTATGGCTATAGTTTCCCCTTGCTTGCAGCCACTCATAGTACCAGCACTGCAAGGCTGTTTTGGTTTATGTACAAGGCCAGATCAGTTCCTTCATCCAGACTGTTTCTCCTGCAACTACTGAAAAGGGTGCTGACCCTCTTCAGGAACTACACATTTGTCTGACCTCTCAACGGATAACCCTCCATTGTGGTTGCATCTATGGTACAGCTATTGGTATCGCTGAGGCACACAAGCCTCTTCACTAAGGGCAAGGTCCATGGTTCACGAGGAGCATTGGCACTTAACTTGACTAAAAGGAGAAGAAGTTGACAGTACACATTCTGAGGCATCAGGTAATAATGGTTAACATTGTGTGTGTGTATGAGAGGGGAAGTGTAATGTGAGAAGTAAAAATTAAAAATTGTGGAGGGAGACAAAGACATGATTACAGTAAGCAGGGTCAAATGGCTGTAGTTGTGCAAAACTGAGGGAACTGGTGCTGGATAAAATAGTGTAGAGAGTTGTGTAAAACTAGTTTTCAGTCTGCAAATTACAACAGTAAGTGTTGCATAGGTTTTGTGGTACCAAGGTGTGCTGTTCCTTATGTCATGAGTTGGTTTTTTGTTATTTTGAATTGAATTTGGGAAGAATTTAGTTCAAATTTCCATTCTATTTGTTTTTGTACATATTCTAAATAATTTTGGTCAAATGCAGGAGTACTTACTTTGGAAAGATCATGGTTTGTTTTCTTTCTTTCCTTCCCTTTATTTATATCATGAGGTTTATTTACATGTACCACACTCAATTAACATGTCACATCTCTTGTATTTTTAAACTTATATAACGTTTCATTTTTCTTACAGTTTTCTGTTATTGTGCGGAATGTGTAAAGAGTATATTGCAACAGAAAATTAAGGCTGTCAGTACTGAGGTGTAAATGAGAAGTGACAAGCAAGTTTACATCACATCTGTAATGCTGAGAGTAATACCTACTGTACAAACCACATTTTGTAGTTTTAGGAACAAAGTAGATTTTTTAGGATTAAAGGAACCCACTCACTAAAAGGAAGAGGCATTGGGGGTTGTCAGTAGGCACATACAAAAGAGAGAAAACTTGCTGGCTTTCAGAGTTATCCTTTTGCTGAGTTAGGTTAAAAAAAATGTATGGGAGAGGTTTTTCTTTGGCGTAGAAGGGAAGGCAGCTGTCAAAATGCAGGTGCTATTGGTGGTTAGTGTGTTTAATATGGACAGAGGTGTAGATGGAGCCATCAGAGTAGTGGGGGTCAATGCCCAGGATAGTGACATATTGGGTACAGGAGGACCAGTTGAAGTGAATGGGAGAAAAGGTGTTGAGATTGTGAAGGAATGTAGCTAAGGTGTCTTGGCCCTGGGTCCAGCTCATGAAAATATCAATGAACCTAAAAGCAGACTGTGTGTTGGGAGTTGTGGGAGACTAGGAAGGTTATCCTTAGGTGGGCCATAAACAGTTTGGAACAGGAGGGTGCCATGCTGCCACCTTACCTTCAAAGGAAAAGTAGTTGTGGGTCAGGATGTAGTAGTAAAGTGTATAAGGAATGAGGTGGTGGGTTTAGAGTATGAAGGACATTGGGAGTGGTAGTGTCTGATAGTGGCAAGTACATGGGCATATAGGATGTGGGTGTATGGGGAGGTGGTATCAACAGTGGCGAATAGGGATCCAGGAGACGAGGAGGTGGGAGTGGTGGAAAGTCAGTTATGAAAGTGGCTGGTATCTTTGATATTGGTGGCTAGGTTTCAGGCAGCTGATTGGAGATGTTGGTTAACAAGAGCAGAAATATTTCAGTGGGAGCACAATAGCGTGTCCAAGATCATTGGATTTGTGGATTTTGAGGAGCAGGTAGGTGTGTTATTGCAGTGAGGAGGGAGATGGGCTCAGGTGAGAGGTTTTGTGAAGTGTCTATGGATTTCACTAGGGATTGGAGGTTATGTTGGACTTCTGGGATGGGAGCACTGTCGCAGAGTTAGAATGTGGACAATTCAGTCAGTTGGCAGAGGTCTTCCGTCAGGTAGTCACTGCGAATCATCACGACAGTGATGGAACCTTCATCTGCAGGGAGGTTGATTAGGGCTGGATCTGTTTTCAGGTTGTGTATGGCTATTTTTTTTTTCTTTAGTGTTCTTAGGAAGGTTCATGGCGAAGGATGGTGAGCCCAAGTTGGAGGTGAGGAATTTCTGGAAGCAGACTAGGGTTTGGTAAGCTCGGAGGATAGAAGCGTCATTGTTGGATTGTGGTATGAACTGGAAGAGGCAAGGTTCAGTGTTTAGATTAGGTTGGCTTTGGTTGGAGGGATTGCTGGCAAATAAGTGTTTCAACTGTAGGGATCTGGAGAAGGAAAGAGGCCTTTAACTAGTACAATAGGGTTAAATTTTGGGGGTAGGGCTGATGGTTAGGCCTTTGGATAGGACTGAAACTTTTGTGGGACTGAGGTTTATGGTGGAGAGGTTAACAACAGTATTTTGGATTCTGGGTTTTGTGAGGTGTTAGGAGGGACTTTTGAAGGATGTGGTAAGTTGAAGAGGTTAGCTAGGTAGAGTCTACGTGCTATGAGGGGTTTTACTGTGAGAAGAATGGATGTTGATGGGTGTGGTGCCCCAGGGTGGGAGTAGGATGTCAACAGGTTGGACAGTTTATGGGGATGGAACGCTCCTCCAGGTGTTGGAATTCAAGGGTTTCTGTTGCAGAGATTTAGTGTATGCAGTGTGGATTGCATAGTGAGAGTCTATTGCAGGTGGAATAGAGGTTGTTCTGGGATGTCTGTGCCATGGAGAGGTGTTTTTGCAGCAGTACCAGGTTCATGAGAGATAGGGACTGGCAGAATGTGAAAAGGTGAAGGTCGTTTGAAAGGAGGAGTGGCATCCAGAGAAGGGAATTTTTATGTTTAGGCCATTGGGGGCATTCCATGGTTCAGACAGCATGTAAGGAACAGGATGTGGGACTGGGTTTTAGACAGGAAAAGGGATACTTTTCTGAACTGGTGCAGAAAGGTGGAATAGGGGTCCATTGCAGTAGGAATGTTTTTAGGAAATGGAAAATGATGCAGGTAATGGGCAAGTGGTTATAAGAAGAAATTGATAATATAGCATGAGGTAGGTGGAGTGGAGAGGATGGAAAAAGTTGTAGTGAGACTAATAGGGTGGTTTTGTGGCCAACACCAAAAATTCCCTCCCATACAGTGTAGCCACCTGTGTGTGTGTGTGTGTGTGTGTGTTGTACCCAGCCTAACCAACTGTGGACAACATATCTTATGTGATAAGAACTCTCTTGCCCAGTATGTTGAAGGCCTCACAAAGACCTTCACAGGCAGGCAGTACCCCTCAAATCTACTGTAGTCCACAAACAAATTTCGCCTGCCATATCCTGAGACACCTTCAATTCTTCCACTATCCCCAAGAGTCAGCTACAAAGGAGTGCCTCCTCATCACCCAGTATCACCCTGGATTGAAAAAACTAAACAATATCTTTTGCTAGGGCCTTGATTATGTCTAATCCTGCTCTGAAATGAGGGACATCATTCCCAAGATCCTTCCCAATGCTCTTTAAGTGGTGTTCTGTCACCTGCCCAAGCAACACAACATCCTGATCCTTCCCTGTGCCATCCTTACTCCCAACCTCTTGCCATAGGGATCAGATCCCTGTGACAGACTAAGTTCAAGATCTATTACATCTACCTACCCAGCACATCATACTCCACTTCTGTCACAGGCTTATCCTACCCCATCAGAGACTGGACCTTCTGTGAAAGTAGCCATGTCATATATCAACTTTGCTGCAAACACTACACAGCCTTTTATGTTGGTATGACCACCAACCAGCTGTCCACCAGGATGGATGGCCATCACCAAACTGTTGACCACCCAGTGACAGAACATGCAGCTCAGCACAACATGCTCAGTTTCAATGGCTGCTTTGCAACCCGAGCCATCTGGATGCTTCCTTCCAACATCAGCTTCTCTAAGCTACACAGAGAGAATTATCCTTGCAATATATTCTCCTCTCCTGGAATCTTCCTGGCTGCAGTTTCACAACAATTTTCCTTTCCTCCATTTTTTCACCTCTTCCCAATTCATGTCCCCACATTGCCTTCAGTGTTTGCTGCTTACCACCGGTTGCTACAGTTGTGCCAGCCCATACACCTGTCACCCCGCCCTCCTGCATTCCTAGCCAGCAAGCCAGCTGCCTCCTTCTGAGCTGCTAACCTCCCAACCCTAGTCCTTCTCCCTGCCTCTGATGTCCTCTCTCTCAACCCACCTCATCTGATACTACCCCGACCATGGCCAGTTCACCTGCCGCAAATGGAACTATTGGTCTAGCTGGTACCCAATGTAGGTACATAGGTTTTGTGTGTGTGTGTGTGTGTGTGTGTGTGTTTTACCTTAGCTTGGCAAAGGATAATTCTGAAAGCTAGCAAGTTTTCTTTCTTTCGTGTGTGTGCCTATTAACAACTCAATGCTGCTGCTTCTCATTGAGTGATCCTATTTAATCCGGAAGTATATTTATAATCTACAAGAACTGTTCTATAACATTTCAGAACAAAGTAATAACACAACTGCAACACTGATAACCATGGATGTAATATTCTATTACTAACAAGGGAACCTCCCCATTGCACCCCCCTCAGATTTAGTTATAAGTTGGCACAGTGGATAGGCCTTGATAAACTGAACACAGATCAATTGAGAAAACAGTAAGAAGTTGTGTGGAACTGTGAAAAAATAAGCAAAATACACAAACTGAGTAGTCCATGGGCCACATAGGCAACATCATGGACAATGTGAGCTCAGAAGCGCCGTGGTCCCATGGTAGCGTGAGCAGCTGCAGAATGAGAGGTCCTTGGTTCAAGTCTTCCCTCGAGTGAAAATTTTACTTTCTTTATTTTTGCATAGTTATTATCTGTCCGTTCGTTTATTGACATTTCTGTTCACTGTAATAAGTTTAGTGTCTGTGTTTTGCGACCACATCGCAAAACTGTGCAATTAGTAGACGAAAGGACGTGCCTCTCCAATGGGAACCGAAAACATTTGATCGCAAGGTCATAGGTCAACCGATTCCTCCACAGGGAAACACATCTGATATATTCTATACGACACTGGTGACGGCATGTGTGTCACATGACAGGAATATGTTGTCGACCCACCTAACTTGTACACTTGGCGAATGGGTAAAAAGATTCTTCTACCTTGCCCAATTTAGGTTTTCTTCTGGATGTGATAATCACTCCCAAAAAAGTGATGAAAACATAAGAGTTTGTCACATAAACTGAAAATAAAATATTAAACTTTTCACTCGATGGAAGATTTGGACCCAGGACCTTTTGTTCTGCAGCTGCTCACGTTACCACGAGACCACGGCGCTCCTGCGTTCCCATTATCCTTAATGTTGCTTATCTTCCCATGAACTACTCAGTTTGTATATTTTGCTTATTTTTTTATAGTCCCACACAACTTCTTCCTGTTTTCTCAATTGATCTGTGTTCAGTTTTTCAAGGCCTATCCACTGTGCCAACTTATAACTAATTCTGAGGGGGCTGCGATGGGGAGGTTCCCTTGTAAGAAAGTAATGGCTTTGAAGAAATTGTGTCTCACAAGCAAAAGAAAAAATGGAGAGTAAAAAACTCTGTTTATTTATTTGAGAAATATATAGTATTATATAATAATCATCACTTCACTATATACATCCACTTTTCCAACTTAATTTACTGGATGTACTTGAGTAACATGTGAACAGAATATACCACATATGAACAGTCTGAAGTTTGCTTTAGCAGTAAAATTTACAAAGCCATACTTTTATCATAACATCATTGTTAGGCTGTTAAAATAAAACCCCATACATTGATGTACTTGTACATCTTATTGTTTCACTAACCTAACCTGTATGAGGGGTTGTCTTTTCATATGTTTCATTGGAAAGTGTGTGCGTATATGTGAGATTAAAGTAAAATTTTGCATCTGTTGCTCAAATGGGAGATGACTGTAATTCTAGTGTATTATGACAGTCCATTAATTTGCTGTAGTGACAGAAATAATGGAAAAATATGAATTTTGTTGCAGGGTGACTGTGTTAAAGGATCGAAATACCAGAAGAAGTAAAGGTGTTGCTTTTGTGTTATTTTTAAAGAAAGAAGATGCATTGTCTTGTGCCAAATCTATTAATGGGAAGGAGGTTAGTCACACATGAATTGCTTATCATTTTTATAACATTTCAAATATTAGTATGGCATTATTTCAAATTCAGTACTTTTTGTAAAAAATTAGTAAACAGATCAATTGATTTGAAAATGTTTTTTAGGGCAAATGAAGCTACAAACAGTGTCTTTGGAGTGGAACTGTGGTTAAATACATTAGGAGAAAAAACTACTTATGAAGTAACAGCAGACAACTGGAATTAAAAAGACAGGGACTCAAGGCCACATTCTTTCAGAATCACTGTGTCGTCTCCCAAACTCATTTTGCATAGTTCTCTTCTGAGAAGGAAGGCATCCCATGCACATTGACTTCCACTGCTCCGGTTTTTCGTGAGGGACTCAGTCCGTATTAAGCCGACCAGGCAATAATACATCCAACAGTACTTGCTTGATGGCTGCCACTCCTCCTGCAGAAGTAATTACCCTGTAGCCTTGCATTCCATGGATTCTATATCTGTAGTGCCAAGTACGCCATCTTTCATTATGTTGATGGTCTTGATAATGCTTTCATAAATAGGCAGTGCCACCCACACCTGTCCATAAATAGATCTCCATTACCATGTTCCCCTGTTTTGCTAATACCTTACTACACCCACATCCCCCAGTCCCCGACTCAAATGCTCACTTCGTTAATGCCATTTTGGTTGGAAAAATTATGATGTTCCTCCATGGATTCACATAATTTCCACTGTACACTTTAACGGAAAACACTCACCACAAAATGCTTTGTAATACTGTCAAGATGATACTTTGCCACCTACCCAGTCTAGATATAGCCTTGCCTGTCGTTATGTCACTCCTGCTCTCAACTGCTTACCCCAAACGTAATATCCTTCTGAAAGACACAACATGCCATGTCTGGCATATGTACTCAGCCAGCAGATCCTCTTCAGCCCCATTTGCACTTAGAAAATCATTATAAATCTAGGGGAGAGACAGAAATCAGTAAGTTGACATATTATGTTCATTTCCATTTGATAATGTCTTATGGAATAATTTTCTGGGATAACTCATTTTTAAGAAAGAAAGTCTTCATTGCTCAAAAGCATGCTGTAAGAGTAATATGTAGTGCTCATCCATGATCATTTTGTTGACATCTGTTTAATGAGTTAGGCATTTTGACTACTCTTCACTGTATATTTATTCCCTCATGAAGTTCGTTGTAAATAATCCGCTACAATTCAAAAGTAACAATGATGTGCATTAATTACAATACTAGAAGAAAAATGACATTCATTTCATTTTATTTACTTATTGATTCACAGACCATTCAGTATAATAAATAAACAAACAAATAAATAGTATCAGACATGCCAGATCATAAGACGGTAACAAAATATGGTAGGATTAGATGAGGATAGTGTGGGAAGTTGGTAATGGCCTAATCAAAGTCACCATCCCATCATTCACATTAGCTACATGGGGAAACCATTAAGGTTGGCTTTAGCACAAAAAGGGTTGCACAATACTGCAACCAAAATGTTTGATCAGTTACCCAGTGATATAATATGCCTGACAGACAGCAAAGTAAAATTTGAAAATAAAATGAAAACTTTTCTTCATGACAACTCCTTACAGTCCGCATAAGACTTACCATTAATGTAATGTGTAAAAGATGGTGAGTAGAAATCAAAAATAACACTTGTAAATGATCAGCATGTAGGCATACTTACAAAATATTTTGTGATGCGAATATAGAATGACCCATTCCACAACATTAAGAATTATCATGCAAATGATCCGTGTAACATCTAACTGTCCACTGCAGATCATTTCATCTAAGATGAATCTGGAGGAGAAATAGCAGCATTTCTAAAACCATGTGCAAAATGACACCAGAACAGAATATTTTAAGTGGAGGCAACAATAAAAGAATCAAAATGTTTACGTTTGTATAGAAATCGGGAGAGGATTAATTGAATTTACCTTTTTTTTATTTCCTGTATTGGTATCCAGCAGTGTTGAAACATCACCTGCAAAACATGAAATATGGGTAGTTATACATGGAAATGACTAATTCTAAGTAGGAGCGTATTTAATATTATAACAGTCCCATGAACTGTTTGACATTTCAACATGATAAAAATGTTCCTGAGGCTCTCAGGTGATGCATGAAGTATAGTTGTCAAAATTCCCATTTTTGTTAGTGGCACTTTGTAGTAGTCATCTTCTAGCAACTATATTGAGCTCTGGATTTAGGCATGGGAGATGAAAATGTTGTTAGAGGGCAAAGAATATACATTATGGAAATTGAAATGAAGTCCCATGTTTCTTGACAGAGTGTAGGAGAATGATGTGGGAGACCCGCACAACTGTACTAGGCAAAGTACTAATGGAGGTGGTTTGCCTTCCTCTGACTGTAATGGGGATGGACGATGATGATGAAGACGACACAAAAACACCCAGTCATCTTGGAGCAGGTGAAAATCCCTGACCCCGGCCGGAATTGAACCCGGGACCCTGTGCTCGGGAAGCGAGAACACTACCGCGAGACCACGAGCGGCGGACAATATACATTATAGAGAATGGAAAAATTATGGGGATCTGAAAATATTTTTACAATTGCTAGTGGTAAGGTGTAATTTGATGTGTTTTTTTAAAGTAACAGATAAAATGTCCAAATATTTTCGACTGTTTTTTTCTACCTCTTTTTTTTCAGTAATGCTAATGGTATCCATGAGTGTATGAGTCCAGAATGTATGCCATAGCTTTACAGCAGGCAGACATTAGCAATTTAATATGACCAATTTCTAGGTGATACCCATTGCCATTATTGTAGATACCTCTCTTTTTTAGTCTTGAGATAGTTTACTACTACACAATTCTGAGACCTATTATACTCATTGCAATTGTATTTGCAAAGTGACATGCTTATTATTGATAATCTGTGGCTCACTATTCAAGCCATGTATAGATTGTGCAGTATTTTCTGTGTAGTTTGGCAATAGTAGCATAATCTTCCCGTAAAAATGTGATGTTCCAGATGTTTGGTCGTACACTGAAGAGTAGTCTAGCTACTGACAATGGTCGTAGTACTGAATTTATCAGACGACGCAATTACCCTGATAAATCACGATGTTATGAATGTGGTGAAGAGGGGCACTTAAGCTATAAGTGCCCACACAATACACTGGGTGAAAGGGAGCCACCTCCAAAGAAAAAGAAGCTGCCAAAGAAGTTACAGCAGAGCAACGATGAAGTATGTATACTTGCTTAAGACCTTCAAAATACTACTTGTGCTTACTTTAATACTGTTCATAACTTTTTTTAAATGGTCCAGATTCAAATTGGAGTAGAGTCCAGCAGTTCTTGTCTATTTATTCTCTCCCCTCTCTTCCCTATGTGTTATCTGCTGTCATTTATTTATATGGATTTTGTAATCTGAGTCTACATTAACACGAAAAATTATGCATTCATTTTCATAGTCAGCTTTAATAGAGGCTATCAGAGTAACATACTTTTAATAATCTGCTGGCCACTGAAAACTGCAACATCAGGGAAGATAGCAAGCCACGAAATTTTACTTGTTGTCCATATATAGTATTGTAGGAAGCCATATATAGTACAGTTGGTAGGTGGATCACTAGATTAAATTTGTAGGTAATATGGAGGCAAAATTTAGTACACAGAATTGTGATGTCTGCCAGCAGCAAAGGCTCTAACCTCACCAAGTATCGAGATACAGGTAAATCATTCCGTGCTGCTGCAGCTGTATGCTGAAGTTCATCATAGTGGCTGGTGCGAAGGGTGTGCCAGTCTCTCAGCAACCCTCGATTAGATGTTTTCTCTGGGTTAGAGATCTAAGGAATATGCCAGAGAGGGCAACAGTCAAACAAAAACCTCGAGTAGCAAACTAAGTCAGAGCAGCGCGAGCAGCATGTGTCTTGTGATATCTTGTCAGAAGATAGCATCACGGAGACCTCAAAGATAGGGTTTAGCCACTGGCATTAGTATGCGACTGGGCCCTTATGATGATGACGATAAATCCAGTCAGGCAATGTTTGCTCTCCACATCCATTGTGATAATGTACACACAACTGGGACTTATCTGTAGAGATGATGTCATGCCACTGCAGTGTCCAGTGTTATCATTGGGTGCACCACTGCCGCTGTGCCCTTCTCTGCTGCCGTGTTGAGGCTAGCTGAAATAGTGATCACTATCCGTGCCGACGGTCTATGGTGCTCCAGAGTTGTTGTACTTTTCATGTGGATATTTGCCTTACTGCAAACAAGTCCACTTATTGTCTCGAGGTCCATGAGACAGCTGTTCAATCCTACACGACAGAGGGAACAATACGTTTGTTCTCTCAGGCACTAGTCGAACGGGACTTCTGAGATACTACAGGGTTTTGAGTATAGCCCTCCTGCAACTATCAATTCCATATTTGCATGACAGACGTGGGATTCTGAATATAATAGATTAACAATATCTTAATTTGACAAACCACAGTCTGGAAAGACCGTAATCTTGCCATTGTTAAATCTCAACATATACTGAGTAGATATTTCTCCTCACACAAGGGAGGCATAACACTATCTTCTCACAAACTACCAATTTTTACAATGTGATTTTTGAAGGAGAAACCCATAGTGTATTCTTTTCTTAGATACAAAATGTAGGTGGCATTACTCCTACATACTCTGGCATGTTGCACTGCAATTCTAATCTTTTAATTTCTAAGCATGAAGTTCTCTTTGTATCAGTTTGATGTTCATTGCATGCCATCACCGTTTTGTTGTAATTTTAATGGGCAGCAATGTATTTAATCATTAAAGTAATATTTTTTATTTTTTTTTAGTTTTGTAACAGTAACATAATTCCAGTGGAACTTTCTGTATGAACAAGTCTTTCTAGTGTTCCACTGGAATTAGGTTACAGTCAATTATTAGAGATGCAAGAAATGGTTTAAAAATGAACACAAACGTTTGAATCTAGTTGCAATTAAAGATTGTATGCAACTGTGGAGGAGAACTAAATAAATGCCCCCTGTGGGTCTGGGGGTTAGAATAGGCCCGAGGTATTCCTGCCTGTCGTAAGAGGCGACTAAAAAGAGTCTCACACCTTTCGGCCTTTATGTGATGGTCCCCTGTAGGTTTTGACCTCCATTTTTCAAAATTTTCCTGAAGAGCAAACCAATTGAGATCTTTAGCCCACTTTCTCATCGTGGCATTGCGGTCCTGCTCATCCTCCATCTTTTGAGCGAGGACACCTTTCTGAGTGCATTTTCCTCCACCCAATATGCAGTGTCATTTTCTGCACCGGCTATGACCATGGAATTCTTTGCACCTCATATCCAGCACGGTAGCCAGTCCGTTGTGGTGGGGCCGCCATGTACCCTGTTGGTTGTAGCCCCCTGACTACACACGAATTGCTCTGCTGATGTCTGCGCAATTAATTCCTCACGTACGCCAAGGAGTAGATATCCATTACCCTGGGGCATCTGGACTCCCAGGTGGCCTTTGCTGTGGCTGGGTTGCACCTGTGGCAAGGGCCCCTGGTTTGAGTGGGAGGCATCAGGGCAGACTATGCGCGATGAAGTGTACCACGTCATCACTTGCTGGTGATCAAATGCCAGCAGTCTCTAAGCGCTCCAAGTCTCAGTACAGTGCAAGGAAGTATAATGTTAAATAGTTCCCCTCCTTGGCCACACCATGGGAGGAATGCCATGCTCAGATTGGCAGCGAACCTTATTCGCCCTGGTACCGTGTATGTACTAGAGCTGATGGGGACTTCTTTGTCTTGATGAAGCCTCAGTTTTTTCTAGAGCATTTAGAGGACAAATTTGGGGAGGTGGAGGGCTTGTCCAAAATGTGGTCAGGGTCAGTCTTGATAGAAATGGCATCCTCTGCCGCGTCACGGGCATTACACGCTTGTGACAAACTGGGGGATGTTTCCGTTACCATCATGCCTCATAAGAGCTTAAATACGGTCCATAGTATTATATTCCACAGGGACCTTCTTTTGCAGTCTGATGATAAGCTGATTGCCAACTTAAAGTGACGAGGAGTTCATTTCGTCCAGCGCGTCCATCGGGGTCCGAGGGATAATCAAGTTGCCACCGGTGCCTTCATCTTGGCCTTTGAGGGTGACACATTACTCGAGATGGTCATGGTGATGGTCTACCGCTGTGATGTCAAGCCATATATCCCTCCCCCATTGCGGTGCTTTAAGTGCTGGAAGTTCGTCCATGTGTCTTCCCATTGTACTTCCAGCATCACATATCGAGATTGTCGATATCCATCCCATCCTGGTACTCCATGTGCCCTGCCTCCCATCTGTGTCAACTGCAGAACATCATTCCCCTTGCTCACCAGAATGCAGGATTTTACAGCGAGAAAGGAAAATCATGGAATACAAGACACTGGACCGACTGACCTACGCAGAGGCCAAGAGGAAATATGAGCGCCTATATCCTGTGGCTATGACCTCCTCTTATGTCGTTGCTATGAGAACAGTTGTAGTTCCATCAGTTCCGTGAGTTCTACTCGGCTCTCAGAGCCGGAAGACTACACCTGCCCCCTCGATGGTTGGGGGGCACTTCCCTCCCTGTTGTTCCCGCACCACCTACCTCGGGAGCACTGTCCTCCCAACCATCAGGGACACCAGTCCCCACTTCTCAGCTGGAGAAGTGTAAGTCTTCTTCACCTCTTCTTGCTAGGGAGGGGTCTCTTGGGTCACTCCCTTCCCAGGTTTCTGCTAGTAGGGAAGATGACACCCACCAGTGGCTGAAGTACCCAAAAGCAGTTGGGCGTAGGGCTTTACGATCATCCTCAATTCCGGAGACTGAATTAGTGAAGCCCTCCCAGCCAGAGAAACACAAGGATCAGCGAGAGAAATCCAGAAAGAAGACCCCCAAGACCAACAGAATTGCCGTGGCACCCACACCACAGCTACCTACAAGCTCTGTGTCCAAGGATGAGGTGAAGATTCTGGCATCCACTGAGGACCTAGATCTAGGCGCTACAGTTTGGAACCGCGTGACCGCTACAGTCACTGGTTCGAATCCTGCCTCCGGCATGGATGTGTGTGATGTCCTTAGGTTAGTTAGGTTTAAGTTGTTCTAAGTTCTATGGGACTAATGACCTCAGAATTTAAGTCCCATAGTGCTCAGAGCCATTTGAACCAAGTTTGAAGATCAGACATCTTTTTGGGTACCAGACCCCAACAGGTGTCCCTGGCGTTAACATCAATGGTGTGCTCTCTACCAACACAAACACAGTTGCCGAGCACTTTGCTGAGCACTATGAACGTCTGTGTCGGAGAACTACCCCCCAGCCTTTCACATCCTCAAACTTGTTCACTACACGCCACAATGAACCCTATAATGCCCCATTTACAGAGTGGGAGCTCCTCAGCACCCTTGCACATTGCCCCGACACAGCTCCTGGGCTGAGCAGATCCACAGTCAGATGATTAAACATCTCTCGTCTGACTACAAGCGATATCTCCTCCTAATCTTCAACCGGATCTGGTGTGATGATGTCTTTCCATCGCAGTGGCGGGAGAGCACCATCATTCCGATGCTAAAACCTGGTAAAAATCAGCTTGATGTGGATAGCTATCAGCCTTACCAGCGTTCTCTGTAAGCTGCTGGAATGTATGGCGCATCGGCGGTTGGGATAGGTCCTGGAGTCATGTGGCCTACTGGCTCCATGCCAGGGCAGCATCCACCAGGGTCGCTCTACTACTGGTAATCTTGTCTGCCATCCAAACAGTCCTTTCCAGACACCAACACCTGATTGCTGTCTTTTTATTGCTGTCTTTTTTGACTTACGTAAAGCATACGAAATGACCTGGTGACATCATATCCTTGCCGCATTGTATGAGTGGGGTCTCTGGGGCCCGCTCCCTATTTGTATCCAAAACTTCCTGTCGCTCCCTACTTTCTGTGTCCAAGTTGGTGCCTCCCATAGTTCCCCCGTATTCAGGAGAATGGCGTTCCTTAGGGCTCCATATTGAGTGTATCTCTATTTTTAGTGGCCATTAATGGCCTTGCAGCAGCTGTAGGGCCTTCATCCTCCCCTTCTCTGTATGCTCCTCCAGTACTGGTGTTGGTGAGTGGCGCCTACAAGGAGCCATTCACAAGGCGCAGTCATGGGCTGTAGCCTAAGGCTTCCAGTTTTCAGCCCCGAAGTCGTGTGTCATGTACTTCTGTCAGCGTTGTACCATTCATCCGGAACCTGAACTTTATGTTAATGATGATCTACTCACTGTAGTGGAGATGTATCGATTTTTAGGACTGGTTTTCAACAACCAATTGACTTGGCTACCTCACCTTTGTCAGCTTAAGCGGGAGTGCTGGCAGCACCTCAATGCTCTCCACTGCCTGAGCAACACCAACTGGGGTGCAGATCACTCTATGCTGCTGCAACTCTATAGAGCCCTTGTTCAATCCTGCCTTGACTATGGGAGTCTGGTTTACGGCTCAGCAGCACCCTCAGCATTGTGTTTTCTCGACCCACTGCACCACTGTGGCGTTCAACTAGCAACGGGAGCTTTTAGAATGAGTTCGGTGACCAGTGTCCTGGTAGAGGCCGGAGTCCCTCCATTGTGGATCTGATGTGCACAACTGCTTGCCAGTTATGGTGCACACATTTGTAGTTTTCCTGCGCATCCGAATTACCATCTCCTTTTCCCACTTGTGGCAGTTCATCTCCTACATTGGCGGCCCATGTCAGGGCTCACAGTTGCAGTTTGCGTACGATCTCTTGTCTCTGAACTGGAGTCCTTCCCTTTACCACCTCTACCTGAGGTCCATTCACATACACCTCCATGGTGTACACCTCGGCCGAAGCTTCGTCTGGACCTTTTACATGGCCCTAAGGACTCAGTTAACCCCGCCGCTTTCCGCTGTCACTTCCTCTTGATTCTTGACATGTTCCGGAGCTCTGAAGTTGTTTACCCCAATGGCTCGATGGCTGATGGTAATGTTGGCTTCGCCTATGTCCACAGAGGCCATATTGAACAGAATTCCTTGCCCACTGGCTGCAGTGTATTCACTGCAGAGCTTGTAGCCATATCTCGTGCCCTTCGGTACATCCGTTCCTGTTCTGGTGAGTCGTTTCTTCTCTGTTCTGACTCCCTGAGCAGCTTACAAGCTATCGACCAGTGCTATCCTTGCCATCCTTTGGTAGCAAACATCCAGGAGTCCATCTCTGTCCTGGAACAGTCTAGTCGTTCAGTGGTGTTTGTGTGGGCCCCAGGATGTGTTGGAATCCCAGGCAACAAACTTGCTTACAGGCTGACCAACAGGCTACGTGGAAAGTGCTCTTGGAGATGGGCATCTCTGAAACTGACCTGCGTTCTGTCTTACGCCGCAAGGTTTTTTGGCTTTGGGAGACGGAGTGGCATAACATTATGCATAACAAACTGTGTGCCATTAGGGAGATTGTGAATGTGTGGAAGTTTTCCCTGCGAGCTTCTCGCAGGGAATCAGTTGTCCTTTGTCGGCTATGCATTGGCCAAACGTGGCCCACACACATTTACTTCCTCCGTCACAAGGACCCACCTCATTGTCGTTGTGGCTCCCAAATGACAGTTGTCCACCTCTTGCTGTACTGCCCACTTTTAACCGCTCTGTGGCAGGCTTTTAACTTTCCCAGCATCCTACCTTTGTTGTTGGCCGACAATGCCTCAACAGTAGCTTTAGTTTTACGTTTTATTCGTGAGGGTGGGTTTTATCATTTGATCTGAATTTTAGCACATAACCTTTGTCCCTCTGTGTCCTCCACCCTAGGGCTTTTAGGGTGGAGGTTTTAATGTGTTACAGAGTGGCTGGCTTCTCCTTTTTTATTCTCATGGTCAGCCAGCCGTGGTAATCTGCTTTCTTGGTTTTAGTCTCTTCTCCCTGTTTCTTGCGTGTCTCTGTGGTTTTCTTGTCCTGTTTTGTCCATTGTAGTGTTTATTGTCCTACTGTCATTCTTCTGGTTCTTCCTTTCTCCTGTTATTGTGCCGTACATCATCTTTGTTTTCTTCTTTCCTTTGGGTAATTGCTCTACTGGGAACAAGGGACCAATGACCTCGCAGTTTGGTCCCCCCCACCCCCCTTTAAACCAACTAACTAAATAAATAATAAACAGGGTGATTTCATAATTGACAACTTTAGTGGGCATTACATTATTGAAAATTATGACACAATCGCCATAGCATAATGGGAAGGTGAAACGTGTGTATTGTGTGTGTGTGTTTGCATGTGGTGGTGGCGGGGGGGGGGGGGGGGGGGGGGCATGCATGTGTGTCTCTGGCATGTGTGCTCTCCAGCACAGCATTCCTGGGGGGGGGGGGGGGGGGCGCTTATGAACTCAATAAAGAAACTATGACAACAACACTTAAGGGGGCAAAATGCTACTGCTTGCTGCAGATGATTGCCCAAATCGGAACAAATAGTGCCTGACAGCTGGATTCTGAGATTCCTTCCAAAATTTGTTGTAGGACTTGAAAAAACCAGTCTTGCTTATGGTGACTCAGTGAAGTTCACACTGTTTCCAGATATGATCACGGACCTGTGTTTTGAGCACTGAACCAGAGTTTGGGGATTCTGTGACAGTCTTAAGTTGTGAAAATAGTGCAGAGGTGTTGAGAGCTGCTGGGTTTCCCTAGACAAATCATGGACACATTACACACCAGAGGGGGGGGGGGGGGGGTGTAGCTAATTGGGCATGGAATGTATACAAGGTCTTTTAGAGCAGCTGACTATTCGTCCACCCCATATAAATGTTGTTGCAGATGGCTTGGAAATATACACGTATGACTTCAGAAATTTCCCAGATAGATTAGCATACTGATTATTGATAAATTACAGAAGCATTTACATTCACAAAAATGTGCTACAATGTGAAACAAATTGAAAAGTTGCAGGATCTACATGTATTCAGCACTGAGAGTCGGCTAAAACAAGAAAATGATAGCTGTGCAATCTTTGGGGAACACACAAATGTTTACTTAAAAGCATCCAGAGGATTGGAGGTGTTGTATTTGTAGCAGCAGATAGCAATTTTAAATCAATTGAGGTAGATATTGAAGCTGCATGCAAGATTGTTTGGGCACAAATAATAGTCAGGAATGGGATTAAAGTTGAAGCTGAGTTCTTCTCTCAGTCACTAGGCTCGGTTGCATAATTAACTGAAAACTTCAGAGGAAACCTCCGTTTCCTAGTGTGTGTAATTCCAGTTTACCCTTTAATAGTTGAAGTATATTTTAATTGCCCATCTGTTGACTTAAGACAGTTACAACATCATAAGTGGTGAATAAGAGAAGACTTCCTGCTATAAACATTACCTAGAAGAAATTATTTAGCACCCTGTCCATGATTGAAACATACTAGACTTGTTGATAACAAAAATATCTGGATTGTTTGTGGATGCTTTCAGAGAGACTAGGATTAGTGATCATGGTACACTTGTAGCTGTAATGGACAGCTAGGTACCAGGGGCTAGAAAGGTAAGCAGAGAAATGTAAATGTTTAGTCTTAGATATAAGCTGGAATCATTTGATTCACATAGTGAATATATAGAGAAACTGTGGCTCAAGTATAATCAGTTAGTTAGCCAAACTTTAGAAAAACACATTCATAGCAGAATAATTAAAGATGGTGGAGATCACCCTTGGTGCACAGCCAGTATTACAAAACTTCTTAAGAAGCAATGTGTGCTACGTAATAAGTACAAAGCAAAGCATAAATCAATAGATAGACAGATATTAATTGAAACACACTTAGGTACTGTACAGGCAATGAGTGAAGACTTGAATAAGTGCTGTAGTAAAATATTCTTGCAAGACCTGTACAAAAATCCTGAGAAATTATGGTCATACATTACAATCATCAACAACTCAAAAACTCCATATACTTGAGGACAGGACAAGAACAGGAAAAAAGGAAATGTTGAAGTCTGTCTTCAGATGCTCCTTCACAAAGGAAATTAAAGGAGTGTTGCCATCATTTAGAAGTTGTATTGCTATTAAGATAAATGACATAGTGATCAGTATTAGTGTGTTGAAGAGCAGCTTCAATCACCAAATCTCAATTCCTATCAGTTTCTATACAAAATTTGTGAGTGAATTGGCTTCACTCCATTCATAATTTACTGCGGATCCTTTGAGCAGAGTTGTATTTTCTGCAATTGGAAAAGAGCACATGTCAAACCTGACTACAAATTAAGAAGAAAAGCTGATCCAGAGGACTATCATACTACTTATATCACTGACATCTATTTGTAACAGATAGGTAGAGCATGTTCCTAGTTCAAACATTATGACCTATCTGGAAGGAAATAATGTTCTCCATCAAAAATATCAATCGTGTGAAACTCAATTTGCACCCTTCACACATGAAACCTCTATAACCTGGATAGAGAAGAGATTGATAAACTGTTTCCTGACTGCAAAAATGGTTTTGTTTCAGCACTGCATCTTTGCATTCCAAAGAAAATGTGTTCCTGTGAGATAGTTAACCATGTTTTTAGGTTGAGCAAAATTTTTCTGATAGGCAGAACACAGTGTGTTAACTTGGATGGAGAGTCACTTGCAGGCACTGAAGTAGTATGTGATTTTCCACAGTAGAGTGTAAAATAAGACCTTGGCTGTTCATGCCATGCATCAGTGGAATAGTGGGCATTACTAGTTGCAATCTTAGGTGTGCAGACAATGCAACTATGTATGAGGTTATTCTAGCTTGTAAACATTGCAGTAATGTCCAGTCACATCTGGACAAGAATGACAGCCAGCTGCAGAGACACATGTAGCTGTTTATTTAGAGAAATGCAAAGCTATGTGCTTCACAAAAGTGTGTCATCCTTTGACTACAAAATTAATGAGAGCCAACTAAAATCAGTTCTGTTGTGGGAATATTTATGAAAATATGATTTAGAATGGTTATGGTCGCCAAGTTGGAGGTAAAGCAAATGCCAAACTATGAGTAATTGATACGCATACAAAACACTCTGTACCTGAATCATGTTCAAGTGTGTGGGGCCCAGGTTGGACTAATGGGGACACTGAACGTAAAAGGCTACTGTAAAAGGTCACAGGCTGGTTCAACTGGCAAGAAAGTGAGACATAAATGTTGAAAGTGCTTAATTGTTTGGCAGTCAAAGAAAGACATCGTGCATCTCATGAGAAGCTGCTTACAAAACTTAAAAGAATTATCTTTCAAGTAAAAACTATGAATTTTTTTCATGTGCTTTTCATTTTTCACATAGAAATCATAAAAATAGATCAGGCAAAAAACAACACAGAGGCATACAACAGTCATACATTATATGCTCCATCTGTGAATGAAATGGGAAATGACCTTAATATAAGATACAATAAAAAGTACACTCTAACACACACTTTTACATTTACATCTCTGTATATACTCCACCGTACAGTATGTGGCAGAGTGTAGCTAGTTATTTCCTTTCCTGTTCCACTCAAAAATTGAACCAGGGAAAAATGACATTCTGTATGCATCCATACGAGCCCTAATTTCTCTTATCTTGTCTTTGCAGTTCTCATGTAAAATGTACATTGGCAGCTGTAGAATTGATCTGCACTCAGCTGGAAATGTCAGTTCTGTAAATTTTCTCAATAGTATTTCACAAAAAGAATGTCATCTTCCCTGCAGGGACTCCCATCTGAATTCTTGAAGCGTCTCCACAATATTCAGGTATTGAATGTACAGGTAACAAATGTAGCAGCTTGCTCTGAATTGCTTTGATGTCTTCCTTTGATCTGACCTGGTGGGGACCCCAAACACTCGAGCAATACTCAAGAATGGGTTACACTAGTGTTTGAATCACAATCATCTTTATGAATGAGCTACAGTTTCCTAGTATTCCCTCAATAAACTCAAGTTAACCTTTCACTGCCATATACCTGGCTGTACACTGGCCGCTTTCTGCCTTTGGCACAACACTTGCAGCAGATTAGTCTTGCTTCAGGTGCTCCTCTACCACAGACTGTGTGCTAAGTAATGCAAGTGCACTGCAGATTCATCAACAGTATAAGCACTCATGTTGACAAGCAAACCTCCCACAAGTGCCACTATAGGTCCAACCTCTCCAGAAGCAGCGCATGCACCAGTGATAGCAACGCTACAGCCATGACACTGGATTATGTCTATAAGCAGGCAGCACACAGTCTCATCTTATGCTCATATGCTGGGCTTATGCTAGCCATGCCGAGTGGCTTATTAATCCAAGCTCTCATCAGCTGCACCACACCAATCCACCAGCAATCGCTGTGGAGCCTATGCCTCCTCCAATGCCAGCCTTTACCAGGCTCAACATCCCTGTGACTGTTAATGGAAGTTATGTAACAGCTTCTGTGGAGTTTGGAAGATAGGAGACGAGGTACTGGCAGAATTGAAGCTGTGAGGGCAGGTTGTGAGTCATGCTTGGGTAGCACAGATGGTAGAGCACTTGCCTGCAAAAGGCAAAGGTCCCGAGTTCGAGTCTCGGTCCGGCAAACACTTTTTAATCTGCCAGGAAGTTTGATACTAACAGCATTTGCACCTACCCACCAACCATCACACTTGTAGTATTTGCCTCCTCCGATGCTGTCCTTCCCCAGATTTGATATTGCCGGAACTGTAATCTTGTATGTGTATTTGTACCTAGCCATTACTGTCACAACTTATGTTACAACAGATCATTGTGATAATGTACGTCACACATCGTCACGACCCAGGTCAAGACATGCTCTTGGTTTTGTTACATTCACTCCTGATGAGGAAGATCCATTTCAGTTGTATCTATCAGAAGCTAAATTATGTTAAACTGTGTTCTTTCTGTTCTGTGTTAATAAAGTGTTACTTACACATTATTTGGAAACTCATCGTTATTTGCATGCAGCCTACCAGTTAGGACACATCAGTTGTCTACTAGCATAAAGTCTACATGATGCAGCAACTAGAGTTATCTGCCATTGTTCTCATGCTCAGCGGCTGCCTTTCCTCCAGCTGAGCATATGCTACCCTACCTCTCCAAGTGTTTGCCAAGTAAATGGAGTCACAGACGGTCTTTCCTGTTGAGGGTGGCACAGCCCAGGACACATCAGTTGGTGACAAGGGTGCAGCTCCATTCCTGCTGCCCTGAACCTCACCTTCCACCCTCTTGTGGTGGCAAGCCCATTGCTGCTTCCATGGCCCCATACCTTTTCCAGATTGATGCAGCCACGAACAGCCTCCCTCAAGAGGGTGGCACATCACATCAATCGGCAATGAGGTCCACATTTATGTTCGCTCTAGTTGCACACGACACTGCCCCTGCATTCCACCATGACGGTGGTGCAGCACTTCATGCCTCCTCTCACCTGGTTGTCTTTCTTGTGACTACATGCTGGTTTCTTTGCTGCCTCTGGTGCTCTGCTCCCTCTTTCTTCCATGCTCCTGCAAAACTGGCAGCATTATTCCCACCACTTCAGCTCACCTTTATCGACCTTCCTTATTCTTGTACACCTGTACCTGTGCACGCCAGATCCACCGATGTCTTCCCCATTGCATCCTGCCTCCCAATTACCGTTCTCCTCCGACGTGACCTCGATGCATACAGTTGCCGTTTCATGTGCCTCATGCATGACTTCGACACCTCGTGCACAGTGTGTCTGCTGCCGCAGGCTCACACTTGTGCTACCCACGCGTGACCTTAGAGCCCACGTTTCCACCACTGCCTAGTCTCAGTCTCCAGCCTCCAGGTACATTCCTCTTCCCTTGCTGCACCATTGCCCTTCCTGCCACTATCCTCCAGCCACACCTGATGCAGCCTCTGCTGCATCACACCTTCACCTACAAGTTGCAGTCATAGCCTGCCTCTGCACGAGGGCGGCACAGCACTTCATGTCCTCACCACCCCCACAATGAGCCTGCACTTTTTTCCTCATTTTAGGCCTCCCACCAACTTCATTCACAGGCACACTCGGGTCATCCACTCTCTCTGCAACAACTGCTTCACAACCTAGGGGCCGAGATTCCAGGGACAGAGTCACAGGTTCCAAGAGCTGCCCACATCTCCGGACATCCCGTGTTGCCTGGGGGAAGGTATGTCTTTCCCATGGACACCTGTTGGTACTGCTCTTCTTTTTGGATCCCCCCCCCCCCCCTCCCGGCAGTGGATACAGGACCTGTGATCAACATAAAGATGATGTCATCATCTTTTTCCTTGTACCATACATCCAAAGCTATGGCAGCTGCTCCTGCCTTCGGCACAACATCTGTGACCAGTGGATAGTCTTGCTCCAGGCACTCTTCCACTGGAGGCAGTATGTGCTGAGCAATGGAAGTACACCATGGATTTGTTAGCAGTACAAGCCAACTTCCAGTAGATGCTACCAGAGGCACAACCACGTTACAGTGTGCAAATCAGCAATAGTGGCCGTTGCAATTTTGGCAGTAGATTACATTTGCAGGTTACAGGCAAACTGTGCACAATATAGATATCCTTCCAGTTCTTGCCTATTTAAGATGCTGCTCAACTGCAAGCAGGCAGCATACAAGTCCACGCTTATGATCACACTCTGGGCTTATGCTGGGCTGTGATTAGCATCCCATCAGTGCATGCCACGCCGATCCGCTAGCAGCTGCCTTTGCCTCTGGTTGCTCTGATGGTGGCTTTCTCCGGACTCAGCATCTCAGTGACCATTTCTGGAAAATACCCAGCAGCTTCTGCACCAACCCACCAGCCGTCGCCCTCAGAATCTTTGCCTCCTCTGATGCCGGCATTATCTGTATTCATTGTCTTCTGGAACTGGTATGACTGATGTTGTGACCCAGGCCACAACAGACTCTTGGCTTCACCACATTCCTACTAGATCAGGAGGATTTATTTCAGTTGTATCTCTCAGAAGCTACATTATGTTAACTCTTGTTCTTTCTGTGCTGTGTTAATAAAGTATTACTTACACACTATTTTGAATCTTACCATTATTTGAATGGACACATCATTTGCTTTCCCTACTACGGTCCTTACATGCTTGATCCATTTAATGTCACTTTGCATATTACACCTAGATATTTAATCGATATCACTGTGTCCTTGTATTTAATCAATCTGACTGTGCCAAGCAGCACACCACTATTGTAATACTATATTTGAATGGTGCAGTTGTTCTCCAGAGTAACTGATAGCAAATGACTTGCACTCAGCTTTTTGTGAGAAATCTACACACTTGTAAACAACACGATTGCAAGCCATTAGTCAACCACAGGTCTGCAAGTTTGTATGCACATTAATCTGTACAGAATGACCAACCACCCCTCAGCAGCATGACTGATGTCAGATACACATTACTTTTCTTCCTCCATTATATACAGCTAAGTGTAATATGGAAACGGTCATATTTTGTGGAAATACAATGCCAAAGCTATTTACCAACCTATGCACAAAATGAAGAAAATCTGAGTTTGTAGATTACCAAGTGCAGTTGCAGTTAAATAATGTCTGGTGCACAATGAGCTATCTATATCACACACTGACACACACACACACACACACACACACACACACACACACACACACACACTCACTTACTAGAGATCAGAAATGATCTCTGTAAATTCGTCCACGGGTGCTATGATGTTATCTCCAAATTCGCCATCTCCGTATCCTCGGAGACAACTTGACAGTCTCTGTTCTGCCAGTTTATAACCATAAACTGTCACTTGAGTCTTTTCAGGTACAAGTGGACTCTACTGGCGTAGAATGGAGAGTGAATACACAAGTGTGTGAATACAACCGAGGATTCGTGTCATTGCCACGACACACACACAGCATTTGGGCATGATGATTGTCAACACATTTTATAAACTGAAGTCCCCTGCCACGTTTTTCTGTCCATATTGAAGGCTAATCTCAGGAACTTCTTCTTCTTCTCCTCCTCATATCGTTACAACCCAGCATAGATCTTAGCCTCTTCGACAAGTTTCCTCCATTCTGCCCTCTCCAGTGCGGTTCTTCGCCATCCTCTAACTCTGACAGAGTTTATAACTTCTTCCATATCATTTGTTGACCACCTACTTCCAGATCGTCTGCTCACCATCTTCTTCCACATCATCTGTCCACTGCTTTCAAAACCTTTTTAGTTATTCATCAAATATCCATCCTAAAGGTATATTCAAGCCAGGCTATTCTTCCACTTTTTATAATTCTTACGTCAGCTCCTTGTATGAGGTTAACCAGCTCAGTGTTCGTTCTAGCCCACTGTTGTCCTGAACCTTGTGCAGAGCCCTGCATTCAAATGTCCTGAGTTGCTGCTCATCAGCACCTGTTAGTGTACATGTTTCATGTCCTTAGGTTACAACTAGCCTGATCATGACCTTATAAATTTGAAGTTTCGGTTATCTATTTAATAACCTTGAGGCCGACAATTTGTTGGATTTGGAGAAGAATCTGTTACCAGTTAGAATGGGCAGTTTTATTTCAGTTTACGTGGAAAATTCTGTACTTGGTAAAAAGTGAAACCAACTACTGGTAGTTTATCCATATTATATTTCTTCCTGTTCAAATTCATATTCTTAGCCTTCACTTCATCCATCCAGGTAGTGTGTCTTCTTTCAGCTCATCTGTTGTTTCCTGTACTAAAACTCTTCTATAAATAATTTCTACATGATCAGTGTATGCACATATATTTGTTGACTTTGCTGCTGTGTAACCAGATATTTGAAGCTCTTGAATGGCTGCTTCAAGAATCATATTGAAAACCATTGTGGAGAGGGTGTCTGTGTGTCTGACTCTTTTACTAATGCTGAACCATTTACAGAGTTCCCCATTCACTCACACTGCAGTGTTGGAAATTGTCAATGTTGCTTGGATAAGTGAACATACTTAGATGTTACATCGAGCAGAAGCAAATCATTTAGCATTTCTGCTCTATGAGGACTGTCAAAGACATAAGAGGTTATGAAGCTCAATATTACACTTATATGTCTTCTCATGTATTTGCCTCAGCACAAAAATATCTGATCTGTTTCTGGCCTATTAGGGCAAAATCCACACTGATATTCTCTCAGAATCTCATTTGCATCTGGAACTATCCTGTTGTAGATAATATCAAAGAGAATCTTATAACTTAAATTAGCAGGGTAATTCTTTGGTAAGTCAAACAACAAGACTTGTCTCCCTTCTTATTGATTTGTTGGGTTACATTAAAGGTCCACTCTTCTGGGATTCTTTCCTGACTGCATCAACTTGATAAGTGTGGATTCTCGTATGGAGACCAGTCCACCCGTTTTTAACTACTTCTGCAGTTATTCTGCCAGTTTCTGATGCTTTCTCTAACTGGATTCTCCTCTCTCTGGACTTGCGATTTAGTAGAGTGGTTGCTCTCCCCTTGTAAGATTGCTCTTCAGGATTCCCTTGAATTATTCTCTCCGTCTATCCAGAACACTTTCTTTATCTGTCAGCAAATTTACCTCTGTGTCATTACATGCTGCTATTTTTGGTCTATATTCTTGGGTTCCTTCTTTAATTTTCTTATAAAAATTTCTGCTCTCATTCCTTTAATAGTGCTCTTCTGTCTCCTCTATCTTTCTCCTTAGGGCTTCCCTTTTTTTCCTTCTACATACCCTTTCTGCCTGTATTCCCTTTTTATTATATAATGCCTGATTTGATCTTGTATTTTGCTGGAAGCACTTCAGTCTTGCGTCCTTTTTCTGTGTCAGTGCCTGTCTACATTCATTGTCACACCAATCTTCATTTCTAAGTCTTCTTGTTTCCCCATATTGTATGTGCTGTTGACAGAATGGCATTTTTAATAGAGTCTATATGGTCTTCACCATATTTTGTTCATAACTCCTGTCTCAATCTGTCCTGATACTCTTGAACAGTAGACTTACCTTTCAGTTGTTCTATGTCCCATTTCTTTATTCTGGTACTGTTTCATTTGGCAGCTATAGAAAGTTCCTGCCTCATTTTGGCTCCTATTAAATAGCGGTGAGAATCGGAATTAGCACCTTGAAAAGTGTGCACATTTTCTCTATTAGATGCCCACATCTTTGATAGCAGTATGTTGACTATTTGGTTTGCTTCATTCTTTTTTACAGGTACCTTTGTAGATATTTTTCCGTTCATTTGTTCACAAAAGCAAATTGGAAAACCCTCACCAAATGTGCTTCTGAATACCTCTTCTTTGCCCAGTTTCACATAGTAGTCAGCAAGGACTATTTTGGAGTCATATCTAGCTTTTTTGTCACAAACCTCCTGTAACTGATCATAGAAACAATCTACAATGTCTTCATGTGCATCTTCTGTTGGTGCATTTACATTCAAGAAAGTGATATTGTGAAAATGCCCTTGAGACACAGAGTACGTGTTGTTTCATTATGTGAGGAGAATCAGGCTTTCATTTTGGGGTTAGCTCCACTAGAGTGGTTGACAAATCTCAGGAACTACAGTAGCAATTTTGATTCTGTTTTCACCAATGGACAGACTGACTCACAAGAAAGCTCTGTATTTATAATTTATAAATATTTTGAGCAAATTGGCTTAACTATGATGAATTACAGTCCCCACCATTTTTCTGCCAGTATGTGAGGGATGATTTCAGGAACTACTGTAGAGATTTTAACAGGGTTTTCACTAATATACAGACTGATTCACAAAGAAGATTTATGCATTTAATTTATTACTGTGAAGTCCAGCCATAGAAACTTAGTACTACCTCTGTGAATCTTGCTGCAGATGATAACCTCCTGCACGCTTTAGTAATGGAATGAGTTGACGAGTAGGAAGCAGCCCCACTGTTCTCACACTTGTCATACTCACTCAACTGTAGGGGCAAGTGGAGAGGTCCAACAGTGGTGTAACAGCAGCCTCTTTGTTTCTAAAGTATACAACCCTCAACATGGACTCATACTCTGCCCGTTTGATGGACGGATGCTGAAACACTTCCACATGTGCCCAGGTGAAGTACTTACCTAACTCAAAATATGTTAAGCGATTCGTGGGAGCACACTAGGACCAGTACCATTTTTCATATAGGTCAATGATTTCACAAAGATCTTTGGACATATAAAAATGAATTCTAATTATGGACAACAGCAACATAACAGTTTTGTATGAAAAACAAGTATGTTTGTTGCAAGAAGCAAATAAAGTACTAAGGTATTGTAACAAATGTTCATCACCTACTAAGTTAACTATATCTGTGTGAAATGGAGGAGTGAGTTAGGGGGTGGGGGGAGTAAGTTAGTAGAGTGATGCGAGAGACTTGAGATAGGTGTGGTGGAAATGGATGTGAAAGACAGGCAAGTTGAGATAAGGCAAAGAGAAAAACACAGAAATGATAACAGTTGTATTGCCCTTTTGGATGTAGAAACCCTAGGATTTTCTTTCTGATCCTTCTTAGATTATAAGTTGGAAAGTAAAGCATATCCTTCCCCATCAGAGGCATGGCAACATGTGAAAGCAGTCATGTTATACATGTAATTTCTGCACGAGGGTTAAGTGAGCATGACTACCACCCAGCTGCCAAACTTAATGATTGATCACTGCCAAACTGTGGCGAAGAACAAAGCTGACCTACCAGTTAACATGCTTCTTATGTTCAGTGGCTGTTTCATAACCCATGCCATCTGGATTCCCCCCCCCCCCCCCCCCTGCCACACACAAACACACACACACACACACACACACACACACACACACACACAATCCATACCAGTTTTTTCTGAATTTCATGTATGGGAATTGTCCTTTCAATACATATTTCGATCATGCTGTCTTCTTTATCTCATTCTGCACTATCCCTCTGTCCCATCCCCCTCTGTACCCCCATCCCCAAATCTCCCACTTCACTCTATTACTCTACACTTCCTGTCCCTCTCCTTCACTTCATCATGCACTACACACAGCTTCCCCTGCCTGTGTCAGGGTGAGCTCAATGCTGCCACATTCCTAACTCGTTTCCTTGCTACCTCTCCTTCCCATCTAACAGTTGAGTGTTTATGGAAAAAGTTCAAGGCAATCGTAAAATGCGTTTTAGATGGGTACATGCCGAGTAAAACTGTGAGGGACGGGAAAAACCCACCGTGGTTCAACAACAAAGTTAGGAAACTACTGTGAAAGCAAAGAGAGCTTCACTCCAAGTGTAAACGCAGCCAAAACCTATCAGACAAACAGAAGCTAAACGATGTCAAAGTTAGCGTAAGGAGGGCTATGCGTGAAGCGTTCAGTGAATTCGAAAGTAAAATTCTATGTACCGACTTGACAGAAAATCCTAGGAAGTTCTGGTCTTACGTTAAATTAGTAAGTGGCTTGAAACAGCATATCCAGACACTCCGGGATGATGATGGCATTGAAACAGAGGATGACACGCGTAAAGCTGAAATACTAAACACCTTTTTCCAAAGCTGTTTCACAGAGGAAGACTGCACTGCAGTTCCTTCTATAAATCCTCGCACAAACGAAAAAATGGCTGACATCGAAATAAGTGTCCAAGGAATAGAAAAGCAACTGGAATCACTCAACAGAGGAAAGTCCACTGGACCTGACGGGATACCAATTCGATTCTACACAGAGTACGCGAAAGAACTTGCCCCCCTTCTAACAGCCATGTACCGCAAGTCTCTAGAGGAACGGAAGGTTCCAAATGATGGGAAAAGAGCACAGGTAGTCCCAGTCTTCAAGAAGGGTCGTCGAGCAGATGCGCAAAACTATAGACCTATATCTCTGACATCGATCTGTTGTAGAATTTTAGAACATGTTTTTTGCTCGTGTATCATGTCGTTTTTGGAAACCCAGAATCTACTCTGTAGGAATCAACATGGATTCCGGAAACAGCGATCGTGTGAGACCCAACTCACTTTATTTGTTCATGAGACCCAGAAAATATTAGATACAGGCTCCCAGGTAGATGCTATTTTCCTTGACTTCCGGAAGGCGTTCGATACAGTTCCGCACTGTCGCCTGATAAACAAAGTAAGAGCATACGGAATATCAGACCAGCTGTGTGGCTGGATTGAAGAGTTGTTAGCAAACAGAACACAGCATGTTGTTATCAATGGAGAGACGTCTACAGACGTTAAAGTAACCTCTGGCGTGCCACAGGGGAGTGTTATGGGACCATTGCTTTTCACAATATATATAAATGACCTAGTAGATAGTGTCGGAAGTTCCATGCGACTTTTCGTGGATGATGCTGTAGAATACAGAGAAGTTGCAGCATTAGAAAATTGTAGCGAAATGCAGGAAGATCTGCAGCGGATAGGCACTTGGTGCAGGGAGTGGCAACTGACCCTTAACATAGACAAATGTAATGTATTGCAAATACATAGAAAGAAGGATCCTTTATTGTATGATTATATGATAGCGGAACAAACACTGGTAGCAATTACTTCTGTAAAATATCTGGGAGTATGCGTGCGGAACGATTTGAAGTGGAATGATCATATAAAATTAATTGTTGGTAAGGTGGGTACAAGGTTGAGATTCATTGGGAGAGTCCTTAGAAAATGTAGTCCATCAACAAAGGAGGTGGCTTACAAAACACTCGTTCAACCTATACTTGAGTATTGCTCATCAGTGTGGGATCCGTACCAGATCGGGTTGACGGAGGAGATAGAGAAGATCCAAAGAAGAGCGGCGCATTTCATCACAGGGTTATTTGGTAACCGTGATAGCGTTACGGAGATGTTTAGCAAACTCAAGTGGCAAGAGAGGTGCTCTGCATCGCAGTGTAGCTTGCTGTCCAGGTTTCGAGAGGGTGCATTTCTGGATGAGGTATCGAATATATTGCTTCCCTCTACTTATACCTCCCGAGTAGATCACGAATGTAAAATTAGAGAGATTCGAGTGCGCATGGAGGCTTTCAGACAGTCGTTCTTCCTGCGAACCATACGCGACTGGAACAGAAAAGGGAGCTAATGACAGTGGCACGTAAAGTGCCCTCCGCCACACACCGTTGGGTGGCTTGCGGAGTATAAATGTAGATGTAGATGTAGAACAGTCTCCCTTCCCTCCACTCTTCCTCCCCTCGCCACCTCCTTCTTGCTTTCTTGCTCCTGTCACTCACTCTACTCAGCATAATCCCTCTCCCCAGTTGGGTTGCAGTGATGCTGTGGATGTGTTTCTCGTTGACTGTGAAGAACATTGTCCAAAAGCTCACCAACATTTACTGTTTTGTTTAAGTCATGTTGCCTGTTCAGCTATGATATGAGTGGTTGTCTGTCTGCCTTCTGTTAAGAGTACAGCATGTTTCACACATACATATGGGTAATGCATTTTATACATTTTGTTCTGCATATTTTGATGACAAAAAAACCTGAAATATTATATTCCAGGATGCTGACAGTTCTTCAGATATTGAAGACAGGTTGTGCGCTATTAAAAGTTCCACTAAAGAAGAAGAGAGTGATTTATATGAATCTGATGAAGAAACATTGAGTGCAGCTATTCGACTTGAGGTAAATATTAATATAATGCAAGTACAGTAGTACTCCAATTATCTGAACTCCAACAGGGCTGCCACAAGTTTCCCCAAGTGAAATTCTCTGATATCTCCCGGATTTCCAGACAAGTTTTAGCATTTTTCCCTCACAAATTTTGAGATCGTAGACATAAGTTGACAAATAAGTGTAAGGACTTCTGTATTTCTAAATGCATGAGCAAAAATCTTCAGTTCTAACATCAACATCTTTTGCAATGAACTGTTTTTAGATGAAGAAAGCAAGCCAACTGGAATATATGTTTCATTAAAACTACTTACGTTATTTTATTTCAATAAAATGGAACACATTTAGTGACAAAAATATGCATTTTGTTGGAGTCACAAGACAGATTTAAAATATCTCCAATGATTTCAGAAATAACTTCAGAAAAAAGTAGGCCTCTTGAAAGAAGTGATTAAGGCAGGGAAAAGTTGTGTAACCAACACTATTGGTGGCTGTCAATAAAATGTTGGTTCTACTATGTTCATTATTGGCTGTTATTAACCACTGTGTTATGTCTATTACTTTAAAAGTATTCCATGGTTTTTCCTTCAAAAAATATGTGAGTACATAGCATACAAACTGTCAGTGACTGCTGCAATGTTCTTCTTCTTATCGTCCATACTTTCTAATATATAAACTACTTTCGAAGTGTCAAAATGTAATTGAATATATAAAATGTCTATAAAATGCCGCACTGTACAATGTACTTGCAGTGAGACAGTTGCAATTCTTCAAATCCATTGCTCGTGTCCTCTGGCCTGTTGAGGAGCACCACAGTTCTGGGTCCATGGATAAACTATGAAAATCTGCTACATTACTCCACACACAAACAGATCTGGCCTGTGGGCAGATTGGTGAGACTAGATTCAACAGGCAGGGCCTGCACATTCGTGGGAAATGATGGGCTTCAGATTGACAGGCTCAATCATTACAGATACCTACAGAAACAACCTGTAGTTTTAACTCATCATGGAAGTCCAGAGGCGTGGCCAGCTATTCACATGTCACAGATAACATGTTGATGAAATAACACCGCAGTGATCAAGCCATGCAACAGATAACTCGTGCAAATACTCAGAGAATCAATACTAATGAGGATAGGTAGCAGCTCACCATGAAGGTGATTGCTGAGCCACAGACAGACATATAGAAAAGACAATCACACTCTCACAACTAAATTTTTGGCCACAGTGCCTTTGTCAGAAAATGAGAGCACACACACATTCACATAATCACTCAGACACAACTCTTGCACATATAACTGCCACCTCTGACCACTCTGCCAACAGTCTCTTGAGAATCAGATCCAACAAACCACTCCTGACACCTCCCTGCCTCTTGTTGGCAGCTGCTAGGCTAGCAGCAAGAACTGGTGGCAGAACTGACTGTAAGTTGAGGGATGTGGTCAAAAGGGGATCCCGCGTCCGGCCATCCTGACTTAGGTTTTCCATGATTTCCCTAAATCGCTCCAGGCAAATGCCGGGATGGTTCCTTTCAAAGGGCACGGCCGACTTCCTTCCCTAATCCTAATCTGATGAGACCGATGACCTCGCTGTCTGGTCTCCTTTCCCAAAACAACCCAACCCCCCCTCAAAAGGGGAGAAGCAATAAGAATGAGGGAGTAGGGAAGTGGCTCACATACTCAGCTGCGCCCAGCCAGCGACAGTGCGTGACATCTCAGTAAACAAACCAGTTCATCTGCTGAGACAAAAATGAGATTTTTCTAGTGTCTTTTTCAAATTTCCCTTATACGTTTGAAATTCCCTGATATCCAAAACTTGTGGCAACCCTGTCCAACTATCCGGATTGCTTTGAAGAAAAAGAAATTTATACTCTATGACTTAAGTTATTGGTTTTGTTTGATATTCATTATAGTATACAGTACACTGTACATTTCTTTTATCATTTTAAAATCACTCAGCAGGGAATGTATTAATAGACAAAAACTTCCATTGGACAATGAATACAGTACGGTTTGTAGTGCTTGTAATTCAGTGTAGTCTAAGTCAGTTTGTGTTTTGACCTTAACAGACACACTAATTTTTTGGTATACATTCCGTCTTCTATGTCTTTAATTATGTGGTTGTATTTTAGTTTACTGTGTGGCATGTGCCTGTGAAATGCATTGTCTTATCATTGGGAGACAAAATAAAGTACTTTAACAATTAGTGTGTGTGGTAAGCAGTTACCTGAGATGTTTAGTGTGGGAACATAAAAAAAAAATCCTACTCAGTTTTAAACTTTGCGTCTGTCCTTGAGAATAAAGATGAGAGTTTGTCGAGAAAAGCTATAAAAACAGCAGAAAACAAAGAGCTTGAAGAGGCCTTATTCAAGTGGATTTTGCAGCAGAGCATTGAAAAATCTTCTTTCAGGGCCAATTGTTTGCAAAAAAGTGAAACTTTTAGCTAAAAAAGGGACAATTTGTCTTTGTTTAAGGTGAGCAGTGGCTGGGTACAGAACCTCAAGGCAAGTGTACCTGAGTTGGATTTAAATGGTGAAAAACTATCAGCAGACCAAAAAGCAGCAGAAAACTTTATTGAAAAATTGAAAACTGAAGCAGGATCTTATGACCCACAATTTTTAAATACAAGATGAGACACACCTTACTTAGAACAGTTTGCTTGAAATAACTTAAGCTTCTAAAAGGGAAACTAGCACTCCCGGCCGCAAGATTAGTAATGACTTTCTTACAGTGATGAACTGTGCTAACTCTACAGGAAATGACTGAATACTCCACCTGTTGTTAGGAAAATTGAAAATGCTCGGGTTTTCGAAAATGTTCAAAAACTTCCCATCTTCTACAAGAATCAACCAAAGGCCTGGATGAGTGCTACTTTATTTTGCAAATGGTATGGTTAAATTTTCACACCTGGAGTAAAAAGAAACACTGAAAGGCAGAGGGAAAGAAGCCAGTAAGATGATGTTAATACTGGACATTGCACCCATGCACCCCTCTGAAAGCCTTCTTGATAGAGAAGGTGGATGTTTCAAAACACTCTTCCTGCCACCAAAGGTAACGAGTTTACTGCAGCCAGTGGACAAATTGATTGTTGAAACTATGAAGTGACATTACAGAAGGCAATCGTTGGGGAAGCTTTAGATAAAAGACGGAAATAAAGAAGACATTGTGGCTCATCACCAAAAATTGAATATCAAAGACTGCTCTTACATGGTGGCGGAATGGTGGAAGCATGGAATTTGGCAAAGACAACCACATTAAAAAGAGCTTGGAATAAACTGAAAGGCATTTTAATGAAAGATGAGATACAAAAAGACAAAGATAAAAAGAAGCAGCATGGAAAGAGAAGTGGCAGAGGATGAAATATACCTGAGAACATAAGAGAGATCTTTTTGAAAATTCCTGGGCATTCCAACTGCAGTGCATAGAATATAGGTGGCTTGCTTGTGATTCTTTGGGCCCTGGACTCCAAATTCTCAGTGATGATGAAATCATTCAGAGTGTGAGAGAAGAAATCATATACAACTGCTCACTGTCAAGCGGATGCAAGGCTTTGTTGCATGAAAACAATTGAATACAGCAAAACAATGGACTGTGACCGACATCTCAAGAATTGACACTGTACTTAAGTATTTTACAAAACCTAAAAAAATTATTTTGTAGTCATGAAATTAATATTACAATAGTATGTATACACAAATTTAGTTTTGAGAAATGATTAGTTTTCACAGTTTACTCAATTACCGGTTTGGGTCTGGTCCTGAGTCATCCGGATAATAGGAGTTCTACTGTAGTCCATGAACATGGCATGTGTCAGATAATATAAGCAGTAATTTTTGCCTTCACTTATACAAACATGAGCATCTCTTCATAACTAACACTGTAAACTGTAGAGAATTGGATACTTTTTTATTCTAATTAGCAAAATCATAATCAACTCTGTCAGTTCTGAAGGTTTTAAATTTGGCAATAATGAAAGGCATTGTGTGTATTTCTATGTACAATATTTATTGTCAGCCTCAGTTAATTACATACAATCAATATTTGTACCAGCAAAGAAAAATGATTCAAGAAGATAATTCCACAATTCCGACTGAGACTACAGCTCGCCGAAAGAGGATAAAGCCTAGTACCTACTTCAGTGATGAAGAGGATATTAGTGACTGAACACTTAAATCGTTGTTTAGTGAAATAGTCTTACTCTCATCTGTGTGTCTATATATATATTGTTCTTTAATAAAACTGGTGTTTTCTATAGGCTCTGTCCACTGTTTGTGGAACACAACGAATAATTTACAAAATGTACAATAATTTTTTGTAGGAATGTTGTAGCAGCGTAAACATTGTGACAATTAATTTACAACTAGCACCATATTCATTTCTGTACACTTAACTTTGAAAAAAAACTGTTTATAAAATGTATATATAATCAGATTTGCAGAAGCCTCTATTGCATTTTGAGGTAAGGCATAATTATAGCCATGTGGAATGGTATATTAAGACATTATTTACATAATAAAAGCTTTCTGATCAAAAGTATATATCAATTGATAACAGTAAAATAAGCTACTAATAATACACAATAACAAATTTTATACATTAAAAAAAGTTTGTCATGCAAAAGTTCAGTCATTTCTAAAACAGATCAGTTTTATGAATTTTTCATACTTTGAACCCGTATTAAAAATATCTACATTTCCATCTTTCAGGTACAGTTCAGTCAATGTCATTCTATATCTGTGAATGACATTTTATCAGTATTTTAATGTATTAGGTCTTCAGCACCACATCGAAACAAGCAAGTCTATTTCATGAATTCCTAATAATTCCTAATATAAAATAAGAATAAACACAAATAACTGCCTACTCTTCCCATCTTTAAAAAGCTGATGCCATTCTAAAGTGTGACTAAAGGCAACAATAATGGATACAACTGCACATTCCTGATGAGATTGCTGATGTATTACTCTTGGATTCTTTCTCCTTCAGAGGCAGCCTGCCTCACTTTGGTGTATCAACAATATTGCCTGATTTGTTGCTCTTGCTAATGCACTTGAAACTGCGCTGTTTAGCAAATGGAGAACGTCCTAATGAATTTCCTGATCCATCAGAACAGGCTCCAACATCTAAGACGGGTTCTGTAATACATAAAAAATAGGTTGAATTTTCATAGCACGCAGAATTAGTTAAATAGCTCATTTTAGTTGTGAACATACATTACATTGCTATTACAGAAAAACAATGAATCACATAAGAATATCATTGTGTGTGTGTGTGTGTGTGTGTGTGTGTGCGCGCGCGCGCGCGCTTGTGCATGTAGGGGCAGTTTGAAACAACAACTATATTTACCAGTCCTTTAGTTTTGTGCTTATGTGCTGTAGTTCTCTTAAAATTGTAATCACAGCTACTGCACACACACACACACACACACACACACACACACACACACACACACACACACAGTAATGGCAATTACACCATCATTTGTAATATAGAACTCGCTCTTGATTATGCCTATGAAAGCCATTAATTCTCCTGTAAATGGCTGTCTCCTCGACAACATTCTGGTATTTATAACATGTACTTCCTTCTGGAGCAAATCATGTTGCAATAGTCAACATCTGCACAAAATATTTTTGAGAGATGAAAGAAATGTATAGAGAAGTTCTGTTATATTCCAATCCTTTTCATTTCACTCCACTACCTTGCAGTTGGAAAATTACAATAGCAGAAAAGAGATTAAAAGTTGTAGAGGGCACTTCTTTGACAAGACTGTATCACATGGAGTAGGATGCACGGTAAATTTGCGAGGTGACTCCTGCAATGCCTTCCAAAATAGGGAGTTTTGATGACTTCCATGATAGCACCAGTGCTATTTTCCATGTAGGTTTCACTGAATGCTAATTGCACTGACAATCAGGAGTCCTGCTGGCATGTGTCATCACCAGCTGGAAGGCAGGGTCTCATAGACAATACTGATTAGTGAATTGGACATTCCTTTTTATTTTGCCTGTCTCAGTTGCAGTGACATAAAATTCTTAAGTGCCACAACACGATGTTGGAGGGATCCGACTAATGTCTGAAGTAATGCTGGAGGGAACTGACACCATGAAGTCTGCAGGGCTGTCCACTAATCCATAAGAGTATGAGGACGTGGAGATCTCTTTTTGAACAGCACGCTGCAAGGCATACCAGATATGCCCAATAATTTCAAGTCTGGGGAGTTTGGTGGCCAGCGGAAGAGTTTAAACTCAGAAGAGTGTTCCTGATACACTCCATTGCAATTCTGGATGTGTGGGGTGTTGCATTCTCCTTCTGGACTTTCCGAAAGTCCGTTGGAATACACACTTGACATGAATGGATGCAGGCGATCAGACAGGATGCTTACGTATGTGTCACCTGCGAGTCATGTCTAGATGTATCAGGGGTCCCATATCACTCCAACTGCACATCCCATATCACTCCAACTGCACACGCCCCACACCATAACAGAGCTTCCATCAACTTGACAGTCCCCTGCTGACATGCAGCGTCCATGGATTCATGAGATTGTCTCCACATCTGTCCACGCCCATCCACTCGATACAATTTGAAACGAGACTCGTCCAACCAGGCAACATGTTTCCATTAACCAACAGTCCAATGTCAGTGTTGACGAGCCCAGGTGAGGCATAAAGCTTTGTGTTGTGCAGTCATCAAGGGTACATGAGTGGGCCTTGGTCTCCGAAAGCCCATATTGATGATGTTTCACTGAATGGTTCACATACTGACACTTGTTGATAGCCCAGCACTGAAATCTGCAGCAATCTGTGGAAGGGTTGCTTTTCTGTCATGTTGAACGATTCTCTTCAGTTGTTGTTGGTCCCATTCTTGTAGGATCTTTTTGGCCACAGCAATGTTGCAGATTTGATGTTTTACTGGATTCCTGATATTTATGGTACACTTGTGAAATGGTTGTACTGGAAAATCTCAACTTCATCGCTACCTCAAAAATGCTGTGTTCCATCACTCGTGCGATGACTACAACACGACATTCAAACTCACTTTAATCTTGATAACTTGCCATTGTCGCAAGCAATAGTAACCTGTCTAACAATTGCACCTTTGTTGTCTTATAAAGGTATTGCTGACTGCAGTGTCATATTCTGTCTGTTTACGTATCTCAGTATAGGCGTTGCCGACTGCAGCACTGTATTCTGCCTGTTTACATATCTCTGTATTTGAATACGATGCCTATATCAGTTTCTTTGGCGTTTCAGTGTATTTTAGGTTGTAGCACTGATTTCTTGTATATAAGGTAGTAATGCTTGGCAATGCACTGTGCTACAAAAATACAGGGTTGTATAGAGGAGGGTGCACTGTGTTGTCGCCTTCTGGCTTTGTATGTTCCTTTTGGACACTACATTATTTGGTAAAAAAAATTGTTAACATTTCCTGTAATGTAAAATTTTTATTTTCATTTGAATGCCATGCTATTCCGTAAAACAAAATTGTCAACATTATCTGTAACTTAAATTCGATATTTCTTTACTTTTAAAATCTTATAAATAAAAAGACACCTGTTGTGGCAGAACCACAGAAAATTAATAGACAGGCACATGCACATGCACATATATAGAGGGCGACACCTATAAAGGTGTACTGTTGACAACTGTAGGTAATACTTGTCAGTTTGGTGATGTCAGTCAGTAGCAGCAGACACATAGTCTAGATCAATGAAAGTAGTTGTTGCCCACAGTATACTTTGCTGTGCTTTTTGTCACCATATTGTATGAATAATTACAGTCAATGCAGGGTATGGCTGTAAGCATATGAGTACCTATAATATGGACATAATACTGTTTGTACACATTGTTGTAAGGCATGTACTTTGTAATTTTCAGGTGTGTAGCTTGAAAATGGGCAGATTAGATTAGATTAGTTTTTCGTTCCATAGATCCGTGCTGAGGAGATCCTCGCGGATGTGGAACATGTCAATTTATTTTTGTGTGTATATATGGAAACATTCCACGTGGGAAAAAATATATCTAAAAACAAAGATGATGTGACTTACCAAACGAAAGCGCTGGCACGTCGATAGACACATAAACAAACACAAACATACACACAAAATTCTAGCTTTCGCAACCAACGGTTGCCTCGTCAGGAAAGAGGGAAAGACGAAAGGATTTGGGTTTTAAGGGAGAGGGTAAGGAGTCATTCCAATCCCGGGAGCGGAAAGACTTACCTTAGGGGGAAAAAAGGACGGGTATACACTCGCACACACACACATATCCATCCACACATATACAGACACAAGCAGACATATACAGAGGCAAAGAGTTTTCAACATCTACATCTACATGACTACTCTGCAGTTCACATTTAAGTGCTTGGCAGAGGGTTTGTCGAAGCACAATCATACTATCTCTCTACCATTCCACTCGCGAACAGCGTGCGGGAAAAATGAACACCTAAACCTTTCTGTTCGAGCTCTGATTTCTCTTATTTTATTTTGATGATCATTCCTACCTATGTAGGTTGGGCTCAACAAAATATTTTCGCATTCGGAAGAGAATGTTGGTGACTGAAATTTCGTAAATAGATCTCGCCGCGACGAAAAACGTCTTTGCTGTAATGACTTCCATCCCAATTCGCGTATCATATCTGCCACACTCTCTCCCCTACTATGTTATAATACAAAATGAGCTGCCCTTTTTTGCACCCTTTCGATGTCCTCCGTCAATCCCACCTGGTAAGGATCCCACACCGCGCAGCAATATTCTAACAGAGGACGAACGAGTGTAGTGTAAGCTGTCTCTTTAGTAGACTTGTTGCATCTTCTAAGTGTCCTGCCAATGAAACGCAACCTTTGGCTCGCCTTCCCCACAATATTATCTATGTGGTCTTTCCAACTGAAGTTGTTCGTAATTTTAACACCCAGGTACTTAGTTGAATTGACAGCCTTGAGAATTGTACTATTTATCAAGTAATCGAATTCCAACGGATTTCTTTTGGAACTCATGTGGATCACCTCACACTTTTCGTTATTTAGCGTCAACTGCCACCTGTCACACCATACAGCAATCTTTTCTAAATCGCTTTGCAACTGATACTGGTCTTCGGATGACCTTACTAGACGGTAAATTACAGCATCATCTGCGAACAACCTAAGAACTGCTCAGATGGTCACCCAGGTCATTTATATAGATCAGGAACAGCAGAGGTCCCAGGACGCTTCCCTGGGGAACACCTGATATCACCACTTCAATTTTACTCGATGATTTGCCGTCTATTACTACGAACTGCGACCTTCCTGACAGGAAATCACGAATCCAGTCGCACAACTGAGACGATACCCCATAGGCCCGCAGCTTGATTAGAAGTCGCTTGTGAGGAACGGTGTCAAAAGCTTTCCGGAAATCTAGAAATACGGAATCAACTTGAGATACAAAAGTGCAAATGGTTGGCTCAATCATGTGGCTCTAAATGGTGAACTTTCTGCACGTGAAAAGAATACAGTCTATTCTCATGAAGAATCCTACATACCATAGATTGTGAAACATTCAACTGGGTAGCTAGGCATCTTGTACTTGAATGAGGACTGCACTCTACTGAATTAAGAATGTTTTCCTCTTCTTGAACGTCATGATTGTCTTTCAGAGTGAGTATGAATACTGGGAAGAGTACTAGTTTCTAGCAATGCTCAATATGTTCCACTAAATGTTTTGGCATTCGGAATCCTACGATTAGGATACCAAAGGTGATATTCAACAACAGCAGCTTTTGCATTACCATCACAGAAGCCCAAAATGTACACCATCTCTCCATACTCCTGTGATGAAAACTGCATACAGGAGACTATAACAGTAAACAGTGACTGTAGTATCAACAATGTGGTTCTTATGCAAACGTATCACTGGTCGCACCTGTCTAAGACTGAACGTGTGTCCTGTGAACACAAGTGTAACACTCCATACACCGTGGCATGTTTCAGTACTCTGTTGTAGCTCCTTAATTATGGACTTGATCACATTACTGTATTTACATCTTTTGTTCCAAATAACCTAAGAAATAGCCTCCAGCAACCAGGGGAAAACCTCGTGACTCACCCTGTATATAGCACTCACTTCCACTCTTGCACTCAAATGACATAGTATGAATGATATGTTTGCAATATTCTCATACACGATTTGAGAAATCAGAAAGAGTTTTTGACAAATGACAGCTCGCAAAGGGGAGATTATTTTGCCGTATCATTAATATGCGAAATTTCCTTATCCACCACAATATACAAGTAACTAACTGTAGATTTTGTCTATGGAGTAATGTGATTTCCTTGGGGCTATTGATAATTGATAGGTGGTAAAACAAGAATTGCTGGGGATTCTGCAACAGGTAAGTGAAGAAATTACACATTTATTTTTATACTGAAAATGAATTTTTTCATAAACTATTGACCTGTCTTGTCTTCAGTTGCTAGTTTAATGATACGATTTGAGAAATCTGGGGGGAAAGGGGGGGGGGGGAGGGGGGGGGACTGAACAGTGCACCATCTTTTTGTTTCCATACCTGCACAAAGCGAAGAACTGAAAATGTCACCTCAAATGTCTTTCAATTTGTCAGAGATACTGATAATCGACTTCACCTTGACAGGTACTCTACAGGATTCTGCAACTCACCAGAGTTATCTCAGTTTCGGAGCTATGAAGTCGTTTTATTGTCTCAACAAGAACTTATATTATGACCCCAAAAAGGAGCACATTTCTATTTAAGAAAATACAGTTGATTCCTTTTATAAGCTGATTGGAACTGGTCATCAATATGAAAACAAATTTTATCTTTAACATATCAAAAGATATGTCAAATGAAAAGTTCACGATATCACTCTGAATAGGAATACCTGCATCCGGTCATCCTGATTTAGGTTTTCTGTGATTTCCCTACATCGCTTCAGGCAAATGCTGGGATAGTTCCTGTGAAAGGTCACGGCTGATTTCCTTGTCTTTTCTACCCTAATTTGAGCTTGTGCTCTGTCTCTAATAACCTCATTGTTGACAGGATGTTAAACACTAATTTCCCGCTCCTCCTGAATAGGGATAGCAAGAAAAAGAAATTGGAAATTTGTGGTAAGTTCCTGTGAGATCAAACTGCTGAGGTCGTTAGTCCCTAGGCTTATACACTATTTAATTTAACTTACGCAAAGAACAACACACACACACCCATGCCCAAGGGAGGAATCGAACCTCTGACAGGGGGGAGCTGAGCAAACCGTGGCAAGGCACCCCTGACCACACAGCTACCCCGTGCGGTGAAGAAAAAGGTGGTAAACTATGTGCTACATATTGTTATCATATTTTGCTATTACAAGGGCAATTACATAGTTCTGCTAGGAGTGTGAGTAGTGAACAGTGCAATAGGGCAACTAGGTTGTTGTTGTGAAATGTGGTGTATTATTCAAACCAAGGCATCACAGACCAATATGTCAGTCTGTTGCAGGATCCTATGGCATAATACCTAACTCAAATGCTATAATGTGCCTGGAGGAGAACAAATTACTTTCAGAGAACCAGTAAAGATCCAATAAAAACCACTCTTTATTCAAAAAAGAAAGATGATGAGACTTACCAAACAAAAGCGCTGGCAGGTCGATAGACACACAAACAAACACAAATATACACACAAAATTCAAGCTTTCGCAACAAACTGTTGCCTCATCAGGAAAGAGGGAAGGAGAGGGAAAGACGAAAGGATGTGGGTTTTAAGGGAGAGGGTAAGGAGTCATTCCAATCCCGGGAGCGGAAAGACTTACCTTAGGGGGAAAAAGGTGATTGTGAGGACATACAGAAATACTTGTACAAAATTAATTTTGTGTCACAAATGACAATTTTCTTTAAATGTGGATATGTGAAAAATATTCTTCTTTTCTTCTTCTACCTTCAAGTGTTAGGAATCTTTCTGTTGTTAGGAGCTCTGTTGTCTGTGGTTCATTGTTAATTGGTCTCTCCAGCTATTTCTTGGTCTGCTAACTGGGCTTTTCCCATTTGGTCAATGACTGATTACTATTTTAATTCATTCTTGTGACATGATCTCGCTATTTATTTATATACTCCTTGATCTGTTCAGTTATGTTTTTAACTCTTAGTTCTTGTCTGACTATTATACTCCTCTTTTTCATATCATACAGTCTATAGCCAAGCATTCTTTTTAAAAAACTCAATAAATTAACAATAATGCATATAACTAAGAAAAAGAACTTGATAACATCCTATTACAGTATTATTGGTGAACACCTTGAGCACATCACATTGTGTAAATATTTAGGAGTAATACCAACAAGTGGATTGAAATGGGATGAATGTATAGAAGCAGTGTTCGTGTAGACAAATGGAGGACTTGCATCCGTAAACAAAATTACAATCGAGATGCTAGTGCGACCAGATTCGGAGTACGGGTCCCGTGCTTGGAATCCTTGTCAAGTAGGGATGACATTAGACACTGAATGGATTCAGAGATATGCTAGTAGAATTATAACAAGGTGGTACAGCCCTTATGAAAGTGTAACAGGAAATGCTCAGGGAACTCAAATGGGGATCTCTGGAAAAAAGACAATGTAGTTCTAGCGAATCACTTTTCGGGTAAATTTAGAGAACCTGCAGTCAAGGAAGACCAAGTGGTCGTTCTGCTGCTACACCATGTATCTCGTGTGGAGATAACGAGAACAGGATGAGAAAGATTAGGACGTATGCAGAGGAATATAGACAGTCATTTTTATCGTGCTCTATCAGCAAATGAAATAGTACAGGGAAACACTAATAGATTATTGGTACGAGATACCCTTTGCCACGCTTGCGAATATGTATTTGTGGCTTGTGAGTCTGTATTCATGCATAGTTCTGCCAATGGTGATGAGTGTGAAGAAGTACATCTGCATCAGAAGAATTTTCAACACACGCAACGGACGACATACAGGGTATTTGCAGCACTGTATTGCCACATGAACGAAGCAGTCCACTGCAACTGATATGTATGTGTGTGAACACCTGCCATTGAAAAACGTGTGGAAAATGATCCAGACACAAATCAAAGACAAACAGGCTGTGAAAACAGTCACATTTGTGTGTGCTGCATTTTACATGTTTATGTCTTATACCCATACTACCAAGGTAACAAGCGGACTGACCGTGGCTCATTACCATCCATAAGCAGAATTCTGTCGGTGGAACCTTCACATGCCTTCTACCATACTGTCATCTGTGATAGCAATTTTGTTCTCAGATGAGGCATAACTTAGATACAATACAAACACAAATGTTGCTATTGGGCAAAAGATAATCCCCATGATACAATCTTAACTAATCATCAAAACTAATTTAGATTGAAAGTGTGTTGTGGAAATATTCGTGATCACTTTATTATTGTGTTGCAATGACGCTGATAGCAATGCGGATCACAAGGTTTGTCAGTTACACCACCACCACCACCACCACCACCACCACCACCAGTCTGCTCCATTGGCTTACTCCAAGAGCAGTGCTCCAGACAGTGGGCAAAACACTTGCTCCCTGTAGGGTCATCTGGCCCATCCAGTGTCTCTTGAGCAGTACAGTGAAGTGCAAACAGATTTTTGTAGTTGCATGCTGGAAATTATTACATTGAAGTCCAGCCACATCACTGACGGTGAGTCTTGCCCAAGCCATGAAATTGCTATAGATTATTGTGTTGACCGAATTCACACATGCTATTTACCGACGACTACACTTGGACTTGATTCTGTGCATTATACTTGTACTTTGTGTAAATTGTTGTTCCTTTTGTTCAGTAAAAGTAATGTGCACGTCACAACAGTGGTGAGTCTTGCCTATGAACTTGCCATAGGTTATTGTGCTGGTCAAATTCACGCATGCTGTTTACTGACGACGAGGCCTGGATTTGGTTCTGTACTTTGTGTTAACTGTTGTTCCTTTTGTTCAATGAAAGTGACATGCACATCGAAACAGTCGTGAAGAGACTGGTGATTTCTCTGTGCTATGAAGTGAACCTCACAAAACCAGAACTTCTGAAATCTCAAGAGCAGTGGAACTAACATCATCTTCAACAACAAATCAAAAGTTTGCAGTTAAAGGTGAGGGACACCAAATACCCATGTGATAGTAACATATTTCTCCCTGCAGTGATGGCAGATTCATCTCTGGCAACACCTGTGGTTTCACCATTCCCATAATTTCAGAGTGGTACTTGTAACTGGGAAATGTAACTGCTCTGTCTACATCATCATTTGATGTCCTTCCTAGGGAAACTATCCTGATCTTCAGAAGAAATTGCTCTTTCTGTCTTGGTTGTCTCAAGACAAAATGAATTTTCTTAGAAAACTAAACCCCCTCGGTGATACCAATAAGTTCTCATTCTCCAGGATCTGTGACAAGCTTTCAGATTTTTTTAGTCTCTTGGGAGAATTTGAAACTTTGTGCAATTCCGTGAACTTCATCCAAAGACAAATCCAAAAACTGTAATATATGAATGCTTTGTCAGATGCACAGGTATGCGCAATGCAGAAACTCCACTTCACCCTGTGATGCCACTCTTTTGCTGAGAGGCAGATTCAGTTGTTCCTCCCCAGTGCCCTACCTTGCCTGCAAGAGATGTTGAGATGGAGGAACCTCAACCCATGACATCTGAGGTAGAACTCTCCCATCCACTTCCCAGCCATCACAAATTGGGTCAATTCCAATCCATCTAGAGGGAAAATATTTTTCTGTCAATAACAGCAAAGTGACAGAGATAACAAGGTTTGTCAGATCGCACTACTGGCGGCTCTCAACTCAACTGACTTCATCAAGAGTGGCACTCCAAGCAGTGGATCCACCTGCTGACTGCATGTAGGGTAACATGTTGCCAAGCGGTGGTCACTAGGGCAGAGTAAGTAGATCGACACAGCATAGCCCAAGCAGGTTCAATTGTTTACCCACTAGATGATGATACATTATGCTCCTGTTTAGTGATGACTATGCCTGTCCACTGGGCTTGTACTTTTTATAAACTATTCTTGTGCCTTGTACCAACATGGTCACATTGAATGAATGAACCAGTGTAATTAACTTTCTTGAGGATACGCTCCATGTATTGCTTGAAGGTGTGTCTCCTAGAACTTGACCACTATATATGGCGTATGCATAACTCAGCCCCAATGGATTTCAGTTTGGACATCTTCACGAGATTGTGGACCAGCTATCAACGTTCAGTACTTTGTGTGCCTGGCCTTCTGCCCGTAATCAGTTCGATTTCTGTCCTGTTTTACTAGTCTGCCCAGCCTATGGCATTTGACATTTGTAATGAGGGGTGGTCGCTCAACCCCAAAATGTCTAGACGTGGTTTCACCTTGGCTTCGCCATGTGTTCAAGACACTTACCACAGCACTCCTCAAACACCTGCAAGTTGTGCAGCTTCTGAAATGATGTCGATCCTCCAAGCCACCACAATCTGCCCTTGGTCAAACACAGATAGACTGCACATCTTCCCCATTCTGCATACAGACAGTACGCCCACTGTGTCCAACTAGCAGTCATGCCTCGCCAGGTAATGCTGCTATCGCCTGGGTATCAATAGTAGGTCGGTGGTCAATATGTTCTGGCTGATCAGTGTATAATGCCTGGGCCACTGCTGAGCATGATTCAGGGATCACTGAGTGGCTCAACCGATCAATGTTGAATTGTTTTCAGGTACACATTGCTGCTGATGGTAGAGAACTTGGAGCTGCTCATATGATACAGCCACTGTATTTCTCGTAATACTGTAGCATGTAATTTTATAATGACACATTGTAGGAAATGTGATCTTAGGAACATTTTGTATTGATCCTAGGAATCATTCAAACATTTAATGTTCCATCACAACTTGACTAGAAGAAGGGATCGGTTGGTAGGACATGTTTTGAGGCATCAAGGCATCACAAATTTAGCACTGGAGGGCAGCGTGGAGGGTAAAAATCGTAGAGGGAGACCAAGAGATGAATACACTAAGAAGATTCAGAAGGATGTAGGTTGCAGTAGGTACTGGGAGATGAAGAAGCTTGCACAGGATAGAGTAGCATGGAGAGCTGCATCAAACCAGTCTCAGGACTGAAGACCACAACAACAACAGGGCCTGCACCCCTAGTCGAAGTCAGCAAGTGACATTTTAATGAATGTCCAGACTCACTGCTGTGTGATATTAATTTTTATTTCTTTCCTTTTTACTACAGATATGCTTCAGCTGAAGTGCCATTATTAAGGGACTTGCAATACAATGTGGGGCACAATTATATTCATTATACATTTTCATGTTATTAGTAGAACATGGCGCATGGATTGCCATTATGTATATATATTGGCTAGACAGACTGTGACATGACATTGTTGGCTACTGATTTTCACTGTCGTTCTATATTTGCTGAAATGAAACGATCGTATGGCATTGTTGGCCAGGAGGCCCCATGCGGGGGAAGTTTGGCCGCCGTATTGCAAGTCCTTTTTAGTTAATGCCACTTCGGCGAGTTGCGAGTCAATGATGATGAAGAACACACAACACCCAGTCATCACGAGGCAGAGAAAATACCTGACCCTGCCAGGAATCAAACCTGGGACCCCGTGCGCGGGAAGCAAGAACGCTACCGCAATACCACGAGCTGCGAACTATATTTGCTGAATTAAGGTGGTACTTAATTTGTTATGATGTAATTTGACAATTTTCTGGCTATGATGTCATATGTTTACAAAGTATAAGCATTGTTATACAGATGATATATACATTATTTGATTGCTCATATATCTACGGTTGCTGTATGTTCGTAGTAGTCTATGTTTGTAGTGACTGTATGTGTTATTAATTTATAGGTGTTTATTGGGTAGGTGGTTTTTATTTGACATATGTACTTTAGTTAACTCATATTTCTGCTAATTTTTTGTAAATTGTGACATTCTCGTACATATTGTATTGACTCTATGACATATGTTTCCAGAGTATATATATATATGTGAGCAATGGTGTTAAGGTTTTGTATTGGCGTGTGTCACCTTTGGCTATGCTCGTCATTTTGAATTTATCTGTTTTCTTTTCTGAATATTTCAGTAAATTTTTTTACATAGCATTGATGTTTAAGATCTGTCATTTTGTCCATGTGTTTTGCAGTTGGTTTTTACTTGTATATAAATTTCAAGTTCCCTGAGAATGTTCATGGTAGAAGTCTTTGGAATTCTATGAAGTACTTGCAATGTGTGTTCAACTGTGTCTACTGTCTTTTAGGTGGAGAAAAAATTTTAATTGGTTGTTATCACTATGTATTCTTTAAACAGTGTGAAAAAGGTTCTTTTGGTTTGGCCTGTGAATAAATCATTACAGCTGTTACATGTGATTTTGTATAGACCATGGCTAGCATAGATTGGTGGTTTTGTTTTGCCTGATTGTAATTTCACTTTGAGTTTGTTAGTGGTCCAGGAAGTTAGCTCTATATTTGTAGGTCTGAATAATATGTTAACTTTGTCTGAGACTGAAGCCATACAAGCAGTTAGTATGTATTTTATTTTCTTTCTAGATATTGTTTCTTTGATTAGTTGTATTTTTCTGTGGTGGGCTTGGGTGTTACTAAATTATAAATAAATACCTTACATGACACATGAAGGGTCCTACTGTGAACACTCTCAAGAAACTTGAAACTTATATACAGATAAGAACCCATTCACAAGACATACCAAATAAACAGATAGATCTTAAACATCAGTATTACTTAAACAATTTATTGAAATACTTGGAAAAGAAAATGGATAAATTCAAAGTGTTGGGCAAAACCATAGATGATGCCACCAATATAATACTTTAATAAATGAAAAGCACCAGTTCGCTTTTGTTCCGCAGTATTACTTTTATTGTGTTAACCATTTTTTGGCTTACAAGGCCATCTTCAGACATTTACTGAGTATTGTCACCAAAGATGTTACAATGTTTGCAAACAACATTGGAAGAGAAGTAACACATCTAGGCTGAAGCAGAAACATATGGTAAGTAACATCTTTGAGAGTGTAGTGGTAATGCAATGACAAAGTAAAAAATCGAACAGTAAATAAATAAAAATGTAGTAGACAGGAAAATCTTTTACACGAAATAGGAACAGCATGCCAACATAACAGTTTCTATTTATAAACAAAACTACTAAAATAAAATAAAATAGTTTTGTCTATTAATAGAAACTGTTATGTAGGCATGCTGTTCCTATTTTGTGTAAAAGTTTTTCCTGTCTACTGCATTTTTATTTATTTACTGTTCAATTTTTTACTTTTTCATTGCATTACCACCACACTGTCAAATATGATACTTACTGTATGTTTCTGCTTCAGCCTAGACGTTTTACTTCTCTTCCAATATTGTTTGCAAATATTGTAACTTCTTTGGTGACAATACCCAGTAAATGTCTGAAGATGGCCTTGTAAGCCGAAAACCAGTTAACACAATAAAAGTAATACTGTGGAACAAAAGCAAACTGGTGCTTTTCATGTATTATAATGTTGTTCTACCAAGAACCAATGGAAGATTCTGTAAACATGATAAGACATTAATATCATTGCTCATATAAATACTCTGGAAACATGGGTCGGAGAGTCAGTACAATATGTACGAGAATGTCGTAATTTAGAAAATTTATGGAAAAGAGTAGTTAACGGAAACATACGTGTCAAATAAAAAATGCCTACCCAATAAACACGCATAAATTAATAGCACCTACAATCACTATAAACACGACAACTACAAACATACAGCAACGATTGATATATGCACACCCAAGTAATTTATTTACCATCTGTATAATTGTGCTTATACTTTCTAAAGCATGGTTCTCAAACATTTGTTACAAATTTTTTGAAACCTGTGCATAAGACTTAACCCCAGGAACATACAAGTCAAAGTGAGGACTGAGAAACACTGGGGTGAGTTAATTGAGGGAGATGACAGAGAGATACAAAGCCAAAGTCCTCTCAGAGTGGTGAGAGAGAAGCAGTTTACAATCAGCAAATTGTAATCAAAAATTAAATGCCAAGATAAATAAATCAGTTGTGCTTAAAGAAACCACTGGAATTATTGCAGATATGGAAAAAATATCTTGATGTTTCATAACCATTCCTGCTCAAGGAATTAAGAGAAGAAAAGAATGATAAGAGTTGACTGTGTGTACTGTGTGATCACTCTGAGAATGTATACAACCTTTGTAACACACAAGGGAATGGTTCAATCCAACATGTTGAAACCTACCCTGAAATTCTTCGCACTGAAAGATTACACCGAAAGAATGCACTGTCAAAATTTTAGATGCAAAGGTGCACTGCAAGTGTGATTTTTGCCACATAAGAAACCGCATAAGAAACAACTTATAGAGCCCTTCCTGTCTAGTGAGCAAATTGGCAAATAAGCAGATGTAGCCATGACAAGAGAACATACCGTGAAGTTCAAAGTGCATAAATGTGAAATTTAAGCACTCAAACCATACCAAAAATGCCTCCCATCATTAATTTTTTGAATAAATTGCAGTTCGTATCAGCAGCTAAAATGTTGCAGATGTAGCTGCTACACCAGTGACTAAGAGATGAAATAAAATCAAGGCAGTGTATGATGTTACTTTACAGACAATTTCCATCAATTGAGACTTTAATTTGTTGGCATGAAATATTTTATAACAGTTCTTGTAACATAGTTGTTATGATGATTTTTTCAATAATGTATATTTTAATAACAGCGAAACATTGTATTACTTTGACTTTCCCTGCATAATGACTGATGATACTGTTCTTGGGTATGCAGTGAGATAATGTACTCATCTTGACACAATATTTCAATGGACCAACTGGTCGCCATCTTCATATGAGTATGCTGATGCACATTCTTGCTGGAAGACGGCGGCCAGTTGGTCCATTGAAATATTTTTTGAAGATGACTACATTATCCGGCTGCATACCCAAGAAGAGTATCATCAATGAAATGGTTCCTTGTCTATTCTCTGTAGTCACCACCAAAATGCGAAGTGTCTATTGCAAGATGAAAACCAACATTTGCCTTATATTAGGCACACCTAATAAAAGAAAAATTAATGCATTCTGACACTTCACAGTAATCACTAGTTTTGGTTAGACAAAATTAGGGTGAAATAAGAAATGGCCATGGCAGTTGTTTTGCATATTTGTTGTATACCAAGCATACTTGATGAAATTCATAAAACATGGTGGTGCAAACTGATAATGTGCATATCAGTGAACTTTAACAATAATGTTCCATTTATAAACATAAATGACAAAGAGCTACAAGAATTAACTTTTTTCTGTTTAAAATTGTTTTTTCCCCTTAATTTGGAAAGTCATAGAACATGAACTTCCTTGTTATATTACTAGATACAACTGATATAATCATAAACCATATCTTCTCTGCTCCAGTGATTTGTATTATACAAACATTTATTATGAAGCATTTAAAAAAAATCTATATTTTTTTGAGTTTTTATGATTTATTTACTCGAAAAGCTCCATCACAAAACTTATGAAAATTGCACAACATATTGTTACTGCAATCAAAGAGAGCAAAATTTTTCTGTATAAAGTGTTAGAAAATTTTCAGCATTTTGCATATTTCTAGTGTAAAATATGCATGCTGGCAACAATGTTTTCAGCTCTCTTCCGGTGAAAGAGTGAGGTGTGTGGACTATGAAAAAAGAAACAATAAGGCAGTGTTTAAGAAAAGTGAAAAACACTTGCAATTATTCGAAACCTACGTCCTCAAGTAACTGTGTTACCATCACATCCATTGTGCAGGAATTGCTATACTTGCTACAACAAGAAATTTAGTGATTATCCACCTGAACAATGACTGTCACCAGAATGTCAAACTGAAGAAGACAGTTCAGATGTTTATATTCCTGGGTGTGAAGTTGATGATGTGCTGAATGTTAGCATTTCTATTGTAGCTTCTAAATATCTCACATTATCAGGCAAGAATAAGAAGCACAAGAATAAAATAGCATGTACAAAGAAAAGCAGATGAAACAAGTTTTACACAAGCAACATCTTAAAAACTTTGTGAAGTGTATAATGTAGAGGCACTTGCTGCAGAACCTGAATATAGTGACATGCACCCAGTGTGATGTGCGATTTCAGAACCTGAACACTGCTATCTTGGCAGTCACCTATACTGAGAGGGTACAATTACTGAAACTGATACCAGATAGCTACTCTAAGCAGCAGATACAGAAATACATAGCAACCTCCATACACTATTTAATTTCAAAAACTCGCAAAATAAAGAATTAAAAAGCTATTTGGCATGCCGAGATTCCCTCTGTGAGCATCCATTGCTAACTGATATGCTTAATCTTGTTCTGGAATATTACCTACGCGATGCAAGAACTGCAGTAGGCAAACTCTTAATCAGGCTGATGCTATCTCTCTTAGTGAAAATGGCGAAAAGTTTAAAAGGTAAAAAGATACATAAAAAGATCAGCAAGTGAAACATATCTCCTAATGAAAAAGGAGAACCCAAATTTACTAACTGGTCTCACAAAATTATACTCCTTATGACCACAACGGGTAACATGCCAACCAGCGAAGGAAATATGCACGTGTATTAACTGCACTAACTTGAAACTTGTTTGTTTCACCGTAAGTAGTGTCGCAGGGAAGAAGTACACAGAGATGTACCTGATGCTTTTGTTTATATGTCAAGAGCCACAATATAAACGTGGACAGGAGTGTGCAATGCATTCTGGTGCTGCAGAGATGACTGCTGAAGCATTACACCTTCAGGATACAGACAATGATGTAACTTATGCACTATGGGAGGACGATTTGGTGAAGAAGACAATGGAGTTAGGGAAGTTTGTTACAGAGGTTAGGCATTGGCTCATCAGCATATTCGCAGGATTCAGAGACAGGCCATAGCAGAAGTAAAATCAGCGACATCCCAGAATACTGGCACATTAGATCTTTATTTTGACTTTGCTGAGAATGGGTCTGTTGCTTTGCAGAACAAAATTCAAAGCTACCACTGGTGCACATCACAAGTGTCAATATTCACATGTGTTGCTCACTTCCTTGGAACATCACAATGTTTTGCTATTGTCAGTTATAATCATGACAGCGCATATGCATGCTATGCTGTCAGTATGATAATTGATGACGTAGTATCTAGAGGCCATACATTTCTTGCACATGCATATGTGGCTGATAGTGCAGCATCTTATTTTAAAAACTGATTTATGAGCTTGGAAAACACTGTACAGGAATTAGGACAAAAAATGGATAATTTCAGCAACAGGTTATGGAAAAAGCGCATGTGATGGGGTACGAGATCTTTGTAAACATCTTGCAACAAGAATCAATCTCCAGCATGAAGCCACTGATGCTGTCAGAGATGCTACTGGATTTGTGCAGACCATATCGGAATTACTAAAATACCTGAAACTCTTAATCCTAAATGAACATACATTATGGGAATTCTATTTGAAAAAAGATGAATGGTCTCCTATGAAGCCAGTTGAAGGAATTCAGTCAAGTCACTGGTGGGTTGCATCCTGGAGTGGCATATACTGTGCAAGAACAGTTCTCCACCAAATGCAGTCTGTTACTAAGTGTCAAATGCAGACACCACAGTATACTTTAGATTTTTGGATTTTTTTACCTTCAGAATACCTAGGTCTAACATAAAAATTTCTCAAATTTTGCACCGCAAAATATTGCCCACTCTGATTGAATCTTCCGTAAGTACAATGACCAACTAAGATACTATGCAAGTTTTAGAATATTCAGGATGGCGATTTTAGGGAAAATAATTGATAAAGAAACAAAAAAATTCAGATTCTCTCAGCTTTACATAGAAATATTTTGACAGTTTAATAATTTTAGGCTTAATGTCATAGTAACAGTTAGCAGGCTTTCCAATTTATAATTTCTCAAGACAGTTAACATCTTTTGACTATTCAAATTTTCAAAACATAATTTTGGAGTTTGCTACAAGTTACAAATGTCTGTAGTTTATTTGTCCAAATTGAAGATGAACAAAAGAACAGAAGTGTGTGTATTTTAATCATGCCTGTTAGTATTGTGAACAACAAAGTAGGTAAAGATAGATTGCTACTTACCATAAAGAAGACACGTTAAGTTGTGGACAGGCACAATTAACAGACACTTATATAAAGTTTTCGGCCACAGGCTTCATTAGCAAAAGAGGAACACACACCATTCATATACACAATCAAGCACACCTCACCCACACATGGCCACCAACTCCGGCTGTCTGGCCCGAGCTGCCAGAGTTGGCAATCATGTGTGCTTGCTTGTGTTTATGAATGGTGTGTTTCTCTTTTGCCCATGAAGACTATTTTGTTTTGTTTTAGGGCGCAAAAACAACTAGGGTCATATGTGCCCATATCAGAACTGTAGTACACGGAGACAAAGAGAGGAGCTAAAAATGACTACACGCTAATGCCAATCGACGGAAGAGAAGACAGCTAAAAACAGGGTTTTGGAGAAATGTCTATAAAATATGCCATACAGAAATGGAGGTCTTGAATGAAAGATTAAATGTCCTTCGCCATATTGCTACAATGGATAAAAAGTAAAACCCAGTCGACAGCGCAGGCATCGTTTGCAAAAAGGCACGATAATGCATATGAGAATGTAAGAAAAGACCATCCGTCAGGAGACAGTGGACCATCAAAGGTTGAGGGCAATGAGCACAAAGTGGTGGGGAGCACCACTTAACAAATGATGATGGCTAAAACGACAGTGCCTGATATGCAACCTAGCTCACAGCGAGAGGAGGTCGCCCAAGCTGCTGGGAGAGGCTTAATAACCTGGAGCTTGTTCCCATGAAGGGAGCATCAGTGGTGATGCCAAAGTGACACCTCCTGCTGACAGACGCCGGCACAGAGATCATCAGAGGGAATGTAAGAAGTAGCGGGTCGAGGTACGAGGACTACAGCCTCGGCCGCAATGTCAGCGGCCTCATTTTCTCTGTCAGTCTGAGGTGACTAAGGACCCACATAAACATCACAGTGGCTCCATGAAGAGTGAGCAAGTGACAGCTTTCCTGGACCGGTTGCACTAAGGGATGGACACTATACAGCACACTGAGGCTTTGAAGGGCACTGAGAGTGCCGGAACAGATGGCGCAATTGAAAAGCCTGTGACGCCAGATGTACTGTGTGGCCTGATACAGGGCGAAGAGCTCTGCTGTAAATACTGAGCAGTACTCCAGAAGTCGACACTGAAAAATGTCGGTGCCAATGATGAAGGCATACCCAACACCACGGTCAGTTCAAGAGCCATATTGTACACAAAGGTACTATTGCGAAGTTCTGTATGAATGTCACGAAACTGAAGGCGATGGAGCAAGGCTGAAGTAGTGTCCTTAGGAAGCGAATGGTGGCCAACGTGAACACAGGCTGCTGCACGAAGCCAAGCTGGTGAAAGGTTCACAGCCATCGGGAAAGTGGCAGGTAGCGTGAAGTTAAGCTTTCAGAGCAAGAGCCGAAAGTGAACTCCAGGAGGTAACTGAGAAGAGGGACGTGCCCCATACTGGTGATCAAATGAGTCATAGAATGGGTGGCCATGCATGGCAGGTAAAGGGCATGCATATCTAGTGAGGAGAAAGTCATGGTGGCAGGACAGCAGTAGTTTGGAGTTTGGTAGCTTCTACATACAGACTCTCCACCTCGTTTGTGTAAAAGGCACTAGCGGCCAAACACGTCACAATGGTGGATAGTATTGAGATGGTGTAAGAGGGATGGATATGCTAATGCATAAATGAAACACCTATAGTCTAGTTTCAAATGGACAAGGGACCGGTACAAATGGTGGAGGGTTGTTCGATCTGCTCCCCAAGAAGTACCACTGAGGATATGTAGGACATAGAGTGACTGCATACAGCAGGCTGCTAGGTAAGATAGATACATGGTAGGACCAAGAAAGTTTCCTATAGAGCATGAGCCCCAGGAATTTCATAGCTTCAACGAACAGAAGATCAACAGGGCCAAGATGTAAAGATGGTGGAAGTAACAAATTGTGCTGCCAGAAGTTCATACAAACAGTTTTGACATTGTCAAAGCAAAACCCACCGAGATGGTCAACTCAGAATGGTGCACTCGAAATCCACTCTGTGCAATGCTTAGTAAATTGTGAGACTTTTTGCCACCATACCAGCTGTGCATGAATAATATTTTCCATCACCTTGCCTACACAGCTGGTGAGAGAAATGGGGTGGTAGCTATAAGGAAGGTGTTTGTCCTTACAGTGCTTAGGTGTGAGTATGACAGTGACATCTGGGAAATGTGCTTTCTGCTCAGATGCGGTTGAATGTATGAAGGAGCAAGTGCTTGCCCACAAAAGAAAAGTGCTTTAATACCTGAATGTGAACAACATCTGCCCCTGGGGTCGAGGATCAGGATGAAGTGAGAGCATGATCTAGTTCTCACATAGTAAAGGCAGCACTGTAGCACTCGTTATTCTGAGAAGAGAAGGATGTTGCCCGAGCCTCCTCTGCTCATTTCCGATGGAGGAAGGCTGCAGGGTGATAGTGGGAGGAGCTCAAAATCTCGGTAAAATGACAGCCCAAGGTGTTGGAGACAGCAATAGTGTCCATTAGTGTCCACTATGACATTGTCTGCTACTGTCAGGCTGGAAATTAGGGAATGAACCTTGATACCAGAGAGCCATCAGAGGGTGGCCCACATGACGGAAAGGGAGTGGAACTGTTAAAAGAACTAGCAAATGAAATCCAGCTAGCTCTTTTGCTATCCCGAGGAACGTGACGACACTGTGCACACTACTTTTTGTAATGAGTGCAGTTTGCCAGCATAGGATGATGGTTAAATGCGTGGAGAGTGCGTCACCATGTGCAAATTGCATTGCAGCATACCTCCGTCCACAAAGGGACTGGGACATAGTGTGGTAAAGAGGAAGTGCGATGAATGGAACATTCTGCGGTGGTAAGGATAATGTTTGTTAGATATTCTACCTGGTCATCAGAACTGAGGTGGTGGTGTTCATCAAAGGACGCCAGGGAGGAGTAAAGCCTCCAGTCAGCCTTAGAAAGCTGTCATTTGAGTGTGCACGTAGTTGGGGTAGGAGTCAGAAAACGGATAGCACATGGAAAATGGTCCCTCGAGTATGTGTCAGGGAGTACAGACCACTCAAAATGATGGGGAAGCTGGGCAATGCAGAAGGATAGGTCCAAATGGGAATAGGTGTGCGTGGAGTCTGAAAGGAACGTGGGTGCTCCCTTAATAAGTAGATGAGGTTAAGTTGATTCAGTAGGTCAGCCAAGAGGGCACGTCTCTGACAGGTTCTGGGAAACCCCAAAGGGGATGGTGTGCACTTCAGTCATCGAGCAGCAGAAAGTGGTGAGGTAGCTGCCCAATAAGCTCGAAGAAGTCCGCCCTGGTGACAATCAAAGGGCGGAGGGATGTAAATGGTACTAAGGGAAAAGGTCATGCGAGGAAAGAAAATGCAGATTGCAACAGCTTCAGTTATCCTGGATGAGCAGCATGACTCCTCTCCTCCATGAGGTGGAATGCCCTCCTTGAAGGAGGGGGGAATGTGACAGATCAAAGCGGTCTTGAGCACGCAATTTTGTTTCCTGGAGGACGCTTTTAGGAGCAGCCTAAGTCCTCTTTGTTGGATCGAAGGCCGTGAATGTTCCATTGGAGGAGTGTCATGACGGGGAAAGGGGAGAGGGAAAAAATAAAGGAGTGTCACCTCGGTGGCTGCTGAGTGCTAGCCTATGAAGACTCACTGCTAGAGGGTGCAGAAGCTGGAGGATCCTGCTCCATGAGATCCACAGAGGTGTTAGCATTCTCCTTCTATCAGTCCACGGAGTCTAGGGGAGAAAAACAGTTGGCAGTGCACACCAGTGACCCAGAGGTCGGTGGGGCGAGTGTATCACGTGGCAACACCAGCGAAGAGGATCTCCGAGTCAGTGAAGGAAAAGCCGGTTGGCAGGGGAAGACTCAGATGTGTGTTGGCTCGAGGGACGTAGGAAGTCTTCACGGAAGTAGTCCTTCTGTCCTTTCCGCCCTGCTGGTTGTGTAACAGATGACTTCGCCCTATGAGGTGAAAGTTTGGTGGCTTGTTGCACAGCTGGAGGAGGAGAGGGGGGATGCTACCATGACACTGGATGATTTTGCAACCACGGTGCTGAATTTGAAGTTGCATGTCTGTGTGGCCATGTCCTTCATGGAGCAAGATGTAGCAAGAACAGTACTGTAAGTGCCAGATGGTAGAACACAGGGTTTGCGAATAGCCAATAACTCGCTAGCGACCGGGTAAGGTATTTCTTCCTTTACCCAGATCTCCTGGACAGACCCCTCATTGAAATACATGGGGCAATCTCGGCAGCCTAGTGTAAATAACACCACGGGAAGAATTCAGAATTTTATGGCTTTCATCACGAACAAGACAACTGTGAAGGAGTGAAGCAGCAAGCAGTTGTGCTTGAGAATCAGAAGCAGTGTGCAAACACAAAGTGCCATTGCATAAACGAGAGCAGGATTTCACATGGCTAGCAATTGCATCAACACCTTTCTAAATAAGAAACGGATTTACCATTGCAAAGGACTGACCGTCTTCAGTACATGAAAGCATGAGGAGCAGTGGTGCAGCTGGGAGGGTCTTTAAATCAGGAGCTTCATTCCATTTATGTCTGGTAAATGTCGATTGCGAAGAAGATGATTAGCTTAGTGTGAGAAAATCTCCCATGATTGCCAGTGTCTCTGATTGCATGCTCCTTCCGACTGGGTCTCATCCACCTTTGGTAATTGTTCACATCTCAAGTCACACCTCCTGAACAACTGGCAGAGAGACCAATCAGCAACTTGGGAAGGTAGCAGCTCAGGCAATCACCCCTCCCTGGGTGTGATCTGTACCAGGGGGTACATGCGAACACTACCTGTCAACCTGGGGCTGAGAATTACACGTTACCCAGTCACCTGTTTTATGCATCAGGCTTGAACAAACCCTTTATGTAAGTGTCTTTTAATAAAGCATATCTGCAACTTAATGTGTCCTCTTTCAGTAACAATCTATCTTTTCCTATATTGTTGCTATTCCTACCTAGAGTATAGTGAACGACATTTTTACTAATAGTAATTTCAGATCTCTATCACTTTTGGTTTTTATTGCAATTCTTTTCCTTTTTGTTGTGACATTTTTACAAATACTCTCGATTTAGAGAGGTCTATAATGTTTTAACGAATCATAATAAAATAAAAATATTATAAGCATAACATGTAAGCTTTCAGGGCCGGCGTCTTCATTAATTTAAACTTCCGGGCTGAATTGCCGTGGTCCATATATAAAACTGCTTCTCCTTCCTGACGTTTCATTGCCTACTGTGAGCAACATCTTCTGAGGTGAGTCGGCGACTGGCTGCTAGGCGCTGGAGGTCCCGCTTATATAGAGCGCTTAGATGGTGCCACCACTCATCACATGCTTTCGACTTTAAAACTATCTCTGGCTAGTGCCATCTCTCTCGATTATAGGTAATCGACAGTCACTTCGTTGGTACAGAGTCGACCGCCATATCTTGTCTAGTTTTAATCCTTCTTCTTTTTTATTAAAACTATTTTCGTGCTTGTAGATCTCTATAGCTTCTCTATACATGCGGGTATAATAATGTGAGGTCCTAGCTATTGTCTCACTAAATTTTATTATAGTTTTTGAGAAGTTTCTTGTGGAACTTCAACATATTTTTTCCAGATAACTTTGAAATAATTATGTGGCACATTCACTTTGGACCTGACTAATTTGAGAAGAAATTGCACAGCATTACCTATTAATTACATCTCCTCTACATGTTTACTTGAGGTAAACTTCCTAAGTTTGTGGCTTCCTTTTCCATACAATTTCCTGAATCTGTTAAACTAGGTCAATGAAGCCTAGAAGTCAGTAATGTACATGTCACTCGCAGTTCTGAGGGTCTAGTCTCATAGACCTTCCTCAGTGACAGTTCACTCTCATGAGTAGTTTTAAATCTTCAGAATAGGTTTTCTTTCACACTTTTGTGAGTTTCATTCAGCACATTTTTTGTAGTTGTGTAAATCTTTCTTCCATTTATACAATTCCCTTTAAGGTTTTATGAAATGAAAGTGGCTTTGCATTCACTCTCTTTCTTTTAATGAAAAAATTTACTGTCGTTTGCCACTGAAACGATTACTGTAATATTTTCTTTGGGCTAGAAAGGTACTGTATTTTTCTTTTGCACTTTAATTAGAACAACAATCATCATTTGAACCACAATTCACAGAATTGCCAGAATTATTTCCTGTTTCTTCTAATGTTTCCACAATTTCTGATGAAACTTTCACAACATTCGAATGAACGTCCAATAAATTAATTAATAAATAACACATATGTACTTCAGCAGAAATAGGTGGTTTTGACTACATACTGCATTTTTCATATTTCAGTGTTGAATAATCTTACTGGATTCCACGATACTGTGAAAGTCGGGAGCCTGCACAAAGACATATTACAAAAGCAAATACAAAGAAATCACAGAGAAAATTAATTCAGGATAAAATTCATTCATCAGTTGCAGATAAATTTCATCATGCTTCACCAATTTTTACAAGTTAATTTGTCATCTTCAGAAGCCTACATGCCTATGCATTTATGTGAAATATAAAAAGTATATTAGAGAAATTTACTTAGAATAGGTTTAGCGGATGTCAATATCTCCTTCACAGAAGTCTAATGCCATGGTATGTCCAGAAATGTACATATTGTATGTGATTATTTTAAACACTGATAGACAATTTATGGGAAATGTATGGATGTGTTGTGCTAGCAGCAAGGAACATATACAACAGGATATATTAACAAAATATAACCAAGGCATATGAAGAAATTATATATAATATAATTGAGAAAACATGACACATAGCTCTAATACATGATAGGAATTGACTAATTTTCACATTTTGTAAGAGATGATATGCATTCAAAACAGTGTGTATGTTTTTAATGAAAGTTGATCATTCAGCAAATCTTTTGAATTTAGGTGAGAATGTTTATATATTCCAAATTCTAAAAGTTTTATTTTGTAACCTCCATCAACTATACAGGGTGGAGAAAAATTGTCATGAAATTTTAACCTTGGATAGCTGATACCAGTAGGAACCAAAATTATTAATGTTGTGTAGGTCAAGAAAGCACAATTCTTAAACTACAGAAACTTGACGCCACACACTCTCATTGGCCACAGGATTGCCCTGTTGCCGAATGCTCTGGACAATGCCTGGCAGGGATTGAAATGCATCCAAGATGGCCCGCACGCTCGGTGGTAGCTCACCAGCCTTCCACTCTGGAGGAAAATCCACCAGGATCTTGACACATCCATTGTAGTTTCATGATAAGACGTACTGGGAACAAACCCGTCAACAGCTGTTAGTTCGCATGCAGAAAGTCTTTTACAAATTTTGTCAGCCCTGAAAACGGTCTTTTTTGTAGCTAGGCCATTGTTTACTTAAGGCAGGTGCTCAAACTGGCGTCACTCTGATGCGACACAAGCTCGGTAACGTCGAACGGTGTTTTGCTGAACTCTTTCACAGATTCCTGGCATTGCCCTGATTGGCAGCATGCTGAATGTGATCCATTAATCCCTCTTCATTTCTAGGTGGTTCGCGTCCAGGTGAGTGAACTAGAACCTTGAAGAATCCCCACAGGAAAAAGTCCGGTGTGAGGTCTGGTGATCATATGGGGGCCATGTCCTACGAGCACCTCTGCCAATTACTTGGCCATCGAAGAGTTCATTTAAATATCTGCGCGCAGCATGATTGTTATGTGTGGGCGCCGCATCATACTGCAACCACATGCGAAGCCAATGTCTAGGGGGACATCTTCCAGCAGGGCGGGAAGAGTTCCTTGCAAAAAGTGCAGGTAATTTTCCCCGGTAAGTCGAGGAGGTAGACGGATTGGCCCACTCATATGGTCACCCACAATGCCTGCCCAAATGTTGAGTGAAAATCTTCCTGGTGTCTGTGGATGTAAGTGACTTGAGTATTTTCCCTTACCCAGTAATGAATGTTTTGAGTGTTGTAAAAGCCCTCCCGATGGAAGGTGCACTCGTCGGTAGAAAACACAACTGTGGGGAAGCCAGGATCTCCTGCAACATGTCGCAGAAACCACTGGCAAAACTTTAGCTTGTGTTCATAGTCCACCACAGGATTTAGGTCTTGGACAGGATGGAAACTAAATGGATGCTGGCCACCATCCCTCAAAACCTCCCAGGCTAACCGATGAGTGTCCCCATGTTGTGTCCAACCACTTGAGTACTTGTTGTAGGTGCTTTCTTGAAATGCTTTAGAACAGTCTCTTCAAATGCAACATGTTCGAGGTCTTCCAGCATCATCACGATATCCCGCTAACAGGCATGTTTCGCCAAGTCACCAGTGAATTGCTGTAAATGTTTGCGGGTGTGGGTGGCGTCTTGCTGGGTACCGTTCCTCATAAGACCATCGAGCTTCATGCACATTACCATCAGTTAGTCCATAAACAAAAACCTTATCTCGTTCTTCAAATGAATACTGTGCCACCATGCATATTGTATGACTAAATCACAGGTGGTGTGTGTGCGTTCCGAAGTGAAGCTTAGGTGTGAAAGCCTTTGACGTGAGGTGGAGACAAACAACAAGACCTATTCAACACGTGTTCTTATCACATTGGGGCAGTGACAGGACGAGGGACATTTGTATGTGTAAACCGACAACCATAGCACTGCCCATCAACTGACAATCTGCAATGGGGCAATCGCACAGTCAATCAGAGCGTGTGGCACCAAGTTTCCGTAGTTTATAACTGGTGTGTTGTCAACCTACACATTACTAATTTTGGTTCCTGCTGGCATCAGCTATCCTGGGTTAAAATTTCATGACACAATTTTTCTCCACCCTGTATGTAAAATTTCCAGGCTAAGCAAGGGTGGAGGCAGAAGGGTTTGGTCCTCGGTTTTGAGACATTCTGTAAAAGTTGACTTATATTAATTCTTTTTCAAATCTGGATAAAATAAATGTAATATACTTCTGTGTTTTTATATAGGACAGACAGGGAGGGCATTCAACACCCTCTTTCGTGAACACTTTCTCAACAAAGATTTCGAGAATTTATATAAGTCAACTTTTGCAGAAGACAAAGAAACACATGTCCCCCTCGAACCTTCCTTAACATGAATATTTTACATATAGTGGACAAGGGCTTCAAAATTAACCTTGTAGAAGAATTTGAAATATATAGAATTTCTCGCCTAAATTCAAAAGATTTGTTGAATAATCAACCTGCATTTAAAAAAAAAGACACTGTTTTGATTACACATCATCATCTCTTACATAATGTAAAAATTAGCTCATTCCCATAATATATTAGAACTATGTGTCGTCTTTTTCAAGTGTACCTTGATTATATTTTTGATACATGTTGCTTGCTGCTAGCACAGCAGATTCTGTTACTATAAATTTTCAATCACTGTTTAAAATAATCACATACAATATGTACATTTCTGGACATGCTGTGGCACAATGCTTCTGTGAAGAAGATATCAACATCCGCTAAATCAATACTAACAAGCGAAACTCCCACTCAGATTTAGTGGTAAAATGGTCCAGTGGATAGCCCATCACAAACTGAACACAGATCAAATGTAAAAATAGGAAGAAGGTGTACTGAACTGTGAAAAAAGAAGCAAAATAGAAACAGTGAATGATCCAAGTTCAAGATGCGCAACATGGAGTGATTTGCAAGAGTGATAGCTTCATGGTTGTGTGGTCATGGTGTAGGAGTGCAAAATGGGAGATCCATGTTCAACACTCCCTCGCCCTTCCCAAACACAAAATTATGAACTTTCCATCACATTACCATTGTACGTAAATGTGATGAACAGTGAGAGCAGACATTGATGCTGCATAGACTTCTCACAGAAATGATAACAACAAATAAATGGGTGTGAACTATGCCACAACAAAGGAATTCAAGAGTCATAACATGGTACTTCAACTGGATGTCCCTTCCTTACACCTTGCTGTTACAAACATAGATACATATATATATGACACGAGGGAGATTTGAACATGGGTCTCCCACTTCGCAGTCAAACACCGTGACCACAACATAACCATGACGCTGTGCCTATTCAACTTCACTCGATACTGCACATCTTAAGCTTGGGTCATTCACTGTTTCTATTTTGCTTCTTTTTTCACAGTTAAGTGTACCTTCCTCCTGTTTTCATGTTTGATCTGTGTCTCCTTTTTGACAGGGTAACCACTAGGCCATCTTACCACTAAATCGGAGGGGCAGATTCAATGGAGTTAACCTTGTAAATAAGTTTCTGTAATATACCTTTTACACTTCACATAAAAATATGGTCAAGGTCTAGAACTTTATAATATCCCTATTTTGTAGGCTTCTGAAAATGCCAAATTAATTTGTTGAAAATGGTAAAGCATAATACAATCTATTTGCAACTCATGACTGAATTTTATCCAGAAAAAATAATACTACAGTTGCTGAAAATTACAGCCATGAATAAGATAATAAAATTAACTCAGTTTTAACTCCACTGGTAACACTTGGTGATATTACAAACAGCTGCTAATTATTATGGATAATAAATGAGTTGCAAATTCAAGCGAATAGTAACTCTGAACAATTGTGCCAGAGAAACTATCAACAGAAATTGAGTATGTTTTACACACTACAATCACATTGTGCCATGTTAGCTGTTTACCAATGCTGCATTAACCAAGGCTATGCACCTGATGTGTTGCTCATGCGCTGTCTGCTTATAGCTACTGTAGGGATGCATAGTTCTCTAGCTGCCTGGAAAACCCTGAATTTGGTAATTTTCAGTGTTCTTTCAAACAATACTTGCAGTGTGTCTTAGCAGCTAAAATTTTGACATGTCAGATTGGAGCAGTCCCTTGTTACGCATGCTTATATGCAAAAGACTAAACCAGAAGGTTTAAGGTTTACTGAAAGTGTGCATCAGCTTATTAATCAGATAAAAATTGTCAGCAAATGTGCCTTTTTTTGTGATAGTGCATATTTAAACAGGAGCAAGAAATGGAAGAAACTGCAAGATCTCACTGAAAAATATATTGGCATGTAAATTATAAGGCCTAGTCTAAGCACATCTTATGACAATACTGAGTTTGTTAATTATGTACTACTGTGACTTTCCTAATGATTTTTGTTAGTTATGTAATAATATATGCTTGAAAATTTCGTGTTTTAAAATATTAGAGATCATTGTCATCTACATTTACATCTACTCTCTGCAAAACCACTGTGAGGTGCATGGCAGAGGGTACATACCATTGTACCAGTTATTAGGGTTTCTTCCTGTTCATTTCGCACATGGAGCGAGGGGAAGAATGACTGTTCTGTGCATGCTGTAATTATTCTAATCTTATCCTCACTATACCCATGTGAGCAATACGTAGGAGTTGTAATATATTCCTAGAGCAATCATTTAATGCCAGTTCTTGAAATTCTGAGAATAGACTTCCTCAGGATAGTTTACATCCGTCTTTTAAGAGTCTTCCAGATCAGTTCTTTCGGTATGTCTGTGACACTCTCCCACGGATTAAACAAACATTTAACCATTTCTACTGCCCTTCTCTGTATATGTTCAATATCCACTGTTAGTCCTACCTGGTATTGGTCATACACACTTGAGCAATATTCTAGAACCGGTCACACAAGTGATATGTAAGCAATCTCCTTTGCAGACTGATTGCACTTCCCAGTATTCTACCAATAAACCAAAGTCTACCACCTGCTTTACCCACGACTGTACCTATGTGATCACTCCATTTCATTACCCTACCAAGTGATACACTCAGGTATTTGTATGAGTTGGTTGATTCCAACTGCAACTCATTGATATTATAGTCATAGGATACTATGTTTCTTCGTGTTTTAAAGTGCTAAATTTTACATTTCTGAGCATTTAAAGCAAGTTGCCAATCTCTGCACCACTTTTAAATCTTATCAAGAATTGACTGAACATTTATGGAGCTTCTTTCAGGCAGTACTTCATTATAGGTAAATGCATCATCTGCAAAAAGCCTGATTTTACTACTAACGTTGGGCAAAGCCTAAAATGACATATATCCATCAACTCAAAAAAGACGACTATATGATTCTTAATCTGTGCTGAAGCATTACCATTTATAGCTGAGCCAGTCAGTATTTATTTCAGAATACCAACTATGATTTGTCACATTTAATCTTCAGAACTAATATTTGGTTTAAGTTTTGACAGAGATTTGCTACCTGTATAAGGTTTGCTTTCATTATTATTTTCTATCAACTTTTTAATTTCTACTTCTTGTGCCTTTCCTCCTGCTTTCCTTTCTTTTTCTAATTCGAAGGCACAGAACCAGTGTGACACTGTCCATATATGACTCTCAAGAAAAGATTAAAACTGATAATGAATTACTGCAGATCATTATTGCAAAAGAATAATCAACTTACATGCTCACTTCAGCTTTTCTTATCTCAAATGTGATGAGTTTTCTGTGGAAATGCAAATATTATGACTGACAGATAATTATTAATGAGAGTAGCTAAAAGCAATAGATAAACAAAACTGAAAAATAATGATGTTAAATTTTGTTGAGAAGTACAGCTCATACCAAAAACATTTCTAGAACAAAACTCGGACTATGGCAGGTGTTTGAATTTCAATCTTGATTAGTGCTGCTGAGTACTAGTTTTGAATTCTGAATGTTGTGAAATTTGATACAATACTTAGCCTCTGTCTATTAGTTTTATCATTCATCACACACTCAAATTAAACTATTTTAACAGACTCCTTGTGATTTGAATGCACATTATGATTGGATGGTTATAATTCACAATTTAAATCACACGTTTTGCACCATATGTGGTGGTTTATTTACATTTATTAAATAGTGATAAAAGTTCCATGCAGAGTAAAACATCATACTGCTGTACTTCATGTATATTTCTCAGCATTAATGATGACAGGGGGAAAAACTGTGTTAACTAACCTTTTTCAGTAGGTGATCCTAAAGTCAAGCTTGACATTGATGAACTCAGATTCATATTACTGGAGACACTCAGCATCGACGGATACTGTGCTAGATCAACCTCACCTTCCTCAACAGGAAGGCAAGTTTCAACCATTGCTTCTAGGCAGTTTACAAACAACTCTGCACTCTCAGCTGTGCAGTTGCTCTGTTATGAATAAAAGAATGGAACTGGCATTAATATTTATGTTCAATGCACAAAATACAATTACTAAAATATTGAGTAATTGTCCTTCATACCTTGGTGAAAGGGCCAGCAAACCTCCACAGACCACCAAAGCCACAACTCTGCAGATAATGCAGTTGTTGCTGACTAGTATCTTCACAAGCAATCATGTTTTGAATAATACTCTGTACAGCACTTAATATGACCTGATCGTGGCAGATAGCTAAGACATTATTGATTTTTGCATCAAGAAGGCTATGTCTGCAAAGGGAAAGATGACAAAAATTATGACTGGCTTCACAGGTTCACATATCTATTATTAGAAGCAAAACATATATTTCATCTAGTGCATACAGTGTGTTAAGACAGTAAAATCTTGTAGTTCTTGAAGTTCCTTGCTGCATAGTTTTTAACAGTGACAGTACAATATATACAGTGAAAAACCTATAGACAAATGAAGGCATTTTATAGGGTCGGCATTTTTATGTTTACCTAAAGTGTTCCAGCATAATGTCAATATGTTGACAAAGTATAATTGAAAATATAAATTAGGTTAACACTTTTTCAGACATAGTTTCTTTTCAGAACAATCAGTTGTCTGCGGACAACTGTTTCAAGTTCAGAACCTGTCTGTGGAAGATTAGAGTCAGTGCTCAATACTGTACCACAATTTTACTCCTTGTTCTATAAAGTCATTCAGTACAGTCCTATGATAAAATATTCTGGGGAATGCAAGTAAGACAGGAAAAGGAAGCACACCAGACAATAAGGAGTTACCTTCAGAAGACAACATGCTGATGCCATATAGCAGCATGTCTAACCTTAATAATAGCCTCAGTTCAGTGAAGAAGAGAGTCTACAAGTTTCTTCAAGTTGGTGATATCCATCTGAAGCCATTCATTGTTGGTTAGATCCCCTAGAGCTACCTGTTTCACCCACTGTTCAATGAAGCCCAGACATTTTCTTTGGGATTAAGATCAGGTAATTCAGCAGGCCAGTCGAGGTGCAATAGATTGCCTAAGTGTTTGTCAAACTGGGAACATATGTGACCACATGTGTTGCCATTTTGGAAGACAAAGGTGTTGACAGCACACTCATCGTGAAGGTGTAGAAAGAACTTGGCCACAGAGAATGCTGAAATTAGCATTATAAGAAAAATACCACCAAACACCAAAACATCACAGAACCACCTCTGGACTGAACTACACCTTCCACACAGTGCAGGTTAAAATGTCTCTGTGGGGCATTGGTGCACTTGATGCCTTGTACCGTTTGAAAACAGACAAACGTAGTTGGAGGGTCCCTGGCTGCCTGATATCAGCTCTATCCCATTTACAGTGCACCAAAGTGACTAGAGTGCTCTTTTAAGGGGATAACTAATGAGGCAGCCACTGAGTTCAGTGCTTACATTTATTCTTTGTATTTACAGGTTGTGAAGGCTCTGATGTTTTTCAAAACTAATAATCTAGTTGTTATAGAACACAGAGAACTGCCACACTACAGCAGAGTAAAATTATGGAAAAGCAATTTCTAATATCATTGCCAAAGAATGATCAGGAATCATAATTCTAAAGATCTAGCTTTTTCCATCTAAAATATCATCCAGCTATCAATTATGCCAAGAAGTTGATGTCAAATTCTGTATTACAAAACACAGGCACAGTGGCAATTAAAATCAGTGAAACAGTACATCTTTCTGCATGTGACAAAATTCAAGTGTTTTTCAAATATCAAGGAAGGTTATAAAAATTTCATTCACTATGTTCATTATTATCATATCATTATGATAAAGTGAAGTTTTGCTTACATTTGCACAATGTAACAATTTATAAATAAATGTGTAGCAAGTTTCTGATTAAAACACCAGCCACCACAGTGTGCAATGAACCTTCAGCTCAATGCCGGTTAGGTGTATAATTAACTTCTGAATATTAATTACTTATACTAACAGTGCAGTCGAAGTGGTTTTCATGTCATGATGGTTTATGTCCTTAAGTGCATAGAAATACTGGTACTTGGTCATTAAATTGTTTTATGGGTGATGCTAAGGTCCCTCCAACAGTCAGCTGAAAGTATGATGGTTAACAGCTGTATTAGCATTTCCTCCATTATGCAACCAAAATACAATTAATCATATTTATTTGAGTAGTAATTTGTGTGCGCAGTCATGTAATGAAGTCTACTGTGGTAAAAAGTTTTACTCAGCAACTACTGCACATGACTGTTAGCGTTCCCAGTCTGATGCCACACGGTTTTTTGCTATTGCATTTATGGCTATGGCTACATATTGACTGTTTACACTAGTGTCTTGTGTAAGTATTTATGTAATACAAAAACTACTCAAGTGTCTAGGTCACTTTATGCAAGATGCTAAGCAAATTGAAACATTAATTTCCCTCTAGTATCACACTATCATCTCGTAAGAAAAAACAAAAATTTAGAGAGCAAACATGAATTTTCTTAACGACAGTGTTTAACTGCGTATGCAGCTAAGCATTTGGGAAACTTCTGTACCAACCCATGGGCTGTCAGGCAATAGTGCAATGTTTGCATATTGCTTAATCTTTACCTTATGTAAGACTTCTTATAAACCAGAAGATTATGTCACAAAACAATGTCAGAATAAATTAGTGTGAAAATCATATCAGAATGAATAACCTGAAAGAACAGCATTTGCTGCCTGTTATCGTGAAATGTTGTTATGACCTGTTATCAGCTACTATGTATTTTGTATGTCCTTACACAACTGTTTAACAGATCTGTCTGGTATTTATGAGAGCAATTCAGAAACTAGCCTCCGGTTTGCTGCAAATAAAAATTTTGCATGGAAAAAAATTACATACATCTTGAAACTACAGTTTTTGCTATTTTTCAGTATTGTCACCATTTAAATTTAAGCATTTGCCTTAGCATATTACCAATTTACAAATTCCTTCTTCATAAAATTCTGCCACCTGAGCACAATGCCAATCTTTTACAGCATTTTGAAGTTCATCATCATCACCAAAGTGCTGTGATGCAAGCCACTTCTCCATGTGAGTGAAGAGATGAAAATCACTTGGCATCAAGTCTGGGCTGTATGGGGGAAGATCCAAAATGTCTAATTTGAACTGGATCAAAATCTCTAGACTTTATCTGACACTGTGAGAATGAACCATGCAAAAACATAACACCAGATGTCAACATACTGTGATGTTAATTTGAATGGGTCGCTTAAGTTTCTTCAAAATTTCGTGGTAGACATAAGAAGTGATTGTCATTCCAGACTCCATAAATTCACCAGCAAAACTCCCTCAGCACCCCAAAAAACTGTAGCCGTAACCTTCCTCAATGAAAATGGTGGGCTTTCTTTTGCTTGCACGGAGAACTGGTATGGCCCCAGAGATCGACTGCTGTTTCATTTCAGCCTTTATGCATGCCAACCAAATTGTGTCACCAGTCACAATTCTCTCCAAAAAACCTCCTCCTTCCGCATCATAAAGTGAAAGGAACTCTGAGGCAGAGCCTATTCGTTTGGTTTTTTGGACCTCTGTGAGAAATTTTGTTACCCATCTACCACAGAACTTTTGGTAGCCTAAATTACCAATGACAATCTAGTACCAAACAGTATGAGAAAATTTATGGAAGTGTCCAGAAGTTCAGAGATGGTGAATCTTCAGTTTTCATGAATTGCCACATCAATTTTCTTGACAAGACAGTTACTCACAACAAAATGCCTACCACTCTTCTCTTCATCATGAATGTTTGTTCAACTACTTTTAAAAAATCAGACCTTTGCTGCACACCACCTTCACTCATAAAGTTTGGGCCATATACAGTGCACAACTGATGATGAATGTCTGCTGCTGAAATATACTTCACCAAAAGAAATCTTGTTACAGCTTGCACTTCACATTTACAGGATTTTTTTATTAGAGCACCCATGTTTTGAGGTTGTTGTTGTTGTTGTTGTGATCTTCAGTCCTGAGACTAGTTTGATGCACCTCTCCATGCGACTCTATCCTGTGCAAGTTTCTTCATCTCCCAGTACCTACTGCAACCTACATTCTTATGAATCCGTGTATTCATCTCTTGGGCTCCCTCTACGATTTTTACCCTCCATGCTGCCCTCCAATACTAAATTGGTGATCCCTTGATGCCTCAGAACATGTCCTACCAACTGATCCCTTCTTCTAGTCAAGTTGTGCCACAAACTCCTTTTCTCCCCAATTCTGTTCAATACCTCCTCATTAGTTATGTGATCTACCCATCTAATCTTCAGCATTCTTCTGTAGCACCACATTTCAAAAGCATCTATTCTCTTCTTGTCCAAACTATTGATCGCCCATGTTTCACTTCCATACGTGGCTACACTCCATACAAATACTTTCAGAAATTACTTCCTGACACTTGAGTCTGTACTTGATGTTAACAAATTTCTTTTCTTCAGAAATGCTTTCCTTGCCATTGCCAGTCTACATTTTATATCCTCTCTACTTCGACCATCATCAGTTATTTTGCTCCCCAAATAGCAAAACTCCTTTACTACTTTAAGTGTCTCATTTCCTAATCTAATTCCCTCAGCATCACCCGACTTAATTTGACAACATTCCATTATCCTTGTTTTGCTTTTGTTGATGTTCATCTTATATCCTCCTTTCAAGACACTGTCCATTCCGTTCAACTGCTCTTCCAAGTCCTTTGCTGTCTGTGACAGAATTACAATATCATCGGCGAACCTCAAAGTTTTTATTTCTTCCCCATGGATTTTAATAGCTACTCCAAATTTTTCTTTTGTTTCCTTCACTGCTTGCTCAATATACAGATTGAATAACATCGGGGAGAGGCTACAACCCTGTCTCACTCCCTTCCCAACCACTGCTTCCTTTTCATCCCAGACTCTTATAACTGCTATCTGGTTTCTGTACAAATTGTACATAGCATTCTGCTACTTGTATATGATACCTGCCACCTTCAGAATTAGACACCTTCAGAATTAGAAAGAGAGTATTCCAGTCAACATTGTCAAAAGCTTTCTCTAAGTCTACAAATGCTAGAAATGTAGGTTTGTCTTTCCTTAATCTGTTTTCTAAGATAAGTCATAGGATCAGTATTGCCTCACGTGCTCCAATATTTCTATGAATCCAAACTGATCTTCCCCAAGGTGGGCTTCTACCAGTTTTTCCATTTGTCTGTAAAGAATTCGCATTAGTATTTTACAGCCGTGACTTATTAAACTGATAGTTCGGTAATTTTCACATCTGTCAGCACCTGCTTTCTTTGGCATAGGAATTATTATATTCTTCTTGAAGTCTGAGGGTATTTCGCCTGTCTCATACATCTTGCTCACCAGATGGTAGAGTTTTGTCAGGACTGGCTCTCCCAAGGCTGTCAGTAGTTCTGCGTTCTGGGTTTTCATCTGAGCTCTTGATATTCATACAAGTGGTTCTCTTTTCTCCAAAGGTCTCTTTAATTTTCCTGTAGGCAGTATCTAATTTACCCCTAGTGAGATAAGCTTCTAAATCCTTACATTTGTCCTCTAGCCATCCCTGCTTAGCCAATTTGCACTTCCTGTCGATCTCATTTTTAAGAAGTTTGTATTCCTTTTTGTCTGCTTCATTTACTGTGTTTTGAGGTTATAACAAGTGAATGCATGAGAATGGCATTCATAATTTCATAGCTGGTTGTTTTCTGAATCATAGAACAGACCGATGTGACAAGGGTGGCATTCTGCACACAAATACTATTGCCATGCTAGAATGGTGGCTACTTTCTGAACTGCTGTTGTACATGAAAAAAAGACACCCCACACTGGACTGATCCATTATTACAGAGGATTTCCATAAATGTCAGGAAGTAGTGGCGTTTAAACAGTAACCATTTGCCAACCAAAATTGGCAATCAAATGCAAAACAAAATATACGTGGAACATTATTTCTACATAATTGGACTGCTGGTGGAAACATACCTCGGCTTTCATATGTACGTTGTGTGTGGTGTGTGTGTGTGGTGGGGAGGGGGAGGGGCACCGCATGTGTGCGCACGCAGTTGGGGGGGGGGGGTGTCTGTAATTTACCTTAGAAAAACACAAGTATAATTATCTCCAGGTACTTACATAACTGGGAAGACTCTTGGAAATACAACAGAAGCTTCTGCCAAGTACTGGTACAATATTCGGGTCTCATTTTCATCTGTGGTATATTTGACCAAAGTGGCTAATACTGTTAGGACCAGAGCCTGTGTGGAGAAATCAGTGAGTACCTCTGGGTCCAACAGAATATTGTTTTCATTGGAAACGGATACCCGTGCACTGCGATTCTGGAGAGAACATAAAAAAATGGAATTATATTTATTATAAAATGGTACAACATATACATATTAATGCAAGTACAGCACTAAAATCATGCTAGTATTACTGATAACATAGCTTACAATGTTAACAAAAATAAACAAGAAGTTCTGTATTGTGCATCATCTTACGATAAGAACATAAAGTGCATTGTACGACATGCGTCACATGCAACTTTCAACTAAAGATGGTAACATTCATACAAATGAACAACGTACAGAAAATAATACACACACAATTCATTACAAATTCTATGCAAACTACAAACATTATATGCCACTTCTGAAGTCAGAACAGATCAAATCCAAGGGGGCCTTGGAATTCTGTAAGTTTTTCAGCCACTCCTGATACAGTTCAGTTTACCACTCAAGAAAAATACACAACTAGTAAGTTTCATGTATTATTTTTGCAGTGAAAGAGAGGCACTAAATATCTGTAAGAAACAAAATTTGATTACTGGATGAACAATGTGCATAGCGTTGAAAAATATCGTGCTAGTTCAGAATGGATTGCATTTAGCAACATTCATATTAACTTAAATTAAATGTTTAAAATGTTATGAAGTATTGCTGCACTGAACAGTGTTGGACCAAACCTCAGATAAGAACAGCCACTTTTTACGGGGTCACTCTTCTAAGTGAGCCACTCAAACACAATACAGAGTAACCTACACCCGCTGACAACTCTGTTTCTTTTCTGAATGCCAACTAAGGATAGGGTCCCTAGCAAAGGAAATATTATAGAGAATGGTGACCACAGGTCCACTGTTCTCACTGAAGTGAAATATTCTCCCTTGGTGGAAACCTGTGTGCTGGACTGTGACCTGAATCTGGACACCTGCCTTACACTTGAGCAATACAAGTACACTTCACGTACTAATTCAAAGTTTCAAGTGCATTTCATAAAACAATTCAGAGTTACAACTCACTAATCTTACTTCCTCATCCATTGCTATTAATTCATCCCTGCAACTAAGAGGAACCAAAAGGAAAGACAAACAAGAGGGATATACAGGAAAATGAATTACACAACCAGCACACTTGCATACTTTGGCCATCATTCCAACTCATTTTAATGATTTGCACTGGGAGATTCAAATAGGGGACTATTTGACATTCAGAGTATTTTATCTAAGAGGATGCCTTTACCATACAGTAGAGCTGCGTGCTCTCAGGAAAAATCATGGTTTCAGACATTCACAGTAACAGCCTAGCAAGGCTTTGTTGGCCAGACTGTTGCCCCTCCAACCACTGAAAAGGCTGCTGTCCCTCTTCAAGAACCACACATTTGTCTGGGTTCTCAACAGATACCCATTGCCATGGCTGAACCTGTGGTTTGGTCACGTGTTTCACTGAGGCACGCGAGGCACCGTACCGTGGCGAGGAGTATGGTTCACAGAGGAGGTACATCTGCTACAACTAAAAATTAATATTTGGTGACTGCTACACTTATTGCCACATTATAAAATGAAGAAACACTAATGGAGAAAACATTATTCTCAGAGGCTCAAATTTTGACATTTGTTTGTTTCTGTCTTTACATCATGATCTTAAAATGTAATATATCCTTCTGAGTTACAGCGGTGCATGTTAATACACTCTACCAGTGAAATAGAGATGAAGATTTGCGAGTACCTAGGATCTTCTAAAAATAATATTGAAAAAAAAAAAAAGGTCTTTTTCGAGCATTTAGCTGCTAGTAACTGAACCTTGTGAAAAGATCAGCGTGTAAAAAAAGTAGGGTGGTAATGATATATGTTGTTGTTGTTGTTGTTGTGGTCTTCAGTCCTGAGACTGGTTTGATGCAGCTCTCCATGCTACTCTATCCTGTGCAAGTTACTTCATCTCCCAGTACTTACTGCAACCTACATCCTTCTGAATCTGCTTAGTTTATTCATCTCTTGGTCTCCCTCTACGATTTTTACCCTCCACGCTGCCCTCCAATACTAAATTTGTGATCCCTTGATGCCTCAGAACATGTCCTACCAACTGATCCCTTCTTCTAGTCAAGTTGTGCCACAAACTGCTCTTCTCCCCAATTCTATGAACAGTACGGGTCCCAACACACTTCCCTGGGGCACACGCAAAGTCGGAAGTCGAGAAATACAACTAACTGACTGCCTTGATCCAAGCGTAAGTTGGGTTTCATAGGATCGATGTTTTTGAAATCCATGCTAGTTGGCATGGAGACTGTCATTCCGTTCAAGACACATCATTACATTTCAGCCCAGCATATGTTCTAAGATTGTACAACCAATGAAAGTCAAAGACATTGAACAGTAGTTTTGGGGGATCATTTCTATTATCCTTCTTGTATAGGCGGTTGTGACGTGCGCTTTCTTCCAATTGCTGGGCACAGTTTTTTGTTTGAGGGATCTATCACAGATTATATTTAGAGGAGGGGATAACTCAGTCACAAATTCAATACAGAATCTGACAGGGACTGCATTAGACCCTGGAGCTTTAGTGCAGTTTTAACAGTTTCAGCTGTTTCTCAACACCACTAACACTAATACTGATTTCACTTATCTTTTCAGTGGTACGGTACGAGGATTAAATTGTGGTAATTCTCCTGTTTTTCTTCTGTGAAGGAACATCTGAAAACAGAGTTAAGCATTTCAGCTTTTGTTTTGCTAACCTCAGTTTCAGTTCCTGTCTCATTTTCTAAGGACTGGACACTAACTTTGGCACCATTAACAGTCTTTACATATAATCAGAATTTCTTTGGGTTTTGTGGAATATCATTTGGCAATATTTTGCTATGGTAGTTACTGAAGGCTTCACACATTGCCCTCTTGACAGCCAAACACGTTTCACTGAGCATATCTCTATCCATAATCCTAAGCTTTGTTTTACACCTATTATGCTGTAGTCTCTGCCTCTTTAGAAGTTTCTTTACAGTGACTGTATACCATGGAGGGTCCTTCTCATTACGAACTGTTCTACTGGGTACATAACTGTCCAGTGCATGGTCAACTACTATTTTAAACTTGAGCCACAGTTCCTCTATAGGCTCCTGTCCTGTGCTGATAGTTTGAAGTTGCACAATGAGATAAGGCATTGCTGTTTTTTTTTATCTAGTTTACAGAACATGTATATCTTTCTGCTTATTACAGCTGTCCTCTGTACTTTGGTAACAATTGCTCACACAACTTCTTCATGATCACTGATACCAGTTTCGAAGTGCACATTGACCGTTAGACCCAATATATTTCCATCATGAGTGAGGTTCTAGATAATTTTCAGAGAAGGCATTTAGTAGTGTTCCACAAGATGTATTATCACGCCCACTACTAACAAAACCTCTTGCGAGATAGACCATGGGATATTGTCCCTGACAATCATAAAAAAAACACAAGATAAAAAGTTAAGCTGCTTGTGGTAAATGTGAGAGAAATACTACTGTTTCTGCTTGGAAAAATCCCTTACTTAGCAACAGAGACATAGCTGACAGGTATGATTCTAATGCAAGTATGATGGTACTACTATAGTTCTTTACACACAAACACAACGCAATCTACAATTGATATCTTGCCATATGAAATCACGTAGAAACAATCATACAATATTGACTGAACTGCTTGACAGTATTTGACAAGTTCTGTGTCATAAATGTGTTAAGTCGATGGCCAAAGTATTTCTGGTATGCTGTACTGCTATATTCACATTATTAGGTATGAACCAGATGTCAGAATATGGCCTACTCATCTTAATATACCCATCGTTTTTGCCTACTCATCTCAACATACCCATCTTTCTCATTTCCAATAAATTGACAGCAATAATTAAAAACTTGGTTTCAGATGAAGCACAGAGTTTGAAAGACTTTTTGGCAGGCAACTCCTTCTACTATATAGATGAGTATCTTGACAGGGACTGTTAGACCAGCTTAAGTAAAAATGTCTGTTAGATTTCAGTTTTGACAGCACTTGGTCACAAGTCAAAATTAGGTATCTTAGTGTATGATAAATTTATTGAAAGTGTATAACTATGTTTCATTCTGACATTGTATTAATTCTGTAAATATTATCAGTTCCATTCACATATCTTGACAATCTCAAAATGATTAGGTAAGTGAGTATTATATTCAGATGTCCTATGTTTTTTATGTTGTACTTTCTAATATGTTCCACACCCATGAGAGCCATTTCGTTTTCGGGTCTGTGGAATGAAAACTCAATCTAATGAAATCTTAGCAAGAACTTAAGTAGCTGTCGAACTTAATGTTACCATATGACAACTGGACACAAAATAATAACCAAACAACACATTCCACAATCTCTGTTTCACCTGTTTGCAAATTCCAGTGATGCTAATTACTTGAACCAGTTACTCTGGAATTCAGAGCCATTATTGTACTGTGGCTGTGTTACTTTGGCCACAGACATGATTATATGCTTATCTCAAGCACCAAACTCTACAATGCAAAGGGCTATCAGTCTTAACTTATAAATGTAAAACTGTTATACTGGTCAGGAAAAACAATATCCTACTACAGGCATTACAGATAAAGTTCCAAAAAAGAATCTTCCAAAAGCATGTTCAGACAAAGTTAAAAACTAATCTATCTACATTCAACTAGAGCTGGAATCTGGTATTTCCACTGGTTTTCGTGTCAGTAACGGCAAAACATTTTCCCCGTACATGTATTTAGAATTCAAGGGCATTGAACTCTGCTCATAACTTCCTCCTAATCCTTGCTACAACTTCCTAATAGCCATTTTTACATCCCCAGATTTTACATTTTCCTGTTGTAAGCCATGTTTCCACAATTAATTGTTTTCCTGACATTAAAAAACCCATATAGATAACATTTTCCACATTTTGTGCTTTTGAGCCACTACTACAAGCTTTGACACTTATTTTCAAACTGATTTATACGCAAAAAACATCACGTTCCCACTCACAAACAACATGTAGGACAATACCCAGTACAAAACTGCATTTTTAAGATTTTACTTCATTTTTTTTATATTTTTGCACACAATTTCCATTTGTAACAAAATGGCTTATTCTTTTAATGTTGGCAAGAATGAAAATGCTCTTGTCCCTAGGGAAAAGGCAATAATGCAGTTGAAAATAAATTATTGGTTCATCTGCTTATTGTTGTCGTTGCATCACTTACGGACGTTAACTTGTATGATAAATGCGTCTTAAAAGAAAAAAATAAATATTTTACTTTGCTACTGTGCCAAATATAATGTCCATTTGTGAAATATTGATATTTGTGTGTTGACTTTTTGTATTTGTTTTTGAAAGTAGAGGAAAATAGAGTGCATGCTACAATTGTTTCAGCAAATGCAGGAAGGTTTCTAAATACGTGTTGTCGGATAACAGATGTCCCCACACTTACGAAGACATACTGAACATGTATAACTCTTTACTTATTTTAGTTGCCCTTTGTACTTTGGTAATCATTGGTGCCACAACCGCGTCAAGATCACTGATATCAGTTTCGACGTGGACATCTTCAAAGAGGTCAGGTCTGTTTGTTTTACCATTGGATACAATGTATTTCCATCATGAGTGGGGTTCTGAACTATCTGCATGCTGACTTTCATACACCATAATCGCTCTAAAACAGTTATACAATTTTCTACAACTTCAAAGAATGAGATTTCTTAAAGAAATTTTTAAATTAATTGTTAATTTTGTAAAAACAGTTCCAACCTCCTACAGTGTTTCATTACTGTAGTTCATTTCATAACACACTTTACTTAAATCGTTTTTATGTTATTTTATGGATATTTTTAGGTCACTTTACTGACAATGTTTGCAGTAATTAGGTCATAAAAATCTGGGTTCTGTGGTCACAGGTCCTTTTTCATGTTTGTAAACAAAATAAATTCTCACCAGGGGCTGCTGCTCCGACCCCCCCCCCCCCCCCCCCCCCTCTTCCCTCCCATGTTTGTCGATGAGTGAATGCTTTTGATATTTGGTGGGTGGTCCCCTTCGCTCCTAAATTATTTACAACTGAAAGATGAGATATTATTTGGCCATGAATCACACACAAGTATAAATAGCAGGCTGTTGCTATCAGCACCTAACAGTCTCTATTTGTACACCAGACAGGCGGTATACCAAATTTCAGTGCTTGCTGGACCTTTCTTAGATGACTAGTTCCATTGCTCAGTATTATGCAGAAGAACAAAACTGTTAATCTTGTTGGACATTCAAAAATATATTTTCTACCTTTAATAAAATTTTGTACACTTTTTTGAATTTTTATTTAGTCAGGTATAGGCAATTTGAATAATGGTGATATGACATTTCACTCCTTGGAATGTCGTTGAATTGTAATTTTTTAGTCATTCAACTGCTGCCACTGGTGGATGATTGTTTGTATCTTGTTCTAACAATATTTAGTTTCCCTTGTAGATTCTTTTATGGCTGAACTAGATGCCCCATGTTACATAATTACTTATTACCTTGAAATATATTAGATGTGTGCTATTTCCTTACCTCATCTGATAAAATTTTAACATGTCTTGCACAGCATAGAGTTCTAAAGTTCATTAGTTAAAAGAAATAAATAAAATCAGCCTAAGACAGAGTGGGAACCTGTTACACAAAATGCAGATAATGACGCAAAAAAAAAAAAAAAAATAATAATTTCTCGGATGAACTGCCAAATAGTCAAAAATGTAATGGACATCTTTTATGTAATGAATAATCATTCTGCAGAACAAATAACACAGGTGGAATTATAGCTCTACAAGCACACAATTAATGTCAATATACTCCAAGCAAATGATACTGATTTGGTTATGAAAACTATGAAATAATTTGAAGGTGACTTTGAAACTACCCAGGTCCTGAAAAATCAAAGGTTTAGTTCTTCAGTTTATAAGAGCAGTAGTTAATGCAAACTCATAGGAAGCTGCGTTACAGTGATCCACGGTAGCTGTTGACAACTGACGTATATAAAGGGCAAACCAGAAGGCCTCCAACAAACTTCCAGAGGTATTAAGGATGACAACCAGAAAATGTACTCAGTATACATGGGCTCCAAATTGCATACTTCAAAAGCTAGGAGCACTCGTTAATCTTCCCTGTTGTGAAACACACCTCTTCTACTGAGTAAGTGTTTATAGCTTTTACGGTATGCATTTTAGAGCCCCTGTTTATTGAACAATTTTGTCTTGTTTTAGTCCACACTATATCATCCCAAAATATGGAAAGAAAACAATTTGCAGTAGAAGAGATGTGTTTCACAGTACTGAAGATATGCATTTTTGAGGCCCTCTTTCTCTCGTTTTGATCTATACCACCACCTCTGGAAGTTTGTTGGTGGAGTTCTGGTTCATCGTGTATATGAAGGTCATGTGAACAAACAAGGCACATCACACAAAATTATAAAATTGGCAAACTAGAAATCTTAGATCACATACAATTTTATGTAGGTATCCATCTCTTTGTTCAACAATATACATTTTTGGCATGCTTTTGCTAACTGTGACACTTCAAGGATTGTTTGTTTGAAATTAGTAAGGACTGCTTTCTTCAGCATTACATTCATAACAGAAGCACTCAGTAAATTTTTGCATTTAAGTTCTTGGCATGCAACCCTAGATGTCAAGATCCATGCAACAGTACCTTACCTCATGAAACCATGAATTACACAGAGCATAGATACTGAGCTCCAATCATGCATGTCTTCTGAATATCAGCATAATAATATATTTGCACATGCATAGTTCTTTCCTTTACTCGATGGCAAGTGACAGATGTTATTCCGGTGGAGCTGAATTTCGCCTCTCTTGTCATCATTCCTTGACTTTACAGACTTCACCAAATATCAGCAAAACTATTTGACATTTCAGTCACATTTTCATATGGAGAAAGATGGTTTTGCATGTCATTCTGTATGTGAAGGTTTCAAGTGGAAAAAGAAACCACAGTGGTGTTTACACATTAAAACTGAATTGCAATACAGATCCTCACCGTGGAGTGATAACAATTCACCATGTAGATCCATGTATAGAGTGGTCAATAGAGACAAGATGGAATACGTTGCTAAGCTTTTGGATGGCAGTGACATCTACGTCTCCAAGGCTATACTGTCCTGGCCAACTACATTTTATCAGCTCTGCAGCTGCACTATGGAGAGGGTTTTGTTGATCATGCCCACAGAAAAGACTGTGCAAAAGTTATAGCATAGTTGTTACATAATATGACTGTGTTCACAAGTGGTCTTGCCTTTGACAGTATAGGGTATGTGTGTGAAGGGACTGTAATAGGATGTGTTGGGTGGGTGCAAAGCACACGTCTTGCAGCTGGGTGTTTCACATCCTTATGCCACACCCACTCCCAACCTCTTCATCATAAGAGTCAAAACTTTGTGGAGGCACTGTCACAGGGATAAGCAATCATTCATATAACAGCTCTGCTGCAACTTTTGCACAGCTTTCACATGTAGCCATGAGCATCAACCAGCTGTCAACCAAATGACGGCCACTGCAAAGCTGTGGCCAAGAGCAATATTGAACACCCAATGGTGGAAAATACTGCTGACTATGAAATGGCCAACTTCAATGGATCTTCATTATTCTTGTCAACTGTAATTTCCCCGTAGATTTTTTTTTTAATTTTATTTTTGACAATATGTCCTTCGTCTTTCAATCCCTATGGCCTCAAACTCTGCTAGCCATTGTCCCAAACATACCTCCACCACTGTCCCCGTAGCACCAAGTCACTCATCCTACACTCACACAAAAGATGTAGTCTCCCTTCAGTTCACTCCTCCATGTCATTGTGCTCTATATGAATTCCCCCTGCCTGTGGCACCTCAGTGGTGCCACATTCCTATCTACACTCCTGGAAATGGAAAAAAGAACACATTGACACCGATGTGTCAGACCCACCATACTTGCTCCGGACACTGCGAGAGGGCTGTACAAGCAATGATCACACGCACGGCACAGCGGACACACCAGGAACCGCGGTGTTGGCCGTCGAATGGCGCTAGCTGCGCAGCATTTGTGCACCGCCGCCGTCAGTGTCAGCCAGTTTGCCGTGGCATACGGAGCTCCATCGCAGTCTTTAACACTGGTAGCATGCCGCGACAGCGTGGACGTGAACCGTATGTGCAGTTGACGGACTTTGAGCGAGGGCGTATAGTGGGCATGCGGGAGGCCGGGTGGACGTACCGCCGAATTGCTCAACACGTGGGGCGTGAGGTCTCCACAGTACATCGATGTTGTCGCCAGTGGTCGGCGGAAGGTGCACGTGCCCGTCGACCTGTGACCGGACTGCAGCGACACACTGATGCACGCCAAGACCGTAGGATCCTACGCAGTGCCGTAGGGGACCGCACCGCCACTTCCCAGCAAATTAGGGACACTGTTGCTCCTGGGGTATCGGCGAGGACCATTCGCAACCATCTCCATGAAGCTGGGCTACGGTCCCGCACACCGTTAGGCCGTCTTCCGCTCACGCCCCAACATCATGCAGCCCGCCTCCAGTGGTGTCGCGACAGGCGTGAATGGAGGGACAAATGGAGACGTGTCGTCTTCAGCGATGAGAGTCGCTTCTGCCTTGGTGCCAATGATGGTCGTATGCGTGTTTGGCGCCGTGCAGGTGAGCGCCACAATCAGGACTGCATACGACCGAGGCACACAGGGCCAACACCCGGCATCATGGTGTGGGGAGCGATCTCCTACACTGGCCGTACAACACTGGTGATCGTCGAGGGGACACTGAATAGTGCACGGTACATCCAAACCGTCATCGAACCCATCGTTCTACCATTCCTAGACCGGCAAGGGAACTTGCTGTTCCAACAGGACAATGCACGTCCGCATGTATCCCGTGCCACCCAACGTGCTCTAGAAGGTGTAAGTCAACTACCCTGGCCAGCAAGATCTCCGGATCTGTCCCCCATTGAGCATGTTTGGGACTGGATGAAGCGTCGTCTCATGCGGTCTGCACGTCCAGCACGAACGCTGGTCCAACTGAGGTGCCAGGTGGAAATGGCATGGCAAGCCGTTCCACAGGACTACATCCAGCATCTCTACGATCGTCTCCATGGGAGAATAGCAGCCTGCATTGCTGCGAAAGGTGGATATACACTGTACTAGTGCCGACATTGTGCATGCTCTGTTGCCTGTGTCTATGTGCCTGTGGTTCTGTCAGTGTGATCATGTGATGTATCTGACCCCAGGAATGTGTCAATAAAGTTTCCCCTTCCTGGGACAATGAATTCACGGTGTTCTTATTTCAATTTCCAGGAGTGTATGTGGCTGCTGCACCTCCCTCTGAGCCATCAGCCACCCTTGCCTAATCCTCCTCATTTCCCTTCTTCCCTGCCCACTCTATACAATATGGCCCCCATCCCAGTAGAGCTGCAATGCTGGTACAGTGTAGTCGGGCAGGACAGTGCAGTCATGCAGGTGTGTGTGTGTGTGTGTGTGTGTGTGTGTGTGTGTGTGTGTGTGTGTTTATCCTGTACTAGTTAGGTCTCAAGGACATTTTATTTATTGTACAGCATATGATAGCAGCACTTATACAAAAGTAAGTATTTGTTTTTGCTGTTGCTGCAGGACATTGTCTCAATTATATGTTGAGCTGTGACATTCTTCCATTATTATATATAAATATTTCACCAAGGATTTTCCATTACCATAACTAACTAAATTTGTTCATAAAACTGGAAGGACAAGGTAGCACAAAAAGAAGAAGAATATGGTATTAGGTGATAATGCAACAGTTGTGGCCTTCTTGTAGTAGAGTGGTACAACGGATGCTGTATGTCCATAATAACATGAAATTTCATTCCACAGAACATTAAAGGCTGGTGGAAACCACATCCTCAACCTATAAGATCTAACTAGAAAAACTCTTCCAACAGTCAGAAAAATTCCTTATTGTTTCATTTTGTGACACAGGAGTGGTTCATGAAACAGATTACAATTCACTGTGTAGATGACAGAAAATGCTGAGGTCATCAGACAAGCTTTAATAACAGAAGCTTATGTGTCAGAACATAGTTTATGGCATGGAAACTGTTAGAAAATGTGAAACTAGTGTAGATTCATCTGTAGGTTTGCTCACTGACTGCTACATCTTCCTTTCTGGGTATGCCATTTAACAAGCAACTTAGATCTGCTGTGTACCAGATTACATGAGTAAATTTTATTAACAAGAAATGCCTAAAAGTTTTCTAAGTTTTTACATTAAAAAACACTCTGTAAAATTCTTTTAACAAATGTCTCCAACTAATAACACAAGAAATCTGCATTTCTACATAGTGCTTGTCCTAACTAGTGATGGATTTGCATACCTTTGCTTCAGGTTCATCACCAGGTTTTCGTTCTTTCGTGGTTGGCACAGAGAAAGAGCGCTGTGTTTTGAAGAGTACTCGTGCAGTCTGTGTTGGGTCCCAATAGACAAGCAACAAGCAGGGAATAGACAGAGAAAGAGACAGTAAAAGTTATGCAAAACATTCAAGCAAAACCAGGCTGAAAAGTAGAATCGTTGTGATATTGCTCTCAGAGGGAAAAGGTTTGCTTGCCATCGTTGATTTCTGTAAAGAATACTATAGCAGGGTGAGTGCACATTAAATTTCTTTGACATGGTCAGACTGACACATGACACAGCAACAGCCTTCTATAAATAAAATTCTGAGTTATGTACTGAAAAAGAATTCTGCAGGAGAAGTTATATGTCAATATGTGTGAGTGTGTTTCATCTGTCAATCTCATTTAACCACTGATTGTCTTTTTTTCAGTAATTTTTAAGTGTTTGCAAAGAGAGCAAATCATTTTACATTGCATAATTAATTATCAAAACTGTCATCATCATCATCATTTAAGACTGATTATGCCTTTCAGGTTCAGTCTGGAGCATAGTCCCCCTTATAAAATTCCTCCATGATCCCCTATTCAGTGCTAACATTGGTGCCTCTTCTGATGTTAAACCTATTACTTCAAAATCATTCTTAACCGAATCCAGGTACCTTCTCCTTGGTCTGCCCTGACTCCTCCTACCCTCTACTGCTGAACCCATGAGTCTCTTGGGTAACCTTGCTTCTCCCATGCGTGTAACATGACCCCACCATCTAAGCCTGTTCGCCCTGACTGCTGCATCTATAGAGTTCATTCCCAGTTTTTCTTTGATTTCTTCATTGTGGACACCCTCCTGCCATTGTTCCCATCTACTAGTACCTGCAATCATCCTAGCTACTTTCATATCCGTAACCTCAACCTTGTTGATAAGGTAACCTGAATCCACCCAGCTTTCGCTCCCATACAACAAAGTTGGTCGAAAGACTGAATGGTGCACAGATAACTTAGTCTTGGTACTGACTTCTTTCTTGCAGAAGAGAGTAGATTGTAGCTGAGCGCTCACTGCATTAGCTTTGCTACACCTTGCTTCCAGTTCTTTCACTATGTTGCCATCCTGTGAGAATATGCATCCTAAGTACTTGAAACCATCCACCTGTTCTAGCTTTGTTCCTCCTATTTGGCACTCAATCCGTTTATATCTCTTTCCCACTGACATTACTTTCGTTTTGGAGATGCTAATCTTCATACCATAGTCCTTACATTTCTGATCTAGCTCTGAAATATTACTTTGCAAACTTTCAATCGAATCTGCCATCACAACTAAGTCATCCGCATATGCAAGACTGCTTATTTTGTGTTCACATATCTTAATCTCACCCAGCCAGTTTATTGTTTTCAACATATGATCCATAAATAATATGAACAACAGTGGAGATAGGTTGCAGCCTTGTCTTACCCCTGAAACTACTCTGAACCATGAACTCAATTTACCGTCAACTCTAACTGCTGCCTGACTATCCATGTAAAGACCTTTAATTGCTTGCAAAAGTTTGCCTCCTATTCCATAATCTCGTAGAACAGACAATAACTTCCTCCTAGGAACCCGGTCATATGCCTTTTCTATATCTATAAAGCATAGATACAGTTCCCTGTTCCACTCATAGCACTTCTCCATTATTTGCCGTAAGCTAAAGATCTGGTCCTGATAACCTCTAAGAGGCCTAAACCCACACTGATTTTCATCCAATTGGTCCTCAACTAATACTCGCACTATCCTTTCAACAATACCTGAGAAGATTTTACCCACAACGCTGATTAAAGAAATACCTCTGTAGTTGTTACAATCTTTTCTGTTTCCATGTTTAAAGATTGGTGTGATTACTGCTTTTGTCCAGGCTGATGGAACCTGTCCCGACTCCCAGGCCATTTCAATTATCCTGTGTAGCCATTTAAGACTTGACATTCTACTGTATTTGATGAGTTCCGACTTAATTTCATCCACCCCAGCTGCTTTATTGCACTGCAATCTATTGACCATTTTCTCCACTTCCTCAAATGTTATCCTATTTCCATCATCATTCCTATCCCATTGTACCTCAAAATCTGAAACATTACTGATCGTATTTTCACCTACATTGAGCAACTCTTCAAAATATTCCCTCCATCTGGCCAAGCAATCCACAGGATTCACCAGCAGTTTTCCTGACCTGTCCAAAATACTTGTCATTTCCTTCTTACCTCCCTTTCGAAGACTGCTAATTACACTCCAGAATGGTTTTCCAGCAGCTTGACCCAAAGTCAAAGTCTCCAACCTGTTTCCAAAGTCTTCCCAAGATTTCTTCTTGGATGCTGCAATTATCTGTTTGGCTTTGTTTCTTTCTTCAACATAACTTTCTCTGTCTACCTGAGTTCTATTATGTAGCCATTTTTGATATGCCTTCTTTTTCCTTTTACAGGCTGCCTTGACTGTGTCATTCCACCAAGCTGTTTGCTTCATCCTACCTTTACACACTACTGTTCCAAGACATTCTTTAGCCACTTCTAGTACTGTGTCCCTGTATCTTGTCTATTCCTTTTCCAATGACTGTAATTGACTACATTCAACTAACTGGTACTTTTCTGAGATCATTGTTATGTACTTGTGCCTGATTTCCTTATCCTGAAGTTTCTCCACTCTTATCCTCCTACATATGGACCTGACCTTCTGCACTTTCGGCCTCACAATCCCTATTTCACTGCAGATTAAATAATGATCAGTGTCATCAAAGAATCCCCTGAATACACGTGTGTCCCTCACAGCCTTCCTGAATTCCTGGTCTGTTATTATATAGTCAATGACAGATCTGGTTCCCCTGCCTTCCCAAGTATACCGGTGAATGTTCTTATGTTTAAAAAAGGAGTTTGTGATTACTAAGCCCATACTCGCACAGAAATCCACGAGTTGTTTCCCGTTCCTGTTGGCCTCCCATATCCTCTCCAAATTTACCCATAACCTTTTCATAGCCTTCTGTTCGATTTCCAATCCTGGCATTAAAATCACCCATGAGAAGAACACTGTCCTTGTCCTTTACTCTAACAACTACATCACTGAGTGCCTCATAAAAACTATCCATCTTATCTTGATCTGTCCCTTCACAGTGCGAATATGCTGACACAATTCTAATTTTCTTGATAGACACTGTCAAATCTATCCACATCAGTTGTTCGTTTACATACCTTATTGCAACTACGCTGGGTTCCATTTCTATCGTTTCAGGCAAATGCCGGGATGGTTCCTTTGAAAGGGCACGGCCGATTTCCTTTCCCATCCTTCCCTAACCCGAGCTTGCACTCAGTCTCTAATGACCTCGTTGTCGACGGGACGTTAAACACTAACCTCCTCCTCCTCCCATTGTGCTATTCCTGCTTTGACTCCTGACAGGTAGACCTTGTATTCTCCCACTTCCTCTTCTTTCTCACCCCTTACCCGAATGTCACTAACAGCTAAAATGTCCAGCCCCATCTTACTTGCAGCCTCTGCCAGCTCTACCTTCTTCCCAGAGTAGCCTCCATTGATATTAATAGCTCCCCATCTCATTACCATTTGTTTGCCAAGTCGTATCTTAGGAGCCCCTGGTTTGTCAGTTAGAGGTGGGACTCTGTCACCTCCAAAGGTCCGAGGCATTTTGCTCTGATTGTTGCCAGCATCATATTTAAAGTACCAGGGAAGCAGGTTGCTAGCCTTACTTGCCCTGAGTCCCATTGAGTTTTACCCCTAACGGTTGAGGGACTAACCGGTGGATTTGGTAGTCTTTGCCGTATGAGCACAAAGGTGACCACGCCTCAGAATATGTCCGAGATGCCCAGCCTTATTCCAAAGTAACTGGTATCCCGACTGTCGAGACCACTTACTTGGCCACTCATACGTTGCCCGTGGTTCATGAACTAGGACATGACTACAGGAACCCACATCATGAACCAACTGTTTCATAAAATTTGTTTCCTCGAATGAAAGCTAACACACTGAAAAGTCGAAGTATTGTCAAACAGTGGAAAGTCCAGCTTGGAATATCAACATTTATGGAAAGGACAGATTGCTACTTACCGAAAAGATAAGTGCAGTGAGTGGTAATCTATCTTTTCCATAATTGTTGAGAGTATTGTCAAAACTATTTTAATGACAGCAATTTTTTCATATTCTCAGGTTTCTGAACAGTGCAAAGAATGCCTCTGTACATTTGTATAATAAAAATACAAATTAAAAAGTGTATAATGAATTCCAAAATATTTCAATAATTATAGTAAAATTAGACACATTTTAACTGATATAGACACTTACTGAAAATTGTTCTTTCCAGGCACTATTTCCAAATGGGTTCTGCTACAAATTACATACTGTCTTGTGATTATGAATGTGGATGTAAATGTAGTAACATCTGCCTCTTATGAAGCATTTGTTGCTTAAGAATTCAGTCACATGTTTTGTTCAAACACTGTCTAAATGAAATACCCAGCATTTATTCCTATTTTTAGGTGCCAAAATACAAAAAAAAGTTTGAGCTTTGTATTTTATGAATATGTTTGTGTGTTCTTCCAACTACTACAAGACCCACAAAGCCTTACTTTTTGTATTTGAGCAACACATTTTGTACTTTACATTGTTTAAAGAATCTCACATTACTCTGTTTATCATCTTTTAAGGTTTACGCATTGTGTGTTTACAAATAAAATATGTGTACTCAGAGGTGTGTTTAGTAACTCTTTAAATAAAAAAAAATATCACTGTGTTTACAAATAAAATATGTGTACTCAGAGGTGTGTTTAGTAACTCTTTAAATAAAAAAAAATATCACACATTTGTTATTTTTCTTCTTTTTACTTCAAGTGATAAAACTGAGTGCGAAAGGAAATTATGCAATTAGTAACAGAATGAAAGTACAGATAGATGTAATGCTGCCGAATTAAATACAAGTTCCCCTTTTCTCATTTCTTTTGTATTCTCCCTGCTTTCATTTAATATTTAACATTTGAGAGGGGATGAAATAGGAACCACAATACTATTACAGTCAACAGTGAAAACAATATCACAAAGATTCTGAACACTCAGATTTATGACAGTGCAGACAGTTGTTACTGAAACCAATGAAGCCCCTTACTTTTGTAGCACCTGCTTCAGCAGTTGATTTTGGAGCAGGCACTGATGATGAACGCTGTGTGCGAAATAATGGTCTTGACGAAGCTGAACTTGAAGGTGGCTGGTGGCCGAGATCCAGACTGCGCCACCCTTTATCGTTATTAGAGTCCCCCCCACATGCAGCAGAATGAACCTACATGCATGGCAATGTCAATTCACTGAGTGTACCTTAAAACGTTTTCCTTTCTCAAATTACTATAACAATTAAGCATGCTCACACAGGAGTAAATCCTTATGAAACACTGTTGAAAATGATTAGTCTCATAACTGCTGCCAAATGATGTGATATAGTTTTAAGTCGTGTCCATAATTAATTACAAATCCATTTACACCTTTAACCATGACAAATAAAATAATAATACTCACCAAACAGGATGGAAAACATAGTGGCAGAAAAGCAAACAGATAGAAGTTGAATTCTGAGACTTAAGAGCCAAGGGCTTTAATTCAGAAAAATAGGAAATAAAAATAAAGTGGCATAGGACATGAAGTGGCAGAAGGAAGGGCCAGATGACAGGGAAACCATGTAATGGATGATTTACAATTTCAAAACAGAAAAAGAATATAAACCAAGCAATCCAAGTAGTTAAATAATGAGATCAGAGGGATTACATATACATTTCAAAATTGTTTGTCATTTCAGTACAAAATATACAGATACATGTGATAGGAAGATTGGGACTGAAAAAGTGAATTCACAAATTGGATGAGCAAAATTCCAATTGCTGCATTGCTTTTAATAAATACAATTACCATGGCATAACTGAAATTGGTAATTAAGTGACCGAGACTGTGAAAGATGAAAAGCTGTGAAATTGAAAAGAAAATGAAAAGGAAGGAGAATATTCAAACAGTTAATAGTGAACAGAACGAGGTGCTAATATACCTTGGGTGGCAGAAGGAAAAAAGGAGAAAAAACAAATGAAACTGGAACAAAGTTTCATATTATAAACCAAAAGAAATATGCAACCGAGCAAATTACTGTTAAATAAACAGTGATGCACAACAAAGATGAGAAGCAGATGGAAAGAACCAGCCATGCACATGGAAAAATCTAAAAGAAAAGAGAATGTCCACAAGAGAAGAATACACAGAAGAAGGTCATCAATGATAAGTATATGTGGCGTGGTGGCACATGAGGGTATCAGACAAGCTATTTTATTTTAGCATATGGTAAGCACAATAAAACACTTCCATAAAACCTAAAACACAATATAAAGAGTAGTTCAGTTGTTTATCATTAAACCATGAGCCACGAGTGGTATAAAGGTAGAACACTATTTGAAAGAGTACTGTCTACTTACCACTTGCTGGAACAATAGCTATTTAAGCAGAGCTGATAGACACACAAATTAAAAACTTAGTCGAATTGTTGATATTATTAACTTTTGAAACTTCCTTTATATGAAGAAATGAAAAGAAATAGGAAGAGAAAAGTTAAAATGAAAGGAAGGAAAATCATCCAAACTCCCAACAAGGGAAGGAATAAGACAACAATGGATTAACATCCAAGATGCAAATTCCAGACTATTAAAACCACAGACATCAGTGAGGTGGGAGATGGTGGGAGCAAGAGGGGGTGCACTTCCCTCATCTGGAATCCAGAGTATACCACAGATAAGTTGCCTCTGAACCTTTACAGAACATTGACAAAATAGTGTCCCCAACTTTTCTCTGTTGATCCTTCCTATAACCTTTACTGAGCTGAAGAAAAGTGTATCACAAATCTGGCATGTGGATTCTGGCACTAGCTCACAGCACAAAATAACATGGCTGCAGTACACTTGCCATCCTCAGTCGCAACATAGGCATCCCGTACTCCTACTGCAGTAATTAATTATAGTGGTAGTTCACTATTTACACACCTGTCACAGCAATACATTAGCCAAAATAAGAAAATGCCACTTTCTGTGCTAGAAAAGAGGAATATCAATTTAAAAGAGATGTCCTCTCCTGGAGTTGGGAGCTTCTCATACTTTAGGGGGTTAGTTGGTATGACAGCACAATAGCATGTGTGAGACAAGGAACATCTTTGTTCAGGCCTTTACTGTTAAGTTATTTCCTACAACCAACTGGAGACTTCTTTCAGGAGTTTTCCTACATTCATTTCATCTACTGCTGCCCTGAGTTGCACTTTACCAAAACAGTGCAAAAAATGTAGCAATCAAAATGATTGTACTTTAATTATGACAGTCATCATCAAACAAATAGAAGGCATGAAAATAATCCAATAAATCCACTAACATGGTCAGACGTGAGTATCGTAAACAAACACAATGTTATTTCCCGTGCCTCCACTTTGAGGACTATTAATCAGTTTAGTTAATTTGGCTATTTTCATTAAAATTTCGATTTCATACATTTTTATTTCAGCTTTTTCTACATATAAAACAGTTGCTATATCAGTTATTTGTTTATTTTTTCACTATGTGACAGTTCACACTATTGTCTTCATCACCAATCATTGAAACGTGCAGTGGCAAAATAAATAAGTGACTGATACAGGAACTGTTGTATTTGTATTTATCAACAGTCACATCCTTCATAATAACTAAAAGAAGCTGTAGGATTCTTGATTAAGACAAGAACTATGCAATTAGAAAACACAACTATGCAACTAAAACAAATATAAACGAAAAACTCGAAATGGGAAAGTAAGGGAGCCAATGGAATGAATTATAAAAAGTGAAATTATCATTGGTACAGAGAGGATGCAAGATGCTTAAAAAAAGGCAAAAAATTGAGATCACTGATGAGAATGGACAATTACAGCGGCAAGACATTAGTGACAATGTACACTCCTGGAAATGGAAAAAAGAGCACATTGACACCGGTGTGTCAGACCCACCATACTTGCTCCGGACACTGCGAGAGGGCTGTACAAGCAATGATCACATGCACGGCACAGCGGACACACCAGGAACCGCGGTGTTGGCCGTCGAATGGCGCTAGCTGCGCAGCATTTGTGCACCGCCGCCGTCAGTGTCAGCCAGTTTGCCGTGGCATACGGAGCTCCATCGCAGTCTTTAACACTGGTAGCATGCCGCGACAGCGTGGACGTGAACCGTATGTGCAGTTGACGGACTTTGAGCGAGGGTGTATAGTGGGCATGCGGGAGGCCGGGTGGACGTACCGCCGAATTGCTCAACACATGGGGCGTGAGGTCTCCACAGTACATCGATGTTGTCGCCAGTGGTCGGCGGAAGGTGCACGTGCCCGTCGACCTGGGACCGGACCGCAGCGACGCACGGATGCACGCCAAGACCGTAGGATCCTACGCAGTGCCGTAGGGGACCGCACCGCCACTTCCCAGCAAATTAGGGACACTGTTGCTCCTGGGGTATCGGCGAGGACCATTCGCAACCGTCTCCATGAAGCTGGGCTACGGTCCCGCACACCGTTAGGCCGTCTTCCGCTCACGCCCCAACATCGTGCAGCCCGCCTCCAGTGGTGTCGCGACAGGCGTGAATGGAGGGACAAATGGAGACGTGTCGTCTTCAGCGATGAGAGTCGCTTCTGCCTTGGTGCCAATGATGGTCGTATGCGTGTTTGGCGCCGTGCAGGTGAGCGCCACAATCAGGACTGCATACGACCGAGGCACACAGGGCCAACACCCGGCATCATGGTGTGGGGAGCGATCTCCTACACTGGCCGTACAACACTGGTGATCGTCGAGGGGACACTGAATAGTGCACGGTACATCCAAACCGTCATCGAACCCATCGTTCTACCATTCCTAGACCGGCAAGGGAACTTGCTGTTCCAACAGGACAATGCACGTCCGCATGTATCCCGTGCCACCCAACGTGCTCTAGAAGGTGTAAGTCAACTACCCTGGCCAGCAAGATCTCCGGATCTGTCCCCCATTGAGCATGTTTGGGACTGGATGAAGCGTCGTCTCACGCGGTCTGCACGTCCAGCACGAACGCTGGTCCAACTGAGGCGCCAGGTGGAAATGGCATGGCAAGCCGTTCCACAGGACTACATCCAGCATCTCTACGATCGTCTCCATGGGAGAATAGCAGCCTGCATTGCTGCGAAAGGTGGATATACACTGTACTAGTGCCGACATTGTGCATGCTCTGTTGCCTGTGTCTATGTGCCTGTGGTTCTGTCAGTGTGATCATGTGATGTATCTGACCCCAGGAATGTGTCAATAAAGTTTCCCCTTCCTGGGACAATGAATTCACGGTGTTCTTATTTCAATTTCCAGGAGTGTAGATAGGCTGGCCAATGACAGCCAGTTTTCCGAATTGGACAGTATTGGTGCTCAGCAAGGAAATCTAACAGATGGAACTGATAAAACAAATAATCAGATGTTTGTTGCTGTTTCATACCATTCTGAACTACAAGGTGTTGTGTGTTGTCAGTGTAGGTAGTTTATAGACATTTATTGACAAAAAGTAAGACATAAACGTGCATGCCGATTTGCAGAAAACGTGTATGCACTGCCCTTGACTATGCAGGTACGTTTCATGTGGAGAGAGAGGGGGGGGGGGGGGGGGGGAGTAGTTCGTATTGGAATAAATGTGTAGAAATGCGTGTTACTGCTTTTACAGTATCTGTCAAGAAGATGGACTATGTTCAACGGTGAGCAGATAGTTACTTTTAGGGGCATGAGAATAGGTATTTGAGTGCGTGACTTATACATCTCAACCTTCTTGCCTCACAAGCTGATTAACACTCTGGCCCATGGAGGTATTGTGTACTGAGGTGATTTTTATTTATTTACATATTTATCTGCAGCAGAATTATTAAGCCAGGGCTTAATCAAGATCATTTCAAAGGCCAGATAGAACACAGGTTTGCATTGATAGTCGTAGGGACAACAGGAGTCACAAGGTGTGTGGGGCTCATTTAACAAGAGACCTGGCGTCATAATAAATCCATCTAGCATTAAGTCCAATGCTGTAAGGGAGGGAAACATAGTGGGGTAAGTGTTGCTATTGATGAAGTGAAGATGTTATGGTTTGTTGGCTTTTTTTCCAATTAAATTGAGGGGGTGATTATCAAGCATTGTTACGTCCAACTTGTCTCTTCTGATCTTTGGAGTGATTTTTTCTTCCACCTGGAAATAGTGTGCACCATCCTTTCACCTGAAGCAGAAATAGTTCAAATGTTGAATAATTAGCGATTCAGTAACTGAACCTGTGCGTCCATCTGTCTGCAAATGTTTCTATTTTGGCACTAGGAAATAGGTACTCATAGATTATAGCCTGAGAAATTTACTGCTTTTGCCAAGGAATTAATACAGTAATTTCAGCATAAGGCAGTGGCTGGTGATGAGATATGTATAAAAATATATGCACAGTCCATCCATACTTGAATTGGCTCTGCTAGATTAGAGGGGCAAAATTGGCATTCTGAGAAAAATGAAATAAGTGGATTGGTCATGGTCCAAAAGGATAGGATGGGTCTGATTCAAAAGAAAAAAATGTTATTGAAGGAAATGAAGAGCATTTACTTCATTACACGAGTAGGTTCAATCAACATATTTCATTGACTTTGCAACAATCTTGCATTGTTGACTTTGCGGATATTTTCATATCTAGAAAACTTCTGTTATTCTCTTTTCATGTTATTTCCATTTTTAAATCTTTACAAGGAATGAAATAGTGTTTAAATATCTTCAACATTTCGCGGCCCTGTTAGCAACTGTGTAAATACAGGGCTATTACAAATGATTGAAGCGATTTCATAAATTCACTGTAGCTCCATTCATTGGCATATGGTCACGACACACTACAGATATGTAGAAAAACTCATTAACACTTCAGGTTTCTGCCACCACCAGAACGCTCGAGAGCGCAGTGAGCCAAAATGGCGACAGGAGCCGAGAAAGCGTATGTCGTGTTTGAAATGCACTCACAGCAGTCAGTCATAACAGTGCAACGACACTTCAGGACGAAGTTCAACAAAGATCCACCAACTGCTAACTCCATTCGACGATGGTATGTGCAGTTTAAAGCTTCTGGATGCCTCTGTAAGGGGAAATCAACGGGTCGGCCTGCAGTGAGCGAAGAAACGGTTGAACGCGTGCGGGCAAGTTTCACGCGTAGCCCGCGGAAGGCGACGAATAAAGCAAGCAGGGAGCTAAACGTACCACAGCCGATGGTTTGGAAAATCTTACGGAAAAGGCTAAAGCAGAAGCCTTACTGTTTACATTGCTACAAGCCCTGACACCCGATGACAAAGTCAAACGCTTTGAATTTTCGGCGCGGTTGCAACAGCTCATGGAAGTGGATGCGTTCAGTGCGAAACTTGTTTTCAGTGATGAAGCATCATTTTTTCTTAATGGTGAAGTGAACAGACACAATGTGTGAATTTGGGCGGTAGAGAATCCTCACGCATTCGAGCTCGCATCAACGATGCTTTCGAACTCATTGATGGGGACATGCTGTGCCGAGTGTGGGAGGAACTTGATTATCGGCTTGATGTCTGCCGAATCATTAAAGGGGCACATATCGAACATTTGTGAATGCTTAAAAAAATTTTTTGAGTTTACGTATGTGTGTGCAAAGCATTGTGAAAATATCTCAAATAATAAAGTTATTGTAGAGCTGTGAAATCGCTTCAATCATTTGTAATAACCCTGTATTAATTTTAATTTTAATAATTAACAGCCTCAGTTGCACCATTTGCCTACAATTTACCTAGGTTTCAGTTGGGATAACCCAACCTTCTTCAGAATAACAGTAACTACAGTCTTTCCGTGGTGGACATTGTCAAACTAAAACTAAAAATCCATAAATTATCGTCAGACTATAAAACTTATCTGGAACTGCCTCGGCCCCACTTCGTGACCACAATGCGGCAAGAGGCCCGCCTAGGCGGACACAATACCTTGCGCCTGCACATAAACTGTAGTTACTTGTTCGGACAAGATGTGAACTTAACTCCTGACCTTGAATTTACTAGTAGTAAGTGAAATAAAAGGTATAGCTGAGGAAAAGGGCATATATGTTAACCTGTGCAGAACGTAATTAGATCGACTGTCTTAACATTTATGAAGTATTCATTGGTCACGATACGAGGAAGACATGTGCTTACAAGGTATGACCTATCTAAGAAAATTTTTGTGCTTAAGCACGAAGTTTAACCACCTACGAGGAACTTAGGTCTAGAAGTTTTTAAGACATAATTGTTAAGCACTTGCTTAGCTATGGTTAAAACGCATGAACATCTTATTGACTTAGCACACAAATGGTCATGATTGAACTTCCGTATTGCCGGATGTTACAGATTAGATATAGACTTGTTCCTAAGTTCAATCATGACCATTTTTGTGCTAAGTCAATAAGATGTTCATGCGTTGTAACCATAGCTAAGCAAGTTGTTAACAATTATGTCTTACAAACTTCTAGACCTAGTCATAATAATGACGATTAATGAAATAGTGTAGTGTTCAAACTAAACAGTTCTGAGAAATCACTATTCCATATTTTTTCCCTTTTTTACATTTTGTTTGTTTACTTATAGAATTTATACATGCAAATTAATCTTACAAAAAACCCATTTTTAGGTGACTTTTGCAGGAAAATATCTTCTGTAATATCAACTGAATTTTTGACGCAAGATTAGCTTTCTGTATTGCAATACTTCTGTTTTCAGGATTACATAATTTTTCTGCTTTCTGAGCTGTCAATTTTTGTGATTCCTTGAAATATGATACAGAATCATTCTCTGCATGATCACTTACATTCTGATTGATAATACAGTTATACAACTTTAAAAAAACATACAGGTGACTTGTTAGACTTCAATAGTAAAAATATCACACATTGATATAAGTAGAACAGTTGAGGGAATAAATACATACGGTATCCAAAAATCAACAAATGATGTAATTAGTGAGCATCAGTAACAAAATGAAGGAGACCAAAAATACATAATCGTGTGGTGTGGTTGATGGTGACAGTAACAGCTATGCAGATGCTATGTAAACATGTCAGCATTTTTATCAGCATATGCAGCCAATTTAATATGAAAGGACTTAAACGAGTGGATATGCTAGGAATGCCTGGGTAGAATTACACCAGGAATGGTAATAAAAACATTTATTATGAGTAAGGACAGCACAGAGTGAAGATGAAATACCAAGAGATGGATAGACCTTGAAAGACTGATGGACAAAGTTAAGTGGATTGGTCTGGCACTGTGTAAATAAGACCCATATCACCAAGCACACATTACACCGTAATTTTATTTGGATAATGCACAAGGCCTGCCAGTTGTTGCACACATATTATGCTAACACACAAGCTAAAACAGAGTTTTTGTCCACTCTGTCATTGGATAGACAGCATGCTGACAAAATGTATGCTTCTTGTGCTTATGGAACATGTACCTGTGTTGTAACAATGAGTATATCCTTCTCACAGATCTTCTTCAGCCCTCCTCAAACTTCCCCACCAGTACTAAATTGGTAACCCCTTTATGTTTCATAACATGTCCTGTCAACCAACCTTGCTATCAGTCAAATTGTGCAACAATTTTTTTTTTCTCTCCAATCCTATTCATTACCTCCTTATAGGTTACATGATCTACCCATCTAGTCTTCAGCGTTTTTCTGCAGCACTACGTTTCAGAAACTTCTATTCTCTTCTTATCTGACCTGTTTATTGTCCACATTACAGTTCCCTACAACGCTACACTCCAAATACCATAAAAAAACTTCCTAACACTTAAATCTACATTCAGTATTAACAAATTTCTCTTCTTCAGAAATGCTTTTCTTTCCATTGCCAGTCTACATTTTATATCCTCTCTACTTCAGCCATTATCAGTTATTTTACTGCCCAACTAGCAAGACTCCTTTACTGCTTTTAGTGTATCACTTCATAAGTTAATTATCTCAGCACTGCCTTTTTTGATTTGACTACAGTCCATTTCATTTGTTGTTCATCCTGTATCCCCCCTTTCAAGACACTGTCAATTCCATTCAACTGCTCTTTCAAGGCCTTTAGTGCCTGAGACAGAAGTATAATGTGATTGTCAAACCTCTAAGTTTTTATTTCTTCTCCCATAATGTTAATTCCTTAACCAGATTTTTCTTTGGGTTTCTGCACTGCTTGCTCGATGTACAGATTGAATAATATCAGGGAAAGGCTACAACCCTGCCTCGCTCCCTTCTCAATCTTTGCTTCCCTTTAATGCCCCTGGATACTTACAACTGCTGTATTGTTTCTGTACAAGTTGTATGTGGCCTTCTGTTCCCTATATTTTCCCCTGCTATCTTCAGAATTTCAAAGAGTGTATTCAAATCAACATTGTCAAAAGCTTTCTCTAAATCTACAAATGCTATAAGTGTAGGTTTGCCTTTCCTAAACCGATCTTCTAAGAGAAGTCATAAGGTCAGTACTGCCTTGTGTGTTTCTACACTTTTTCGGAATCCAAACTGATCTTTTCCAAGGGTGGCTTCTATCTGTTTTCCCTAGTGATATCAGTAGCGCTGACGGAATGTCATTTTCTCCATGGGCCTTGTTTCAACTTAGGTCCTTCAGTGTTCTGTCAAATTCATTTTGCAGTATCATATCTCCAAACTCATCTTCATCTACATCCTCCTTTCTTTCCATAATATTGCCTTCAAGTTCATTGCCCTTGTATAGTCCTTCCATATAGTCCTTCCACTCCCATCTTTCCCTTCTTTGCTTAGGACTGGTTTTCCATCTGAGCTCTTGGTATTCATATAGCTTCTCCTCTAATCTCATAAGGCCTCTTTAATTTTCCTGTAGGTGGTGTCTATCTTTCCCTAGTCATACATACTTCTACATCCTTCTAGTTATATTTTAGACATTCCTACTTAGCCATTTTGCATTTTTTCTCAATCTCATGGGTAAATATTCCCTTTTGCCTGCTTCATTTGCAGCATTTTTTGTGTACTACTTTCATCAATTAAATTCAATATATCTTGTGTTATCCAAGGATTTCTACTTGTTTGATCCTCTGCTACCTTCACAATTTCATCTCTCAAAGCTTCAATTTCGTGTTATACTTTATTTCTTTCCCCTGTTGCAGTCAATCATTGCCTAATGCTCCCTCTGAAACTGTCAACAACCTCTGGTTCTTTCAACTTATCCAGGTCCCATCTCCTTATTTTCACACTTTTTCCAATTTATTTAATTTTAATCTACAGTTCATAACCAATAAATTGTGGCCAGAGATCTGCACCTGGAAATGTCTTATTACAGTTTGAAATCTCATTCCAAAAACTCTGTCTTACCATTATATAATCACTCTGAAACATTTTGGTGTCTCCAGGCTTCTTCCAAGCATACAGTGTTCTTTGATGATTCTTAAACTACTGTCAGCGAATATTAAATTATGCTCTAACAAAATTTACCAAGCGGCTTCCTCTTTCATTACTTTCCACCAGACCATATTCACCTACTATTTTTCCTTTTCTTTGTTTTCCTACTATTGAATTCCAATCCCCTGTCATAATTAATTGTTTGTCTCCTTTAATTATCTGAATAATTTTTTTTTTCATCATAAATTTCTTCAATCTCTGCATCATCTGTGGGTTCAGTTCGCAAATAAACTTGTAATATTGTGGTGGGTGTTGGCTCTATGTCTGTCTTGGCTATGTTAATATATTCACGGTGCTAGTCCTTTGCCGCTAGCAGTAGCAGCTCAGCAGACCTTGCTGGCTGATGTTAAAAGACTAAATCAGTCAATTATCCACACTGTTGCCCTTGCAACTATTGAAAAGACTGTTCCCCCTCTTCAGAAATTACACGTTTGTCTGCCTGCCAACATGTCCCCTTGATTATGGTTGCACCTTAGGTACGACTATTTGTATTGCTGAGGCACACAAGCCACCCCACAACAGCAAGGTACATGGTGCACAGCAGCCTTCAGTAGTTATAGTGCCATAAATTTATAAATGGATTTGCTTCCTTTTCCTTAAGTATTGCCAAGTTATAGAATAACTGTGACACATTTACATACAAAATTGTACAGTCTCTGTGCCTTCACAATAACAAAAGTATCACAATTAAGCTGTGGTAAACCAAACCACATCTTCACTGATACTTGTAAAATGATAATAGATTATTTTCGATCACTGATGATTGGAAGAGTCACAGGCTGACAGATTTCTACAATTATTAAGTCTCTGTCCCATAATGCACTTTCAATAGCCAAGAAATCTACTCCATTCACAGCACCAGTAGTGAGAATAGTATCTATGACATATCAAAATGAGGCTGAAATGGATGTTAAGAAAAGTGGGAAAATATTTTTACTTGGCAAACTGAGTTTAGTGTATATCTCCTGTTTATATTAAGATCATTAGAGATAATGCAGAATGTAAATATGGTAGGAGTAAAGGATACCACTCACTGAAAAGCAGAACCATTGAGTCATTGACAAGGACACACACACACACACACACACACACACACACACACACACACACACACACACAGCTCGTGCAGAGCCAGGATTGCTGTAGCTGAAAAAAGGAATTTCTTCTAAAAATTAGCAAGTTTTCTTCCTTTTTTGCGTTCAATTGTTGATGACAAGAAGGAATCGGTGATGATCTTGTTACAGGAACCATTTCAACATTGACCTGGAGTACACGAGAAGAACAACCTTAACTAATAATGCCAGATGACATTTTGTCAATTTAGGGCTTACAAGAATGTGTGTGAATGTGGCTTTTCATACAGAGATCAGATGATGCCTACGGTCCATAAAAGATAAACAGAACTCCTAGGATATAACTGGCTCTTACAGCCCATAAATCAGTTGTGGTAGAGCACTGCATCGACACTGGCACTATATGCTGTATGAAAATGTTGAAATTCTAGTATTGTTTCCACCTTTTTGGGACCCAACGGCGAAGGAAGCTGTAGAATTTCTCTGACGAATAATTTCATTAAATGAGATAGATGTTTCAACCTGGAGAAAACAAGGAATCTGTCACCTCTTTTGAATAAACTTGCAATGGTGTATCCCAGTATGGATTGACCATTACACCGCAGATTGAATAGTTCTTTGCATGCCATTGAACATCATCTCTGGTGCTTATGTATCTTTAGCTGCACTTGCAGTAGTGTGATCTATCAGTTTAAAAGGATGGAGTGCGTACTGTAGCTTCAGTTTGACAAGTCATTTGGAATATGGCCGAAAGGTATATGGCTGAAATACCAGGTGATGAAATATGGTTTCTGACGTTGCATGGCTGAAATCTAATGGATAATTTATTAAGCCACATCACTGTCGGTGTTTATGCTACTCTTCTTGGCCTCAAAGTGTTCCTTAATTATGCACATTCATTTGTATGAAAGGGATAATTTCAGTCATGAAAACAATGAAGTTATAAGGAGCAGAACACCTGGCCATAACTTGCTTTCAGAAGGCAAAATATTAATTACTGCGAAATAAAACACTTAGAAGTAGGAAAAAAAACTGATGTGATTGGTTGGAGAGTAATGGAAAGGAGGGGTTGGTTACTCAGACCCCAGATTGACAGGGACCACTCCATGTGAGGACAAGAGGAGACAAAAACGAAGGGCTAGGCCAAAGATAAGAACCTTACCAGCTTCAGTTCAGAGACAAAACTACAAAGTGAAAAGTAAAACTGGATTAAACAGGAATGAAAAGTGGAATGTGTGATGCGATAAAGAACTAGAGGAAAGTGGAAAAAGAGACAAGACAACTAAGTAAGATAGATAGAGAAAAGCGAAGATGATGCTGAAAAAGGTAATTGAGTAAATAATGAAATACTATCATCAGGTAAAAACAGGGGTGGGGCTGGTGGGGTAAGGAGTGTTTACAGATATTAGGTCCAGAGGGTGGCTGGTTGAAAGACTATGTTGGACAACAAATTATCATCTCTGGTGGTCAGGGGAAATAATATTGGGTAGGAGGATTCAAATGGCCCATTTGGTGAAGCATATTGTAGAGCATATTCAGTAACTGGGTGTGGGTGTTCCCAAGGTGGGCAGTTGTTCTGTATCCATTGATGTCCTCAGTCAGTTTAATGATGATTATTTATATATAAAAGACCGTGAAGTGAACACATATGGATTTGCAAATGATAATTGTCATTGTGCACGTTACACTGCCTACAATGTAGACTTTACCACGGCAGGGATGGAGTAAGTGATAGTGTGTGGGAGTATGACACAGGTTTTACTTTGGAAATACTTACTGGGGTAATCAACCTCAAGATAGGGTAATGGTCTAGGAATGTCGTAAGAGATGAAAAGCATGTTGCAGAGGTTAGGAGGGCAGTGGCAGATGATAGTGGGTGGTGTGGAAAAGAAATTGGGGTAATATGATCTCATTTCAGGACTAGACTTGAGAAGGCCATAACATCCGCTAAGCGATATACTGAGGTCTGGGAGATATTAAGATGACAAGAGGTCTGGATGATAATTAGTGAAAAAAGGGTCGTTTTTGAATGTGTTAGAAGTGTGAGGCTTTTTGCTGCAGAAGATGAAAGCTAGGAAGAGGATGATGGTTGATGGTATAGGTGCTGATGGATTTGACGCTAGAACATATGCTTGTTTGTTACATATGCTTACTTACACTGTAGGAAACGTTCCTTTGATGCGAAATGGTGACAGTTATTGAAGTTGAGATATTGTTATTTATTGATATGTTTCATACGACTGAGATTTCAGTGTGAGCTACAATGAAATGGAGGACCGCAAGAAAGAAGATCATTTTGGGTTTGTAAAAGGACTACAGAGTTTAAATTAGGAAAACGAGTGAAGTTGCTACAGGAAGCTAAGGGGTCCAAATTCCAAAGATCTTATCAATAAATGTGTACCAAACTCTAGGCCCTGGCTTCTGCATCTTGAGGAACTCCTCTTTCTTGTGGTCCATAAAGAGTTTGACATTGTGTGGGACCATCCTGGCTCCCATAAACATTCTCCTGGTTTGTTTTTAGGTCTGATCCTCAAATGTGAAGTTATAGATAAGAATAAAGTTTGCAAAGGTCACAATGTTTTTGGGAGGCTGACTTGTGGATGTAGTGTTCTAGGGCTGATAGCCTATGTAGTTGGGATATGTTAGGGTCAAGTGGGTTCACCCCCATAGTGAAAAAGAAGGTTTTGGGTGAAAGAGAGGTGAGGATGGACTCAAGACATTTTAGGAAGCAGTTGATGTCTATTGTGCAGGGTGGGAGGCTTTGTGTAGTGGGTTGAAGATGCTGATCTACCAATACTTAGATGCGTTTAGTATGGGATTTGAAGACTGCAACACCTAGGCAGCTGGGATGGTTGTTTGTGTATTCTGAAAAGTAAGTAGAAGAATGAGTTGTGTGGGTGTGGGTCTGGATATGTAAAGATTTTCTGCAACGGTGGAGTCTTTGATCACAGTAAGGATAATGACAGAAAGGCCTGCCTTCGTAACATGGATAACTCAGGAATTACTTGAGTTACGCTTGAGGTTTTGGTGATATTTTTTGGGAAGCACTCAGAGGTGATGTTAGAAATTAACTGCAGATTGAAACTTTAGAAACTGCAAAAAAGTAGGAAATTAAGGAGATGGACCTTGATAAACTGAAAGAACATTGTTGTAAGTTTCAGAGGGAGCATTAGGCAATGGTCGACTGAAACAGGGGAAAGGAATATAGTAGGAGACAAATGGGTAGCTCAAGAGAGATGAAATAGTGAAGGAAGCAGAGGATCACATAGGTAAAAAAGGCAACAGCTAGTAGAAATCCCTTGATAACATAAGAGATATTGAATTTAATTGACCAAAGTACTAAACATTAAATTGTTGCAAATAGGTAAAAAAGGCAACACCTAGTAGAAATCCCTTGATAACACCAGAGATATTGAATTTAATTGACCAAAGTAGTGAACATTAAAATGTTGCAAATGAAGCAGGCAAAAAGGAATTTTTTAGCCAAAAAATGAGACTGACAGGAAATGCGAAATGGCTAAGCAGGAATGGCTAAAGAACAAATACATGGCAATAGGAACATGTATAACAAGTGAAAGATACATACTGCCAACAGGAGAAAAGAGAAGCAGCTGTCTGCATATCAAGAGCTCAGATAGAAAACCAGTACTAAGCCCAGAAGGGAAAGCTGGAAGGTGGAAGGAGTTTATAGAGGGACTATACAAGGGAACAGAACTTGAAGGTAACGTTATAGAAAGGGAAAGAGGAAGTAGATGAAAACGAGATGGGAGATACGATGTTCTGAGAAGAACGTGACAAGACACTGAAATACCTAAGTGGAAACAAGGCCCCTGAAGTACACGAAATTCTGTCAGAACTAAAAACTGTTCGACCTGGCTTGCTAGACATATGAGACAGGTGAACACGTTTACAAATCGACAAAAATGTAGTAACTCAAAATCCAAAGAAAGCAGGTGCTGACAGGTGTGAATCTTACTACCAGCTGAGTAAGTCATGGATGCAAAATACTGACACATATTATTTACAGAAGAATAGAATACTGGTAGAAACCAACCTTGGGCTAGATCAATTAGGATTTCAAAGAAATGTAGAACATGCAAAGCAATACTGACCTACCTCTTCTGTTAAGGAAAGGTAAAGCTACATTTATAGCATTTGTAGATTTAAAGAAAGTGTTTGATAATGTGACTGGAATACACGCTTTGAAATTCTGATGGTAGCAGGGACAAAATACAGGGAGCAAAAGGTTGTTTACAACATGTACAAAAACTAGACAGCAGTTATAAGAGCCAAGGAGCATGAAAGGGAACCAGTGATTGAGAAGGGTGTGACACATATAAATTTAAGTGGTAGGACATTTTTTCTGGACGTACTTGGAGTGTAGTATCATAGGGAAGTGAAATGTAAGCTCAACAATTCAGATAAGAAGAGAATAGAAGGTTTTGAAAGGTGCCGCTACAGAAGGATGCTACAGATTAGATGGCTTCTAACACTCTAGATGACAAGAATCGATATGAAGTTGGACTGCAAAATTCACACCGCTCTCACATCAGTTGACTTACTTGGTATACACAGTCAATCTTCCTCTCTTGATAGTCGGCCACATCGATCTCCAAAAACTTCTTCTCCGAAGAATAAAGCTGGTTATGGGAATTTACCCGACTCTCTCTCTACTCTTGAAATAAGTGGATACCCGCAGAATACTTTAGTTTAGTCTTGATATATTTCAGCTTCAACAAAGAACAAATTCACCGTTTCTCACATAAATATTCGAAAGTTTGCAAGTCAACCAATTCGTATTAAACTCGATTAAATACATTTACAATACCACTGGTTTAACAACCACATAATTTATGAACATGTCTTGCTTCTAGCAAGTCCAACTCATGAATTACTTAAAAGTCTAACCTCATTTCTTCATTTGTCCTTAACAGTCATCACAGTCACTAAAAGCACAGAATAATACATAAACACTCCTTCTTCTTCTCTACACATACACTGAAACTCTATGGATCGTACAGCAGGTACTTGTCGGCCGCCAATCGGCCGCCGTGTCCACAATTTGCTTGTGACTTTTTTTAGACCTGCACACACAAACATGCAATGCGCAGTAGGTCGGGTTTGTCTCTCTCACACTTCTATTTAAAATATCATGTGCTCGAGATGGAGGAAGGCCAAGTGGTTCTAGAATTTATGCAGAAATTCTCGAAGCACTACATATCCCCCCCCCCCCCCCTCCTCAGATCAAACATGTGATATTTTATATACAATCATTATGTACATTTACATCACATATACTAACAATTCATATTTCAACAGTATACCTTGTTCTTTTCATAACCGTGAATACCTTTTTTCTTATTATTTAGCTACTCCTAATTTTTTTCATTTTACTTTAATTATAAAACGTGAACATTTCAAGCAATGTTGGAGTTTGTTTTCTCATATCTAGGAATTGTGAGGACTAAATCTTTAGTTTCCAATCTTAAGCTCCAGGTGTTCATGACACTTGAGAACTTTATTCTTTATTCTAATTCCTTGTACTATTTTTTCCTTAGTACATACTAGTATCATTATTTATAGTAGTTTGTAGTCGGGAGGAACTCTGGGCCAATGAAAGTGTTCTTTTTGACACTTGTAAATTCACATAAATCATAATAATGGTAGTGATATATAGAATTCAAACTTACCAGAGTAATTCCTATTAAATGTGTGACTTCTGTCACGATACTGTCCTTTCCCCCTAAGATCAGTACCTATACCTTACATGGGGGGTTGACCTATGAATGCCCTCCTCTTTCCATTCTGGCAGGTACGCCCCTTTATACAACACCCCTATTCATTAGGCCCCAGGTCGTCCTATCTCCATGTAGGTATACCTGCCCTATATATTCAGCAAATGGCAGGTACATCCCCCTTATCCTTTATGAGTAGGTCTCATGGTTCATTGCCCTAGTATACATCTTTATGTACACTATAGTTAAATATTTCCTGGAAAAATAAAAATATATTTTACACTTCACTCTCCCTTCTTAGTATCTCATTTAATACCCTACAGTCCTCCTCTACTTTTCTACTTCTATAATCTTAGTAGATACTAGATCTACACATATTATTCAACTCATGGTAGATACTATGTCTACCAATTTTGTTCAAGCCCCACTATCCTAATATTCATCAATTTATCTAAGTATTCGCTACACTGACTTTTCTTAAATAAGCATCACAAATAACTACAATCTGGCTTGTATTCTCCTTCACTACTCATGCTTCCTGCTTAGGTATACTTGTTGTAAGATCATCATATCTTCATCGATATGATGGCTTTTCATGTAAATAAGTGACTTAGAACCATCATAATAAAAACAATGTGTGCATCTTTCTAGATGTACATATATCTTCTCCCCTACAACCCTTCACAGTTCTTACAACCTTCTAATCTGTAACTTCATTGTTTGTGTATTCATATTTCTTTGTGTGTATGCATAAGTGTGTTTGTGTGTTCTGATTCTTCAGCGTTCTTATGTGAAAATAAGTTGTAGTTTATAGGAAACCATGGAGACTAGGAAGGACTTCTGCGATAGAAGTATATCAGTAGAAGTATATCAGTATGGAAGGAGGGAAAAACAGTTAGGTCCTCAAAAGAGAAGTAAGAAAGAAACAGAAATGGTTGATAAGATCAAAGAAGAGAAAGGTGACAGCCCCAAAGACAGGAAACCTTTCCCACCCGCCTTCCCCAGGATCCCTCCCTCGCCGGTTCTTGATTGAGAAGCCGTAGGAGGTATGGTGTTAAATCATCTACTACAGAATGGACATTCCCACCCTCACCCTTGAGGTCCCCAAAGAAAATCTTAGCAACCCAATGGAAATGGCAAATGGTGAAGAACCAGTCACACTTATTTGTGAGGGTTGTTTGAAAGGTGTGATATGTGTTCTGTGTTAGCCATGCTTTATCTGTTGGTGTAAATCATCCTCTTATTTTCACTACCCACCCCTTTCAAAATCAATACAAACCCTCCCGTCTACATCACACCTCATAAAAGGTATAAAATATTCTATACAAAATAGAACATTATATGCTATAGTGTCATCATTATTTAATTATTCATCCAATATTATACGTTCTGTTAATGTAATATTCACTTCCATTCCTTAAGACAAATATGCACTAGGAAATATAAATTTGAACTCTGGACCGACTATGGCGGTACATCTATCAAAGAATAATTCAGTTGTCCTAAGGCCAGCTCAGCGAGGACGGAAACCTTGTGTAGAGCAAAAAGGCAAAAGCTGGCTTGGCTATATTCGCATTAGAATAGTATTCCCATGACCGAGGGAGATAAGAACTGACCAGGTACCTAATAAATGACTGAGATCAGAGACAACATGTGTGCAGTTCTCCACCTCATGCTGCAGCCGAGCAAAGTCAGGACATCTAACTGACTGGAACAAGAAAATCTCTTACCAGGAGCAATTTTGGATGACACAATAACAAATGCTCACTGGTATGTTTCTCTCACAACCGAGGATGATGCAATCAAAAATTCATAGGGAGTTAGAGCTTGTTAGTAGCCTAAATGACTGGAACAAGTAAATCTCTTACCAGAAGCAATTTTGAATGATGTAATAACAAATTTTCACTGGTAAGATTTTTGACCAGTACCTCTAAGTGTGGGAGGATAGAATAGTTTAAGAGTCTGGGGGAATTCGGTGCATGAAAATTATTATGGAAGAAACACTGAAAACAACTCGGGACTCGACGGTCGTCACTCTTCCCGTTAACTAAGAATGTTAACATCCCTGGGGGATATATGACTCTGCCCAGATCCCATGGATCTGATATTAACATCACTTGAGCAGGTGCAGACCAGTACGTCTCATTAAATTTTGTTTGAAAGTCTTCCCACGGCAAAACTGTTGTGGCGTAACAAGCTAGTCACGCCACACTGAGGAGGAAGCCGAAAGGCACGCGTACACACACGCCGACTGGCGTCAAGTCTGGAACAGGAGACGTATTGAATACTATAAAGAAAATACGTATCTTTGGAATATACTTAACTTTTAATCAATCCTTGTGATACATCCCTCTTGACTATACAAATGAGACTCGTAAGATACATGCACTGTGACAATTGGCGCCTTGCTAAGTCGTAGCCATTAACTTAGCTGAAGGCTATTCTAACTGTCTCTCGGCAAATGAGAGCAAAGGCTTTGTCAGTATAGTCGCTAGCAACGTCGCCGTACAACTGGGGCGAGTTCTCGTACGTCTCTCGAGACCTGCCGTGTGGTGGCGCTCGGTCTGCGATCACACAGTGGCGACACGCGGGTCCGACATGTACTAATGGACCGCGGCCGATTTAAGCTACCACCTAGCAAGTGTGGTGTCTGGCAATGACACCACAAAAACAATCACCACTTCCCTGGGTAACACAACATTAGGTGACGAAACATTTTTTTTTCTACTTTGTTTTGGATAAGCTTGAATTCTTTCTACATGTAATCTATAACCTTGCTAGTATCATTAAGTTCAGAAGAAGCAATAGTCGAAACGTTTCTGGAGGTTATACTCTCAGTAACTTTTCGATCTATAATTTGTTCAAAAGATTCCTCCAGATTACTTATATTTACTGTATCAGTGTTAGCTATTCCCTCTTGGAAACTTCTTTCTACATTTTCTACTCATGTATTAACGCCTGTGATTTGCGATTCTTATTGACGCTCCCTTTTAAACTATGCAGTTTCTGTTTCACGGCATCAAACTTAGCATTACACACATTTTCAAATGATCCTAACATTCCTCTAAGTTCAGATTCCACATTATTACATTTATCTTCAATATCAAATTCTAGCTTTTTTATCACATCCTGAATTTGATCATTCTGTTTCCGGCTAAAGTCAGTGAACAGTTGATTTACATGGAAGTTTAAAGAGTTAGTTACTTCATCCTTTAATTCTAATTTCAAATCCTCTACTTTATTATTTAAATTGGCATATTCAGTCTTTAAAGCCCCCATGCTTTCACATCGACTACCGAATTCTTTGCTTCGCGATTCTACTTTGGCATTTAAAAAATTTAATTGAGAATTTACTGAGCCTAGTTCTTTACTTAAGGTTTCATTTTGAGCAGTTGAAGCTGCACCCTGGGCATCTAATTTAGCATTTTGAGCTTCGATTAGGTTTACTAATTCAGACCAGTCTCTCCCTTGTTTACTAATTTTCATAGCCATGCCTGGTTCTGACATTTCTCCAATTTGCTGTTCTTGATCCATATTCTTATGATATTTAGACCTAGTAACCATTTAAAAAAAAATTCAACTCTGAGTATACTAACTATACCAATAAAAGTCACTCTACTGTTTGTATCACTTCTTGCTAAGGTACTATAGCTCTATTTTGTGCTCACCCAGCGTAAAACTCTTGCAACATAGGTAAGCGGATGTGACGGTAAGTCAGCAGCGGTGAACAGCAACTCAGCGGCGTCAGAATTTGGTGTCAACGTTGGCATGGGCACCAGTGTAAGCAGGTCAGCACCGGTGAACCGCAACTGGTGTCGGTGGCGTTGGATGTTGTTTCCATGTCAGCATCGCTGCGATGCGTGTGAGAGCTGTTTACTCCCCCCAATGGATCTTCTCAGTTGAATTATTCTCTTAGCCTAATATGTCGAGGTCTTCTTTTCGTTCTTTTACCGTTATTACTTCCTTACATCTTTTCCTTTGTTGCATCCACAAATTTTTCCATTTGATTTTTGGACTTAATCCAATTACATGAAACAGTTCTCTTGTCTTATTATATCTGGTTGCTACGGCATCACATCATATCATCTTCTTCGATTTATCTCAAAATTTCCGTTTTTTCGAGCCCTTTTCACTGGTCGCCAAGCTCTAACGCTTTTTGACGATAGAATGTGTGGAGTAAATATACAAACTTTATGTTTTCACCAATTAACAATGAAAAGGATTATGCAGAATAACATTCTCGCATTTCACATGTAAATATCTCCGTCTTCTCGTATTTCACTCGTATTTCGAGCTTTAGAAATGCATTAAATTAACATTCATAAGTGAGCTGGTTTAAGAACCACTCGTAATTTATGAACATGTCTTGCTTCTAGCAAGTCCAACACATAAATTACTTAAAAGTCTAACCTCATTTCTTCATTCGTCCTTAACAATCACCACAGTCACTAAAAGCACAGAATAATACATAAACACTCCTTCTTCTTCTCTACACATACACTGAAACTCTATGGATCGTACAGCAGGTACTTGTTGGCTGCCACGTCCATAATTTGCTCATGACTGTTTTTAGACCTGCACACACAAACATGCAACACACAGTAGGTTGGACTCGTCTCTCTCAGACTTCTATTTAAAATATCATGTATTTGAGACAGAAGAAGGCCAAGTGGTTCTAAAATTTATGCAGAAATTCTCGAAGCGCTACAGGCTGGATCATATAACTAATGAAAAGGTACTGAATGGAATTGGAGAGAAAATAAATTTGTCGCACAACTTGACTAAAAGAAGGAACCAATTTATAGGAGACATTCTGAGACATCAAGGGACATCAGTTTCATATTTGAGGGAAGTTAGAGAGTAAAAATTGTGCAGGGACAGCAAAGAGGTGTCTACAGCAACCAGGTTCAAATGATAATAGTGTACAGTAGTTATTCGGAGATTCAGAAGCTAGCACAGGATAGAGTTGCATCAAACCACTCTTCAGACTGAACAGCACAACAAAAACACAATGTAACATCATAATGTGACATTGACATATTACTAATATCACAGATACACTTGAAAATTGCAGACAGATTTGCACTAAAAATGTTAAAGGATTATAGAAATGTCAGAAGAGTAAATAAAGTACAGCAGTTTTTATAAAAAGAAGACTGGAGCGTAAAGAAGAAACACCACCATATCGGCAAACATGAGAGATACATGCACTCACAGTAAATGCAGTTCATGGACAAATATTTATTGGGACTTTCCTAAGACAAAGTTGGTAGAAGAAAACCTACAGTAACAAGAAGGCCTTCTCCACATGTAATGTATTCATACATGATAAATAAAATACTTAAGCCTTGAGGACATTCTAGGAACTCCTATATTTAGCCCAAATGAATCAACACATATACCAAGGCTATGGAACCAGAAACCTCATATTCTAGACATTACAACATTGAAATTTATATGGGCAGCCACAACTGGCCATACTAACTGATATGGTCCAAAATGACAAGTTATTAAATGCAGTATTAACAAGAACAGTTGCACTCTACAAAAAGAAACGGAATAATTTGCTCGAATCAGTCCACTATTTAAGCAATAACATTCTCCCAACAAGCAATGTATCATCAACAGAAAAAAAAAATTTAACCAAGAAATAGACTAATTTAAAGAAAAGATTCACAAGGTAGAAAAGACATTGGCCAATAGCATCGTCAACAAGATGTTTCCATAGGAACCACTCCCACTATTGCTTTAAAAGTAATATCATCAACATTGGTAAATACACAACTATACCAGATACAGAACACAAGGAACAGAAACAAAGAAGACACCAAAAAGACCTATAGAAATATGTCATGGGCTAGACTGTGATGCACTTACTGATTTAGAAGTATCTGCCTTGCAACTGAATAATAAATTTCATTAATTAACAAAACCTTGGGTTTGCAGGAACAAGAAGAAGAATACGAACAAGACTTGGAAGATGAACATAAAACTACACTGACTGAAAAAAATTGCAACACCAAGCAGGAACTGTGTGACATAACTGATAGTTGATCAGCCTGTTTCTACACCTGACAGATGATATCTAATCAAAGTTTTTGCCAGATGCATAAGAGTGGCATTAGTAATATCACTATGAAGATGCAAATCAGATTTGCTTTAAATACACACCGTAACCATTGCGAGCATTAGTTACCTTAGAGATTGGATGTGGTGAGTTGATGTTAATCACAAATACCTGTATGGCAAGAAAGACACCATTATCAACACCTCACTAAGTCTGAATGACGTCATGTAACTGGGCTACAAGAAGCTGGATGTTTCTTCTGCAGTTCTGTAGAAAGACCTGGTAGGAGTGTAGCCACTGTATGCAACAGCTGGCTGTGGTGACCACAAGAATGTACAGTCAAACGAAGACGAGGCTCCAGACAGCCACGTGGCACTACCGGGTGGGAAGACCATCATGTTTGGTGTATGGCTCTGGATCATTGTACTGCATCTGCAGCAGCAATATGAGCAACAGTTGGAACCAAAGTGACACAAAGATCTGTTGCAGACTGGTTACTTCAAGGACAGCTCCAAGCCAGACGCCTTGTATTGTGCATTCCACTGACCGCAAACCACCGCCATCTGCAATTTCAGTGGTATCAAGTGAGAGCTCGTTGGAGGGCAGGGTGAAGGTCTGTTGCATTTTCTGATGAAAGTTGGTTCTGCTTCGGTGCGATGGCCATGTGTTGATTAGGAGGGGGCCAGCTGAGGTTCTGCAACCAACCTATCTTCTTGCTAGGCACTCTGGACATATGCCTGGAATTATGGTCTGGGGTGTGATTCATATGATGGCAGGAGCACTCTCATCGTTACCCTGTGCATGCTGACTGCAAAACTGAATGTAAATTTGGCAAATTGACCTATTGTGCCACCACTGACGAACAACATTCCAGGGGATGTCTTCCAATAGGATAACACTCACCCACAAACCACTGTTGTAACTCAACGTGCTCTACAGAATGCTCGATCACCAGATCTGTCTCCAGTAGAGTATATATGAGACATCACTGGATGAAAACCCCAGCATCATCCACAAACAGCATTAACCCTCCTGTATTCACCAACCAACTGCAACAGCATGTTTTAACCTACCAGCTGCACTAGCATGTGGCACCTGTACAACACAATACATGCACATTTGCATGCATGTATTCAACATACTGGTGATTACACCAGGTATTAATATACCAGCATTTCACATTTGCAATGACTTATCTCACACTTACATTAACCTATGAACTTGCAATGTTAGTCAATTAAATATGTTACCCAGACAAATTTATTCCTGAAATTTCATTACTATACATAAATCATTTCTGCTGTTGCAGTTTTTTAATTCAGTATATATCAGAAATTATGAAATTATAACGATCATAAAAAAAGCTGGGAAAACACAAGTGAATGAGACTGTATAAAATAAAGTTGCAAATTAAACACCCACTGAGGAATCCATTGACTTTGCAGTTTTTTCCACAACCACTCACACCACAATTTTATTTTCTAGTTGTTGTCCAATGTGTTTTGGATTTACAGCTCTGTTCTTGAGGACTGTATGGATATGCTGGACACTATATTTGCTTCCGTTTTTCACCTAACACTAACAGAGCAGCACACTTGTTATATTTAATGGACAAACTATACCACATATGGGATAAATTACACTCCTGGAAATGGAAAAAAGAACACATTGACACCGGTGTGTCAGACCCACCATACTTGCTCCGGACACTGCGAGAGGGCTGTACAAGCAATGATCACACGCACGGCACAGTGGACACACCAGGAACCGCGGTGTTGGCCGTCGAATGGCACTAGCTGCGCAGCATTTGTGCACCGCCGCCGTCAGTGTCAGCCAGTTTGCCGTGGCATACGGAGCTCCATCGCAGTCTTTAACACTGGTAGCATGCCGCGACAGCGTGAACGTGAACCGTATGTGCAGTTGACGGACTTGGAGCGAGGGCGTATAGTGGGCATGCGGGAGGCCGGGTGGACGTACCGCCGAATTGCTCAACACGTGGGGCGTGAGGTCTCCACAGTACATCGATGTTGTCGCCAGTGGTCGGCGGAAGGTGCACGTGCCTGTCGACCTGGGACCGGACCGCAGCGACGCACGGATGCACGCCAAGACCGTAGGATCCTACGCAGTGCCGTAGGGGACCGCACCGCCACTTCCCAGCAAATTAGGGACACTGTTGCTCCTGGGGTATCGGCAAGGACCATTCGCAACCGTCTCCATGAAGCTGGGCTACGGTCCCGCACACCGTTAGGCCGTCTTCCGCTCACGCCCCAACATCATGCAGCCCGCCTCCAGTGGTGTCGCGACAGGCGTGAATGGAGGGACGAATGGAGACGTGTCGTCTTCAGCGATGAGAGTCGCTTCTGCCTTGGTGCCAACGATGGTCGTATGCGTGTTTGGCGCCGTGCAGGTGAGCGCCACAATCAGGACTGCATACGACCGAGGCACACAGGGCCAACACCCGGCATCATGGTGTGGGGAGCGATCTCCTACACTGGCCGTACAACATTGGTGATCGTCGAGGGGACACTGAATAGTGCACGGTACATCCAAACCGTCATCGAACCCATCGTTCTACCATTCCTAGACCGGCAAGGGAACTTGCTGTTCCAACAGGACAATGCACGTCCGCATGTATCCCGTGCCACCCAACATGCTCTAGAAGGTGTAAGTCAACTACCCTGGCCAGCAAGATCTCCGGATCTGTCCCCCATTGAGCATGTTTGGGACTGGATGAAGCGTCGTCTCACGCGGTCTGCACGTCCAGCATGAACGCTGGTCCAACTGAGGCGCCAGGTGGAAATGGCATGGCAAGCCGTTCCACAGGACTACATCCAGCATCTCTACGATCGTCTCCATGGGAGAATAGCAGCCTGCATTGCTGCGAAAGGTGGATATACACTGCACTAGTGCCGACATTGTGCATGCTCTGTTGCCTGTGTCTATGTGCCTGTGGTTCTGTCAGTGTGATCATGTGATGTATCTGACCCCAGGAATGTGTCAATAAAGTTTCCCCTTCCTGGGACAATGAATTCACGGTGTTCTTATTTCAATTTCCAGGAGTGTAGATAGAGCCACAGAAATGATAGGAAAAATGGTCCAGAACATATTACCTGCGTGTAACCATATGACTTCTGTCTTCTGCACTGGTCATTTGGTTAAATGCTGGTAAAATGTTACTCCATTTTATTTCTCTCATTTATCTATCTTTATCTCATGAATCCCACATGAGGAGTAGTTTGTGTTGTTACATCTAGCAACTATCTCATTCTGTCACAATTAGGTGAGAAACTGAAGCAGATGTAATGCCCAACACATCAATACAGTCCCTGCAAATGGAGTTGTAGTTGCAAAACACATTCTACAGCAATTATACAATAAAATTTGTGACTGATAACAGAATATTATTAATTAATAATCCCTAACCTAACAGATACAGTCATGGACATCCCAAGACTTAATGCCTATTAATAAGATTATTCTACAATATTTACATAATTTTTTCTTTTATTTGGTTTCCCAGGGTTTGCTTTCTGACTTCAGCTTCTCTTAACTCTGAGACCGCCACTCACCAAAAGCTTCGCAACACCAGCTGTGTCTCTCCAGAGCATGATGAAGATATCACAAACTTGTGGTGTGTGAAATGTGTAGATCAACTACGGATTGGGCAATTTTGTGAGCTCAGGAACACCCAAAATACCTTCATCATACACTGGAAAAACGGAGATGGCAATGTGGAGCATCCAGCGAATGCCAGTCTCAGATAAGAGAAGAGTAATTCAAAAAATAAAACTCAGGAAACTAAATTTTTTGCTGTTACTAAGCAAAATGTATACTCAGTGTTTAGAGTACTCTTACATTCTTGATAACAGCAAGTGGTCTAATTAGTACAAACACAAAAACCAGGCAGAAAGTTAATGCAAACAACAGTTTAACAAGCCACAAGCGTACTCTGTGTGGTGGGAAAGGTATTTCAGAAAATACTCTTTAACATAATCACAAGCACCTTCATCAAAAAATGACACAATATATCTGGATCCACATGGAGTTCAACAAAAACTTCAGCAGAAACACAATTACATAGTCACCAAACACATTTCTAAACAAAAATGAGGAAAGACTCATCTGTTGATGATTTATGGGTGGCACACAATTCACACGCGACAGTTTCAAAAACTACTGTCTAGCTGTCCTCTTTTTCTAGTAGACAAACCTCGTGTTGAAAACTCAAACACTAGTACTATCAACACTGTAGGAAAAGATAGATTGCTATTTACCATAAAGAAGACACGTCAAGTTGCAGACACTCACATGTAGCTTTCGGTCACACCCTTTGCCAGTAAACACACACACACACACACACACACACACACACAAGCACAACTCATGCACACATGACCACCATCTCTAGCATCTCAGGCCAGAATGCAGCATTACATGGGATGCAGGCAGCAATCTGAATGGAGCATGGAAAGGGAAAGGGGAAGGGGAAGGGGAAGGGGAAAGGGATAGTGTGTGAGTGGGAATAGAGACAAATGCTGTCTGGTGGAGTGTGCAGGGACTGGATTCCAACAGATGCAGTGTCAGGATGTTGTGGGGCAGGGAGACAGGGAAAAAAGGAACATAAAATGAGAGGAACATGGAAAGGTGGGTGGATGCTTTGGCAGAGGGCTGCAGATAAATAGGGTGGGGGACATGAATGGGAGAAGGATAGGACATAGGAGGTGGAAACTGTTGGGCGGAGGGTGTGGGGACAGAATGTTACCATAGGTTGAGGCCCGGATAATTATAGGAGTGGAGAATGTGTTGTAAGGATAACTCCCATCTGCACAGTTCAGAAAAGCTGGTGGTGAAGGGAAGGATCCAGATGGCTCTGGTAGTGAAGCAGCCATTTAAATCAAGCATGTTATGTTCAGCTGCACGTGTGCTGCAGGGTGGTCTACTTTGCTCTTGGCCACTGTTGGGCGGTGGCCATTCATTCTGGTGGACAGCTGGTTGGTAGTCATACCAATATAAAAAGCTGTGCATTGATTGCAGCAGAGCTGATAAATGACATGGCTGCTTTCAAAGGTGCTCAGTCCCTGATGGGGTAGGATGAACCTGAGACGGGACTGGAATAGCAAGTGCTGGGTGGGTGGATTAGGCCTTTCACACGGATATGATCCTTGTGGCAAGGAGTTGGGATTGGTAGTGAAATAGGGATTGACTGGGATGTTGTCAAGTTTGGGTGGGTGACGAAACACCACTTTAGGAGGGGTGGGAAATTTCTTAGGTACGATATCCCTCATTTCAGGGCATGATGATAGGTATTCAAAGCCCTGGCAAAGGATGTGGTTTGGTTGTTCCAGTCTGGATTTGTACTGGGTGATGAATGGGATACTCCTTAGTGGCTGGTTTTTGGGAGTGGTGGGAGGATTGAGATTGTGAGGAGAAATGGCATTTGAGATCTGTTTGCAGACTAGGTCATGGGATAGTGGCTGCCTGTGAAGGCCTTCAGCATACTGAGTAAGGAAGTTTTTGTCATTGCAAATATGCAGCCCCAAGTAGCCAGACTATATGGAACAGTTTTTTTTGGTGTGAAAGGGATGACAGCTATCGACATGCAGGTACTGTGGGTGGTTGGTGGGTTCAATGAGGACAGAGGTGTGGCTGGCGCCATCAGAGAGCAGGAGGTCAACATCTAGGAAGGTGGCATGCTGGCTTGGGGAGGACCATGTGAACCAGATGGGAGAGAAGGTGTTGAAGTTGTGAAGAAATGAAGATAGAGTATCTAGGCTGTGGGTCCAGATCATGAAGATATTATCAGGGAACCTGAACCAGAGTAGGGGTTTGATGTTTTAAGAGGCTAGGAAGGACTCTTCTATATGGCCCATAAAAAGGCTGGCATGGCATAGGAGGAAGCCATGATGGTGACCATGGCTGTGCCGCAGATTTGTTTATATACCTTCCCTTCAAATGAGAAGTAGTTGTGGGTTAGGATAAAGTTAGTAAGTTGTACAAGGAATGAGGTAGTGGGTCTGGAGTCAGAATGATGCTGGGAAAGGTACTGTTCAACAGCAGTAAGATCATGACCATGAGGGATGTCGAAGTATAGGGAGGTGGCATCAACAGTGACAAGTAGGGATCCAGGAGGTAAGGAGTGGGGATGGTGGAGAGTCACTGAAGGAAGAGGTTTGTGTCTTTGATGTGGGAGGCTAGATTATGGACAATTGCCTGGAGGTGTTGGTCAATGAGTGCCAAATTCTTTCAGTGGGGGCACAATAACCAGCCACAATGGGGCTTCCACATTTGTTGGGTATGTGGATTTTGGGGAGCATGTAGAAGGCCTTCACAGACAGCCACTATCCCACAGAACTAGTCTGCAAACAGACCTTCTGTGCCGTTTTCCCTCACAGCTCCAATTCTCCTGCCAACCTGAAAAACCAGACACAAAGGAGTGTCCGCTTGATCACTCGGTACCACCCCAGACTGGAACAACTGAACCACATCCTTCACCAGGGCTTTGATTACCCATCATTGTGACCCGAAATGCAGTATATCCTACCTGAGATACTTCCCACACCTCCTGAAGTGGTGTTCCATCACTCACCCAACCTCCACAATATCCTAGTCCATCCCTATGCCACTCAAAATCCCGACTCTTTGCCACAAGGATCATACCCCTATAGAAGATCCAGGTGTAAAATCTGCCCACTCCACCCATCCAGCACTTTTTATTCCAGTCCTGTCTCAGGTTTATCCTATCCCATCAGGGGCCAGGCCATGTGTAATAACAGCCATGTCATTTAATAGCTCTGCTGCAATCATTGCACAGCTTTTTATATTGGTATGACTACCAACCAGTCGACCACCAAGATGATTAACCACCACCAAACTGTGGCCGAGAGCAAAGTAGGCCATCATGTGGCACTACATGCAGCTGAACACAACATAGTTGATTTGAATGGCTGCCTCACTACCTGAGCCATCTGGATCCTTCCCTCCACCACTAGTTTTTCTGAACTGCGCAGATGGAAGTTATCCTTACAACACATTCTTTGCTCTCGTAATTATCCTGGCCGCAACCTATGGTAACATACTGTCCCCACACCATCCACCCAACTGTTTCCACACTGTATGTCCTATCATCTCCTCCCCATTCTCATCTCCCACCCTGTTTATTTGCAGCCCTCTGCCAAAGCATCCACCCATCTTCCCCGCTCCTCTCATTTTTTGTACTTTTTTTCCCCACTTCCCACAATCTCCTGACACTGTGCCTGTTGGAGTCTAGTCCCTGTACGCCCCACCAGACAGCATTCGTCTCTCTCCCTACCTGTACACTACTATCCCTTCCCCTTCCCCACCCCCTCTGGATTGCTTTTTGCAACCCACATGATGTTACATTCTGGCCCTAGATGCTGGAATTGGCAGTGCATGAGGTGTGCTTGCTTTTTTTGTGTGTGTGATCTTTTCCTACATTGTCAAAAGCTAGTACTGTTTTTATGCTGCTATGTCTGTCTATGTGTTATCCACCTATCATCTACAAGTAATTGATTGCCTTTCTTTATTTTCATTTATGATTTCAATCCTGAAGTATCCATTAACAGAAACCATGCAAGGTGGTACAGTGGTAAGGCACTCGATTCATATTCTGAAGAGCAGCGGTACAAATACCCACTCGACCATTCAGGTTTAGGTTTTCTGTGATTTGCCTAGTTCACAACAGAGACCTTGTCTTCCTTCTCTAACGAGCTTGTCGCTGATGGAACAATAAAGCCGAAACTTTCTTTCTTCCTTTCCCATTATCAAAAAATATTTTTAGAAACTTCAGCTTAGTTGCGTCCACAGTGGCAATGTTCTTAGATGTGGAAATTATTTTATTTATAATGAGGCTTGGCAGCAACATCTGACAAATATATAAAGGCAGAAACTGGCATCCCCAAAGTTTTGTTGTTTCTCTGAGACCATTCAGTATCAACATTCATGATATCCTCTTGAAGAATAACACAATTCACAGCACACTGACAATACAACATTTTTCATCAATTGGAGACATCATATGACATGTGGAGCTTACAGTTACAGCAAAATTAAATGGAGAAATGATGTACGCATAATAAGATAAAAATTAACCCAGAGAAGTGACAGTTTTGTAATTTACAAAGAGGTGATCAACCTTATAGACATAGTATCCACTAGATTAAATAGGTGAAATATTTAGCTACTTTTGACTCAGAATTAACACTTAGGCACCATTTACAAGAAGAACAAAACAACTGGAACAGCAAAATGTTACTTCTATTATTACTGAGCTGAATCCTAAATGTTAAAAGCAAAGATGGCCTTCGCTAATCACTATACTGCTGGCAGCAATGTGCGACTATTCCTTAGCCTACCAGAAGGGGTATATGAAACTGATTAAAGTTGCTGAAATGGAATGAATGGAACGAAGAGTTAATAAAAAGATGCAATGTCATGGTGAAATTTGTCCTAATTGTTTAGATGTCCGCCCCTGGTAGCTGAGTGGTCAGCGCGACCCAATGTCATACCTAACATCCTGGGTTCAATTCCCGCCTGGGTCAGAGATTTTCTCCACTCAGGGACTGGTTGTTGTGTTGTCCTTATCCTCATCATTTCATCCCCATCGACATGCAAGTTGCCGAAGTGACGTCAACTCGAAAGACTTGCACCAGGCGAACGGTCTTCTACCTGACAGGAGGCCCTAGTCACACGGCATTTCCGTTGTTTAGATATGCTGAACCTGCTATGTAACAAATTTGTATTTATACTGCATTTATTTCATTTCACATACATCCTTGTGGCATTTTAAGCCACAGTCCAATGACTCCACTGCATCAAAGGTCTCTTCTCACATACCCCATAGGAGAACCTAGTAGTACTGTTAGGGAATGACAGATGACAACTTTAGTGAAGGTGAAATATTTGTGGCACACCTAGAGGCATGCTCAAATAGCCCAGTGATTAGGGCAACTACTTTGTGTCCCAAAAAATGCTTTCAATTATCATATTACATTACATTTTTATAAATAAAAATGGAACATCCATGCAAAAATGCAAACCAATACGAATTTCTTCAGTGTTTTGTGCCTATAGGGTCTTCTTATTTGTGAATAACAACTCATACTTTGTATTTGCTTGAAATGATCTTGATACAAAAGAAACGAGATTATCTGCATCTCTAAGAAGTTATTTGTCATGACATGTTAGTGCACGACTTTTTTTAAATACTGATATTAAGCTGAAACAAGTGTCAGTGGACAATTCGTTCACTACAGACGTGGTCTTGACTCTGAAATGGAAATTAATGTTGCAAGTTTATGCAGTTACTAAATATGGGCACATTAAATTAGGACCAATTTGTTCATACATTTTTGCAACTTAGTCTATGGAAAGCAGCAACCAAATGTTATATTTATGTTAAAATGAACAGTTGAGATCGCAATAATATTTCTTTATTGACCAGTTTCAGTTTATATACAAGCCATCTTCAGAATTTCTTGGCCTCCTATGGCTGGTGCTGATGGCATCTAGGCTGCCATCAGCTCCAGCCATAGGGGGCCAAGAAATTCTGAAGATGGCTTGTATATAAGCTGAAACCGGTCAATAAAGAAATATTATTGTGATCTCAACTGTTTATTTTAATGTAATTAGGACCCATTTGGATTAACACACGCCTGAATTCATTCCTTCTGCTGTAAAAACCATTCCTGCATACTGTTTCTATGAGGATGTACTGGTGCTCTGTTATTTTCGCATTCCATTGCAGCTCAAGAGCATGTTTATAGTTAACTATTTGTCGCTGCCAATGAGTTAATCAACTTTTATGAAACCTGACACAGTGTAATCACACAGTTCAAGGTTAGAAACAGTTGTGCACTAATACACTATGACAAATAATTCCTAAGTAACATTAATAACCTCATTTTCTTTTTTTGAGGCAGTATTTTTATGTATACTGAGTACACAGACAAGAAACAACTCTGTAACATTGAATGGACAACAGAAAATATAGAAATGATTCTCTATCTACAGGAGAGGGCTCAATAATAATAATAATAATAATAATAATAATAATAATAATAAGTATATTGAAAGATAATCTCATTATATAAAACTATAAATAATTGATCTCAAAGCAAACCAAAATATACATTAAGAAAACCACAGATTATCTTTCTACAAACAGTTCCCAACATAATCACAAAATAAGACCCACCAGTCAGAATTTATATAATAGTGAACGTCAAAAAAGATACTGGAATCAACATATAAGTGACTGCAGAAAATATAGGTACAACTAATGGTATATCAGTAATTAACAATGTAGACATTTAAGAGGATGCAATAGCACTGCCTGTGTATGTATTAAATATCTTAAACTTGTTATTTATAAAATATATTCTGATCACTTCACTTTTGTTCAGTTCAACATATGAACACTGTGAAACAAAGGCAACAGCAATGTTGAATTCAGTAACAACATAGCATGGCACAAAATTAGTTACTAAGGATGCATGATCATAATATAAATAGAAGTGAATTACATGACAGGCCATCAAAATTGCAACACCATGAAGACAGCATGGAATACACATCAATTAGCACAAAGTGGACTGCATACTAGGATATGCAAATGATTAGTATTTTAGTACAACCACACAAAGTAAGTAGGCGCAATCTCATCTACATCTACGTATCTAACTATCTATTTCTGATCCATATATATAAATTGAAGTTGCCTGATCACTTCAGTCTGTATATCCAGGTTAATGTCAGGAACAACTATAGGGTTCTTGAAAAGATTTTGATTAACAGATGTAGTGATGCATGAGGAAAATTTATGTACATAGTTTTTAAATATTTTGTGGAAATTGTCTGAATTATGATGAGTTACAGTCCCCCCCACCATTGTGAAAACAATTCCACCACCACCTAGTGTTACTGCTGCCCCAACTCCAGACAGCAGCAGTGACTCAAGACTCAAGAAAGTGCAAAGCTTGACCAAATTCAATATCAGGCTTGATGGTCTAGCACTAAAGTGCATGCTTGGGAAGCAAAAGGCGCAAAATCGCATTTCAACTGGGCCTTATTTTTTACTTTTTTATACTGCCTTTTAACCTAGCATACACCTCTCAATGATGTGAAGATCTGCCAGAAGAGAAGCACTTTCTGGATTACAAGTTTCCTTTCCCCAGATGGATAACTAGTTAGGGACTCACAAGTTGTCTGTCATATCCAATTGACTGCAATTGTTTCAGAACAACTGCATAGCATGTGAATCCAAAATTTGTTTTCAATTTCTTATGCAAAAAGTAAAAGGTTTTCTGAAATGCTACTTCAGTGTGAGATGCTTCATTTCCATTAAGAAGGTTGTTCAGCAGCACAGAAGATGACTCAACTTTCAGCTTTCTGCTTTTCTTGATTCAAAGATGGATGTGAACATGATTCTATGCACAGTGGAGCAACAGAACTGTCATAAGGGAGTTGCAGCAATGAGCCTCAACAGCGAATCAGTGCATACTAAGCTTTATAATAGGAGTGTTGTCATGGACCACATTTTTACATTAAGCATGTTTTTTTTCTGTTTCATTTTATTGGCTTTGTGCCCTTCATAAATCATCCACTCAGCCAGTCTGCAGAACAGAATATGCTACTAATTAAAATATGTATCCAATCACATGATTTGCATAGCATATTTAACTGGTAGTAAGCAGATTAATTACATTATGACGTGCTCCCACAATTGGCATGAAATATCACCACAAACACCAACTAAACATGGAGAAGATAATATTTATGCCTCCTGATAAGTTTTCTAGCATGGGCTGCTTCAATCATTTAAGTTATACGAAAGTGATGGCATTCAGTTAACAAATGTTGTTCTCTATATAGCAGGTTTTCCATTATTTGATTACGGTTGTTCTCTGAATTTCATGTACAGTTCTACACATTTTGTGCTATCCTTGTAATGCAGGGCATGTAGCTAGTAAATACATAAACTGAAGTCTCCTGCCTGTACGTACAGGCTAATCTCAGGAACTACGATAAGAATTTTGACATGGTTTTGACTAATAGATACAATGTTTTAAAAAGAAGGTTTGTGTATAAGGAAATTTCTGGCAGAATGTAAATAATTCAGAGTATAGGTGATCACTTATTGGAAGCGCTGAGTAGTTGACAGGTACACACAAAAGAGAATGAAAATTCATGATTACTTTCAGAAGAAATCCTTTGACGTGCTTGAGTATAAAAACACACACACACACACACACACACACACACACACACACACACACACTACTTCGTGCCATATGGACACAAGTGTGTCCTGACACAACCTCACCCCAGCCCACCTGCTAAACTGCAACCCCAACATTGGGTGTCCAGCAGGCACAGTGTAGGTGCCAATGTGTGTGTGTGTCATGATCTTGCTTGTCAAAGGATTTCTTCTGAACGTTATCAAATTTTTCGTACTCTTTTGTGTGTGCCTGCAGACAGCTTCTGCTATTTGGTGAAGATCTGTGCCTATGATTGATAAATATTTTGCGCAAATTCTCTGAACTATGATGAATTAAAGTGCTACTGTGAAGACCATGCCATTGTCATCTAGAACTGAATGGCAGAAATCCTTGCAATCCCAGTAGCTTGCATGGCCTGGCACTGCTGTAAGGTGGGTACCAATGTTACATGCAGAGGATTTTCTGTAAATATTGTGCACAACAAATGGTGTAAGTACTTATATTCTGTGGCAGAAGATGCTTCATATCAATGTTGCATGGCATAGGGTGCATCCTACAAAAGTTACATGCTGTGCATCAATGTTACAAGGCAGAGGGTGGTTTTTAATGATGTTATGTTGCAGAGGATGCTGTGTACAAATGCAGTGAGGTGGAGGGTGCTTATTACCAATTTTTCGCGGCAGAAGGTGCTTCATAACAATATTTCATAGCAAAGAGTGCTTTGTACCATGTTGCATGTCAAAGGGAGCTCCATGCTGATTGTGCATGGCAGAGGGTGCTTTATACCAATGTTGCATGACAGAGGGTGCTTTGTATCAATGTTGCATGGCAGAGAGTACTCCTTACCAATATTGTGTGGCCAAGGATGCTTTGTACCATGTAATGAGGCCCAGGGAGTGCAGTATCGATTATAAGTGGTAGAGTGTGCTCTGTACCGATATTATGAGGCAGAGGGCCCCAAGTGCCGATTTTATGATGGCAGAGGGTGCTTCATACTAATGTTATTTGGCAGTGCCTGCATCCTAATGATGCTGCTTGGCAGAACACACTTTGCAGTTATGTTATGGTAAGAAATGTGGGAGAAGGTTACACAGAAAATGTAACTCTCACTGCTCTGGTGCTGGAGTCAGGCAGCTGGCAAGTGGTCACTGTTCTTAGCAGAATTTTAATCATAACTCCACGCAGTCATAAACAAAATTTGCACTATGGTAGACAAGTCATCTGGCTATAAATACTTAGTGGTAGCCATGTGAAAATGGGGCAAGTCATTAGATTTTAATATAAGGAATGATTATGCAGAAGGTCTATCACTCAGAAATTGTATTTGAATGTTATACCTCGTTTAAGAAGGAGAAATGTCAACTAGAATACAACAGTGGCAAGATCATAGACTAATGATACTGTGGTTTATCATTTTACAAGGCAACAGCAGCCTCAACATCGCTCCTGCATTCTCTGTAAGTCAGGATCATTTCAGTTTTTTCTTCAATGGTTGCACCATTCATCATCCACTTGCACATCAGTTCTCCAAATGATATGTAGGTGTGCAGGCAATAAACACTGCACAAGTATTGTAATATTTAGAGAGACTATCTGTTCTATGTCTGAACGATACATGAGCACTGGTCGCAGTGTACTACCTGTTGTTATACACTGTAGTTTGCTACGCGGCCACGGTGGACCATCAAGTAGTCCCCTGTTTGATACGTCGGAGGAATATAACATTGCGAATGGGGTTTCCAATTAGAAGTTACGAAATAGTGGCCTGTCCTTCCCTCAGAGCACGGAAGTGGGGTACCATGTGCCATTGGAAATTTGAGGGCCATTGAGTAGCATGTCGTAAATTATGATTGTGTACCTATTTACATTCTTCCAATTACAGTGCCATCTGGGGCAAAATGAAGAAAATGCTTGAGACAGAATTTATGTACATTTTGTCATAGAATCGTAATCTGCAATTAAAAAAGGGGGGCTTCCCATTGAAGATTTCAAAGTTGGCCCTCACCACCCATGCACAGGATGGGGTGAGGGTGGGGGGGGGGGGGGGGGGTTGAGTGTGTTATCATCGGATATCCTCCTCTAAGTCAATCAAATTGAAATTATGACTTTTTTGACCTGATGTATACCGTACTTACTCGAATCTAAGCCGCACTTTTTTTCCGGTTTTTGTAATCCAAAAAACCGCCTGCGGCTTAGAATCGAGTGCAAAGCAAGCGGAAGTTCTGAAAAATGTTGGTAGGTGCCGCCACAACTAACTTCTGCCGTCGAATATATGTAGCGCTACACAAGCATGCTTTGTGGGCACAAAGATAAATACTGGCGTCAAAACCTCTGCATCAGTAAATAAATTTAAAAAAAAGGTAGAAGACGAGCTTTTTTTTTCTCCGCCCTGAGTTTCGACCACTGCATTTTCATACATTATCCAACGAAGTAAATACAAATTCCGTATTGTTCATCTTCGAATGTAGCAGAATTTCAATGTACTACAAGAAGCCGACTGGCAAGACTGTTAGGGATGTTTGTCAATATGGCCAACTCTACGTTCCGAGTTTTTTCCTGCCTGTGAGAAGAGATGGTTGCTAATAGGAACCTGATGAAATGTGAATCACATGCACTATTCTCTTCACCATAAGAATAATACGAATATAAACATTTTGCCATGTATTCTTTCGTGTTTGCTGCTATCTCGTTTAAATCCTGTCTGACTAATAAACTACGAAACTAGAGTGAGACAACAGCAAACGCGGAAGAATATACGTATCGTGTCATGTTTATATTCGTATTATTCTTATGCCTAATACTGATACAGTCAGAAATGAAGCACGGCAACTCACTAGATTTTAAATGTAAGATGACTAATTTCTGTGCAGAATTTGATGTACTAAAGAAGCCGCCGCAAAGATTTTCAAATGGAGAAAAATTTTCGCTAAACTCTCGTTCAGAACATGTTCTATCATACACAGTCTATTATTTGGTTCTTGTTGATCATTATCAAAGAAAGCAGCAGTGTAAGTAACAACAAATAGCAGTCTCTTGCCATTGTTTCACTAATGAGACAATTCCTTTTAAGCGGCGGTAGCGCGCACAAATGCAAGTCATGCCGCGAGCGGCGACAGGCCGTAAACACGCACTATCAAAATGCGACAAACAATGCATGACACAGTACAGTAATGCATTTTCAGCTTAGAGTGACATAAACACCTATAACAAAGAAAACGGCACTTATCAGATCAAAGCAAAATAAGCAATCGATTCAAACCAGACGAAGCACGTGAAAAAGGAAGGGTACCCGTATAAATACGGACGGAGTGCCTGATGCATAGCAATGGCTACCTGGTAAAGCTTAACTGCTAAGCTTACGACTCAAAACAAACTACTGTAGCTGTATCGTCTTTCATTCAACCTAAATTGTGTCTCATATTACAATGGACCAACTTTGTTTCGATTTGGAGGTGCGGCCTAAAACTTTTCTCTCCCCTTGAATTTCGAGTCTCAAATTTCAGGTGCGGCTTAGATTCGGGAATTTTTTTTCCCCTATATTTCGAGTCTCATTTTTCAGGTGCGGCTTAGATTTGAGTGCGGCTTAGATTCGAGTAAATACGGTAGTGTTTGAGATATTTCAATGTCTTCAGTTAAAATGAACACCCTGTATATGCACACTGAAGCAATGCATGAGAAAATTTGTACCAAGGCCGGGATTCGAAACTGGGTCCCCTGCTCACTTGGCAGATGCCATGCTGGACATTGGCTTTGCACAAATGCACGGACTACCCTAGCATGCCGCCTCCTCAATCCAAATTCCTCGGCCCATTTCATGTTCCCCCAAACTTGAACAGCACTGTAGAGGCTCTGCAACTGCCGGGATTTCATGCAGGATTTCCCATTTAGTTTCGATGCTGAGGTGTTATTCTAGCACAGTTGGAGAACCTCTGCAATGCTGTTTTGAGTTTAAGGGGAATACCAAGTGGGCAGATCTGTGAAAGGGAATTTGGATTGAGGTGGGAGGCATACTAGGGTAGTCTGTGCAGCTGTGCAATGCCACTGTATTAGGGTGGCTTAGTGGTTAGTCGAGCTGCCTCGAGAGAACAAGACTTCAGTTCGAGTTCTGGCCCTCATACAGGTATTCATTTGTCCCTTCAGTCTGCATTAAGTATACTCTTTGACTACTGCCCAAACCAGCAGTCTCCAGATGTTTCAGGAATTGGAAAACATCAGTGATGAGTTGCCAAGAGACTGACAGACTACCACTCACCAGCCACTACAATTACTGAACTGTGGCATAGAACTGAAGCAGCAAAAAATGATGTACCCATATTTGTCATCCAAGCTGAGGTCAACTCAATGCCCAGACGGATTTTTGCTACTGTTGCTGCCAGAGGTTACAGCTCTGCATGTTAAATCTCACATCTTTTAAACTCCCAAAACACATACAAATTTAATCATGTATTCTTCCTACTAAACTGGATACTTTTTTCTTGGTGTTGCAATTTTAATTGCTAGCAGTGTATGTAAAACTATATTACTAGTTAATGTGACAGTCTTACATACAAAATAAGATAAAGTGGAGAAATACTGGGATAATTATGACAGTCAAGCAAAGAGGATGTGATCCCTCTTGAATAGTTAAACAATACCTCATAAATGATACATTTCATGTTGTACTGGATTATGTAAATAACAAGGTAGGAAGTCTTTAAAATGTAACATAACATACTTTCACAGTATAGTACACGTTATTTCTAAAATCATGTCCCCAACTTGGAGAATATTGACCTCCTTTTATCTTCTTAAGCTAAACACCTCCTTCATTATGGGGACACACTGGTAATTTTATCAGACAGAAGAATAGGAAAGCCACTGCACCTACATAGTCCTTTCCCCTCCTCTACTTCTCTCATCTCCCCCCACCCTCCCCCAAATAAATAAATAAATCAGTCTCCCAATGCTGTACACAGCAATCCTACCACCGCCCCACAATGTCTGCAAGCACCCAGCGGTAGCACTAGAGCACTGGCATCTTCCCCCACCACTATCCTCCCCACCCTGCTCTGTGCCGTGTCCTGACCTCGACTGAGGTCAGAAGCTATATGTGCGTGGTGTGTGTGTGTGTGTGTGAGAGAGAGAGAGAGAGAGAGAGAGAGAGAGAGAGAGAGAGAGAGAGCGAGGGAGGGACAGAGAGAGAGACAGAGAGAGAGAGAGAGAGAGAGAGAGAGAGTTGTGTGAATGTGTGTGTTTTTTCTACTTCAAAGAAGAACTTTGTCCAAATGCTGAAATACTGAGTGTTCTTTTTCAGTGTGCCTGTCTGCAGCTAAATGCCTCTTATTTGTGTTTTTTGCATCTCTCAAGAGAACAGTTTCAGGTCCCCTACTCATCACCAAGCAAACCATTCTCATTTTAAGCATGGGAAGTTCCATTCTCTGAAAGCATATTTCTTAATGCTTCATTCTACTCTGGATTTCTACTTCAGTTTCTCTCAGTATCATTACGCACTAAGGTGATCATTGTGTGCTGCGCCCTCTTTGCTGCTTATATTCCTTCATCCAGTGTAATTATGAAGAGAGATGTTAAAAGAGAGCTTGATCCTTAAGCTCCGTTTACAATTTCAAATTATCAAGATTATTATTTCTTTTGGAATACACGTCTCTTCCAGTTCCTCAACACGACAATTGTCTTGGTTGGTACTTCTTCACATCTTGAATATTTTCATTATAACTGTGTGGCATGTGGACATGGTCACGTGCCTTTGTGATGTCTAAGAATGCAGCAACAACTATCTCACGTGTGTGCTTCTGCAACTTTTGTAAATAATTAATTGAGAATATTATTCCAAGGTATATAAAAGCAGGTGACTTCCTGGCCTTCAGAATGGAAGATTCCAATAACTACTGATAAAAATAAATAATTTAACAGTAAAGGCAATAACTCACTGAATACTGGATGCAATGAGTCATCAATACCCACATAACAAGACCGAAGATTTTACTACAGCAGAGTCACAGAGAGAATATCCCTCAGAGCTGTAGTGGACCTGACGTGACTGCTCGTGCATCTACTTCAACCCATCATGTAATACAATTTTTTATGCATCTCTATGGCAATGCTTGTGTGTTGTTTTTGGCTCTGACAACCTTGATCTTGAGCCCTCCCCCCCCCTCCCTCTCTCTTTCTCTCTCTGTGTTTCACAAGTGAAAGCTGCCACCAGCACTGCCAGCTCCAGCTGTCAGGGTCCAAGTCTTGCTGACTGTACTATAGCTTTAAAATCAATCCTCTTTCAAGCTAGAGTATACACACACAAAAGCACCTCCCCCCACCACACACACACACACACACACACACACACACACACATCTATACTACTGCATCCAGTGTATTCAGCTGGCACCTTGTATAGCTGGACGTGTGTGTGTGTGTGTGTGTGTGTGTGTGTACTCTAGCTCGAAAAAGGATTCATCTGAAAGCTATCAAAGTTTTTCAGGCACGTTCATGTGGCTGTCAATGACTCAATACCTCTATTATTATGTTATTACTTTTATTTCTACATTATTTACATTCTACCAGGTTTTCCCTTTAGCATTTTAAGTACATTCCTGACCTTCAGGATGTTTTCGTTCTGATTGGAGAAGATTACAAAAGAAGACCAGGGAGACTCAGACCTCAAGTTAGAGGGGCATATTCTCATAATTAAAAATCATATGGTATCTTTCACTCTATGCCTTGTTATTGTCTTGAAAGCATTGTTTCATACATTCTTGACCATCTTACCATCAAATACATATTTACTGTCACTTTCAAGATTATTGTAGGGCTTCCACAACTATCATTACTACCATGAGAAAGATTAAGTTTCCACTGTATTTTGTCCTTGTCATATACAAGGTGCTACTACCCAAAATACCCAAGAACTTCATTACACTGGTCAAACCAGTAGCAGTATGACATACTGCCACTCAATGTTTCGAGGTACACATCTTAGCTATGTGGCACAAAGTTTTGTCATCTTTGGCACACGAAGTTGTAAGTTCTATTGGTGCATGTCAGGACATTTTTCAGTGCTTCTGTGAATTGTGAAATGGACAATGTGAAGGAACAATGGATTTACATCAAATTCTGTGTCAATCTGAACAAAACTGCAGCTGAAACGCACCTCACAATGACATAAGCATTTGATGAGAGTGCTCCGAGTCCAGCAAACACATTTCAGTGGTTCATGTGCGCCAAGGAAGGCCAAGAATCTGTGGAAGATGACAAACGTTCTGGTCGACTGTCAACATGCACAACAACGGAAATGATCATGAAAGTGTGTGACATGATTCACGAACAGCAAAGACAGATAATTTGCAATGTTTGTAACAGACTTGGCTGGCATATGGTACATGTCAATGAATTCTAGGTAATGAACTGAACATGAGACGAATTGCAGCAAAGTTTGTACCTGGCCTTCTCAGCATCAACCAATGAAACCTCAGGATACAGATGAGCTTTGAGCTGCAACAAAAAGTTTGAGAGTGTCCAAAATTATTATCCAGAGTCATAACAAGTGATGAAACTTGTGTCTGCGGTTATGATCCTGAAACAAAGCAGCAGTCAGCACAATGGAAAACATCATCTCCTCCAAGGCCGCAAAAAGCTCAAGTTCACAGCGATATGAAGCCAATGCCAATAATTTTTCCGACATTCAGGGAATAGTGCATAATGAGTTTGTTCCATCTGGCCAGACTGTCAATGGGCAGTATTACTGCAAGGTTTTGAAGCGAGTGAGGGAAAATGTTTGGTGCAAATGGCAGAGTTGTTGAAAAAGACTATTGGTGGACCATGACAATGCACCTGCACACACTTTGCTTGTTGTCAATGAATTCCTGGCCAAAAACAACACGACATCTGTCCCCCCACCCTCCCTACTCGCCAGACGTAGCTCCATGTGACACCTACCTGTTGCCAAAAATGAAAATCGCATTGAAAATGTGACTTTTTGACTAGACTGAAGACATCCAAGTGAAATCGCAATGGGTTCTGAACACCCTTCACCTTGCAGGTTTCCAGGAGTGCTTGCAAAAATGAGAACATGATGGAATCATTGCATACATGGCCGAGATGACTACTTTGAAGGTGACAGAGGGCATCAGGATGTAAGTACAGATTTATGATGTTTACAGTGAAATTCTCAGACATTTTGGGTAGCTCCTCATATGTGATTCGAAAGACAATATGTAACGACTGTTAACTCAAAAATCAAACTGTTGAGTCTAGTGCACAACATAGTGCATATTCTGGGAGGAAACTCATTTGATTTTCTCTATTTTTGAATACCTTTCACTCTTTTCTTTTGTATGTTCACATAAATAATATGGAAGTTCTTAATTTTTATGCACAGTATCCAATTTTCTACAGTATTTTTTCTAACAATTGATGTTATACTTTCTTGCTGAAATAAATTCCATCTCTATATTCTGAAAGCCTGCTATTCAGCTGGAAGTCTGTGTATGGTGTGTGCATTTTTAGTTTACAGAGTGATAAGTAATTAATATTATTATTCTTCAATAGGCCTGTGACACATATTGAAGATACATCCTACATATAATCCAGCAATGCGTACAACTTACAAGTGACAGCCCAAGGCTTGCCTGCCTTTGGGGACGCCAATTTAAACAGTATACTGAATGTACCATTAGAGTGGCATATCAATCGTAGACAATCAAAACCTCTCAATTCCATTTTGCTAAATATTGCAAGAGAAACAAAAATGGTTTCTTAGAAAATAATATAAAGTGCTACAGAAAGTTGCCGCATGTGCCACTGTACAGTAGACGTCTAGTTTTTGAAAGATTAAGAAATCCATGCACTTTCAAATGTCTCTTTGATTATGGAGTTAGTGGTTACTGGAATTACAAGGTTTTTAGAGACAGATGGAATTATGAGGTTTCCAGTGCCAACCATCAATATGTAATTGAAAACTGATTAATAGCTATCAGTACTAAGGTAAGTGGATAAGATATGTCTCTTCCTCTTATTTTTAAATTTATTTCTATAACAATAATTACCTGTTGTGGAGGGGTTTGTTTCTGATGAGCTTGTGCTATAGCAGACTGATCAAGCAGATCCCATGACTTTTGTCTTCTGTTAGCTGGTGTACTACTCCCACTCACAGCTTGATGTTGGGCAACTTGGTGAATTATGTCATTTGTTGTATTTGATATACCCATTGAGTTTGGGATGTTTGCAGATGTTGGTGGCTGAAAAAATAGAATTATTTAAAGTTACCTATTTTTGTATTATGGCTGAAAATGGAAATAAACTATGGGTTGCTGCAGTTGCAGGCTTCAAACTATGCAGATTTCAAATCTTTTACTAAACATACCAACTTTTGTCAAAAGCTAAAATAAGAATGAAGGACTTGTAACCTTCTTTGTCATCTCCAATGGAAGATATCATTTTGTCCTCTTAATTTAAACGAGTGTTTTCTTTCCATAAATTTTCACCACTTAGAATGTCAAGATGCAAATCAATACTGCTTTCTTCTTCTTTTGCTTGAAGAATTGTGAAAAGGATACATTTATAATATATGTTAATAGCATGTGTATATGTTATGTTATGCATATTGTACACTGCCTGAGTGAGATGGGGTGAAGCAGAGCCCCCAACAAACGAGTACCGGCACCCCAAATGTCACTCACAATATATATATCCTGTATGAAGACTCTTGACAAAACCCAGTGGTAGCTGTGATTCTTGCAACGACTGTAAAGAGTTAAAATACTCTCCTTTCTCTGTAGCAAATTATTTCTGTTAGTTTATTATTCTTGGTAGGTTAAAACTGAAGAAACTGCAAAAAAAGTGGGAAGTTAAGGAGATGGGATCTGGATAAACTGACTAAACCAGAGGTTGTACAGAGTTTCAGGGAGAGCGTAAGGGAACAAATGGCAGGAATGGGGGAAAGAAATACAGTAGAAGAAGAATGGGTAGCTTTGAGGGATGAAGTAGTGAAGGCAGCAGAGGATCAAATAGGTAAAAAGACAAGGGCTAGTAGAAATCCTTGGGTAACAGAAGAAATATTGAATTTAATTGATGAAAGGAGAAATTATAAAAATGCAGTAAATGAAGCGGGCAAAAAGGAATACAAACGTCTCAAAAATGAGATCGTCAGGAAGTGCAAAATGGCTAAACAGGGATGGCTAGAGGATAAATGTAAGGATGTAGAGGCTAATCTCACTAGGGGTAAGATAGATACTGCCTACAGGAAAATTAAAGAGAACTTTGGAGAAAAGAGAACCACTTGTATGAATATTAAGAGCTCAGATGGAAACCCAGTTCTAAGGAAAGAAGGGAAAGCAGAAAGGTGGAAGGAGTACATAGAGGGTCTTTACAAGGGCGATGTACTTGAGGACAATATTATGGAAATGGAAGAGGATGTAGATGAAGATGAAATGGGAGATATGATACTGCGTGTAGAGTTTGACAGACCTGAGTCGAAACAAGGCCCCGGGAGTAGATAACATTCCATTAGAACTACTGACGGCCTTGGTAGAGCCAGCCCTGACAAAACTCTGCCATCTGGTGAGCAAGATGTATGAGACAGGCGAAACACTCTCAGACTTCAAGAAGAATATAATAATTCCAATCCCAAAGAAAGCAGGTGTTGACAGATGTGAAAATTACCGAACTATCAGTTTAATAAGTCACGGCTGCAAAATACTAATGCGAATTCTTTACAGACGAATGGAAAAACTAGTAGAAGCCGACCAAGGGGAAGATCAGTTTGGATTCCGTAGAAATATTGGAACACGTGAGGCAATACTGACCCTACGACTTATCTTAGAAGAAAGATTAAGAAAAGGCAAACCTACGTTTCTAGCATTTGTAGACTTAGAGAAAGCTTTTGACAACGTTAACTGGAATACTCTCTTTCAAATTCTGAAGGTGGCAGGGGTAAAATACAAGGAGCGAAAGGCTATTTACAATTTGTACAGAAACCAGATGGCAGTTATAAGAGTCGAGGGGCATGAAAGGGAAGCAGTGGTTGGGAAAGGAGTGAGACAGGGTTGTAGCCTCTCCCCGATGTTATTCAATCTGTATATTGAGCAAGCAGTAAAGGAAACAAAAGAAAAATTCGGAGTAGGTATTAAAATTCATGGAGAAGAAATAAAAACTTTGAGGTTCGCCGATGACATTATAATTCTGTCAGAGACAGCAAAGGACTTGGAAGAGCAGTTGAACGGAATGGACAGTGTCTTGAAAGGAGGATATAAGATGAACATCAACAAAAGCAAAACGAGGATAATGGAATGTAGTCGAATCAAGTTGGGTGATGCTGAGGGTATTAGACTAGGAAATGGGACACTTAAAGTAGTAAAGGAGTTTTGCTATTTGGGGAGCAAAATAACTGATGATGGTCGAAGTAGAGAGGATATAAAATGTAGACGGGCAATGGCAAGGAAAGCGTTTCTGAAGAAGAGAAATTTGTTAATGTCGAGTATAGATTTAAGTGTCAGGAAGTCGTTTCTGAAAGTATTTGTATGGAGTGTAGCCCTGTATGGAAGTGAAACATGGACGATAAATAGTTTAGACAAGAAGAGAATAGAAGCTTTCGAAATGTGGTGCTACAGAAGAATGCTGAAGATTAGATGGATAGATCACATAACTAATGAGGAGGTGTTGAATAGGATTGGGGAGAAGAGAAGTGTGTGGCACAACTTGACTAGAAGAAGGGATCGGTTGGTAGGACATGTTCTGAGGCATCAAGGGATCACCAATTTAGTATTGCATATATCCACTGCACAAGAATTCTTTTATATGTTGGTTACTTAAGTAACTTAGCTTCAGACCAGTGAAAAATTTTCCATTATTACATTGCAATGTGTTAAAAGCTCATTTCTAGGCCTTATGTATTAGCATTGAACTTGATGAATTTAAAGATATATACTTGAATTAACTATATTTTGTACATTTCTCGAGTTTTAGATCAGTCTGTTTTGATTTAAGGCTCTGGATGACTTAATTGCTTTCCTCTTCCACTATTCTGCAAAACTCTGTTTATTATATATCAAACAATGGAAATTCCATGTTGGAATATAAACAATGCAAGAGAAGAGAGATTCCTGCTTACTGTTAAGATGACACATTAAGCTGCAGACAGACACAATTAAAAGACACTTACACGTAAGCTTTTGGCCACAACTTTCATCAGTAAAAGAAAGAGAAACACACACTATTAATTCATACAAGCAAGCACACCTCACACATAAATGACCACAAACTCTTGCAGCTCAGATCGAGCTGCCAGGGTTGGCGGTCACGTGTGTGTGTGTGAGATGTGCTTGCTCATGTGAATGAAGCTTGTCTGTTACTCTTTCCTATTCTTTATGAAGCTTGTGTCTTTTAATTGTCCCTGTCTGCAACTTAAGTGTCATCTTTACGGTAAGTAGCAATCTATCTTTTCCTTCCTTGTTGTTTATTATATGTTATGAATGTGATTACTGCACTAGCAAGTATTCATATCTCCTCACTATAAAACAGACATAATTTAAAAATTATCACATAACCAGCAGTACAATTTGAAAGCTTAGTCATTGAAACAAGGAACAAAGCATTACACAGAAATTACTTACATATGACAGCAACTGTAGTTGTATTAAGCAATATGATCTTAGCAACATACTGTTTTGCAGTGTTACTCACTTGTTGTATTAGATTCACATTGATGTCGACTGGAAAATTTTCGGTGGATCCAGATTCTGGCATTGCTCTGCTCACAGAATGTTTCACGTGGCATCGACTTCTTACTTCTTCTGACACTGACACCAGTGCTGAGAAATCAGAATCTACATGAAAACTCCCATTTCTAAAGTCATTCAAACAATCTAAATAGTTTCTCAAGGCATTATATCTTGTTTGCATGTGCTACTGACGACATTACGAGCCAAACATGGCACCCATTTGTAATACCTAATCACTGGTTTGTTTGTAAGACATTTGGTCATTTTCCTTTGTGCACTTCTCTTTTGTTCCTAGGCTACGTGGTCCCATATATATGATATTTTTTCTGTCATGATCAATCCTATACTGGTGAAACTTCACAATTGTGATTTCACTCAGTGAAATAAGGATGGGAAGGAAAGAAGCAAGATTAGGATTTAACCTCCCATCAACACTGAGTTAATTAAAGACGGAGTGCACACTCAGAATAGTTTAAGGATGGGAAAGGAAATTGGCCCCGCCCTATGAAAGGGCCCACCCCACATCTGCCTGGAGCGATTTACAGGAATCACGGAAAACCTAAATCAGGATGGCTAGATGTGTGTTTGAACCACTGCCCTCCCGAATGCGAGTAAAGTGTGCTAAGCACTTTACACTACGTAGAGCATCCACTACTTTACTGAAATCTTTCATGTCATTTAATTCTTGTATAACTCTCATTCTTTGAAACAATTTCAGAAATAGTAATTAATAACATGCACACTTAAAAATAGTGGAACATGTGATGTGCAAGTTATACCTAAAAAAAAAGAAAAAAAAGCATTTTATAGGAATTATTGGAAAACATAATTATGTTTGACACTGGAAAATTCCCATTATAGTTGCAACTAAGAATGATTCATATTATGACACATTTTGAAACTCATCGGTAAAGCTTTGAAACATCAGTGTGTGACAGGTTTTATACATATTGTTTGCTTCCTTCTTTTTTCCCCTGTGGGAGAGGGGAGTGGAAGGTACTAGCTCTGCCTTGCACTTGGACTGCCATAGACCAAGAAGACTGCCATAGAAGAATTAGCGTTCCAGTTAACATGAATCTACTCCCAAAAAATCATTTGCAAATGTGTGGTTATGAGCCACTATTAACTTCAGTATGACATATTATCCTAGTTAGTATACATGTTTTTTAAATGTGAACATTCTCCCCTCTAACTGGGTGCAAATTTCACCCTTGGCCTGCCTTAACAAGAAATAAAATACTGCTTGAGCACTTTACATTTAATAATTTACTGTACATTTGCATCTATGAAAACAAGTCGTTCTGAATGTTGTCCTTGCATCTGAATGCAATACTGCATTTGTCTCTAGAGATGAGCAGTTCACTCCTGAATTGGCTTAAAGAGTGGGTGCTGGATGATTAGGAAAAAATGAATGGTAGCTCATCTGATTTCAAAATGCACTTCTGGTGGCTGTAATGAGCAGGATGAAAATACTATGCTATGCTGCTGCAATGGGTTCCCGCCCCACATCCTTAAGAAATTGTTTCCCAAGCTACCCAAAATGTGCTACACACCATGTGCACATGCGTATTTGCATACCTTACTAGTACATGAAGCTTTTCTCTTCCATGAAAACAGAAAATAAAGAAAGATCCACCCCATCCCCCCCTCCCCCACTTTACTAGCTATCGGGATGCAGCACCCATTCAGCCATCTCCATAGTAATATTATAAGGGGCGTTCAAAAAGAAATGAGCCAGAGGCATAATTTCAAAAGCCATACCTGTATGTTAGAAGTATTGACCCTGACTGTTGAGACACTTGTCCCACTGTGACATAAGGCGGTGGATGGCTGTCTCATAAGATTCCCGGGGCTGCGATGTTAACCAGTTCCGCACATACAGCTGGACATCGTTATTCAAGGTGAATCATTTGCCACCCAGAGCTTTTTCCAGGGGACCAAAAATGACGTAATCACAGGGAGAGAGGTCCAGACTGTATGGAGAGTGGCTGAGAATCTCCCATTTGAATTTCTGCAGGAGTGCCGCGACTGTGTTGGTCATATGAGGCTTTGCATTGTTGTGGAGCAGAATGACCCCAAGGGTGAGATTGCCTGGTCGTTTTGATTTGATCATATGGTGAAGGGAGGTCAAGGTTAGTAACGCTGGGCATTCACTGTTGTCCAGTGCTGTAGGAAGTGAATCAGAAGGGGGCCATCTTGGTCAAAGAAGAATGTCAGCATAACCTTTCCTACACTCGTGAACAACGACGTCCAGCTGTCCATATGGAACTGGTTAACATCACAGCCCTGGGAATTTTATGACACAGCCATTCACCGCCTTGTGTCACAGTGGGACAAGTGTCTCAACAGCCAGAGTCAATACTTCTAACATACAGATACTGGTTGCTGTAATTATGCCTCCGGCTCGTTTCTTTTTGAACACCCCTTATAATTATTACAATATGAATGTAAACACAACAGTACACCCAGTTTCCAAGCGGAAAAAAAATTTTTTTTTTTACCCAACCAGGAATCGTACCTGAGCCCCCTCCCTTCACAATCCACCACGTTAACCACAAAGTTACCAAAGCAAATGATACAGAAGTGCTTCAGAACAATACATTAACACGGAAACACTTCTAGCATCATGTTTCCACTCCTGATTTTAAAAGAATATCTCAAATTTCGGAAGTCAATAAACTTTACATACTTTTGAGTGAGTTGTTGACTTAGGATCGCACTCGTAATGTGTTGCCAGCGATCATAAACGCTGCACTCTTCAGCCGCCGTGCAGCTGGAGCATATCACAAAGCGATCCATGCATCACTCCCCTCCCAACAGCTCAGGCTGCCCGTCACTCCCAACGATCGGACTCAAGGCCATCTCACTACATCATTGCTCCCCACCACTCTCAGCAATCAGATGGCAAGGTAGATCTCTAGCTCACTACTCCCCACTGGATCAGATTGCAAGCTATCTCACTGCACTCATGGAGTGTGGTGCTCTTGGCACCGTGCTCCATCGATGTTCGTCCCACAACCCGATCACATCAGATCAGCAGACACTTTCAAAATATTCTAAATTTGAAACAAAGTGAAATTGAAAGTGAAAATGAAAAAAGGACAGATACAAAGGTGTTTTCATTCATGCCAGAACAAATTCCATTCGGAACAGCAGTGAGGAAGAAATAATTAGTGAAACACGGAACTTGATCTGCTCAGCAAAAAGTGTGGTCGCAAATTCAAAAATTGTCATTAGTGCAATTCTACACAGGTCAGTAAGTGACACATAAATAAGATAAACAGTGGAATCAGGGAACAGTGAGACAAGCTGGGTGCAATTTTTGTAGACTCAAATAAATTTGTAAGAAGTTAGTGTGTGGGAAAGGATGGGCTACACTTGAATAGATTAGATTCAATGACTTTCAGTAAAATGATTGTAGACATCCCCAGAACCATTAAAAGCAAGGGAAACTGAAAACTTCTGAAACGGGTGAGAAAACAAAAGTGGTGATCCAAAATGGAAACTGTAAATATAATGGAACAAGTGAGGCTCTTCAAAGTATAAACAAACTCAAAAATTCTATCTTGCTGCATATAAATATAAACAGTTTTGCAGAAAAACATCCAAATCTAGGTTACTCTAAAACTGGTGAGCTGCAAGTTATACTTTCTGAACTGGCAAACATAAAGCTAGTCTGCTTAAATGAACACTGGCTTGCAAAACAATGTGTAGACGTTCTAAATAAAATTAGTAATTTCCAACTTGCCAGCAGATTTTGCAGGAAAACAAATCTCGTGGGGGCTCCTTTATCTTACTGCATGCCTCTCTGAACTTTAAAGTGAAAGAAGATTTTGTTATCTGAATGAAGAATGTATTTTTGAAAGCTGCTGTGTAGAGTTTTGTGATTTAAATACTGTGATAATATCAATTTACAGAATTTCTGAGAGTTCTGCCACTAAATTGTTCTTAGAAATATTTCAATATCTCTTAGTTAAACTTTAAAAAAAAGCAAGAAAAAGATTGTGATTGCAGGAGACTTCAGCTTAAATACATTAACTGAAAACAGTGACATTGAAAAATTTTGCCATTTAATCCAAAAATGTGGTTTCAAGTTAAACTTTACAATGTGCAGTAGAGAAAACTTCCATTCAGCAACCAGGATACATAATATTATTACAAATTATCGGTTTGATGATGCAAGGAAGTTTTGCCTTGATCTAGGGCTATCTAATCACTCAGCTTTGTTTACAGAGCTCCCCAAAACAGAGAAACTAAAATCTGAATCCTTTATAAGAAGGAATTTTAGTAAAAAGAAAAAAGAAGAGTTGTTTTGTGACAAGTTAAGTGTTATAAGCTGGCCTTTAGACCACTGTAATTCAAGCAAAACATTAATAAACTTCTAAATTGTTTTTGGGTGTATTCAATTAAACATTTCCCCCAAAATCTTGGATTAAACCAGGCATAAAAATTTCAACTGCCAGAAAAAGACAGTTGCACAATGAGCTCAAAGTAAATAGAAACTCAAATTTTGTAAATTAATGTTAAGTGCCATAAAACTATATTCGAAAAAGTGATACTGGCAGCAAGGTACTGGCAAATAGTATACTCATAAACAAACAAAGAAAGAAAACAAAGGCAGTCACATCTGTCGTGAAACCAGAGTTGGAAGTCAATGTTAAAAGTCAACAAATTTCTCAAATTAGGTTTCAGGGTGATATTATTGTAAATCATGTTCAAATGTCAAACTGCTGCAATGATTTATTTGTCAATATAGCAAAACATGACATACAAAACATTTCTTTTAAAAAATTCAGAAAAATCACTCAGAAATATATGGAATACACAATATTCTCATTAAAAAACAAAAATTCAGCTGGATGGGATGGAATACCTTCTATGGTAATCAAGGCAGTACGCCATATTATTTCATACCCACTGACTATTATAGAAAACCAGTCCTTTGAACATGGGTCTTTCCCAGATGTTCTAAAATATGCAGAGATTAACCCATTCTTTAAAAAGGGATCACCAGATGATATGGGAAACTACTGGTGTATCTCTCTCCTTCCTGTTTTTCTAAAGTATTTGAAAAACTTTTGGCAAAACAACTAGAAAATTTCCTTACTGTAAATGACATTACCCGTAAAAAACAGTTTGGTTTTCAAAGAGGAAAAAGCAACATAAACTCCATCAGAGAATTTACAGAAAAAATAAGCACATCACTAGACCAGAGTACAAAAGTCCCAGGAATATTCTGTGATCTAACAAAAGCCTTTGACTCAGTAAAGCACTCATAATTACTTCATAAACTGAAGAGCTATGGGATTGAAGATACTGCATTACAGTGGTTCAACTCTTATCTGACAGAAAGGAAACAAAGAGTTATTTTAACATCAAATTCAGTTAACTACCACTCCGAAAGGAAAACAATTTCCCAAGGAGTTCTACAGGGTTCAATACTGGGTCCTTAGCTGTTCTCGCTGTATATAAATGATTTACCATCAAATATTGTTGTTCATTCATTCTTGTTCGCAGATGACACCTCGAAAAGATTCCAGGTAATATAGAAAATGTTTTGGGGAAACTGGAATCCTGGTTCCATAAGAATGGACTAAAGCTCGATATCACTAAGACTCAGATAATGCAATTTGTCCTCTGCAAATAGCCCATAGTAATCAAGTGATGACAGAAGTGAGCCATATGAAATTCTTGGGCCTAAACCTTGATAAAAGTTTCAACTGGAAGACATATATAGACTGCCTGGCAAATAAATTAAATTCCCTAGCTTTTGCAGTGTTTATTTTATCTGGTACCACTCATATGGACACAAGAAAGACAGTCTACCACAGTTATTTAGAATGTGTTATTCGGTATGGGGTAATTTTCTGGGGAAACTCTACAAGCAGTACAAGGCTACTAATTCTTCAACAGAAAATCCTTGGAAACATGTGTGCTGCCCACAAAAATGAGTCATGTCACCCATTGTTCAAGAAATTAAAAATACTAACAATTACTTCATTGTACATTTTTGAAATTTTGATTTTTGTATATAATAATCAAAATAATCTTGAAAAGTTCGGTTTTAAGCATAGCTATGGTACTCGTCACAAGGAAAACTTCAAATTTCTTTCGCATCACTTAAAGCTTTATGCTCAGACACCACTGTACATGGGGCTAAAAATATATAACAAATTAAAAGGAAGAAATGCATTAACATGACAGCTTGAACAATAAAAATCTATAGCTAATATTGCAGTGTTGTCTGTGTACAACAAAGGAAATTAGTACACTGTTTCTTTATAGTAAATATTGTAGTGTTGTATTTATTTGCATTATTCTTAAAATAGTGTAAAAAGAATTTCTGTAAATCATTACACATTATATTTTTGCTAAACTTTATATACAACAGATCATATGATCTGTACAATGTATGTAATGAGACTAATAAATCACATTTCCCATACAGCATGCAACTCACTTTCTTGACTGAGCATCTCTCCATCTGAGTTCACCTCTTTATTATTTGTATCCTTATTTGCTTTGTTTTAGTTGTCATCTTTTTGTGTTGTAGCTCTTCTGTTTTCTTGTTGTGTAAAGTGTTCTTGTTAGGTGTACTATTGTGTCTTCTTCTCTCTCTGTTGCATAAACTTAAACTATATTAAATTTCCTTTAAAGAGGTTCTGTTTATTTTTGCTCAAGGACTTACAGGTTGTGTGAAGAGAGCGAGAGAATATGCAAAATCTTGCACAACATGCATTCACTGAGGTGTAGGCAAGCCAGTTTTCAGTGGTTTCCGACTTCATAGACCGTGTGTCCTATATCAAAGTGTTCGTCTCGAATTCATCTACTCAACCATGGAATGTTTTAAACAATGATAATGTACATGTCCATATGAAGCTTTTTGCTTCAAATGATGGCTTCTGCCACATCCCTGAATATTGACCATTCATCCTGGGGCAACCTGTATATCATGTTCAATTTTTTATTAATTCATTTAACCTGAACAGATTAATGCCTTCAGGAGTCCTCTAACATCACACTAGAGTTTTCTATGTAAGTATTAAACTTATTAAAATCACAATTACTTAAAAAATCACAATATTTTTAATATGATCTCTCTTCTTATTTTCTCTGCATGTATTATACATTTGCCTGTTACAACCTCTTGGTTGTAATTGTTGATCCTCCTCGGTCTTCCTAAATATCTTCTGTTCACTGGGTAATACTTACCACTAATTCTGGTAATCTGTCATCTTCCATTCTCATGACATAATCTCTCCAGTTCTTTCTGTATTTTTTAATCTGTTTATTTATGTTTTTCACTCTTAAGTTCTTTTCTGATGTCTATATTCACTCTCCCGTCAAACAGAATGTACCCCGCTACTCTTCTTAGCAACTGGATCTCTAGTGCTCGTATTCTGATAGGAACGAGTGTTTCTGCTGTGTTGTCCAGGCAAGAGCAGCAGTTATTATGCAGTAGTGGGTCAACAATGAGCTTGATCATTTGGACTGTAACGCCGTCCTGAACAGCAAATGCTGAGCGGAAGGATTTTTCGACAGCACTGTCAGATCAACAAAGAATTTTTCGTGACTGCTATCACTTACCTCCATGAAATACTATGTCTATGTTTTGTTTACAGTTCAATGAAGGTTATAGCTACAGTCAAGAACTGGTTTAGTTCATTGGTTGGGACAAGGTGATCAGCTGCAGCTTCTACTTTGCCAACCTTCTACTTTGCGAACTATTCCCTACATCACACAAGCTTTTCCATAGAGCATTTGGGCGTTATGTTTTAGATTAAAGTACTGGCAGGTCTTAGTTATCGTTTCTCTCAGATTGACTGACCATTTGCCTGTTGCTTGTAATTAATTTTATTTTCATGTTCACAAATGGTGCGGAAGTTGTCTCCCAAATTATCTCTTGTGCCTCCGCTGCAAGTTCAGGTACACTGATTCACTTAAAGTCTCTGTATATTGGCACAGTTTATTCCTCGAATAATTTAGAGAGTAAGTCATGAATATGATGTTGTGAGCTGATATTCTAGATATGAATTTCTTTGCTTGGGAATTTCGTGGCAAATGTATGTATGGGGGCCCACCTATAGGCTGCATTACGGGTAGGTGCAAGCTGAAATACTGTTTCACTTGAAGAAAAAAGTACACACTTGAATTTCACAGCAAAGGGGCAGAATATTTATGTTCGTATTCCTAGCATTATTTGTCGAATCGAAGTTTGAAAGGTCAGTTTTGAACTAGGCTAACCCGCCTACTTTCAGTGACCTACAGAGGATGCACACTAGGCAAATTTTCTTAAGGGATTTGATATTTACGAACATATATCTGACTTATTTGTCTTTGTTACTAATGGATGTGAGTAGCATGGGCAGTAATAAGTCAAAATGTTGGTATGCCACTACTCCATCTGCTCATCTTTTACTTCTGTGGTGTCTTATGACATTGGAATCTATAATTAGGGAACTGGAGAGCATGCTTTGTTTGAGCCAGGTGTCCATGTTTGTTAGAAGAGAGACATGGATGTCGATATTCTGAAATATATGGCGGAGTTCATCGAAATGAGTTGAAAGTGAGGGCCAACTATGTTCTACAATAACAACACAAACACACTGGTAGAACTAGTGGCTGAATAAGTAGACAAGTTCATAGCACCTAAAGCACAGACTTTGGAGTTCATTTGCACATCTGATTATTATCCTGTCTTCTCTTGTTCATATGCCATGTAGTCCAAATTTTGAATTCACATTATTCAAAATTTTTGTTTTTCAGCAGTGAAATCCTCGCATATTATCAGGCTTGTCTTCGCGAGTTTAATCACTATGACTGTTTCAGATTTTTTCATATATGATACAAACTTTATGATTGTGGGACTAGGTTTTGCAGATCACAACATTCTACATTCTACTCTATAACTTCTGATTATAGAATGTGCTGATGTATATTTGTTCTCACTTTCAGCTTTTGCAATTTAAAATGGCTATGTTAAAAGTAAGTATTTTAATTTTACCAGTGTACTTTTCAGTGCTGCACAACAATATGTCATCCACATTGCCTTTGCCTAGAAGAATTGTGAGCGATGTTTGGTACCATTTTACCAGAATTGACGAAAAAGGAAAATGCCACTACTTCAGCAGATAATGGCCATAGCTTCTGGATCATCATCAAACCTGAAGAGATATCTAACAGCGAAACATCCTACAGTACCTCTGGAACAATGTGGGTCAGGAAGCTGATCAAGATCACTATCAATCGATGCAGAAATTCAAGAAATAATTTCTCATGAATCGTCCTCTCTGATGTCTCCTTCTACCTCAGGTGAAGGTATCCTCCCAGAAAGGCAAATTGAGTCTCAAGATGTATCCAGCCCACCAGTGTCATCAGGTTCTGGATCAAGTCTTGATTTATTTCCTTTCATGGTGCACTCACCCTCAACTGCTTTTCATTTAAAACAACCAATAAGTAATTTTTTTTAATATTATAAAGCCACTCACATTAAATAAAAATATGGCATCACATGTACAGCTTTTAAAAATGATTTGCAGAGAATACCATCCTTTCTCTGTAGTTGAAGAGGCAGAATTTAATATGTATATGCTTTGCTCAAATTATAATAAACCAAGTGGAAAAACATTGTCAAAGTCTCTAATGCCCAGTTTGCATCATGAGTTATTTGATAAAATTAAAAATGATTTGACCACTGTAAAGGCAGTCTGCCTTTCATCTGATGCATGGACAAGTTAAATAACATTAGCTTGTATGCACTCACTCCACATTTCATAGCTGAGAAGAGTGAATTAAAGTCATACCTTTTAGAGGGCTCACATTTCGAAGACAGACACACTGCAGAAAACATCTCAAATTGGGTCAAGGCTGTTATCCCAAATACAATGTCAGTTTTAAACAGAAAATGCATCAATTATGAAATTAATTGCCATGCTTCTGAAACTTTCACATATCCCATGCTATGCACATTCTTTAAACCTCACTGGGCAACACACAATTCAGAAGTCCATACATAAAACTGCTGACAAGGTCAAATAAGTTGCTATGTTTCTTACGGAGAGACCCTCTGCTTTAAGCAAACTTGCTGAAAAGCAAGAATTTTTAAGACCAACTTAAACAGAAACAAGACATCCCAGACAGAGGGACCTCTAATTACAAAATGTTGCACAGATTTACTTTAAATAAAGATCCAATAATTTTTTGCCTCCCTAGTTTAGGGGGAAAATCAATCACCTTAAACTTAAAAGGTTCAGACTGGGAGACAATGCAACAGGCTTTAAGGTTTTTGAAAGTTTTCGATGAAGTAGCCAAAGAAGTGTTCCTAGAGAAAACAGTCTCACTTTTAAAAATGAAAATCTTGCTAAGATTTATGGAACAGCAACTAAAATCTTTTAAAGACAAAAAACAGAATATCCTCAAGAAATAGTGGTTTGGGGTTATCTCCAGCAACGAACTGATTAATCAGGCAACGTTACTGCATCCACAATTCAAAGGCAAGGATTTTCAGACGACAAACATTTCAGGACTTCTACTGAAGGGTACTGGAGAAATGAAAGTGTTCGTTTTTCAACAAGAAAAAACAGAGCTCATTTCTCAACCAGTTACCAATGTGATATATGAAACTTCATCAATCTGGGAGGAGTTCAATGAAACCATTAGTCAGCTTCAAGTAAGTCACGACCCGTAAAGGGCAGAAATTGTTGAACTAGACAAATATTTAGTTGAGGGATATTTACCTAGAAATAGCAATCCCTTAAACTGGTGGGAAACAAGAAAATTGCTGTGGCCTGTGCTGTATCAGATGGTTGTAAAAGTATTATGTATCACAACAACATCAGTGACCGTGAAATATATTTTTTCAAGAGCAGGACAAATGTGTGCTGAGAAGATTAAGACACTCACATTGACTAAAATGGGGCATACTTCAATTACAGTTGTTATAATTTTTTCCAATAAAAGTGTCAAAATATAACAAGAATCAGTCTTCATTTTCAAAATTTTTCTACTTTATAAAAAATATTTCGAATTTTAGCGTAGTATTTACAATTTTCATAGAAGACAAAATTTATAACTTCTGTATCTGAAAATTACTAGGGATGTAACACAAAAGTATTACTCCTCTTTATATGTGCTTTCAAAATAGGACCCAATCAGATAAAAGTACAGTTTAGCATCTGACGCAAAAAAGCAACGTACCTCCCTGTTACTTTTTATTGCGAGTGAATGGTGAATGCTGTCATGAAACAGAGCTAGTTCACTTCAGTGAGTGACCAGTTCTGATCTGATCTCTGAAAAGAACAGTTTTTCTCATCTCTATTTGTCTCCGCAGTGAGTGACAATTTCTTTGAAACTCCCCCCTCCCCTGCTGCTCCAGTTCTTTAGCCTTTTTAAGAACACGCCACATAGAAAAATCCAGTGGATTGAGGTCAGGTAAAGTACAAGGCCTGCTAGCTCTGTCTATCTTGGACCTTACTGGCAAGATACCTGTTATCTTATATCAGCAGCAAAATGTGTTGCTGCCCCATCATGCACATACTCAATTCTCCAAACATGAGCCATGCTTGAAATTTGAGCTCAAATAGATGGGAACTTAATTGAAAAGTTTACATTTCCCATATATTTCTACTAATTAGGCTAATGTTTCACATTGAAGTTAGTGGTGGATCATAACCACACATTCACAATTGTCTCATAAGTCAGTTGTTTATGGGGGTCTTTACTGGAATGTTTTAACTGCTGTTATTGTATACTTCCACCCATGTCAATTTTTGCTATTACTTATGATGCAGCCTGTATATTTTGTCAACTGAAACCTCAGATTGCTCGAAACCACACAACAAAGTTACCTTAAAGGATAATGGAACTAAGGCTGCTACTGTGTGACTGCATTGGTTATTTGCAATGTTGGCAAAATCTGAATTACATGTAATATTTGCCTGAAGACTTGGTTTTTGCTGATCAGAGCTAGTGAGTCGAGAGCTACAGATACTGTGATATGAATAAATAATACATACTTCTTTTGAAACATGGGAACAGGGAACATCACATGATTAACTGGCAGAGAGAAGGGGATTATACAATAGTTTCTTTTCCGTTCCAATGTAACCTCACACACTCTTTTCCTTCTTTCGAATTACACTAAGACTGATGCACTACAAAACATTAGTTGAGATCTGTCTTCTTCCAACAAAACATATCCTGTAATATCAGTAAATCTGTAATAACATTTAAGTAGTGTTTACGGAGTGAGCAAAAAACGAAACAGTGTGAACGATAATATAAGGTTAAGACTCATGCATCAAAAATGTTGAATCATTGCATGAAAATACCATTTAAAACTATTATTCAACAGAATAAGTACTGAAAATAATGGTTACTTTTAAGATGCAAGTCACAATATCATCTAGTATTTTTTTATAAAAATTACTAGCGACCCGGCCTCACTTCATGATGCAAGGAATACATTTACAATCAATGTAAATACTGTATGTGATCATGGGTATATGTGGGTGTGAGTGATTCAGTATGTATCGGTGACTGGCTGAGGTCGTACAAAGAAGAGGAAAAATAAGAAAAATCATGCACAATCTACATGTTTAGCTCATGCTACAGCACTCCTATTGTGTAGGTTAGTACACACTATGATGCACTGTTGGAACTTGGCACAATTCTTGTTGTAGACTCTTTCGCCATGCCTCATAAGATTCGCGTCCATATCCATGTTTGATTCAAGATGAAAACTAAGTAATCTGCTGCAATGCTGAAAGGATGTACTGTATCTAAACAAAGCAAAGTTGTTTAAGTTGCTGAAGTAATTTTTCAGAGAAACCTTTTTTTGTATCACAAATAAAAACAGCACATGTTTTGGATTTGCATGTTGCTTTTGCTGTGCACTTGTCCTCAAGTGATTGCGGAAAACTACTTGTTGAAAACATTTGATTCCTTTAAATATTTATTACGATATTTCAAAGTCTGAAGATTTCACAGTAAATTGACAGAACAAAATGTGATTTTTGCTTTGAGGGAAACAGATATTAGCAGTCTGAAATTGTTATCATATTTTGAAATGTGTTCCTCAACCATCTGTAGAAGTATTTCCAGCAAGAAATTTCTGAACTCCATTCAAAAAGATCATGCCTATGTTTGTATGATCTTTAAAAGGACTAAATGTTTTTCTTGCCAGGAGATTTGTTTACCAGTCTTCTGTATAATTTGAAAGTTTACAAACCAATAATATCTGAATACTTTAAGGGACATGCACACTGAGTGCACTGCGTGGAACACCTACTGCCTATTGTCAGGACACAAAAGGAAGAGTCTTGTCACACACTGCTGTCGGCCAAGTAGTTCTGCCATTCACCACTAAATGGCAATAGCATCATTTTCACACGGTGGTTGACTATTTCTTCATAGTCCCACCTGTTTGCCACAATATATTCATAAATTATACACACAAACCTTCCTCATAAAAAAGTCTACCTGTTAATACAAACCATATAAAAATCCTTACAGTAGTTCCTGAGATTAGTCTCAATATACAAAGCGAAGCGTTCAGGGAACTTCAATTTATGTATGTACAGAGAAGTTACTTTGTAATTATTGAAAGTAAAAACAAATTGTCATGCAAAAAAGTATCAAAAATGTGATATAACAACCAAGTTAAGATAGATGAAGAAATTTACCTGCCAAATATGCAACACTCTCTGGCATTACTTCAAATTTGTCTCTTTTATGAGGCTTTGCCACTATCCCAAGCAAACTAGTAAGAACGCGTGCTGTTCGAGATACTGTCGTTGGAGTTGGATGTCTGAATCCCTTAAGGAGATGCCCCACAAGAGCAAAATGAAAATTTGCTGTAACAAGAAAACATTACCTTTTTTTACATAATGAAGTATACCAGAAAAATGATGGTTCATGGATCAGTTCTGCCAGTGTATAGCAGGTACATAATAAAACTTTTAGGAACTGACTTTCCAAAGGTTACGACTACAGAGATTGCACACACAACTGACACTTAACGTTATAAAACTGCCTTATTTTAAGTTATTTCAGAATATCATTTTGGAAACTATAAGTGCACCTTCAGGTATTACAGTGTGCCAAATGACTGTATGCACTCTTTCAAGCAAAACTGTAGCTATAACGAAAGAATGAGATAGAATACAAAAATAACATGATTCTTCTTCTTCTTCTTTTTTCCCCCAACTCAACAGAAACGTAGTTCTCCACAGTTTAAAGATACAAAAACGTATTAGTACTCACAATTTGAAATATGTCTATGAGTAATGATTAACAGAAGACACAATCTCACAAGAAAACAATTTCTTATGTTTACCAAAACATACTTCATCACAGCCAGTGTGCTTACTGCCATTCTTTCTCAAAATACAGACACGGAAAATGTGTAAGTTTGGAATCTGTTTACACAATATTTATCTCTGTTGTTACATCATAATTATATGAATTGAATGTTACTTTACATTACATTTTGTATTTACTGTCACTGTCGGCTGATTTTGAGTGCAAGTAAACAGTGAATGCAGCATGTCATCTAGAATATCTTTGTCTGAATTTAGACTAAATATTGCAACAACAAAGATTTTTTCATGTGTATCAATGTGAGAACTACTGTTTCTATGCAACTTTGATTCTGAGCTAGGTTATACTACTGACCAATTGTTTTTTAACATATTATTAAAACTATTTTCTTATTTGCGAGCTGTAGATGGCTATTATATATTTTAACTTCATATCAGAAAAAAAGGCACAATTTGCTAATTAAACATTGTGCTATAGTGCTGGATGAACTTCATTTATACACTCCTGGAAATTGAAATAAGAACACCGTGAATTCATTGTCCCAGGAAGGGGAAACTTTATTGACACATTCCTGGGGTCAGATACATCACATGATCACACTGACAGAACCACAGGCACATAGACACAGGCAACAGAGCATGCACAATGTCGGCACTAGTACAGTGTATATCCACCTTTCGCAGCAATGCAGGCTGCTATTCTCCCATGGAGACGATCGTAGAGATGCTGGATGTAGTCCTGTGGAATGGCTTGCCATGCCATTTCCACCTGGCGCCTCAGTTGGACCAGCGTTCATGCTGGACGTGCAGACCACGTGAGACGACGCTTCATCCAGTCCCAAACATGCTCAATGGGGGACAGATCCGGCGATCTTGCTGGCCAGGGTAGTTGACTTACACCTTCTAGAGCACGTTGGGTGGCACGGGATACATGCGGACGTGCATTGTCCTGTTGGAACAGCAAGTTCCCTTGCCGGTCTAGGAATGGTAGAACGATGGGTTCGATGACGGTTTGGATGTACCGTGCACTATTCAGTGTCCCCTCGACGATCACCAGTGGTGTACGGCCAGTGTAGGAGATCGCTCCCCACACCATGATGCCGGGTGTTGGCCCTGTGTGCCTCGGTCATATGCAGTCCTGATTGTGGCGCTCACCTGCACGGCGCCAAACACGCATACGACCATCATTGGCACCAAGGCAGAAGCGACTCTCATCGCTGAAGACGACACGTCTCCATTCGTCGCCTGTCGCGACACCACTGGAGGCGGGCTGCACGATGTTGGGGCGTGAGCGGAAGACGGCCTAACGGTGTGCGGGACCGTAGCCCAGCTTCATGGAGACGGTTGCGAATGGTCCTCGCCGATACCCCAGGAGCAACAGTGTCCCTAATTTGCTGGGAAGTGGCGGTGCGGTCCCCTACGGCACTGCGTAGGATCCTACGGTCTTGGTGTGCATCCGTGTGTCGCTGCGGTCCGGTCCCAGGTCGACGGGCACGTGCACCTTCCGCCGACCACTGGCGACAACATCGATGTACTGTGGAGACCTCACGCCCCACGTGTTGAGCAATTCGGCGGTACGTCCACCCGGCCTCCCGCATGCCCACTATACGCCCTCGCTCAAAGTCCGTCAACTGCACATACGGTTCACGTCCACGCTGTCGCGGCATGCTACCAGTGTTAAAGACTGCGATGGAGCTCCGTATGCCACGGCAAACTGGCTGACACTGACGGCGGCGGTGCACAAATGCTGCGCAGCTAGCGCCATTCGACGGCCAACACCGTGGTTCCTGGTGTGTCCGCTGTGCCGTGCGTGTGATCATTGCTTGTACAGCCCTCTCGCAGTGTCCGGAGCAAGTATGGTGGGTCTGACACACCGGTGTCAATGTGTTCTTTTTTCCATTTCCGGGAGTGTATGTTCCTGATATTTGTTTACATTACTGACTGCTTTAAATATGCTAACCTGAATTTAAGGTTCACCTCAGTTTGCTTTACTGGTTTTTAGCATGGTAAAGCGTTTGTTGTATTTGTTGTTCTGGAACACAAAATCTGAGTTGGTTGTTTTTGTTTCCTAGTAGGAAGTAAGAAAATATGTAATTTACTGACATCCACAGCTATTCAAAAGCACAGTAATACCTATGACAAATAAAAAAAATAGCTAGTAGCCAAGATAGTCTAGCTCATGTCCTTTGCAGCAACAATAACTGTCACTGTTCACTGATTATACCAATAATTCCCAATTTACCCCCCCCCCCCCCCCACACACACACACACAATATCATGAAAAGGATAGATTGCTACTTGCCATACAGAGTAGGTGTTGATTCACAGATGGACACAATGAAAAGGCTGTTAACATTTAAGCTTTATGTCAAAAAGGCCTGCTTCAGAAATAGAAAACATACACAACCAAGCACAATGCACACACTCATGCCCACTGTCTCACGCCACTGAGGCCCAGCTGTCGACTGTGACCGTGTCTGATGTGAGTAGCAGTCTGCGATGGGTGTTGGGGGTAAGGAGGAATCATGGGTTGGAGAAAAGAAGAGATAGCAGGTAGGAGTGGCAGAAGGTGGTGTGATGACTGTGAGAGTGTGCAGGGACGTTATAATGGATCACCCTCCTCTAACATCCCCTTTTTTTCTGTAGAAATAGCCAATAGTATGTATGCTGTCGATTCTTGTATAGGTGAACATTCTCAGCTGCTTAACTGAATGAACTTCATATGATTTTGTATATGATGTATTACATTTCAGGTTAAAATGTATAAAAAGAAATCAATTTGTTAGTACTCTGTACATGCACTCATCTTCCAAAAATATTTGAAATTACAAAATTTCTGGCAACTTAAAATTCATATTATTAATTGCACAATTTAACACTAATTATTAAATTTATTTCTGGATTTATTTATAAAACAATGATATAATTTGGTAAAGATTCTTCTCCTGTAAAGAAAGTTTGTAAACTCTTTTGCTTTGTAAACTCTTTGGTAATTGTGAGTACAGCAGAATGTAAGTAATAGTGGGCATGCCTCTGATGGAATCAGATGTGTTTTTGATCAAGTTTCTAATAATGTAATTTGTGGTGTAGTAAAAATGGAGATTGTGAAGTCAGTGTGGTATAGAAGAATGGGATAAAATAAAAGGTATTCATAGCAACAGTCAAATCTTCATCATATTGGAACAAATAAGCCCTCGGTCACAAATATTAAGTCAAAATTGACCTGGTTTCGACACTACTATGAGCATTGTCTTCAGAATTAGACTAACTGTTCTAAACGAGTCTCGTTGCAACCCTTGTTCACAGTACGAGCAGCCCTTAGCGGCTCGCCATCTCACAACTGTTCATGACGTCGCCTTTCCAGCTCAGATCTTTTTTAATATGTGACTTGTAAGTACTCCATCTTTTCCAGTCAGTACAAACTTTAATTTTATTAATGTGCTATATACCTAATATGTTTTAGAACAGTTACTTTAATTCTGAAGACGACGCTCATAGTAGCGTCGAAACCAGGTCAATTTTGACTTAATATTTGTGACTGAGGGCTTATTTGTTCCAATATAATTCTGACACGGTCACTGAACCTTAGCAGCTATGTTCAAAGTTTTATAAATCTTCATCAGTTATTCTGTCTTAAGGAACCTGTTAAATCATAATTACGGCCTCAAGAATGTACCCCTAGACACAATAATTACAGCCAACAACATGAAGAGTAAATCAAGGTAAGTAAAGAAGTTCTTCTTTAGTATATCTTACGCCTATCGAAGCTTTCAAAATTTGTGCAAAGACGGAGAATTTTAATAGTGATGTGTGGGAGAGTAAGATTGCAATGTGGAGGGGACAGGATGGGGCTGCCAGGTGCAGTCAGGCTCTCTTCCCTTATTCCAGCATGCACATACTGACCTCACCTAATCCATTTACACCTGATGACCCCTCTCTTCACATATATCCACCCAACAACCAGCATCCCACCAGTATAATCCTTCTATTTACTTATTTTTAATGCCAAAGTGTTTTCACATTTATTTTAGTTCGTTTTTGTATTCACTAATGGCTGTCCTCCCTCCAAGTTTCATCTTATTTTCCCAATACTTCATCTGTTTCATCCTTTTTGTGATTTATCCTTACATTCTTTTAGGCAGTTTTTTTATCATCCATTATGAACTCTTTCTGCTTCCACCTGCACCATTACAGAAAAGTTTCCCTATCCCTAGCCAGAACCCACTCCCACTGTGCCTGCATTGTTGCCTAGCTCATGGGATCCTTCCAGCTGACCTGAACATCAAATTACCCATCTCCACTGCAACCTCTCCTCTCTATCTGACATCTCCACTGCAACCTCTCCTCTCTATCTGATCAAATTCCACAAGTCCACAGCCTGCATCAACCTAGTCCTGCAGTACCATATAAATTAGACCAAAAATTCCTTGTAATACCTTCTCTCCATATGTAAAATTTTGCTGTTGTGCAATCCCAGATTCCTGCAACCCGTGTCCCAGACTGAAACTCTTGCCCTCCGTGCTCACCATCAGCTCCCGCCTTTGACTACCACTACCCACCACCTTTACAGAAGCCTCCAAACCTCCCTCTCATCCCCTCGTAGTTGATCGAGCCTGCTTCGTACACTTATTACACGTATATTTACAATACAATCAGAAACAACTTTTCAACACCATATACTCTTCAGACCTGAAACAGTTTTGAACCTGTGCTCCAAAATCCTCAGTACCACAGAAGTATCAATCCGTTCCAAAGGCCTTGACCCACATCTAAATTCAATTATTCTGGAGCCCCTACAGTGGGAACACTTTTTTGCCACCAACCCTACTAATCAGACTCAAACCAAAATCAATATCGAGCCTTGGCTGACTCATTTCACTCCTGCAACCAACTGTGGCACAACCCCACTGCTCCCAAATCACCCCCTGTTAACTTTCCAGAATTTCCTAACCTCGAACCTTACCTCACTGTCATTTGCAAATTCTTCAGCATTGAAATCAACCTTACATGCACAGGAAGAACTGCAATCCACCACCTAAAAGTTAATTTTAATCTTATTATCCCACCTGCCAACAAAGGCTCCAACAAAGTGGGACCGCAGGTATACCTATTAGAGACACTTCGTCAGCTGTCAGATTAGTCAACCTGCAAACCCTGTCACAGTGGCCCCTTACCAAAAAACCAGTAGGATCTCCAGTCCGTCCTCAAATCCTTAGGCTCATTTCAGAAACTCTCCTCCGAATATATCTCCCTCCTCACCCCTATCACTACCTGAAGTCCTACCTCCTACATGCTGTCTAAAGTCCATAAACCTAACCTCCCAGGATGCCCCATTCTGACAGGTTACTAATGCCCCACTGAGTGAATCTCTGTTCTCATCGACCTTCACCTTCAGCCTACTACCCGTAACCTAATTTCCTACATAAAAGACACTAATTCCTCCACCAACTATAGTTTCTGTTCCTTTACCTCCAGCACCCTGCTCATCGCTGTTGACACCACATTCCTCCGTACTAACTTCACCAATGCCCATCGCCTTGTTGCCACCTTTACCAAAGCTTAATTTTTCCAAACCTACAACCTCCTTCCTGTTAACCATGACCAAATAATCCTTACCCACAATTGCTTCTCCCTTCAAGGCATCACTCCTGAACAAATCCACAGTACAATAATAGTCATCCACATGGCACTATCCTATGCCAACATCTTTATGAACTTCTAGAGGAGGGGAGGGGTGAGGGAACTACCCAGAAACCCAAACCCCTCACCTGTTTCTGTTTCACTGATGACATTCTCGTCACTGACTGTGAGGGCACCCTATCCACCTTCTTCCAGAACCCAACACCTTCTCCTTCATTTCATCCTCCTCAACCCAACAAGCTGCCTTTCTCTACGTTGACCTCTGTCTCAAGGGTGGCTTATCAGTACCTTAATCTACATCAAACTTACCAACCATCAGCAATACCTTCACTTCGACAGATGCCATGCATTCCGTACCAACACCTATGGTAAACACATCCGTAATGATGAGCAGATCCTCTCCAAATATGTCAATTATCTCACTCAACCGTAAGAGATGGAAATTACTCTGTCAACCTTGTACAGAAACAGGTCTATCATGCCATTTGTATCCAATCACTTACCACCTCCCACATACATGACATCTGTCCATAAAGGAGCACTCCTCTTGCGACTCAGTACCACCCAGGATTGAAGCAACTGCATGACATTCTCCGCTAGGGTTCCAAGTATCTCTTGTCTGAAATGAGTAATATCACAGCTGCTGTCCTCCCCCACCCCTCCCATAGTGGTATTCCACTGCTCATCAGACCTACGCAATGTCGTTGTCCATCCATGCTCCACTCCTGCTCCCAACCCTTGCCTCACAGCTCATATCCCTGCAATAGACCTAGATGCAAGACCTGTCCCATATATCCTATGACTATCACCTACTCTAGTCCTGTCACAAGCATCTTCTAACCCATCAAAGGCAGGGCTACCTGTGAAAGCAGTCAAAAGCAGTCAAATGATCCATAAACTAAGCTGCAACCATGCTTTTACAAGGACATAACAACTACCCAGCTGTCTGTCCGCATGAATGGCCACCAACAAACTGTGGCCAAGGGACAGCTGGACCACCCAGTTGCTGAATATGCAGCCCAATAAGAAGTGTTTCACTTCAGTAACTGCTTCACGACCTGTGCCATTTGGATTCCTCCTACTGACACCAGCTTTTCTGAACTGCACAGGTGCTAACTCTCCGTACAACATACTCTACATCCCTATAAGCCCTCCTGCTTCAGCCACTGCTATTCCATGTCCTCCACCTACCTATACCCTTCCCTGATCCCACTCCAGCACTACACATGCCTTCTATTCTGCCAGCACACCTCTTCTCCATTTCTCTTCCTTCTCACCCCCCCCCCCCCCCCCGCCCCCCCAACCCTGGCCCAGCTCTACTTCCTGACTCTGCACCTAGCAGAGCACAGTCCTGCCCCCACTATGTTCCTGCATGCTCCCACAGGTAGTACAACATTTTATCTCACCTCTCCCCTTCTATACCTCACGCTCTCCACCCCCACGTCCTCCTCTTGTCCTTACACCCCCCCCCCAACCCATTTCAGTTTCCATGTATGTGTGTGAATGTTTAGCAGTCTTTCCATTGTGCCTGTCTGTGGCTCAATGACTCCTCTATGTGAGTAGCTATACATCCTCTTCATAATAGTGTTGTAAGTATTATTGTGTTGCACATGATATGCTGCATTTTTGTACAGAACTGTAGCTGAAATGGATAGGCTCTCAGTGGAAATACAAAACCTATTGTAATATAATATTCAGCAGACAAAAGTGCAACATAAGGTAAAGTAATAAATTTAGTGTCAACAGTTTCCCAATTCGAATACTTCCCACATCTATACTTTCATAAGAAATAAAAAAAAACTGACATTTCGAAATGGTAAGAACCTTTGTGTTACTGCAGAACGGCACACCTATTATCATCCTATTCTGCACGCCCAGAGGCAAAGCTGTGAAACCATAATGACTATCAGCAAAATCACTAAAATGTTATAGCTAATGAATTCTGCAATATTTTCCCATCTACTTTCAGCAATTTTTATAGACATTTAAATTTCTATAAATGCGCTCCCAACTTGTCATGCAAATCATGCCTTCTGCTTTTACTGTCGGTTGTAGAACAATAAGTACTTATATATTTCTTGCATTTTGTTTTGTGTCTTCCTTATTTATGCAACTAAAGGTGAATTAGCTGTAAGACAGCCTGAAATTTGCTGAGGTATTTGTTTGAACAATCTTCAGATATTTCACTGCCATAATCATATGGCAAGTAATCATCATAATCAGCAGCAGCAACAGGTGTTTGAAATACCCTAATGGATAAATTGCCCTTCAGATTTTTCCATGCATTACAAATTTCAGTTATATTCAGCCATGTTTCTGCTACAAGTTTTATAATTCCATCTACATGCTTTCTGTTAGGTCATCGCTTTGAACTTTTCTTATCTCTTGAACTTTAGCAAACACACTAAACTCTTGCTAATCTAGCCCTCAGTGGCTGGTCTCTCAGTGATCTGGCCCACTTCCAGCCTCTAGTCACTCAAGCAGAAATGGACCACACAATAATGAATTCTCATGTGCAACAAAGTTGTTAGTTAACTACAATGTTAAAAAATGTTAAACATATTTGAAATTGCAGATTATTTTTTATGTTTCAGTATCACAGCTTCAAAAGGAAATACATTATGCTACATCTCAAGCAGAAACTCAAAATTAGAAATAAGTTGAACTGAAGTTCTTTGCAGAAAGCCATTGCTGCTGAGTACAATGTTGGATGAGCAATTATTTATGACGAAACTTTAAAAGATGTAGAGATAATCAAAAGTGTAGAGCAAAGTTATGATAAAACTGATGAAGAAGAAGGTACAGGACAAGAGAACATGAAGATATTTCATACTGCTAGTGCTGAAGCTACAACATCTTCCTGGAGTACATTATACAACAATCAGAAACATGCAGTACCGTTGTAATGCTTAGAAAGCCATTGTGTGAAAAGCATACTGCCATTGCATGTCATCATTGCCACAACTAAAAATTTGGAACAAATTTCATAGTGAGTGATGCTACTGTATTTGTACACACTTAAGCACTAACTATTCTATGAAAATGAATGTATCTTTGGATTTAATACATTATAAACACCATGTGTTTACACTAAATGTAAGATACTCTCAATAATCTATAACTTCTGCTAATTTGGCACCCATATGTGCAAGGAATGGCTGGATTAGCAACAGTCTAGTGTAACTTTCTTGAACTATTGATCACCCATTTGCCCATTTACTTGTCCTCCGCAATTACAATCATAATTATGACTTCCACACCAGATTGTTCCTGCCAACATGTATGTCTCTAATGCTTGCTCAGCAACCCTATGCTTCTGAAAGCTTTCCACAGTAAAAGTCCGTATCTCAATCCTGGAATGGTATCAGGGCATGATTGGGGGGAAATGGAGGTGAATCACGGTTAGACAGATGCGTAAAATGAGTGAGGCAGCATTCAGTATTGATTTTGGCTTGACTCTGAGCCCCTCTATAAATATGCCAAAGATCTCACTGAGGCCTTTACAGACCAATGTTACCCACCAAACCTCATACAGAAACTGACATCACACACCTTGTCTCCCAGTCACACACCATCCTCCAAGTATCCACTGACCAGCCACAAAGGAGAAGCCCCTTAGTGACTCAGCACCATCTACGATTGGAGCAACTGAATCACATTCTCTGCTAATGTGTAAATTACTTCTCAAGCCAGGAAATGAGAAATATCATCCACACCCCTTCGACAGTGGTGTCCTGCTGCCCATCCAACTAGCACTCTGTACTTTTCCATTCCTGCTCTTAACCCCTTGCCCCACGGCTCATATCCCTGTGAAAGACCTAGATGCAGTCCTGTCCCATGCATGCTACCACTACCACCTACTCCAGTCCTGTCACAAGCATTTCCTGCCCGATTGAGGGTAGGGTCCCTGTGAAAGTAGACATACAGTCTACCAACTTAGCTGCAAAAACTGTGCAGCGTTCTATGTGGGTGTGGCTAACGAGCTGTCTGTCTGCATAAAAGGCCACTGCCAACATGTGATCAAGAAATAGCTGTGCAACCCAGCTGTCGAGCATATTGTGCAATACAGTGTACCCAGTTTCAGTGATTGCTTTACATCCTGTGCCACCTGGAATCTCCTCACCAGCATCAGCTTTTCTGAACTGAACAGGTGGGAACTCTCACTGCAAAATATGCATTGTTCCTGTAATCCCGGCGGCCTCAATCTTCACTAGACCCTGTTGTCCACCTTACTCTAGTCCTTCCCTGCTCCCATTCCAGTCCCATACATGCCTTCTATTCACACTATACCCACGTAGAACTTTTCACCCCCCCCCCCCCCCCAACTCCAGTACAGCCTCCTGACAGTACACCCAGCAGCTACCATATCTATCATATCTATGCACACTATCACAGGCAGCACTTTTCTCCTCTCCTACCCTGTCAACCCTCCCCCTTCCTGCCTCACACATGTTCTGTACTTCTACCAGCCCCCCCCCCCCCCCCCCCCTCACCCTGAAGCTGAGATCACTACTCATGATGGCCATAGCACACAGAGACAACTGTGGCCAAGTATGTGAAAGTTGTGCATGTATGTATTTCTTTATATGACAAAGGACTCTATTCGATAGCTAATCCAAAAGTCTACTTTTAAATGTGCATGTCTGCTGCTCAATGCCTTCTCTATGTGGTGAGTGGCACTGTATTCTAATTCATATTGTTATTCCATACAGGAATTTCCATTGCTTAAAATATTTCTGGCCACTTTTACTCCTCGTTTTCTTCTTTTCCTCTCCATCCAATCATTGTGTTTGTAGCAGGATCCAACACAAAATATCATCAACTGTTTCTATAACATCACTGCTAATCTGTATTGTTTTTCTTTCTGATGTGTTGACATTACATTTGTAGTTTTACCAAAACTAATTCTTAGGCCCACTTCCCAACTAAATTTATTCCACTCATTGTTGATGCTTATGTGTATTAAAGCCAAAGAATACAATGACATCAGAGAAATGGAGATGGTTAATATGAACTCTTTCTTCTTTTTTCCAGATTAGGGACTTGAAAATATGTTATAGATATGCTGAGAATAGTTATGGTGGTAAGGAATCTTGTTGCCCAACTCTTCTTTCAGTTTATCAGTTATTGAATTTATCCAATTACAAGAAGAGGTTTTCTCCCCCAAATCAATTCATTCAAAAAATATGGGGTCATCTTACATTCACAGATTAAACTACTGCTCATCCATAACAGCTTGACGATTTTACTGGTGCTGCCAGAAATGGAGAAAATCAATACTAGTCGAAAAATATTCAGCTGTCTCCAAGTGTGAGCAATGTGAAGCTGTCTCTAGATGTGAAATAAGTGAAACCCCACTTTTACACTTTTCAAGGGACTTCAGAGAAATGGTGTAAAACACAGGACAATGTAAAATGTAGAAAATAATGTTTTAAGCTATAAATGTTACATATAAGATACCCCTTGCATTTTATATATGATATATGTACATAACAGGCATTAAAAGACTTGTCAGAGACTTGTTTATGATCTAATGAAGGTTTATTATCAAATAAAAACCACTAATGTAACTGGAACTGACAACTGTCTGGGAAGCCGGAATGTTTGACTCAATTTCATACGTCACAGTCCATGTTTTTGTAAGCCTGCAGGTGTCATTCTTTATTTAAGTAATAAAATACTGCACTAGTTACGTATTTTTTCATGCTTAGAACGGCACATTTAGAAAATTTTTTCTCGTTGCCAAGTGCAAATAGATTAGATTAGATTAGATTAGATTAGATTAAATAAGTATTTTGTGTGGTGTCTGAATATATGTTATTCTGTGTCTCTTGCACTGTAGTCATCTTTTTGAGGTTTATCAGGTACTGTGCCTCATCAGGTATGTAGAAAACCACACACACACACACAAACTATCACTCACATTGTTTGTGTAACATCACGAAAAATACATACATAAATACTGCTCTTAACAACAAGGATAAATTCTTGAAACATGTTTTGCTCAGCATGAATAAAATACGTAACGAGTGCTGTGTTTACACTAAAAACATCTGAGCAATGCAAAGTGAATGATACTGTCAACTAGTGCTCCAAATGGTCATACTCCAAAACACACTAAATATTGTTCGACAAAGGTGTCATGATGATCACAAAAATCACGAAACTGCATTTGCACAGTAGATACAGTTTGGAAATGGCTGTGACTGGTCATGATATCTTCATTTGAACGAACCTAGTTACTCCCATCAGCCACCAAGCAAAGTAGAACTTGGCAGCAGCGAGAGATACGGGACGAACTGTTCCAACTTTTACACATTTACTGGTTCAAATCCACTGAGTAACGTGCACTGGTGTGAAGAAACTTAACCACGTAACATTTGTAAACACTACCGGATGGCCAACATCATGCCAGCGTCATCCTTTTCTCCACAAACATTTTTTTGTAATGCATATATCACGGGAAAATCATAAATATGTCGACACAAAATCAGGTGCAAATTACCATTGTGGGCATAGGGGACCAATAAAACATGTCGTAAGCGGCGGGCAAACATTAATTCAGGGAACGTAAAAGCGGGGTTATACTGTTTTACTGTGCATATTGATACAGGTAACGGTGCCAGTCCTGCAGCAAGCAGTCAATGCTACCTTCCTCTCACGCTCCTCCAGTCCTAATGTAAGGCAATGTTCGCCTCCTGGCATTCCTGACAACCACCACAGAAATACGCCAACTTATTGTGGACCAACAAAACTGCTGCTGAGGTTTCCATTATTACATTGTGTAATCGAGTAAGTAAAGATTTTATATACCAGAGTAGCACTTCTGCCAGTTTAGCAAAACAAAATGTCTTTTGTATAAATCTTTAATGTGGTGTATCACTGAAACTGCATTGAGCAATGACATCAAGGTGGTGGCTGCCTGTTTTGCTTCTATCAGTTGCAGTACAAGACACTTGATCTCATCAGCTAATCATATCACAGAACATTATGCATGCAACAAGATTAAAATAATGACGTTTAATGTCTCATATTGAAGGTATTTTAAATCTCTCTCTCTGCAACTACAAAAAATGTTTATTTTGTTACCAATTATGTTTAGTTTTATTTTATGGTGCTCGCTTTCCAGATCAAAAAAACCAGTTTGTTACAAAAAATGTTGATTTTACTTATGGTATTTTATGTCTGATTTTTGCTCACATCAGGAAATGGCACCTGCTTGCATGTTTTCAAGGTATTCCTTCATGAGCCACTGTTGATTTCAGCCTAAATCCACACTGCTTTCCAGAACTATGCACTTCTTGATGTAAAATGCAACACAATGCAGTACCACAAAGCAATTTGGGAGTAGACGCATTCCCTAGTTTAGGGGTAGGCTGGCATGAACAGTGCCAAAGAAAGGAATATGCCTAAAGCATGCAAGCAAATAGTGTTTCCTGATGTGAGTGAAAATCGGACATAAAATACTGATCTGGAAAGCAAGCCACATTTACATATCTTCCATTACAGACCACTGTTTTCTGGCAAAATATGCATTTTCTTACAGATGGATTTAAAATACCTTCAGTATTTACACAGTAACTATAGACAATATGGCCACACAAATTAAGTTAATGTATAAAATTAATATATAAACAGTATTATGCCTCCACAAATTGTGGTTACACAGGACACTAATAACACAGCTCACAAGCAGCAATGACATATTCTTGCTTGTCAAAAAAATTTGGCTGTTTATTTCTGAATATGTCACAATTTCAATTGCTTATGTGGGACCCTTAAAATTGCCTCTGTCCTACAGCACTGCTGATTTTCAATTTTGGCTACGATGTTAATCTGAAGTTGTACGATTTCTGCCAATTCAGCTGTAGGAAGCTTAAGGGACAACATATTTTTCACTCAGTATGCTTATACTGTCAGTGCTGTAAGACTTGTAAATTGTAGGAATTGATAATGGAGGCAAATTACAGCCATGACTCAGCTGAGAGACACTGATCTAAAATTTTCAAACAACTTACGGGAATTCAGCCAGGTAATATTAACAGCGACCGCCGATATTTCGGCGGGGTGTGCTCGTGCTGTTAACATTACCTGGCTGAATTCCCGTAAGTTGTTTGAAAATTGTATATGCCAGGAGAAAGTCAGGTCTCACTAATCTAAAAGTTTGCTGTTCCCAAATGGTTCACACAGACTATGTGACACTCATTTTAAGTTAATAGTGATTCATGAAGCAGAGGCCACAAAAAATTGTGTAGCAGGAAGAAAATTTGGTGTCACCAAAGTGAATAGCCGTAGGTGGTGTCAGATAAAGAATAAATTAAAGAATGTCAGTTTTGTATACTAGACTTTCAGGAGAGCAAAGCAGAGAAGACTTCATGATTTGGAGCAGCAGGTTGTTCAGTGCATGAAAGAGAAACGCAATGAACGTGTTCCAATTAGTCAAGAAATTATTCAAGTGATGTCACTGATAATAAAGAACAATTTTTCAACTGCGTGCATCGCAGAATTCAAAGCAAGTACTAGCTGGTATGTGCAAATAACAAAGAGAAATGGCTTACATTACGATGCAAAATTTCACTATCTCAGTGACTTCCCATAGTGTATGACAAAAAACTATTGCATGTCAGTGTCATATAATCAATCTTAGCAAATGGCTTGACTTTTTGCTATGTCATATGCACATTGCTGATTAGACATCTGCTTATTTTGATATCCTGTCAAATGTTACTGTTTATGAGAAGGACAATAAAAGTGTTCCTATATAAGGACCTCTGGCAATGAAAAGTCCAGAATAATGGCAATGCTGAGTTGGCTAGCAGATGGAAGGAAGCTCTTCCCAATGTGATTCTTTGCAAGAAAATGATAATGAACGAAAAATGGCGTGCAGTGCTTATCTTTAGATGCCGAAAAGGGATGGATGACAAATGATCTGATGCTAGATTGCTTGCAGGTTATTTGGAAAAGAATACAAGGCTCTTTGCTTAACAGAAGTAAAATGTTGGTGCTGAATTATTTTGGGGACACCTCACCGAGGAAGTTCAGGATTTGATAGCAAAGAACAATGTAGACCTGGTAATAATTCCTGGCGACATGACCTCACAACTTAAATGAATGGATGTTGAGAATTGATCTTTCAAGGTCCACCTGCAACAGATTTACAGCGAGTGGCTTCTTCTAGGGGATCGTGCTCTCACTCCAAGGGGGAAGTTAAAGGACCCTCGGTATCCATACTGGGCCAGTGGATCCTTTCTGTCTGGGGCAGAATATCAAGTGAATCTATTATGAAAGGATTCAAAAATTACTGCGTATCATATGCTATGGATGGCTCAGAAGATGACATACTATGGGAGGAGAGTCAGGAAGGAAGAAATGACAGTAGGCTTATGAATGAAGATTGTGTTATAGTGATGAAGGTAATGAAACATATCAATACAACAGATATAGTAAGCTAAAAAAGGAAGTGAAAATAAAAATTAAGGTAAATCATTTCTTTTTGTTTATCTCATTTCTTCTTTTACTATCAAAATAATCATTAAATGGAAAAAGCTCAGAATAGGTAAAATGTTAACTTTTCAAGGAAGTTAATTTATATCATTAAAACAGTTTGTAATTTTGTTTAGTCACACAATGTTGAAAATAAAATTTTTCGAAGGAGCCTCTTTTTAAAAAAAAAAATAAAAATAAAAAAGAGGGGTGGGGGTCATCTTATATTCAGGGTTGTCTTATGTTGAGATAAATTTCAAATATCTTTAATCCCTAATTATTCAGTACCATACTGTGTACATTCTCAGTCTCAATAGTTGTAGTTTTGGGACTGATGTATCATCTTGAAGAGATTTAACAGTGTGTCTAAACTCATACACATATTTCTCAGCTACTGACAGGTGAATTTTTGTTGGTGATAAGTTGATGAAAACAAGTAATTTGATGAAGCATTGGTATTCTAATTTATTCTTTTGAATAAAATATGCACAACAACACTACTTTAAAGATACGTGTAAGCAAAATATTTAATAGGTTAAGTTGATATTTGTTACTGCACAGTATATACCAGCAAAGGGAAAACAAAATTTCATTCATGTCAATGGTGAGAGGGAAGCTGTAACAAAATAAATGCAAAATACAAACAACTATCAGTGAAGGGTAACAGTTCTGCAAAATACCTTTGAAACTGAGACCAACAGCATGATCTAGCTGCTTGAAATGCCACTCCAACGGCTCTCTTGTAGACATCATAACCTGCTCCAAAGACTGAAACAGATTTTCAAAAAGAATGTTCAATCCACATGTTTCTTTTATAATGTATTTATTTTTACATTCTATCCTAAACACTAAGACACCCAACCCCAATCACATGACTGCTTTTAGAATTTGCCACAAATAAATTAGTTTACTTAAAAAGTCGAACTAAAATACTTTTTTTCAAACACGGATTAACAATACAGCTAAAGAAGTGGTCAAATTGACCACTCTGAAATTTCGTCTGACTATAACAACAATATCTTTTTGTAAAGCTTCAGAATTTTGTAACTTTTATTTTTTTGCAACCAGACTGCACTGCAGAAATTACTGGCCTGTAACTATTACAGTTTACTTTCTTGTGGTGTCATTCTTAATAAAGGCTTCACAAAGTTCTTACCATGTCAGATATGTATAACATACAGTTATGTTTGATGAAATGAAAATATCCTATGCATCTACCTACTGGGATTCAGTCATCAAAGGTGTAGTAACACTGTTCACGTTTACGTCGCACTTCACTTAGCGTAGACCGGGACTGTGTCCTAGGCCTGCCCGATGTTAACTGACTGGGCATGGCCCATGCTGCCGGAGTTGTTGTTGTTGTTGTTGTTGTTATGCCGGCAGAGGTCGCGACCGAATTCTCGCGTGCCCTCTGGTGGAAGGGACTCTACTTGCGGCAACTACCGTCCGTGACGCGCCGTGCCAATGTGCGCCTCCCGCGATCTTTCTGGTGGCTACTGCAAAAGGTGTTGAGATTGGAATACGTAGCAGGAACTTTAACTGGGACACCGTAACTGGAGCAGGGAAATGGGCGCTTCATGGTGAAAGCAAGAGAGAAATCAACAAGCATCCATCATCTAATGAAATCAGCATTGCTACCAATGTTCTTTAGCCACAGACGTCGACATAATATCTGGTAGAAATTCCATGATTTCGAGGTGTCTCCATGACATAATTTGACCAACTAGTAACTGACAGCCTACAGAAATCTTCTGACAATGATGACAGAAGAAGCTGTTGAAAGCTCGAGTCTGAATACAAATCTGTTGTGGCAAGAACTCTGTGAATCATTTATACAAGACCAGTATCTAGGAACCATGGCAGTAGTAATTTTGACTATTTAATGTTTCTTTATTGGTGCCTGAAGGCACAGCAGGTGCTCAGTTGTAATGCACGACTGTGAGAATGCATGCTAAAGCTCCTTAACTGATTACTGCATCATAGCGATCAGATGTGCAGTCGCCATTGTGCTGAATGCCTCTACACAGAATATTAGAACTAGATTCTACATATAGAAGGAAGACTGACAGTGTACATTTTATAACTGGCAATGAACTATATTTTACTGCTTGACAACAGTGATTATGATGATTTTTATGCCAATTGGCGACATAGGTTTTAAATCGCCATCTAAGCTCATTTAAGTGTCTTTTGACACCTGATGATGCGCCGAAGACTGAAACTGGTTAATAAAGAAGTGTTTATTATCAGCTCTTCTTGGTGAACTATGACATTTTGTTAAATATTTACGAACTGTTGGGAACCATCTTCACAAAAAAAAGAAAAGTAAATTTTCATGTAAGGAAGTAATGGAATACTTAGAAAATCTGCAGTGCGTTTCAGAGCAAGAATCGAAAGGAAGTGAAACTGAAACACAAGTAGAAACTAGCAATGATGATTACACTCCAGACTGTGCTGAATCAAAGAAAAGTAGTTGAGATGTATCTGGAGAAACTACAGCAATTACTGTTGCAGCTGCAAGACAAACACCTCTGCCTAAACTAGCCTATCATTCAGAAAAGTGTTACAATCGATACAACTGAGTAAGACAAGGTGGAAGAGGTGAGTTTCAGTTACTGTCACCACTTTTTTTAGGCCATTTGTAATTCAGAAAAGATAGGACATAATGTGTGACTTTGGATCACATCTTGAATGCACCGGTACAGACTACAAGCAAAAGACAAACATTACATGTGAAGAGAAACATCAATATTCACAGTTGTGTTAGTTCTTGGTAACTGTTTGTGGGTGACAGGATGGTAAAATACATAAAGCTGTGTACAATAACAAAAGCCCATAAGTAACTTGGAGACAATAGCTGGAGTATTCTCTTTCTGAGCTATGTACATTCAATGCAGTTTGTATGTCCATGAATGTGTGTGTGTGTGTGTGTGTGTGTGTGTGCGTGCGCGCGCAGGTGAACAGTATTTGATAGCTTGTGGACAAAAAGCTGGGAATGACAGTTCTTCTACAATACAGTGTCAAGAAATAGATTTTGAGACAAAGCATAATGAGTCATGAACAACTCATGGTCACAACGGCCAGTTGCAAATTTACACACTGCACTGTTAGCAAGTCAGATAAATGGGTATCAGTTTTTGTTTAGCAGTGGATGTAGGTAACAAATATCTTCTGAACCGATTTCCATACCTGTGAAAGGATAAACACTGACCATTTCATTCCTTAGAAGAGGAAGGAATACAACAAATAACTTTTCCACATGTTTGTATCTGGCTAAAAATTGAAGAGTGAAGATACAAGTCCAGTTGGTACAGTGAACCATTTGAGAAGACTGATACAACCACCAGTAAGAATGTTGAAAGCACCATTACATTCAACCACTGTGATGAAGCAGGAAGACACAATCTTGTCCATTCATCAAGGATAGAAAAATGAAAATGCCATTTTCTCAGTACACTTCATTCAACTGTAGAAGTTGGAATGTTTTCCAGAAACTGTCGAATTTTATTATAAGAAAAATTTTATATGGATATGCTGGACCAGATGGCAAAAAAGTATTCTGTTACAGCAGTTTCACTTAAATGATCAGTACAAATTTTATACACTATGTCAGACTTCACTGGAATAAATGCATGGATTCTTTACATAGCAGTTACAGGGAAAGTTATCAGCTACAAGCAGTTTCTATAGCATCTCAGAGAAGAACTAAGACATGAATATGTGGAAAGCAGATGCCAAAGAGTATTTCCTGGTAAAATAATGAAGACAAACAGGCAAATAATAAATGCAGAAGGCAGTGGAGAATGTCAAAATGCAAGAACAAAGACATCTGTAGAAAACCTGTATGTGGAAGATATGAAAGTACTCTCAGAGTGATGCAGCGTTCAGGACTCATTCTCATGATAAATCACAATTTTACTCTCTATAGCATTCTTCTCCAAAAATGAATCAAATCACAAATAAAAAGGTTAACTACAACTGAAACTAATTTGTGACTGCAATTTGATTGTTCTTTTCATTAACAAAGTTTTTTGCCATGTGGCAATGAAGTGAAATAGAAAAATTGGTAGCTCTGTCAATGCAGTCAATATGACTGCTGCCAAGGTTTTAGGTACACAAAAAATACCATGCTTCTAGTATTACAAGAAATGAGGACATGGTTTTATTTTTCTTCCTTGTTTAGAAAAATCCCAAAATAAATGCACAAACACCAGTATCTTTGACTAATTATTGACACACAAGTTGCCGAAGTGGCGTCAACTCGAACGACTTGCACCCGGTGAACGGTCTACCCAACAGGAGGCCCTAGGCACCCAGCATTTCCATTCCATTCCTAATTATTTGGCATCACAACTATTCTCTATTTTGTTATATTTATTGATACTGTGAGAAAATAAATGTAATTACAACATCAGAAAACCATTTACAGGAATGAACTTCAGGTACATTGTTTAGTAATTTCGTTACAGGCTAAAACAGTATTACCCCAGATCATGTAATAATAATATGTGATCTATTAGTTCATTCCTTCACTTGTTGCATCCCTATAACATCTCAATCTGTTTTCTATTGAGTTTGATGTTATTAGCATGCCAAGCTAACAACAGTTAATTACTGCATGCACGCTCATGTTTCACCATGTTGATTAATGCCCTGCTGGGATTTTGCACCATAAGTTAACATCATTGACTGAAGGTGTAAAGTAGATGCTCCGTCATAAAATCGCATCCAAAACAACATCAGAGTATCTCAGAAACAGTCACTGCATTTGGACAGCCATTACAGCCATTAACAGTGTTGAAATTTCATTATTACCAGTACAATAGAATTCTTCAGTATGTTGTGAAAAGAGAGAGAGGGAGAGAGGGAGAGAGGGAGAGAGGGAGAGAGAGAGAGAGAGAGAGAGAGAGAGAGGGGAAGAAGAAGAAGAAGAAGATGAAGGAATACGTGCACAAAAAATGAAACACTCCACCAACAAAGCAAACTAAATTTGGAGAATCTTTAAAGACAAAACAAACAAAAACAGGTAACAATGGCAGAAATGATGACACATTGAAAGCATTGGGTACTAAATTGAATGATTAGTGACAGCCCCCTTAGCTGAGTGGTCGGCGCATCTGAATGCCAGATGGCGGGCCTGGATTCGATTCCTGGCTGGGTCAGAGATTTTCTCTGCTCAGGGACTGGGTGTTGTATTGCCCTCAGCATCATTGACACACAAGTAACCCAATACAGTGTCAACTGAAAAGACTTGCAACTCGGCGGCTGAACATCCCCATGTGGGAACTCTCAGCCATCAATGCCATACAATCATTTCTTTTTCAATTAGTTCCTCATAGTGACAGAAAATACTATACTTACTAATACACAACCAATTACACATGCATTTGGTTTGTCTCAGCACATTCAGCATGCTCTAACAACAGACATGAGTTTAAAAAAATACAAAACCTAAAGAGTTTACCAGGTCATCAGGTAACTGAGAAATGGTGATATTGCTGGTTATGATGGTGTTTCTAATAGAGTTTAAAGTATTACACTGACCTGATTGAGCTACTCTTTAGCTATATCCATAATTAGTCAATGGCTAAACAAATGCTGTCTAATTACATACACATTTCACTCCTTGCATTCTTTTCAGAAGTGTTTGAAGGAGTGGCTTATAACACAAGTTTAACTGAGCATAAGTTATGAACTGCCTCTCACTTTCTATACAGGAGTCTACACAGAAGAAGTCATACAAAACATCATAAATGAATTGCTGGCAAAGTTAAGCAAGAAAATTTATTCTGTTGATACATACTGTGTTACTTGTTGTTGTTGTGGTCTTCAGTCCTGAGATTGGTTTGATGCAGCTCTCCATGCTACTCTATCCTTTGCAAGCTTCTTCATCTCCCAGTACCTACTGCAACCTATATCCTTCTGAATCTGTTTAATGTATTCATCTCATGGTCTCCCTCTACGATTTTTACCCTCCACGCTGCCCTCCAATACTAAATTGGTGATCCCTCGATGTCTCAGAACATGTCCTACCAACCGATCCCTTCTTCTAGTCAAGTTCTGCCACAAGCTCCTCTTCTCCCCAATTCTACTCAATACCTCCTCATTAGTTATGTGATCAACCCATCTAATCTTCAGCATTCTTCTGTAGCACCACATTACAAAAGCCTTTTGTTATGTGGAGCACAAAATTCTACTTCTCAAATTAAAATGTTATGGCAACAAATCATCCTTTTTGCATTAATGGAATCTCACCTTCAATAAAGAAAGCAGAGGTTCACATTAACAAATTGTCTTACAGAAATATTGGCCCTAGAATAGTAGAACAGAACACAAGGATCAGAACAGGATCTGACTTTGTTCCTAACTGCGTCAATAACCTATCAATGACTGCACAGGGCAGTTCAATAACTGTAATGTTTACAGATAGGTGAACTGGCATACGACTGGTCCACAGCAAAGCATTTAAGTCTTATCTCACAAAAACTCATATTAAATAATTACAAGCACATAAAAATGACTACTTGTACCATAGACATTACTGGTCACACAATAAATCAAACACTTTGTGTAAAATTCCTTGGGGCCCAGCTGGCTAACAATTTAAAAACGAGTCAACAATAAGATAAATAAATCAAGAAGTGCAGGTCAACCTGTTGTGCTCTTACAAATATCTTGTTGTGATGAACTGAATACAAGAGGGTTGGGTTATTCCAAATATTTTCCCTACCTATTGTTTTATGGCATATTTTCTGGGAAAATGCATTTAAAGAAATTAAAGCACAGATGCTGAGTCGCAGATAAGCACAATAAAAAACTGTCACAAATATAGCTTTCGGCCAGTAAGGCCTTCATCAAAATTAGATGACACACACACACACACACACACACACACACAGAGAGAGAGAGAGAGAGAGAGAGAGAGAGAGAGAGAGAGAGAGAGATACACACTAACACAAATGCAACACACACATCACTGCAGTCTCAGATAAATGACAGTACAAGTGCATGATGGGCGTAACACGACTGGGTGTGGTAAGGAGGAGGCTGGGGTGGGGTGGAGGAGGAATAGAAGGGTAGGTGTGGCGGACAGTCATGTGCTGTTGGGGAGTGCACAGGGACAAGGTGGAAGGAGAGCAGGGCAGCTATGTCCAGTCAGGAGATTAGACGGAGGCAGCAGAGAGGTGGGAAGGGGGGCGATAACAGAAAAGGAGAGAAGTAAAAAGATTGGGTGTGATGGTGAAATGGGAACAGAGAAGGAGCTGGATGGGAAAGGACAATGACTAAGGGTGTTTTAGGCCAGGAAGGTTGTGGGAATGTAGGATATATTGCAGGCAAAATTCCCTCCTGCACAATTCAGAAAAGTTGGTGTTTGTGGGAAGGATCCTTATATGGCACAGGCTATGAAGCAGTCACTGAAATGAAGGATGTCATATTTGGCAGCTTGCTCAGCAACAGGGTGGTCCACTTGTTTCTTGGTGGCCATTCATGCAGACAGACAGCTTCTTGGTTGCCAAGCTCACATATAATTCAGCACAGTGGTTGCAGCTCAGCATGTAGATCACATGACTGGTTTCACAAGTAGCCCTGCCTTTGATGGGATAGGTGATGTTTGTGACCGGACTGGAGTAGGTGATGGTCAGAGGATATATGGGACAGGTCTTGCATCTAGGCCTATTACAGGGGTATGAGCCATGAGGTAAAGGGTTGGTAGCAGGGATTGTGTAGGGATGGACGATTATATTGTGTAGGTTCAATGGACAACAGACTACCACTATGGGAGGAGTGGGAAGGACAGTAGGCAAGACATTTCTCGTCTCAGGGCACAATGAGAAGTAGTTGAAACCCTGACGGAGAATATAATTCAAATGCTCCAGTCCTGGGTGGTACTGAGTTACAAGGGGAATGCTCCTCTGTGGCCGGACAGTGAGACTTTGTGAGGTGGTGGGAGATTGGAAAGATAAGTCACGGGAGATTTGTTTTTGGACAAGGTCGGGAGGAGTGTGTGTGTGTGTGTGTGTGTGTGTGTGTGTGTGTGTGTGTGTGTGTTTGCGTGTGTCTGTCATCTAATTTGTAACAGTCTTTTTATTGTGCCCATCTGCTGTGACAGCAACTCCGCTACATGAAGGGTAGCAACTTTCCTTTTCATAATATTGTTAATTCCATCCTGGATTTTCCATTGTTTGATAAAGTAATTAAAGTATTTATTCAGCAGAAGTGAGCAGCAAGAATATTCTCTAAAGCAGAAAACTGCCCATCTTGCAGGTGTCTCTTTAAGGTTCTTGAAATTTTTACTCTCTCCACCCAACACATTCACTCATTAATGGTCCCTGTTGCAGATAATAAAAATTAATTTCAAGCAAATTGTGATTTGCATAACCATAATACAGGACAAAAATGCTGACTTGACCTTCTTGCCTAGTGTCAGAGTGGAGTTGTGTACTCTAGTGTACAGGAATTCACCAAGTTTCAATCTCAATATATAAAAGGCAATGTCTCGACTGACTGACTCACTGACTCATCATCACCCAGCCCAAACCACTAAGAATAGAATCTTGAAACTTGCAGACGGTGTTGATTTATACCATACGCTTTGTTTATAAATGGGTTTTTGAAATTCCATCCCTAAGGGGGTAAAATAGGGGATGAAAGGTTTTTTGAAAATACATCACTGTTAAGGCAATTTTTAGCCTACACCAACGAAAATTCGTGTTTGGTGTCTTGGTCAGAAATAAAGACATCTGTGTTCCAGCATTTTTGGAAATTTAACCCATATGGGGGTGAAACAGTAGGTGAAAATTGTTTTTGAAAATAAATCAGTATTGAAGAAAGACAAATCTATGAAAAATTGCTATTTGACATCTTCTGTGTATTTCAGTGGCTTTGGAAACTCAACCCCTGTGGGGAGGAAACGTTTTATGAATGCTAAATCTAATGAGGTGCAGCAGAGACATCATCACCCAGTCCAAGCTGCTAAGGATGGAAACTTGAATAGTGGAATTGGTGTTAATCTTATATTGCAGGCATCATTTAAGAAGAGTCTGTTCAAAATTCCATGGGGAAGAAACAGTAGATGAAAAGTTTTATGAAATCGTTTCATTATGGAAGCATTTTTAAAGCTAAATCTATGAAAATTTTATTTGGCTTCACGCTTAAAAAAAAAAAAATGAGTTGCAATGTTTTTGGACAAAGCCCCCAAGCGAGTGAAATAGGGGATGAAAGTTTTTAAGAAAATATTTTGTTACATTAAGAAAAAGTTAAAACTATTAAAAGTAGTATTTCACTTCTTGGTTGCACACAAAGAAATGTGTTAGAGAATGAAAGTTTCTACAGAAATACCACCACAAGATTCCAAAAGGCATGATTAACAGAAACCTTGGCTTCCAGCTACCAGAATCACTTTTTGGTCAGAAGTATGTTTGGGAAAGAGCAAGCTTCCATGGCCTTAGTTAGAGTGAAAAGTTTAGAAGGTGTTGAAATTTATGAATAATGTAAAATTTGAATAAAGAAAAAAATCTGTGCAGACAATACAATCAACTTGAGCGAAGCTGTGGGCACTAAGCTAATCTCACATAAAGCAAGAATCCCTAACAATTCAAAGGAAAAAAAAAAGTCATAAGGCATTCCTTCCTCAACTTACCTGACAACCTTTACCAAGAATTTAAAATTTCTGTTAGCTACATGGCAAGCAGCATGTTCATTATAAAGTTGCTTGGCAAACAAGTCACCAGACAAAATATTAGTCCCCTCCTTAAAACAGCATATGGGTTCCTTTGGAGCAATGTACATGGTGTAGAACTGATATCAAGTGACCGTGCTGGGAGCACTCCCATTTTACAACACAGCAGCTGTGTTCGCAGGGCTGCATGCATACATTCCCGGTTTGACAAACACTCTTGTACCCTATCGCACTTCAACAGGCCCACTAAATTGCCACTTACAGAAAACGTGAGAGACTATTTGGAACTGTGGGAGAAAGATAGCAGTCACCATCCCAAGAATTTGGTAGCTCTACAGGATCCAGTCATCAATGAGTGGCTTTATCTGGATGTAGTACACCTGAAGAAACTTGTGGACTTTCTCCCTTAAATTAGATTAGATGAGATACAGTCTTTATTCCTTAGACAGTGTGGCCAAAAATCTTAATTTTCAAATACAAGGTTTTTATTCAGGTTAAAATAATGATTTCCCAGGTTGTCACGTTACTTATTTTTACCTAAATGAGGTTAGCAAACATACCATGCTAGAAATAACAGCCAAACAGTTTCAGGATAAAGATTTATTGAAATCCTTGCCCACGGTTTCGGTATATCTAAATATACCTTCATCAGAAGCAAAAATACACCTGCACAGGAAGACACTTTCATTAGCAAATATCTTAGAAACATAACTGAGATAGGAGAAGAAAACAAACACACACTTATAGCTTTAAGTAACCATGAAAATTACCAAAGTATTACAAGCACAAAAACTTTGTCACACACTAAAATCACATCCTGCAGTGGAGATGCATAAAACAATCATACCAAAAATGTCATCAGTAGTTAAAATTAAAATATTACCTCCATCTGTACAGCATAATTATGAAGAGATGGTCAATGCGAACAAGGCATATTATCAGTACTTAGCCTGTGAACTAGCATGAAGAGGGTGTGGAAGCACTAGGGCAGACAGTTTCACCGAGAGAGGGCACTTGGGGCATGCACGGGACACTCATGCACATTAAAACCCAGGGATACATACTGATGTGCATCAAAATTTTAAAGGTTGTGCTAATTCAAACCCTCTGTCCTAATAAATAAAACATATCAGAAGCATTTAAAACACCTACGTACAACAGAAAATATGAACACCAATTTGCCTGTGTCCTAGTGTCAAGCAGGTGAAGCTTGCACTAAGGAACACATCTAACGAGAGAGGGCACTAGTGTTATGCATGAGAATTTTGCGCAAATTAAAGACTAGGATACATACTAGGAAAAACGAACAAAATGTTGTAGTAAATCGAAACCCTCTGTCGCCATGAATAAAAAACATAACAGAATCATTTAAACCACACATACACATTGAGAACTGCGAACAATAATCATCAACAATATGTAAAATTCCAACAAGACAGGAAAGGAGCGTCTCACCAGCATCAATAAACAAGAAAACTAGCTTCTAGTCAGCCAAACTATATTACGTTAGTGCAAGAAGGGATTTGAAACTATAAAAAAAATTTTTGTTTCTAAGCTGCACCTGTTCATTAAGAATAAATCCATCTTTCTGAGATAGATGTGTGAAAATTTCTAATTCTTCAAACAGGTCTAGTTTGTAACATTTACTCACTTCATGTAGCAATTCTACATCATCCAGTTTATGTGGCATACACTGTAAGAGCAATAGATGTTCAGCAAATGTGAAATTGTACACGTTTTCCCATTTTTACCTAGCATGTGTTCTTTATATCTTACTTTAATGGGTCTACCTGTCTGTCCAACATAGTAATTGGAGCAGTCATTACAAGTAATTTTGTAAACTCCAGATTTAGTGCCAAGTTCTTCCCGTGCCCCAATGGTATGAATCACTCTTTGTTTCAAGCTGTTATGTACAGAAAAGGCAACTCTGTAACCGTATTGCTTCTGCAGAAGTCTCCTTATCTTGTATGATATGTTCCCCAAAAATGGAACAGAAATACAGTTATTACCCTCACTCTTTATTGCCCTGTTATTCCTAAGGTTGATCATTTTAACGCTGTTTTTCCCTAACAACGAACCTAAACTCACAAAATTGCCTTCTTTCACTCTGCAGTTCATCGTACAGTGAACACACCTTTAGAACAGGATTGTTTAGAAAAAGAAATAGCTTTAGTAAAATCCATGGCTATTAACAACGGATATGACCCTACGGTAATTGACCAAATTGTTAGGAAAAAAACAGCGGTAAAATGTTCAACCTTAGGAGATAGATGGTTTCGATTTACTACAACATTTTGTTCATTTTCGCTAGTATGTATCCTAGTCTTTAATTTGCACTAGATTCTCTTGCATAACACTAGTGCCCTCTCTCGTTAGATGTGTTCCTTAGTGCCAGCTTCACCTGCTTGACACTAGGACACAGGCAAATTGGTGTTCATATTTTCTAGTGTATGTAGGTGTTTTATATGCTTGTGATATGTTTTATTTATTAAGACAGAGGGTTTGAACTAGCACAACCTTTACAATTTTTATGCGCATGAGCATGTATCCCTGGGTTTTAATGTGCGCGAGTGTCTCGTGCATGCCACAAGTGCCCTCTCTCGATGAAACTGCCTGCCCTAATGCTTCCACACCTTCTTCACGCTAGTTCACAGGCTAAGTACGGATAATATGCCGAGTTCGCATCGACCATCTCTTCATAATTATGCTGTACAGATGGAGGCAATATTTTAATTGTAACTACTGACAACGCCTTTGGCATGATTGTTTTATGCATCTCCACTGCAGGATGTGATTTTAGTGAGTGACAAAGTTTTTGTGCTTGTAACACTTTGGTAATTTTCATGGTTACTTAAAGCTATAAGTAAGTGCTTGTTTTCTTCTCCTATCTCAGTTATGTTGCTAAGTTTTTTGCTAATGAAGGTGTCTTCCTGTTCAGGTTTATTTTTGCTTCTGATGAAGATATATTTAGATATACCGAAACCATGGTCAAGGATTTCAATAAATCTTTATCCTGCAACTGTTTGGCTGTTATCATTTACCGTGAAGATTCACAAAATACCTAGTCTTGACTGTTGTACCAAGTGCTGCCAAAACTGAAATCTAACATACAGTTTTACTTAAGCTTGTCTAACAGTCCCTGTTAAGATATTCACCTATAGAGTAAGAATTGCCAACCAAAAAGTCTACCAAACTCTGTTTAAACTATGCTTTGTCTAAAACCAAACTTTTAATGGTTGCTCGCAATTTATTGAAAACGTGCATTCTTGAATACTGGACCTCTTTTTGGAGCAAGGTAAGTGGTGGTTGTAGGTCTTTATGTATGTTGTTCTTTTTACTAGTACTGACACTGTGTAAAGATCTATTTTTACAAGTTCCATAGATCGTTTTGCAGAATGTTTCTAATTTCTGCCCCACCCTCCATGATGTCCTTGAATTTACACCATAAATGACTCATTGGTGAATTGAGGTGATTATGAAGGCTAGTTACAAGTTATTAGCATGATGCCTCCAGGGGTGATTTGTTTTTTGTCCGGTGTGCTTAGTAGTTTACTGTAAAGAGGCCTCAGTCATGTTTTGAAAAATTACCATTCCATTCAACTAAATACTGAACTACCTATAGAAGATACACAGCAACTTATAATATGACCCAGAAAGCAGAAGCGATTCCCCCCCCCCCCCCCCCCCCCCGAAGTAGTTACTATGATGCAAAACGACTAGCTTTCATTTAGCTGATGTAAGAGCGAATATTATAAAGCAGCACAGTGATAATTTGTTGTTAATATAGTGTACAGGCTGAGTTTCTAAGAGTTGCTTCTCTGTTGTTAATGTATAGCTCATGTCACTGCTCAATTCTGAAGTCTTTCCTCATTGATGCGAACTACAAATCACGATGATTGAACAAATTGGTATGGAGGCTACCTTTTAAGTTGTCACAAAAACAAGGAAATAAAACTTTTTTGTATAAACTGTTTTATTGTTTCTCAGTTATTAGTCTGTAAAACTTACACACTGTTTCAAGTGTTCAAATCAATCCTGGAAACCCAAAAATATGGTTTTGGGAGACTTTTACAGCTTCATGGGGTGATGAAAATCACTCTAGATGCATTTCTTGTAAGACATAACAGAACAAAGAGAAGTTGATAGACAATGAATCAGGTGAATACGGGTAGTGAATCATTAATTAAATGTTTTTCTCGATCAGCTGTTTGACATGCTGTGTGACAGCTGGCATTGTTGAGATGAAGAATGATGCAATATTTTCTAATTTTTCTTTTTGATTTCATCAGTGGCTTACGGCAAAGAAGCTGTTTTATACCACTGAGTATTCTCAAGTCCTCTGGAGCAATGGTTGTGACACAAGAAAAAATATTTTCTTGGAAGTACTTCACAAACAAACTACTTTTGCCAGTGTCAGTTCATCTCAACACACTCAGACAGTTGTTTGCTGCTTATTTTTAGGTATTTACTTTTCTATCCAAGTTCCACCACCTGTTATGTTGTTGTATATGGACTTTGCATTTCCTCAGTCAAACATATTGAGTATTCCTTACACCAACTGGCACAAGCATTTTATTTTATTTTATTTTATTTTATTTTTTAAGCTTCATTCAAAATGTGCAGGAACATCCAGGAAACAAACTTTTTCAGTGCTTAATGTTCATACAGAATTGAATATACTCCTCCAGTCTTTGATGTGCCTAAGGGTACCTCTATGTCACTATTAGTCACATGCTAAATCATGTTGCACACAGCAGCAAATGATTTTACGAATGACAGTCAATTTAGATTGACCTATAAGAAATTCACTGCTGAAGGAAGCACAACCACAACAAAATTCTGTGAACCTACTGTAAACACGTCCCCCCCCCCCTCCCCCTCTCTCTTTTATATTGACAAAGAAATTTGTGGTGTTCATTATTGTGTCCTTACAAAATACGAAAAAAAAAAAAAATCCAACAAATTTCCACATTTTCATAACATTGTTTCTTCAGGAACCCACTGTAAACAAACTACTTGGTCTTTTTCTAAGCTGACATCATTTTAAGAACAAATAATGTACTTTAAAACAACAGGAACATCACATCTCAAAGGGTGACTCATGTGCTGTTAGATAAATTTTTTGTCATCAGACAGTAGAGTTTTTTAAAAACATTTAAGGACTCAGGTAGAATATGTATGCAAGTCAAGAACTGAGGCAGAGCAAGTGTTTCAGTTCAGTGGATGCCATACTTCATGCTGCTTCATTCACAATTCTGTATTATTTCTTTGATGTACTTAATGTGACTCTCAGTTTTTGGTTTTGACAGTAAGACTTCAAACAGACAAAGGAGCACCACAAATGCTATAGCACATGAGTAGTGATGTGGAAATGGATTAATAATGGTTTGAATAATTGAAAAAATTGATTGGAATGAATAGTTGAAAATAACTGAAGGTAATTTATGAACCTGTGCACAATCTTGGGTGAACTTTAACTGATACCAGTATCAACAGACCTTTAATATCATTACATTCAAGGTCAATAAACATAATTTGCATTACAAAATACACATTCTTAACAATGCTGGTACAAAGGATCAAAGCGTTATCTCCATACGCTACCATTTCTCGAAACAAAAGAGTGAAGATACATGAATTAATAAACTGAAGAGAGTATTTCTTACTTTGTTTCATGCTATATATAAGGAAGGAAAAGAAAGAAAAATAATATGGTTCAATACAATTGCCCCCCATTGTGCACTATCGTATGGAGGTACACAGTGGCTGAGCTTATTTCCCTTTTTGTGGTTTGATGATCCCAGCCAGTATGGGCATAACCATGGCCACTGGAGTTATCCTGAATGGTTATCAATTTATATGGGCATGTCAGCTTCTTTTAACCCATACAAATATAAGTTTTCTCTCCTAACAAAGTGCTTGCTGTAACTGCATAGCCCCATTATTGTCAGTCAGCATCTGCACAGTGTTTAGCTTGCGAAGTATGTGCGCGCAGCCCACCGTCCGCTATTATCACAGTTCACACTCGTATGTCCAGTATGAGGCCAGAGTGCCAGTGTCATGCGTTTACAGTGTCTTTCATTACACAAATTTGTGAAGTTTGTGTTCAGTGGTGTGATCCTATGTGAAATCTTTGATGTGGTGACAACTGGTATCCATATCAGTAGCCCAAGGAATTTATTTCACTTCATCGCTCTCACTTGCTTCATGTAACATTCATATAATAATAGATTCTATTTTCATTTATAGCATAAATTGACATACATTTCATTAGTTCCTTGTAACAATAGCATGAATCATTTATCTCAAAATTTTTTATCTCAACAACTGAAAGGTCTATTCATATTTCACTAGGCGCCATCCTTTAAATGGTCGCCTTCAAATAGGCATGTGGAAATGGATTAATAATTGTTTGAATAATTGGAAAAATTGATTGGAAAAAATAGTTGATAAAAATTTTGAATGTAATTTATGAATCTGTGCACAATCTTGGGTGAAATTTAACTGACACCAATATCAACAGATGTTTAATATCATTACATTCAAGGTCAATAAACATAATTTGCATTACGTACTGCTGCTTCCAGTAGTGTGTGGTTCCAAATAATCACAGCAACCATTGAAATTGTCGACCTGTCACACGAAGGACAATATTTTTAGTATAAGTAAACAAAGTTCAATAGGTGCCTATCAAGTGTGAGTCATTACCTTCACATTAATTCCATTGTGTTTAGTCTTGAGTGTGACAATATCGATGAGAAACACTCCTTCAGATATGGCACTAATTATTCTTGTCTACACCGAACCTCTTGATGCAGGATCTCGATGACAAGTGAAATGATGAACAGATAGGTTTTGAATTTATAACTGCGCAAATAAACATTTCTTTTCTAATAACATTTTATAATACTTTTAATGAAAGGTTAAAATACACATTTTTAACAATGCTGGTACGATGGATCCAAGCATACGTCCGTAGGCTACCACTTCCCGAAACAAAAGGGTGAAGATATCTGAATTAATAAATTGAAGAGCATATTTCTTACTTTGTTTCATACAGATATTTCACGATGTATCCTTGCCACAAAACAACTCATTAATTTACCTTTGGTGATGTCTTTTGTTTATAGGTCATTCAGTTTACATATAGCTTATATACATATATACGGAAAAAAGAAAGAAAAATAATATGATTCAGAACACACACTAATTTGCCTAATAAAATATTACAAACTATGATTATTTTAGTGGGTCCATGGAAATTCTAACAGGAATATCAACAATATAGGAAAAGACAGACTGCTACTTACCGTGACAAAGACGTGTCAAATTGCAGACAGGCCAATTAAAAGACACTAAGATAAAGCTCTCGGTTGTGACCACAGCCAAAAGCTTTATGTCAGTGCCTTTTTCCTACAATGCTGAAATTTCAAAAGGATCATTTTACCTGTTAAATACTGCCAAAATTTTATTAGTAAACCTAATATTGATTTCTTTGTGGAAATTCTCCCTACTTCCTGTCACCGAAGAAAATTTCAAAAAGTTACAGTGTCCTGCTGAAGATTGTGGACACTTCCAATTCATCAGAATGTGCGCAGTACTTACATGATTTTCTTCTACTACGTGGGTGCCTGAAGACTGTTGCTTTGATGTAGCTTCAGTACATTTCACATGATTTGAATGCACTATCCCATCACATGTTAATAATAAATCAGCACACAACAACAGAACAACAAGCAGCTTGCTGATGAAGAGAACCACTTTCAAGTAAAATTTTTGTAGAATCAGATCTCTTCAGATGCAAGCCTGCATTTAATAACCACACATCTCTTTAAAATTACACAGAGACAATGGGAATTTTCCTCCTGATAGTTTATATTTACATATAAATGAGCTGAAATTATGCTACTTAGTATTGAGAACAACAAATTTATATTTTTCATTATTTTTCATTCTGGTTTGTCTTCTATGCTTTGTTGGTTCTCTTAATGTACCATACCTGCTGTGCATTTTTGTCTCTGAATTCTACTATTTAGTCTATTCTTTCTTTATCTTTGATTGGTTGAATGCGCTCTCTGCCATTCTAACTCCTCAGTACCATACACAAGGGTGGCTTGATAAGTCTTGCAAACTTTCAATAAACAATGGAACATTTTTGTTGTGCCTTCACAGTTGGAAATCTTGATTATTCCAAGGCTCACATAAAAAATTTCAACAATGTGCAGCATACAGTTCATTGTTAACAGCTGTCTGAATTGGTCAGTGGGTCAACTGCGATTGAAAATGGAGAAAACCAACTTTTGTACTGTTATTAAACATTTTGATTTGAGGGGTCGGACTGCCACACAAATCAAAACATACATGGAAGAAGTTCAAGTGGACTCTGCACCACCACTGGAAACCATTTACTTTTGGATTAATTAATATAAATGTGGTGGGGCAAGCACCAAAGATGAGGTACGCTCCAGGAGTCCAAATGAGGTCACCACAAAGGAAACTGTTGACAAATTCCATGATATGATAATGCAAGACTGCTGAACAAAAATGTGTGAGATTTCTGAGACTGTAGGCACATCAAGTGAGCACAGTGCATAACATACTGCATGAAGAACTGATTCTTCAGTTATGTGCCCGGTAGATTCCATGGTTGCTCTCAGTCGACCAAAAGTGCATCCACCACAACATGTTTTATCACAATCTGCAAGACTTTTGTGACCTTTTGTGATGGCTGAAGAAACTTGTATCCATCATTACATCCCAGAGTCAAAATGGCAGCCAAAACAATGGGTTGGGTTGGGTTGTTTTGGGGGAAGAGACCAAACTGCGAGGTCATCGGTCTCATCGGTTTAGGGAAGGACGGGGAAGGAAGTCGGCCGTGCACTTTCAAAGAAACCATCCCGGCGCTTGCCTGGAGCGATTTAGGGAAATCACGGAAAACCTAAATCAGGATGGCCAGACACGGGATTGAACCGTCGTCCTCCCGAATGCGAGTCCAGTGTGCTAACCACTGCGCCACCTCGCTCGGTAAACAATGGACAATGGCTGTTGGAAGTGCACCAAAGAAGGCAATGAACTTTTTGTAAGCTGATAAGAAAACGGCCACTGTTTTGTAGGATTCCCAAGGAATGATCCTCACATATTACTTGGAAAAAGGCAGAACCATAATGGGACCCTATCATGCTTCAGTGTTAGATTGTTTGAAACTTGTATTGGCTGAAAAAGGCTGATATTGGCACACAAAAAAGTGCTCTTTTACCACGATAATGCAGCATCCCACACATAAATGATAACAGTGGCAAAAGTGCATGAACTGGGTTCTGAATTGGTTCCTCATCTACACTATTGACCAGATGTAGCACCAATGACTTCTTCCTGTTCCATAACTTGAAACTTTGGCTTGCTGGGAAGAAATTGTCATCAAATTAAAAAGTGATAGTTGCAGTCAATGAGTATTTTGCAGAGTTTGACAGAATCTATTTTTCTGATGCGATGAAAGATGTGGAAGATCACAGATCATGTGTGTATCCCTCAAAGGAGACTATTTCAAGAAATAAGGTGGCTTGCTTACAAACACACATTACTTGTTTACCAGCCTTATCAAACCATCCTTATATCATCTACTGCTGGCGTTCTACTGGAGATTCCTCCTCCTTTGATCCATACTACTGCGTCTTCCTTGGCCAAGGCTTTTGTTTCACTTTATCTATCTTTGGTCTCTCTCTTTTGCCACATGAAGGACCTTTCAAGATAAAGACTACATTTTACATGATTTTGATGCCTGTGTTTTCTGCTGTTAGGAAGCACGATTTCTTACTACAATGAAGAATGTAGTGATTCATAGGTAAAGAGGGGAAGGAAGGAAGCAAAAAAGATTACAAAAATGTAAATAAACTGTTCCACTGTTCTTTAAGAAAGTTTACCTTCTCATCAAAGATTCCCTGTGATTCCAATGTATGAAGATTCTGCTCAAGAAGGGCAAGCCCTGATGCATATAGAGTGACTTCATCCAACTGAAGAACAGATATGCCCACCCAGAATAGTGCTCTGTGTATTGGAGATTCCTGAAATCAAGAAAAGCCTTGAGATGATACGAAGAACATGTAGTCAAAAATTCTTAAAATAAATCAGGTTCATATATGACAATTAATGATTAAATTCAAAGCTGAGCATTAACATTTTCAGTTCTATATTTATTAAGTAAGGGGAACTGTACAGATAGTAAAAACCTACATTTAAAATAAACTTTGTCACAAACTGCGCTAAAATGCCAAAATTTGCAACTTTTGTAACAATACTGTGATGACAAACTGCCTGTTGGCTTCTGTCTCAGGTTCTTCAGCCGACATTCATCTGATGATTTTTCTGGCATTTCACCTGCACGAGTGGCTGGAATTGCCAAGCTTCACCCTCCATTGCTGATGGTGAACTGGAACTTAGCTCACAGCCACAGACTATATGGACCTGGTGCGCCAAAGTCCGAGGGCTTTTCCGTGGTCATTTCCAGTGCGGTTCTCCTCTTGCTATCTGCAATGGTCGTTCGCTGCAGCACGGGACGCCAAGATATGCTTACCTTGAGGCTTTCTTTTTTCTTGTTGAAGCTATTCTCGTGTTTGTGTATTTCCTGAACAAGTGGGTGTGATAGCTCTACTCTACAGCCAGAACTTCCGCGTCGGTGAAATTTACAATGTGGTCGTTCTCACACAGCACATGCTCTGCCACGACTGATTTCTCCACATGCACCACCCTGCAATGTCATTTATGTTCTGTGACCCTGTTGTTGGTTGATCATGCAGTCATTCCAACATAAACATAAACTTTTCCGCATGCTGTATATTCCCAAAATTCAAGTGGGTCCCTTTTCTCCTTTGCTGATCTGAGACACTTTTTGATCTTCTCTGTCAGTTGTAAATTCTCTTTATTCCGTGTTTGCGAAGCATACAGCTGATTCTGTCTGTCACTCTGGGAATGTATGGCAGGTAGGCCACAACTGACATTTCATTTTCTGATATGTCACTTTGCCGAGTGTTTGACTCTGTTATACTTCTAATATAACTTGTGGAGTACCCATTGCTCCTCAGAACAGTTTCCAGGTGTTGCATTTTGCATCTGAGATGCTGTGGCTCACATATTCGTCTTGCTCATGTTATGGGCATATTAATCATGCCTCTTTTGTGGCTCAGGTGGTGATTTGACAGTTTGTGCAGCTATCGGTCCATGTTTGTCAGTTTTTGATACACATTGCGTCCCAGATTTTCACCATCCCTTGTGACCAGCACATCTAGAAATGGAGGTTTTTTGTTCTTTTCTACTTCCAAGGTAAATTTTATGATAGCTTTGAGACTGTTCTGGTAGCTTAGAAGTCAATGAGCTGTTCCTCATCATGGATCCAAACAAAGAAGGTATCATCGATATATCTGTACCCCACCTTAGGTTTACAAGGAGTCAAGTCCAGTGCCTGTGCTTCAAAATGTTCCACGAAGAAGTTGGCCACAACTGGACTAAGAGGACTAACCACAGCAATGCTTTCCAGCTGACTGTACAAGTTTCCATTCCACGTGAAATAGCTCATGGTGAAACACCCATGAAGAGCTCGGTGAAGTCTTGCAGCAAAATGGAATCAATGTGCTCCAGAGAGTCCCTGAGTGCCACTTTCATAAGCAATGAAACAACATCAAAGCTAACCAGGACGTTGCTTGGTGCAAGTTTCAGTTTCTTCAGTTTCTCAATTAAATGTTCAGAGTCCTTTATGAATGTGTCAGTCTTCCCCAAGTGCGGCTGGAGCAGAGGGGCTATGTGTTTTGGCAGGTTATACATCGGTGAGCCAGGAGTGCTATCAATCAGTCTTAGTGGAACTTTATTCTTATGGATCTCTGGTAATCCATACAGGTGAGATGGTAGGGCTTCTGTGTTGCTCACATTCTTCTGTATGTCTGCGGGCAGAGAAGATGCCTTGATTAGTCAATTTATATTCCTTGTGATACGCTGCATTGGATCTGCACTTAGTTTCCAGTACATCGTTAGTTCTAATAGGTCCCTGATCTTCTGCTCGCGGTCTTCAGTCTTCATTACATCAGCCGCATTTCCCTTAATGGCAGGCAATACCAATATACTCTTGTGAGAGTTAAGATCCATGATAGCTTGCATCTCTCCTTTCTTCAGGTTGCAAAGCCGGTTGTTTTGCTTGGCGCAATATCCCGGCTGTTTCAGTGCGCATTTCCTCTGCTCTTTCACAAGGAAAGTTCGGAATGGCCACACCAATGTGCTTGATGTGTCGGAAGCATGCAAATTCGGCAAAGGAGAAAAAGAGACCCACTTGCAATGTTGGGAATGTACCACACGTTTGGAATATACCACATACCATGCACCTGCAGAAAAGTTTGTGTTGGAATGACAGGATGATTAGTCAACATCAGGATCACAGAATGTAAACTCCGGGCAGATGGAGGAATCGGCCGCGGCAGACCAAGTGCTGTGTGAGGCCCTTCCCATTGTACAATTCACTGACAGAGAAGTTCTGGCTGTAGTGAAGAGCTATCACACCCACTTGTCCAGAGAAGCTGTAGAAATACACAAACACAAGAATAGCTTCAACAAGAAAGAAGAAAGCCTCAGGGTAAATGGATCCTGGCTTCAGGTGCTCCAGCGAATGACTGTTGCAGGTAGCAACAGGGGAACCACACCACAAATGGCCACGGAGAAGCTCTTGGACGTTGGGATGCCACGTACATATAGCCTGCGGCAGTGAGCTCGGCTCCAGTTCACGACCAGTAATGGAGGTCGAAGCCAGCCACTCGTGCAGGTGAAACGTCAGAAAAATCATCAGACGAATGTCAGCCGAAGAATCCGAGACAGAAGCCAACAGGCAGTTTGTCAACAAGTGGCCACAAAAGCCTTAACAATTTTATTATACTGTGATGGTTCTTTCATCTCTGTCTTATTTCTTTGAAGCAGCAGCCAAAAGACACAACAGCAAGCACCATCTGAAACCCTGTTTTCTGGCTCCTCCTTCTATCTGTCAGTCAATGATGAATTACACTGAGGTGACAAAAGTCAAAGGATGTCTCCTAATATTGTGCTGGATCTTTTTTTGTACAGCATAGTGGAGCAAATCGATGTGGCATGGGCTCAACAAGTCACTGGAAGTCCCCTGCAGAAATACTGAGCCATGCTGCCTCTATAGCCATCAATATTTATTAAAGTGTTGCTGCTGCAGGATTTTGTGCACAAACTGACCTCTCAATTACGTCCCGTAACTGTTCGACGGAATTCGTGGAGGGGCATCTGGGTGGCCAAATTATTCACTCAAATCATCTAGAATGTTCTTCAGACCAACCACAAACAATTGTGGCCCGGTGACATGGTGCACTGTCCTCAGTTAAAATTCCATCGTTGTTTCAGAACATGAAGCCCCCAAGTGGCTGCAAATGGTCTCCAAGCACCAAACATAACCATTTCCAGTCAGCGATCGGTTCAGTTGGATCAGAGGATCCAGTACATTAAACTAAATACAGTGTACATCATTATGGAGCCACCATCAGCTTGCACTGAGCCTTGTTGACAACTTGGGTCCATAGCTTTATGGAGTCTGTGCCACACTCAAACCCTACCACCAGCTCTTACAAACTGAAATTGAGACTCATCTGATCAGGTCGTGGTTTTCCAGTTGTCTAAGGTTCAACTGAAACAGTCACGAACATAGGAGAGGCTTTGTAGGCGATGTGCTGTTAGCAGAGGCACTCACTTTGATCATCTGCTGCCACAGCCCATTAGTGCCAAATTTCACCACACTGTCTCAACAGACACTGTCATACATCCCGCATTGATTTCTGTGGTTATTTTGCGTAGTGTTTTTTTTTTTTTTTTTTTTTTTTTCCTTCTGTTAGCACTGACTACTCTACAGAAACGCCGGTTCTCTCACTCGTTAAGCGAAGGCTGTTGGCCACTGCATTGACTGTGGTGAAAGGTAATGCCTGAAATTTGGTACCCTTAGCAGAAACTTGACACTATGGATCTCGGAATATTGAATAACCTAACTATTTCTGAAATGGAATGTCCCATGCCCCTAGCTCCAACTATCATTCTGCGTTGAAAGTGTGTTGATTCCAGTCGTGTGGCCATAACCATTTCGGAAACCTCTTCATATGAGTACAAATGACAGCTCCGACAATGTATTGCCCTTTATATGCCTCATACACATGATACTACTGCCATCTGCATGTGTGCACATTGCTATCTCATGGCTTTTGTCACCTCAGTGCAGTGTATTTTGTTTAATTTCCTGTATGATACATATATCACATTCCCTTCCTTTTGAAAGACTGCACTCAACATATTCTAAACAATAATAACAGACATGAACACACAGACACATAGACACTAAAAGAGAAAAACTATTCAAAATTTGGAAGGTGGGGATTTTCCATCTCCCCCTCCCACCAATTCCCCCCCTCCCCCCCTTCAAGACAGACCTTTTAATTTTAACATTCCAGCTTTTGTTTTCATTTGGTGGTGGAGTTTCTGTTTTTTGATCAAAACAAGATAGTAGGTACTGTTAAGTATGTTGTCTGTCAAATGTTTTATTCTGATTTGATTAAAAATGTTTTGTACCCTTAACATTTGTAAACATTTAAAGCAGATGGAAATTTTGTATAGTTTAACACTAAAATGTTTGTTACACTGACAAACATAATATGTCATTTGGAATTAGTTTTATACCTTGTTTCACAAATATTTCAAAAATGGTTATTTCTTCATGATTTTACAGGAAGTAAATATCAACCCAATGATGCAACAGACAGGGCACTGAAACATTTATAACCAAAGTGAAAATAAATGATACTGAATTGAATAAAGGAAATTTTTTACAATAACTTTCTTCTACAAGCACAGACCTTCAAAGGGCTACAATATTCAAAGGACAGTGAAGTCCGCAGCAAATAGGGTAAAGGCATAGAAAATACGGTCTAGTCCCATGATAAAGAGGGATGTAAATCACACAGATCTTTAGAGAAATAAAGAGGATCCAAATAATTAATACAATTTTGTGTAGTGGAGAGCAGATTAAATGCCATTAGCAGAGCATATATGCAAATAAGAAAAAGAAAGAAAAAAATAAATTGAGCCAACAACCTAACAGGAAACTGAATGTTTATGTATTTAGTATTAATTGTCACTGCAGATTTTACCACACACTTCATTTCTTGAAATTAATATTTCTGAAATGATATGTAGCGCATTAACATTGGTTAGTGTAATCGGAACACCAAAAGCATTTGACACCGAACATGCCTAAAAAACTTGAAAAGTGATTCACATTTCTCAATATCAAACCATAACAACAGTTTCAGCCATTTGCCCCTGTTCAGGTGTAATGTACATGGATGTAATTGAAAAGAAAGTTTGTAAGCATTTATTATTTTGTTCATCAGTAACTTTACTTACAGATCTCAAAAGAGGTTGGAGTCTGGTCAGACAAACAACTAGTGCTTCAAGTAACGTTATATCATTGAAGCTTTCTAGTGCTTTAACTAAAATCCTGAGAAGCTGTTTCACATCTTGATCAGTGATACTTTTACCTGTTTAAGAAAGAAAGCATAAGCAAGCATATTAAACATAAAATAGCAATAAGTATTGTGCGTATAGTGACATTAAAAACAGAGGAATGCTGGAAAGCATTGAAAAAGTTACTGAATACATAAATGTACATTATATGATCAAAAAGTATCCGCATACCCTCCAAAACATATGTTTTTCGTATTAGGTGCTCTGTGCTGCCACCTACTGCCAGGTACTCCATATCAGTGACCTCAGTAGTCATTGGACATCGTGTGAGAGCAGAATGGGGTGCTCCACAGAACTCACACACTTCGAACATGGTCAAGGATTGCGTGTCACTTGTGTCATATGCCTGTATGTGAGATTTCCACACTTCTAAACATCCCTAGGTCCACTGTTTCTGATGTGCTAGTGAAGTGGAAACGTGAAGGGACACGGACAGTACAAGTGCGTACAGGCTGACCTCATCTGCTGACTGACAGAGACCGCCAACAGTTGAAGAGGGCCGTAATTTGTAATAGACATCTAGCCAGACCATCACACAGGAATTCTAAACTGCATCAGGATCCACTGCAAGTACTATGACAGTTAGGCAGGAGAAAACAGGGATTTCATGGTTGAGCGGCTGTTCATAAGCCACACATCATGCCGGTAAATGCCGAATGACACATCGCTTGGTGCAAGAGAGTAAACATTGGACGATTGAACAGTGGAAAAACTTTGTGTGGAGTGACGAATCACGGTACACAATGTGGCGATCCGATGGCAGGATGTGGGTATGGCGAATGCCCGGTGGACATCACCTGCCAGCGTGTGTAGTGCCAACAGTAAAATTTGGAGGTGGTGGTGTTATGTTGTAGTCATGTTTTTCATGGAGGGGGCTTGCACCCATTGTTTTGCATGGCACTGTCACAGCACAGGCTTACAGTCATGTTTTAAGCACCTTCTTGCTTCCCACTGTTGAAGAGCAATTCGGGAATGGTGATTGTATCTTTCAACATGATCGAGAACCTGTTCATAATGTATGGCCTGAGGCGGAATGGTTACATGACAAAAACATCCCTGTAATGGACTGGCCTGCACAGAGTCCTCACCTGAAACCTACAGAACACCTTTGGGATGTTTTGGAACACCGACTTCGTGCCAGGCCTCACAGACTGACATTGATACCTCTCCTCAGTGCAGCACTCTGTGAAGAATGTGCTGCCCCCAAGAAACCTTCCAGCACCTGACTGAACGTATGCCTGCGAGACTGGAACCTGTCATCAACACTAAGGGTGGGCCAACACCATATTGAATTCCAGCATTACCAATGCAGGGCGCCATGAACTTTTAAGTCATTTTCAGCCAGGTGTCTGGATACTTTTGATCACATAGTGTACATCTCTACTGCAATTTCTTCATGATTCATTAGATTAAACTACAGTACAAATAACTGTGCAGGTTTCTATTCAAATCAAGATTCTCAGCATTCACTCTAACTGTTGTCAGGCAGTTATCCACGTAAATATATGGTTTTTTTTCCATTTGTGACAAAATAATGACTAGTCTTGACTGGTTAATTGGTATTCTGCCTGTAATAATTTTCAGAGCCCACTGAGTACCTGTAGTATTGAACAAAACACTTCAATGTAGTAATTACAGAATTTGAACTGCCACAAGGAACTTTTCCTGTATCATTAATTGTCTTTTGTTGCAACTGAATGCAACTGATAATTGTGTGAGAACCATCTCCAGGCTGCACATTGAAACAGGGATGCTTCAGCTTTCATCTCCACACCAACACCTAACTTCATGTTACATTTCTTGATCAAGGGATACCTAAATATTAAATTGGCAGGCAATAAATAATCTTTTATGTTTGCAAGTACTTTCTAAGTCAACAAAATGGCTTTGATATGTTTTGTAGTATCATCTAAGTCACTGACATTTCCACTGGGTGAAATTATAGCATAACAGTGTTGATAGGTGCTTTCCCTATGTCATAAAATACATTTGACTTTCTTTAAATATCACCTGAGAAGTCTAGATCCATGATTGGAAGAAATTTAGTTTTCAACTTTCTATGTTTATTGAAGGACCAGCATCACTGCTGTGTACAGACAACATCACTTTATTCATAATTATCTCTTTAGTTATAGCTTATTACACCATCTCATTGTTACTCATTTAAATGTTAGGGCATATACGAATGCAACACTTCTTCTTCTGCCTTTTTGCCTGTTGAGTATCTCTCTTGCGATTTCTACATATGTTAATTATGTTACTTAATTTGAAGAAGCTGTAACACTTGCACACCCTGTAAAACACTGGAGTATTCACGTACAGGACACTATGGTTTCTTTCCCTCTCATCAATAAGAAGAGAATCAGTAATGGCATAGAGAAATATGATGATAAACCTTTTTTTAATCTTATGTTTATAGTGGAAAGAATATGCTGAATGGGGAAAAAAAAGTGGAAGGATACATGGTGACAGAAAAAGAACAGTCAGAGCAATGGTTTAGTATTACCCTTATTCCTTCCCAGATGTGGCTCACAGTTAAGAGACTGAGCCACCACAAAACATATATTAAAATATATTTCTCAATAATGTATTACAGAATTTAAATTATCAGAACACATGTCACATATTTCTCGCACAGATTTAAACAGTCAAAGTTCTTGAAACTGTTGGTTTAATGTAAGTTTTTCAAATAGGTAGTAGCCAGTCTTAAGGCTGCACCTCAGAATGCTGGTTAGCTCTATGTAGCACAAGGTTTAGGGACGTGGCTTCTATGAAGTACAGCTCTTATGGACCTCCCAAAGGCTCTGACTATTCAGCCCATGGGTGTTCTACCAACCTGCACATTATCTGCACATTCCACTGCTTGCATCAAAAGAGAACGTCTCACTACAATGCACTATAATATAGTAATGGTCACAAAGTGTACTTACAATGATTAGGGAAATAAGCATGCCAAATACATCCTGTTACTTTTTACCAGAAATTTTGTTTAAATTAGTATTCAGATTTACATCATTAACTGGAAGTGTTGAGCATCCGAAAGATCTCATGAAAGCATCAAGTGCTTAGACCTTTTTCTTTATGAAAACAATCTCACATAAAGCTTTTCCTGAGAGTGTCAAACATCTACAGTTAAAAATGACCTTCCTAGAGATGACTGAAGAGGCAGGATGTTACTTTTCTACGCTAAAGTGAGTTAAAACAGTCATATGAAATACTATGAATGACAACAAATTTTGTGTGTTTGTGATGTGTTCTCCTCAAAGAGGACAACTGAATCATGCAAACTTCAATGAATCGACAGATGGATTAATTAAGGTAAGCAAGCAATGTGATGGTCATGGGTGAAATACTTATGTTAGAAAATAGATTAAGGAAAGGCAAAACTGTGTTTCTAGCATTTGTAGACTTAGAGAAAGCTTTTGACAATGTTGACTGGAATACTCTCTTTCAAATTCTGAAGGTGGCAGGGGTAAAATACAGGGAGCGAAAGGCTATTTTCAAATTTGTACAGAAACCAGATGGCAGTTATAAGAGCCGAGGGGCATGAAAGGGAAGTAGTGGTTGGGAAGGGAGTGAGACAGGGTTGTAGCCTCTCCCTGATGTTATTCAATCTGTACATTGAGCAAGCAGTAAAGGAAACAAAAGAAAAATTCGGAGTAGGAATTAAAATTCATGGAGAAGAAATAAAAACTTTGAGGTTCGCCGATGACATCGTAATTCTGTCAGACAGCAAAGGGCCTGGAAGAGCAGCTGAACGGAATGGACAGTGTCTTGAAAGGAGGATATAAGATGAACATCAACAAAAGCAAAATGAGAATAATGGAAGGTAGTCGAATTAAATCGGGTGATGCTGAGGGTATTAGATTAGGAAATGAGATGCTTAAAGTAGTAAAAGAGTTTTGCTATTTGGGGAGCAAAATAACTGATGATGGTCGAAGTAGAGAGGATATAAAATGTAGACTGGCAATGGCAAGGAAAGCGTTTCTGAAGAAGAGAAATTTGTTAAAATCGAGTGTAGATTTAAGTGTCAGGAAGTTGTTACTGAAAGTATTTGTATGGAGTGTGGCCATGTATGGAAGTAAGATGTGGACGATAAATAGTTTGGACAAGAAGAGAATAGATGCTTTTGAAATGTGGTGCTACAGAAAAATGCTGAAGATTAGACAGGTAGATCACATAACTAACGAGGAGGTATTGAATAGAATTAGGGAGAAGAGAAATTTGTTGCACACCTTGACTAGAAGAAGGGATCGGTTGGTAGGACATGTTCTGAGTCATCAAGGGATCACCAATTTAGTATTGGAGGGCAGCATGGAGGGTAAAAATCGTAGAGGGAGACCAAGAGATGAATACACTAAGAAGATTCAGAAGGATGTAGGTTGCAGTAGGTACTGGGAGATGGAGAAGCTGGCACAGGATAGAGTAGCGTGGAGAGCTGCATCAAACCAGTCTCTGGACTGAAGACCACAACAACAACAACAACAACAATCTTATGTTAAAAGGTTTAACACAGTAAGACAAGAACTACCTTTAAAAACTGTGCACACTTATTTAGGCAGTGTAACTCACAGCGAACATATACTCAGACTTATTCATCCAGCATTTGAGAATGACAGCACATAGCAACTTCCAACAAATTTTCCACATAATTTCATGCCTTTAAGAACCTTTTTCTCACTAACAGCCCCCACCCCCACAAAATGAAGCATGGAAAAAAGTTTAGCTTACTATATTTTCACTGTTCATGCAGTAAAACTTCAGTATGAAGCACAACATGTTCTGCAAAATTATACCATTGTATGATATATTCACATATTCACTAGAAATGTGGTAAATGCTGAGATACGTGAAAAACTAACTTTCATTTAAAAAGGAGCGTAAATTACCCAGACTATACTCATCCTGCGTATGATAATAAAAGACTTCCAACAAACTTTAAACAGAATTTCAGGAATTTTCTAAGCTTGATGTCAAATACTGAACAAATTAACTCAGTTGTAAAGTATGAAGCTGTTTTATTCATGGGAGTTCGACTCTTTAAGGAATTGGTGGATTACTGGTATAAATCTAATCAAAGATTATCATCCTGTTCATACAACTTGAAATGAAAGAACTTAACAATCAATATAGTGGTATGAAAACCCTCTGTAAAATAAACGTGATAATTTGAGACAAGAAAAATTAAATTACATGTTAAAATAATAGAGTGTGTAAAATCTAATTTAGACATTGAGTATGTAATTAATTATCAACATCGCGCGGGATAGCCATGCGGTCTGCGGCGTCTTGTCACGGTCCATGCAGCATGGGTGTGTGTGTTGTCCATAGCTTAAGTTAGTTTAAGCTAGATTAAGTAGTGTATCGGCTTAGGGACCAATGACCTAAGCAGTTTGGTCCCATAAGATCTTACCACAAATTTACAAAATTTATCCACTGTTATGAAATATATACAAATTTAGAATTGTCATAAACAAACCAGTCCCATATAGGCATGATCAGTATTAAGATAATACAAATCTCCAATACTTTTACAAACAGTGAGAATTTGGAATACATTTTCACAGAGCAAAATGCATCATTCAGAAAGATCAGTGTTGTATTATGATGCGACATGAAAAATATTAAACCCTGGAATGAAGACAGTTTTAAGGAAAGGAATGAGCATAACATGGCTACAAGTTGTAGCACTATAACTGAAGGTATTTGATATTTCTGTCTTCATGTTCCATTATAATCTTGTGCTCTTCAGGGGCACAGTTGTTCATGTTGGATCCATCACATCTATTACATTTTGCCCTTCAATTACGACAGTTTACTGCAAGTTTTCTAGTGCCAGCTTTTGCAGGACATTGATTTCCTCCAGATGCCCTATCACTGTTCTGGTCTTGTTTCTTTCAAACATAATTTCAGACCTCATAATTATCATTTGTGTCACTAAAACCATTTGATGTTTCTTTTCTCTGGAAAAGATGCCTATGCTCTGAAAAGCTGTAATAGCTCACATATTATGTACTTCATACATCCTACTGAACCATCCATCAAATTATCTCAAGTTGGACAATCTCCAGCTTCAAATACAATATTTTTCATAATACTCACAGATAAATCTGCTGTCCTCAAAGCTGACATACTTTGTTTGTGTCACATTTTCATTGTGCTTGAAAACATGTAACAATCAAATTTGAACACTGATTAGTTGACATAGATTTCAAAATGCGTGATGTAACACCAATGTTGTTGTTGCGGTCTTCAGTCCTGAGACTGGTTTGATGCAGCTCTCCATGCTATTCTATCCTGTGCAAGCTTCTTCATCTCCCAGTACCTACTGCAACCTACATCCTTCTGAATCTGCTTAGTGTATTGATCTCTTGGTCTCCCTCTACGATTTTTACCCTCCACGCTGCCCTCCAATGCTAAATTTGTGATCCCTTGATTCCTCAAAACATGTCCTACCAACCGATCCCTTCTTCTAGTCAAGTTGTGCCACAAACTTCTCTTCTCCCCAATCCTACTCAATACATCCTCATTAGTTACGTGATCTACCCACCTTATCTTCAGCATTCTTCTGTAGCACCACATTTCAAAAGCTTCTATTCTCTTCTTGTCCAAACTGGTTATCGTCCATGTTTCACTTCCATACATGGCTACACTCCATACAAATACTTTCAGAAAAGACTTCCTGACACTTAAATCTATACTCGATGTTAACAAATTTCTCTTCTTCAGAAACGATTTCCTTGCCATTGCCAGTCTACATTTTATATCCTCTCTACTTCGACCATCATCAGTTAGTTTGCTCCCTAAATAGCAAAACTCCTTTACTACTTTAAGTGTCTCATTTCCTAATCTAATTCCCTCAGCATCACCCGATTTAATTTGACTACATTCCATTATCCTCGTTTTGCTTTTGTTGATGTTCATCTTATATCCTCCTTTCAAGACACTGTCCATTCCGTTCAACTGCTCTTCCAAGTCCTTTGCTGTCTCTGACAGAATTATAATGTCATCGGCGAACCTCAAAGTTTTTATTTCTTCTCCATGAATTTTAATACCTACTCCGAATTTTTCTTTTGTTTCCTTTACTGCTTGCTCAATATACAGATTGAATAACATCGGGGAGAGGCTACAACCCTGTCTCACTCCTTTCCCAACCACTGCTTCCCTTTCATGCCCCTCGACTCTTATAACTGCCATCTGGTTTCTGTACAAATTGTAAATAGCCTTTCGCTCCTTGTATTTTACCCCTGCCACCTTCAGAATTTGAAAGAGAGTATTCCAGTTAACGTTGTCAAAAGCTTTCTCTAAGTCTACAAATGCTAGAAACGTAGGTTTGCCTTTTCTTAATCTTTCTTCTAAGATAAGTCGTAAGGTTAGTATTGCCTCACGTGTTCCAACATTTCTACGGAATCCAAACTGATCTTCCCCAAGGTCCGCTTCTACCAGTTTTTCCATTCGTCTGTAAAGAATTCGCGTTAGTATTTTGCAGCTGTGACTTATTAAACTGATAGTTTGGTTATTTTCACATCTGTCAACACCTGCTTTCTTTGGGATTGGAATTATTATATTCTTCTTGAAGTCTGTGGGTATTTCGCCTGTCTCATACATCTTGCTCACCAGATGGTAGAGTTTTGTCATGACTGGCTCTCCCAGGGCCATCAGTAGTTCTAATGGAATGTTGTCTACTCCCGGGGCCTTGTTTCGACTCAGGTCTTTCAGTGCTCTGTCAAACTCTTCACGCAGTATCTTATCTCCCATTTCATCTTCATCTACATCCTCTTCCATTTCCATAATATTGTCCTCAAGTACATCGCCCTTGTATAAACCCTCTATATACTCCTTCCACCTTTCTGCCTTCCCTTCTTTGCTTAGAACTGGGTTGCCATCTGAGCTCTTGATATTCATACAAGTGGTTCTCTTCTCTCCAAAGGTCTCTTTAATTTTCCTGTAGGCAGTATCTATCTTACCTCTAGTGAGACAAGCCTCTACATCCTTACATTTGTCCTCTAGCCATCCCTGCTTAGCCATTTTGCACTTCCTGTCGCTCTCATTTTTGAGACGTTTGTATTCCTTTTTGCCTGCTTCATTTACTGCATTTTTATATTTTCTCCTTTCATCAATTAAATTCAATATTTCTTCTGTTACCCAAGGATTTCTACTAGCCCTCGTCTTTTTACCTACTTGATCGTCTGCTGCCTTCACTACTTCATCCCTCGGAGCTACCCATTCTTCTTCTACTGTATTTCTTTCCCCCATTCCTGTCAATTTTTCCCTTATGCTCTCCCTGAAACTCTCTACAACCTCTGGTTCTTTCAGTTTATCCAGGTCCCATCTCCTTAAATTCCCACCTTTTTGCAGTTTCTTCAGTTTCAATCTGCAGTTCATAACCAATAGATTGTGGTCAGAATCCACATCTGCCCCTGGAAATGTCTCACAATTTAAAACCTGGTTCCTAAATCTCTGTCTTACCATTATATAATCTATCTGATACCTTTTAGTATCTCCAGGATTCTTCCAGGTATACAACCTTCTTTTATGATTCTTGAACCAAGTGTAACACCAATGAAGAGGAATAAAAGCTTTAAAATTACAAAGGAAACATTTACAAAAGCAAAGCAGAACCTATAATAAAACATCTCACAATGAGATCATTATTGCATACAATATTATACATTAAATATTCCAAAAATTTTGTTTACATTAAGCAATTGTAAAAGTAAATAATCCTCATTTTCTCAAAGCAAGAAAAGACATATTAAAATTACAGTACAGTATACTTCTAATATGCTAAAGATTGGGACTAAGATAATAACACTCACTTATACATCCAAATACTATCAATGCTCTTGGTTGTAATGCAGGATTATAAGAGAAAGCAAAACTTTTGGCCAGTTGTGTCCAACACTGTAACCAGTCACAATCAGGTATGTCCCGCATGCAAGCCTGCATGGACAGTGGAAAAAATATGTTACATTATTTATGTCACTGAAGCAGTATACATACTGTTCATTACTCAACCATTTCTAGTCAATTTCCCTCAAGGAGATCATTATCATGGGGTTTCTCTTTGGGAAAATATGTTGATTTGCTACGTGTTTAAGCAGATTACATCTCAGCATAGAAAACTTTTTGCACTGACAGTAAAAATAATTTCATGCATACTTCCAGGATTGAGGTCAAACAAATGTTTAAGTAACTGCCACAGTGACTGTTGACAAGTACAGGCTCTCTCTCTCTCTCTCTCTCTCTATCACACACACACACACACACACACACACACACACAAACCATATTATTGCACATTAAGAAATTCTTCTATGGAGAAGCATTAGTTGTCAAATAGATATGATTTGTTTGTGTTTGAAATTATTTTTATTGTCTATTAAATTCTTTACATCAACGGCTGAGTGGTCAAAGATTTTTATGACTGATAATCTCACTCCTACCTGTGCCACTATGGCTGGCAATGAGTCAAAGATAGAGGAAATAATTTCTCTTCCTTGTCTTACATTTATGAATGTTCAAACAATGGAATATCGAAGATGGAATAATGACAGTATTATGAAAAGGATAGATTCGTACTCGCCATACACCGGAGATGTTGAATCGCAGATGTGCGCAACAAAAAGAGTGTCAAACAAGCAAGCTTTTGGCCAAAAAGGCCTTCGTTGGAATTAGATAGCCAGAGACTGTGTTTGTGTGAGTGTGAATATGTGTGTGCGTGAGTTGTCTTATTCTGAAGAAGGCCTTTCTGACCGAAAGCTTACTTGTTTGGAAGACTTTTTGTTGCACATATGTGTGATTCAACATCTCCAATATATGGCGAGTAACAAACTATTGTTTTCATAATATTGCCATTTATGAATGTTGTTGTTATCTTTGAACAGTGGTTGGCTCTTCACAACAAACTACATAAGAATGCATATGTATTGTAATGCTGTTGTTAGTATACCCAACTGATTAACGAACTGTCATGACATACTGTCCTTATCTCATGAATCTGTGAACCAAACACTTTTTCTCTTCCTCGGTGACGAGTTACCCCATGCCATAAGATGTCACTACGTGAAAACAGGAAAAGTAAGACAGCTTTTTAACATATTCATCTCCAAAATCTGCTATCACTGGTAATACAAAAATTAAGGACTGTAACATGTCACTTTCAGTTCTGTTCTTATCAACATAAACTGCTAAGAATTATTTGATTTATTGGTTTATCCTCATGCATTATTTCTAATGGTGTGACCAGGTATTATGCAGTATGGAATTGTATGTATTGTGTTTTATCAAAGTTTAGTGACAGTCCATTTGCAGAGAATTACATAGTAATTTTCAAGATAGTTTTATGTACCTTCTCAAGTGTCAAAGTTTCTCCAACAAAATTGATTACAATACTTACATCATCAGAAAAGAGAACGTTTTGTTTCTTAGATTTATGATGGCATATCATTTATATAAACCAAGAACAATACCAATATCACTCCCGTACTGACTTTTCCCAAGTCTGAAGATTCTTTTGGTTGTATATACTGCCTGGATTTCTTAATGTTATACTCTGCATCCTTCTAATTAGGGTGAAAACCAGTTAGCAGCAAAATCTCTAATACCATAATATTTGAGCTTCTGTAGGATAATACTGTGAACTATGAGACCTGATGCTTTTAACAAGCTGCAGAAAATGCCAGCTGCCAATATTTTGACATTTAACTTTTGTATAATCTGATTCATGACTTGAAAAATGACAAATGCTGTGGAAAGACACTTCTGAATACCCAACTGAGCTTGACTAAGTATCTTAACCTGAGAGAGGTGTATTACTGTTCCTGTGTACATGATCTTTCCTAGAAAAAGGAGATATAGATCAGTGGTTTGTAAACTGGTGTGTATATGTACTCCCCTACCCCTCTCCATGCCACCTGAGGAGAAGAAAATAGCCATCACCAACTGAACAAGCATATTACCTTGCCAAACAGATTTATAAACTCAGTATCAGTTTCAAGAAAGTCCAGTCGAGACACAAAATGGTTATTCACAAGCAGCAAGTATACAGAGTCATTTACCAGACTCTTGGTGTGTGTGTTAGTTCCAAGGAAGAAATTTCTTTAAAAACTAAGAAATTTTCCAGTTTTTTTCTAATTGCATGCCCACTGCTCACCTTTCTTCTATTTGGTGAAAAGGGATTTATCCTACTATACATGTACCAAATATTTTAAATTAATTAATAATGTCTTTTTAGAAACAGTGAAAATCACTTATGGCCAGAAAAACAAACATTTATTGAGACAGTCTAATTGTTAACCTTCATACTGCCACTGCACACCACTCTTAGAGATATATTCTCTCAGTTTTTTCAGTAACACATTGGTTATTTTTGCACACTTTTGTCTGTTGTTCTGAAACCAATCTGACATACATGGAATGGACAAAATAATATAAACATCAAGCAATATAGTACTTTTTGTTGCAAGTTGACACCACTGAGTACGTGTAAATACTGTGACACAGCTGTGTGCACAGTTGATATTCCAAGTCTTGGAGATTATCTTTCAGTGTATTATATTCTTTGTTCTGCAACAGTTAACACAAGCGATCAGCAAAATGAATGATCCCTCAGACTTAAAAAAAAAGGGCAACTTGTTGGTGCACGATTAGTGGGAGCACCTGCGACGAAAATTGGCTGAACTGTTTGACGTTTCATAAGCAACAGCATATGTCGTAATGACAGTAGACGCAAAACACGGTAAAACATCATTGGTGAAAGACAAATTTAATCGACAGAGACCAATGAGCATTAAAAGTATTGTGGCCAGACAACATAAAACTATCATGGCAAACATGACTGCAGAACTCAACACTTAGTTGTGTAATTCTGTGTACAGTAGGAAATTCACAAAGTTAACGTCCATGGAAGAGTTGCAATTGTAAAACCCTTAATGACAGAACCCAACACAAAGCTGTGGAATACGTGATGTTACAATCATAAAATGTGGACCCTTGATGACTGGAAGAATGTGATATGGTCTGATGAATCATTGGTTACATTATTCTCAACAAATGTTTGGGTTTATCTATGCAGAACCCCAAAAGAAGGTTATGATCTGGCTCACCTGCTTCCTACAGCCAAGCATGGGTGAGGTTCCATTATGATTTGGATTGCTATATTGTGGTATCCAGCTGGTCCTATCATTACCCTCACTGGCCAGGTTACTGTAGATGATTATCTCCACATCCTCGACAATTAACTTAGCTATAACTAACATATTTCTGTCAAATACTGCTATATTCCAGTATGATAACATGACCATATATGCAACCAAAAAGGTTCAGGCATGGTTTGTGGACCATCATAATATTAACAAATGGCCAGCACAATTGCCAAGCCTCAACATCATTCAACAATTATGGGGAGTTAGCAGAGAGTGAGGAGCGGGTTGCCAGATCCAACACTGTTGAAGCAATTGGCAGATATTTTGGTACAAGAAAGGGAGAAGTTTCTGTTGGAAACTATTCAGACAGTCCACAACTCTATTCTGTAAAGAATTGCAGCTGTTCTTAAAGCCAATGCTGGCCAACTCCTTATTAATAAATAAATATTGTGTATGTCAGTTGTCCACATTATTTTGTCCATCCCTGTTATCTACAGGTGGAAAAGCAAATATTTTCTACAGGTACTATGTCTTTAGAATAAATTTTTGCTCTGCAGCAAAGGATGTGCTGATTTGAAACCTTCTGGTAGATTAAAATTGTGTGCCAGACTCGCTGTCTATGCAAAATTCAGGACCTGCCCTCACAGCTTTGCTTCGGCCAGAACCTCATGTTCTACGTTCCAAAATTCACATAACTTGTGGGACTGGCACTCATGGAAGAAAAAATACTGCAGAGACTTGGCTTAGCCACAGTCTGGGGGATTGTTCCCAAAAAGAATTTTCACTCTGGAGTGGAATATGAGCTAGTTTGAAACTTCCTGACAGCGTAACATTGTGTGCTGGACTAGGACTCGAACCTGAAATCTTTGCCTTTCATGGGGTAGTGCTCTACTGACAGCTATCCAAGCACAACTCAAGACTTCCCTGCACAGCTTCACTTCTGCCAGTATCACATCTCCTACCCTTCAAACTTCAGAGATGTTCTTCTGCATACCTTGGGGATAGCACTCCGGGAAGAACGGTTACTGCAGACACATGGCTTAGATACAGTCTGGAAGGTAGGAGACGAGGTACTGGTGGAAGTAAAGTTGTGAGGGTGGGTCGTGAGTCACAGGATGGTTCAGTCACAGGCTTGAGTCATTGTCTGGCACACAGTTGTAATCTGTCAGGAAGTTTCGAACCATAAGTCTTCTCTTCATAATACACACCAACAATGAACCAAGTCCCTCAAGTGTCTTGAAGACACTGAGTAACCCATCCGAGATTTCTGTTTGATAAAATTTAACAATTCTTATCACACTGAAGCCACAGCTGGCAGAGTCCCGATTCAATTATATTATTACAGGTGAAACAACCAATCCTTTGACATTTACATATACTACAATCACGCTTGGAAAAAATCTATATTCCTATTTAAGATAATATTCATAAAAAAAGAAAGAAAGAGTAACAAAGACTGTTCATAGGAAACATACAATGTTTTGGCTATTCAATTGTTTCACGCATGAAGAGTGTCTGTCACATATCAAACTGTAAAAGCTTGAAAGATTACAATAAATATACAATTTTCGTCCGCAGCTCGTTGTCGTGCGGTAGCGTTCTCGCTTCCCACGCCCGGGTTCCCGGGTTCGATTCCCGGCGGGGTCAGGGATTTTCTCTGCCTCGTGATGACTGGGTGTTGTGTGCTGTCCTTAGGTTAGTTAGGTTCAAGTAGTTCTAAGTTCTAGGGGACTGATGACCATAGATGTTAAGTCCCATAGTGCTCAGAGCCATTTGAACCATTTGAACAATTTTCACAAAATATGACATAGGAAGTATTGGGCAGATTATACTGAGGATAGCAGATGCGAAGGGTTAGCAAAATGAAAAAAAAATAAAAAAAATATAGAAAGAAATGTGGATTCATAGAATTTGAAAGGCTAGTGAAGAAATAAGATGTGTTCAGGATGTAACTTTTCTGCCAAAAAAGCTGACTGTGTAACAGGAAAGTACAAACACTGTGAAATAGTTTCCAGTAGTCTGAATATAGTATAGAACAGCATATTCACTGCATCTACAGTTCATTTAATACCTACAGCCTATTTGATTCCTACTTTTACATCAATGCATGTAAAACTTTTTTCCCGTAAGTTGATTTTTGGAAATTTCAAGAGAAGCACCATGAGCGTAGCTGTTAAGTGTGTAGTGTGTAAACAGTATTTGTTTTTTAGTATGCTGAAAGCTTTCCAGTAAACAACTTAAAATGGTATGAAAAGTCATTAAATGCATAAATCACTGATTTATTGGGTACAGAAATAAATTCCAGTTTGTCAACGGAAAATGACTGTTTTAAAATGACTCTTTTCAACTTATTATTACTTTTACATTCATTATCCCAAAACAAATGTTCTTGTGGATTAAATACAAGCATGGAATTCTTTCAAGGTTTAATATTGTTTAACTAGTTTCTTCTTTTTTTTTTTTTTTTACTTATTCTATATGCACCTGCCTACCACTTGTCACTCACTTTGTCTCTGGGGCCTCATCTTTACCCCCAAGACATTCCGTTATCATTAAAAGAAGTTTAGGTGAAATTAAAACACCTGAAAGTTAACAACACACAAATGTGATTATCAAGAATGAATAACATTTTGAAAGGAATGTAACACTGTTACAGAACAGTCAGTCTCAAAATCATATGACTTTTTATGTACACACAGCAAACTGCCTAGGTAGTGCTTCTGTATAAAGTGGCTGTTACGTTCTAGTCTACCAATGTTCAATGTTGGCTAGGTGACTAACCAAACTCTTTGGATATAGCAGGGGATTGTATCTTTAATACAATTGTTGGAGGCACTATTACTATTGATATATCTTATAATGTTGATGTCTCAATGTGGGTGGAAGCATGTTGGTGACAGAGAACTGAAGAAGCTTGGGAAGCATATTCAAAACATGGGTCACTTCACACCCGATTTTTGTTGGAGATGGATACTGTGTGAACAGACCTACACACAAATAAAATGGGTTCCAGATCGAGATTACAAAGAGGTTCTAATAGGAGGAAGCAAAGTACAAGAAATCTAAGAGGAAAACTAGAACCCAGAGAGATTTCCTTATGCCACTTATTAACATGAGTCTGTTGTAATGAACAGCCCTGGATATAATATTAGAGTATGTTGTAATGTCGCAAGTTATTATGAGATAACATTTACTGCAGTATAGCACGCAGCCGTGTATCATGGTGGCTGCAGAATTGTGTCATTGCTATGACTCACAGCACAGCTGACACCACTGGCCGTGAGAACGGTCTCCGGTACCATCTAGTAGGAACGTAAATTCATACCCCCTATTAATCTAAATAAAGCATAGTAATTATCAACATATTTTGTTCAAACTTGGTACACCATATTTTGTTATTGAGGAAAGAATCCTGTCAAAATTTCGCATTTTTATCTCGTATAGTTCCGGAGACTGAGAAAATTACTTAAATGTCCAAAAACTGACACTTATGTTTCAAAACTCAGTAAGCAACAATAGCAGTTTGTCTTTTATTACCACCGAAAGGCACAACAAAGTTTTCAATATATATAATTATTTAACTGGAATTTTTTTCAAAACTTTAATTACTCTGTATTTCGTAGTGCAAAAATTATCCAAAATTATTATCTGCTTATTATTTTGTTGCGTGTATACATGGGAGTGAATGAGAGAGTGTCTTTGGGACATACGAAAAAATTTAATACTTTTATGTAAAAACTTATGAAAATGAACCATGGGAAAATAGTGTTGTAACCATAAAGCTGATGATGTATGCCGATGTGTGCTTGCTTTTGTAAGAGAGCAGCCAGAATAGAAGTCGAAAATGGAATAAGTTTCTAAATTAAAGTTTTTTTTTTTTTTTTTTTTTTTTTGTAATTCGGTCTATTTTATTAAATATTATATTAGAAACTGGCATTGGAATGATGTAAATGATTTTCTAATTAGTGATTGCCTCAGGCGAGTTTTGCCGTGGGAATAATCAAGAAGGACCATTCTGATTGGTCACTCAAACCATTAACCAATCAGAATTAAGATGTTCCTGCGTGTAGAAAGTTAGATAGGCATAGAGTGGAGTGGCATCGGGAGAGTCACTCGCCAACCTTCATATGTGTAACATTATACTAAGTGTTGCCAAGAAAATAACTTTCAAAATGAAGAACTGTTGAGTTCATTGCTGTTAAAAGTGTCATGACTCAGGCAGTTTAAGTTACAAACATTTTGAGGACCATCTGATTAATTGATGTGTTATGAGCATGTGATACTTCGGTCTTAGTGAAATTCCATGTGGTATATTCCATATACTTTATGGAATACTTGGCCAAGCACTTCTAACTTGGAAGGCCACTGATATGACCGAAGTTTCAACTCGCTATAGTAGTGGGTCAGTAACTGTCAAATCGAACATTAATCAGGTCGGACGGGTAGATATTCTTGCTGCTTTTTTTGTGTGAGAACATTCTGTACGCACTATGAGATGGGAATAGTAGAGCAGTTAAAAATAGTAAATTCTGACTTGATAGCAAATTTATGTGCTCCCTCAAGAATAAAAACCAGTTTACTAAAATTTCTGAAGGCTTACTGCAGGTAAACTGTATTTATGCAACACCCGAAATTTGTTAAAATGAACTTACGGGAACTGATCCGCAACTTGAGTTACGCGGCCTTTGTGTGGTAGGTATTAGGTCATAGTTTCATCAACGCTGCTTTACACGGCCTAGTGAGTACCTACTACTGCAGAGTGAAGGGACATCATAAGTAAGCCATACTGAGGTAGGTGGACAATTAATGAGAGACTGTACGATCGAGTAACAACAACGAAAAAACCCACCTTGCCGCAATGTGATACACAACTTTTAATGTATTACTTAATACATTGTATCAAGTATCACATTACACGACTGCACTTAATATTTGTTATTCGATATTACAGTATTCACAGATTATTTGTGCATTAATCATGAAATACAGTTGTTTTTCGTATTTGAAAGTTCCAGACAGTTGACATAGAAACATCAAGACTGTTTAGTAATGTATAGCTTAAAGAACACAGTAACTTGCTGGCCTAAAGAAAAATGTAATTTTTGAACACGTGTAAATGTTAGTAATTGAATCAATTATGTAATTTCGTAGAAAATTAGCTTTTTTAGAATGAACTGTTTAATGTTCATTTTATACGAACTATTTTATACAAAAATCTATGTATGTAAAAAATCAAACTGTATCAAGCATTTTCTTTCTTCTTTAAAACTTACTGTTATACTTAAGTTTTAGGACCATTATAACATTACTAATGTACCAGAATAACAATGTATTTTTCATTGTGGATTTCTGCTTTTATATCAAGGTGTGTCAGGCAGTTCAGTTGTTCATATTAGTCAAAGAAGCACAGTCTTGAGTCAATAATTGTTGTATTTTGTGCTACATTGTAATGTCAAAGATCAGATATGAATTTATCAGTAAAAATGGAACTGATAATGGCAAAAATTTGTGAATTTATTGCTGCACCTGGAAAGAATACAGTCAAGATCCCTGGACCTGTTTATTCTACTTGGAAGATTAGAATTAAATGCCAAATGGAACTGCTGGCTGGATATTCCAAAGGGAGGATTCAGCTGCTGAGCAGAAAGTGCGTTCCTCCTCTGCACACACCGGCCTTTCTCCATTCACATTGGTGCATTTTTTGTTGCATGTTTATTTGTGGAATATATGTGCGCATAATGTGAACAGTGCTGTGTTATGTTCATATTGCATGATGATGAAAGAAGGGAGAGGGTGAAAATGAGTGTTCACATATAGCCTATTCCTCTCAAATAGCACCAAGAGGACCACTGAGCTTAATATCTCCATACGCATCACCATCAAGAGTGTCACATGCCCTCACTTCATGAAACACCATGGAAAGGTTTGGATTTTAATCTCAGGACTCTGTCACAAAAACATAATAAGGAACTTTATGCCACCAGCTCTCCTCCCCATATCAGCCAAATCCTGGCAGTGAAAATTTCATCCACTGCCAGGATTTGAACTGGCTCACCTCCAAATGAAGCACCACTGCACAGGTGTGAATTGGTGACCTCAGCTATGGAGGTGGGTTGTTTGTTCTATCATCATCTAATTAACTGATGGCATGTGGTGATTTGTCTTGGGTTGATGTACCAACTAAATCACCCGAAAATTGATACTATAATTAAATTTTTTGGAAAATTCAAATAATTCTGTTGAAACAATTGCATTAACACAGATGTTTCTAGTTACTACCTTGCTATTTCTTCATTTTCTATTCTCTGTGCTGCAGTTTCTCAAAGATTTTGAGAAAGCTTTATATTCCATTTTGACAAATTCTTGTGTTGCAGCATATGAGAAGTAAGGTGTACATTCTACATGTTAATTTATTAAGCAAAATCTGCAATAAGATCACAGTTTCATTGAGACTACATGAAGGGAGTGAGAAAATTAAATAGAAAACGTAGCTAGGTCAGCTGATCCCATTTCACTGAAATACTTACTTGTTCCCTAGGAAGCCATTTTCAATAACTAAACGACGAAGGAGAAGTATGCAGCACAGGATTATCTGAAATACTTGCTCCTCCCCACCCACACCCCTGCTTAAGAACTTCAACAAAGAATGGACGAAGTCAACACATTTTATGTGAGAATGTGTTCAAACATTCACTTTGGTAAGATCAACCAAACTGAAACCAGTAATATTACGGTACGCAACTGAGGAAGACAGGACTACAAAAGTTGAAGATGAAACCAGTAAGCTGAAGGAAGATGGTGATGAATAGCAATGATGTAATGGAAGCAGTTAATACAACCTGGAATTACAACAACTATAAACAACAAGTCGATCGACATTTAAGAAATAAAATGCAATGTGCAGAAATAAATTTCCACTACTTCTGTCCATGTGCACACTGACAACTGAAGTGGTCAGTGGAAGAAAGAGCTAACCCACAAGAGCATATTTTGAGCTAATGCATGTTATATATTTCATTACATTCAAAGACAAGAACAAAAATTCAATAAGATGAAACAAATTATGTAGTAGACAACTCTTTCTAGCGACATGTTTGGAAAAACTCAGTATCGCCATGTGGTGTATTCAAAAACACAATAGATGATGTGAGCAGATATCCTAATTACATTGAGGCTTAGCACTTTCTTCTGCTGACCCCTTCAATTCTAACCTACACCACCTAATGTCTATAGCCCTACCTAAAATGAAGAGTTTCCAGTGGAAGTGATTATGTTCGGAATAACGATAGCTAATAGGAAGACAAATAAATGAGTATGATGAAAAAATTGGAGTTCATGACATTATCGAAATGGAGGTAGGCTGGTGGAAGGTGGTCCAAGGAAATTCTTTTCTGAATTTCTCATAATAAGAAACGAAAATGAAGACAATGTAATAGCAGATGGATAGATGCTATCTAGAAACAGATAAGGAAAACTTGGATAAACATAAAACAATGGAAACTTTAGGTTTCAGCACTGTAGGAAAAGATAGATTACTGCTTACGATAAGGAGACACATTAGGTTGCAGACACACACAATTAAAAGACACTTACACAAAGCTTTCAGGCACAACCTCTACCAGCAAAAGAGAATCACACACCATCCATACACATAAGCAGGCGTGCTTGGGCTAGAGCTACCAGAGGTGGCAGTCATGTATCCATGAAGTGCATTTGTTTGTGTGTATGAATAGTGCATGTTTCTCTTTTGCTGGTGAAGGCCATGGCCGAAAAGTTTGTGTAAGTGTCTTTTTATTGTGCCTGTCTGCAAACTTAACATGTCTTCTTTACAGTAAGCAGCAATCTATCTTTTCCTACATTGTTGTTGGATAGACTTGGTTATACATAAAATTGCTGAGGCTGTCTGCCTGCTTAGCTGGGTTGGAGATTTTCTTTGCTCAGGGACTGGGTGTTGTGTTGTCCTCATCACCTTTTCATCCTCATCAGTGGCGCACAATCCACCCAATGTGGCGTTGAATGAAATATGACTTGCACTTGGTGGCTGAACTTCTCCGGATGGGACCTCCGGGCCAATGATGCCACATGCTCATTTCCATTTTTGTTGAGGCTTTCCTGGCCACCTGTTGATTTATTGCCTGTTGACTTCTGTCTCTGGATCTTCAGTTGACATTTGTTTAATGATTTTCCTGATGTGTGGGTCTCCCATCACTACCTGCAACAGTCGTCTGCTGCAGTACAGGAATCTAGGATCCATTTACCTTAAGGCTTTTTTTCTACTTTGTTTTGCTTTGGCTCTGTCCTGTCCAACAAGGAAGAAGAAAGCTTCAATGTAAATTGGTCCTGGATTCCCGTGCCACAGCATATAACTTTTGCAGGAAGCAAGAGGAGAACAACAGTGGCAACGACCATGGAAAAGCCCTCGAACTTTCGTGTGAGAGGTATATATACCCTCTGGTTGTGGGCTCGACTCCATTTTGTCACCAGAAATGGAGGGTGAACCTCTGAAAATATCAGCCATTTGTGGTGGCAAAATGTCAGGAAAATTGTCAGAGAAATGTTGGTTGTAGATCCTGAGACAGAAGTCAACAGGCAATACCCCATAGTCATATACGATGAGACATGAAACAAGTCTTTAACCAATAAGGAATAAAGAAACTAGTGATGATACCTATCTTTTAACAGCTTTCCTTTCCCCTTTTTACACTTTCTCACTGCTAGCCTAACATCATCGAGATTTAGCTCACTCTTCTGAAAACTGAATACTTTAATTAGTTTTCTTTCTTAATTTTAAGTCTACTAATTAACCACATTAATTCTAGCCCTTTAGTTCATTTAACTGTAGGTGAAACATTATACTCCACTTTTCAATAGTCACTCAGTTCAAACAGAACAGTACATGTATACCAGCTCCATCACTGTTTTCATTTTCTGAGGAAGAGCTACAGTGACTGGAAGAAAGAAAAGTTATGGGGACCAATTGGTATGCTCCATCTGTATTTGTAAACTGCATACTAATTATGAGTTCATACAAACAACCAAATAATTCAAAATATTACTCGCTATGAATTTACAAATATGTGATCAGGGTCAGTTCTATTGAAGAAATTGAGCTCAGAGCTCTTATGCAAAGTCTGTAGACATATAACAATAACATCCGTTATCTTAAGCTGACATGTGTAAATTAATATCTATGACAATGCATCTGTTTTTGTAAAACAATATTACAGCTTATACAATTTTAGGCTGTTTATACCTACAAATGTAGTTTGCTAATTTTCTTTAGGTTGGCAGTTAATTTATCTGCTTTGTAACAGATTTAATACTTATTACACAGAAGAATGACAAAGGGAGCATCTTGATAAAGAACCCATGTTATATGTAGCAGTTTGGCTTTACCTCCATAATTTCTAGCAGAGCATCTGTAATAGTCTCCAATGAAGTGAGAGATAAACGTTCACGGTCCTGTGGTGCTCCAGAAAAACAACGTTCACCGCCATACCTAGAGAATGTAATTTTTATTCATTGTGGTACAGGCAGAGTAGATTCCATTTAGTGTTAATGAGACAAAAAGAATCTAGTGTGACTAGGTGCATTTACTTAATGTAACATACTTACCATCTGTCATTGGGATGCCTGTAGCTGGAACGAAATGCTGTAACTGCAGCTGATTTAACTTTGCTGATACCAAACAGGAGGTAAAATTTGGGCAGTGAAAATTCATCCAAGCTCAGTCGTAAAACTCTTTGTGTCTCTTCTGAAATAAGAAATCCAGCAGCTCATAATATTATACTTAAACTGATGTGGCTTCTAACAAAAATATGATTATATTGACATTGCACTCTCATGATTGGCTATCTATGTTGTTATGAAGTCAACTAATGACACTCGGTTAAAAAGTTTTTCACGTCAGCCTCCTCCAGCTCCCCTTCCCTCCCCCTGAAGTGTACACACTAGCAGTAATGACAATAATAATAATAATAATAATAATAATAATAATGACAACAGCAACTCTGCACATCAAAAATTACAGTTATTAAGGGATTTCTACAGCTAACAATCTCATCAGAAATTTGTCGACTAAGAAACCTTCCCCGGTAGTAAGAATAATTTTTTTTAGAAACAAATGATCTGAAATAATGTAGACTCATTTTCTTATGGAGGAATATTTTTCAGTGTTAATGAACACACACAGATTATTATATGATTCAAACAGTTCAATTTGACAGTCTTGGAAAGAAGAAGTGCAGCTTTGTGACAACTACAGTGCTGAGCATTTTGTTTGCAGCACAGCCATAAACAAGTTTAATTGTACATCCTATAACAATAAGAAGGATGCTGCAATCCACAACTGTCATCATCATGAGTCATTTGGCATCCACTACTGAATTAAGGCCTCCTCAAGGCTTTCCCATGGATTTTGCTCTTTCGACAAACCTATATGTGTAACTAATACATGTTTCCTGATACCGTCTGCCAATCTTCCATTGGGTCTTCATATACATTTTTTTTTCTTATGGCTTGAAATAGAGGAAAGAATTTTTTTGGTTCATCTGCCAGCCATTCATCAACTTCCATTTAATTTTCATTAACATCATAATTATGTCTTCCAATCCAGTCTGTTTCTTGAACAATTTGCCTGTTCTGACTCAATGTTAGTAATTCCCAACAAGATGCCCTTCATTGCTGGCTGAGATCTGCTGGGATCTCTTTACTTCCTCTCTTGTTTTGCCATTTGCCTCCTTAAATTCATGTTATTTTCATTTTTGCCAATTACTATTAACATACATAAGTATAATCTGCATTTTCATAAAAGAGAAAGGTTGGCTATCAGTCTTAAACAATACAATACCAGATCTAATTTTGTGCTTAGTTTTGTGTCATCAATTTCCTGATTTATTTTGATCATTCCTAATTAATATCTTTTGTTAAGGGTGAAGTCAGTAACTGTTCCATGACTTAGATTCTATTGTTGACTTAAAAACAAATATAAATTGTGTACTATCTGGAAGAATAACTACAAGGATTCTTAAAGTATTTATTTGGCTCCATTCGAAAACGTATTAGCAAAGCCAGCCCTTATTTAATTCCAAAGTAATTACCAGGTTTGTCAAAAGTATTGTTCGTATAACTATATCAGTTAATTTCATTATTTAAACAAATAATTCAGCATAACCTTTGCAGTAGAAGAAACTGTTAGAAAGAAGGCATTTTTCAATGTATTCAGTTAACTGAATGAATTATGCTTTAATTGTAATTTCTGTAAATTAAACATCGAACAATGTGTAGTTTCAGTACCTATTATTGTGAGGATATATAAAGTCCCAATTTTTGGTCCCAAGTCAGTCAGCCCATGGGAGATTTTTAAGAAAAGAAACCTGTATTGGTTAGATCAACAACAATGCATCAACTTAACCATGAAATAAGTGTAACACAAGTACGCTGTCTGTTAAAATAATGGCAGTGTCTGTTCAATGGCGTCACACGTAGCGTATTTTTCTGCAAGAACTGTTGGTTAGGTTTTTACTGCTCACAGATGTTCAACAGTAAACTATTGTAGCAGTATATTGCCTGCAAACTATTAATGAGGCTTATCAAAAGTTAACCAATAGTGAACTGACCATATTAACTGTGTAATATTGGAGGGAGGGAGGGGGGGGGGGTTGTGAACAGTGAAGTAAAGAACAGTGAAACACAACTGTGCAAAACTGTCGGCTACATTATTTACAGTAGTCAGTGTTGAACTTGCACACCCATTTTTCATCCAGTATAACAGCGCATTACATTGACAACAAAGACTATCAATGAAGAAATACAGCAGGCGAATGTCACAGACTCTCTCTGTTTTGTAACGTTTATCATACTGAAAGTCCATGTCTCTTTGGTAATACACACTGATTTTTATCATTATTTTCCAGCTATACTGGGATCCTAATTTTGAAAACTCTATGCAGCTTACCAAAAGCACTCCAAGAACTTTTTACTATTCCATTTATGTCTTTTATTGTTCATCTAGTCACTGTCACCTTCACCTTTCATAAATACAAAAATTCATCAAATGGTTTTATGGCCTCATTGTAAATCCCTTCCATGTTTTGATTATACGTTACAATTGACTCCAATCCAACAATCATACTTGCTCTATTAATTTCCTCCATTGATTGTTGAAGTTAAATTGCACTAGAGGCTAACTATACAGGGTGTCCCATTTATTTTGACCACCCTAAATAACTGTTTGTCCAGATGCAAATTACAAAATGTTTCAAGCAAATGTTCTTTAGCTGTCAGGGTGACATCAATCAGCATGATTGCCTTTGTTGCAGCTTTGTTTTTTACAAAGACATGAACAGCGGTATGATTTTTTTAAATGGCGCCCTGTATTTTTTATTCAGTAATTCATTTTCTCTCCTAAAGACCTATTCAAAAATGTATCACAGTTTACCATTCACTGAAACACAACATTATTAAATATATAACACAACATTGATGCTGACACTCCCAGTGCTTAGGGCAGGTACTCAGAGTAATGGAACACATCCAAGTGCTGACGTTGACAGAGGACAAATGTACACATAAGTATGAAACTTCCTGGCAGATTAAAACTGTGCGCCAGACCAAGACTCAAACTCAGGAACTTTGCCTTTCACGGGCAAGTGCTCTACCAACTGAGATACTTGAGCATGACTCATGACCCGTCCTCACAGCTTCAATTCTGCCAGTACCTCAGCTCCTACTTTCCAAACTTCACAGGTTCACAGAAGAGCTTCTATGAAGTTTAGAAAGTAGGAGACGAGGTACTGGCAGAATTGAAGCTGTGAGGATGGGTTGTGAGTCATGCTTGGGTAGCTCAGTTCGTAGAGCACTTGCCCGCGGAAAGGCAAAGGTCCCGAGTTCGTTTCGGTCCGGCACACAGTTTTAATCTGCCAGGAAGTTTCATATCAGCGCACACTCTACTGCAGAGTGAAAATCTCCTTCTGGAAACATCCCCCAGGCTGTGGCTAAGCCATGTCTCCACAGTATCATTTCTTCCAGGAGTGTCAGTTCTGCAAGGTTCGCAAAAGAGCTTCTGTGAAGTTTGGATAGTAGAAGACGAGGTACTGGCAGAACTGAAGCTGTGAGGATGGGTCGTGAGTCAGGCTTGGGTAGCTCAGTTGGTAGAGCACTTGCCCGCGAAAGGCAAAGGTCCCGAGTTCGAGTCTCGGTACGGCACACAGTTTTAATCTGCCAGGAAGTTTCATATCAGCGCACACTCCGCTGCAGAGTGAAAATCTCCTTCAGGAAACACCCCCCAGGTTGTGGCTGAGCCATATTTCCACAGTATCCTTTCTTCCACGAGCGCTAGTTCTGCAAGGTTCGGAGAAGAGCTTCTGTGAAGTTTGGAAAGTAGGAGACGAGGTACTGGCAGAACTGAAGCTGTGAGGATGGGTTGTGAGTCATGCTTGGGTAGTTCAGTTGGTAGAGCACTTGCCTGCAAAAGGCAAAGGTCCCGAGTTTGTGTCTCAGTCCGGCACACAGTTTTAATCTGCCAGGAAGTTTCATATCAGCGAACACTCTGCTGCAGAGTGAAAATCTTATTCTGTACACATAAGTAGAATGTACACCCATCATTCTGTCAACCATCATGAGTTGAAGAGTTGTGTTAGTAGAATGTACGCCAACGAAGAGAAGATAGAAATGCTACTCATCTATGGGGAATGTAAGTTAGCAGAACAATAACTACAATACTGTTATCTTTTGTATGGGTACATTTAGTACAGTAGTTTAGTCCTTTTAAATACTGTTGTGTAAAGTAGGCATACAGTAAAGGCTGTCCTTCCTACAAACTGCATCGACATAATGTTTCCCTTATTGTTGATGTTGTTGTTGTTGAAGGTAACCAAAATGCTACGCAGGCAGCGGAACTGTAAAGGGAGTGATATCCTGACAAGAACCAACCTTCCTGATGGATGTTTTCTCGTCTTGTTGCGACGCTGCAGGAAACGGGAAGTTTCAACCCACGACATCGCAATCATCGTAGCACTCACACAGACGAAGGTGCCAAAGTTACTGTTCTCGCTTCCGTTGCTATGAATCCACATGTGAGCACATGACAGCTTGAACATGAGGTTGGTATTCCTAAAACCAGTGTACATCGTATTCTTACACAGCACCGGTTCCATCCTTACCATGTACACCTACATCAAGAATTGCATGGGAATGATTTCCAGAATCGTGTACAGTGCTGACAGTGGGCACAGCAGCAAATCCTCGGCAACCTGAACTTATTCTCTAATGTTCTATTTACCGAATAATGTTCCTTCTCAAACAAAGGACAGGCAAATACAAGGAACATGCATTATTGGTCCAGCGACAACCCACGATGGCTTAGACAGGTGGAACATAGGCGTCAATGGAGAGTTAACGTCTGGTGTGGGATGTCTGGTACTACAATTATTGGGCCTTATTTCATCAATGGTAGTCTAAACGGCACAGTGTATGTCAACTTCCTCAGACGAATTCTTCCTCTTCTTCTGGAAGAAGTGCCATTAAGAACCAGAATGATTATGTGGTATCAACATGAAGGATGTCCAGCGCATAACACCTTGCATGCACGTCATGTTCTGAAATGAAGGTATCCTGCCAGATGGATTGGCCGAGGAGGAACAGTTACTTGGCCTGCTAGGTCTCTTGATTTAAATCCTCTGAACTTTTTTCTTTGGGGATGCATTAAAGACACTGTCTATTGCGATATTTCAACGACTCCAGAGGGCATGCAGGAATGTATTGTGCTTGCTTGTAATTCTCTTCAGCAGGCAGCACTGAAAGCAGTAAATAATTCTTTCATTCAAAGAGTGCACTAGTGTAATGGTGTCCAGGGTCACCACTTTGAGCACCTTTGAATGTTCTACTCCTGGGCAATGGTACAGAAGACCCAAAGTCACCTTTGTGTTATGTTTTTACTTGGTTCATTTGTTTTCTGACAACTTCAGCAAGTAGACGAGTTTGTGATCCCTGGCTCAAAGTTATGTAATTAATAATGTTGTGTTTCAGTGAATGGTACACTGTGATACATTTTTGAATAGGTCTTTAGGAGAGGGAATGAATTACCAATTCCTTCTTCTTTTTCCCCATTTAAAGAAATAAACAATTTATCAAAGTAGTTGAGAATAATTTTGGTGGTATGAAATCTCCTTTCTTGACACTTCTTTCAATTCTGAATTTTTCACTATCTTGTTGATGCCTAACGGACATTGTAGCATTGATGTATATATTCCTCTTTATGCCAACTGAGGTCAAATCAATGTCTTGTTTCTGAAGGACTGTTCATATGACTTTTATTAACACTGTTAGAATTCATAAATCCATGATGAAGTGGCAATTAAAATGAATACTCATTTCAAAATTTAGAAGTTTAGGAAATACCGCTAATCAAAAGTGTTGTTTTTGTATGAAATGCAAGATTGGAAAATTTATTTGATATAACCCTAAAAAAATCAATATTACCAAGTGGTAACACAGATTTTTCTGCTTCTAAAAATGTGTGGTCCCAAGGGAAATATGTCAATTAGCCAGATACTTCAATTAAAATCTATTATGAAAAGTTGCTACTCGCCATATAATGGAGATGCTGAGTCACAGATGGGCACAACAAAAAGACTGTCACAAATAAATAAAGCTTTCGGCCAGTAAGGCCTTCGTGAATAATAGATGTAGACACACACACACACACACACACACACAAATGCAACTCACACGCAGGACTGCTGCCTCAGGCAACTGAAACCTCACTGTGAGAGCAGCAGCACCAGTTCATGATGGGAATGGCGACTCAGTAGGGTTAAGGAGGAGGCTAGGGTGGGGAGAGGAAGGGATAGTACAGTGGGGGGGGGGGCGGGGGGGGGGGGCTGGGGGGATGGACAGTAAAGTGCTGCAGGTTAGACGGAGGGCAGTGGCGAGGTGAGGAGGGGGGTGGGAGGGGGGGAGGGGGGGGAGCATCAGAAAAAGAGAGAAGTAAAAATACTGAGTATGGTGGTAGAAAGATGGCTGTGTAGAGCTGGAATGGGAATGGGGAAGAGGCTGGATGGGTGAGGGCAGTGACTAAGGAAGGTTGAGGCCAGGACGGTTACAGGAAAGTAGGTTGTATTGCAGGGAGAATTCCCACCTGCGCAATTCAGAAAAGCTGGTGTTGGTGAGAAGGATCCATATGGCACAGGCTGTGAAGCAGTCATTGAAATGAAGGTTGTCATGTTTGGCAGCGTGTTCAACAACAGGGTGGTCTACTTGTATCTTGGCCACAGTTTGTCTGTGGTCATTCCTGCAGACAGACGGCTTCTTGGTTGTCATGCCAACATATCATCAGCACAGTGGTTGCAGCTCAGCATGTAGATGATATGACTGGTTTCACAGGTAGCCCTCTCTTTGATTGGATAGGTGATGTTTGTGACCAGACTGGAGTAGGTGATGGTGGAAGGATCTATGGGACAGGTCTTGCATCTAGGTCTATTACAGGGTTATGAGCCATGAGATAAGGGGTTGGAAGTAGGAACTGTGTAAGGATGGACAAGTACATTGTGTAGGTTCGGTGGACGGCGGTATACCACTGCCCAATGAGAGGTAGTCGAAACCCTGGCGGTGAATGTAATTCAGTTGTTCCATTCCTGGATGGTACTGAATGATGAGAGGAATGCTCCTCTGTGGCCAGACAGTGGGGCTTTGGGAGGTGGTGGGAGACTGGAAAGATAGACCCTTGGTATATTTCTCACCTTCAGCCCCCCTCCCAAATTCAGTAACGCTGGACTTGTTAAAGATCTTCTCTCCTTCTCCCGATCCCTACAGTGGAAACACTTTTACGTCACCAACCCTCCAAATTGTCAGATTCTTCCACCTACACACCTTGCCACCCCATTCCAGAAATCCAACGAGATCTCCAATCGCTAATCAAATCCTTAGTCCCATCTCTTTATTCACCCCTACCTCTCTCCGCACTCCTACCTTCTACATGCTTCCTGAAGTCCATAAACCTAACCACCCATGATGCCCCATTGTGTCCGGTTACAGTGCCTCCACTGAGAGAATTTCTGCTCCCGTAGACCAACACCTTTAATGTATTATCCGGGACCTACCCTCCTATGCCAACCTATTCATGGGCCATCTAGAGGAATCATTCCAAAAAATCCCAGAATCCTAAACCCCTCACCTGGTTCAAATTCACTGATGACATCTTCGCAATCTAGATCGATGGTGGTGACACCCTATCCACATTCCTCTAGAATCTCAAAAACTTCTCCCCTATTTGTTTCACCTGGTCCTACTCAACCCAACAAGCCACCTTCCCAGATGTTGACCTCCCCCTCAAAGATGTCTACATCAGTACCTCTGTCCATATCAAGCCTACGAACCACCAACAATACCTCCACTTTGACAGCTGCCATCCGTTCCATACCAAGAAGTCCCTTCCATACAGCCTAGCCACCCGTGATCATCGCATCTGCAGAGACGAGCGGTCCCTCTTGGAATACATGGAAGGTCTCACTGAAGCCTTCACAGACCGTAGTTATCCTCCCAACCTTGTACAAAAACAAATCTCCCATGTCTTATCTTTCCAGTCTCCCACCACCTCCCAAAGTCCCACCGTCCAGCCACAAAGGAGCATTCCCATCATCACTAAGTACCATGCAGAGCTGGAGCAACTTGAATTACATTCTCCACCATGGTTCTGACTACTTTTCATCGTGCCCTGAAATGAGAAATCCTATCCTTCCCACCCCTCCAACAGTCATATTCCGCCATCCACCGAACCTACACAATATACCGTCCATCCTTACATAACTCCTGCTCCCAAACTCTTACCTCAGGGCTCATACCCCTGTAATAAACCTAGATGCAAGACCTGTTCCATACAGCTACTCCAGTCCAGTCATGAACATCACCTATTCCATCAAAGGCAGGGCTACCTGTGAAACCAGTCATGTGATCTACAAGCTAAGCTGCAACCACTGTGCTGCATTCTATGTGAGCATGACAACCAACAACCTGTATGTCCGCATGAATGGCCACCGACAAACTGTGGCCAAGAAACAAGTGTACCACCCTGTTGCTGAATATACTGCCAAACAGGATGTCATTCATTTCAATGACTGCTTCACAGCCTGTGCCATATGGATCCTTACCACCAATAACAGCTTTTCTGAATTGCGCAGGTGGGAACTCTCCATGCAATACATCCTATGTTCCTGTAAATCCTCCTGGCCTCAACTTTCATTAGTCACTGTCCTCACCCATCCAGCCCCTTCCTTGCTCTCATTCCAGCAGCACACAGCCGTCTTTCACACTGTTTTTTACCTCTCTACTTTTCCGCTACTCCCCCCCCCCCCCTCCCCCACCTCTCCACTGCCATCCGTCTAACCTGCAGCACTTCACTGTCCGCCACCCCTACCATACTATCCCTCTCCCTTCCCACCCTAGCCTCCTCCTTACCCTCATCCAGTCGCCACTCCCATCATGCACTGATGCTGCAGCTCGCAGTGTGGTTTCAGCTGCCTGAGGCTGTGGTCATGTGTGTGAGTTGCATTTGTGTGTGTGTGTGTGTGTATTGTTGATGAAGGCCTTAATGGCCAAAAGCTTTATTTATTTGTGTCAGTCTTTTTGTTGTGCCTGTCTGCGACTCAGAATCTCCACTATATGGTGAGTAGCACTTTCTTTTTCATAATACTGTTACATTCCATCCTGGATTTTTCATTGTTCTATTATAAAATTTCATTTCTAGAATAATCTTGGAAGGTTACAACAGAAAAAGTAGGAAAAAACGTTAACACCTGAAAAGCCCTCCACATAATGGATCCAATATACAAGCTCATTGCGGCAATTGATCCAATAGTGAAATAAAATAATATAATTTCTTAATATATAGGCATATTAAGAAATTCTTAATATATAGGAATATTCCCCCATGAACCATGGACCTTACCATTGATGGGCTGGCTTGCATGCATTAGTGATACAAATACCTATACCATATGTACAACCACAATGGAGGGGTATCTATTGAGAGGCCAGACAAATTTGTGGTTCCTGAAAAGAGGCAGTAGCCTTTTCAGTAGTTGCAGGGCCAGTAGTCTGGATGATGCATTGATCTGGCCGTGTAACATCAACCATGCTGAACTAGTACTGCGAATGGCTGAAGGCAACGGAAAACTACAGCTGTAATTTTTCCCGAAAACATGCAGATCTACTGTATAGTTAGGTGTTGATGGTTTTCTATAGGGTAAAATACTCCAGAGGTAAAATAGTCCCCCATTCAGATCTCTGGGCAGGGACTACTCATGAGGATGTTGTCATCAGGAGAAATAAAACCGGCATTCTACAGATTGGAGTGTGGAATGTTAGATCCCTTAATCGGGCAGGTAGATTAGACAATTTAAAAAGGGAATGGATAGGTTGAAATTAGATATAGTGGGAATTAATGATGTTCAGAGTTGGGAGGAACAGGACGTCTGGTCAGGTGAATAAAGGGCTATAAATAAAAGTCAAATAGGAGTAATGTAAAAGTCTCAAAAATGGTTCAAATGGCTCTGAGCACTATGGGACTCAACTGCTGTGGTTATCAGTCCCCTAGAACTTAGAACTACTTAAACCTAACTAACCTAAGGACATCACACACATCCATGCCCGAGGCAGGATTCGAACCTGCGACCGTAGCAGTCCCACGGTTCCGGACTGCGCGCCTAGAACCGCGAGACCACCGCGGCCGGCAATGTAAAAGTCTGTTTAATAATGAATAAGAAAACAGAAATGCAGGTAAGCTACTATGAAAAGCAAAGCGTATGAATTATTGGCCAAGACAGACACGAAGCCCACTACCACAGAAGTACATGTTTCCATGCCAACTAGCTCCACAGATAATGAAGAGATTGAAGAAATGTATGATGAAATAAAAGAAATTATTCAGGTAGTTAAAGGAGATGAAAGTTTAATTGTGATAGGGGACTGGAGTTTGACAGTAGGAAAAGGAAGAGAGAATTTTGCACAGAGAATAATTTAATCATCGCTAACACTTGGTTTAAGAATAATAAAAGAAGGTTGTTAATGGAGAGGGGACCTGCAGACGAATCAGATTTTGAATTGTAAGACATTTCCAGGGGCAGAGGTGGACTCTGACCACAATTTATTGGTTATGAACTGTACATTAAAACTGAAGAAATTGGAAAAAGGTGGGAAATTAAAAAGATAGGACCTGCATAATTTTAAAGAACCAGCGGTTGTTGCAAGTTTCAGAGGGGGCATTAGGCAATGACTGACTAGAACAGGGGAAAGGAAATACAGTATAAGACTAATGGGTGGGTTTAAGAGATAAAATAGTGAAGGTAGCAGAGGATCAAGTAGGTAAAACAACAAGGCCTAGAAAAAATCTTTTGATACCACAAGAGATATTGAATTTAATTGATGAAACGAGAAAATTTAAATAGCAGCAAATGAAGGAGGTGAAAAGGAATACAAACACTTAAAAAACGAGATTGACGGGAAATGTAAAATTGCTATCACCCAAACCTCCAGATGTCAGACACTCAGATCGATATCAAACTTTGTGTGTCAATAGAGTGTCAACCAGAACACTGATCTAGTTCTTGTTATGTCCTGTCATCCAGTAGAACATGTGTAAATGGTAATTAAAAAAGTAACACCACAACTACGGAGTATACAAGAAGCGCATGAGTGAGATGCAAATGTCAACATCTTTGGTAGGTGAGTTGGTAGAGCATCAGATCGTAGTACTAAAGGTCCCGAGTTTGAAACCAATTAACTCCAATTTTGAAAGCATAATATGGAAAGGAAATTGGAAGTAGATGAAGATGAAATGGAAGATACGATACTGCAAGAAGAATTTGACAAAGCTCTGAAAGATCTAAATTGAAACAAGGCTCTGGAAGTAGATGATATTCCATCAGAATTATTGAAACCCTTGGGAGAGTCAGCCATGACAAAACTATTCCATTTGGTATGCAACATCTATGAGACAGACAAAATACCATCAAACTTCAAGAAGAATGTAGTAATTCCAATTCCAAAGCAAGCAGTTGCTGATAAGTGTGAAAATTAGTGATCTATAAGTTTAATAAGTTGTGGCTGCAAAATACTAACACACCTACTTTACAGAAGAATGGAAAAACTGATAGAAGCCAACCCAGGGGACGATAGGTTTGGACTATACAATGAACACATGAGGCAGTGCTGACCCTAAGACTTATCTTAGAAAGTAGCTTAAGGAAAGGTAAACCTACATTTATAGCATTTTGTAGACGAGAGAAAGCATTTGTCAATGTTGACTGGAATATCTTCTTTGAAATTCTGGAGGTATCAGGGGTAAAATACAGGGAGCAAAAAGCTATTTACAACTTTTAACAAACTAGATGGCAGTTGTAAGAGCCGAGGGACATGACAGGGAGGCAGTGGTCGAAAATGGAGTGATACAGGATTGTAGCGTATCTCTGATGTTACTCAATATGTATAGCCTATCCCTGATGTTACTCAATATGTACTTTAAACAAGCATTAAAGTAAACCAAAGAAAAATATGACATTTGCTGATGATACTGCAATTCTAATAGAGACAGCAAAGGACTTGTAAGAGTAGCTGAAAGGAATGGACAGTGTCTTGAAAGGAGGATATAAGATGAACATCAACATAAGTAAAACAAGGATAATGGAATGTATTCAAATTAATCACATGATGCAAAGGGAATCAGATTAGAAAACAAAACACTTAAAGTAATAGATAAGTTTTGCTCTTTGGGCAGCAAAATAACTGATGATGGCTAAAGTAAAGAGGATATAAAATGCAGACTGGCAATGTATGTGTCTGGAGTGTAGCCATGTATGGAAGTGAAACATGGACAATAACAGCTGAGATAAAAAGAATGTGGTGCTACAGAAGAATGCTGAAGATTAGGTGAGTCAATCACATAACTAATGACAAGGTAGAGACAAGAAATTTGTGTCACATTTTGACCAATGGAAGGGGTTGATTGATATGTCACATTCTGAGACATCAATCTCCAATTCAGTACTGGAGCAAAAGTGGGGAGGGGGGGAGGAGTGGGGGGGGGGGCAGACCAGGGGGAGACCAACAGATGAATGCAGTACGCAGATTCAGGAAGATGTAGGTTGCGGCAGTTATTCAGAGATGATAAGGCTTGAGGCTCACACAGTATAGAGTGGCTTGGAGAACTGCATCAAACAAGTTTTTGGACTGAAGACCGCAACAACATAGGAATATTAACTGTAATTACTGTGTTCTATATTATTACTGAAAATGTAGTTGAATGTTATTTCGACAATTTGTAGGAAATGTGCAAAGCACATGGTAACTCTGTAGGTAGATAAAGTGAGTAGCAGCTAGGAAATGTAAGAGTGAGAAACCTGGGTTAATCTATTAGCCACTCATGGTGCTCCCTCAGATTGACTGAATGTATGTTACAACTCTGGTGTTTCTGAACACTATGTTTGCTCTCTCCCTCTTTTCACACACACACACACACACACACACACACACACACACACACACACACACACAACTAACATACGCGGTAATCAGTAAAGTTAAAACTGTGTAAAATCAGTAAGTATATCATACAAGATAATAACTAGTTTCAAGAAAAACCTTCTGAGTGAGATTATTTAATAATTTAGTCATAAGTAGGAGTTACAGTTACTCTAGATCTATTAAAAAAATACTGTTTAGTGCTGTTAACTATGAAGCAATCAATCCCCTAAATATATAATTAATATTGTTAGCTACGCAGTAAACTGGCTTATTAGCTACCGAGTATGTGACAAACTGCACGTCCCTTACAGATCTTAAGATTTTTTGGCACAAAATATGAGTACAACTTTAAACTCTGGCATCACTTGTATGCAAAAAGATGCAAGTTTAAGCACAGATAACTGAACTGACATGAACAAATGTAAAAATTAATCTTTTTTTGAAATAACTAGCATTCAACAGAAAATAATTAAAGGAAACATTCACTAGTTTGCATTGCACTTACCTGAAAAGGAGGGCTTTGTACAAGTACACAGAGAGTGTATGATATTAATAACAAGGCCGTGAGTTGCAGCTCGCATACTCAGGGATCCTGAGCAGACTAAGAAAGTCACAGCATGAAAAAGATATGGTAAGTGGGTGGCCACATCTAAGCAGTTGTTGAAAGACAGCATAAGAAGATACCTTGCCAATATAGCTATGTCATCCCACATCATATGTTGTTCCAGGAGAGGTGTGGGTGACGAACATGTTTTGTCTAACACCTAGAAAGCAAAACAGAAGAAAATATTAAATCAATCACATCCAGAAATAGATAAATAAAAAATCATTCACGATCAATAAAATCATTCTGTTTACAATCTCACTATTTCAGGAGAGAAAGAATATAATGTAAGAAACTATAAAAGAGCAAACACAGAATAAATATGTTGGATGACTAGTCATCATGTTTTTATTATCAGGCATCAGACTGAGAGATGAAAGTACTTAGGTCAACAAGACGGAACTTATTACATTGTTAGTTCACTTCCTCAAGTTTCATTTTTACTTTACCTCATATGAAAAATACTTACTCTCTCTTATCTTTGATACTGGTAATGTAGACAGAATATAACATCGTGGAAATAAGGTACAGATTAGCAGTGCATAAATGCATTCACCAATATTAATTACTGATACTTACCCGGCACAGGCGCCCAATTACTTTTTTTGCTACAAGCTGAACATTTGCAGATGCCAGTGCGACAGCTGTATCTGCCATTATGTCAACCATTGGTGACCCCAGCCCACCAGTAACTGATCTGTGAATGAAGCTGTCAAGTACCATATCTATTAGTTCTGGTACCTGAAACAAGAAAGAAATTGATCACGATAATGTCTTTTTTTGAAAAGCAAAACTATATGGGAAAGTATAGCAGTAGAAACATTAATCGTAAATATAAGCAGAACAAATGTAAACAGAGAAATAACTTAATTATCTCCAGTCAAAAGAATTCAGGTGAATGAAAAAGCATGTTATTTCACACAAATCATTTTAAATTTCAATTGAAAGATAATACCAGTCACTAGTGAACCTAATCAAACATGTCATATTTCCTCTTTAGCAAAACACATGATCATATTTCCTTGTTTTCATTATCATTATTTTATTCGATAATTTGTACTCCAACAGTCAAATAATTATTTCATCTAACGATATATATATATAACAGCTACAAATAATGGAAGGAGTACAGGTAACAACTCACTGTATAGTTGAGGTACTGAGCTGTCATTGTGCACATAAACAATTTTGAAAAGCTTTAAAATGATGTGTTTTTTCCAAGTTAACTAGTACAGAATAAGTACACATGCACAAGACACACACACACACACACACACACACACACACACACACACACACACACACACACACACACACACACCTGCATAGGTGCCTTTTCTTGTCTGACTATACTGTACCAGTGCTCCACCTCAACTGCGATGAGAGGTTGAGTTGGATGGAGTAGGTGAGAGGAGAAGGTAATTAACAACTCTGTTGCAATTTATAATTTTCATAAATCAGTGTGAATAACAACTTCATATACTTCTTCTTTTCAGTTATTAAAAAAATGTTTTCTACAGGTCATTACTTCCTTCTATGTACTTGGAAATTCCCAAAAGTGGGAGGTGATTCTTTTCTGTCATCCCAAATAAAGTCATTACAGCCACTGCTTTCTTATAGGTCATATTTTATTTTACACTGTCTGCACATTTAACTCACTTTCAGTACCTGTCTTGTCTATGAGTGTCTGGACACTTATTTTGGCACCACTGTCAACCTTCAAATATGAGAAGAATTTCTTTGAGTTTTGTGAGCGATCTTGTGATAATATTCTGCAACAGTAGTTGTTGAAGGCTTCATGCACTGCTTTCTTGACAGCCAAATGCACTTCATTTAGGACATTCATATCTATAGCCCCATGTCTTGTTTTAGCCTGTTATGTGTCTTTAGAAGTCTTTTTACAGTGACTGTGTACCATGGAGGGTCCCTCCCAACATAAACTGCTCTACTATACCCGATTGAATTACTTTGTGATTAATGTTTCAGCGAGTTGATTTGTAGGAGCCAGCCACCAAAAAGTCATACTTTGTTCTAAAGCACCACATGCTCACTGTGTTGCCTGTTTTGAAGGTAATGTAGCGCCTTGTGAAATGTGGTTGGCTGGACGCCACTGCAATCTGTCAGTCAAAACGTAATTTTAATCAGAGTAGAGGTACATATCTATCAAGTGCATCATTAACTATTCTTCTACATCTGACCACAGTTCTTCTACATGCACCTTACCAGAGCTAAATGATTTGAGTTCCTTATTGAGATATAACCTACTGCCTCTTTTCTAGTTTGCTGAAAATGTAAATCCTTCTTATGTTTGTTTGCAAGGCCATCTTCTGCAGCATCTATTAAAATCAATTATTGGTTTCTCTCTCTTAAGCTTACTGCAATTAATTACAGATAATTTTACAACAAACACATTTCGCTTTTGATTACAAAGTATCTTTTGTAGTCATTCTGCAGATATGGATACATATTTTCATAGATTTTCGGTTGATTTAGATTAAAAGCAGTATTTCTTTATAAAGTTGGTGTGCAATTTACTTACGGTGTTTCTGCCATTTGTTCATATTTCTTCAAAACACTGCTTCTTCACTCTGCTTCCCTTTGCTTCAACCTCCACTAACAAATAGAGAAGGAGCAACGGTTTGCAAAATTTGTGAACAAGAGGCAGAAACACTGTAAGTAAATTGCATGCCAACCTTATAAAGGAATACTGTTTTCATCTAAAACAACCCAAAATGTACAAAAATATGTATACATATTGGCAGAAAGACCACACAAGATGCTTTGTAAATAAAAGTGAAATGAGTCTGGTGTAAAATTCTCTTTAATAAATTGCAGGAAGCTCAAGTGGAGAAACCAACAATGACTGATAAATCCTTCTACTTATTTTACTTGCCCTTTGCAATTTGTTAATCACATCTGCTACAACTGACTCATGGTCGGTGATACCAATTTCTACGTGGAGTTCCTCAAAGAGGTCAGGTCTATTTCTTCCTATTAGATCCAATATATTTCCATCGTTGGTGGGTTTCCAAACAATCTGTCCAGGGTAATTCTCAGGGAATGCATTTACTACTGCTTTACAGGCTGTCCGGTCATGCCCACCACTTACAAAACTGTAATATTCCCCAATTGATTGTTGGATGATGAAAGTCTCTTACAATAATAAAAGTATGATTTGACTTCTTATGTACCTGTGAACTCGGGTTTTCTTCGAAGTTTTTGGATACATCTGAAGGCGAGTCTGAGGGTCAATAGAAGGATCTAATTACAGGTTTATGCCCACCTTTGATACTGAGTCTTGTCATGAAAATCTCACAAACAATTTCAATTTCTGTCTTAGTGTATTTGAGTTTCTCATCTACTGCGACAAATACACCCCTTCCATTTACAATTAGCTTCTCATTTTGATACAAGCTTAAATTCTCCCCACATATCGCACTGCTATCAGTTTTGCATTTTAAACCACTTTCTATATCAAGTATAATGTGAGCTGCACAGCTGTTTAGAACTACTGTAAATGCTGTCATTTTTCTGTGAATGCTTCAGCAATTAATAACTAGGATTTTAATACTCTTGCCTATAGCGGGGATTTCATTGGGTCATTTAATCAGTAGGATTTTAATACTCTTGCCTATAGTAGGCAGTTCTTTGGGTTTTGTACTGATACTTCTGGGTCTCATACAGCTGAAATGTCTGGAAAGAAAGAAGAGCTGCCTCATCTAAAAAACCCTTGTGTACACCCTACACACTGTCAGCCACCTTCGTCACAGCCTCTAGTGTATAGTGTGCACCTGACCCAGTTACAGGATCCTACATTTCCCAGTCCCATGGTGCAAGTCTAGATGGTTGCAGCCTCGCCTGTCACAGAACCATTGAAGTCTCTGATTCAAACCTGCTGCTCACCTCAGAACCAAGAGGACACGATTATTTCTGGGGACAATGCTGCAAATCGTGAACATCAATGAAACTTCACGAGTAAGGCTGGTCTTCTAAACTTTTTCTCCCAGTTGCTGGAATAACGCAAGTGTGACCTCAAAGCCCAAATGACAGGCATGGTTTGTTCCAATGAGTGCCACAATCAGCAGCTGGTTACACCCTGTTTCCTCACAAAATGACCTCTTCAACATGTTGAATGAGGCCCCCAGGCATTCACACTGAATATACCTCGTGTTCCTTCCTATCCCTGGAGGGTACATTATTCATCATACATTTAAACTGGTGATGATTAATCGACCCCTTCCCTTTTGTGTTTGCCTTGCCCTGAGATGGGACACAGTAAGTTTCCCAGCAGGCAAAGTGGGTCTCACAACAGATTAAGATTCAGTGGAACACAGCAGCTCAAACTTATTGGTTAAGGTATGACACCCTGACTTCTCCATGGTACCTGTTTCCCCTGTACAAAGCACCTAGCTCTACCAATGACACACCACTCACAATCAAATGGATGAGAAGTGATAGATCCCATACTTCTTGTAGTGGAGACAGGGTACTCAGAAGTTAAAGGGGGTTAAGAAATCTGCTTGAGAACTAAATCCTTCAAAAACTACACCGATATCATATCATCTTGCAATTATCCCAGTACCCTGCCCACAAACAAATCTTCTAGGCAGCATCTCTCATTTCTCCTCCCATCATTACTGGCAGCAAAGTTCTTCATTCCCTGTATTTCAGAAGCACCCCTCTTGTTACACATTACCACCCAGGCCGTGAATACCTCAGTAGATTACTCTGCCAGAGATAAAGCTTTCTCTGACTGAACTCTGAAATTATATTATCCCTCCTAACCCACTCCACACTATTCATTGTTGACTTCTGCCACACTCAGTAATGTCTCAAAATCCTCATAAAACCTTGTTATAGACCATCACCCGAAATTCAAGACTGCTATTGCAGCAACCAATGTCAGGGTAAAACATGCTGCATGTGCCCACCCATTAGCTCTTTCTCAGGCCCCACCACTGGCAACATGTACAACATTACTCAGGGCTACATGTTTGTAGTTTAGCAGATGATACAAATGACTGCACATATTTCAGCACAGTGATGACCATCACCAAACTGTCAGAATGTAAGAATGAGCAAAAATGAACTGCCTGTCTTGGGCACACCCAGTAATTACTACTGAACACACTAGAGCATCATTCACAAGACTTGAATGTCAGCTAATGCATGTAGGCTATTTGTATCATCCAAACCAGCATTTTGTTCTCTGAATTCTCAAGATGGGAACTTACTCACTCTGCTACTCTCTTGAATTCAGCCTATGTTAGACTAACATCCACCTTCTTTCCCCCCCCCTTTCTCCACTGACTATTGCATTTTTGTGAATGTTTTGTTATTTACTATTCCTCTGCTTTATTCTAATTTTTCCTTTCTTTACTTTATGTGTAACTTCCTTAAAACTTGTTTTTTGTTCTTTTATCTTTCTTCTTTACTCATCCTTGTTTCTCACTCCCTCTCTCTCTCTTCTATCATTCCTAAAGTTAAGGTGGTTATTAAAGTATTATCATTGTTCTCCTATTCTTTCAAAACATTTTCCTTCATATTTGCCTACCTCCCTCCTCATACTTAGAGAGGCCCTTTTAATCTGGGTGAACCCGGAGCTCTGCTCTCCTTTCTTCACTTTGCCTTTGACAAATCACCCCAAATATTTTCCTGTTTTCTCTCCCACGAGTACAGTAAGTATTTTTGTTTTTTTTTAATGTTCAGTACTTTGAAATGGGTACATTGCTACACACCATATAGTGGACGCGTTGAGTCGCAGTCAGACACAACAAAAAGACTTACTTTAGGTAAGGTTTCAACCAAAAAGCATTCTTCTGAATAAGAAAACACACACACTTCACGCAAATGGAACTCACATACAAATGACCACTGTCTCAGGCTGCCGAGGTCAGACTGTGAGCAACTGCGCGTGATGGGAGAAGAAGCTGCGTAGTGCTGGAATGGGAACAGGGAATGGTAAAGGACAACGACTAATGAAGGTTCTGGCCAGGGGGAGGGGGGAGGGGGGTGGGGAGGTCATGGGAACATGGGATATATTGCACAGAGAGTTTCCCGCTGTGCAATTCAGAGAAGCTGGTGTTGGTGGGGAGGATACAGATGTCACAGGCTGTGAAGCAGTCACTGAAATGAAGAACGTCGTGTTGGGCAGCATGTTCAGCAACTGGATGTTCCATCTGTTTCTTGACCACCTGCTTCATTAGTGGCCATTCATGTGGGACAGATAGGTTGTTGGTTGCCATGCCCATGCAGAATGAAGCACAATGGTTGCAGCTTAGCTTGTAGATCACATGACTGGTTTCACAAGTAGCCCTGCCTTTGATGGCATAGGTGATCTTTGTGACCGGACTGGAGTAGGTGGTAGTGGGAAGACGTATGGGACAGGTCTTGCACCTAGGTCTATTACAGGGATATGAGCCATGAGGCAAGGAGCTGGGAGCAAGTGTTGTGTAGTTACGGACAAGGATACTGTGTAGGTTCGGTGGGCAGCAGAACACCACTGTGGGAGGGGTGGGAAGGATAGTGGGTAGGACATTCCTCATTTCAGGGTATGATGAGATGTAGTCGAAACCCTGGCTCAGAATGTGATTCAGTTGTTCCAGTCCTGGGTGGTACTCAGCCACAAGGGGACTGCTCCTTTGTAATCAGAAGGTGAGACTTTGGAAAGTGGTGGGTGACTGGAGAAATAAGGTATGATAGATCTGTTTCTGTGTATGGCTGGGAGGATAATTATGGTCTGTGAAGGCCGCAGTGAGACCTTGGTACACTTTGGGAGAGATTGTTTGTCACTACAGACATGAAGGTCACAGTGGTTAGGCTGGATGGAAGGGACGTCTTGGTATGGAATGAGTGGCAGCTGTTGAAGTGGAGGTATTGCTGGTGGCTTTGTTATAGACAGAGGTACTGATATAGCCATCTTTGCGGCGAAGTTCAACATCAAGGAAGACGGCTTTCGGGTTGAGCAGGACCAGTTGAAGCAAATGGAGCAGGAAGTGTTGAGGTTCTGGAGGGAGGTGGATAGGGTGTCCTCACCCCCCATCCAGATCAGGAAGATGTCATCAGTGAATCTGAACAAGGAAAGGGGTTTGGGATTCTGGATGGTTAGGAAGGATTCCTCTAGATGGCCCATTAATAGGTTGGTATAGGATGGTGCAATGCGAGTGCCCACTGTTGTTAACCCAGTTTTGTTTGCAGTTGAGGCATTTAAAGGAGAAGTAATTGTGGATGAGGACATAGTTGGTATGGTTGTTAGGTTTGGAATCTGTCAAGCATTGGGAAAGGTGGTGTTCAATAACAACGGCAAAGCCATGGGGATTAGGGATGTCAGTGTAAAGGGAAGCAGCATCAATAAAGACAAGCAGGGCACCAAGTAGTAAAGGAACAGGAACTGTGGAGAGTCTGTGAACGAAATGGTTGGTGTCTTTTGTATAGGTAGGCAGGTTGAGGGTAATATGCTGATGGTCGCCTACGAGAGCAGATATCCTCTCAGTGGGGGCACTGCAACTAGCTCCAACAGGGCATCCTGGACGGTTAGGTTTATGGACTGTCGGAGGCATTTAGAAGATAGGAGTGCAGGGAGTGGTAGAGGTGCGGAGAGAGATAGACTCTGGTGAGTGGATCAGGGACTGGCCTAAGGATATGATAAGAGACTGGAGATCCTAATGGGTTTCTGGAATGGAGTCACTGTGTTTGTAGGTGGATGACTCTCCACCAGATAATTCTTACAGTTCAAAACAATTGTGGTGGAGCCTTTGACAGAGAGTAGGATTATAAGACTGGAGTCAGTTTTTAGGTGGTACACTGCAGTTCTTTCTCAGTAATCAGTAATCTGATCCCAACCTTATAATCCTGACTACTGAGAATGGCTCAACCACTGTTGTTTTCAACTGCATGGAATACCTTGTAGAAGTACTTCACCAGTTGTCATATTTGTCCACCTACAAACCCAGCCACAGAGCTCCTGACAATGGTACCATCACTGTTGTTTTAAATCGCACAGATTACCTGGTGGAATGTCTTCGCAGGTGTGAGATTCGAGTACCTACAAATCCAGCCACAGTGACCCCATTCCAGAAATCCAGCAGTATCTCCAATCTCTCATCCTATCCTTAGGCCCATCCCAGAACCTCTCCCCAGAGTCTATCTCTCTCGTCACTCCCACCACTCCTTGCACTCCTCCCTTCTATGTGCTTCCTAAAGTCCATACACCCAAGCACCCACAGTGCCCCATTGTGGCCGGTTGCTGTGCCTCCACAGAGAGAATCTCTGCTCTCGTAGACCAAAACTTTCAGCTATTACCTCCAACCAACCTTCCTATAAAAGGTACCCAACACTTCCTTCACTGACTCTCCACAGTTCCTGTTCCTTTACTTTATGGATTGTCACTATTTACGCTACTTTCCTTTACACTAACATTCCTAATGCCCATTGCTTTGATGCTACTGAACACTACCTTTCCCAACACCTGAAGGATTCCAACCCTAAACCTCCTTCCTAGTCAACATGACCAACTGTATCCTCACCCACAATTACTTCTCCTTTGCAGGCAACAACTATAAACAAATCCGGGGTGGTGCAATGGGCACCCGTATGGCACCATTCTATGCCAGTCTATTCATGAATAATTGGAGGAATCCTTTCTAATCACCCAGAATCCCAAATCCCTCACGTGGTTCAGATTCACTGATGACATTTTCATGATCTGGATGGAGGGTGAGAACACTCTATCCCCATTCCTCCAGAACCTCAACACCTTTTCCCCATTCACTTCACCTGATGCTCCTCAACCAAGAAGCCACTTTCCTCAATTTTGAGTTCCACCTCAAAGATGGCTACATCAGTACCTTCATCCAACCACCAGCAATACCTCCACTTCGACAGCTGCCACCCATTCCATACCAAGAAGTCCCTTCCATACAGCCTAGCCACTAGGGCTTTCGCATCTGTAGTGATGAACAGTCCCTCTTGAAATATACCAATGGTCTCATTGTGGCCTTCACCAACCGTAATTACCCCTCCCAACCTAGCACAGAAAAAGATCTCCCATGCCTTATCTCTCCAGTCGCCTACCACCTCCAAAAGTCCCATCGTCCAACCACAGAAGAGCATTTCCCTCGTCACTCAGTACCACCCAGGAATGGAGCAATTGGATCACATTCTCAGCCAGGTTTTCAACTACCTCTCATCATGCCCTGAAATAAGGAATGTTCTACCCAGTATCCTTCCCATCCCCCTTTTACAGTGGTATTCTGCCGCCCACCAGAGCTATATAATATATTCATCCATTCCTACACAACTCTTGCTTCCGACCCCTTGCCTCACGGCTCATATCCCTGTAACAGACCTAATTGCAATACCTGTCCCATACATTCTCCCACTGCCACCTGCTCCAGACCATTCTCAAGTGTCACCTATGCCACCAAAGGCAAGGCTACCTGTGAAACCAGTCACACAATCTACAACATAAACGTTGACCACTGTGCTGCAGACTACATGGGCATGACAACCAACAACCTGTCTGTCCACATGAAAGGCCACCGACAAACTGCAACCAAGAAACAGCTGGACCACCCAGTTGCTGAGCATGCTGCCCACATGACGTTCTGCATTTCAAAGACTGCTTCACAGCCTGTGCCATCTGGATACTTCCTGCTAACATAAGCTTTCCTGAATTGCACAGGTGGGAAATCTCCCTGCAATATATCCTATGTTCTTGAAATCCCACTGGTCTGAACCTTTGATAGTCATTGTTCTTTACCCATATATCCCCTTCCCTGTTCCCATTTGAGCACTATGCTACACAGCTTTCTATGCCACCAACACACACAATGTCTTTTTATTTCTCTCCCTTTCCAACTGCCCTCACTTGGCCACTGTCTAGCTTCCCAACTGCACCTAGATACCCTACCCTCTCTCCACCTCATCCCTGTATGCTCCCACAATCAGCAGTTTACCATCCCCCACCCCTACCCTACTATCCTCGCCCTCCCAGCCTCCTCCTTACCCTCACCACCAAGACTGCTTCTCCCACCATGCGCAACTGCTTGCAGTCTGGCCTCGGCAGCCAGAGACAGTTGTCATGTGAGGGTTGCATTTGTGTGAAAGTGTGTGTGTGTTCTTATTCATAAGTATGCTTTTTGGCTGCCTGTGACTCAACATTTTCACTATATGGTGAGTAGCAATGTATCTTCTTCACAATACTGTTATTCTTCCATCCTGTATTTTTTATTTTTATTTTTTTAATATTCCTATTAATTGTAATGAGGTTTGTGTCTTCTGAATGTAAGCACTGGTCAACCAACTTAGAAATGAATTAGTCAACAGTACATGACAAGCATTCAGATCTGGTAGATGTTAGCTGTCCTGATGACTTTTCTTCTGTGTAAAAGGGAAAACAGTTTGTTGTTAAATTCAGAAAGAGACAGGAAAGCATGAGAGATATTAATTGCAAGGTTACATACTGGCCATCCATTAGTCTCTCTGAGAATTTAACAATCCCCTGAATGTCAATTTGCTTTTTATAAACTTAATATCTTAGCCACATGTTACACTCACCTGTCCAATGGAACCCCAAATTTTAGCCTGAATTGATGGATACATTTCTTCTTCCTCTATTGTTAAAATTATAAGTTTTTCTAAAATCTGCGCTACTTTCTGTTGCCTCTTATTTTCATCTGATGGTTTGCAAAACCTGAAAATGAAAATCAAACAGAGACTTAGTATATTAAATGTATTATTTTTTCTTAAAAAGTTCTTAATAAAAAAATCAAGCAAATCGAAACAAAAGATGCAATCATGCAATCTATTAGTAATGTTCATTTAACATACTCTTGATAAGCATAAGCAGATAAATACATAAACTGCAAGTAATTTTACCTCACAAGATTTGCCAGCCAAGGAGTCATGTACTCTAGACATAAGTGCTTCAGTTCAATTGTTGACACTCTGAAACCTTGGATACATTCTTCAAGAAACTCTAATGTTAGGTGTGGTTCATTGGTAGCAAGTTTTTCACTCACTGACTTAATAAAGATGGTGTTGTTTGATGGAATACAGAGACCTACAAAATGATATACATTAATTTACATCTTGTAGCATTGGCTTAACTGCAATTTTGAGACACTACAGCACTCATCAGTCACTAATTTCATACTTACTGTGTACTGCCCCTTAAAGCATGTTATGAGATAACTTGGAGAGGAGTAATAATTATGGTAATGGAAAGTCTTTGGTGAATATAAATAATGGAATAAGTAGAGGTAAAAACTAACCATATAGTTCAGGGGTTAAGTGCTTGACAGGCACAGAAAAAAAGGCAAAAATGTTGCTAGCTTATGCGCAAATCCTTCTTTGAAGGTAACAGAATGCACATCCACACACGTAGGCTGATGAGCCAAAGCATATTGACCTCCTGCTTAACAGCATGTTGGTACACATTTGGGAAGCAATATAACAGTAATTTACGGATTCAAGAAATTCTTGGTAGGTTTCCTGAAGTGTGTGGCATCAGATGTCTGCACGCACACACGTCACGCAATCCTGTAAATTGCTAGCCAACGATTTGTGGATGCAGAACTGGCAGTCAACAGCATTCCAGATGTGTTCCACTGGGTTCGTATGAGGTTAATTTGGTGACCAAGACAAACACCTAAGTTCACTATCCTACTCCTCAAAACACTGCAGCATGATTCTGGCCTCTTGGCATGGACGATAATCTTGCTGGTAGGTGCCATCACCACTGAAGAAGACATCAGGTAAGAACTGATGTAAATGGTCTGAATAATGTTCATGTAATTCTTAGCTGTAAAAATGCCTTTGACTACTACCAAAGGTCCGTGGAAACCCAAGTCAGTTGTCCTTTTTAGCATAAAACTGGCCCCACTGGCCTGCATCCACGGTATAGAGCATGTTTTGAGCAGCAATTTGCCAGGATGAAGATTTATACGGACATGACTTTCCACATCTTGTAACAATAAACACATTTCCTCCAACCAGGCAATACATTTCCATTGATTTATAGTCCAATCTCAATAACCTTGTGTCCACTGAAATGATAACTTATGATGCTGCCAACACTGGGAATGTAAAGGGGTTGTCTACTGCAGAATCCAATGTTCAACTATGTGCACTAGACAGTGTGATCTGAAACACGTGTTCCTACACCAGTGTTGTACTCTGTCATCAGATCTGCTACAGATCACCATCTATCCTGCTTTACACAGTGGGCAAGCTGCCAACCTCTCAAGTTCTGTGACAAATGTAGACATCTGACACCTTGTTATCTAATTGTGGTTTCACTGTCGTTCAACCACTTTCCACAGATGCTTGCAACAGTAGGACGTGAACAGCTAACCAGATTGCCACTGTACGGTGCACGGTGGATGGTACCCCGTACCACTACTACTCATTTTCTTTTCTGTTCCAATCGCAAATAGAGTCATAATTTCTCCTGTCTTATCTTCAAAGTCCTTACACTCAACATATGCTGGCAGCAGTAGAATCATTAGATGAACGTCGGCCGAAGAACCCGAGACAGAAGCCAATAGGCAGTTTGTCAACAAGTGGCCACGAAAGCCTTAACAATTTTGTAGCAGTAGAATCATTCGGCAGTCAGCTTCAGATGTCAACTCTCTAAATCTTCTCAATAGTGTTCTTTGGAGAAAATGTCGCCTTCCCTCCAGGGATTCCCATTTGAGTTCCCTGAAACCTCTCCATGACACTTATGTGTAGTTCTAATTCACTAACAAATCTAGTAGCCTGCCTCTGAATTGCTACTTTAGTATTCCACATTAGTACCAATACAATAATGTAAAAGAGCAAATTATAAAAGAACATACATGTTATTCTTATCAAAACAGCACTTGAAATTAAAAAAATAAAAAATTTAAAAATGAAGCAATATATATGTACAGATACAACTTACCACCATATACTGATGCACAAAACTTAAGGACAGAAGTAAGTTTTGCATGATGTGTCATTGCCAACATAGCTCAATGTCATTTGGACTATTCATAGAAAGAACTGCTACAGTACAGTACATAAAGTAACAGAAATAATTTTAATCAAATGCTACAATTGCACTGAAGTCACTGAGATTTATGAAGATCCCCTGGACATTAAAAAACGCAAGACATGGTTCTTAAGATCACTATGAGCAATAATGCAGGCTCTGTAATGTGTTCCCAGGCTGGTCACAAGATTGGCAAGGAGCACTTGTGGTAGCACATTCCATTATCCATCAGCATGGCTGACAATTGCTAGATGGTTGTTGATATGGACACGTTGCAATATGACTCCCCAACCTGTTAGTAACATGTTCAGTCTTATTTTGTCTTGCTCGATGGGATTTAAATCCAGGAAATTGACAGGCCAGTCCAGTCACCCAACATCCTCTCATTCCAAGAGGCACTCTGCCCATAAGCCAGTCCATTTACCAAACATCTTCTCATTCCAAGAGCTCCTCTATCTGTGCAGTTCAATGAGGTTGTAGATTGACAACCATAAAAATACAGTCAGAGCTGAATGCACCCCTGAAAAGACACACATGGTGAAGGCATACAATGTCACAATAATGTTAACCAGTGAGTGCAGCATTTTCAAAGATTTGGAGGACAGTATGCCCATGAAAAATTAAGCCTCCCCACACTATAACACCTGGACCACAAACACAATCACGTTCAACAATGATCCTGGGTGCATTATGTGCTCCCACCTCTCGCCATATGAGGATACATAATGCACACAGGAACATTTTTGAACATGATTGTTTTGGTGGCCTACATGTTATGGTGTACGGAGGTGTACGGAGTTACATGGCTGTATTGATCTCCAAATCTCTGAACACAGTACACTCCCTGGTCAATGTTATTGTGACAGTGTAGTCCTTCCACAGTTGTGTCTTTTCAGGGTTGTATTTGACACTGACTTTATGTTTATGGATGACAACATGGACCACACAGCACAGCGCAGGTAGAGAAGCTCTTGGAACCAGAGGAGATTCGGAAAATCAACTGGCCTGCCTGTTTCCCCTCTTAAATCCCACTGAGCATGTGTGGTAGGCATTGGGAGGATGTATTACTGCATGCCCACGAGCACCAATGACTGGTGGAGGAATGGAATGACCTACCACCAGAACTCCTTACCAACATTGTGGCAGCACAGGAGCATGTCACAGAACATCACTGCCATTCATAGTGACCATACACCCTATTAAGAACAATGTCCCATCTTTTATAATGTCCAGTGCCATCATAAATTGCAGTGGCTTCAGTGGAATTATTGTCTTTGATAAAAAGTGTCATATCTGCTCATTTCATTATGTTTTCCTTTCAGTTACCTTCTATATTATACTGTAGCATTACTTTCTATGTATGGTCCAAGCTATGTTACATGGTAGTGACACATCATGTTAAAGTTACTTTTGTCCTTAGGTTTTAAATGAAAGCAAAAGTGGTTACATAAATTAAAAAATTGATGCAAGTCGTGGGCCACAGCACTTACTGCATACACTGAAGAATTCTTTGGGTGTTGTAAAAAAATAGTGGATTTGGTAACACACTAGCCACTAATTAGTAAAGATGTTCCAACACCATCCAAGTACTGATACCAACTCAAATGAGTAGTATTCAAATTGTCCTGTGACACTACACAATTACTCCTAACTGCTGATGATGATAAAACATAGTGATATCACAGATCACTGACTTAGATAGCAATCAAAAAAAGGAAGTGAAGATAAAAACTAATGAAAAATAATTTCATTTGTTCATTTTATTTCTTCATGTATCATCAAAATGTAGCCAATCAACAAATGGTATAAGTTTACAATAGGTATAATGTGAACGTTTTTACAAATATACTTTATATAAATAAAACAGTTTGCAACTTTGATTAGGCAGAATACATTAAAAATTTCTCAGGGAGCCTCTACAAAAATGGGGGTGTCTCATGTTCAGAGTTGTCTTATAGTTGGCTAAGTATGGTATTTACATTTATGTTATACTTAACACCTACATCTTGAATATGGGGCAGAAAACAGTCAAAAAGTTCTTTTGATTGATCCCCGTGATAACTATATGTTGAGGTAGCTTGCACAGTGTGGTATATCGCAAATGACCTATTCCAGGGAGCATCAGCTAATCCTAATGGTAACTTCTCAACTGAAAAAGCCCAAAGGAGTATTTATAACCATGTACTAATTACAAAATTCATCTGGATAAGGAATGGAGTAAGTTTTGACAACAGGGTGCATGTTTACTGTATTCTCAAAGAGCACCCAAAACCAATGTCCACGAATAATGAAGATCAACAATTGAGGATCTATTGGAAAGCACATTCATAGTACCATACACATATGTCAGTACTGAAAGTGATGTGAAATGGCGGTGCTTCAGTCTTTCGTGCCATGATGATCTCACTTGTCACAAACCACAATGCATAATATTGGCAGTTGTGGCATGAGAACTGCATTGGGACCCTCTGCAGAAATTTATGGTTGAAATAGATATCCTTGGGTATTACAGAATACAATGTTACCACATTAGACTAAAATCTGTTCACTTTATCCTATGTGACGGTCTTCATATGTGTTATTCTATTATTTTCAACAATGAGTATAAGCAGAAAAATTGATGAAGTGTGGTGCTCTAAAATATGTAAATTATATGATCAAAAGTGATGGGACAGCCTGGGTCAAATTATCTTTCCATGAATTGAATTCCATTTAACTCAATTTTTCAAATGATTTCCTCTCCCCATTTTGCATTTGAAAATATGATGATGAGAACAATAATTTACCTTGTGTCTCCAGGAGCTGGCCCTCTATTTTCAAGTCAAATGTTGCAGTTAAGGCACACAACTGGTTATAAGCAGCTGTTCGTAAGTTGGGGTCCGATGATCCTAGATTAAGCAAAGCCATATTGAGTAGTGTTCCAGGTACATCTTTTGGCCTTATCTTCTGATGAACAGTAACAGAATCCTAGAAACATGAAACAAAATAACATGCATGTCAACTTTTGTGGAAATTTAAGCTAACAGGTTAATTGACAACATCACAGATAAATTTCCTTAACATATTACATTTACAGCAATTAAAATTCTGTAGAGGTAAATTCCTCCTTGGTAAAATACTCCAGAGGTAATACAGTCCCCCATTCAGATCTCCAGGTGGAGACCACTCAATGTTATGTCATCACCAGGAGAAACAAAACCGGCATTATATGAGTTGGAGCAAGGTATGTTAGATCCCTGATCAGGCAGACAGTTTACAAAATTTAAAATGGAAAATGGATAGGTTGAATATAGACATACTGGGAATTAACAAAATACAGTAGCAGGTGGAACAGGTCTTCTGATCAGGTGAACACAGGGTTATGAATAAAAAATCAAATAGGGGTGGTGTAGTTTAATAGTGAATAAGAAAATAGGAATACAGGTAAGCTGCTATGAACAGCATAATGAACACATTATCATAGCCAAGATAGACATTAAGCCCACACCCACCACATCAGCGCAAGTTTATAAGCTAACCAGCTCTATATATGACGAACATGTTGAAGAAATGTATGATGAGGTAAAAATATTATTCAGATAGATAAGGGAGACAAAAATTTAATTGTTTGGGGAAATGGAATTCAATAGTAGGAAAGGAGAGAGAAAGAAAAATAATAAGTGAACATGGTCTGGGGGAAAGTAATGAATGAGGAAGCTACCTGATGGAATTTTGCACAGAGCATAATTTAATCATCACTAACACTTGGTGTAGAATCATAAAAGAAGGCTGTATACCTGGAAGAGATCTGGAGGCATTGAAGATTTCAGAGCTTTATATAATGTAAGGCAGAGAATTACAAACTGGTATTAAATAGTAAGACACTTCAAGGGGCAGATGTCGACTCTTACTACAATTTATTGGTTATTATGAACTATCGATTAAAACTGAAGACATTGCAAAAAAGGTCAGAAAATAGGGAGATTGGACCTGGATACATTGAAATATGAGATTGTTGAGAGTTTCATAGTGAACATTAGGAAACAATTAACTACAGTAGGGGAAAGGAATACAGAGAAGACAAATGTGTAGCTTTGAGAGATGAAATAGTGAAGGCACCATAAGATCAAACAAGTAAAAAGACAAGGCCTAGTAGAAATCCTTGAATATGACAGATGATACTGAATTTAACTGAGGAAAGGAAAAAACTTAAGAATGCAGCAAATGAAGCAGGCAAAAGATACTATATACATTTAAAAAGTGAGACTGACATGAAGTGCAAAATGGCAAAGGAGGAATGGCCAGAGAATAAATATAAGGACTTAGAAACATACACTCCTGGAAATTGAAATAAGAACACCGTGAATTCATTGTCCCAGGAAGGGGAAACTTTATTGACACATTCCTGGGGTCAGATACATCACATGATCACACTGACAGAACCACAGGCACATAGACACAGGCAACAGAGCATGCACAATGTCGGCACTAGTACAGTGTATATCCACCTTTCGCAGCAATGCAGGCTGCTATTCTCCCATGGAGACGATCGTAGAGATGCTGGATGTAGTCCTGTGGAACGGCTTGCCATGCCATTTCCACCTGGCGCCTCAGTTGGACCAGCGTTCGTGCTGGACGTGCAGACCGCGTGAGACGACGCTTCATCCAGTCCCAAACATGCTCAATGGGGGACAGATCCGGAGATCTTGCTGGCCAGGGTAGTTGACTTACACCTTCTAGAGCACGTTGGGTGGCACGGGATACATGCGGACGTGCATTGTCCTGTTGGAACAGCAAGTTCCCTTGCCGGTCTAGGAATGGTAGAACGATGGGTTCGATGACGGTTTGGATGTACCGTGCACTATTCAGTGTCCCCTCGACGATCACCAGTGGTGTACGGCCAGTGTAGGAGATCGCTCCCCACACCATGATGCCGGGTGTTGGCCTTGTGTGCCTCGGTCGTATGCAGTCCTGATTGTGGCGCTCACCTGCACGGCGCCAAACACGCATACGACCATCATTGGCACCAAGGCAGAAGCGACTCTCATCGCTGAAGACGACACGTCTCCATTCGTGCCTCCATTCACGCCTGTCGCGACACCACTGGAGGCGGGCTGCACGATGTTGGGGCGTGAGCGGAAGACGGCCTAACGGTGTGCGGGACCGTAGCCCAGCTTCATGGAGATGGTTGCGAATGGTCCTCGCCGATACCCCAGGAGCAACAGTGTCCCTAATTTGCTGGGAAGTGGCGGTGCGGTCCCCTACGGCACTGCGTAGGATCCTACGGTCTTGGCGTGCATCCGTGCGTCGCTGCGGTCCGGTCCCAGGTCGACGGGCACGTGCACCTTCCGCCGACCACTGGCGACAACATCGATGTACTGTGGAGACCTCACGCCCCACGTGTTGATTAATTCGGCGGTACGTCCACCTGGCCTCCCGCATGCCCACTATACGCCCTCGCTCAAAGTCCGTCAACTGCACATACGGTTCACGTCCACGCTGTCGCGGCATGCTACCAGTGTTAAAGACTGCGATGGAGCTCCGTATGCCACGGCAAACTGGCTGACACTGACGGCGGCGGTGCACAAATGCTGCGCAGCTAGCGCCATTCGACGGCCAACACCGCGGGTCCTGGTGTGTCCGCTGTGCCGTGCGTGTGATCATTGCTTGTACAGCCCTCTCGCAGTGTCCGGAGCAAGTATGGTGGGTCTGACACACCGGTGTCAATGTGTTCTTTTTTCCATTTCCAGGAGTGTATATTACTATGGGAAAGATATATACCACCTAGAGGAAAATTAAAGAGAAGCATTTGAACAAATATCAAGAGCTCAGATGAAAACCAGTACTAAGCAAAAAAAAGGGAAAGTTTAATGTGGAAGGAATATATAGTTGGTCTATACAAGGGAGATGAACTTGAAGACAATGTTATAGAAAGGGTAGAGGACATAGATAAATATGAGGTGTGAGATATGATACTGCAATAAAAATTTGATAGAGCAGTGAAAGACCTAAGCTGAAACAAGGCCCCAGGAGTTGATGACACTCCATCAGAATTACTGATAGTCATGGGAGAGCCAGCTATGTCAAAACTATTCCATCTGGTGTCCAAGATTTATCATAAATGCGAAATACCCTACGACTTTATGAAGAAAATAACGACTTTAATTACAAAGAAGGCAGGTGCTGACAGTCTGAATATTACTAAACTATCAGTTTAAGAAGTCTTGGTTGGCAAATTAGTATTTTGCAATTCTTTACAGAAGAATGGAAAAACTGGTGGGAAGTGACCTCGAGGAAGATCAGTTTGGATTCTGGAGAAATGAAGGAACACGTGAGGCTATACTGATCTTGTGACTTCTGTTAGAAGACAGGTTCAGGAAAGGCTAACCTATGTTTATGGCATTTGCAGACTTAAGAGAGAGAGCTTTTGACAATGCTGCCTGGAATATATACTCTCTTTGAAATTGTGAAGCTAGCAGGGGTAAAATACAGGGAGCAAAAGTCTATTTACAACTTGTACAGAAACCAGACAACGGTTATAAGAGTTGAGGGGTGTGAAAGGGAAGCACTGGTTGAGAAGGTAGTGATAGTGTGTTGTAACTTATCTGTTGTAACCTATCCCTGATGTTATTCAACCGCTAAATAAGCAGTAAAGGAAACATAAGAAAAATTTGGAGTAAGAATTGAAGTTGTTGTTGTTGTTGTGGTCTTCAGTCCTGAGACTGGTTTGATGCAGCTCTCCATGCTACTCTATTCTGTGCAAGCTTCTTCATCTCCCAGTACCTACTGCAACCTACATCATTCTGAATCTGCTTAGTGTATTCATCTCTTGGTCTCCCTCTACGATTTTTACCCTTCACGCTGCCCTCCAATGCTAAATTTGTGATCCCTTGATGCCTCAAAACATGCCCTACCAACCGATCCCTTCTTCTAGTCAAGTTGTGCCACAAACTTCTCTTCTCCCCAATCCTATTCAATACCTCCTCATTAGTTACATGATCTACCCACCTTATCTTCAGCATTCTTCTGTAGCACCACATTTCGAAAGCTTCTATTCTCTTCTTGTCCAAACTATTTATCGTCCATGTTTCACTTCCATACATGGCTACACTCCATACAAATTGTAGTAGCCACCAGAAAGATCGCGGGAGGCGCACATTGGTACGGCGCGTCACGGGCGGTAGTTGCCGCAAGTAGAGTCCCGTCCACCAGAGGGCACGTGAGAATTCGGACGCGACCTCTGCCGGCGTAACAACAAGAACAACAACAACAACTCCGGCAGCACGGGCCGTGCCCAGTCAGTTAACATCGGGCATGCCTAGGACACAGTCCCGGTCTACGCTAAGTGAAGTGCGACGTAACGTGAACAGTGTTACTACACAATTGGCGATGAGTAGGGTCGTTCTTTCGCGTGTTGCGTCGTTGTTCCGGTTTCGCAGCTTCTCCACGGCATGGAGGATTTGGTGCGGGTTTTGGTGGCGCAGCAGACGGAGCTCATGGCCACCATGAAACAAGTGCTTCCGGCGTTGCTCTCCTCGCCGTCTGCTCCGGCGCAGTTCCCACCTCCCTTTCCCCCGTATGACGAGACGGCGGAGGATTGGGACGCATATGAACATCGCCTTCGGCAGCATTTCCAGGCGTTTCATGTTGCCGATGCGGAGGTATGTCGTGCTCTCTTCTTGTCTTCGATATCTCCCTCGCTGTATCAAGTTTTGCGGCAGCTAGCGCCGTTGCAGGAACCCTCGTCCTTGTCTTTTGACGCATTGTGTTCATTGCTGTCTTCATATTATCGCCGCCGCACGCATGTTGTGGCGGCTTGGGTCGAGTTCTATCAATACAAGAAACAGCCCCATCAGTCTTACCGGGCGTGGGCCGCTACCCTGCACGGTCTTAGTCGCAAGTGTCATTTTGTCACGGAGCAGTCGCGAGAGTCGTATGCCCACATTATGGTACGCGACGTCATTGTTCGTTCGGCCCCTGATAGGGAGGTCCGGCAACGGGCCCTGCAGTTAGAAGACCCTTCCCTCGAGGAAGTTCTGTCCATTGCTCAATCGTATGAAGTGTCTCACGCAGCAGGTCAACAGCAGGAAGCGTGGTGCGACGTCACGGAGGTTCAGGGCGGCGCGGCCGCATCCACTGTGTCCGGGGTGGACGACGTGCGAGCGGTACAATCCGGCCGTTACGGCCGCTCCCGCACGGCGCGTAAACAGAATTCCGGCCGCCGGCCCCTGTTGCCGTCCTGTGCGTCGTGCTATATACATCATGATTGGTCAGAGTGCCCCCGGCGTTGGGCCGTTTGTCGCAAATGTAATAAAAAAGGTCACATTGCTAAAGTTTGCCGCTCAGCCTCGAAAGAATCGAAGGAAGCAAGTACAGAGGACATGGACGTTGACATTCAGGAAGTTTCATCGGGCCAGGCTCCCGAGGCATTGGCACGCAAACTCTTTATCGAGGTGTCGGTTCGGTCGCGCCGGTTACAACTGCAAGTAGATACGGGCGCGGCAGTTTCGTTGTTGAATGCACAAACTTATTCCGACCTTGGATCGCCCCCGTTGGCGCCAGTTTACCGGCGTCTACGCGGTTATGGTAAACAGTTCATTCCCCTACTGGGACAATTCACTAGTGACGTGACTTACAAATCAGTCACTCGGCCTATTACTTTTATTGTTGTCAGTGATGCGAGCTCCGCTAACCTTTTTGGCCTGGATGCCTTTCAAGCTTTCGGTTTTTCTATTGCTGACACCATACAGTTGGTCTCCGAAGACGTTCCCTATCACTCATTGGAATCTTTGATCTCAGACTTTCCAGATATTTTTGAGGAGGGCCTGGGGCCTGTTTCTGATTTTGAAGCTCACTTAACGCTGAAGGCGTCGGCTCGCCCGCGTTTTCTATGCGCGAGACAGATCCCCTTGGCTCTCCGCCCTCAGGTAAAGGAAGAGCTAGACCGGCTGACAGCCCTAGGGGTCGTTCTTCCCGTTTCTTCCAGTGAGTGGGCTTTGCCCCTCGTTATTGTCAAGAAGCCCTCGGGAAACTTACGTCTTTGTGGCGATTTCAAGGCCACCATTAATTCCCAATTGGTGGTGGACACCTATCCTTTGCCTCGTGCTGATGAATTGTTCTCCGCCGTGGCGGGAGGCCAATATTTTTCGAAAATCGATCTGTCGGAGGCTTATCATCAGATACCACTTGATGAGGACTCCAAACGGCTGGCGGTCGTCAACACCCCGTTTGGCCTTTACCAATACCAGCGGTTGGCTTTTGGAATATCCAGTGCCCCGGCGATATTCCAGCATTATCTTGAGCATGTCACGTCGAAAATCCCTCATTGTATTAATTACCTGGATTACGTAATTGTCACAGGCCGCAGCATGAAGGAACACTTGCACAACCTTCGCACCCTCTTTCTCAAATTCAGGTCTGTGGGCTTGCGTTGCAACCTGCATAAGTCAACCTTCTTCCAACCGTCCATTGAGTATGTGGGCTACACCATATCTCGGCATGGCATCCAGCCACTAGGAAGTTTGGTCCAAGGTATCGTCAACCTTCCTCGGCCCACTTCGCTGAAAGAGTTACAAGCTTTTTTAGACAAGATAGCCTATTACCACCGGTTCATTCCCAGGGCTTCCACTATAGCCTGCCCCCTGTACTGCCTTCTGCACAAGGGTGTTCCTTTTGATTGGTCGCCTGCATGCGAGCGAGCGTTCACCTCGTTGAAGGGCCTCCTCACTTCAGCCCCTTGTTTGGCTACTTTTGATCCCCATAAGCCGTTGGTCCTGGCTACAGATGCTTCGCAGTATGGGGTGGGAGCGGTCCTGGCCCATCGCAACGCAGATGGTTCCGAGCAACCACTGGCGTTTGCGTCTAAAACGCTTAGTCCCGCACAGGCCCATTACTCCCAGGTGGAAAAAGAGGCTTTGGCCATTGTCTACGCTGTTACCAAGTTTCACCCTTTCTTGTATGGCACGAAGTTTCAGTTAATCACTGACCATAATCCGTTAATATCGTTATTTGGCCCCGCCTCTCAGATTCTGGATATGGCGGCCCACAGACTACAGCACTGGGCCTTGTTCCTCTCTAAGTACCATTATGACATTCATTTTCGCCCTACAGGACAGCATGCCAACGCCGACGCTCTTTCCCGTCTTCCGGTGGGCCCGGATCCTACGTTCGATCAAGAGGAGATGATGTGTTTTCATTTGGATGTGGCGTCCCGCCAAGCAGTTGATGGCTTCCCGATCACTAGTTCTCGAGTCGCCAGGGAAACGGCGGCTGACCCGGTTCTCCGGCAAGTAGTTCGCCTCATTCAGCAGGGGTGGTCCTCCCGCCCTCCGGGCCGGGCCTCGGACCCTCTTCGTAATTATTTTCTTCTACGAGACCGCCTCTCGGTCTTGGAAGGAGTTCTCCTTCTGGCTACCGATGATACAGCTCCTCGCGTGGTTGTTCCTGCAGGTTTACGAAGGGAGGTCCTCACGTTATTACATGCGGGGCACTGGGGTGTTTCCCGTACTAAAACCTTGGCTCGCAGACATGTGTACTGGCCCGGTATTGACAGAGAAATTGAGCACTTGGTGGCCGCCTGTTCCCAGTGTGCGAGCCAACAAGCATCTCCCAGGGCAGCGTTCTCTTCATGGCCGCCGGCAACCCAAGCATGGGAACGTGTTCACATCGATTTTGCGGGCCCGTTTCTCAATGGCTTTTGGCTCATTGTCATTGATGCTTATTCCCGATTCCCATATGTGGTTTGCTGCTCCTCAACCACTTCAGAAGTTGCAATCCAGGCACTAGCAAATATCTTTTCTGTGGAAGGTCTGCCAATCACCCTGGTCTCAGACAATGGACCGCAGTTTATTTCGCAGACCTTCCAGGATTTTTGTAGGTGCTTCGGTATTCGGCACGTTTGCTGTCCCCCCTTCCATCCACAATCGAATGGGGAAGCCGAGCGCATGGTGCGCACATTTAAGACGCAGATGAAAAAGTATGTGCACGAATTTCCTGCAGAGGAAGCCTTGACGTTTTTCTTGACGGCATACCGGACCACACCAATGGGCGAACGCAGCCCCGCAGAGCTCCTCCGGCCTGGTCCTCGCCAGTCTTCCCAAAACGGAGTACCTGGCTTTCCACTAGGTATGTCGGTCTGGGCCCGTGGGTTTGGTCGCAATCCACGTTGGATACCGGCGGTGGTCCTGCGCCGAAATGGCCGCCGGCTCTATACCTTGCAGGCGGGGGATCGGGTGGTACGTCGTAACCAAAATCAGCTACGTCCACGTTCGGGCACCCACCCTCCGACCTCTTGGACACCGGCTTCCCCATTGCCGGCACCTGTATTGGTTTCACAGGGGACGTTACCTCCTCTCCCCGCTGTGACTCTGCCACACTGCGATGGTTCTCAGCCTTGGCAGCCTCCAGTAGCTCCAGCACCGGGATCGCCATCATTCGAGATGCCCCAGCGAGAGCCAGCCCCCCTAGCAGGCCCGGTTTCTCAGGGGGCTAGTTCACCTTCGTCCCCGCCACTGGGTCTTGCCCCTCCCGAGGTGGAACAGGATCCGGAGTTCGACAGCTTGTCACCTGTTCTGTCCCGAGCTCCGGTTGTGGGACGACGGGGGCCTCTTCGTGTGGGTCACTTCCAGCCGTATTCGAAGGTTCCGGCTCGAGGGTTGGCAGATCCCCTCGACTCCGGCCATCCAATGGATGTGGAGGGCATCGCTCCTGTCCGACGCTCCACCTTCCGACGCAGTGGATCACAGTGGCTTCGCCCCCCCGAAGGAGGAGGAGTGTAGTAGCCACCAGAAAGATCGCGGGAGGCGCACATTGGCACAGCGCGTCATGGGCGGTAGTTGCCGCAAGTAGAGTCCCGTCCACCAGAGGGCACGCGAGAATTCGGACGCGACCTCTGCCGTCGTAACAACAAGAACAACAACAACAACTCCGGCAGCACGGGCCGTGCCCAGTCACTTAACATCGGGCATGCCTAGGACACAGTCCCGGTCTAAGCTAAGTGAAGTGCGACGTAACGTGAACAGTGTTACTACACAAATACTTTCAGAAACGACTTCCTGACACTTAAATCTATACTCGATGTTAACAAATTTCTCTTCTTCAGAAACGATTTCCTTGCCATTGCCAGTCTACATTTTATATCCTCTCTACTTCGACCATCATCAGTTATTTTACTTCCTAAATAGCAAAACTCCTTTACTACTTTAAGTGTCTCATTTCCTAATCTAATCCCCTCAGCATCACCCAATTTAATTTGACTACATTCCATTATCCTCGTTTTGCTTTTGTTGATGTTCATCTTATATCCTCCTTTCAAGACACTGTCCATTCCGTTCAACTGCTCTTCCAAGTCCTTTGCTGTCTCTGACAGAATTACAATGTCATCGGCGAACCTCAAAGTTTTTACTTCTTCTCCATGAATTTTAATACCTACTCCGAATTTTTCTTTTGTTTCCTTTACTGCTTGCTCAATATACAGATTGAAGTACAAGTAGAAATAAAAACTGACGTTTGCCAGTGACATTGTAATTCCATCTGACAGCAAAGTACTTGGTAGAGCAATTGAATGCAATGGACAACATTTTGAAATGAGAATATAAGATGAACATCGACAAAACATAACAAGGATAATTGAATGTAGTTGAATCAAATCAGGTGATGCTAAGTGAATCAGATTAGGAAGCGAGACACTTAAAGTAGTGTATGAGTGTATGATTTGGGCAGCAAAATAAGTGATGATGGATGAAGTAGGGAGGATATAAAATGTAGATGCAATGACAAGAAAAGTATTTCTGAAGAAGAGTCATTTATGAACTCTGAATATAGATTTAGGTGTTAGAAGTCTTTTCTGATGTTATTTGTCTGAAGTGTAGCCATGTATGGAAGTGAAACATGGACAATAAACAGCTTAGACAAAAAAATAACAGGGGCTTTTGAAATGTAGTGCTACAGAAGAATGCTGAAGATTAGATGAGTAAATCAAGTAACTAATAAGAAGATACTGAACAGAATTACGAAGACAAGACATTTGTAGCACAACTTAAGTAAAAGAAGAGACTGGTCGACAGGACACATTCTGAGACATCAGGGGAACTCCGGTTTAGTACTGGAGAGAAGTGTGAGGGTAAAAATCAAATAGGGAGATCAAGCGATGAATACAATAAGTAGATTCAGAAGGATGTAGGTTGTAGCAGTTATTCGGGGATGAAGAGGCTTGCACAGGATAGAGCAGCATGGAGAGCTGCATCAAACCAATCTCTGCACTGAGACAGCAGCAGCAGCAGCAACTACAACAACAATAACAGGTAAATTACTCCTGAAAAAGATCTAAAACATAGTAAAATTGAAGACGGTGCAACAAAGCCAATATAGAAAGAATTTGACAGTGGTGTCAACAGACTGAAATTCAGAGTAGTTTTCAAATGAATAAATTTCAGCATATAAATGAAGGACAATTTAAAAGAAAAGAAAATAAAAAAAAAAAAAGAAAAGAAAACGGACAGTAAGTCACACAAAGCTTGTTGGCTCTTAGAAAGACAGCATCAAATACGATAAATGACTTATGATACGCCTGGCAACAGGTCCCTTCTTCAGAGTGAGAGCAGGGGAAGAAGATGGGGAGAACAAGAAGAGGTTACAAACCTCTCACAAAAAGTGATAAGAGGGATTTGTGAGGTGTGTGGAAGAAGGAAGTTAAGGGGCTCCGGAAAGGCTCAAAATCATGAAAAGTTCAATTTTTACTTTTTTGTGTTTCCTGAATCTGCAGACTATTACCCTTTAATAGATATATAATTTATTCAATTCCGAAGACTACAACTGTTTTTAAATTTTTTTTGAAATGTGTTCTACATGGGCGTGACCCACTGTGGCGCTGTTAAACTGCTGTCAAATGGTGTTATTATTAACGTCCGTGTTCATCAGGTACATTTTAGTGATGTGAGATAAAGTATGTGTTGTGGCTAACCTGTGATGGTTCAATATATATCGCTGGTGTGATTGTCGATTGTTTCATGTTTATTTACTCTGTCGTTATCTGGAAAATATTCGTAATTAATTCTGTTTCTTGGGTCTCTGTTTTGTTGAAGTATAATAATGAGTAAAAGTAAAGTTATTAGAAATCCTCTGAAGGCTTTTAAGAAAAGGAGAAATGTTGGAAAGCCAAAGGTATGTGTTATTACTGTAAACAATAAAGACGATGAAAATCCCCAACATAGCTTGTGTCCCAAAGAAGAAGACAGTTGGTGTAAATATAACAAAGGATTGCTAACTGGTGAAGTGTACATTCATAAGCATAGTCTGCCTCATGCACTAATGGAGGTGATAAAACCTATTTTCAGAGACTTAGCAGCACCTGAACTGTTGAAAAAGTGTATTCACGGAAAAACTCAAAACCCCAATGAAAGTGTAAATAGTGTTATATGGTCGAGAATCCCCAAGACTGTATTTGTTGGAATAGAAACACTTCACTTCGGTGTGTATGATGCTGTTGCGACTTTCAATGATGGCAACATTGTAAGGTGCAAGATATTTAGAAATATGGGAATGAAGATAGGTTCTAACATGGTACGAGCGATGCTTGCTTTAGACAAGGAACGCCTTCGGGCTGCAGACAGGGCTGTAAAGAGTCTAGAAATACAAGCAAGAGTAAACAGGAGGAGGAACAAGAGGAAGCTGGAGGAGGAGTTTGCAGAGGATGAAGATAATCCATCCTATGGACCTGGAATGCACTAAAAAGTTAATCCAATCTTTGTCGCTCGATTCCCAAAATTTTTATTTTCTCATACTAATTACATGTTTTCTAAGGATCTTCCAAACATATTTGTTTCAAACTTTCAGTAAATGTTACACAGTACCTTCTGCATAATTTAACACAGCCTTTTTCCAAAAAACTGTATATTTTTGAATATATAAATAAAAAATTGCAAAAAAATGTTGTGAATTTTCATTACAATTGAAAAAAATCATCTTTAATAACTGAACTAAAATTTTGTAAAATCCCTGTGTTAAGTTGTAGCCCATGTTCCAATAAATAATCTGTAAAAAGTTCAACTTCCTACCTCAAATACTTTGTGAGGAAAGATGTAATTTATAAGCGTTATTTTAACATTGCAAGTATAGGGCGTTCCGGAGCCCCTTAAGATGAAGGGAATGAGATCTGTGAAGAAACAGACAGTTGTAAGTAAGAATTGTCCTAGTGTCTTACCAAAGATAACAGAAGGGGGAATGAAAGGGTAAAATGAAAAAGAGCACAAGAGTGTGAAGTTGGATGAAACAAAATATGATCAATTGTGGTGAAGGGAGCCCTATTTTGTGAAGGTATTTAGCCCAAGAGCAGGAGGGTGGGGGTATTATGCACAGAAGTGTAGGGAATTGGAACTTTGGAATTGAGGTGACAAAAGAGGTGAGTTCAGAAGAGGAAGGAAAGAGGCAGGTGGTACATGTGATAAAACATACTAAAGAAGGAAAATTATGCTTCTTACAAGAAGGAATGTAGTGGAAGGGGGACAGAAAGCAAATGCATAGAGAAGAAGAAAGGTGAGTGATAGGGAAGAGAGGGAGGACAATGGAAGGCTAACATAACACGAGCTGAAGACTTTAGTAATGTAAATGGAGGTGGAATACTGCTCAAGTTTGTGGTGGCTGTATATGTTGGAACTGTTAGGGGACAATGACAGAGTACAAAGAAAAGCACCTCAAACGGCAATAAGCTTGTTGCTTACAGAAAAAAACAGTCCATATTCAAACAAAGCCATCCAATATATTTGAGAATCATCCTTTCAAAAGTAAAAGAACCAGTTTTCTAGACAAAAAAGAACCAGTTTTCTAGACAAAATTTACATTTCTGGCAAGTGAACTCAAAATGACTACCAGCAAAATGCAGAAGGTAAAATTAGGCTAACAATAGCTCACACTGTGGCTTATTAACAACAATTTTTCTCGTGTTGTGTCCATTAACGGAACAGGAAGAAACAAATAAAAGTACCTTTTACCATAAGTTTCATAGGAATTTGCAAAGTATAGCTATACATGTAATATCTGATCTCATCCTATCTGATGTTCACTGGTAATCTGTAACAAACTTCATAAATATAACATAAAACATCTAGAGAGGGGCACATCAAAGTTTAGATGAAAATTATTTCTACTTCTAATGTTGTGATTGTGAATTGCAGTGGTACTAGAATCTACACAGCAGTGAGACTTGGACAGTAACAGATAGAAATAAACAAAGAAAACAAGCTGTGGAAATATGATTTTTAAGAACAGCAACTGGCTCTAGGCTATGTGATATGATAAGGGATGCAACAACTGAATAAAAACTAGGACTCTGAAACATAAAAGAACAGATCAAGGACTATAGATATGGAGAGATCATGTCACAAGAATGAATGAAAATAGAATGCCCTAAACAACAACAAATTATCGATCAATAGGAGAAATATCAACAAGCAAACCAAAAACAGGGAGGAGAGATAAAATAGAAACTAACCTCAAACAAAAAAGGCACTGAATAACAGGACGTAACAGGCAATTGTCTAATACCTGAAGAAAGGAGAAGAAGAAGAAAAAAAAGAAGCAAGAATTGATCCTAAATTCACTATTGTTATTAATCATGTATACTATCAAGGACTTCCATCTCAAATGACTTTGAAGTCAACGGAATGTTGAACCCTAATCTTTCATACTTTTCTTGATCTCTAAGTCCCAGAAGAGGCTTCTGCAAGATGTTTGGTCATCATCATTTTACAATATTCTTATTGTGTACTTCTGTGGAAAATGGTTTTTTCACCTTAGATGCATTGTCCAGAATATTACACCATAGAACAGAATTGAGTGAAGGTATGGTAGCAGTCCTGTCTGTAGATCAATACAATGAGAGAGGTTCCTAAGTGCAAAGCAGGCAAAACTGAGCATTTGAGTTCAACTTATTTGCATGCTGGTGCCACCACAGTTTATTAACCATCTGGATGCCTAGGTACTTCACACACAGAACCCATCCAGTGTATACCCATGGACCTCTACTTCTGGTACCTGTCAGTTATTTTGATTTATTTGGAAAAGCATAATATTAGTTTTTGCAAGGTTTCATCAGTAAACATTACAGTTTGTGGTGAGTCTTTCAATGTCTCAGGTAAATCATTCATGTAGGCCAGGCACTAAACCTTGTGACCGTTCTGAATCTACATGATTACTCTGCAATTGACTCTTAAGTTCTAACCACTTTCAGACTATTTCTCAATTGTTCCACTCAGAAATTGCATGTGGGAAAAATGAGTATTTAAATCTTTCCATGTAAGCTCAGAGTTCTCTTATTACGATGGTCATTTATCCCTATATATGTGGAAGACCACTAAATATTTTGGCATACAGAGGAGAAAGTTGGTGATTGAAATTTGTTGAAAAGCTCTCGCCTCAAGGAAAAACACTGTTGTTTTAATGATCACCACCCGAAATCACTTATGATATCTGTGACACACTCTCCTGTATTATGCATTAATACAAAATGAACTGTCGTACTATCAAACTTTTTGATGTCCTCTGTCAATCTCATTGGTAAGGATCCCATACTGCACAGAAATACTCTAGAAAAGGATGAACACATGTAACATAGGCATTTTCTTTGGTACAGTTTTTGCATCTTGTAAACGTTCTGCCAATAAAATACAGTCTTCAGTTCACCTTCCCCACAACGTTTTCTATGTGGTGGTTTCATTTTAAGTTATTTTTAATTGTAATTCCTAGGTATTTATATGAATCTACAACCTTAAAATTAGTGTCATTTATCATGTAACCAAAATTTAATGGATTTTTTTTTAGTATTCATGTGAAGGATGCCACACAGTGTACCACTGAAGGTCAACTGCCACTTTTTGCACCACACAGATAGCTCGTCTAAATCATTTGGTATTTATGTCTTATGATGACTTTATTAGACAGTAATAACAGTATCATCTGCAAACAATCTAAGGAGGCTGTGCAGATTGTCTCTTAAATTGTTTATAGACGTTAAGAAAAGTAGATTGCCTAAAACACTTCCCAATATCAGTATTGATTTCACTAGATGACTTCTCATCAATTGCTACAAACTGTTACTTTCTGATAGTAAATTATGAATCCAGTCACATAATTGAAACAATCTTCCATAGGTGTGCTATTTGATTAGAAGCTGCTTGTGGGCAATGGCATCAAAAGTCTTCCGAAAGTCTGGAAATATGGAAACACCCTGAGAGCCTATGTCAATAGCACTCATTACTTTGTGTGAATAAAGAGCCAGTTGTGTTTCACAAGAGTGACATTTTCTGAATCTATGCAGAGTATGTATCAGCAGATTGATTCTTTCAAGGTATTTCATAATGCTGGAACACAGCAATGTTGCAAAATCCTGCTACAAATAATTGTCAATGAATGGACCTATAATTATAATTCAGCAGATTACTTCTATTTCCTTGCTAGTGAATTGGTGTGACCTGTGCAACTTTCCAGTCTTTAGGTACACATCTTAAAAGTTGCTCCCCTCTGAACTTAATTTCATTCCTGTCGCATCTTTTGCTAATATGATTCTCCGTTATCTATTGTCAGATAAGATTCCACTAATGCAAGGGGAAGGCCTTCAATGCAGTATATTTTAGTTCCCTAACAGAATTTTATGACTCAGGTCTGAAGCAGCTAATCGGGTAGCAGAGTACCTGTGGGAGTGCACATCACCAATCAACATGCACAAAGGACAGTCAGACCATGTTCACACATTGACTGTCAAAATTTTGTCAGTAAACTGTTGCAGTATTTGTAAAAAAGTTCCCGAATTTACTGCCAGCCACGAAATTTCTCACGCTAAAATCGGGACCGATAGTTGGCTGAAGCCCGAAGCGGAAAGCTCTGAGATATTTAGTCAGGAAATGCATTTTGTAAAGACAGATTAGAGATCATAGGAGGGAGAGTGCTCATTGCAGTTGACAAGAATATTGTCTCTATTAAGGTCAAAGTTAAGTGTGACAGTGAAGTTAGAACAGATCTAAGTGAAATCAAGTTAACTGATGGATGTTTTTACCACCCATCTGATCCTGCTGTGACAATTCTAGTCATTCAAAGAAAGTCTATTGTCAGTAGCGCATAAACACCCAAAGATGCATTACTAGCTGGAGACAACTTTAACCTTCTGAGTAATCAACTTTAACCTTCTGAGTATAGAGCGGAATGTCTGTGGATTCATTACAGAGGGTACAGACAGGCAGTTATACAAAGTACTTTTCTGAAAACAGTCTTGAGCAGGTAATTTGGCAGCCCACACACAACAGAAATATCTTAGACTCTGTAGCTACAAACAGGCCAGACCTTATAGGCAACGTCAGTATAGAAATGGGGATTAGCAGTAATGATGGCATTATAGCAACTGTAGTTATGAAAATCAATAAATCAGTTAAGAAGGCTAGGAGAGAGTGTTGTGGATCGGCAAGAGGGCCAACCCACTAATGTAAGAGGAAGCCGAAAGGCACGCGTTTTAGCTCACGCAGGCTGGCATGAGGTCTGGAACAGGACAAGGAAGTTAGACCAGAAAAAAAGGATGTAGCTGGTGGAATACTTAACTTTAATCCATTAATGTTGAACGTAGCTCTTGTCTGTTCATTCTTTACAATATCAATAGCAACTGATAATGGCGCCTTGCTAGGTCGTAGCAAATGACGTACCTGAAGGCTATACTAACTATCGTCTCGGCAAATGAGAGCGTATTTTGTCAGTGAACCATCGCTAGCAAAGTCGGTTTTACAACTGGGGCGAGTGCTAGGAAGTCTCTCTAGACCTGCCGTGTGGCGGCGCTCGGTCTGCAATCACTGATAGTGGCGACACGCGGGTCCGACGTATACTAACGGACCGCGGCCGATTTAAAGGCTACCACCTAGCAAGTGTGGTGTCTGGCGGTGACACCACAGAGAGTTTGTGCTAGAAGAACAGATAAGCAGTTGTTAGCATCTCACTTAGACGGTGAATTGACATCATTTAGTTCCAGTAAGATGGACAGGAATTATGGGCAAAGTTTAAGGGACTGTAAATCATGCTCTGGAGAATTATGTGCCTACGAAGTGGATTAAGAATAGAAAAGACCCTCCATTGTTTAATAATGAGATTCAGAACATGCTGAGAAACAGTTGCTATTGCACTCTCACTTCAAAAGAGAGTGCAAAATGACAGCAAACAGAGGTTAGTAGAGATTCATGCATCTGCGAAAAGATACACGTGCAAAGCATACAACTGCTACCACCATTACACCTTAACAAAAGATCTAGCAAAGAACCTGACAGAATTCCAATCCTATGTAAAATCGCTAAGGCTTCCATCCTCTCACTTATTGACCAGTCTGGTGTGGTAGCTGAAGATAGAAAAATGGAAGCCGATGTTTAAAATTTCACATTCAAGAAATTGTTCACACAGGAGAATTGTACAAACATATTGTCAACTAATCATCAAACAGACTCCCATATAGATGACACAGTAATAAGCATCCCTGACAAAGAAAAACAATGGAAGGAGTTGAAAATAAATGTCACAAAGTCTACATGGAATCCTAATTTGGTTTTTTGAAGAGTATTCTACAGTACTTGCTCCTCGCCTAGTTTGCATTTATCGCCAATCTCTCACTCAGCAAAAAGTTCCAAGTGAATGGAAAAAGCACAGGTGACTCCTGCATGTAAGAAGGGCAAAATAATAGATGCACAAAATTAGAGACCAATTTCCCCAACATCAGTTTGCTGTAGAATCCTTGAACATATTCTCAGTCAGAATATAATTAAATTTTTTTGAGACCAAGAAGCTTATGTTCATGAATCAGCATGGTCTTAAAAAGTATTTCATGAGGTCCCCCACTGCAGGCTGTTAAAGAATGTACAAGCAAGTGTAATAGGTTCAAAGACTTCTTAAGTTAGAGAATCCAGTGCATAATCCTGACAGCGAGTGTTCATCAGACACAAGGGTATCACTTCGAATGCCCAAGGGAGTGTGATAGGACCACTATTATTCTCTCTCTCTCTCTCTCTCTCTCTCTCTCTCTCTCTCTCTCTCTCTCTCTCTCTATCCAGCAATCTGTTGTTGTTTGTTGATGATGCTGTGGTGTATGGTAACATGTTGAAGTTGAGTGACTTTAGGAGGTTATAGGAGGACTTAGACAAAATTTCTAGTTGGTGTGGTGAATGGCAGCTAGCTCTAAATGTAGAAAAATGCAAGTCAAAGGAAGAACATACCTGCAGTATTCGGATACATTATTAATAGTATCCCGTTTGACACAGCCATTTTGTTTAAATACCTGGGCATAATGTTGCAAATCTATATGAAATGGAATGAGCATATGAGGATTGTGGTAGCAAAAGTGAATGGCTGACTTCGGTTTATTACGAGAATTCTAAGAAAGTGTAGTTCATCTGTAATGGGGACCATATATAGGATGCTAGTGCAACCATATATAGGATGCTAGGTTCAAAGACTTCTTAAGTTAGAGAATCCAGTGCATAATCCTGACAGCGAGTGTTCATCAGACACAAGGGTATCACTTCGAATGCCCAAGGGAGTGTGATAGGACCACTATTATTCTCTCTCTCTCTCTCTCTCTCCAGCAATCTGTTGTTGTTTGTTGATGATGCTGTGGTGTATGGTAACATGTTGAAGTTGAGTGACTTTAGGAGGTTATAGGAGGACTTAGACAAAATTTCTAGTTGGTGTGGTGAATGGCAGCTAGCTCTAAATGTAGAAAAATGCAAGTCAAAGGAAGAACATACCTGCAGTATTCGGATACATTATTAATAGTATCCCGTTTGACACAGCCATTTTGTTTAAATACCTGGGCATAATGTTGCAAATCTATATGAAATGGAATGAGCATATGAGGATTGTGGTAGTAAAAGTGAATGGCTGACTTCGGTTTATTACGAGAATTCTAAGAAAGTGTAGTTCATCTGTAATGGGGACCATATATAGGATGCTAGTGCAACCATATATAGGATGCTAGGTTCAAAGACTTCTTAAGTTAGAGAATCCAGTGCATAATCCTGACAGCGAGTGTTCATCAGACACAAGGGTATCACTTCGAATGCCCAAGGGAGTGTGATAGGACCACTATTATTCTCTCTCTCTCTCTCTCTCTCTCTCCAGCAATCTGTTGTTGTTTGTTGATGATGCTGTGGTGTATGGTAACATGTTGAAGTTGAGTGACTTTAGGAGGTTATAGGAGGACTTAGACAAAATTTCTAGTTGGTGTGGTGAATGGCAGCTAGCTCTAAATGTAGAAAAATGCAAGTCAAAGGAAGAACATACCTGCAGTATTCGGATACATTATTAATAGTATCCCGTTTGACACAGCCATTTTGTTTAACTACCTGGGCATAATGTTGCAAATCTATATGAAATGGAATGAGCATATGAGGATTGTGGTAGCAAAAGTGAATGGCTGACTTCGGTTTATTACGAGAATTCTAAGAAAGTGTAGTTCATCTGTAATGGGGACCATATATAGGATGCTAGTGCAACCTATTCTCGAGTACTGCTTGAGTGTTTGGGATCCATACCAAGTTGGATTAAAGGAAGACATCCAAGTGATTCAGATACAGGTTGCTAGATTTGTTATTGGTAGGTTCGAACAACATGAAAGTGTTGTGGAGATGCTTCGAGAACTCAAATGGGAATCCCCAGAAGAATGCCGACATTCTTTTTGGGAAACAATATTGAGAAAACTTAGAAAACCGGCTTTTAGAGCTGACTGCAGAAGGATTCTTCTGCCTTCCACATACATTTTATGTAAGGACCACGAATATAAGATAAAAAAAAAGGGCCCACAAGTAAACACACAGACCATCATTTTTCCCTTGTTCTATCTGAGTGTGGAACAGGAACGGAAATGACTAGTAGTGGTACAGGGTACCCTCTGCCACATGCCATGCAGTGGATTGTGGAATATCAAACTAGATATAGACATGGAAGAAAGGCCTTGGCAAGATCACAAAAATGCCAACAGGTAGGTTTTTCTTGTTTACTTCTACTAGAAATAATTTGTGAGATCATTGATTACTTTCTCAGTAAACATGCCTTTACTGAAGCCAACCCAAATGTGTTTCACTATTGTATATTTCAGTCTTTCAGGAAGTACAACTTGACTTCGCAACTGATTCCAAAAATAACTCAAGGATGGCGTTACTAAGTCAGCACAAGATTTTAGAACTTTGGATAACTTATTATCACAGTGGCAAGAATTATTGTTTTTTAGTGATCTGATGATTTTTGTGATCTATCAGATGATTTGTCAAAACTGATGTCTGATAGTGGAGTACATGTTGCTTGACCACGTACTCCTAATAGATATGCATTTGATGGACCATTTTTTATCCCCAAGTTGTCAGGTAATATTATCAGTAATTCATTGAATTCACTACCCAATGATTTTATTTTCATATCATCTGTCTCACTGCCACTGTCATCTGGGAGGTTAAAACCAAATTTACTCATTTCATGTATAATAATGCTCCATATTGTCCTTGCCTTGTTCTCAGAATTTTGAATTTTTTAGCACAGTAATTGGTTTTTGACATTTGATGACATGCTGAAGAATTTCTCAATACTGCTTGTAGGGCATTTTAAGTCTTGATTAGAACTAGTCCTCTGTGTAAGGTTAAGCTCTCCCTCCTCCTAGTACAAGATACTTTGATCCTAGATGTTTGCTTCCATTGTTAATTATTACTGAGCTGTACCACAAAAAAGAAGGAGAAACATGATGAACAGTGTAAAAGAAAAACTTCACAATACAAAATTGTGCTTATGTTTTGGAAATGATGTGGTAGTGCAACCTCCAGACCAGATGAGAGGAAACACAAATGCCACATAATTGAAAGTAATTATTTATTTACCTAAAAAATGTGACATAGACTGTTTGATAGTCTAAAAATAACAAAATTGTATCGTTATAGATCCCACTGAAGAGGCCATAGAGTAAGAAAATGGTGTAATGCAACTGGGGAAAATAAATTAAGTTGCAGCAAGAAAAGGCAGTTTTATTTACAAAAGAAGTGTCTTCTTGAAATCTCTGCTTCATATTTTTATTACCTAACAGATTTCAGGTTATCTTATTGTGACTGACAGTGTTTTGTTCTCTACATTCTGCCTCTTGGTGTGAAAAATCTACATCATCATTTCTCCTCCTTACACTAACCAGCTATCTTAATTACAGTAATATATTTTGGAGATACGACTTAAACAATGCCTTCAGTCACAACTTTTTCATGTTTTATTAACTACATGATGCATTTCGGACCCTGTGGGGCCATCGTCAGGTGTACTTTGTTTCAATACATGTTTTATTTCTTCTCCTGAATGAGGTGAAATGCATATTCCTGTCACGAAAAGGTTTAATGTTAGGTTATGAATTTCAGCTGCAAAATATGGATAAAATTAAAAAGTAATATATTTTCCTTGGTTGGATACTGTTTCTTGTAATTATATCTCCAGTCATCATTTCTAGCTATCTGTTGTTCTAGTCATCCTCATCCCCATAAACCTAGTTACTAAATCACTTCACTTTATGACTAAAAAATTGGAGCTCAGAATTTTCTGTACTTCATTAGTAAGAAGGGCTAGATGTAAGAACCAACACAGACATTTAACTACTACTATTAAACACAGCAAAAAGTGATACTTGTTTACTATGTGGGAAGTCATTCTACATTAATTTCATCCAAAATATAAACTGTGTGACATGTAAATAGAGAATAATGTCATACCCAACAATAAGAAATCTAGGATCATATATAAATGTCAACATATGGCAACTTCTCACTGCATACTTTGCACTTGGTGTCAAGGAATGCCAACAGCAATTCAAAATCCTTCCACTGGTTCCATAAACCCTATAATGGACTTTCATAAATGTTTAGATAAAAAAATGTTTAAATTGATATAAATCACAGCCTTAGGATTAAGGGTGATATAATTAACAGTCTGTGAATGTCTCATGTCACATAAGCTGCAAAGTAACACAATTAATTTATCAGAAATTCTAAGAAACATATACATCACCACCTTTATAAAACAAATTATTACTTTCAATTATCTTGGAGAAAACACCCTTCTTCTATCAATATATTGAACTAATTATGATACAGAAGTTTCCTTCCCATCTTCGCAAATAAGTTACAAGTACTTAAGAAACCCCCCATGAACCATGGACCTTGCCGTTGGTGGGGAGGCTTGCGTGCATCAGCGATACAGATGGCCGTACCGTAGGTGCAACCACAACGGAGGGGTATCTGTTGAGAGGCCAGACAAACATGTGGTTCCTGAAGAGGGGCAGCAGCCTTTTCAGTAGTTGCAGGGGCAACAGTCTGGATGATTGACTGATCTGCCCTTGTAACATTAACCAAAACGGCCTTGCTGTGCTGGTACTGCGAACGGCTGAAAGCAAGGGGAAACTACAGCCGTAATTTTTCCCGAGGACATGCAGCTTTACTGTATGATTAAATGATGATGGCGTCCTCTTGGGTAAAATATTCCGGAGGTAAAATAGTCCCCCATTTGGATCTCCGGGTGGGGACTACTCAATAGGACGTCGTTATCAGGAGAAAGAAAACTGGCATTCTACGGATCGGAGCGTGGAATGTCAGATCCCTTAATCGAGCAGGTAGGTTAGAAAATTTAAAAAGGGAAATGGGTAGGTTAAAGTTAGATATAGTGGGAATTAGTGAAGTTCGGTGGCAGGAGGAACAAGACTTTTGGTCAGGTAAACACAGGGTTATAAATACAAAATCAAATAGGGGTAATGCAGGAGTAGGTTTAATAATGAATAAACAAATAGGAGTGCGGGTTAGCTACTACAAACAGCGTAGTGAACGCATTATTGTGGCCAAGATAGACACAAAGCCCATGCCTACTACAGTAGTACAAGTTTATATGCCAACTAGCTCTGCAGATGATGAAGAAATTGATGAAATGTATGACGAGATAAAAGAAATTATTCAGGTAGTGAAGGGAGACGAAAATTTAATAGTCATGGGTGACTGGAATTCGTCAGTAGGAAAAGGGAGAGAAGGAAACATAGTAGGTGAATATGGATTGGGGGGAAGAAATGAAAGAGGAAGCCGCCTTGTAGAATTTTGCACAGAGCATAACTTAATCATAGCTAACACTTGGTTCAAGAATCATAAAAGAAGGTTGTATACCTGGAAGAATCCTGGAGATACAAAAAGGTATCAGATAGATTATATAATGGTAAGACAGAGATTTAGGAACCAGGTTTTAAATTGTAAGACATTTCCAGGGGCAGATGTGGATTCTGACCACAATCTATTGGTTATGAACTGCAGATTGAAACTGAAGAAACTGCAAAAAGGTGGGAATTTAAGGAGATGGGACCTGGATAAACTGAAAGAACCAGAGGTTGTAGAGAGATTCAAGGAGAGCATAAGGGAACAATTGACAGGAATGGGGGAAAAAAATACAGTAGAAGAAGAATGGGTAGCTCTGAGGGATGAAGTAGTGAGGGCAGCAGAGAATCAAGTAGGTAAAAAGACGAGGGCTAATAGAAATCCTTGGGTAACAGAAGAAATATTGAATTTAATTGATGAAAGGAGAAAATATAAAAATGCAGTAAATGAAGCAGGCAAAAAGGAATACAAACGTCTCAAAAATGAGATCGACAGGAAGTGCAAAATGGCTAAGCAGGAATGGCTAGAGGACAAATGTAAGGATGTAGAGGCTCGTCTCACTAGGGGTAAGATAGATACTGCCTACAGGAAAATTAAAGAGACCTTTGGAGAGAAGAGAATCACTTGTATGAATATCAAGAGCTCAGATGGCAACCCAGTTCTAAGCAAAGAAGGGAAAGCAGAAAGGTGGAAGGAGTATATAGAGGGTTTATAGAAGGGCGATGTACTTGAGGACAATATTATGGAAATGGAAGAGGATGTAAATTAAGATGAAATGGGAGATAAGATACTGCGTGAAGAGTTTGACAGAGCACTGAAAGACCTGAGTTGAAACAAGGCCCCTGGAGTAGACAACATTCCATTAGAACTACTGACAGCCTTGGGAGGGCCAGTCATGACAAAACTCCACCATCTGGTGAGCAAGATGTATGAGACAGGCGAAATACCCACAGACTTCAAGAAGAGTATAATAATTTCAATCCCAAAGAAAGCAGGTGTTGACAGATGCGAAAATTACCGAACTATCAGTTTAATAAGTCACAGCCGTAAAATACTAACGCGAATTCTTTACAGACGAATGGAAAAACTGGTAGAAGCGGACCTTGGGGAAGATCAGTTTGGATTCCGTAGAAATGTTGGAACACGTGAGGCAATACTAACCTTACGACTTATCTTAGAAGAAAGATTAAGAAAAGGCAAACCTACGTTTCTAGCATTTGTAGACTTAGAGAAAGCTTTTGACAACATTAACTGGAATACTCTCTTTCAAATTCTGAAGGTGGCAGGTGTAAAATACAGGGAGCGAAAGGCTATTTACGATTTGTACAGAAACCAGATGGCAGTTATAAGAGTCGAGGGGCATGAAAGGGAAGCAGTGGTTGGGAAAGGAGTGAGACAGGGTTGTAGCCTCTCCCCGATGTATTAAAATTCATGGAGAAGAAGTAAAAACTTTGAGGTTCGCCGATGACATTGTAATTCTGTCAGAGACAGCAAAAGACTTGGAAGAGCAGTTGAACGGAATGGACAGTGTCTTGAAAGGAGGATAGAAGATGAACATCAACAAAAGCAAAACGAGGATAATGGAATGTAGTCAAATTAAATCGGGTGATGCTCAGGGGATTAGATTAGGAAATGAGACACTTAAAGTAGTAAAGGAGTTTTGCTATTTAGGGAGCAAAATAAATGATGATGGTCGAAGTAGAGAGGATATAAAATGTAGACTGGCAATGGCAAGGAAATCGTTTCTGAAGAAGAGAAATTTGTTAACATCGAGTATAGATTTCAGTGTCAGGAAGTCGTTTCTGAAAGTATTTGTATGGAGTGTAGCCATGTATGGATGTGAAACATGGACGATAACCAGTTTGGACAAGAAGAGAATAGAAGCTTTCGAAATGTGGTGCTACAGAAGAATGCTGAAGATAAGGTGGGTAGATCACGTAACTAATGAGGAGGTATTTAATAGGATTGGGGAGAAGAGAAGTTTGTGGCACAACTTGACTAGAAGAAGGGATCGGTTGGTAGGACATGTTTTGAGGCATCAAGGGATCACAAATTTAGCATTGGAGGGCAGCATGGAGGGTAAAAATCGTAGAGGGAGACCAAGAGATCAATACACTAAGCAGATTCAGAAGGATGTAGGTAGCAGTAGGTACTGGGAGATGAAGAAGCTTGCACAGGATAGAGTAGCATGGAGAGCTGCATCAAACCAGTCTCAGGACTGAAGACCACTACATACTTAAGAAAATCAATGTGTAATGTACAAAAATGTCACTATTTTCATGATATGAGAAAATTGTCACTCATATTATCAGTATATTTACTCGGTTCCAAAATTCTATAAGACTTATCATTTGCAATACAGCTTTCATGGTATTTGTATGGCATATCTCCCATCTTTTACATTTTTATAATTTTGTGTATTTCTTCCCTCTTATTTGGAATCATAATATGGAAGCAATACTCTACAATATGTTTTAACAGAAGTCACCAACAATATTTTTTCCCCAATGCAACAACACCTACAGGTAATCTGATAGGTAGCAAATTACAAGTTTATTGTTTTATAATTTATACAAATTAAATGAATAAATACTTTAAACACTTACTGGTTGTGACAACTCCCAGCGATTACGAATATGGATGACTGCTTGCACTATACTATCACAGTCATTGTGTATAAATGACAAAGGACCAGATTCATTGGCAATTGTCAGAGTAAACTGATTGTCATCAACTAGACAAACTTCTTCAATTTCTGATGCATAATAAACATCATTTAGTAATATTGAATGTGCCAAGACCTTTGTCTTTTCTGATGACGTAATCTGTATAGCTGTTGGTCCAACCTGTAACATGTAAAATATCTCATAACATTTTTACTAACAGACACAGAGCAGATGGATTTCCCATCATCAACATCTTCCACTTCCAGGCATGCCCGAAACACACTTCAGTGCCATATGAATTATAAACTTCAGTCAATGTCAAATCCAGGATGGAATACAAACATTTATACGAGGACAGATTACCAAGGAACTGATGGCCTCTGTAGTCTGGTCCCTTCAACCCCCACAAACTAAACAACAGATTACCATTAACCAAACAAAAATGGCTGCCATACCCCCCCCCCCCCCCCCCCCCACACACACACGCACACACACACATACGGCTTTTACACACATAGCAACTCACTCTCTTGATGCTGCAGCTCGACTGGGGTGAGTGGTGATCTCAGCTGCAGTGTGTGGTGGAAACATAGAAAATGCAAGGGATGGAGAGAGGGAGGAATATCTGAGGAGGAGATTTGGAAAGATAACACGAGGGTACAGGTGTGTGCAGAGCGATTGGCACAGAAGAGTGAAAGCTTGAGAAGGCAAGGAGACATATGGAAAGGTAGAAAAAGAAATTCTGGAGAAGTAAGGAAAAAATAGTACAGTGCAAAGGCTGAATGTAAGGTTACAATCTACTCAATCTGTATCACACACTTCGCTTGACTTTAGCTGCATGTCATTTTGTTTTAAGCAGTCTCTAATTGATCTTTTAAGTGTGCTGTTTCACTGTCAAAAACATTACATCAGAGATTTATTATTAGAGGTAGGCTAAGAACCTTAAAACACGGGATGAGCTTCTAAGAGCATATATTGATGCTTTTGCATTCCTGCAACCATGTATGAGACTTAAGCAAGAAGTCAAAGGCGCACTCTAGTGGCACTTCAAGGAATCAGTCAATACGTTCTTCTGATACCGGATGTCAGTTGGGTTACATCATCAGGTAACAGTCACACTGATAAAAAAAGGTAAAACAATGAGCAGATGAATCATCAATCAATGATTGGCAATAATTTTATCTTTAAAAAGCATCATTGATGAAAAGTAGTTAATGAATATTTGAATGGCACATGTAAATGAGGAATTTCATTATGGACCCATCTTTGAAATTAATTTTTTTTCATTCTTATTTGGGGTAGATATTAACTACTTTCTTCAGAACAGTCACCCCTAATGCAATTAATTATACACATACACTGACCAGCCAGAACATTATGATCACCTACCTAACAGCTGGTATATCCACCTTTGGCAAGGATAACAGCAACAACGCATCACTGCATGGAAGCAATGAGACTTGGTAGGTCACTGGAGAGAGTTGACATCACATCTGCATGCACAAATTACCTAATTCCCATAAATTCTGGGGAGAGGGGCACTGAGCTCTGGCACTTTAGAAGCACAAATTAACCTCAAACCACTCCATCACACTCCTGACCTTGTGACATGGTGCATAATCTTGCTGAAAAATGTCAGTCGTCAGGAAACATGATCGTAATGAAGGGGTGTACACGGTCTGCAACCAGAGTACCATTCATTCATTCATTCATTCATTCATTTATTGAGCATCCATTTTATCGTATACAATGATATAGGAGTTGTCATGTTACATTACATGAGTTTGTAATTATACAGTACATTAATAACATAGGCCTACGATGGCAAAACATATATAAATATATATCTCATGCAGCGTATAGTAGATAATAACAAAACAAACAATACTTAATTATTTATAGTGCATAATATTTCATACATTTGTTTTTCAGATATGACTTATCATTATCATTGACCACTCTAGTAGAGAATAACAGAACAAACAATAATTAATTAATTATAGTATGTACAGGCAGACTATTTTCATACATTTGTTCAAATATGAACTATCATTATCATTGACCAATATGTCACTTTTAAAAATGTAAAACCTTTCTATCTTTTTGATGCTTAAGGGAAGATCACTAAAAAGGATTTTGGGGTGATATATTGCAGTTTTGTGATATTGGGCTGTTTTGTGTGTTTCTCTGTGGAAATCATTCCTGTGTCTTGTTGGGTAGTCATGGCACTCACTATTTAAAGAAGAAATTTGGGGGTGAGATTTGAAAAAGTAGATACTTTCGTAGATATATAAAGATGGAAGCAACATTATTTGAAATTATTTGAAAATTTCCCTGCAGGGCTCTCTTGGTGCAGCCCCTTTCATTATTCTTAATGCTTGTTTTTGAATAATGAATGACCGGTTTGCCAGACTTGAATTACCCCAAAATAAGACACCATACCGCAATAGATTAGGCATAAGAGCATAATAAGCACATATTACTGTTTTTTCACTGCAGCATTTTTTCAGCATTCTGAGTATATAGCAGCATTTACTTAACTTTTTATTGAGCATTTCAATATGTTTATCCCACTTTAGATGCATGTCTAACCAGATACCTAAAAATTTTGTGTTTGAAGTTTGTAAAATCTTCTGTTCACCAAGTTTCAAAACTATATTGGGCTTTACTTTATTCGATACATGGCTGAAATTCATCCATACTGTTTTTTTCTCATTTACAAATAAACAGTTATCTCTAAACCATTTTCCTGTTTCTTCTTTTGTTATTTCTAGTTTGTGTTGGAAGTCAGTCTCATTTTGAGCTTTAATAAAAAGACTTGTATCATCCGCATACAATACAGCATTAGCTAGTGTTAAACAGTTTGGTAGATCATTTATGAAAATCAAGAACAAGAGGTGTCCCAGCATAGAACCTTGTGGCACTCCATTACTAACTTTTTTATATTCTGAAATGTATATGTCTTGGCTGTCAAGGTGGCCTGCATGAGGTCCACTGGACCCATGGACATCCACACGAATTTTCCCCAGAGCATAATGAAGCCACCATCAGCTTGTCTTTGCGCAGTACAGGTGTCAAGGAGCTGTCTTCGTGGAAGACAACAGATTCGCACCATCCCACTGGCATGATGAAGAAGGTATCAGGATTCATCAGACCACGCAATGTCTCCCATTGTGCCGATTTTCAGTGCCAGTGATCAGATGTCCATTTCAGTTGCAATTGCCGATGTCATGGTGTCAACACTGGCATACGTGTGGGTCACTGGCTGCGGAGATCCATTGTTAGGAGTGTTTAGTGCACTGTGTGTTCAGACACACTTGTACTCTGCACAGCATTAAAGTCTGATGCCAGTTCTGCCACAATTCACCGCCTGTCCTCTTTTACCAGTTTGCCCAACCTAGGATGTGCAACATCTGTAGTGAGGGGTGGCCGTCCAACGCCACAACGTCTGGACATGGTTTCACCTTCATTTTGCCACATGTTGAAGACACTCACCATAGCACCTCTCAAAGTCGCGAAACACCCAACAAGTCATGCAGTTTCTGAAATGATCTATCCCAGCCTCCAAGCCATCGCAATCTGCTCTCGGTCAAACTCAGATAGATCACATGCCTTCCCTATTGTACACATGGACAGCACACTCACTGATACTACATGCACCGTCCATCAGTCTGACTAGCTGTCATTCCTCGCCATGTGACGCTGTTATTGCCTGGACGGGTTTATATCGATAGTACATTGATGGTCATAATGTTCTGGCCGATCAGTCTATGTTCTTCTCAATGTACTAACACATGAAAATCAATTCTAAATTTTTTTTCCATTATAAATGTCATGTAATCAACATGACACATTGTGACAAAAGACTGGTATTATCAACAAATGGACTTGGCAGAACTTTCGATTAAGACAAGAAGTAACCTGAGATTTTGTTTCTTTCTGTCTTGCAATTATGGTCAACCAACATCCACCTATAACACAGCGAATAGTGTTGGCGCATACTACACAAATTAGACGACTTGTTTGTAACTGGTCACTGCATGGTCATTTTGAGGTATTTTGAAATATCTTCAGCATGATATGTTGGCACATTAATAAACAAATATCAACAGAGATACTTTTTGTCAAACACTTCATTACTCTTAAATATTTAGGAGTAAAGGAGACCATCCACTGAAAAGCAGAGGCCTTGAGTCATCAATAGGCAAGCACAAAGAGAATGAAAAATTTGCTAGCTCTTGGAAGAAACCTTTTGATGAGCTGAGTACAAAACATACATATATATGTGTGTGTGCCCAAACAACACAAACACACACACACACGTCTGCACCTATATTGTAATGGCTGGACACACAATGCTGGGGTTGCAGTTTGACAGGTGGACTAGGGTAGGGGCTGTGTCGGATTGGGTGGGTAGAGGGAGAAGGAGGCAGGATGCAAAAATTGGGGTGGGTAGCTAGGCTAACAACTCAGAGGGAGGCAGCTGGTGGGTGATATAGGTATGCGGGAAGTAGGGATGGCAGGTGCATGAGCCAGGCACTTGATATGCAGGTACCAGAGAGGGAGAGGTGTGTTGCACAATGAAAATGTTATGGAAGTTTGGATTGGGAGAAAGCGACAGAACAAAAGGAGGACAAAGTGTTGGGTAGAGGATGTGGGGACAGCGGGTAAGCGGAGGTTGATGCCAGGAGGATTACAGAAGTGAAACATGTGTTGGAAGGATATCTTCCTTGTACATAGTTTGGGAAAGTTGGTGTTGGAGGGAAGAGACCAGATGGCACGGGTTGTGAAGCAGCCACTGAATTCGAGTATGCTGTGCTCAGCAGCATGTTGTGCTAGCTGAGTGTGATGGTCAGCTTTTTTCTTATTGTCCTGCAGAAAGAATGACCACCTCCAAACCGACCTTTCATCTATGTCTATGTCACAATTATTACGATGCTGAGCTTGTTTCTTAATCCAACCCTGTAAATCCTATTTTTTAAATATTGATTCCAATAATCTACATTTTGCTGTCTAATTCTATACATGTTTACTCTGCACTTTACTAGACTACAATCACTTGCAATCGAATTTATGGCTTAGGACCACTACATCCTGACCACTTTTTTTCTTGGCGGAAAAATTCAATTCGATGGATAAAAAATCTAATCACCAAGCAGCCGCAGAACATGCACATAAAAGGAGGTTGTAATTACACAAGCTTTTGGAGCCAGTGGCTCCATCTTCAGGCAGAAGGGTTGAAAGGGAAGATGGACGAAGGAAAAGGACTGGAAAGGTCCAGGAAAAGTGGTAGATTTCAGGAAAATTACCCAGAACCACAGGTCACAGGAGACCTACCGCACAGGAGGAGAAGGAAAGAGTCTTTCCAAAAGCTTGCATGATTACAACCTCCCTTTATGTGTGTGTTCTGCCACTGCCTGGTGAGCAGATTTTTTAGCTAAATAAATATATTATTCTGTCAAAAACTGATTGTTTTCATTGTTATATTGGCCCATTTTTTTCTTGTTTGATACAATAAAGTCAGTCTTCTTTTACTTTTTGTGTTGGGAGAATGTATGAAGGGGGAGCAAGCTGTTCTTCAGGAATTCCACAAACAAATGACCACTGTCACTTCTGGTGTGATACTGAAACTTTTGACTAAATAATCTGTTGTGACTAGCCGATCTTTAAAAGTGCCGCCGCGCAGTTACGCGCGTCCTCTACATGCGGCACTGTCTGCCAGCCATGCAGCAGCAGCACCACCTAAGCGGCCAGCCAGCCAGCGGCCGCAAGACTCGGACTCAGTTATGATTTGACTGTTAAAGTGACACACGTCTTACTCTGTTTACTTGATCTGCGACTTTCATGTATTGCGTCGTCCTTTATATATATTTGTTCAACTTGAAGTTATAACAATTGGTGACGAGGTAGTGAATTTTCCATTTTCATCGTTGACCCACGTGTTTCCATGGCTACTTTAGAGCAACTATTGCAAGGTGTCATAGAACAGCAAACGCTTCTCACAAATGCGATTCGTGATTTCGTCGCAGCATCAAATGCACGGCGTCTCTCGTCGTTGTCTATACCTCCTTTTCCTCCTTATGACGAGAAGGCAGAAGACTGGTCTGATTACGAGAAATGCCTTCGATAGCACTTCTTGACATTTCATGTCGCGGACGATCAAACATGTAAGTCTCTGTTCCTTTCATGGATTTCACCTCAAATGTATCGGTTGTTGTCGCAATTGGCTCCTTTGAAAGATCCTGCATCTTTGTCCTTTGCTGAAATGTGCTCACTTCTGTCCATTTATTATCAAAAGCATACGCATGTGGTAGCCTCTCATGTTGCCTTTTATCGTTGTCAAAAACAACCGAATCAATCCTATCACGCTTGGGCTGCTGAACTTCACGGCCTCAGTAGAAAGTGTCAATTTGTTACTGACGTTCACAAAGAATCCTACGCCGATCCTATGGTACGGGATGTTATTATCCGGTCGACGCCCAACAAAGAAGTTAGGCAACGTGCCCTTCAGTTGGCAAATCCAACTCTAGATGAAGTCCTATCCATCGCTCAGTCTTTTGAAATTTCTCACGCTGCTGGAGTGCAAATAGAGGCATGGGGTGACGTAGGGGAAATAAAACTTCTGTCCGCTGTTGACAAAGCGTGTGGCGCGTCCCCGCCGGCCGACATGGCCGCAGTATGCTCCCAAGCGCAGCCTCGGCCTACCCGTAAACAAACCTCTAAGAAACTGCAGCAAAACCCACGGCAACTTCCTTCATGTTCACGGTGTTTTAAGAACCATTAACGAGAGGATTGTCCACAACATTGGGCCGTGTGTCACAAATGCAAAAAAAAAGGGTCATGTGTCATCCGTTTGCAAATCCAACCGCATGCATGATGTTCATGAACATGGTGCTGCTTCTGATTCTATGTTGTCTGTCAATTGTACTTCTTCCCTTTCAGGGAAGTTATTCCTCACTGTTCAAATACTTAGTCGAGATGTTCGCATCTAGGTGGATACTGGTTCTGCTGCCACTATCATCAATTCTCAGACGTATCTTCAGTTGGGTTCTCCAATCCTGTCACCTGTCACTAGGCAATTACGGACTTACAATAAACAGAAGATTTCTCTCTTGGGACAATTTGATGCTGAGGTATCTTACAAATCTGTCGTTCGCACTGTTCCCATATTTGTGGTCGACCATAGTACCGCGAAGAATCTTTTGGTTTTGATGCCTTTCGCGTTTTTGGGTTCTCCATAGGTGACTCTGTCAATATCGTCTCTGATGCTGTTCCTTATGCTCAATTGGATTCCTTGTCAACAACATTTTCGTCCCTTTTTTCTCCTGGGTTAGGCCGTGCAAACGACTTTGAAGCTTATATCACTCTCAAACCCACTACTCAGCCTAAGTTTTTTCGGGATCGGCCCATTACTGTGGTCCTTCGTGATCAAGCCAAACGGGAGCTGGATCGTCTCACTGCTTCAGGGGTCTTGCTTCCTGTCACTTCCAGTGAGTGGTCCTCTCCTGTCGTTGTCGTTGCTAAGCCAAATGGTGATATTCGTCTCTGTGGCGATTTCAAGGCCACTGTAAATGCTCAATGCCTTATCGACACTTACCCTATGCCTCGACCTGAAGAATTGTTCACTAGACTTGCTGGAGGCCAGTATTTTTCTAAACTTGACCTGTCAGAAGCTTATCATCAACTTCCTCTCAAAGCTGCTTCCCGTCAGTTTCTGGTCCTTAACATGCCTTTCGACCTCTATCAATACCAACGATTGCCGTTCGGGGTTGCCAATGCCCCTGCTTTCTTTCAGCGATTCTTGGAACAATTATTGCTCACTGTCTCTGGGTGTATAAATTATATGGACGACATTGTTGTCACTGGCTCCACCACTGAAGAACATCTTCAGAATCTCCGTACACTTTTTCATGTCTTACAGACTGCCGGTCTTAAGTGTAATCTTCAGAAATCACAATTTTTTCAGGCATCTATCACGTACTTGGGGTTTCAACTCTCTCGGGATGGTATTCGTCCGCTTCAGCAAATTGTCGCTGCGATCAATGCCCTTCCTCGCCCTACATCTGTTAAGGAACTGCAGGCCTTCTTGGGGAAAATAGCATACTACCACAAGTTTTTTCCGTCTGCTGCTTCGGTGGCTCAGCCATTGCATCGCCTGTTGCATAAAAACATGCCTTTTCAATGGTCCGCATCATGTGATGCGGCTTTCCAGAAACTGAAGACTATGCTGAAACAGGCCCCGTGCCTGGCTACTTATCGACCTGGCCAACATCTTGTTCTTTCCACGGACACCTCTCAATATGGGGTTGGTGCAGTCCTTGTGCACCATTTTTCTGGCGGTTCTGAACAACCCATTGCTTATGCCTCCAAAATGCTCACGGATGGCCAACAAAAGTATTCTCAAATTGAAAAAGAAGCTTTGGCCATTATTTATGCTCTTCATAAGTTTTGTGTTTTTCTCTATGGATCCAAATTTCATCTTGTTACGGATCACAAACCACTTGTTTTCTTGTTTCATCCATCAACGTCACTTCCCAACAAGGCTGCACACCACCTCCAGTGTTGGGCTCTTTACTTTTCTCATTTCAATTATGAGATTCATTTCCGGCGACGACTCAACATGCGAATGCTGATGCACTATCTCGCCTTCCCATGGGTCCTGATCTGGCATTCGATAGGGACGAACTTTTGTGTTTCCACCTGGATGTTGCCGAGCAGTGGGTTGTGGATGGGTTCCCCATCACCAGGGACCAGCTGGCGGCTGCTAAGGGTTCTGACCCTACCCTCTCCCGGGTTTTATGCTGTATTCAGAAGGATTGGCCAGATCGTCCGTCCGCTAAGACTTCTGATCCGTTGTGGAACTACTACGCTTTGCGTTACCACCTCACGGCTAGTGATGGTGTTATCCTCCTTTCCACCGAAAATGCTTCGCCGCATGTTGTGGTACCTGCGTCTTTGCGTGCTTCGGTCTTGTGCCTCCTTCACCAAGGGCACTGGGGTGTCTCTTGAACAAAATCTCTGGCGCGCCGTCATGTGTACTGGCCTGTTATCAACTCTGAAATCGCACACATGGTCGCTGCCTGCAGCCCTCGTGCGTCACAGGCCGCCGCCCCGAAGTCATCGTTGTCACCGTAGCCTTCGCCTGAGAAGCCCTGAGAGCGTATTCATGCCGAATTCGTGGGACCTTTTGTAGGTACTTATTGGCTTCTCGTTATTGATGCCTCCTCTAACTTTCATTTCATTGTCCGTTGCACGTCACCTACCACCACGGCCACCACAAATTCTCTAGCTCGCATTTTCTCTTTGGAAGGCCTTCCCTCTACTCGTTACTGATAATGGTCCGCAATTTGCCTCTTCCGATTTTGTGGATTTTTGTGCCCGTCACGGTGTCATGCATGTCACAGCCCCTCCGTTGCATCCACAGTCAAACGGTGAGGCTGAGAGACTGGTCCGCACATTTAAGGCTCAGATGAGGAAACTCCTGACTTCTTCTGCTGCTGATGATGCGCTTCTCCAATTTCTGGCTTCTTACTGTTTCACCCCCATGGGCGACCACAGCCCAGCTGAGCTCTTACATGGCCAACAGCCCCACACGCTACTTCATCTTCTGTGGCCTTCCACCTCACAGCCGCAGGTGCCTTCGCTTGGCCGGTTCAGATGACCTTTTATGGGTACGGGAATATGGCAGGCGGCCAAAATGGATTCCTGGCTGCATCTTACGACACCGTGGCCAACGCCTGTATGAAATCCAGACGGACACGGGTGTTGCAGTGCGTCATTCGGACCAGCTATGGCCTCGTGTGCCAGCAATGCCTGTTCCGGATGCTGCTACACCACCTTTGGCTCTACCTGATGCTCGGGATCCTGGAATCTCTCATTACTCACAATGCAGTCCTCTCACCCATCATATCGGTGCCAGCACAAGAACTGACGCCAACAGGAGACGGGCCCATGCAGAAACCAGATGACCACCATCTGTCGGAGCAACTCTACTCGCCTCCTTCTCCTACGGACGCGGACACATTGCCCATGTCTCCTGTTATAACAACCGAACTTGCCGCAATGGGCAGATTGGTACACGGGGCCCCAGCAGATTTGACTCCCACATCTCCTATCATCTCGACCAGTTATCATCGGGGACACTTCCGTCCGTACGGGAAGCCTCCTCCTCGAGACTTTATGGTCACTCAAACAACACCTATGGACATTAGCAATCTACAGACCACCTCCATCAAGACCCGTGCAAAAACTTCAAAGGGGGGGAAAGTGTTGTGACTCGCTGATCTTTCAAAGTGCCGCCGCGCAGTTACGCGCGTCCTCTACATGCGGCGCTGTCTGCCAGCCATGCAGCAGCAGCGCCACCTAAGCGGCCAGCCAGCCAGCGGCCGCAAGACTTGGACTCAGTTACGATTTGACTGTGAAAGTGACACACGTCTTACTCTGTTTACTAGATCTGTGACTTTCATGTATTGCGTAGTCCTTGAAATATATTTGTTCAACTTGAAGTTATGACATAATCATTCATTATGTTTTGTCCTTATTCACAATGTAATCTCCCATTATCTTCTTGAAGTAGGGTTTGCTGTCATTTATCAGTTTCTGTAACTGTTTGTAGAGGTCTTCCGCCACCTTAACAGAATATGAGCAGTTTGGGGCAGAGACTTGAATGATTACCATGTGATGCCTTTATTTTTAACTATATCAAGGTGGTGCCCAAGTCTCACTCGGGCACTGGCTATGCCAGAGTGTGAGTGAGACTTAGGCATCATCTTGAATGTATTAAAACAAGTATTGATATTCTATAACTATATTTACAACAATACTCTACAAACCACTGAGAAGTGCATGGCAGAAGGTACGTCCCACTCTACCAGTTATGGTTTCTTCCCATTCCATTCACATATGGAGAGCAGGAAGAATGACTGAATGCGGCATGTTGTAATTATTATATTATTATTTGGTCCTCATGATCCCTATTTGGCGATAAGTAGGGGATTGTGGTATCTTCCTAGACTAATTGTTTAAAGTCAGTTCCTGAACCTTTCTTAATAGACTTTCTCAGAACAGTTTATGTCCACCTTCAAGAATCTTCCAGTTCAGATTTTTCAGTATCTCTGTGACACTCTCTCATGGATCAAACAAACCTGTGACCATTCGTACTACCTTTCTCTGCATATGTTCAATCTCCCCTGTTGGTCCTATTTGGTATGGGTTACAAATACTTGAGCAATATTCTAGAACCAGTTACACAAGTGATTTGTAGGCATTCCAAACACTTGAGCAATATTCTAGAACCAGCTACACGAGTGATTTGTAGGCAATCTCCTTTTTAAGCAGATTACACTTCCCCGATATTCTACCAGTAAACCATAGTCTACCACCTGCTTTACCCACAACTGAACCTATGTGATCATTCCATTTCATATCCCTACAAAGTCTTACACCCAGGTATTTGTATGAGTTGGCTGATTCCAACAGTGACTCAGTGATATTACTGTCATAAGAAACTTTTTTTTTTCTTTTTTTTTTTCTGAAGTGCACAATTTTAAATTTCTGAACATTTAAAGCAAGTTGCCAATCTTTGCACTACATCTAAAACTTATCAAGATCTGCCTGAATATTTATGCAGATTTTTCAGGCAATACTTCATTACTGATAACTGCGTCATCTGTAAGAAGTCTGAGGTTACTATAAATATTGTCTGCAGGGTCATTAATATACAACATGAACAGCAACGGTCACAAGTCAGTTCCCTGGGACACACGCTGTGTCCTCCCTACCAAAAAGTCCTTATTCCAGTCACAAATTTCACTTCATATACTGTATGATTGTACTTTTGACAATAAGCGTAGGTATGGTACTGAGTCAAATGCTTTTCAGAACTCAAGAAATACAGCATCTACCTGACTGCCTTGATCCAAAGTTTTCAAAATGTCATGCGAGAAAAGTGTGAGGTGGGTTGCACATGATCAATGTTTTTGGAATCATGCTGGTTGGCACTGAGGTCATTCTGTTCAAGATACGTCATTACGTTTGAGCTCAAAATATGTTCTAAGATTCTACAACAAAGTGATGTCAAGTAGATGGGAGCTTTGTGGATCACTCCTACTACGCTTCTTGTAGACGGGTGTGACCTGTGCTTTTTTCTAAGAACTTGGCATGGTTTTTTCCTCAAGGTATCTACAACAGATCATAGTTAGAGAAGGGGATAGCCACTGAAATTCAGTATAGAATCTGACTGGGATTCCATCAGACCCTGAAGTTTTGTTCAGTTTTAACGATTTCAGTTGTTTCTCAACATCACTAATACTTATTTCATTCATATTTTCAGTGGTACGAGGATTAAATTGGGACTGTTCTCCTAGGTCTTCCTTTGCAAAGCAACATTTGAAAATGGAGTTAAGCATTTCAGTTTTTGCTTTGCTACCTTCAATTTCAGTTCCTGTCTTATTTGCTAGGGACTGGTTACTAACTTTTGTGTCATTAACAGCCTTTTACAGGACCAAAATTTCTTGTGTTTTGTGGAATATGATTTGAAAATATTCTGCTACAGTAGTCACTGAAGGTGTCACGTATTGTTCTCTTAACAGCCAAATGCGTTTTACTCAGCATCTCTCTACCTATTGTGCGTTAATCTCTATTTCTTTAGAAGCTTCTTTACAGTGACTATATGCCATGTGTAACGTAGCAAGTTATTACGAGATGACATTCGTTGCAGTAAGGCACGCAGCCATCTAGTACAGTGGCTGCAGGATGGCTAAGTTTTTTTTTTTTTCACTTTGCTCACAACACAGCTGACGCTGCCTGCCATGAGAAATGCATAGCGTAACATTCAGACGATATGAAGATTCATACCCTCTATGAATCTACATACTCCATATTAGTCATCATCCGATTTTGTTCAAATTTGGTACACAACCTTTTGTTATTAATGGAATGACGCTATCAAAATTTCAGATCTTTATTTATTATAGTTCTGGAGATAAAGAGAATTACCTATAAGTCCTAAAGCCTATGCTTGGTTTTTAAAACCAAGTTAGGAACAATATCAGATTGACTTTCATTATCATTTGAAGCCATACCGAAGTTATCTGTGCATGAAAATCAATTAACTAGAATTTTCTTTTTAAAACTTAAGTCACTGTTTATTATGTAATACAAAAATAGGTCAAAATTATTATCTGATTATTTAATATTACATTATACGTAAAACCCTGTACAAGCGAACCATGGGAAAGTTATGTTGCAACCACGATTCAGGTGACATATGTCGGTATGTGCTTGCTTTTGTATAAAAGCAGCCAGTATGGAAGTAAGAGGCAGAATAAGTTTATTTATCAATTTGAAGAATATTTTGCACTTTGTTTATTTTGATTAAACAAAATGCAAGAATTTGAAGTTTTGCTGACATTAATTACTATCAAATTAGTGATTGGATAAGGCAAGATTTGCCACTAAATGATCTGGAAGGAACATTCTGATTGGTCGTTTAGATCAACAGCCAATCAGAATAAAGCTGTTCCCGCGTGAAAAGAGGAGAGGGAATATAGGAGAGTACCTCAAGAAGAGTCGCTTGCTAGCCAGTCTATGGATAACATGATGTTAGATCACTCCTTAAAAATACTCTGTAAGATGAGGAATTAGTGAGCTAATTTCAGTTCGAACATATCATGACTGAAGCAACTGGAGTTACAAACATTTTAATGAAAGTTTGGTGTTTCTAAATTAAATAATTTGAGAGATATGAGCATGTGAACTTTCTAGTCGTAGTAACAACTCCGCGTGGCATGTTTTGTGCTCTGTGCAGAATACTTTGGCGAGCACTTGTTACGAAGAAGACCACTAAAACGGCTGAATGTTTAACTCACGAATAGTTGTGGGTCTATGACTGGTGGAACATGAAAATTAGTCGAGTCAGACTTAATATAATTCTGGCTGCTTTTCGAGTGAATATTTGTTTTATAGACACTGAACTTTGAATGATAATGTTTTACCATATTGAATATGGACTTGATAGCCATTTCATGTGTTTCAATATGAATAAAAAGCAGAGTTAATCTAATTTTAATCACTCTTCTGCAAGTAGACTGAAGATCCCGAACGCCTGATTTTTTAATCATTAACTTTCAGGAACTGACTTTCAACCAGAGTTACGCGGCCTCTTCGTGGTAGGTATTACGTGGTGGTTTCATCAACGCCGCTTTACACTGCCTAGCACATATCGGCTACCACAGAGTGAAGGGACATCAGCAAGAATCCTATCGAGGTAGCTGGACTGAACGATAGCGTTAACAAAAATGCAGACGACTGACCCTGCCCTGCCGTATGTGGAGGTTCCCTTTCATTATGAACTGTTCTAGTTAGTGTATATCTATCCAGTGGTTGGTCAGTTATTCTTTTAAATTTGAGCCATAATTCCTCTACATGCTCCTGCTCTATGCTGAAAGTTTCAAGTTCCTCACTGAGATGTGAAACAACTGAATACATCTATCCTTCTGCTTGTTTTAGTTGTCCTTTGTACTTTGGTAATCACTGTTGCCACAACTGCATCGTGATCACTGATACCAGTTTTGAAGTGGGCATCTTCAAACAGATCAGGTCTATCTGTTGCCATTAGATCCAATATGTTTCCATTGTGAGTGGGGTTCCTAACAGTCTGTTCTACGTAGTTTGCAGAGAAGGCATTCAGTAATGTTCCACAGGATGTCTGATCACAACCACCACTAACAAAACAGTAATTTTCCCAATTAACTGTTGGATGATTAAAACGTCCACTGACAATTACAGTATGAATGGGGAACAAGTGAAATGAGGTTTTCTCTAAAGTTTTCGGTCACATTGGGAGATGAGTTTAGTGGGTGATAAAAGAATCCAGTTACCATTTTATGTCCACCCCTGATACTGAGTCTCACCCAGTTTCTTGTCTGCTGCAATTAAATACACCACCTCCATTCCCCATTTGCCTATCCTTTCAATATACACTTAAATTTTCCCCAAAAATCTCACTGCTATCAATTCCAGGTTTAAACCAGCTTACTGTACCAAGTATTCTGTGAGCTTCACTGCCTTTCAGGAGTGCTTCAAACTCTGGCACTGTGTTGTGAATGCTTTGGCATTTAATTATTAGGATTTTAATACTCTCACCTGTGAGAGGCATTTATTTCAATCCTACACTGATACTTCTGGGTTTCCTACCACAGTCATTATCTGGATTTGAGAGTTGCCTAATCTAAAAAACCTTGTGTGCACCCCACACACAGTCAGCTGCCCGAGTAGCAGTCTCTGAAGTTTAGTGCACACCTGACCCATTCAGGGGGACCCTACAGTTCTCAGCCCTATGACGCATATACAGTAAGTCTCTGCCTAGCTTACCACAAAACTTTTCAAGACTCTGGTTCAGTCTTCCCACTCAACTCAGAACCAAAGGACTACAATCAGTTCTAGGAACAATGCTGCAAGATGTCAGCTTTGATGAAACTACATGAGCAAGCCTGGTCTTCTCAATTTTCTCTGCCAGTCACTGGAATAATTCATGTATGACCCCAGAGCCCAAATGACAAGCATCATTTGTTCCAATGTGTGCCACAATCTGCATCTGATTATACCCTGTTCCCTTACTGAATGACCTCTTCAACATCTGAACGAGTCCACCTGGTGTCCTTTTCTGTGTCTCTTGATGCCATTTCCCTAAGGGATATCATCATTTGCAGTATGTTTAAACTGCTGATGATTAATACACCCCTACTCTCTTGCTTTTGCATGTTTTTGAAACTGACTAAACTTGTGAAGTGAGTCCTGATGGCTCTGTTTCAGTTTCAGTGAAAGACAGAACCTCGAATTTTTTGGTTAGAGGGATCGGTATAACATGCTGAGTCCTCCCTGTTCTCTGTCCACCATGTACAGCATATCCAGATTTACCACTGACATACCACTTGCAGTCATGTCTACAGAAGAGTACCTCTGGTATGAGTACTGTAGGCAAACGACTCTTGGGAGCTCTTTCAACAAGCCGATTCACAGAAGATGCCAATCATTTTACAGTAATCAGGCTGACTTCCAGCAGCTTACGAACATCAACCAACTCATCCCATGTTTGAGAGTAGCATTTACAGTGGGGCTGCATTTTGGCTGGTGCAATGTGTTACAGCTCTATTAAGGCAACAGAAAAACCTGAGGTACAGTTTACTAGTTTCCTAAAACTTTTTGCAGTCAGTCATTGTTGTTGGAAAATTTGAAAGTGGAACTAATTTACAATAAATGTAGATACTATATACTCATTTTTAAGGGGAAGCTAGGTGTAACACAATATATAAGTTAAAATATCTGCTACACTAAGTAAATCACACCGATTTACAACAAATTAGATTATCCACAGGATAATGTAAACTTCTGAAAATTTTCCATAACACATCCTCATTTGCACTGAAATAGAATGAAATTCATAAGTGATGTATTCATCAGCAGTAACTGTGAACCATAAATGCTGACTTGCTGTGAAACAAGTTACATTTCCAAAACACTCATTCTTGTAACTTACTAAAATATAGCTTTGTAAGCAACTGAAAATTCTCAAAAATAAACTATTCCTCATGTAATTGTACAATGAAATTAGAAAACGACTATTCTGAATGAGAATATGCCTACTATTCTCAAAAAATTTTAAATATCATCAGTGTGTATACGCGAAAAGAAAAAAAAATCCAAGATTTTTCCTGGATTTCCTGGTTAAAAATACACTTTTTCCATGTTAAGTGTCAGTATACTTTCTGTCGGAACTGTAAAACCTATCAATCCTTTGAATGGTTATGGTTTTGTACACCAGTGTAAAATTTACTAACACTTTAGAAAACTAAACCCAGGGGAAAAAACACATTTTGGAAATATCTTTGATGTGCAGTAACATGTATGCTGCAATTTTCGTATTATTTAAATTCGAATTCCACTAAACACCACATGTTACTTTACGAGGCATCGAAACTGAGTTTGCGATGCGCCTTTGTAAGCCAGTAATAGCTCATATCATGTGAATTTGCCAGCCGATGACAGCGTATATTCAGAGCAATGGACACATGATGTAGTCAGCCAATAGCAACATCACTGTTAAGTAGCACAAACACACAAACAGGAAAAGTTAATTGTTTAAATTAATATACATAGTATTGCTACAAGAACAGCAAAGCTTTCACATATAATATTGGTCTCGAAGATTAATAAGCTGTGAGAGAAGCTAAGCTTTCACATATATTGTGCGTGTTACACTTTAAGATACATCACACAAATGTGCCAGTAAAATTTTTAACTACGACATAAATATCTGATCTTCTGGGCTTGAAATTCTTCTAACTGGCTCGTCATCAAAGAGTTGATTTTTAAATGAGAGTCGAACACTTTGTGATTTAAGAAATTCATTGTACATTCTCGCACACAGTTCATCTTGTGTAAAGAGAAATTTACTTCGAAAGTAACGCTTTTCAAATTACCATTCGCAATATTTTCCCGCGACCTGTTAGAAACAGGTTTGTTCCAGCAGTTGCCAGAGAGCACCAGATAACAGGCGTCACTGCACTTGTGCAGCTATGATGACGTAGGAAGCCTGTATGTTTGTACATGTGAAACATTAAAAGATCTTACATTATGTCATAAAAGAAACAAGACATCAGAGTATACTCCAAGAGCATCGAAATTTCATGAACCAAACTAACATGCTTGATCCGGTTTAAAATACACCTTCAAATGTCCAGATTCCCAATGAAGCAGGCCTTGACAAAGAAGTAGGCTTTTCAGTGTGCCTTTCAGGATGTAAATTTTTGGAGTACCATTATTGTATTATCTCATGTTTGGTTCTTTATTAGAGCACAACACCATATGTACTAGAAGACGAAAACATGCACTTGTAATGATGCAAACAGTTGAAACTACCCAACAGTGTCAAATTAAACTTTTTGTTTCAAATAAACTGACTGCCTCAGTGGAAAAGAGTAATAAAAGCCAAATTTCTGTTGCAAACTGACAAAAAAGCTTAATTGTTCTGCAAGGTGATTAATGCTAATAACACATTTTAGTCTTCCGTAATTATGTGAATGTATTTTAATTCACTTGATAGCTACTGGCCACACAAATCCGTTCTGTTTATATTTGGCACGAGAGCAGTAAACGAAGAGGAAACAGCAATATTACTAAACATAAACAGGGGTCAGGTGGAGACTACCCATCTCCCCACTACAACTCAGATTGCTCTGCACATCAGCCCCTGATTTACAATATTTCAAAACTGGGGCAATAAGATAGTTCCCCTCACCCCCTCCCACGAGCGTTTGAGATAGGATTTTTCAAAAATATGTTCATTTTGTAGCACACATCTTTCTGAAGAGTCTGATACATAAAACATATATGTCCGAGGACATGTAAGATATGTTATTTGATCTTAGGTGTGCCAAAGTGCTGCGCCATGCCTCTTCACACAGTATTATTCTATTGCACATAACTGTATTTCGTTCTGTGGAATTCAAACGTGTAATGGATGCCAGACTATATTTGGGACAGGTTTGACATTAAAAAAAAAGAGAGAGAGAGAGAGAGAGAGAGAGAGAGAGAGAGAGAGAGAAGAAAAGAAAACAACCAGGAGAAAAATAACTCTCCAGAAAATTTGCACTCTTTATTGCCTATTAGCTAATAACTTGCAGTTTTGTGTGACATAAAATTAAATATAGGATACATAAAAACAGTAAAGACAAGAAACAAGCAAGTCAGTATACATTTCTTCAATCTTTAGGTCCTAGCAATTTTTTCTCTCTATCTTGTTACAGCTTGTGAAAGAATCTATTACACCATCAAAGTTCGTCCAATGCTTTGCTACATGAAAAATCAAAATGTCGTTATCTAATACTGAAAAAGCTGTTAATACAAATAGTACCCAAGACTGGTGTGGTTTCTCGATCTGATTATGTCTGTTTTGTCACTATCTGCTAGATAAAATGAAATAGGCCTTTCTAATATTGCAACCATTGTAACATACATCAAATTAATGAGACTGCTTTGGCACAAATGGTAATTTTTATAACACTACAGAATATAATTCATGAAGCACCAATATCAAATGCCCCCTACCCTCCCACCCCCTAGATCCAGGCCTGCTGCGCATGGCTGAAGCTGGCAGCTTGGGTGTGCTAGTAAAATTTTTCTGGGTAGTATCTGGCTGTTTGCTGCTACTGCTTGTACAGCTAACAGCCACACTTCTGTATCCAGAAGCGGGAGTAGGTACTACTCATACACAACTCAACAGCGCATGCGCAAGAGCCCATTCACAACTGCTCAAATGAATCTAAGGTAAACAGTTGAGACGTCACGTTCATTGGAAGCAATTTGTTGTTATGAAGCACTGCATAATCTTCCTAAAGCCTTTGACACATTTTGCCGTTAGCAGACAATTGTATGAGTACTGTGTTTTGTTGTTGTATATGGCACATTTCCATTGCAATTTAAGTTTTATTTTTGTTTTTTTCCTGGAATTCTAAAAATTTCCTGGGTTTTTCCTGGTTTTCTCCCAGATGAAAAAATTCACGGGTTTTTCCCGGATCTCCTGGTTGTCCCGGGTCGTTTACACCCTGATCACAATTAAGTTTAAGCCTACAATTGATGAGAACTGTGCAAGTTTATTGTGGCAACCATGAATGTTCAAATTTCACAACACATCACAATACAAATGAGCATTGATGGAATCAATGAAAGACTAGGCAGAAGTGACATGGACAGTAAAATATGTGAATCTAGAACTTCAGATTTGCACATGAATCTTGTACAAGTGGTCTCACACAAAGGAAATTTCTTAACTCAGCTTTTATTTATAAATAGATGTATTTCACCGATTTTTCACTTCATTGTTCCTCTGCACACTTCTACACTGATGAGCCAAAGAAGAATAGTGCAGTTTGAGTTTACTCCTCCAATGTTCTTATTTTAATTCTGTTTGGTATTTTTTCTGCACTTGTGATAACTATACTGTACTCCATTCAATGTTATTTAACTCCTCATCCAACTCTATTAACACTCTTCGGGTTCTATAGCTCTAGGCCTTAGTCTGAAACCACTGTCTTATTTCCTTCAGTCCATTACTCTCAACACTCTTTCACTGACATACAAAGAACTTGTTCGTGATAGTAATGCATCTGACAACCACACCCAAGGTGTTCTAGCTTACTTTAATTGACAAATTTCCAAGCCCCTTCTAAGGAACAGGTATCCCAAATACATAAATAGTTGCAAAACAGCTGTATGAGAAACGATTAACAAAATAGTACTGATCATACCTACTTAAGAAAATTATTTAATTAAAGTTCTGTTAAAGACTTTTGTTGTAGTTTCATGGTTGTGTATTACTTTAGCTTAAGAAGTTAACATACACTGATGAGCCAAAACATTATGACCACCTGTTCAATAACATGTTTCTCCTTCTTTGGAACAAAATACATCACTGATTCTGTGTATGGGATCTGATTGTTTGTTCGTAGATTTGTGTGGTGGCATTAGAGGTCCAAGCACAGGTCACCTAATGCTTGTAAACAATGGGCCGCTGATTTGCGTACGCAGTGATGGTGCCCGGCAGCGACCCAGATGGGTTCCACAGTATTTATAGCATGCAAATTTGTCTGCCGGGGAATCAACGTGAGTTCACTGTGATGCTCCTCAAACCACTGTAGCAGGTTCTGGCTCTGAGACATGGACTATTATACTGTTGAATGATGACATCGCTGTTGGGGAAGACATCAAGCATGAAGGAATGCAGGTGGCTTGCAGCTATCAGCATGTCTTCAATGACCACCACAGGTCCCATGCAAGTGCAGGAGAATGTCTTCCATAGCATAATACTGCTCGCACCAGCCTGTGTCTGGTGCATTGCACTTTTATGGCCACGATTCACATCGATGAAGGTGTTTGTGGAGATAACCATCAACCTAGTGTAGAAAAAACGTAGCCACCCAAAGAGCCGACACGTTTCCATTGCTTGATGATTGAATCCCATAGGTGACGTGCCCACTGCAATCGCAGTTAATGATATCATTGGTCAACATGTGAACACATAGGGGTCGTCTGCTGCAGAGCTTCATGTCCAAAAATGTACAATAAACGGTGTGTTCTGAAACACTTGTGCGTGCACCAGCATTGTGCTCTTTTGGCAGAAATTCCACAGATTGCCATCTACCCTACCTTACAGAGCAGAACCCCACGTTCTGTGACGAGTCATGGACGTCCAACCATTTAGCGCTTGGTGGTTGTTTCACTGATCTTCTACCTGTCTCTGTAGTTGCTCACGACAGTAGCATTTGAACATTTGACCAGTTTCATTGTTTTTGAGATACTCGTTCAAGGCTCTGTCTAATAATAATTTGCCCTCAGTCAAAGTCACTTATCTCAATAGATTTCCCCATTTGCAGCCCACTTCTTCACTAGTGTGATCCCCCATCTGTGTCTGCTCCACTTACATACTTTCATTACTGCATCACATACCTGCAACACCATCAGGTGGCATCCAACATTGTGGCAGGCAGTGGTCATAATGTTTTGGCTTACCAGTGTATCTCAGCAAATAATGAAAGTAAAGTAGAGAGAAACAATTCATTTTTTAAAGCAGGTAATTGGTAACGGCCTTACATGATTATTACAAACAAGTGTATACTCAAACCACATTTCATTTATTAAATTGTTTATTTTTTAACTTCATAAAAGTATCTTACCTTAATAGCAACTTTAGTGTCCTTATGAGAGAGCTTTAAGGCATTATTGAAGACCTTCAGATCTTCGTCAAGGGATAGGGTAGCCCCAGGAAGTTTCTGTTGATCAGGTTCTATGAAATCATTTAGTCTTGCAGGTGCTTCAATAAATATTATTTTACGATTTCCCTGAAAATAATAACCATTATGTTTAGTACACTCGCAATACAATAGTAGTAGAAATATATTAATATTATGCTTTGAATCCCTAGATAAAGTTCTAAGTTGCTTCCAATAAAAGCATATATTGGAATGAGATGCATTACAACTACCCAATGCAGAAGATATGTAATATAACATATAAACCAAATGACAGATAATTCACATATTCCACATAATTTTAATAACAAAATTTCCAGAATGTAGCAAGAAAAACAGGGTCAAATAATTCTGCTGAAGCAAGAGCATGTGCCAAAAATGTCAACCACGACAGAAATAAAGCAATTAAAAATAGTACTGATGTCGTTAGCTGGAACAAATACAAAAAAAAAAAAAGGTGCTAGTAGTGGCCAGTTGACAATGCCAAAATCTACAGGATATTCGTCTTTTGGATCTGCAGCTCACGTCCTTTCTTTCTGCATTTCCATTAAATAATAGGATAGGGGTTCCGCCTTTTTGCTCACACACTGCTTTTTCTTTTTACCCAAACATGTTTCAGCACCTCTGTGTCATCAACAGTGGGTAATTTTTTAAATTAAAAACTGTAAAAAGTGAAAATATTTTAGGTTATAATTGATTTAACAAAGTGAGGCCTAAAGAAAGTTTTTGCTTCTAACCATGATTTTACATTATGTGGTTTGGCAGAAGCAACTCTATAGTGGCCTGCACTGACAGCCTGTCAACCAAATGATGTAAATGTAAGTTTCATCAGCAATTTAACACATCCCTTGTGTTGTGACAGTGCCACGACATTCAAAAGTGCCGCTACGTTAGTACGCGAACACGCCGATAGAGGCGCTCCGCAGCTCGGCCGAGCGCGGGAGCGCCACCTGGCTATGAACGGCGCCGGCCGCATGTCATGGCACAGCAGTCGAATGACGGATACGGAGTTAGTAGTATGTAACCCGCTAGTGTTTCTACTTTTGCAGATCCACGCAAATTATTAGTGATTAAAGGTTATAACAGTTTGGCGACGAGGTCGGATATTTTTTTTCCTGCGTTGTGGACTTGGGTGTTCGTGTCGGGGCAGACATGGAACAGCTTATGCAAGCACTCATTGAGCAACAAACACAGCTGACGGCTGCTATTCAGGCGTTGTCGACGTCGCTTACTCATCGTCTGTCTTCCTCTTCTCCGCCTCCGTTCCCTCCTTATGACGAGGCCGCTGAAGACTGGGAGGATTATGAGAAGCGTTTGCGGCAACACTTCTTGGCTTTCGGCGTTGTCGACACTCCTATGTGTAAGTCGTTATTTCTATCTTGGATTTCCCCACGGATCTATCAGCTGCTATCTCAGTTAGCCCCTCTGCGGGAACCTGCCTCTCTGTCCTTCCAAGAAATGTGTGAATTATTGTCTAACTATTACCGAAAAAACACCCACGTCGTTGCCGCCCGCGTAGCGTTCTACCGGTGTCGTAAACAGCCCCATCAATCTTACCGGGCTTGGGCGGCGGAACTACACGGTCTGAGTAGGAAATGTCAGTTTGTCACGGACACTCATCATGAGTCTTCTGCTGATTCCATGGTTCGGGACGCTATTCTACGGCTTGCTCCTGATAAAGCAGTTCGGCAACGTGCCTTACAACTGCCGACCCGTCGTTGTCGGAAGTTCTCAGCATCGCTCAATCTTTTGAAGTGTCTCACGCTGCTGGTGCGCAAATAGGCGCGTGGTGTGATGTGGGCGCTGTACAGACCACTTTCGACGCGGACAATTTGCCTGTTTCACATGGGAACGACGCTGTGGCGGCGGTTCACTCGTGTCAACAACGTCGCGTTGCGCCACCACGCTCGCAGCGAAAACAGCAACTACAGAAGCAGGTTCGTTCCGCACTTCCTTCTTGTCCACGTTGTTTCGTACAGCATGACAGGGCCGCATGTCCAAAAAGTTGGGCCACGTGTAATTCATGTAGGAAAAAAGGCCACATTGCTTCTGTGTGTCAGTCCCCTAAAGTTCCTGTCGACGAGGACGAGGCATCGGACTTGGATGTTAACTGTGTGCTTTCTCAAACAAATAAGTTGTTTGTTACTGTTCGTGTTCTGGATAAAGACATTCGCATGCAAGTGGACACGAGCTCTGCAGTAACTCTCATTAATTCTCGCACATATTTGGAGTTGGGCTCCCCTCCCTTGTCTCCCGTTACGCGAAATCTGCGAACTTATAATAAGCAGAAAATTCCTATCGTTGGCCAGTTTGATGCTTCCACTGCCTACAAGTCTGTTGTTAGGCCCCTCACGTTTTATGTGGTGGATCATGCGGGCACGGAAAACCTGTTTGGTTATGATGCTTTCCAGTTGTTCGGGTTCTCCATTGATGATGATGTGCACCTCATATCTGCGGATATTTCGTATCAACAACTGGATGGCTTGTGTTCTGAATTCTCGTCCGTGTTCTCTGCTGGTCTGGGTCGGGCCAAGGATTTTGAAGCCCACATTACTCTTAAACCTACATCTTGCCCTAAGTTTTTCCGGGCACGCCCTATTCCGATGGCGTTGCGTGCGCCTGTCAAGGCTGAGATCGACAGGTTAACAGCTTCAGGGATTCTCCTTCCTGTTACCTCCAGCGAATGGGCATCGCCCATCGTGGTGGTTTCTAAACCAAATGGGAGTCTGCGATTGTGCGGTGATTTTAAAGCCACTGTCAATGCTCAGAGCCTCATTGACACTTATCCTCTTCCCCGTCCTGAGGAGTTATTTACCAAGCTCGCTGGGAGCCAGTTCTTTTCCAAACTTGACTTATCGGAGGCGTACCATCAGTTACCATTGGATGCGTCTTCCAAGGAATTTCTCGTCATCAACACTCCTTGTGGGTTGTATCAGTACCAGCGGTTACCATTTGGCGTCGCTAGCGCGCCAGCCATTTTTCAGCGGTTTTTGGAACAGCTCACGGCTTCCATTCCTGGCTGCATCAACTACCTGGATGACATTGTTGTCACGGGGGCCTCCGCTGAGGAGCACCTTCGCAATTTGCGTTCACTGTTTCGGGTCCTGCATTCAGCTGGGTTGAAGTGCAATCTGGACAAGTCACAGTTTTTCCAACCCTCCATTGTGTATCTTGGTTTCCACTTGTCCCGTGAGGGTATACGTCCTCTACGACAGCACGTTGCGGCCATTACCGCTCTACCCCGGCCGTCTACGGTCAAAGAACTTCAGGCGTTTCTCGGCAAGGTTGCTTATTATCACAAATTCATTCCATCCGCAGCGGCAGTGGCTCATCCTCTGCATCAGCTATTACGCAAAAACGTTCCTTTCTGCTGGTCCGACGAGTGTGAGCAGGCTTTTGTCCGCCTGAAGGCTCATTTGCAGTCGGCGCCTTGACTTGCCACATTCCGTCCGGGTCAGCACTTGGTTCTGGCGACTGACGCGTCACAGTATGGCCTAGGGGCTGTTCTCGCCCATCGGTATGAGGATGGGTCAGAACGACCCATGGCCTACGCTTCCAAGACCCTCAACGATGCCCAACGGCGTTACTCTCAAATCGAAAAGGAGGCACTCGCTATCATTTATGCTCTAAAAAAGTTCAGCGTTTTTTTGTACGGTTCTAAGTTTCACCTCATCACCGACCACAAGCCGCTGGTCTCTCTGTTCAGCCCCTCGGCGTCGCTTCCGGATAAGGCAGCTCACTGCCTGCAACGTTGGGCCTTATACTTGTCTCGTTTTCACTATGAGATTCACTATCGCCCCACGGCCCAGCACGCCAACGCTGACGCGTTGTCGCGTTTGCCGATGGGCCCCGACCCGGTTTTCGATCGAGATGAACTACTCTGTTTCCACATTGATGAGGAAGAACGTCGTGCGGTCGAGGGTTTTCCACTTAGAGGTTCGCAGGTCACGTCGGCTACTGCGTGGGACCCGGTCCTGCGTCAGGTGATCGGTTTTGTTCAACGGGGTTGGCTGGACAGGACCAAGAGCCGGGCATCGGATGCCCTTCGCAACTACCATGCCTTGCGCCTTCGTCTGTCTGTTCGTGAGGGTGTTGTTCTTCTGGCCACGGATGGCGCATCTCCACGGGTCGTGGTGCCAGCCTCTCTTCGCGAAGCTGTTCTCAAACTATTGCATGAAGGCCACTGGGGGATTTCTCGGACTAAGTCCCTGGCCCGCAGGCACGTTTATTGGCCCGGTATTGATTCGGACATGGCCCACATGGTCGCTGCGTGTGATCAGTGTGTTCAACAACTGGCTGCGCCTCGTACTATGCCCTCTCCGTGGCCTGATCCGGCGCAGCCGTGGGAACGGGTGCACGCTGACTTTGCCGGCCCCTTCCTCGGCACTTATTGGCTACTGTTGATTGACGCCTTCTCGAAGTTTCCGTTTGTTGTTCGATGTCCGTCGCCCACCACTGCGGCGACGACGCTGGCTTTGTCCAAAATCTTTGCACTAGAAGGTCTTCCATCCACGATTGTCACGGACAATGGACCTCAGTTCTCTTCGCAGGCCTTCCGTGATTTTTGTACTGGACAAGGGATTCATCATGTTACAGCACCGCCCTTCCATCCGCAATCGAATGGGGAGGTCGAGCGCCTTGTCCACACTTTCAAAAGCCAAATGAAAAAATTCCTTAGTGATTTTTCCACAGATGACGCTCTGTTGCAATTTCTGAGTTCTTATCGCTTCACGCCTCTGGGTGATCGCAGCCCTGCTGAACTCTTGCATGGCCGCCAACCGCGCACTCTACTGCACCTGCTTCACCCTGTCAGGCCTTGTACTGTGCCCCCTCGTGCGGGAAAATACCCGGTGGGCGCTGACGTGTGGGCACGGGGGTATGGATCTCGCCCTAAATGGATTCCAGGGGTGGTCCAGGCTCTTCGCGGCCGCCAGCTTTGTGAAATACGTACGGACGACGGCATGGTTGTTCGCCATTACGACCAGATGCGCCCACGAGTGGTGGCCACGCCGGTGCCACCGCCCCTTCTTTCGTCTCCACCAGCCCGAGAAGCCAGTCCTGTCACTGCTGCCGATCTTCCGGGCGTGTTGCTGCAGCCGACGTCGCTACCGCTTCCGAGTACGCCGGAACCGGCCCCAGTCGCGACACCGCCTTCTCTGGGACCCATCTCGCTGGAGTGAAGAAGAAGAACTCCAGAATTTCCTCTCCAACCTCAACTCCTTTGGTTCCATCAGATTCACCTGGTCCTACTCCAAATCCCATGCCACTTTCCTTAACGTTGACCTCCACCTGTCCAATGGCCAGCTTCACACGTCTGTCCACATCAAACCCACCAACGAGCAACAGTACCTCCATTATGGCAGGTGCCACCCATTCCACATCAAACGGTCCCTTCCCTACAGCCTAGGTCTTCGTGGCAAACGAATCTGCTCCAGTCCAGAATCCCTGAACCATTACACCAACAACCTGAAAACAGCTTTCGCATCCTTCAACTACCCTCGTGACCTGGTACAGAAGCAAATAACCAGAGCCACTTCCTCATTTCCTCAAACCCAGAACCTCCCACAGAAGAACCCCAAAAGTGCCCCACTTGTGACAGGATACTTTCCGGGACTGGATCAGACTCTGAATGTGGCTCTCCAGCAGGGATACGACTTCCTCAAATCCTGCCCTGAAATGAGATCCATCCTTCATGAAATCCTCCCCACTCCACCAAGAGTGTCTTTCTGCCGTCCACCTAACCTTCGTAACCTCTTAGTTCATCCCTATGAAATCCCCAAACCACCTTCCCTACCCTCTGGCTCCTACCCTTGTAACCACCCCCGGTGTAAAACCTGTCCCATGCACCCTCCCACCACCACCTACTCCAGTCCTGTAACCCAGAAGGTGTACACGATCAAAGGCAGAGCCACGTGTGAAAGCACCCACGTGATTTACCAACTGACCTGCCTACACTGTGAAGCTTTCTATGTGGGAATGACCAGCAACAAACTGTCCATTCACATGAATGGACACAGGCAGACTGTGTTTGTTGGTAATGAGGATCACCCTGTGGCTAAACATGCCTTGGTGCACGGCCAGCACATCTTGGCACAGTGTTACACCGTCCGGGTTATCTGGATACTTCCCACTAACCCCACCTGTCAGAACTCCGGAGATGGGAACTTGCCCTTTGTAAGGGGTCCGTAGGCCCTTACTAAGTTTGCACTCGGCACATGTCGACAGGGCAAACAATCGATAGTGTCGGGTTGCGAGAGCGAGTGTGAGTTGAGTTGAGTTCCGGGTTGCGGGCCGAGCCGTGCGGAGGCCGGTTGCTGTGATACAAGGTTTACCGACAAAGGGAGTGGCCATCGCCGCGGTTTAACCCCTTTGTGTTAGAAAAATACGGGAAAGTGAAGAAGTTTAATTACGAGAGTGATCAGTGATATTTTTGTGACGATATTTATTTGGTTTCGCGTCTACCGCACCGGCATCATTTGGATTGCGGTGTTGTGTTGCAGTGATTGAATTTGCGCATGACAATAATGAATAACGAAGAGGCCTATGCTGAGATTACCGGTAATTAAACATGTATGACGAAGGCAGTGGCTGTCTCCTTTTCTTGTGTTTTTGAGACGAATATAGGTTCTTGATTAATGAAGCTGTGTTGGCGTTCTTCTTGTCACCAGACATTTCATTATTACAGCATTTGAGAAGGACAAAATGGAATGTAACAACTCCGCAGCAGTCCATTCCGATTGCCAGCCCCATTAGGTACACGGTCACATTAATTAATATTTATTTGGGCTGCTATTCAGATCCCGACCGAGCGGGATACATAAAATCGGAGTGTTACACCTTCAGTATATCCTCTCTTCTCGTTATCCGCCAGGCCTCAATCTCCACTAATTTCAATTTGCTGCCGCTCATACCTCACCCGTCTTTCAACAACATCTTTGCCTCTGTACTTCCGCCTCGACTGACATCTCTGCCCAAACTCTTTGCCTTTACAATGTCTGCTTGTGTCTGTGTATGTGCGGATGGATATGTGTGTGTGTGTGCGAGTGTATACCTGTCCTTTTTTCCCCCTAAGGTAAGTCTTTCCGCTCCCGGGATTGGAATGACCCCTTACCCTCTCCCTTAAAACCCACATCCTTTCGTCTTTCCCTCTCCTTCCCTCTTTCCTGATGAAGCAACCGTTTGTTGCGAAAGCTTGAATTTCGTGTGTATGTTTGTGTTTGTTTGTGTGTCTATCGACCTGCCAGCACTATCGTTCGGTAAGTCACATCATCTTTGTATATTTTGAATTGTTACATATATGTTACATTAGGCATCTTGGGATATGGGTGAATCCAATATTGGCTAGTGAATAATTACTTATATGAAAGTATTTGTTGTTGTTGTTGTGGTCTTCAGTCCTGAGACTGGTCTGATGCAGCTCTCCATGCTACTCTATCCTGTGCAAGCTTCTTCATCTCCCAGTACCTACTGCAACCTACATCCTTCTGAATCTGCTTAGTGTATTCATCTCTTGGTCTCCCCCTACGATTTTTACCCTCCACGATGCCCTCCAATACTAAATTGGTGATCCCTTGATGCCTCAGAACATGTCCTACCAACCGATCCCTTCTTCTGGTCAAGTTGTGCCACAAACTTCTCTTCTCCCCAATCCTATTCAATACTTCCTCATTAGTTATGTGATCTACCCATCTAATCTTCAGCATTCTTCTGTAGCACCACATTTCGAAAGCTTCTATTCTCTTCTTGTCCAAACTAATTACCGTCCATGTTTCACTTCCATACATGGCTACACTCCATACAAATACTTTCAGAAATGACTTCCTGACACTTAAATCTATACTCGATGTTAACAAATTTCTCTTCTTCAGAAACGCTTTCCTTGCCATTGCCAGTCTACATTTTATATCCTCTCTACTTCGACCATCATCAGTTATTTTGCTCCCCAAATAGCAAAACTCCTTTACTACTTTAAGTGTCTCATTTCCTAATCTAATACCCTCAACATCACCCGACTTAATTCGACTACATTCCATTATCCTCGTTTTGCTTTTGTTGATGTTCATCTTATATCCTCCCTTCAAGACACCATCCATTCCATTCAACTGCTCTTCCAAGTCCTTTGCTGTCTCTGACAGAATTACAATGTCATCGGCGAACCTCAAAGTTTTTATTTCTTCTCCATGGATTTTAATACCTACTCCGAATTTTTCTTTTTTTTCCTTTACTGCTTGCTCAATATACAGATTGAATAACATCGGGGAGAGGCTACAACCCTGTCTTACTCCCTTCCCAACCGCTGCTTCCCTTTCATGTCCCTCGACTCTTATAACTGCCATCTGGTTTCTGTACAAATTGTAAATAGCCTTTCGCTCCCTGTATTTTACACCTGCCACCTTTAGAATTTGAAAGAGAGTATTCCAGTCAACATTGTCAAAAGCTTTCTCTAAGTCTACAAACGCTAGAAACGTAGGTTTGCCTTTTCTTAATCTTTCTTCTAAGATAAGGCTTAAGGTCAGTATTGCCTCACGTGTTCCAATATTTCTACGGAATCCAAACTGATCTTCCTCGAGGTCGGCTTCTACAAGTTTTTCCATTTGTCTGTAAAGAATTCGCGTTAGTATTTTGCAGCTGTGAATTATTAAACTCATAGTTCGATCATTTTCACATCTGTCAACAACTGCTTTCTTTGGGATTGGAATTATTATATTCTTCTTGAAGTCAGGGTATTTTGCCTGTTTCATACATCTTGCTCACCAGATGGTAGAGTTTTGTCAGGACTGGCTCTCCCAAGGCCGTCAGTAGTTCCAATGGAATGTTGTCTACTCCGGGGGCCTTGTTTCGACTCAGGTCTTTCAGTGCTCTGTCAAACTCTTCACGCAGTATCGTATCTCCCATTTCATCTACATCCTCTTCCATTTCCATAATATTGTCCTCAAGTACATTGCGCTTGTATAGACCCTCTATATACTCCTTCCACCTTTCTGCTTTTCCTTCTTTGCTTAGAACTGGGTTTCCATCTGAGCTCATGATGTTCATACAAGTGGTTCTCTTATCTCCAAAGGTCTCTTTAATTTTCCTGTAGGCAGTATCTATCTTACCCCTAGTGAGAAAAGCCTCTACATCCTTACATTTGTCCTCTAGCCATCCCTGCTTAGCCATTTTGCACTTCCTGTCGATCTCATTTTTTAGACGTTTGTATTCCTTTTTGCCTGCTTCATTTACTGCATTTTTATATTTTCTCCTTTCATCAATTAAATTCAATATTTCTTCTGTTACCCAAGGATTTCTACTATTTTTTACCTATTTGATCCTCTGCTGCCTTCACTACTTCATCCCTCAAAGCTACCCATTTCTCTTCTACTGTATTTCTTTCCCCCATTCCTGTCAATTGTTCCCTTATGCTCTCCCTGTAACTCTGTACAACCTCTGGTTCTTTCAGTTTATCCAGGTCCCATCTCTTTAAATTCCCACCTTTTTGCAGTTTCTTCAGTTTTAATCTACAGGTCATAACCAATAGATTGTGGTCAGAGTCCACATCTGCCCCTGGAAAGTCTTACAATTTAAAACCTTCTAATAATTTCCGGGTATGCAGCCGGATCCCGTCGACATTCTGCCACGAAGAAGAAATACGCCGGGAAAATTTCAGAAGTCACAATTTAAAACCTGGTTTCTAAATCTCTGTCTTACCATTATATAATCTATCTGATACCTTTTAGTATCTCCAGGGTTCTTCCATGTATACAACCTTCTATCATGATTCTTAAACCAAGTGTTAGCTATGATTAAGTTGTGCTCTGTGCAAAATTCTACCAGGCGGCTTCCTCTTTCATTTCTTAGCCCCAATCCATATTCACCTACTACGTTTCCTGCTCTCCCTTTTCCTACACTCGAATTCCAGTCACCCATGACTATTAAATTTTCGTCTCCCTTCACTATCTGAATAATTTCTTTTATTTCATCATACATTTCTTCAATTTCTTCGTCATCTGCAGAGCTAGTTGGCATATAAACTTGTACTACTGTAGTAGGTGTGGGCTTCGTATCTATCTTGGCCACAATAATGCGTTCACTATGCTGTTTGTAGTAGCTTACTCACATTCCTATTTTCCTATTCATTATTAAACCTACTCCTGCATTACCCCTATTTGACTTTGTGTTGATAACCCTGTAGTCACCTGACCAGAAGTCTTGTTCCTCCTGCCACCGAACTTCACTAATTCCCACTATATCTAACTTTAACCTATCCATTTCCCTTTTTAAATTTTCTAACCTACCTGCTCGATTAAGGGATCTGACATTCCACGCTCCGATCCGTAGAACGCCAGTTTTCTTTCTCCTGATAACGACATCCTCTTGAGTAGTCCCCGCCCGGAGATCCGAATGGGGGACTATTTTACCTCCGGAAAATATGTATGAAAGTATTTACGAAGCTGAAACCCTTGACTTGCATGGTTATTATTTCTTATGAAAGTCCAGGAAACAGTTCCTTTTCTTTTTCAATGCACAAATGAACACTACACTTCTGGCAAACAATTGATGGACTACCTTAGCAGTTTGGTATTTTGCATTACCTCTCTTCTCCAACACAACTGGCCAATGGCCAACATTATCCTGGCAAACAACCTGTTGAGGAATTGGTTTAGATGCATGTCCTACTTTTTTCTTCTTTGCATAGTCTGCATTCTATACTTCAAGGTCCTCCCCTCTTCCTTCCACTTACCTCTTTGTTTATTCTGCATAGGGCAACAGCTATGTCAGCTTTGAACTGACAAAGTGGCCTCTGCTTATTTTTGGGAATCCCAATGGAGTCACTGTCTCTTCTGTACAATAGCCATGCATTTACTACCACCATGTCAAGGAAGTGAAAAAACAACTGCAGGTAGTACTTCTTTGATCTGATGTTGATTCTGTGTAGTGCATAAACTTGTTGTAGAGGCAAATAATTGATGGACAGACAACATCAATTTTTGTTTTGTTATTTCTATCCCATCGTTTCACCTTATTTAGTGATTCTGCAGCATAAAATGTAAATGCAAGTACTACAGACCTGTTACCAAACCATTTGATAACACACACACATTGTCCGTCAATATCTGCTTCCTGTTCATCATATGCGCCTCTTGCCTTTTTTTTCAAATCTTTGTCAGTTGCCAACACACATCCAGGTAACCTGTTTGCTCTGACACTCCCCGAACAAAAGATCTCCATGCAAGCAAGCTCTGAAAGGAGTGGAATTGTTGTAAACCAATTGTCAAAGTACAACAAGTGGTTCCATTTTCGGGGAATGACTTTGCAAAGGCGTAAAACGACATTGGCATTAACCCCAAAATCTTGCATTCCTGGTAAAGGGTCATGTTTCCCACAATACACTTCAAAAGTGTACACAATTCCTTTCCAATCACTCAATATATATAATTTATACCCCGATTTGTGAGATTTCTTTGGCATGTACTGTTTGAAGTTAGACATTCCCTTGAATGGCACCATCTGCTCATCAACACATAGCATCCTATTAATATGTAGGTTATTGAATTTTTTGAGCAAACTATTTATTAATGGCCTAAGCTTGAAAAGTTTGTCTTTGTTTGCACCTACATTATCCATTTTGGTGTTGTTATTGAAATGCAGAATGGCCTTTATATCTTACCAACTGTCTCAACTCATCATATCTGACACAAAAGGAACACTAAATGAAGTATACCAATATAATCAAGTATGTAGTACACTAACAAGTGACACATACAATGCCGTTCCTATATATTGCTCCAGTACACTGACAGTCAGCTGGAGAGGTTTAGCTGGATTCTTCTGAACAGAATACAGACTTGTCTGTTCAGTAATATGTTTGAGACGTCGAGTGTCAAAGAAGTGTTTGAAATATTCAACAGGTTCCTGGATTGAAGTAGACTCATGGATTGAACCTAGCCACTGTGGTATGTCATGAGCACTGTTGCCGTTACTAATATTTCTCCAAGCTGGTTTTCGACTAGTGGTTTCACATAATGCTGAAGCAGCTGAAGTATTCTCTACATCAGGAACAACACTGACATCCTCTTGACTATTTGGTTCTGAAAGAGTCAAAACGTATACTTTTTAGTGTCTTTTTAAAATCACTAAGGCAGAAACAGTATTACATAATGCTGCAGTACAGCCCAGAGATAAAAGCAACATACCTTACCATCTATAGAACTGCTGATTGTTGTTTCCCTACTTGTTGACACGCATTCCTCATCTGGAGCAACAGCATGCCTGTTCTTTCCATAAAATGCTGTAGGTTTCATGATCTAAGCTAAGAACAGTTTTGTTCTGTATGCCTAAGTTGTCAAATTTTTAATGTTTATGCTCACAAACTGTAAGAGCTATTTCTACAATAACCATTTTTCATCCATAAGTACATCAATATTATATACATCCAACAATATTTATGTAAAGTTGATAACTTACATTATTCAAGATCAGTAATACTAAATAACAATAGCTGAAACACATGTGGCCACGCTACACAGAACTCACTAGAGACAACGGTTCAAGTAGTTGACGAAATTGCCACAGTGCGGTGCCACTTCCTATACCTGTTGTCTGAAGCGCCAAGCGCCATGCATCTGCTACACTCAGCAACTGCGTGAAAATACTTCTCGTCAAGCACATACGGCAATGTGCTGTAAGCGTTATAAATTTGTCGCAATTGTCCACAGAGGGTTGAGGCCGATCATCAACTTCAGAACTACTCCATCATACCACTTAGCCCAACATACACACACATTACTAAAGAACATATGCACGTTTGAAAGCAACATAAACCTAGAGAACTCAATGCAGGGAATAGAGAGAACCAAGAACATAGACATACCAGACACAACAAGACTCATACCATTGGATGTCACATCAGAGCACACTTGTATTCCAATTAATGAAACAATCAACATCACCATACAAAGACTGAAACAACAAGGAAACACACCAGTCTCACACATTAATGGAATAGCAACCATACTCAAGACATAGTAGCACAAAATTACTTTACGTTCAACAAAGAACTTTATTCCCAACGTGAAGGGCTGCCAATGGGATCGCCAATTAGTATCGTACTAGCCAACATATTCATGAACAACCTAGAGAACTGGATCTTCACACACGTAATAAGACAAAAAAATAAAAAGTCATATACTGGTACCATTACGTCGATGACATAATATGCCTAACTGATAAACCACATGTACATTCACAACAGCTACACAAGGAAATAAACAACTAACACACAAAAATTCACTTCACATTAGATACAGGAACAGAGAACACACTAAATTTCCTGGACCTCACCATATGAAAAATGAACTACACCCACAATATTCAGGATACCGACAACCACGGGCACCACCATTCACAATCACTCGAACCACCCGGTGGCATACAAGCAAGCAAGATTCAGATTCATGTTCAAAAGACTGAGCACAAGACCAGTAGGCAAACTGAATTACAGACAGGAACTAAACACAATAAAACAGATAGCACAGGAAAATGGTTATAAGCCCCACATGGTGGAGACTGTTATAACATCAAGTTGAACACATATATTTCAAAACGATGATGATGATGATGACGATGATGATGATGATTAGTGTTTTAGGGCGCACAACAACGAGGTTATCAGCGCCCGATTTCAAAACGACACAACACAACACATCTAAGTCACTGAGCAAGTTGACAAAGAAATACATGTGAACACGGTAACATTCAAATGAGCACTGTGTCCAAGTCTAGTGGCCGCTGGCTGGCTGGCCGCTTAGGTGGCGCAGCTGCTGCACGGCTGGCAGAAAGCGCCGCATGGAGAGGACGCGTGTAATTGCGCGGCGGCACTTTGAATGATCGGCGAGTCACAACACTTTTCCCCCCTTTTAAATTTTTGCACTGGTCTTGATGGAGGTGGCCTGTAGCTTGCTAACGTCCATATGTGTTGTTTGACTGGCCGTAAAGTCTCGAGGAGGAGGCTTCTCATATGGACGGAAGTGTCCCCGATGATAACGGGTCGAGATGATAGGAGACGTAGGGGTCGAATCTGCTGGGGCCCCGTGCACCAATCTACCTGTTGCGGCAGGGCGGGTTGATATAACAGGAGACATGGGCGATGTGTCTGCGTCCATAGGAAAGGGAGGCGAGTAGAGTTGCTCCGGTTCCTGCATGGGCACATCTCCTGGTGGCGTCCATTCTTGTACTGGCACCAAGATGACGGTGAGAAGGCTACGTTGTGAGTAATGAGAGATGCCAAGACCCCGAGCGTCGGGTAGAGCCGAAGGTGGTGTAGCAGCATTTGGAACAGGCATTGCCAGCACACGAGGCCAAAGCTGGTCCGAATGACGCACTGCAACACCCGTGTCCGTCTGGATTTCATACAGGCGTCGGCCATGGTATCGTAAGATGCGGCCCGGACTCCATTTTGGCCACCTGCCATATCCACATACCCATACAAGGTCGTCAGTGGTGAACCGGCCAACCGAAGGCAAATGTGGCCGTGAGGTGGAAGGCCACAGAAGATGAAGTAGCTTTCGGGGCTGTCGGCCATGTAAGAGCTCAGCCAGGCTGTGGTCGCCCATGGGGGTGAAACGGTAAGAAGCCAGAAATTGGAGAAGCGCATCATCAGCAGCAGAAGAAGAAGTCAGGAGTTTCCTCATCTGAGCCTTAACTGTGCGGACCAGACATTCAGCCTCACCGTCTGATTGTGGATGGAACGGAGGGGCCGTGACATGCTATGATGCCGTGATGAGCACAAAAATCAAAAAATTCGGAAGAGGCAAATTGCAGACCATTATGAGTAACAAGAGTAGAGGGAAGGCCTTCCAAAGAAAAAATGCGGACAAGAGCATTTATGATTGCCACAGTGGTAGGCGACGTGCAACGGACAATGAAAGGAAAGTTAAGAGTAGGCGTCAATTATGAGTAGCCAATAAGTACCTAAAAAAGGACCCGCGAAGTCAGCATGAATGCGCTCCCAGTGCTTCTCAGGCCTTGGCCACGGTGACAAAGATCACTTCGGGGTGGCGGCCTGTGACGAACAAGGGCCGAGGCAGCGACCATGTGTGCGATTTCAGAGTTGATGCCAGGCCAGTACACATGATGGTGCGCTAGAGATTTTGTGCGAGAGACACACCAGTGCCCTTGGTGAAGGAGGTGCAAGACCGAAGCACACAAAGACACAGGTACCAAAACACGTGGCGAAGCACTCTCGTTGGAAAGGAGGATAACACCATCCCTAGCCGTGAGGCGGTAACACAAAGCGTAGTACTTCCGCAACGGATTAGAAGTCTTAGTGGATGGACGATCTGGCCAAAACTTCTGAATACAGCGCAAAACCCGAGAGAGGGTAGGGTCAGAACCTGTAGCAGCCGCCAGCCGGTCCTCGGAGATGGGGAAACCGTCCACAACCCGGTGCTCGGCAACATCCAGGTGGAAACATACAAGTTCGTCCCTATCGAATGCCAGATCAGGACCCATGGGAAGGCGAAACAGTGCATCAGCATTCGCATGTTGAGCCGTCGGCCGGAAAAGAATCTCATAATTGAAACAAGACAACTAAAGAGCCCAACGCTGGAGGCGGTGTGAAGCCTTGTCGGGAAGTGACGTTGATGGATGAAACAAGGAAACAAGTGGTTTGTGATCCGTAACAAGATGAAATTTGGATCCATAGAGAAAAACACAAAACTTATGAAGAGCATAAATAATGGCCAAAGCTTCTTTTTCAATTTGAGAATACTTTTGTTGGGCATCCGTGAGCATTTTGCAGGCATAAGCAACAGGTTGTTCCGAACCGTCAGAAAAACGGTGCGCACGGACTGCACCAACGCCGTATTGAGAGGCGTCTGTGCCAAGAACAAGATGTTGGCCAGGTCATCAAGTAGCCAGGCACGGGGCCTGTTTCAGCATAGTCTTCAGTTTCTGGAAAGCCACATCGCATGACGCGGACCCGTGAAGAGGCACGTTTTTATGCAACAGGCGTGCAACGACTGAGCCACCAAAGCAGCAGACGGTAAAAACTTGTGATAGTATGCTATTTTCCCCAAGAAGGCCTGCAGTTGCTTAACAGATGTAGGGCGAGGAAGGGCATTGATCGCAGTGACAGTTTGCTGAAGCGGACGAATACCATCCCAAGAGAGTTGAAACCCCAAATACGTGATAGATGCCTGAAAAAATTGTGATTTCTGAAGATTACACTTAAGACCGGCAGTCTGTAAGACATGAAAAAGTGTACGGAGGTTCTGAAGATGTTCTTCTGTGATGGAGCCAGTGACAACAATGTCGTCCATGTAATTTATACACCCAGGGACAGGGAGCAACAATTGTTCCAAGAATCGCTGAAAGAGAGCAGGGGCACACTAGCAACCCCGAATGGCAAGCGTTGGTATTGATAGAGGCCGAAAGGCGTGTTAAGGACCAGAAACTGCTGGGAAGCAGCGTCGGGAGGATGTTGATGATAAGCTTCTGACAGGTCAATTTTTGAAAAATACTGGCCACCCGCAAGGTTAGTGAACAATTCTTTAGGTCGGGGCATAGGGTAAGTGTCGATGAGGCATTGTGCATTTACAGTGGCTTTAAAATCGCCACAGAGACAAATATCACCATTGGGCTTAGCAACAACAACGACAGGCGAGGACCACTCACTGGAAGTGACAGGAAGCAAGACCCCTGAAATAGTGAGACAATCCAGCTCCCATTTTACCTGATCACGAAGGGCTACAGGAATGGGCTGAGCCCGAAAAAACGTAGGCCGAGCAGTGGGTTTGAGAGTGAGATGAGCTTCAAAGTCGTTTGCACGGCATAACCCAGGAGAAAAAAGGGACGAAAATGTCGTCGACAAGGAATCCAATTGAGCATAAGGAATAGCATCAGAGACGATATAGACAGAGTCATCTATAGGCAACACAAAAATGCGAAAAGCATCGAAACCAAAGAGATTTTCTGCGTTACTCTGGTCGACCACAAATATGGGAACAGTGCGAACGACGGATTTGTAACATACCTCAGCATTAAATTGTCCCAAGAGAGAAATCTTCTGTTTATTGTACGTCCGTAATTGCCGAGTGACAGGTGATAGGAGTGGAGAACCCAACTGAAGATACGTCTGAGAATTAATGACAGTGGCAGCAGAACCAGTATCCACCTGCATGCGAACATTCCGACCAAGGAACTGGACTGTGAGGAATTACTTCCCTGAAAGGGAAGAAGTGCAATTGACAGACAACACTGAAGCAGAATCAGCGTCATGGTCATGAACACCATGTATGCAGTCGGAGTTGCAAACAGAAGACACATGACCCTTCTTTTCGTAATTGTGACACACGGCTCAACATTGGCGACAATCCTCGCGTGAATGTTTCGTAAAACACTGTGGACATGAAGGAAGGTGTCGGGGGTTTTGCTGCAGTTTCTGAGAGGGTTGTTTACGGTTAGGCCGAGGCTGCACGTGGTAGCGTACTGCAGCCACATCGGCCGGCGGGGACACGCCACACGCGTCGTCAACAGCGCACAGAGGTTGTATGTTCCCGACGTTACCCCACACCTCTATTTGCGCTCCAGCGGCGCGAGAAATTTCAAAAGACTGAGTGATGGAGAGGACTTCATCTAGAGTCGGACTTGCCAACTGAAGGGCACGTTGCCTCACTTCTTTGTCGGGCGCTGACCAGATAATAGCATCCCGTACCATGGAATCTGCGTAGGATTCTTTGTGTACGTCAGTAACAAATTGACACTTTCGACTGAGGCCGTGAAGTTCAGCAGCCCAAGTGCAACAGGATTGATTCGGTTGTTTTTGACAATGATAAAAGGTAACACGAGAGGCTACCACATGCGTTTGCTTATGAAAATATACTGACTAAGTGAGCACATTTCAGCAAAGGACAAAGATGCAGGATCTTTCAAAGGAGCCAATTCCGACAACAATCGATACATTTGAGGTGAAATCCATGAAAGGAACAGAGACTTACATGTTTGTTCATCCGTGACATGAAATGCCAAGAAGTGCTGTCGAAGACGTTTTTCGTAATCACACCAGTATCATCTTAAGGAGGAAAAGGAGGTATAGACAACGATGAGAAATGGCCCACATTGGATGCCGCGACGAAATCGCGAATCACCGATGTGAGAAGCGTTTGCTGTTCAATGAGACCTTGCAGTAGTTGGTCTAAAGCAGCCATGGAAACCTGTGAGTCAACGATGAAAAGGAAAAATCCACTACCTCATCGCCAATTGTTATAACGTCAAGTTGAACACATATATTTCAAAACGACACAACACATGTAAGTCACTGAGCAAGCTGACAAAGCAAGACATGTGAACACGGTAACATTCAAATGAGCACTGAGTCCAAGTCTAGTGGCCGCTGGCTGGCTGGCCGCTTAGGTGGCGCGGCTGCTGCATGGCTGGCAGACAGTGCCGCACAGAGAAGACGCACGTAATTGCGCAGCGGCAATTTGAATGATCGGTGAGTCACAACAGAGACATTAAACAAAAAAGTTTGTACACAGACACGGAACAAAAGTACAGCACATACACACAAAACCTAACACAACAGAGAATAACACAACATACAAACAATGACCAAATGCAAGACACAACAGTACACACACGAAACCAAATGGCACATAGTCACCTACAATAACAAAATTGTCTACAGAATAGGCAACATATTGAAGAAACTGGGATTTCAAATAGGATACAGGACAGACAACACAAAACAAAAAACTCAGAAAATAGGAGACACCCACAGATAAATTCAAGAGAAAAGGAATACATGAACTCTCATGCAACACTTGTCAGTACACATAGGACAAACAGGCAGGAACTTTAAAACAAGATATTCAGAACACCTCAGAGCCCTAAAAAGTAACAGCAACCATAGCTCATTTGCTCACTGCCTAATAGCCCAAAAGCTCCACCCAATTACAATAGAAACAGATTTAAAAGTACTGAAATCCACCCACAGCCTATACCACAAACTGACAGAATGAGATAACATCCATGTACAGGAGACAACAGCAGAAGGCAAACAGGTTTTAAATGAATACACTATATTCTGTAAAGGCACATTATTTAATGCATTACAAGAACTTTACAGAAAAGGCAGCACAAACAGCTAAACGAGGTTACACACACACACACACACACACACACACACACACACAGAGAGAGAGAGAGAGAGAGAGAGAGAGAGAGGGGGGGGGGGGGGGGGGAGAGAGATATAGAAAAAGTAAACAAAATTCAAATTTGGCGTCAAACTCTCTTGGGAGCAAATGACACCAACATAGTGCTCACCACATTTTGTGAAGTAAAAAGGAGTTTATAAAGAAATAAATTACATTAATATGTGTGTGCAATGTCCTCAAAATCCAAAACAAGAAAGATCAGTTACTACAAAGTGTGAGTAGTAACAAATATATATGCAAAACATTTTGACATACCAAAAATCACGTTTTCAAAAATCAAAGGATGTGTTACATTGCTGATGAAATTTACATTTACATCACTTGGCTGACAAGCTGTCAGAGCAGGACACTATAGAGTTGGTTCTGTAAACCCACATTATGTAAAATCACCGTAAGAAGCAAATACAAACAAAAGCTTTCTATAGGCCTCACTTTGTTAAATCAATTACAACCTAAAATATTTTCACTTTTTACAGTTTTTCAATAAACAAAAAAACCCACTGATGATGGCACAGAGGTGCTGAAACATGTTTGGGTAAAAAGAAAAAGCAGTGTGTTTGCAAAAAGCGGAACCCATATCCTATAATCTACAGGATAGGAACACATTTTTTATGGTGACATGCTTCCTGCAACTGGCCAATCTCAAAAGGCTACATGGTCACCCTGCGTAACTAGGTGTATGTGTTTTCTTTTGAGAAGTCTCTGTTTGAAAAATGCCCACGAGGGCAGATAAAACATAAAATTAAGCCGATGACTATTAAATATTGTAGCTGCATATTTAAATAAGATGTGCAAATATTTATATTATAATAATGAAGTTTGTCTCTCTTATCAGCCAGTATGGTGGCTAACAGTCAAAATTATGATAGACTTCAAGAAGAATATAATAATTCCAATCCCAAAGAAAGCAGGTGTTGACAGATGTGAAAATTACTAGACAATCAGTTTAATAAGCCACAGCTGCAAAATACTAACACGAATTCTTTACAGACGAATGGAAAAACTAGTAGAAGCCGGCCTCGGGGAAGATCAGTTTGGATTCCGTAGAAATACTGGAACACGTGAGGCAATACTGACCTTAAGCCTTATCTTAGAAGAAAGATTAAGAAAAGGCAAACCTACGTTTCTAGCATTTCTAGACTTAGAGAAAGCTTTTGACAATGTTGACTGGAATACTCGCTTTCAAATTCTGAAGGTGACATGGGTCAAATGCAGGGAGTGAAAGGCTATTTACAATTTGTACAGAATCTAAATGGCAGTTGTTGGAGTGAAGGGGCATGAAAGGGAAGCAGTGGCTGAGAAGGGAGCGATACATGGTTGTAGCTTATCTCTGATGTTACTCAGTCTATGTATTGAGCAAGCAGTAAAGGAAACAAAAGAAAAATTTGGAGAAGAATTGACATCTGTGGAGAAAAATAAAAACTTTGAGGTTTGCTGATGACATTGTAATTCTGTCAGACATGGGAAAAGGATCTGGAAGAGCAGCTGAACGGAATGGACAGTGTCTTGAAAGAAGGATATAAGATGAACATCAACAAAAGCAAAATGAAGATAGTGAAATGTGGCCGAATTAAATCAGATGATGCTGAGGTAATCAGATTAGGAAATGAAACATTTAAAGTAGTAGATGAGTTTTGCTATTTGGGGAGCAAAATAACTGATGGTCAAAGTAGAAAGCATATAAAATGAAGACTGTCAATGGCAAGGAATGCATTTCTGAAGAAGAGAAATTTGTTAACATAATTTAAGCTCTTAAAGTATTTGTATGGAGACAGCAAAGGACCTGGAAGTGCAGTTGAACGGAATGGGCACTGTCTTGAAAGGAGGATATAAAATGAACATCAAGATAAGCAAAACAAGGATAATGGAATGTAGTCGAATTAAGTCGGGTGAAGCTGAGGGAATTACATTAGGAAATGAGACACTTAAAGTAGTAAAGGAGTTTTGCTATTTGAGGAGCAAAATAACTGGTTGAAGTAGAGAGGGTATAAAATGTAGACTGGCAATGGCAAGGAAAGCATTCCTGAAGAAGAGAAATTTTTTAACATCAAGTATAGATTTAAGTGTCAGGAAGTTGTTACTGAAAGTATTTGTATGGAGTGTGGCCATGTATGGAAGTGAAACATGGACGATAAATACTTTAGATAAGAAGAAAACAGAAGCTTTCGAAATATGGTGATACAGAAGAATGCTGGAGATTAGATGGGTAGATCACATAACTAATGAGGAGGTACTGAATAGTATTGGGGAGAAGAGAAATTTGTGGCACAACGTGACTAGAAGAAGGGATTGTTGGTAGAACACATTCTGAGGTATCAAGGGATCATCAATTTAGTATTGGAAGGAAATGTGGAGGGTAAAAATTGTAGAGGGAGACCAAGGCATGAATACACAAACAGATTCAGGAGGATGTAGGTTGCAGTAGTTACTCGGAGATGAAGAGGCTTGTGCAGGGCAGAGTAGCATGGAGGGCTGCATCAAACCAGTCTCTGAACTGAAGACCACAACAACAACATGACGCAATGATGGTTTGGTTCTCCCTTCTTTGACCGCTGATCAGAAGGGATTTTATAATCATTATCCAAATCATCAGCTAATGCTAGCAACAGATGAATGTGAGGGTCATGCAACACATCTCTGCTTGAAGTAGCGTTTTCCAGACGCAACCCAGCAAATGTACTTACATGAATTGATAGGCACACAGCATATGAAATTACTCCTGGACACAGGTGCTTCTGTGCCCTTGTTGAATCAGTCTAATTAATTAAGATTATGGTCACCATGTTTGCTAGCTGCTGAGACAAATTTTTGGACCTACCGGTATCATAATGCATCCTTGATAGGAACATTTCTAATTTCACTTATGACCAATTCATTCATCGAGTAAATTTTTTTGTGGTAACTGATGCCAAAATGGACATCATTTCTGAAATAGACTCTTTCCACACTTTTGGATTTATGATTCCTGAAACAGTAATAGGACAAAAATGCAACCAATTCAAATGTTCTTTCAGATAACAGAGTCTGGCGTATTTGGGATTCAATCTCTCAGCCAATGGACTCAAACATATGGAAGATTATGTTACGGCCACTGCCAGTGGAAATGATGCCCAACACTGCACTTATCAACCATTGTGGTTTCCTAGCAACTTACAGGCCACCCTGACTGTAGGCCATGACACGGTGGCACAGCTCCATCGCCACCCTCACTGCAGCACTCTAAGACTAGTTGCATCAGCCACAAGTGCATGCCATTATTAAGGCCTTCTTTGATGCAGGTGGGTGCGCCACTTATGGCCCATGAGTCCAGGTACCACCAAACCTGGTTTCGCCTTTGTTCTCCATCTACCAAAGGTCCATGTTGTTTACTGTGACCTAAGACTGTGGATTCCTGCAGTGTCACAGAAATCAACTTTGCCTCAGCAGCTGCCTGTTTCTCTGCCCCCAGCAGGCCCTCCACTCCAGGGGCGACTCATGCAACATCCATGGAGCCCCATCTTGCTCCATCCTTCTGCAGCAGCACTCATGTTCACTGATCCACAATCTCTCCCAGTGGCACCATCACTGAACCATGCACTATGTACAGTTTCTCCTCAGGTGATTGCTACTGTAGGGGAGGGGAGTGATGTAGTGGTGCCACCTGATCACTGTTAAACACTATGGTACAACCATCAAGATGGCATTTATCAACAAGAGCACCTTTTGGTGAGACCATCCCAGAATCAGATGAATAAGCCAGCCTTGGGCTGGCTTGAGTCACAGTTATGATGCAGTCTGGGGAGTGTGTGTGAAGTGTGACATTGGTTTGGCTACAGTGTTATATTGTGGATTCCATTTTTAATATGGGGAAATCTAAATTGGCTTGGTCTGAACTTTGCTTCAGAATACAAACTTAAGACAGCTACACGGTCTCTGAGAAGCATTCTGCATTTATCTCTAATTGTAATGAAGGGCAAGTCCCCACTACTTTCACATGTAATTCACCTTTTACTAAAACCACACCCACTAAACAGACTATTGTGTCCATTGTGGCCAGCATGATAACACATGGGAATGCCTTTTGCTCATCTGACCTGCCATTAAATCCATACTTTTATGTTACATTGCACTCTAACTCTAACTGCACTTTGTATTTTACTGATGCTCATCTAAGTTTACCTGGTTGTATGCCTAGTAATATGAAAGCTGCATTACACTATGATATAAACTTCAATACCTCCATTCAGGACTGTCACTTGTGCCGTGACATCTCTAATATGTTTCAGTACTGTTTGTGTGTGATTCTACCCTGCAAATAATTAGCATGTTGCATGTTTACAACAATGTAGAGAGAATTTTTTCGGATATATTATTAGGGACCTAAAAATGTAGCTTTCATTTTTGGTGTCCCCCCCCCCCCCCCCCCCGCCCCTCCCCTATGAGTAGGTGTAAAAATTGAAAAGGTCAGCACACTATGTGCCAGAAGACGAAGTATGAATGTTTTCAAACAAATTTTTTTTTAAAATAAGTGACAGCAGCTTTTTGAATGGAATGTTAGTTTAACTGTTGCAAAATCTTAAATAGTTCTTTTCTGGAAATGATCTTTGCTTGTTTTCTTCTTTTGCATTTATTTAAGAATTCAATAACGGATTGTTTCTGTTGAGAAATAGCAGCATTTTTCCATTAGTGAACGGAGTGCTTCACTGATTAAAGATTTTTTTGACATTATTTTATTACAAAGTATGCAGTATACTAATTTCACCCTTTTGTGGGCATTCATGACTGTGCAACCCATACCTGACCCAATACGGACAAAATTAAGAAGACAGTCAGGGAAGCCAGCCTACACCCATGTACTGCAATTCATCGATAGCAGAAAGGGCACGTGGCCCTAGGGATTGCCGATCCCTTCTGGTGTTGTGAAGATTGTAATCAAACTCTGTGATGGACCAGGATACAACACTAAGTATTCAGTAATGGTACTGTGCAATTTCTTGCTGAGTTTGGTAGTGTCATAAATGAGGTGGGTCACGTCAACATCTACTGGTATTTGATGCAACCGCAGTACAAAATACCTACTACATGAAACTGACACGTTCAAGTGCCAGCGCATTAGGGGAAGACTTTCAGTGTGGTCACAATACACTGAGGGATTTTGTTTCACAGTTACTGTAAGTGTAGAGTTCACACCCTATAAACTGGCAGACGGCCATGAGCATAAACAAACAAGAAGCACAACGGGGGAGAAACTGAAATTTAGATAGCAGACAAAACTAAGCATTACTTTGTTCTGAGACACTACGTTGCATGAGTGAGTATTATGTTGCAATATGCAGCATGAAAATTGAATTAGAAACATAAAGAGGAGCCACGTGGTCTGAACAACTATAGATTTACCAACAACATTTTCACCTTAAATGATTAGATTACAGCTAAAAATATGTGTATAAGTTTACACACAATTTGTTTGTAAACTGTTTAGGTCATACCTTCAATGGAGCTAGAATACGGTCATGGAATTTAGTGTATTCTCTAACCCAACTATTGCAGTTATAAACATATGCAGCGTGAACATTTTCATATGCTACTTCTGGCAGAACATAAAACCATTTTTGCAGAAATTCTGTCCTGCAAAAGCAGAGAGAACATTAGTGAACTGAATTGCTCGGCATTCTGATAGTATATATAATTCTTTTACATGATCATTGACATTGATTGACAGAAATATTAATGGAGTTATAGGCAATTAACATTGATTAACCTACCTAAATCTGTTGTCAGAGCAGGTATGAGTAAAATCAACCACTAATTCAAATGGAGAGTGGCAGAAAGGCTTCAGTGTTAATATAACATGGTAAATAAGAAGATCTCCATTTGTTTCACCAATCCTGTAATAGTAACAATAATATACTAGTGTAGTCAAAACTGAAACCTATAACTGACTTCAAGCAAAATCTTGTAAAAGAGCATCATCATCAAGAAAGGTAAATTAGGTTGGCGTAAAAAGAGCTGACAATAGTCACACTTACATATTTGAATTGATGAAATGATATAAATGACAATGCTGATACAATAAATATTCAACAACTTCATCACAGCAATCACTTTATAATGGGTCACCCTCCTCTAACATTACTAATAGAAATCACCAATACCACGTATACTCTCGATTCTTGTACAGGTGAACATTCTCGACTGTTTAACTGAATGAACTTCATCATATGATTTTATTTACAATCTATTATATTTCAGGCTAAAATGTATAAAATGAAATTAATGTGTTACAGTCAATATGTACTAAGAGCTAAAACCACTCTTCCTTTAAAAATATTTGAAATTACAAAATTTCTAGCATACTTAAAACTCATATTGTTACTTGCACAATCTAACACTAATTACCACATTTATTTCTGGATTTATTTATACAATAATGATATAATTTGGTAAAGATTCTTCTACAGTCAAGAAAGTTTGTAAACTATTTTGCTTTGTAAACTCTTTGGAAATTGTGAGTACAGCAGAATGTAAGTAGTGGTGGGCATGCCTCAGATGGAAGTAGACGTTTTTCTAAACTTGTCAATAACAATGTAATTTTTGATGTGGTAGAAGTGAAAGTTGTAAAGTTGGTGTGGTATAAAAGTATGGGATAAAATAAAAAGATATTCATAGCACCACGCAAATCCTTCAGGAACCCGGATGTTATAAAATTACTGCCTCAAGAATGTACCCCTAGACACGACAATAATTAGAGCCAACAACAACAAGATAATGAATATATGTAAAAAGTTCTTCTTTTGTATATCTTATGCCTCTCAAAGCTTTCGAATGTTTTGCAAATAACGGGGAAATATAATGGCGATGTGTGGGAGGGTAAGATTACAAGTACAGACATCAGCCGTGATCTGTTGATCGATAACAAAATTTGTCTGTTGCAGAAGAAGAAAGAAAAGTGATGTGTGTCATTTCTAGCTTTTATATATATGGAAACTCCAGTCAATCGAAGAAAGAAGACCTGGGGACTGCCCTACAAAGTCGGATCAACAGTGATGTAATAACATCAACAATGGCGGACCACATGAACTGAAAGCGGACTTGATAACTATGATGAAGGACATCAGAAAATATAAGTACAAACTATTGATATCAATATAATAGAGGGAAACATTCCACGTGGGAAAAATATATGTAAAAACAAAGATGATGTGACTTACCGAACGAAAGCGCTGGCAGGTCGATAGACACACAAACAAACACAAACACACACACAAAATTCAAGCTTTCGCAACAAACTGTTGCCTCATCAGGAAAGAGGGGAAGGAGAGGGAAAGACGAAAGGATGTGGGTTTTAAGGGAGAGGGTAAGGAGTCATTCCAATCCCGGGAGCGGAAAGACTTACCTTAGGGGGGAAAAAGGACAGGTATACACTCGCACACACGCACATATCCATCCACACATATACAGACACAAGCAGACATGTGTGTGTTTGTGTTTGTTTGTGTGTCTATCGACCTGCCAGCGCTTTCGTTCGGTAAGTCACATCATCTTTGTTTTTACATATAAGTACAAACTATTTGTGAAATTAATATTTCTGGTGGACTAGTGTGATTGCTAGGAAAAAGAATAGAGACAAGAGTAATGATGTAGATGTGAAGGCTGTAGGACCCAGCCAAGACATGTTTAAACCAAGTGAAAGTGTAGTCAGCACAAAAACAGTGAAAACCAATATTTTGCAGTTGATTTTATTAAAATTAGAGGAAATGAAGAACGATGACCGCAAATTTGGTGCAGCTAATGATCAGTTAACAGAAATAAAAACAGATAACAATAGCAAATTTGGTGCAGTCAATGATCAGTTAACTGAAAACAGTTAACTGAAAACAATAATAAAATGGACAGGGTACAATACCAAATAGACCAACTTAGTAATCAGGTTTCGGAACTGAAAGAAAAGGTAATGTTAGAGGAGGGTGACCCATAATAGCTTGTAACAACTGTTTACAAGTACAGTGGCCTACAAGTGAATCTTTATATTTAATAATTAAATTATTTCTGAGAATAGTTGTATAAAGCTCAATGATGAATCAGAAACAAAGATAGACAGCATGAAAATAATGACATTGTGTAAGTTTAACAGAAATAAGTTTATGAATCCATTAACGACATGTGAGAGAAAAATCTCCACGAGATGATAGTGATTGAATAGAAATGATTAAAGCTGGAAGAAAACTAATACAAAAGCAATATGCAACATTTTTTGTAGGAGACACTTATCTAAAACTGAAACAATACATAATTTTTCTCCTTCAGAAGAATAGAGACATACAAGATATAAAAAGCTATTTTTTTATTTGCATGTTGGTACACTCTTACACACACACACACACACACACACACACAATGTATTTTAAATTGTAACTGAAGTATGGAACTGGATATGACAATATTATGAAAAGGATAGACTGTAGGTTTATGGATATACCACTCAAATCCCCGAGATGAATCTGTACCACAAATGCAATGGTTTATAAATTTCAAGTAAACAATCCATATCACTTGTTTTACAGAGTACAGTATTTTTAATACTGTAATTATGAAGAATACTTCACTTGTAACGACGAGCAATATAGTAGAACACTGGATATCCAGCCTTTGAGGTTCCAGCTTGATAAAAAATATTCAGTGATTTTATGGACTTGAATTCTTCTTTCTCATGCATATTGTGCTTGACCATTATTTCTTCAAAGTTTGTGCTGGACATATCAATAGAACTCCACCTGGCATATGAAGAAAAAAGCAAACTACGCGACATTATACAGGCTTTAAATTTAACAAAAATTAATTTCACAACCAGAAGCCATATTATGAAAATTTATTTATCTAAAACTGGATAAACTTACTGTGAATCTATAGGTTTATGTTCTGGAGGACCAAGGTAAGCTAGCAATGTGGCCATTTTATCAAAAGGCCTGCGCCCTACAGCCTTGTGGTCACGGCTGCTTGATAAATAATCACCGATCCTTTCTTGATGGTTCCAAAGCAATCTATGCAAAGCTAGTACATTTGCATCACTGATGAAAGACATTGAATGTGATGCCTGGTCCACAGTTTCACAATCTGATGCAATCTGAATGAAAAATCTGAAAAAAATAACGTTTTCTTCAATGTGCACCAAAATAAAGTAATATCCATAATAGATAGCTTTTCAAATATATACCTTCGTCCAATTTCAAAATGAGCACGTAGGAAATCATTGAAAGGAAGCATATGTTGCTCCTTGCTGAATTCTACATGATTTGCAATATTCTGGAGTATTTTTGACATCAGCATGAGTCCTCTTTTGACAGAAGGTGGCACTTGCTTGTTCACAATACCCATTTCCTGTGGTGAAACTGAGACAGTGTGAAAACTATTAGTATGGTATCATTAATTTTGAAGTAGTTGGTGGAATAAAATGTGTTCACGGTTCTCTTATAAAAAACAAAAGTGCAAATTGGTTTTTAATATGGCAAGCTATTCCCACAGATATGCTAACAAATAATTCTTCAGATAAAGACAGAAATTATACTAATTCTAAGTGACACCCTGAGATAAAGTTAAATAAAAAAAGTACAAAAATGAACTCACCAATTGCTGGATTTATAAATCTCAAAAATATCACAGTGCCAACAGCACCAATATTGTTTTGAGGAATTTGTGGGAAACGTTTACTTAACACTTGGTATAAACAATGGCACATACTCCGCAACTGTGGAGGAAATCTGAAATACAGAAAAGTATTTGAATTTATTATTACAGTTTTAAGCCTAATAGCAACTATTCAACAAAGAGAGAGAAAAATTCTTGGTCATGTGCAGGGCCGCCACAATTTTTTTAACAGATATATTTGAAGGGAAAAATTTGGGAAAGAAAAACAAAGGGTGGACAAGACAAAAATAGTTGAATATCTATTGAAAGAAGAAAATTGGTGCAATTATCAAGAAATGAAGTGGACGGCATAGCATTGGAGAGAATTGTTGCTGAAACAAGGCACAGCCTTTTGCATAAGAGGAAGAAGAAGAAGAAGAAGAAGAAGAAGAAGAAGAAGGAGAAAAGGAAAATGATGAATGGTGATAAATAAAGAGTCTTCTTGTGGAAAACATGACAGTGGCAGAAGAAAATGTATAAAATGGGCATACAAGAGGCAAGGGAGGTGGCTCAGAGATGCAGGATGTATGAGTTGTGACAGAGAGATGAGAAGAAAGGGTTATTTATGTGTGGTCTTGTCTACTTATATGAGCGAAGAGCACCCTGAGAGATCAAATACAGTTGCTATTCACACATCATCTAAATGCAGTTTCCTTGCAACGTAGTATGTTACTCTTGCATGTGGAACCTATTACATGACTCCTTGCTGTTATCGTAAAAAACATGCATCAAATATAAGGTTTGTACAGATCAATCACAGATCATTATCCATTGTGAATATTAAAGCAACATCATTCATAATAATTTAGTGACACTAGTAATTTTTTATATACAACATTTGAGGCAGTAATTCCTGTAATTGTTAGCATCTTGTCTCACATTTGTTAATTGTGGTTACACTTTTAACAGTTATTTAGAAACATAATCCAAATGAAGCCCATTTTTATTGTTGCTATGACAGTATTCAGCCACATAAATTTACTGTATTTTTTGAGAGAAAACAGAAATACTACTACTTTTAAACCTCAAGCTTTTCTCATAATAGGGTACTATACATATTTACTGTAATTTCTATGACATTCTGTTATCAGCAGAATGATAAAGGTCTACAATGGCTGTTTTGTGCCACCATGTATAATGTTGGTGCCGCACAGTAAGAAAAGATATAAGAAAATTTTATAAAGAGCAGTAGCAAAATATAATACTGTAGTTCTTTAGACATCTTATGAAAGAAATGGATTATTGTGGGTATTTGGCAGTTGTCTTTAAATTACAAATTCACCAGGGAAAATTTCTGATTATAGTTGCTGTATTAATTTCACGTTTAAATATCCTGTACTTCCATACAGTCATTTGCGAATTGCTTCCCTAAAAAACAAACTACAATAAATCATATAATAATACTGAATCTGAAATGAGAATTGTACAAAACTGACACTTAGTTCTACTTACAAAGCACTGATGAAGTTTGTTAAATAATATTGCCAAACCATTGCTTATTCTATATATTCAATATGATGACTCCCAACAATTTAAAAGAAATTACTAAAGAGCTTCCATGAAAAGTGAAGGTTTCCATACGGCATTATTTGTAGTGAAACTTCCTGGCAGATTAAAACTGTGTGCCCGACCGAGACTCGAACTCGGGACCTTTGCCTTTCGCGGGCAAGTGTTCTACCAACTGAGCTACCGATGCACGACTCACGCCCGGTACTCACACCTTTACTTCTGCCAGTACCTCGTCTCCTACCTTCCAAACTTTACAGAAGATCTCCTGCAAACCTTGCAGAACTAGCACTCCTGAAAGAAAGGATACTGCGGAGACATGGCTTAGCCACAGCCTGGGGGATGTTTCCAGAATGAGATTTTCACTCTGCAGCGGAGTGTGCGCTGATATGAAACTTGATGGCAGATTAAAACTGTGTGCCCGACCGAGACTCGAACTCGGGACCTTTGCCTTTCGCGGGCAAGTGCTCTACCAACTGAGCTACCGAAGCACGACTCACGCCCGGTACTCACAGCTTTACTTCTGCAGTACCTCGTCTCCTACCTTCCAAACTTTACAGAAGCTCACCTGCGAACCTTGCAGAACTTGCACTCCTGAAAGAAAGGATATTGCGGAGACATGGCTTAGCCACAGCCTGAGGGATGTTTCCAGAATGAGATTTTCACTCTGCAGCGGAGTGTGCGCTGATATGAAACTTGATGGCAGATTAAAACTGTGTGCCCGACCGAGACTCGAACTCGGGACCTTTGCCTTTCGCGGGCAAGTGCTCTACCAACTGAGCTACCGAAGCACGACTCACGACCGGTACTCACAGCTTTACTTCTGCCAGTAACTCGTCTCCTACCTTCCAAACTTTACAGAAGCTCTCCTGCGAACCTTGCAGAACTAGCACTCCTGAAAGAAAGGATATTGCGGAGACACGGCTTAGCCGCAGCCTGGGGGATGTTTCCAGAATGAGATTTTCACTCTGCAGCGGAGTGTGCGCTGATATGAAACTTCCTGGCAGATTAAAACTGTGAGCCCGACCGAGACTCGAACTCGGGACCTTTCTAAGCCAAGATTATCAGACCTTCAATATCTGTTTTCCTCAGATTAGCAACTGCAATCTGCACTCATAATTCACTGCAAATTCTTCAAACAATGACCAGTGTCTTACTTAACTTCCAAATATCGTAACAAATATGACCAATAACAAAACTATAATCATATCATCATCAAGCCATGATGCGAGACTATAAAATACTAAAGAATCTAATACTTTTACTGACTAGTTCCCTGAAATATTTTGAGAACAACTTCACAGTAAAAAAAAATGCCACTACAAAGTCTTTAGTTTTTAGCTAACTGAAACATTCTGCAAAAAAAACTTCCTCAGCAAGGGGTGCAACTTCACCTGATTTACATGCAGAAAGTTTTTCAGCAGCGCAGCAGATTACTCAACATCCGGATATCTGCTTTCCTTGAATCAAACGTTTATGAAGACATGATTCTTTGGATGGCAGGGCGGAAAACCTACCATTTGAAGGGACCGCAACCAAGATTTACTGCCTACTAAGCTTTACACGCGATATATTCAAATCATGTGTGGACTTTTTTCCTTTCTTTTATTTTCTTTGTGGCCTTTGGTTACGATCCACCGAACCGGCCTCTGAAACATGATATGCTACAAATTAAACAACTTATCCAACCACACATACATCTACCCATGATTCTCATACAATATTTACATTGATTGTAAACAGATTAATTGAACCATGATGTACTCCCATCATTGCCATGAGATCTCACTCCACATGCCACTTGCACATGGAAAAGATAACATTCATGCTACCTGAGAACTTTCCTGACATACATAGCTTAAATCGTTCCTCTTATATGAAAGTGGTGATATGCAGTTACCTAATGTCATCTTCTGAATTTAATTCATAAATTTATGTAGGGGTACAAAAACAAAATAACCACTACACCACACCATCCAGCCATAGATATTTAGTGCTACTCATGTGTAGTGAAGCAGATCGCTAATTGTGAATAAAATAAATTTTGCAGTAGATGGAACCGCAAAGATGGAGAGTGAAATGGACTTTGTTTGAGGGAATCACTTATCACTGACAAACAACTCTGGCCAAGAAAAAAAACTAGCAAATTAATTACATATGAGAATGGCACTGGTTAGCTACAGGAATGTTCTTCATGTAACAAGTAGGCAGTACCGACGTCAATTTGTTACTAAGACAGCACAAGAAACATACCTTAAATAAAACTTATGGTTTACTGGTTTTGGTTCAAATGGCTCTGAGCACTATGGGACTTAACTGCTGTGGTCATCAGTCCCCTAGAACTTAGAACTACTTAAACCTAACTAACCTAAGGACCGCACACACATCCATGCCCGAGGCAGGATTCGAATCTGCAACCGTAGCAGTCGCGTGGTTCCAGACTGTAGCACCTAGAACCGCTCGACCACTCCGGCTGGCTACTGGTTTTAAGAAAACAGTAATAAGATTGCCCACAAAAAGGAAACTGAAAGATACCTAATGTAGAAGATTAAACAGTTGTAAGTCGGGTACTGGAAATTTATGCAAACGAAGATCTTGCTACTCTCTGATGACTTAATGTATTCAAACATTGAGGTGTAACATGTTGCTTTGGCTTGAAGTGATACGTCATACCCTGACCTTTCAATCCGATGAATGATGTCTGTGATTTTTAAAAAGTAATTCTCTTGTTAGTTTAGAGTAAGTTTGCGATCCGTCTTGGGTGTACAGAATTTTTTGTATTCTCTGGGCAGGTCTGTGTGCTGTGGCGAATAAACAGTATATGCAAAATGGGGCATCAGATGATGATATCACGCCGTGCTGAGACCCTGCTGAAGCTAACCATTATTGCATGCTACTGATGTCCCACCTGGGAGATACACTCTGGTCTATGGAACCCCCAGGAGTTGGATACATTGCTGCTGACATCTCTAGGAAGTGAAGTCAGTCAATGCTTGACAGCTCTGATGCACAAGAGATGTTGTAATTGCTGATGCTGTATAGCTTGAAGTTGTAACTAGCTGTAAAATGTAATGTGCATGATGTAACGGAAGTTTAACATTAGTACTGCAAGAAGAAGTGTTCACGATCATTGAATGGTTGCTCATTTTCTAAGTAAATTTTCAGGCTGCCATAGGTATCACAACAGAGGAAAAGGAGTCTAAAGAGAAGTTACTTGGGCAAGGAGTCTAAAGAGAAGTTACTTGGGCAACAGTCGCTTCTGCAACTGGTTTCAGGTGCTAGAGGGTAAAATTGATAATCTACCACGACCATAAACTAGAGACGCAAACAGACCATACAGATGTACTCATGAAAAGGAATTAAACAGAAAGAAAGCCAGTCCCAATAATGGACTAATAGATGAATTGCTTGAGGAATTACAAATAGGAAATGTGACAAACTTGTCCGAATGATTTCCAAAGTATAAACCAGATGGGGAGGTGCACCCCTCTTATTTTCTAATAGTATTCTCCAGGTCACTACATAAATGGTGAAGTATTAAAAAAAGATAGATTTTCTGGTCACTTAGAATGTGGTGCAGCTGGGTGGGGAATTGTACATACTGAGGAATTTACTTCTTGGGACAACTTCCACATAAAGTTTAAAATGAAGGATATTGGTCGACTGTGTCACACATGTTGTTCCAAAAAGGTCAATATTTGGGTACAAATGATTCCTGAATTCCAATACTCAAAAGATGTATTTGTCGACTGGACTTTCCCCAGTACATGTCATGTGCAAAACGTTTATAGGGGAACCACTTAAAATATTCTACTTGGACAAAAATGCACAAATTCTCAGTCCTTGTGAGGCAAACTGAGGAGCTACTTGATTGACAAGTAGCGGCTCTGATATCATAAACTGACATACGGCTGGGAGAGCAGTGTGCTGACTACATGCCCCTCCATATCCGCATCCAGTGATGCCTGTGGGCTGAGGATGGCATGGCGGCCGGTCGGTACCATTGGGCCTTCATGGCCTGTTCGGGTGGAATTTTAGTTTTTGAAGTGCACAAATTAAGTAAGCAAGTGGAAGGGCACTTAAAGAAACTGTATTTCTCGTGGATCCCTCCACAGGACAAGAAAAAGGTTTGTATAATGCAAAACTGATAGAGACACAACAGCTTAAGACTAAATTCCTAGCAGGACCTACCACATTAATTAATTTTAGATTCTTTTAACTTCCTTAGACTAAATGAGGATAATTTTTCTTTTTTAAATTCCATCCAGCACAAGGATGCAATTGCTTCTAACCTTCTTTAAATTTGATAAATGGGTAGATACTGTGTGACAACATATCAAAAATCTTGTGTCTCAATGTCTCTTTATAACAGGTAAATTTTAATGATGATATGTATAAATGGAGATGATGATATGTATAAATGGAGGACATCGGATGATATTATTCAAAGATAAGTGCACATAATGTTCACTGCACAATAACGACCATGACCTTTTGCAACATCACTGACAAGAGGAAATGAACGTAGGAATCTAGGAAATATCGAGAATCATTTAAATTTACCATACAAATCTCTAAATGCAATTTAACAGTAAAAACATATGTTAAGGAAGCAAAAGACCTACACAATAACCAACTGCTATTAAAAAATATAATAATAAATAGCATATTAAGCAATACCTAGATGTTAGCTTGGTTACATCTGCCAGCAGAAAGAGAGTGTAGATATCCACTTTGGGAATTAAGAGACAAGGTAAGCTAGGTAGTCCAAGAAGTCAGTTCAAGCTATAAAAGGGAGCGAGCTATCTTGAAAACAGAAAGGTGGTTGAAGGGTAGAAAGTTAAGGAGAAAAAGGAGATATGGGAACAGTATTGGCATAACAATTTAGGATTGCGATGGAAGTATTTTTCTGCATTAAGTGATGTGTTCAACATCTCACAATGGTTGGATGCTGTTGTTATTCAAAGGCTTACTCCAAAATGGTAAGGCAGAAGAATTTACCTCGATTAAATAAACAAGCAAATGCATGCCCGAGTTTCATTGTCTACATAAGGCGCAGGGAACATGAGTATTGGGTGTTGTTGTTGTGGTCTTCAGTCCTGAGACTGGTTTAGTGCAGCTCTCCATGCTACTCTATCTTGTGCAAGCTACATCATCTCCCAATACCTACTGCAACCTACATCTTTCTGAATCTGCTTAGTGTCTTGGTCTCCCTCTATGATTTTTACCCTCCACACTGCCCTCCAATACTAATTTGGTGATCCCCTGATGCCTCAGAACATGTCCTACCAACCCATCCCTTCTTATAGTCATATTGTGCCACAAACTCCTCTTCTCCCCAATTCTATTCAATATCACCTCAGTTATGTGATCTACTCATCTAATCTTCAGCATTCTTCTGTAGCACCACATTTCAAAAGCTTCTGTTCTCTTCTTATCTAAAGTATTTATCGTCCATGTTTCACTTCCATACATGGCCACACTCCATACAAATACTTTCAGAAACGACTTCCTGACACTTAAATCTATACTCAATGTTAACAAATTTCTCTTCTTCAGAAACGCTTTCCTTGCCATTGCCAGTCTACATTTTATATCCTCTGCACTTCGATCATCATCAGTTATTTTGCTCCCCAAATAGCAAAACTCCTTTACTACTTTAAGTGTCTCATTTCCTAATGTAATTCCCTCAGCTTCACCCAACTTAATTCGACTACATTCCATTATCCTTGTTTTGCTTTTGTTGATATTCATTTTATATCCTCCTTTCAAGACAATGTCCATTCCTTTCAACTGCACTTCCAGGTCCTTTGCTGTCTCTAACAGAATTACAATGTCATCAGCTAACCTCAAAGTATTTATTTCTTCTCCATGGATTTTAATACCTACTCCAAATTTTTCTTTTGTTTCCTTTACTGCTTGCTCAATATAGAGATTGAATAACATCGGGGAGAGGCTACAACCCTGTCTCACTCCCTTCCCAACAACTGCCTCCCTTTCATGTCTTTCGACTCTCATAACTGCCACCTGGTTTCTGTACAAATTGTAAATAGCCTTTTGCTCCTTATATTTTACCCCTGCCACCTTCAGAATTTGAAAGAGAGTATTCCAGTCAACACTATCAAAAGCTTTCTCCAAGTTTACAAATGCTAGGAATGTAGGTTTGCCTTTCCTTAATCTTTCTTCTAAGATAAGTTGTAAGGTCAGTATTGCCTCACGTGTTCCAATATTTCTACGGAATCCAAACTGATCTTCCTCGAGGTCGGCTTCTACAAGTTTTTCCATTTGTCTGTAAAGAATTCGCGTTAGTATTTTGCAGCTGTGAATTATTAAACTCATAGTTCGATCATTTTCACATCTGTCAACAACTGCTTTATTTGGGATTGGAATTATTATATTCTTCTTGAAGTCTGAGGGTATTTCGCCTGTCTCATACATCTTGCTCACCAGATGGTAGAATTTTGTCAGGACTGGCTCTCCCAAGGCTGTCAGTAATTCTAATGGAATGTCGTCTACTCCTGGGGCCTTGTTTCAACTCAGGTCTTTCAGTGCTCTGTCAAATTCTTCACGCAGTATCATATCTCCCAATTCATCTTCATCTACATCCTCTTCCATTTCCATAATATTGTCCTCAAGTACATTGCCCTTGTATAGACCCTCTATATACTCCTTCCACCTTTCTGCTTTCCCTTCTTTGCTTAGAACTGGGTTTCCATCTGAGCTCTTGATATTCATACAAGTGGGTCTCTTTTCTCCAAAGGTCTCTTTAATTTTCCTATAGGCAGTATCTATCTTACCCCTAGTGAGATAAGCCTCTACATCCTTATATTTGTCCTCCAGCCACCCCTGCTTAGCCATTTTGCACTTCCTGTCGATCTCATTTTTAGACGTTTGTATTCCTTTTTGCCTGCTTCATTTACTGCATTTTTATATTTTCTCCTTTCATCAATTAAATTCAATATTTCTTCTGTTACCCAAGGATTTCTACTAGCCCTCGTCTTTTTACCTACTTGATCGTCTGCTGCCTTCACTACTTCATCCCTCAGAGCTACCCCTTCTTCTTCTACTGTATTTCTTTCCCCCATTCCTGTCAATTGTTCCCTTATGCTCTCCCTGCTGAAACTCTGTACAACCTATGGTTTAGTCAGTTTATACAGGTCCCATCTCCTTAAAGTATCGAGTAATGAGCAACAAAGAGTTTCAAGTTCCGTTTGGCTTGTAACTCCTCAACAGAATGAGTCATGGTTATGTACATAATGTCATTCATGTTAGACTTAGTTGCTTACGACCTCAGTGTAAACATGAGTAGATACTAGGAAGTGTTGAAGAAAGGTACAAATTTATAATTACACTTTTACATGATCCTGACTTAGTAGCTAATCATAAGCTAGGTTAGGTCTTAGTGATTCGGAATTTAATACATTTTTGATAAAAATACTGAATTAAATAGATGGGTTTGTAAATGTTCTTATGGAGAGAGGTTTTACTTTAAGCAATTATTTCTTTTAGCATTTTCTGTGGACTAGTGGATACCAGGATTAGTTTTACCAGGATTAGTTTTCTATATCAAAGACTCACTCACCTGCTTCAAGAGTAACCAGGATGAGCAATTAGTAGTTGAACATGTAAAGTAGTTGATGGACAGTCTTATTTGTGTATAGCAGACACATTCTTGATAATAAATTTAAAAGAGAATCAGAGGGTATGAAGAACATTAGTGTGTAAATAGAATTTTTCTTACCACGGGGGGATAGTGAGGTGTAACAGATTGCTTTGGCTTAAAGTGATATGTTATACTTTGAAGTTCCAATCCAACAAATGACGTTCGTGGTTTGTAAAAAGGAATGTTCTTGTTACTTTAGTGTACATTTGTGATCTGCCTTCTGTGCACAGATTTTTTGTATTCTCTGTGCATGTACCATATGCTGGGGGGAACACATAATATCTGTGAAACGGGGTGATGGACAGTGATATTACGGTGTGTTAACCCACTCCTGCAGTGAGTGAATACTCCATGCCGCTGGCATCCAGCCTAGGGAATATGTTCCAGTCCATGGAACTCCCAGGAGCTGGAGACATTACTGCTGATGTCTCTTTGAAGTGAAGTCAGACACTTGACAGCTCTGATGTACAAGAGATATTGTAACTGCTCATGCTGCACAGCTTGGAGTTAACAGTAGCTGTAAAATGTGATGCAAACCTACACATTGTAATGGAAGTTTAATATATGTATTGCAAAGAAAAAAAGTTGGAGATCATTGAACAGTAGCTGGTATTCCAAATGACTTTTCACGCTGACACAGGCATCGCAATGGAGTAAAGGAGTCTGAAGCCAAGATATCCAGGCAGTTATTACTTCTGCAACTGGGTTCAAGGGTAAAATTGAGAATACAAGGCAGCCATGAATTATACATGCAAACTGACCACAAAATATTCAAATATGGTTGTCAAAGAGGCGAATGTCTACAAGGTGTATGTAGCATAAATTTACATATTGAGGAACGTAACTTAAGAAAAGGTAATAACTTTTTATAAGAAATAAATTAAAACCTCACAACCATGCTGAACCCATACAACAAAGCAGTATTCACTGAATGTGAAGTAAACCACAGGGCGCCAGAAGAGCTACTTGTTTGCCAAGGTAAACCTGTTATCAACTGGAGGTTTGCTTTGAACATGACAGTGCTTTACTAGGAATGTCTCTCCTGGAGGTGACAAACCTTTACCTTCCTCTGGTCTTTAAACTGACTTACCAAGCAAATTGTGAGTGGACTCAAAGTTTAACATGGACTCTGGACCACAGTGCATTGGCAACTGCAACACGGTCAGGTGCGAAAGAAGTGATAAGTAACACGAAAAGTCCAAGACTGAACTGAGGACTGATCCACTGATCCATTTAACCACTGAGCCAAAGTTGCAGAAAATTTGACAAAAAAGGAAGTCATTCCCCTATCTGTGACTCCACTTTGATCTGTTTTTATGCCATGTATTTAAAAGGCAACACTTTATAGTAAAGAAAAGACTTCATGCAATCCCAGTAATATATACTAAAATTATTGTGTAATGGCATCAGATGTTGGTCAATCCTGGATGAAACATGATTTGTGGAAACTAAATGGGTGCTAATAACGTGACCACAAGAATCATTAAGACCATTGGTGATTCCATATCAAGTGATGTAGGGATGTGATCATTCATTCTCTCATCCATTCACTGGGTTTCACAGACCCCATTGAGAAGGACAGCTTTCAGAGATGTGAAATGAGCTACTTATAGATTAACAAAAGGCAAGCAAATCATACAAACTTAATCTGTGTACAATAATAACGATAAAGTATTACTATATTGCTTAAGGGGCTCCGGAAAGGCTCAAAATCATGAAAAGTTCAATTTTTACTTTTTTGCGTTTTCTGAATCTGCAGACTATTACCTTTTAATAGATATATAATTTATTCAATTCCGAAGACTACAACTATTTTTAAATTTTTTTTGAAATGTGATCTACATGGGCGTGACCCACTGTGGCGCTGTTAAACTGCTGTCAAATGGTGTTATTATTAACGCCCGTGTTCATCAGGTACATTTTAGTGATGTGAGATAAAGTATGTGTTGTGGCTAACCTGTGATGGTTCAATATATATCGCTGGTGTGATTGTCGATTGTTTCATGTTTATTTACTCTGTCGTTATCTCGAAAATATTCGTAATTAATTCTGTTTCTTGAGTCTCTGTTTTGTTGAAGTATAATAATGAGTAAAAGTAAAGTTATTAGAAATCCTCTGAAGGCTTTTAAGAAAAGGAGAAATGTTGGAAAGCCAAAGGTATGTGTTTTTACTGTAAACAATAAAGACGATAACCAAGTGAGTGAGCCTAACCTCTCAAGTACACCTGCCCATAGCAGTCAAAGTGGGAAAGAAAATACTTCACAGAAGAAGCTTGGTTCAATGAGTGAAAACTATGAATGTTTTATGGGCGAATCGGATGTGAATGAAATATTTCATACGTCGGTTCTCAAAGGAATTTTTTCAAACTGTGTAAGATGTATTCATTGTAGTGAAGTAGGTCTGGAACTCTCCATAATAAAGCACGTAGGACTTGCTTGTGAAATACAACTGAAATGTGATAAGTGTTCATACATGACCACCTTTTGGAACAGTGTTGCAGTAACTGCAACTGAAGAAAATGGTAGCAAAATCTACGAACACAACATTAGATTTGTTTATTCCTTGCGTTCAGTTGGTAAGGGTGCTACTGCAGGTGCAATTTTCTGTGGCATCATGAATCTTCCAAATCCCCCAACCAAGTTTACGACCTATAATAAATTAATACGGTCTAAAGTAGAAGATGTCTGTATAGAATCTATGAAGAACGCTGTGGAAGAGGCAGTAATGGAAAATAATGGCAACAGAGATTTGACTGCAGCGTTCGATGGTACCTGGCATAAACGGGGACACACATCTCTTCATGGTGTAGTATCTGCCACCAGTATGTATACAGGGAAAGTTTTAGATGTAGCAGTAATATCAAAGTATTGTAGATGTCCACAAAAATATAAAGGTACACATGAAAATAATTGCAAAGCTAACTATAGTGGCAGTAGTGGAGGAATGGAAGTGGCTGGTGTTGCCAGTATATTCCAGCGTTCTGAGGCGTGTGATAAAGTGCGATATGTTAATTACCTTGGTGACGGTGATTCTAAAAGTTTCAAACATGTTCAGTGACTGAAGCCCTATGGTGATGATGTTGTAGTGCAGAAATTTGAGTGTATTGGACACGTACAGAAGCGAATGGGAACAAGACTTCGGCGACTGAAAGCTTCGTACAAAAAACAAAAACTCAGTGATGTTAAAGGGTTGGATGGGAAGGGAAGGTTAACTGACAGTGTAATTGACAAAATACAGAACTATTATGGAATGGCTATTAGGCAAAATACACAAAGTGTTGACGAAATGAAGAAGGCTGTTTGGGCTCTTTTTTTTTCATACTTCTTCAACCGATGAAAATCCCCAACATAGCTTGTGTCCCAAAGAAGAAGACAGTTGGTGTAAATATAACAAAGGATTGCTAACTGGTGAAGTGTACACTCATAAGCATAGTCTGCCTCATGCAATAATGGAGGTGATAAAACCTATTTTCAGAGACTTAGCAGCACCTGAACTGTTGAAAAAGTGTATTCACGGAAAAACTCAAAACCCCAATGAAAGTGTAAATAGTGTTATATGGTCGAGAATCCCCAAGACTGTATTTGTTGGAATAGAAACACTTCACTTTGGTGTGTATGATGCTGTTGCGACTTTCAATGATGGCAACATTGTAAGGTGCAAGGTATTTAGAAATATGGGAATGAAGATAGGTTCTAACATGGTACGAGCGATGCTTGCTTTAGACAAGGAACGCCTTCGGGCTGCAGACAGGGCTGTAAAGAGTCTAGAAATACAAGCAAGAGTAAACAGGAGGAGGAACAAGAGGAAGCTGGAGGAGGAGTTTGCAGAGGATGAAGATAATCCATCCTATGGACCTGGAATGCACTAAAAAGTTAATCCAATCTTTGTCGCTCGATTCCCAAAACTTTTATTTTCTCATACTAATTACATGTTTCCTAAGGATCTTCCAAACATATTTGTTTCAAACTTTCAGTAAATGTTACACAGTACCTTCTGCATAATTTAACACAGCCTTTTTCCAAAAAAACTGTATATTTTTGAATATATAAATAAAAAATTGCAAAAAAATGTTGTGAATTTTCATTACAATTGAAAAAAAAAAAATCATCTTTAATAACTGAACTAAAATCCTGTAAAATCCCTGTGTTAAGTTGTAGCCCATATTCCAATAAATAATCTGTAAAAAGTTCAACTTCCTACCTCAAATACTTTGTGAGGAAAGATGTAATTTATAAGCGTTATTTTAACATTGCAAGTATAGGGCGTTCCGGAGCCCCTTAATGCTATTCATGCTTATGTACAGACTAAATTAAATCACGTAAACTAGAAAGAAAATTGCTGATTCCTCAGTTATGCTAAATAGCTACTGTTCATCTCTTATCAGTAGCTTCTTATTTGCTTCATATTTATTTGATTACAATGGTGTTTTTCACAGAAAATACACACCTGCTCCTTTAAATACTTGTTCCTGGTTACAGTACATTACTACTTGTCAAGCAGCTTTACAATGAACACTGCTATTTATCATGTAGTTAATGGAACTTGGAATTTAGATATTTATGTTATTTTTAGAAAGATTGGCTAATGAGCTATGTTTTTAACTTTCTTTTGAACAGGTTGGAATTCCCAATTTCTTCCTTTATGTCAGATGGAATCTTGTTGTATAACTTTCCTGTAGAGTAATAGCTCTGTTCTGCATTTTCGGCTTGGACCAAGTGTACATTTTCTTGAAGATTTGCTTTGTTTCACTTTTTCATTTTTCTTGACCTCTATAGTTATCCAAGTTTAAGATGACATAAACTTATCAATATTTTTACTATGCTACTATTACATAACATTTTTGTAGCCATAACAATGGCTACTTACTTTGAGTCTTGCTGTGCCCATGAGATTGTGCGTTTGGGTGTCTATGTGATTGTATGTGTATTATTCCTGAAAAAGAGCTAGTGCTTGTAAGCAAGTGTGAACGCTGTTTTTTGTTATATGTCACTGTGCTCCACACATCAATCCATTACAGATGACTGATTGCCTTTCCCTTATTTTATGTATTCTTCCAGCAAGTAATTTCCATTACTGTTATCCTTACTTTCTTTAACACAGTTTGTACTTTCTTTCCCTGCTATCATTTCTGATCCTTACTTTCTTTAACACAGTTTGTACTTTCTTTCCCTGCCATCATTTCTGACAGAGCTGCTGTAACACTTTAATTAAGTGATAAATAGCAATAGCTCTTCATCATATCCAAAGAAATGAATATTCACACACGTATTAGATGAATTATAAAATTGTGAGATTAACTGTTGAAAAGTACTCTCCTTCAGGAGACATGTCAGTACTTCCAATAGACACTTATAAAAGTACATACAATGCCCTAACTTTCGAAACCAACTTCCTTGGGGTAATGAGAGGGATAGATGAGGCGCGATTAAAAAGGAAGGTAAATTGAAGGGAGATTAATGCTCTCAGCTGCAGCAGGACATTAAGTGGAACCAGCGGCGATGAGCGAAAATATGTACCGGACCAGGATTCAAACCTCGGATCTCCTGCTTACTAGGCAAGTGCGGTAACCACTGCGCCATCCAGGACACAGTGTTATCGCAACTGAGGGACTATCTCAGTACACGTCACGGCCAATCCACACTCCCACCAAGTGCCACCTATCCGCAGTCCCTGTCCATTATACTCATGTTTGCTACTTAGAGATTCACACAGGAGGTCAAACGTATTTGTATATTCGCACTGAAGAAAGTGAATCCATTGCCCAGCCAGGCTTATCAATTGTTCGAGTGCGCGGTGTCCGTTCCTTCGAAAGAACAGAACCCACACAGATCCCGCAGCTGTGAAACACTATATGTAAATTAATGTGGAATCACTGCTACCAACTGCAGCAGGACATTAAGCGGAATCAGTGGTGATGAGCAAAAATGTGTTGTATAACTTTACAGAAGAGCACATAGCTCCACTCTGCATTTTCTGCTTTGACCAAGTGCACTGGGATATGAACCCAGGATCTCCTGCTTACTACGCAGATGCAGTAACCACTACGCCATCCGGGACAGAACGTTATCACAGCTACATGAGCTATCTCGGTATGCCTCAAGGCTGATCCACACTCCCACTGAGCACCACCTATCCCAAGGCCCTTTCCATTATATTTCTGGTCCCGGGTTTGAATCCCAGTCCAGTACACATTTTCACTCTTCGCCATTGATTCCACTTAACGTCCCGCTGCAGCTGATAGCAGTGACCTCCCTTCAATTTACATATAGTGTTTCACAGCAGTGAGATCTGTGTGGGGTCTGTTCTTTCGAAGGAACAGACACCATTCATTCAAGTAAAATGGAATGGCAGATAACTCAGATGTATTGTATTATAGCATGACGAATAATGTGGATTAAATGCAGCATATAAGAAAAGTTACAAATTTTTACATGTAACATGGAGAAATGTACATGCACCTGAACAGGCATTTTACTCGCACTGTGAACTGAAGAAGGGAAGTCATATGCTACCTACCAAATCAGATAAAGAATTAACAGACAGTGTGCAATGATTCCTTCAAAACATAAGGCAAATAATTTGTGAAGTAGAATAAATAATACAGCAAATAAACATGAGTGCTACATGAAAAATCAACTTTCAATAGAGGATAGAGGTTCAATATCACATAATAATTATAATTACACAGTTACAGAATTGCATCTACTCTCTAAGACTTATAAAGGAGGAATATTAAATGTGGAAGAATATAATGTGCTATCTACTGAATCAGGTAAGAGAGTGATGACTGATTCAGTCATAACCATAATTGTTTATTAAGGCAAATCACTAGCGAAAAAAGGTAAATAATGTATCAAAGGAACACATGTACAGAACATGCATATGTTCAACAGAAAACAGTGTTTCTACATGGCATAGTTACAACAACACATAGTTAAAGTGTGCAGTTATATTGCACTTTACACAACAGCAAATGCTTTCCCAGAGTAATCAAATGTGAAAAAAATTAAATGTGGAAGAGTAACAGAAGTCTGACACTCACAATTAAGTTATCAACACATGAGAAGAAATGACTAAATGAAAAGAGAGCCTAAACAGGAGTAAAACAATAAGACAATATAGAAAATGCATAAATTTCTTGTATAACTTGTCTAATTTATGAATGTCAGACAGAAAAGTACTGGGCGGAGAAGGGAGGGGGAAGAGAAGACATTGATTTAAATGTGTAGTATGAGTACATGACACTACGTAAGTAATACATGCTATAAAAGCCATGTTCATAAGTATGTTTGAGACCTTCAGAATGTCAGTGTTCCATTAAATTGATGCATTTCCAAGAAAGATGCACAGTATTGGCATCCAATATATTCTATGTTTCCACATTTTAATGGTGTGTAGTTTCCAGAAGTGGTGAAATGGCCCTCACTGCCATCCTCCCCTCATCATATATTCAGTCATCATCTCTCATGAAGTTGAAATGGGAGGATGTCTGTGCAATGATTTTTTTATTGTATCAAAAATAACATTAACTCGACAGAACTACAAATTATGAGACAGAATTTCTGACTCCTTACTGCCTTTAATGGTCACAGTTGGAGATTCTTTTCAATATATCCACAATCATGATTTGGTGCAAACAAATTAGGCACACAGCAACTTCTGTTAAAAACAGAAGCTGATGTGGATGCCTAACGACAGCTGCTACCAAATAAAATTAACTTGATGTTCAAAGAATGATTGAAAACGATGCCACATAAAAGTACATTCTCTGTGGTCTTAGGACTGGATTGATTTTCACCAAGACTGTCCATGAATCTTCATGTCAAGAAGGTTTGGAGTCACTGGATATTATACCATTTAACACAACAACATGCACTCAGTGTGTGGATATCTTTGGGCAGATATTTTACAAGTTAAGTTTGGGCACGTTAGTACAATATAATTTTATCATTAATGGGTACTGTTGAACTCTGTGATTGTTCCTCTAAAGAGTAAAGTTGAAGAAAATCCACTACCACTCACACCTGAAAGTGGTTTACTTAAAACAAAACTAGTTTCATGCTAATGTCCATCTTCAGGTGATTACATTGAGTTTCATATTTTGAAATTCATTTCTGGAGGTTACTGTTGAACATACAAGGTAAGCTGAGTCATGCTGACTACAGATGCGAACTGAAATCTGCCCTAAAAGGCGAACATTGTGGGTTTGTGGTGAGGGAACCAACATAAGCTGAAAATTAAAATGATCATACATTTTATACATCATTTTGTTTTTTAATTAAGAGTTGTTGTTGTTGTGGTCTTCAGTCCTGAGACTGGTTTGATGCAGCTCTCCATGCTCCTCTATCCTGTGCAAGCTTCTTCATCTCCCAGTACCTATTGCTGCCTACATCCTTCTGAATCTGCTTAGTATATTCATCTCTTGGTCTCCCTCTTTGATTTTTACCCTCAACGCTGCCCTCCAATACTAAATTGGTGATCCCTCAATGTCTCAGAACACGTCCTACCAATCGATCCCTTCTTCTAGTCAACTTGTGCCACAAACTCCTCTTCTCCCCAATTCTATTCAATACCTCCTCATTAGTTATGTGATCTACCCATCTAATCTTCAGCATTCTTCTGCAGCACCACATTTCGAACGCTTCTATTCTCTTCTTGTATAAACTATTTATCGTCCACGTTTCACTTCCATACATAGCTACACTCCATACAAATACTTTCAGAAATGACTTCCTGACATTTAAATCTGTACTCGATGTTAACAAATTTTTCTTCTTAGGAAACGCGTTCCTTGCCATTGCCAGTCTACATTTTATATCCTCTCTACTTCGACCATCATCAGTTATTTTGCTCCCCAAATAGCAAAATTCCTGTATTACTTTAAGTGTCTCATTTCCTAATCTAATTCCCTCAGCATCACCCGACTTAATTCGACTACATTCCATTATCCTTGTTTTGCTTTTGTTGGTGTTCATCTTATATCCTCCTTTCAAGACACTGTCCATTCCGTTCAACTGCTCTTCCAGGTCCTTTGCTGTCTCTGACAGAATTACACGGTCATCGGCAAACCTCAAAGTTTTTATTTCTTCTCCATGAATTTTTATACGTACTCCGAACTTTTCTTTTGTTTCCTTTATTGCTTGCTCAATATACAGATTGAATAACATCGGGGATAGGCTACAAACCTGTCTCACTCCCTTCCCAACCACTGCTTCCCTTTCATACCCCTTGACTCTTATAACTGCCAACTGCTTTCTGTACAAATTGTAAATAGCCTTTCGCTCCCTGTATTTTACCCCTACCACCTTCAGAATTTGAAAGAGAGTATTCCAATCAACATTGTCAAAAGCTTTCTCTAAGTCTGCAAATGCTAGAAACTAGGTTTGCCTTTCCTTAATCTTTCTTCTAAGATGAGTCGTAGAGTCAGTATTGCCTCACGTGTTCCAACGTTTCCACGGGATCCAAACTGATCTTCCCCGAGGTCGGCTTCTACCAGTTTTTCCATTCGTCTGTAAAGAATTCGCATTAGTATTTTGCAGCTGTGACTTATTAAACTCATAGTTCGGTAATTTTCATATCTGTCAACACCTGCTTTCTTTGGGATTGGAATTATTATATTCTTCTTGAAGTCTGAGGGTATTTCACCTGTCTCATACATTTTGCTCACCAGATGGTAGAATTTTGTCAGGACTGGCTCTCCCAAGGCTGTCAGTAGTTCTAATGGAATGTTGTCTACTCCAGGGGCCTTGTTTCAACTCAGGTCTTTCAGTGCTCTGTCAGACTCTTCACGCAGTATCATATCTCCCAATTCATCTTCATCTACATCCTCTTCCATTTCCATAATATTGTCCTCAAGTGCATCGCCCTTGTATAGTCCCTCTATATACTCCTTCCACCTTTCTGCTTTCCCTTCCTTGCTTAGAACTGGGTTTCCATCAAAGCTCTTGATATTCATGCAAGTGGTTTTCCTTTCTCCACAGGTCTCTTTAATTTTCCTGTAGGCAGTATCTATCTTACCCCTAGTGAGATAAGCCTCTTCATCCTTACATTTGTCCTCTAACCATCGCTGCTTAGCCATTTTACACTTCCTGTCAATCTCATTTTTGAGACGTTTGTATTCCTTTTTGCCTGCTTCATTTACTGCATTTTTATATTTTCTCCTTTCATCAATTAAATTCAATATTTCTTCTGCTACCCAAGGGTTTCAGAGTAGTCACATAAATTAATGAATCTATAGCGTACATTTGTCAGAAAGCAGTATTGGACTTTATGTAATCCTTTAGTTCATAAGCTTTACTGATTCTTCTGATATGTTTTCCTGCCTATCAACTAAATAAGAAAAATTAACTTTTCTTTCAGTTTGACACAATCAATGGTTACTTGAAATAAAATGGAACTCACTTATCAGCAGATGAAACAATTGCATCGAAGACCTTTTGGGTAAGAGCTATAAGGTTCCTCCGATTTTCTTCAATATCTTCAGTGGAGTCCAATCTGTGACAAAAGAGGAAATGTTTAACAAATGAGAGCCATTAAATGCATTCTCTATTGATAAACATCTCTAGTTTATGTGAAAAAAACAACTGCATTTAAGAGCCATAGCTATAGCTATAATATAAATGATAACATTTTAATCTAATCGGGTATTGTAAGTAAATAATATTTATTATAGTTTCCAGCTTTACATCCAATAAGCCATGTGCTATCCCTTCTTGTAATCAGATTTATACAGTTTCTCTCTGTTGTCTAATCTATGGTAATGGTAACAACTACTTACCATCTAAACTACTTATCATATGCAAAGCCACTTGCCAAATATTGGAGCTTGCTACAACAATTGTAAGTGTTTCTACAAATATTCGGACAATTTTATCTTCAAAATGTTTCTAATGAGAAGTGAGAGAATAACAAGCATCTTGTCATATTTTTCAGTAATATTAAAATTGCAAATAACATCATATTTAAATCCTCACATGTTTTTCTATTGTTTGCAAATTTTGTACACTAAACCACAGCTGCAATGTACACTTATAGTGGGACTCCCATCACGCACTGTCCTACAGTGTCTGTCTTGACATGGTATGCATTCTGACCTTAATCCCTGAAACGTTTTTAACTATTTTAACAAAAAACTTCATTCTTTATCCATTCAGGCTAAATTCATAATCTGGTATCCTGGCCCGGAGATTTTGAAAGCATGCTGGAGAGCCCAAAACTTGATGATGGCCACAGGGTCTTGCTCACTTTACTGACCACTTAGCACTTACAACCGCACTGTAAAGCTAGCTGTGCGGTGGCCCTGCCTTCAGTTGTGCATCCATTGCACTGTCATACACACCCTTGGTGTATTCTCAGATTCTGCTATGTATTAGGTTTTGATATTCGATTATTATAAGGATTTTGTTATTCTGCCATGCGTCTCCAATGTCCATTTTGCTTTTCTTGTTCTCCTCTTGTCGACATTCAGTGAACTGGTGTTGATGACCACTGACCAGTTTGTCTAGTTGCAGCAAGATCCTTCATAGCTCCTGAATTCTGCTGAATCTTGGTCACCATAACTGGAAATAAGGTACATGGATACCCATGGACGCCCAGCTTATGCAACACAGGGAACAGTAACAGCTGCTCCTGCAGCAGCAACAATGGCAGCAAACTGAGTTGCTCCATCACAAAATTCAGCTATTGAAGGATCAATTGCACCCAATACAGGCAGTTGTATCTTCGCTGATACAGAGCCACCCACCCACATTTCTGCCTTTTAACAATGACAAAGAGGTATGAGACCATATTAACAAGTGGCTGAAAAGCACATCACTGGCTTTTGGGTCTCTCAATGATGTTCTCTAATGGTTGCTTTTCCTTTCTTGAGCTTCTCTGGAGACATTTTTCTTACTGAAGAAGTTGGCTCCACTGCCAAATCCAGTTCCACTCACATTTGAGGAAATGTGCACATTGCTTTCGAATTATTATTCACAATAATTCCATGTGGTCACATCACGACACAGATTTCAACAATACCATGAGGAACATGGTTAGTCGTATCATTCCATGTAGGCTTTCTACATCTACATCTACATTTATACTCCGCAAGCCACCCAACGGTGTGTGGCGGAGGGCACTTTACGTGCCACTGTCATTACCTCCCTTTCCTGTTCCAGTCGCGTATGGTTCGCGGGAAGAACGACTGTCTGAAAGCCTCCATGCGCACTCTAATCTCTCTAATTTTACATTCGTGATCTCCTCGGGAGGTATACATAGGGGGAAGCAATATATTCGATACCTCATCCAGAAACGCACCCTCTCGAAACCTGGTGAGCAAGCTACACCGCGATGCAGAGCGCCTCTCTTGCAGAGTCTGCCACTTGAGTTTATTAAACATCTCCGTAACGCTATCACGGTTACCAAATAACCCTGTGACGCAACGCGCCGCTCTTCTTTGGATCTTCTCTACCTCCTCCGTCAACCCGATCTGGTACGGATCCCACACTGATGAGCAATACTCAAGTATAGGTCGAACGAGTGTTTTGTAAGCCACCTCCTTTGTTGATGCACTACATTTTCTAAGCACTCTCCCAATGAATCTCAACCTGGTACCCGCCTTACCAACAATTAATTTTATATGATCATTCCACTTCAAATTGTTCTGCACGCATACTCCCAGATATTTTACAGAAGTAACTGCTACCAGTGTTTGTTCCGCTATCATATAATCATACAATAAAGGATCCTTCTTTCTATGTATTTACAATACATTACATTTGTCTATGTTAAGGGACAGTTGCCACTCCCTGCACCAAGTGCCTATCCGCTGCAGATCTTCCTGCATTTTGCTACAATTTTCTAATGCTGCAACTTCTCTGTATACTACAGCATCATCCGCGAAAAGCCGGCGTCTTCATCAGTAAACACTTCCGGGCTAAGTTGCCATGGTCGATCTGTAGAACTTCTTCTCCCTGACGTTTCGTTCTCAACTACGGAGAACATCTTCGGAGTTGAGTCAATGACTGGCTGCTAGGAGCTGGGGCCGCCGCTTATATGGATATCGTAGGGGGCGCCACCACACGTCACGTGTCGTCGATGTGCAGCTATCTCTGGCTATCGTCTGTTCTCTCGATTGCAGGCAATCGATTGTCACGTGATTGATGCAACGTCGACCGCCATATCTTATCCAATTTTAATCCTTCTGTTTTTAAGGATGGAGATCACGAAATAAAATTTGGTGAAACAAGCGTGCTAGCGAGGACGTCGCACTATTATACACGTATGTATAGAGAGGCAATTGAAATCCACAAACATCAATACAATTTTAATCGTAAAGAAGAAGGATTAAAATTGGATAAGATATGGCGGTCGACGTTGCATCAATCACGTGACAATCGACTGCCTGCAATCGAGAGAACAGACGATAGCCAGAGATAGCTGCACATCGACGACACGTGACGTATGGTGGCGCCCCCTACGATATCCATATAAGCGGCGGCCCCAGCTCCTAGCAGCCAGTCATTGACTCACCTCCGAAGATGTTCTCCGTAGTTGAGAACGAAACGTCAGGGAGAAGAAGTTCTACAGATCGACCACGGCAACTTAGCCCGGAAGTGTTTACTGATGAAGACGCCGGCCGTGAAAGCCTACATGGAATGATTCGACGCCTCTACGGGGAGGAAATGTCAACTAGGGTACGACGACTGGAGAACCTACGCAAGAAGAAAGGTCAACAACTTTGCTCACTCACTTTTCTGCTACGCTGTCGTGATACCGGTATAGTTCCCAAGTTTTTAAAAGTGAGAAGAATTTTTCATTCGGCACAAGCTAACCGTATTTATTCTCTTATGGAACTGGCATTACTACGTGAGCGGATACATTAGACACGACGAGGACTGGCGGTATGTGGTGGTCAACTACTAAATCTTCATTTACTTATTAGCAATACTATGCAGTTTTGTCATTGGAACAAAGTGGACAGTTTAACATTTAGATCTATGGAGATTAGTGCAGAAGTGTCTTCCAATAGGCAGAAGGAGAAGTTTGATTGTCTACAAGAGGGTTGACAGGAAACACCGATTCCAAACAATTCCCAAACGGTTATTAATTTATCAGAAAAGGAACTGTCTAAGGAAGAACTTTCTGTTCTGTCTAAAGGAGGGAATTTTGCAATAACTCCGTCCAAGATTCCTATGGAGGACATTATTGCTAATATAGAGGCAGGAATTCGTCAGTTACCATCATATTCTGCTGATGAAATTAGAATGGAAACCTCCAGGATATTAAGCAAAGCTAAGCCACCCAGCAGCAATCTGTCTCAAGGGGAAAGGAAGGCATTGCGGGAGATCAATGCAGACAAGAATGTTACTGTTTTAATGAATACTGAGGATTATCACAAGAAGATCAGTGATCTCCTGGAACTCAGCACATACAAGAAGTTGAAAAAGGATCCCACAATGAATGTGCTGAATGCCACCAATCGTCTGATAAAACAGTATTCCATTCCTACAGAAATTAAAAAGTATCTTTGTAAAACGGAGGCTTATCCTCCGAGATTATATGGATTACCAAAGATACATAAACCTGATGTTCCTTTGAGACCAATAGTCAGCGCAATTGGAGCTCCTACCCAAGAACTAGCCAGACACCTTGCCTCTTTGTTACAACCTTACATAGGCAAAACTGAGAGTCATATTAAAAACTCTCTACACTTCATTGAGAAATTGAGGGAAATTACTGTCGGTCCTAATGACATCCTTGTCAGTTTTGATATAGTGTCTTTGTTCACGAAGGTTCCAGTTGATGAAGTTCTCTCCCATATAGCCGATATGTTCCCTACTGATATAGTAGCCTTGTTCCAACACTGTCTATCCTCGACCTATTTTCAGTACAATGGTGAATTTTATGAACATATTGATGGGGTAGCTATGGGAAGCCCCCTAAGTCCCACAATTGCGAATTTATTCATGGAATATTCTGAACATCAAGCACTGCAGTCGGCCAAAAAAAATCCCCTCGAAGTGGTATCGGTATGTGGATGATACCTTTGTAATATGGAATCATGAGGAAGAAGACTTGAATGATTTCCTGGTACACTTAAATAGCATCAACCCAAAGATTAAATTTACTATGGAGAAGGAGAAGAATAGACAACTTAACTTCTTGGATGTATCAGTTATCAAACGGGCGGATGGGACCTTAGGCCATAAGGTCTACAGGAAAGGTACACATACTGATCGCTACCTCCATAAGAACTCAAACCACCACCTTAGGCAAAAGAGGGGGGGGTCATAAAAACACTAGTGGATAGGGCCAATAATATTTGTGAACCAGGCTACTTACAAGAAGAACTAAATCATTTACAAATGGCCTTTGTGAAAAATGGTAGACAGCAACAACCATCAGCTGGAAAAGTATTTCTTCCGTAAATATCACGGATTGCATTGGGAAAGTACTAGCCAAGTTTCAGGTAGAGACCAATTTTAGACCTACTAAGAAAATTAGCGAATGCCTAAGATCAACAAAAGATGCTTGTCACCCCCTAGCCACCCCAGGGATATATAAAATTCCATGTAGTTGTGGCAGGGTTTACATAGGAACTACAAAAAGAAGCATCAATACACGGTTGACGGAACACAAAAGAAACTGTCGCTTGGGACATATCGACAAATCGGCAGTAGCGGAACATGTTTTTAAGGATGGAGATCACGAAATAAAATTTGGTGAAACAAGCGTGCTAGCGAGGACGTCGCACTATTATACACGTATGTATAGAGAGGCAATTGAAATCCACAAACATCAATACAATTTTAATCGTAAAGAAGAAGGATTAAAATTGGATAAGATATGGCGGTCGACGTTGCATCAATCACGTGACAATCGACTGCCTGCAATCGAGAGAACAGACGATAGCCAGAGATAGCTGCACATCGACGACACGTGACGTATGGTGGCGCCCCCTACGATATCCATATAAGCGGCGGCCCCAGCTCCTAGCAGCCAGTCATTGACTCACCTCCGAAGATGTTCTCCGTAGTTGAGAACGAAACGTCAGGGAGAAGAAGTTCTACAGATCGACCACGGCAACTTAGCCCGGAAGTGTTTACTGATGAAGACGCCGGCCGTGAAAGCCTACATGGAATGATTCGACGCCTCTACGGGGAGGAAATGTCAACTAGGGTACGACGACTGGAGAACCTACGCAAGAAGAAAGGTCAACAACTTTGCTCACTCACTTTTCTGCTACGCTGTCGTGATACCGGTATAGTTCCCAAGTTTTTAAAAGTGAGAAGAATTTTTCATTCGGCACAAGCTAACCGTATTTATTCTCTTATGGAACTGGCATTACTACGTGAGCGGATACATTAGACACGACGAGGACTGGCGGTATGTGGTGGTCAACTACTAAATCTTCATTTACTTATTAGCAATACTATGCAGTTTTGTCATTGGAACAAAGTGGACAGTTTAACATTTAGATCTATGGAGATTAGTGCAGAAGTGTCTTCCAATAGGCAGAAGGAGAAGTTTGATTGTCTACAAGAGGGTTGACAGGAAACACCGATTCCAAACAATTCCCAAACGGTTATTAATTTATCAGAAAAGGAACTGTCTAAGGAAGAACTTTCTGTTCTGTCTAAAGGAGGGAATTTTGCAATAACTCCGTCCAAGATTCCTATGGAGGACATTATTGCTAATATAGAGGCAGGAATTCGTCAGTTACCATCATATTCTGCTGATGAAATTAGAATGGAAACCTCCAGGATATTAAGCAAAGCTAAGCCACCCAGCAGCAATCTGTCTCAAGGGGAAAGGAAGGCATTGCGGGAGATCAATGCAGACAAGAATGTTACTGTTTTAATGAATACTGAGGATTATCACAAGAAGATCAGTGATCTCCTGGAACTCAGCACATACAAGAAGTTGAAAAAGGATCCCACAATGAATGTGCTGAATGCCACCAATCGTCTGATAAAACAGTATTCCATTCCTACAGAAATTAAAAAGTATCTTTGTAAAACGGAGGCTTATCCTCCGAGATTATATGGATTACCAAAGATACATAAACCTGATGTTCCTTTGAGACCAATAGTCAGCGCAATTGGAGCTCCTACCCAAGAACTAGCCAGACACCTTGCCTCTTTGTTACAACCTTACATAGGCAAAACTGAGAGTCATATTAAAAACTCTCTACACTTCATTGAGAAATTGAGGGAAATTACTGTCGGTCCTAATGACATCCTTGTCAGTTTTGATATAGTGTCTTTGTTCACGAAGGTTCCAGTTGATGAAGTTCTCTCCCATATAGCCGATATGTTCCCTACTGATATAGTAGCCTTGTTCCAACACTGTCTATCCTCGACCTATTTTCAGTACAATGGTGAATTTTATGAACATATTGATGGGGTAGCTATGGGAAGCCCCCTAAGTCCCACAATTGCGAATTTATTCATGGAATATTCTGAACATCAAGCACTGCAGTCGGCCAAAAAAAATCCCCTCGAAGTGGTATCGGTATGTGGATGATACCTTTGTAATATGGAATCATGAGGAAGAAGACTTGAATGATTTCCTGGTACACTTAAATAGCATCAACCCAAAGATTAAATTTACTATGGAGAAGGAGAAGAATAGACAACTTAACTTCTTGGATGTATCAGTTATCAAACGGGCGGATGGGACCTTAGGCCATAAGGTCTACAGGAAAGGTACACATACTGATCGCTACCTCCATAAGAACTCAAACCACCACCTTAGGCAAAAGAGGGGGGGGTCATAAAAACACTAGTGGATAGGGCCAATAATATTTGTGAACCAGGCTACTTACAAGAAGAACTAAATCATTTACAAATGGCCTTTGTGAAAAATGGTAGACAGCAACAACCATCAGCTGGAAAAGTATTTCTTCCGTAAATATCACGGATTGCATTGGGAAAGTACTAGCCAAGTTTCAGGTAGAGACCAATTTTAGACCTACTAAGAAAATTAGCGAATGCCTAAGATCAACAAAAGATGCTTGTCACCCCCTAGCCACCCCAGGGATATATAAAATTCCATGTAGTTGTGGCAGGGTTTACATAGGAACTACAAAAAGAAGCATCAATACACGGTTGACGGAACACAAAAGAAACTGTCGCTTGGGACATATCGACAAATCGGCAGTAGCGGAACATGTTTTTAAGGATGGAGATCACGAAATAAAATTTGGTGAAACAAGCGTGCTAGCGAGGACGTCGCACTATTATACACGTATGTATAGAGAGGCAATTGAAATCCACAAACATCAATACAATTTTAATCGTAAAGAAGAAGGATTAAAATTGGATAAGATATGGCGGTCGACGTTGCATCAATCACGTGACAATCGACTGCCTGCAATCGAGAGAACAGACGATAGCCAGAGATAGCTGCACATCGACGACACGTGACGTATGGTGGCGCCCCCTACGATATCCATATAAGCGGCGGCCCCAGCTCCTAGCAGCCAGTCATTGACTCACCTCCGAAGATGTTCTCCGTAGTTGAGAACGAAACGTCAGGGAGAAGAAGTTCTACAGATCGACCACGGCAACTTAGCCCGGAAGTGTTTACTGATGAAGACGCCGGCCGTGAAAGCCTACATGGAATGATTCGACGCCTCTACGGGGAGGAAATGTCAACTAGGGTACGACGACTGGAGAACCTACGCAAGAAGAAAGGTCAACAACTTTGCTCACTCACTTTTCTGCTACGCTGTCGTGATACCGGTATAGTTCCCAAGTTTTTAAAAGTGAGAAGAATTTTTCATTCGGCACAAGCTAACCGTATTTATTCTCTTATGGAACTGGCATTACTACGTGAGCGGATACATTAGACACGACGAGGACTGGCGGTATGTGGTGGTCAACTACTAAATCTTCATTTACTTATTAGCAATACTATGCAGTTTTGTCATTGGAACAAAGTGGACAGTTTAACATTTAGATCTATGGAGATTAGTGCAGAAGTGTCTTCCAATAGGCAGAAGGAGAAGTTTGATTGTCTACAAGAGGGTTGACAGGAAACACCGATTCCAAACAATTCCCAAACGGTTATTAATTTATCAGAAAAGGAACTGTCTAAGGAAGAACTTTCTGTTCTGTCTAAAGGAGGGAATTTTGCAATAACTCCGTCCAAGATTCCTATGGAGGACATTATTGCTAATATAGAGGCAGGAATTCGTCAGTTACCATCATATTCTGCTGATGAAATTAGAATGGAAACCTCCAGGATATTAAGCAAAGCTAAGCCACCCAGCAGCAATCTGTCTCAAGGGGAAAGGAAGGCATTGTGGGAGATCAATGCAGACAAGAATGTTACTGTTTTAATGAATACTGAGGATTATCACAAGAAGATCAGTGATCTCCTGGAACTCAGCACATACAAGAAGTTGAAAAAGGATCCCACAATGAATGTGCTGAATGCCACCAATCATCTGATAAAACAGTATTCCATTCCTACAGAAATTAAAAAGTATCTTTGTAAAACGGAGGCTTATCCTCCGAGATTATATGGATTACCAAAGATACATAAACCTGATGTTCCTTTGAGACCAATAGTCAGCGCAATTGGAGCTCCTACCCAAGAACTAGCCAGACACCTTGCCTCTTTGTTACAACCTTACATAGGCAAAACTGAGAGTCATATTAAAAACTCTCTACACTTCATTGAGAAATTGAGGGAAATTACTGTCGGTCCTAATGACATCCTTGTCAGTTTTGATATAGTGTCTTTGTTCACGAAGGTTCCAGTTGATGAAGTTCTCTCCCATATAGCCGATATGTTCCCTACTGATATAGTAGCCTTGTTCCAACACTGTCTATCCTCGACCTATTTTCAGTACAATGGTGAATTTTATGAACATATTGATGGGGTAGCCATGGGAAGCCCCCTAAGTCCCACAATTGCGAATTTATTCATGGAATATTCTGAACATCAAGCACTGCAGTCGGCCAAAAAAAATCCCCTCGAAGTGGTATCGGTATGTGGATGATACCTTTGTAATATGGAATCATGAGGAAGAAGACTTGAATGATTTCCTGGTACACTTAAATAGCATCAACCCAAAGATTAAATTTACTATGGAGAAGGAGAAGAATGGACAACTTAACTTCTTGGATGTATCAGTTATCAAACGGGCGGATGGGACCTTAGGCCATAAGGTCTACAGGAAAGGTACACATACTGATCGCTACCTCCATAAGAACTCAAACCACCACCTTAGGCAAAAGAGGGGGGGTCATAAAAACACTAGTGGATAGGGCCAATAATATTTGTGAACCAGGCTACTTACAAGAAGAACTAAATCATTTACAAATGGCCTTTGTGAAAAATGGTAGACAGCAACAACCATCAGCTGGAAAAGTATTTCTTCCGTAAATATCACGGATTGCATTGGGAAAGTACTAGCCAAGTTTCAGGTAGAGACCAATTTTAGACCTACTAAGAAAATTAGTGAATGCCTAAGATCAACAAAAGATGCTTGTCACCCCCTAGCCACCCCAGGGGTATATAAAATTCCATGTAGTTGTGGCAGGGTTTACATAGGAACTACAAAAAGAAGCATCAATACACGGTTGACGGAACACAAAAGAAACTGTCGCTTGGGACATATCGACAAATCGGCAGTAGCGGAACATGTTTTTAAGGATGGAGATCACGAAATAAAATTTGGTGAAACAAGCGTGCTAGCGAGGACGTCGCACTATTATACACGTATGTATAGAGAGGCAATTGAAATCCACAAACATCAATACAATTTTAATCGTAAAGAAGAAGGATTAAAATTGGATAAGATATGGCGGTCGACGTTGCATCAATCACGTGACAATCGACTGCCTGCAATCGAGAGAACAGACGATAGCCAGAGATAGCTGCACATCGACGACACATGACGTATGGTGGCGCCCCCTACGATATCCATATAAGCGGCGGCCCCAGCTCCTAGCAGCCAGTCATTGACTCACCTCCGAAGATGTTCTCTGTAGTTGAGAACGAAACGTCAGGGAGAAGAAGTTCTACAGATCGACCACGGCAACTTAGCCCGGAAGTGTTTACTGATGATGGTTAGTCGTATCGCATCGTGGGCAACTGATTTACAAGTACTGTGTCGCCGATGCAATTTTACTTGTTCAAACAGAGCAGCCGTAAGCGCTTATTCTGACTCTTTACTTTGAGACATAGTGATCCAGTTGGCTCCCGATCTGGAGGTATGCACTGCAGCTCTCAAATTACACAACCATCCTTTGGGCAATATTTTGAAAATCATGCACTCTTTTGGCATGCTCATTGAATGATGGCTATAGTTTCCATCATTCAGTTAACTAGCACTGTGACGAGAGAAGAAATCTTAACAGGCCATTGCCTTCTCAGTATATTCCACATATCAAATATAAACAGAAAGATGCAAAATATTATTTCACAACTTGGGATCATGTTATAGTTGAAGTTAAAAGTAACTAACTGCAGTCAGTTTTAACTCTAAATTAACAGACTAGTTCTGTTTTATTCACACATGTCAAAACTACAGCTGCTTTAGGACAGTACAAAGTTTTAAGACAATGGAGACAAGAAAGCAACTTACCTTGCAGGATCTACTTCAAAACTTTGACTTGTATCTTCCAATAATGGCCTTATCAAAGGCTCCAAAAGTGTCTGTAGATAATTAGCTCCATATATTTTGAAACAAAATGCCATGATTTTGCTGCCAAGAGAATTCCCACGAAAAAGTGTCTGCATACAATCAGACACTTCAACTTCTCTGTAGAACATATTCCATAGCAATGGTGACAGTAAGTGCTTTGCATCAAATAATGTAACAAATACTCTAGCCAGTTCATCCTGAAATATGCCATAAAATGATTCATATAACAAAATTACATCTTTATAAATATAATTTTTTTTATATATTCCTGACATGGTCAGTCTGGGGGCGATGTACAGTAACCGAAGAAAACTTCACAAGCCAAGATCATTAAGAAAGCATTTTATTGGATGATTGGTTTTGACACAGCTATGCTGTCATTATCAGATATTATGCTTTTGAATTTTTATAACATATTATTCAACAGTCCTACAAGTCTCTTCAAACTGCATATGCTCTTTCCTCTACAATGAAGATCGCTACACATCAGCACGTCAAATGTAAAAGTATTATGTATGAACATAAACATGTCTATCTGCGCCAATCGTAAATGTTAATGTTTACTACCAGCTGATTGTCACCTGTGAAGTGCATACACAATGTGGAGACACTTGTGATGCTGATGAATAATACGTTGCAAAAATTCAAAAGCAAAGGAGACTGTATTACACAATATCTGCTACATATTTTATGTTGGTACATAAAATTGACAATTGTATACTAAATCAAATGGAATTACTAACTTTTTTAAATCTGGTGCTTCTTCGTCTGGCAAAAGACAGAACAGGAAAGAGGGAGAGGGGGAGGGGAGGGGCAAAGAAAACAGAAGTTCATCAGGATTAGGCACAGATTCACAACTGTATCATACAAGAAACAGCACAACAGGACTAAAAGAATATCACAATAACATTAACAATAACTGACAAGTTTGAAAACAATATGTATCAGAGAGGGATGCCAGTGTGTAGGAAATGAAAGAAGAAGAGGTGGGAAAGAGAAATTTGCATCAGTCACTGATGGTGATTGGGGGTAAAAAAGAGCAAATAAAGCAAAGATAAGATTTTATCCAAGAAAAGAAAAAGCACCAAAAAAGAAAATTTCGCAAAACACCACACCAAAAATCGTTTGCAGCGTAGGCGATATGTTAAAATAGGGAAAATTAGCATAAGTTAAAATCAGGTTGGCTGTAAGAACCAATCACATTCCATAGAGCGTGCCTCCATTTACACAGTTCTGTGGTACTAGTGCTGGAAGATGAGTCCAACTTGTCCCATGTAGTGAAGCAGTCACCAATATTACAGCTATTGTGCTGCACAGCACTTTTTGTGATATTTTGGTGCACATAGGGTGCAATATCTTCCTCACTCCCCCCCCCCCCCTTTTATATATGGGCTGTATAAAAAGTAATTAGAATTATTATTTCTCTCTGAAATGACTCTATTGACATAGGTACTTAGAGTTACACGCTTTCAACATAATTGTCCCCGTTATCTATGACATTTGGCCAAAATTCCGAAGGCGTCACCACATACCTCATGCACATACGTTTCTGTTGCTGTCCCGTACTGACCACCCTATGGGATGGATAGTGTCATCTTTGACATTGTACTGGATCCCTCTCAGTGGTTCTTTCACTTTGGCAAAGAGATCGTAATCACAGAGACCCGTGTCGGGTGAATATGGCGGATGTTCCAGACTCTCCCATTGGCAGCAGCACTAGAGGTCCTCGGACAGCAGCAGCAGTGTCACATCGTGTACTGTCGTGCAGAATAATGAGGTGCTATTCCATGAAATGTCGTTGCTTTCACCTGAGTGCTGGATGAAGGTGGTGTTCCAGGAATGTGCAGGAGTAAGCAGTGTCTACTGCCACCCTCGGTGATACAGCATGATGTTTCTGTTGCTGTCCCGTACTGACCACCCTATGGCATGGATAGTGTCATCTTTGACATTGTACTGGATCCCTCTCAGTGGTTCTTTCACTGAACATCAATGAGCATCATCTTTGCAGCAACTGATGTAACACGCACTTCCTGTATACAAGGAGAACCGGGATGCCTCCATTCATTGGACTGGCATTTCAAGTTTCGTCGATAGTGATGATGCAGCGAAGAACGTTGTTACCTTCCCTTTGGTATCGGCACAACAAATCCTGTGCAATGGAATGGCAGTGCCATTGTTGCTCCTCAGACATTTCATTGGGTATCCAACATGCTGCAATCTGGGTGTGCTCCACAATGTCATGCAGAATGTGGAGCACAGTTTTGTGGCATATTCCAACTTCTGCTGCCAACTCACATCAGTCCAGCGGTGATCAATGTCCGAGAAGGAAGCACGGAGTTGAACAGTATTGTCCTCCATGTGGGGTTGTCCTTTGCAGGGTTGATCCTGCACAACATCTGTGCCTAATCTGAATCCTCTAAACCATCATGCAACTGTGCTGCATGGCAATACTGCATCACCACATGCTTCACGCAGTCCTTGGAAACATTCTTGCATGTTCCGAACTCGTGCCACTTCAGTTTTGATCCAAGAACATTGCTCTATCTTTCTAAACATGATTTTAGGGTGATTGTGCTGTTGCTAAGACATTCAATGATCTACACACTGCAGTAGACTGATAATCGCTGTACAAACTCATCTCACAGGCCTTCGTTATGTCAACACAAATCTCTGGCATGAGTCAAACTGGTAATCCAGATAACTGAACTTGTCTTTCTTCATTATATTAAAAGTGGCCTTGGTGTCTTCAGACATTATGTCTTCAAGTATAGGATACAATGAAATGCTTCTGTACTCCCCAAAAGAAACATCAGTTGAAACTGTTATTATGTTTTATCGATCTAAGCTTAATGATGATTTATATTTAGAATTTCCACAGTGACAGTACAGAAGAGAATAGTTCCCTAGTATTAAATTGAATGCTATGTAGAACTGGATCTCTGATCCCCATGGTGGTCTACACTGCCACCAACCACCTCAGTCACTTAGAAAGAAAATCTGCAGTTTACATGAAGTATAAGTACCCCAAAGCAAAATTTCAGTTGTATGCTTTCTTAAATCCTGAAAGCTGTCTACATAACCAAGCTGTACATATTTTTTATTTTATTATTCATGTTCAGTGAGAGCACATCAAAACATGACTGATCCACCTACGAAAACATCATCAGTATTACACAAATGTTTACTTCTTTGTATGTGCTAAATTGAGACAAGAATTAAGAATACCGTAAATAAAGATGAAAGAATGGAAACAGTGTTCTGAGACTACACTTTCATAAGTTTTTGATTTTTATGATCTTCTCCATATGATCTATGTGGGCAACAGGAATTTACTTGGTCTTTTGTATTTGCAGTAGAAGCGTGCACATAGGGTTTCAGTAGAAAATGGTCACCAAACATATTGGGAATGTGTGTGAGAAACCTTGCTAAAAACTTATAATAAATAAATAGCATTCTTTTTGCTCTGATACTCATTATGAAGATAAATTAAGTGGTGATATCTGTTTTTTTTTGTGTGCTAAATGTGCTTCTGACAGCACAATGCATTAGATAGAGTCTGCAGCAGTATCCTGATTGCACTGTTCGCCTGTGTCTAGCAGTGTCACCTAGTATATAAAACTGGGAAATGCATTCACCACGTCTGTTCCTCAGTGGACTTCATAGAATGCCTTACAGGTCTACATATCAAAGTTGAGGTCAGTTTTGATGTAGTGTTTCTGTTTACCAATGATCCACTGAAAGACTCTTTGGAACTGGTTGCACAGAAGTTTGAGGATGCTCTGATGGGCCTTTTCAGGCATCTACTAACCTCTACATACTTTTTGCACAACGGCAAGCTTTCCGAACTGACTGACAGCGTAACCATGGTCAGTGCCCTCTCTTCAGCAGCTGCCAATTTATTCACTGAGAAATTCAAGGCAGAACTATAGAAAACCACATGGTTCAAATGGCACTGAGCACTATGGGACTCAACAGCTGAGGTCATCAGTCCCCAAGACTTACAACTACTTAAACCTAACTAACCTAAGGACATCACACACATCCATGCCCGAGACAGGATTTGAACCTGTAACCAAAGCAGCAGCGCGGTTCCGGACTCAAGCGCCTAGAACCGCTCGGCCACAGCGGCTGGCAAAACCACATGTTTCTTCAGGTATGAGGAACACACGTTTCTGATTGGGTCCCTTGGCAGGAACGGTCTCAATGAGATTTTAAAATACCTAGACCCAAGTCACCTGAGAGTAACATTTATCATGGAACTAGAAAAGGATAGTCAGCTATCATTCTTAGATGTGCTAGTCAAACAGTAAGCATGTGGTTTGTTGGCCATGGTGTATATCACAAACCAAAACACACTGATTTGTATCTACAGGTAAGAGCTGTCATCACCCAACACAGAAGAATGGGTTCTGACCATCCCAGTCCAAAGGGCACACTCATTATCAGATGGAGACAGCTTGACTGTCAGAGAAGAAACATCCACATACAATGCTCTACATAAATGGACACACTGCCAAGCAGACTGAGGAGGCCACTCACACAGACACTTGACCACGTGACGAGGGAGCAGAACAAGATAAACATGAGGCTGTGGCTTATTTTCCTTATGCAGGATCTATCTCTGCCAAAAACAGCAGGGAACTGAGAAAATACAACTTATGTATGTGTTCTGTCCTCCAGCCATGATCACAGCACTACTGTGCAATGATACAGATGACCTTGGTTTATGAAAGCCAAGAATGTATAGTATAAGTGCCAATGTGGCATGTCACATATTGGACAAACTACAAGAACTGTTGACACCAGATGCCGCAATCAACACTGCCACATACATTTGCAACAAGTCAGCCATCGAACACTGCTTGGAACTTGATCATTCCATGAGCTATGAAGATGAGAATGCTGACCCAAATGGCCAGAAACTGGAACAGCATTGTGAGGGAGTCAATTGAGTAACAGAAAACCAAATCAAGTGTAGTCTTAGAAAGATCAGCCAATAAAATATTTGTGGACATTAATCACTGGTTCCTAGCCAATTCTTTGTCACTAAACTTTGAAAAACACACTACATGCAGTTCAGAACTTGTAAGGGGTGTCCCAAGAGTATATGTCTAACATACGATGACAAGAAGATAGAAGAAGTAGACAGTGTTAAATTCTTGGCATTACAGCTTGATAATAAATTCAACTGGGAGGAGCACACCACAAACTGCTGAAGCGTCTTAACAAATCTCTGTTTGCAATGTGAATTTTGTCAGACATAAGGGATATAAAAATGAAAAAGCTGGCATACTATGCTTACTTTCATTCCATAATGTCATATGGGATTATTTTTTGGGGTAATTCATCAAGCCAAGCTAAAGTTTTCCGGGCACAAAAACGTGCAGTGAGAGTTATATGTGGTGTGAACTCAAGAACATCCTGCAGAAGCCTGTTTAGGGAACTAGGGATACTAACTACTGCTTCCCAATATATTTATTCCTTAATGAAATTTGTTATTAAAAATACATCACTTTTTCAAACCAACAGCTCAATTCATGGAATCAATACTAGAAATAAGAATAATGTTCACAAGGATTTAAAGTCACTTAGTCTTGTACAAAAAGGTGTGCATTATTCAGGAACACACATTTTCAATAACTTGCCAGTAGCCATAAAAAGCTTAACAACCAATGAAATTCAGTTTAAGAGAAGCCTAAAGGATTTATTGGTGGCCAACTCCTTCTACTCCATTGATGAATTTCTTAGTAAAACCAACTGATTTGTATATAAGTACAACATAACTTCTGCACAATTTCAGTGCAGTAATGTGTTCATTGAAAATTTGTGTGTCTATGTGTGTGTGTGTGTGTGTGTGTGTGTGTGTGTGTGTGTGTGTGTTAGTATAATCTAACTTCTGCATCATTTCAGTGCAGTAATGTGTTCATTGTAAATAAGTATTACAGTAGTTGTATTACCTTATAAATAAATAAAAAACTTTTTTATTTTAAATTCAGTGCATTGGTATTTGTAAAATGACTCTTAGTGTTCATTAAAAAATGACGATCATTCCACTTGGGACCTGTGGAATGGTACATTAGCTTATTTGTTTTAGTTGTAAATATTTGTCATGTATTGTTGTTTTTCTGACATGTTCCACATCCTGGAGGACCTCCTCACTACGGATCAATTGGAATGAAAGTAAATCTAATCTAATCTAATCTAATCAATTGGGACACAGGCTATTAGCTGAGTAAAGCTTGGCGTCCTGCACTGTATCTTTTAAAAACCCAACAAATGCAAATCTCATCAGCACAGAAGCCTCAAGCATCCTGCCAGGTGGATTGGCCTGGAAACAAATTGTCCTTGGATAACCCAACTGACAACAAACCACAAACAGAAAGCGACCTGTTAGTTTGGACCAAAAACAGAATATTCAAGGTTTGTGCCTGCAGGCATAAATTACATTCAGAACATTACATGATGCAGACACCTGAGGGCGACACTTGCAGCAGAGGACCACAGATGGTGTGTGAAGGCTGCAGGAGTAGACCACAGGCAGAGCATTGGACAGCATGGACACTTGAGGAAAGTGCCTGTGGGAATAAACCACAGAAAGAGCATGAAGACAGAGAGTACAAATTATGGACACACTCCATCCAACGACTAGTCACGGGCAGCACCTGATGAAGGCAACGAGTCATGTCACTGAAATATCATGCAAGGAAGACTACAGTTTCCAAGACTAAACCTGACAACTCACGAATGTCTGCAAATAACCATAAAGCATGAAAAATTGCAATATTAATGAATGTAAGGAATTCTGTGGAAACAGAAAAATGACATATTGGTGTGTAAAAACAACACAGATATTCTGCCCAGTGTGTGCATGTGCAGCATTCACACATGTAATTATTTTTATTTCTATCTTTGTTCATAAAAATAATATTTATGAAGGAAGTGTTTTTAATTCACATGAAATGTGTTTATCAAGAGATTATTATATAATATTTAAAGAAATGAATAAGCAATTTAATGCAGAAATTTGGATTTAAGATCACTAAGAACATAAAAATGTGGGAGACACACACAATATTCATTAAATGAGATAAGACAAAAAGCATCTATCACAAAATCATTTCTTAATAATTGAAGCAGAAACTCTTTGTATGTGAAGGATGCAAAAAACTTACTGTTGAAATCAGTCACTATACAAACAGAATGAAAGAGAGACATAAACAAAAACAACCATTTGTACTAAAAGAAGTGAAGACGCTCCACTGAGTAAAGACAGTCGCACATACATACATACATATACACATACTTGTTCCATAGATCATGAATACAACATTTTGTAATGATGTGGAATGTGTCACTTTAACATAAGTTTTCTTTACACAAAATAATTTTTTTTTTTCCGCCTATTGTGTAGAAGGAGATGTCATTCCGAAATTCTTCTAATTTGTTTTTAAATGTTGGTTGACTATCTGTCAGACTTTTAATGCTATTTGGCATATGACCAAAGATTTTTGTGGCAGCATAATTCATCCCTTTCTGTGCCAAAGTCATATTTAACCCAGAGTAGTGAAGATCATCCTTTCTTCTAGTGCTGTAGCTATGCACTTAGCTGTTATTTTTGAACTGCGATGGGTTATTAATAACAAATTTCATAAGTGAATATATGTATTGCGAAGTTACTCTGGACATCCTGAGGTCCTTAAATAAATTTCTGCTAGGTGGGCTTGGGTGGGCTCCAGTTTTTTTGCAATGAGTACTTTTTCTCTTAATGAGGAATTACCCCAAAATATGATGCCATATGAAAGCAGTGAATGAAAATAGGCATAGTAGCCTAATTTACTGATATGTTTCTCACCAAAATTTGCAATAAACCTAATAGCATAAGTACCTGAAGCTAACCATTTCAACAGATCATCTATGTGTTTCTTTCAATTCAATTTCTCACCAATGCACACACCAAGAAATTTTGAATATTCTGCCTCAGCAACAGACTTTTGTTCATAGTCTATATTTATCAGTGGTGTTATGCCATTTACTGTACAGAATTGTATATACTGTCTTTTCTCAAAAGTTAGCAAGAGTCCATTTGCAGAGAACCACTTAATAATTTTCTGAAAGACATTATTTACAATTTTCTCAGCTGATTATTGTTTATTGGGTGTGATTACTATACTTGTATCATCAGCAAAAATAACTAGCTTTGCATCTTCGTGAATACAGAGTGGCAAGTCATTAATATATATATTAAGAACAATAAGGGACCCAAGACTGAACCCTGTGGGACACCATTTAGATTCCTCCCCAGTTAGAGGACTCTGCTGATTTTTGCAGACTATTTGTAGAGTTAATTTCAACCTTATGCATTCTTCCAGTTAAATATGAATTAAACTATTTGTGCACTGTCCCACTCATACCACAATACTTAAGCTTATCTAGAACAATTTCATGATTCACACAATCAAAAGCCTTTGAGAGATCACAAAATATCCCAATTGGTGATGTTCAGTTATTCATTGTGTTTACTATTTGATCAGTGAACGCATATATAGCATTTTGTGTTGAAAAGCCTTTCTAGAAATCAAACTGACATTTTGTTAGTATTTCATTGTTACAAATATGTGTTGCTACTCTTGAATATATTCCTTTTTGAAGAATTTTGAGTAAAGCTGTCAGACGTGAGATTGAGCAGTAGTTGTTAGCATCAGACCTATCCCCTTTTTTTATGCAATGGTTTAACAATAGAGTATTTCAGTACATCTGGAAAAATGTCTTGTTTCAGTGAGCTACTACATATGTGGCTGAGAATCCTACTTATCTGTTGGGAACAAGCCTTCAGTACTCTGTTGGAAATGCCATCAATTCCATGTGATTGGTTACTTTTGAGCGAAATTATTATTTTCCTAATTGCAGTAGGAGAGGTGGGTTGAATTTCAATTTTACCAAATAATTATTGTTATATAATGGAAGTATTAAAAAGTGAATGGATACATAAAATAGAACAGGGACAGAGAAAGTACATTATCCTGTGTTGAGGGCTGGTTTTGGGTGAAGCAGAGCATTCAGAGCTTGTCCTGTTAGATGCATGGATCACAGTATGTACCATAGGACACATGGACTGAAGAATGGGAGATAGAATGAACAGATTAATCATGTTTTAAGTTGTTATGAATGAGTATGGAATGCAAGAAAGGGAGAGGAAAAAACCAAGTCCTGAGACATAGTTCACTGCACTGGTTTGGCACCAAAAGGGCCACCGAGCTTCACATCCACATCCAATGGGCAGATTACCACGAACAGTGAGGAATGCCTTCACTCAATGTGAAATTGTGGAGTGGTTTAGGATTTAATCTAGGACATTAAAACTTAGTCTGGTGATCAGGATGTTCCCACCACCTCATCACTTAGCCCTTCAGAATTCAAAGCTTTTGTTTCCTGGCAAAGTAACACAGAGAATTAACAATCTTGGCCACAGAGAAACATCACTTACGATATCTAACTTGAAAATGAATTTAGATGCATTCTATTTCAACTTTAATCAACTCATTTCCCTGGCATGTTGATTAAGACTTGGATCAAAGTACAGTGTATTCCCTATTATTCATGTATGGATTATCTGGTTGCACATTATACATGCATCATAAAGAGAAAGAGAGACAGACAGACAAACGGAGAGAGAAACTCATTTCCCTGGAATTTGATTAAGACTTGGATCAGAGTACAGTGTATTTCCGGTTATTTGTGTGTGGATTATCTACTCTGCAGATTACACATGCATCATAAAGAGAGAGAGAGAGTGCACACATTGCACACATGGGGACTGTCGTTGTTGGCCACTAGGGGCACAGGTGGACTCTAAGCCGGACTAGCAGTGGGAGATGACTGCGACAAGTCATGTATGCAGTTGTTAGCCACCAATGCTGCAGCTACTACCTGCCCAGTAGACATAGTCTTGAATACATGTTTGAAAATGTTTTGCTTATTCATGTTTTTCGATTATGTGTGCATCTTCTCCCCCACCTTACCCCAAATAATTGAAAGTATACTGTATTTCCATTATCTAACAAACATTTATGCTTCATAAACATTTCAGTAAACTAAAAATGTGCGCTACACTGGGATGTGAAATGGGACCCACTGGAAACCATTCATAGCAGGCACCTTATGTGGATGAAGAAGAAGTGTTGGAGGGGATATATGATGGTAGTTCTCTATGCACTATCAACTGTACACTATTGATTGGGTTGTAGACAATAAATGTAAATAGAAACCTATAGTTGGTAGTGTTCTTCCTGACTGAGGTACTTGGGCTCGCATCATCGTCCTATTCATAATTTTATGAAAGAGAATTTATATATACATAGATGCTGAAGGAAGCTAAAGCCATGCCAAGCTTTAGCTCAAGATAAACATGAAGTAAAGAACATCTGTACTTTGTCCTAGCCAGGATTTGGATTGATTTTTCCTTCACTGCAACAGCTTTGGATATAATCTTCAGTTTTCCTGCTAACCCATGAATTTCATGAGTTGCTTCACACACTTACCCAACCGTTTTCTCATTCTGTTTCACATTTTTAAAAATATTATCTATCAAATGAAAACCAGTATAAAGAGTAAGCGATAAGTTTTCTTCTAGTTGAACATGTGAATTCAATAAAATAAATGCGTAAAGCTAAATCTAACTAAAAGTCATAATCAGGTATAATGAAAGCACTAAAACTTCCTTTGAACAGAGACTTGAAGTTACAGTACATCAACTGCATAAAGGGCACTACTAACAACTGTTAAAATACATAAACTGAATTATACTTGCCATCTGTGATGTGGTGACAACATTGGCAAGAGCCATAGCAATTGGAAGTTCACCTTTGTCACTAATCATAGTAACCAACTGCACCAACTGTTCAAATCGGTCTGCCAAAACTGTTTCTGCCAAAGTGTCAAACTCTGTTCCTTGTTGAAGAATTTTAGTTAGAACTTCCATAAAAGCTGCTCTTGTTTGTAAATCACGGTTGTAGCCCAGATCTATGCAGGTGAAATTAAATAAGTATAAATAAAAACACAGCTCCCCAATGATAATTGATAAAAAGCTTTATAAAAGGTGAGACAGGAGCTCTTATCAGTTAAGACATGAACTGGCAGATCCAAAAGAAGAATGCATAGAACTAAAAGGAAGTGTATAGGTGTTTAGTTATTGGGGAGTGGTGAAAAAAACGTAACTCCATTCTGGTATTAAAAAGAGACATGTAATGCATAAAACCCTTTTTATCACTCATGAAAACCATACATTGCATGTTGTACCACCATACAGCGAAACCTCCAGAGGTGGTGGTCCAGACTGCTGTACACACCAGTACCTCTAATACCCAGTAGCACGTCCTCTTACATTGATGTATGCCTGTATTCGTCGTGGCATACTATCCACAAGTTCATCAAGGCTCTGTTGGTCCACATTGTCCCACTTCTCAATGGCGATTCAGCATACATCCCTCAGAGTGGTTGGTGAGTCACGTTGTCCATAAACAGCCCTTCTGAATCTATCCCAGGCATGTTTGATATGGTTCATGTCTGGAGAACATGCTGGCCACTCTAGTTTAGCAATGTCATTATCCTGAAGGAAGTCATTCACAAGATGTGGATGATGGGGATGCCAATTGTCATCCATGAAGATGAATGCCTTGCCAATATGCTGCCGATATGGTTGCACTATCGACTGGAGGATGGCATTCACATATCTCACAGCCATTACGGCACCTTCCATGATCACCAATGGCGTACGTCGGCCCCACATAATGCCACCCCAAAACAGCAGGGAACCTCCACCTTGCTGACTTGCTGGACAGTATGTCTAAGGCTTTCAGCCTGACCAAGTTGCCTCCAACTACATCTCCAACATTTGTCTGGTTGAAGGCATATATGACACTCATAAGTGAAGAGAACATGATGCCAATCCTGGGTGGTCCATTCGGCATGTTGGTGTGCCCATCTGTACCGCACTGCATGGTGTTGTGGTTGCAAAGTTTGGAGCGAAGTTGCACATCATGCAGGCTAATGTGCACAGTTTGAGTCATAACATGATTTCATGTAGTGGCACAAAAAGCATTATTCATCATGGGGGCATTGCTGTCAGGCTTCCTCTGAGCCATAATCCATAGGCAGCAGTCATCCGCTGCAGTAATAGCCCTTGGGCGGCCTGAGCAAGGCATGTCATCAACAGTTCATGTCGCTGAATCTCCTCCATGTCCGAACAACATCGCTTTGGTCACTCCGAGACTCCTGGATACTCCCCTCATTGAGAACCCTTCCTGGCACAAAGCAACAATGCGGACACAATCAAACCATAGTACTGACAGTCTAGGCATGGTTGAACTACAGACAACATGAACTGTGTACCTCCTTCCTGGTGGAATGACTGGAACTGATCGGCTGTAAGACTCCCTCTGTCTAATAGGCACTGCTCATGCATAGTTGTTTACATCTTTGGGCGTGTTTAGGGGCATCTCTGACAGTCAAAGGGACTGTGTCTGTGATACAATATCCACAGTCAATGTCTATCTTTGGAAGTTCTGGAAACTGGGGTGATGCAAAACTTTTTTTGATGTGTGTACAATCCATTGGCCTCATACAATCCACACCCTCTCCCCCTTCAACCAAATATCCATCTCATTTTCAATAAAGTCACAATTATGTCTTCCAATGTATTTTGTTTCAATCCTCTCCCAGCGATTCTCATTATTGCCATTCCCATCACTGCTAACTGAGCAACTTTTAAATGGTTTTTACATTAGAAGTCTATGTTTCACTACCATAAACATTGATTAGAATCTTTCTTTTTTAGGTACATCAGAAACTTAGCTTTGAAAACTCTATTTGGTTTACAAAAAGCACATCAGGCCATTTTATCCTTTTGTTTATTTCTTTTGCTATCTGTCCCATTGTTGTCTTCAACTGCTCCAATAAAAAAAAAAGAAGCCATCATCTGGTTCTATGACTTTATTGTTAACATGTACCACATTCCTTTTGATGTACTCATTGTACATTATTTTAATTTTATTATAATTGGTTTTCTGCCCTACTTTCAAGCTTGTTCTTTCATTCAATGATGAATTTTACATGCACTAGAGGCAAACAGTACAACCATGTCATCAGCAAAACAAAAACGATTCAGATCTGTTTCATTAACACAGATTTCTTCTTTGTTGTTCCAGCTAAAGGAATTGAAAATTTCTACTACAACTGCTTATCTGATATTAAAGCCCTTTTTCTGTGCATTTTGTGATAATTATAGTAATTGTTTTAAAAGAAATATATGTCATATCTGACCATTGCTTTCTTTTCATCACTTATGACATAATTTTAAAAATGAATGATGAGTCAGTTTTCCTTCTAACATGAATTTTCACAAGTAATTAATTTCTAATGCAGATATGCTCATAGATACATGACTATAGTTAAGTCACAAAATTTCCTGTCATATCAGACAGCTTAAGGACTACAGTAAAATATTTTTGAGAGATTGTCATAAAGACTTGTGTACTGGCTTCGATTTCCTCGTTTTCTATAGAACAATGTTCACTGTCAGTCTTACAGAGAATTATAACGTAATACTCATGCTGACATCTTCTGGTCCTCTTAAGGATGCTAGGCCAAATGAGGCACAGAAAAGACTAGTTTATGAATCCGCAAAAGAATTGCCTGCAAGACAAAATCACTTAATTTAATGTAAAAATTGCTGTACTGTGGACACTATTTGCTGTGGGCAGTTACCTAAAACTATCTCAAAACAACTAAATTTCTTAATGGTACTTATTTATTTCACCTGAAAAGCTGATTACTATGTTGATGATCTCATTTAGTAACACAGGTCACAGTCAGCATAAACAAATCTAAGAATTGACATCTGACAGACAATTTGTCATTAAAAAAAAAACTTATGCTCACTCGGAAAGACACTCATGGTGTCAGAACACAAGTTGGTGTTTATGGCAAGGTACAATAATGCAAGTTCTTTTCTCCTGTAGCATATGAGCCAGTTAATCACAATTCATATATAAACACAACTGAATAAATTCATCACAGAGCAATCAAAAGCAAATATATCACTGTCCTGATTTTATTTCAAAAGTGGGAGATTATCAGTCTCCTTCAATTAGAAATTCATCACTCACACTTCAGTCAAAACCTATTTTAGTGTACATTATAATTTTTGTAAGTTTCTACATGTCTAACTCAAAATCTGTAACCACGATTATAACTAAAATGGGTTGCTATGATAGAAATGTATCTTTTAGCAACCCATTTACCTTCCATTTTGATTTTTCTAATTTATATGAAAGGGAACTGTGTGGGTTCACTGTAGCCCCAAACACTGCAGGGTAGGTAAATGAATTAGTAATGACTGATGTGTTGAATCCTCATGCAGTTCAAACCAGTTTAAAGGATGAGATTTGTGTGTCACTGTCTGTTTTATCGCTCTGTTGGTTTTGTTTTCACATCATTGTGACTCATCGAATTTTGAAGCACATAAGAAATACGTGGTTCAGAGTTATACCATGAATATCGATTGATATTTGAGAGAGTTTTCTCCTTACATGAAGAACTAAGAAATGTCCCCGAAAAACTTTTATTCATATTGCAAAATGAGTAATAATACATTTCAGTATCAGGTGAAGAACATTCAAGATAAAAATTTCAAAACAGAACGCATTTTCATAGGAGTATAGCACCAGAAGCAAAACAGTCTATAATAATAAACTAAGCTGAAGCAGTGCACAGTCATGGTTTTGGAGGAGAGCATTGTACTGATCTCACTGCCTCTAATTCATTACACACAACCCCTAACATTTAAGTTTTACAAAAATTCGCCTCTGAAGAGGAAGACAATTTATTGCATTCCTGAGACTCATCAGGAAGTGGTAAGTATCATCTTTTGGGTGATGTCTTGGTGTGATTTAATAATAGCTAATTTGTCCTTTTCGAGTTATAAAAAAATCTTCTTCAGTTTTTTGCCCACTACTTCCTTCATTTTTCTAAGAGATGCTGTACTTTCCAATGCATTGCCATCTGGTGGGGATGCTTTCCCCTCCCTCATGCATAGGATGAATCAACACATAACAATTTAAATGCATGTGTGTGTGTGTGGTGTGTGTGTGTGTGTGTGTGTGTGTGTGTGAGAGAGAGAGAGAGAGAGAGAGAGAGAGAGAGAGAGAGAGAGAGAGAGAGAGCGGGGGGTGGGGGGGGGGGGGTGGGGGGGTGGGTTCATCATGTGCGTAGACATAAGACATACAAGAAGAGATGATTTATGCCAGAATACTACACACAGTGGTTCATGTAACATGGACTTACTAATATATTATAATCAATTCAAGATATCACAGTAAGCTTTATAAAATAATAGCACATAAAGGAGAGAGCATTTTGATATATAGCTAATACTTGTAACTGCTCTGCCGCTGAAATGTTAAGGAATTTGTCCTTTAAATAAAATTAAATAAAACATGAAATGTTTTTCTTGACCAACAAGTTGACAAAACAGTGGCTGTGCTTCTTCTTATGCAAACAGATGGAGACATTCAATATGTTTACTGCAGAAGCTGAAGTGTAGCTCCACCAGCTTGAATGGGCCACTGGCTCATGCCGCGAATATTTAACATTTTGGATGTTGCTGGCACAGTGTGGGTTGGCTCTTGCCTTGCCAGCATGGTGGCTCTCGCTGTGCTGGTGTAGCCTGGATGCCAGTGTGAACACCGCAATACAAAACAACAGGTTTGATATCTACACGTGTCCTGACCTGGCCAGTTATGTCTCAGCCCAGCACATTGTGTGAACACAAACCAAAAACAGGTTTGATATCTATGCATATCCTGACCTGACCAGACATGTCTCAGCCTGGCACACAGTGTGAACACAAATTAAAGCACTGCATTAAATTATTCAGAATTTTATTACTTTGCAAGACAAAATATAAACTATAAAATGGAAAATTCAAGTAAGATAATTATTAAAATTACAAAGAAATGGAATTATTGGGCAGCACTTATGTTCAGCACTTATGTTCAGTAAGTGGAACTACCAGTATTTTCAATTATAAAATAGAAAACACTGCTTCTAGCTTTGAGAACCATACATTTCTCCTTCAGGAAAGACAGAGGCTTGCTTGTGGGACACTGATAACTTGTGGCTGGTCACACTGACTGTAGATTAAGAGTGAATTGCCTATTATTGTTCCTTAATTGCGTAATTCTATAGTTCCAAAAACTAGGAGCATTGTTTTCCATTTTAAATGTCTCTGTTTGTAGTATTGGGAATTTGGACAGAATACAAATGCACTTATACCACTATTATCCGTATTCATACAAAATTTTTAGTGCATTATATTCATAATAGTAATAAGAAAATAGTTACCAATCGAGTGCATTAGTCCACTGTCTATGTTAGCTGAAAGGAGATTAGACATAGCCTGAATTGTTGCATTACGGAGTGTACTTATTTTTCCTGCTGTTACCCTTTGTCTTGACACCTCTTTTTCTACATCCTGAGCATCAGTACAGTCATTCAAAAGATTCATGAATAGAGTAAAGTACCTGGAATCATAGATGAACATTAATTAAAAGATGTCACAATGGTATCTCCATTTCACTAAGTCTGGAAAACCTTTAATCCTAATTTTAAAATTTATATACAGCTTTAGCATTTGCCAATTTTAGCTGAATTACTTCAGCTTCTAAGTAAATAAAGGCAACTATATGGAATCAAACAGACTATATGTGTTAATATTGAAATGTGTCATCCACAAAGCATTATATAATACATTTCGTATTTGTAAACACAATATGTAAAGTAACTCACTATACAGCTTCCTTAATGAAGCCACAAAATCAATCAGTTTTTACCCTCACAAAAAGAGATATTAAAACCTGAAAATGCTGAAACGAGTTTATGCATTTACACAGTATGGCTTTTAGGTGAAGGTAAATCTCTCCTCAATCTGAACCCTGGTTTGAATACAACAGTGCTCTAATAGATACAGTCCTATTAAAGATTGTACATCCTTGTCTTCCTCTGATCTTTGAATTACCTTGCCCAGTCATTTTTGTACTTGTAACAGTCTACTGATCCCTTCTAGGAAACTTCCAACTATTTATGACAAATCTAGATGCATTATTGAGATTCCTGGCACACAAGAAGAAACAGTTAGTAGTTTGTGTGGACTTCAACGTAGATTTCTTAAAAGATTCTACAGGAAAAATGAAATCGAATAATTATTTGGCTATTTCAATATGATTTCAGTAGTGACCTTTCCAATTCATGTGCAGAAAGATAGCAGGACCCTACTCAAAAACATTTTTGTAGACAATGCTCACCTGAAGCAATTAACGTGTATCAAATTGTTAATGGACTAACTGATCGTGAAGCACAATTAATAGAAATAAACAATGCAGCATCTTACATCTCTGAGGCATGTTCATACAAAGCAATCTACAACTACATCTACATCTACATTTATACTCCACAAGCCACCCAACGGTGTGTGGCAGAGGGCACTTTACGTGCCACTGTCATTACCTCGCTTTCCTGTTCCAGTCGCGTATGGTTCGAGGGAAGAACGACTGTCTGAAAGCCTCCGTGCGCGCTCTAATCTCTCTAATTTTACATTCGTGATCTCCTCGGGAGGTATAAGTAGGGGGAAGCAATATATTCGATACCTCATCCAGAAACGCACCCTCTCAAAACCTGGCAAGCAAGCTACACCGCGATGCAGAGCGCCTCTCTTGCAGAGTCTGCCACTTGATACTCATTAATGAGAACAGGGTACAATGTTTTAAGAATAAGTTCAAAGAGATAGATGAGGCATATACAGAAAGAGATGCTAATGTGAAATTGAATATACTACATAGCAAATTGCTGTCAATATTTGAAAGTAACTTTTCTAAAAAGATATCTGGAAATCCCATTAAAAAACAAGTAAGCCAAGGTTAACTAAAGAGATTAAAATCTCATTCAAGAGGAGACAGGAAATTTATATAGAGGCCAGCGTCAGTCAAAATCCGACATAAACTGCATTCTTTAAAAAAAAAAAAAAAAAAAACTATAATATTTCAAGAGAAGTCTTTGAAATGTCCAGAAATATGCATATCCTGACATACTGCTTCCAGCCGAATGTGCTTGGCCAATCAAATCCTGGTCAATAATTATTTCTCCTCTGAAGGCAACTTTATAAATGAAACTGTATAGTTGCAATGGTACAAACATGGCATTTTCCTATGCTAACCTGTTCATGGGTCACCTAGAGGAACCCTTACAGTTTACCCTGCAAATTAAATACCTATTCTGCTTCACATTCATTGATAGCATCTTCATGATATGGACCTATGGCAAGGACACCGTCTCCTTCAGCAAAACTTCAACACGTATTCTCAGATTTGCTTCACATGGTCCTTCTCAACATAATAAGCTAACACCTTGAATGTTATTCTGAATCTTTCTGATGGCTTAATATGAGGGTTGGAACTTAAATAGTGGCAACTATTTAGTCTCAACCAATACAAAAAGAGTTACATGTTCACACCTGTTACTACCATTCAAAGTAGTAACCAGTGTTGTACAGAACCCGTTGCCAGTGATGTGGAAGGCGTAGTATACCGTTAGCAGAGCCTGTTCTGTTGATGGTGCGAATGGAGCAGTCTAAAGTTAAGGCGATTCTCGTGAACGACTGTGATGATGTTATCCTAATGTATTATGTTCCTCCACAGCAGACTGTCAATGCACAGTAATACTGTTCGTTTTTGGAGCATCACCTGTGAACAGCTTTGTGAAAGAAGCGGTGACACTTTCTGTGCAACCCACCCATCATTTTGCATGACAATGTGCGGGCACGTACAGCGCAAGCTGTGGCTGTCCTGTTTGGTCGATGGGACTGGGAAGTACTGTACCACCCACCATACTCCCCGGACTTAACTCCTTGTGACTTTGATTTGATTCTGAAGATGAAGGAACCACTTCGTGGCATTCACGCTTCAGAACTGTTCCAGAGATTAGACAGGTAGTAGACTGCTCCATTCGCACCATCAACAGAACAGGCTCTGCTAACGGTATACTACACCATCCACATTGCTGGCAGCAGGTTCTACTTTGATGACTACTTTGAAGGTCAGTAACAGGTACAAACATTTAACTCTTTTGTATTGGTTGTGAATAAATAGTTGCCACTATTTAAGTTCCAACCCTTGTAGAAATCTCTGTCATATGAAACACACTGATCACCACCAGTATTTAGACACTGTCAGCTGTCATCACCTCACACAAAAAAAGTTCCTCCTACATCTTTTTTGTTTATTTGATTCACACATCTAACAATGTGCAGATGTGCAATATATAGGACATAAGAAGTGTGTCTGATTTTGTTTCTAATCAATAGGGGTAATTTGATGAAGGGTAGGCTGCCGACATATATAACCCCATTTTGATTTCTGTCGAATCTTTGGCTCACCAGATGAATGTTTGCCTTTTCGAAGGCTAATGTTGTGTATTTCCCCACTTACAGGAAAAATTTCTAGGTTATTTTTTCCTCCTGAAGGGGCTATTTCTAGAATGTAAACACAGGTCACTGGAAATACATTTTGTTGGTTGAATATAAGTTGGATGGCTGATCATATTGGTACTCTTTTCATTTTTTTGATTAGCCTCTTCTACATTTTTCTCTGATTAGTGCTACAGGAAAAGCTATGTTATGCTATTATTGAATAAGCAAGTCCATGATACAGAGTTTTCACAACCTTAGCACCTGCAATCACTGTATCTATAGCAGCAAACACACATAATCTGAATACACTGACAACATTGCCATAGTGTATTCATGCAGTTATTCTATAAACAGATATCCCATTGTTGTGCTCTAAGATAGGGATATTGTACTTCAATCCCCTACCCCTCCTCCCAACTAAAAAGATTTTCAATTGCACTCTGAGCTTAGACAAATCCTAAGCCACACTTGCTTTCAATCCTGCACTCCATGACTTTCAGGATTTGTCCAGTATGCTCAGCCCCCACCTCCTACGTATGTGTAGCTGCATGCATTTCCAATCCAATCAAAAACAGGGTGTTGAATGAAAGAAGCCACATCGTCTAGTAGCTGTGCTGCAATTACTTTGCAGTGTTCAGAGTGCATTTGATGACTATGTGTTGGTCTATCCACATGAATGGTTACTGCAGCCTGTGGCCAACTGCAAAGCTCCTGATTGTTGAAACTTTTGGGCACTGTAACACATATGAATTCAACTGCTTCAACACCAAAGCCATTTGTGTCATCCCCCCCTCCCCCCCCCCCCTCCCCTGATCCTCTCCCTCTCAGTTCCCTTGCACTGCACACGGCACAACTGTCCTATTGACAGATCCTCCATTTCACAATCCTCTCCCACTCAGTTCCCTTTCACTGCACACAGCACAACTGTCCTATTGACAGATCCCCCATTTCACAATCACACTGACTCAAATATGTATCAGTCCTCTTCCTCCTCTGGCAACCACTTTTTTCTCATTGTTTTCCATGATATTTCTCAACCATTCCAACATTTTATTGCTGTCTCCACCTTATCTCTCTAAGATTATGCCCTCCCAATTTTCTGACTGCTGCCAGAATTTATCCACATTTTGCCACTACTGGCTACCTCTCTACTGTATAACAATACTTCTCTTACTCTCTCCCTTCCCTTTCTTGCGCATCTCCCTTCTCCTACTGAGGGTCAATGCAGTTTTGTGATCTTTGAAGTGGGCATCTACCACTTTATCAATTTATGCTTCTTGCCAAGTGGGTGGCTGTCTGTCTCTAATTTTTAAATCAGTAGTTAGTTCCAGTATTTTCATCCAAATGTTCTGCTGCTTTAGTCATAATCATAACATCTTTACATCTATTTCCATATCCAAGACTAGTAATTTACTTACTTAAGAAACAGTTGACTTTTGGCTTCCATTAAATCACCTCTGTCTGATTCTTCTGGCTGAAGAGGTAAGCCACGTAGTAATGCTGCCACTGCTTCCATACATGCTTGGTCAAGATCTCTATCAAAAAGAAGGATAAGAAATAAATATAATTTCTTAAAAACTTATAGCAAGAATGTATGTTTTTAACTGTATATACAGATAAGTCACAAGAATAATTCTGAATGTGAAAGCATAACATAACCTTCCTATTACAGTCTAGATTGCAGCACTTTCTATGAACAAGGTGACTTGTTTCAAACACTCTTTCAAATCATCTTCAAGCCATATAGTTTCAACTGCTGTAACTTGTCAGATCACTAAAGCGCATCGTGAGTAGGGAAGTTACAATTTACTGAACTGACAAGTTACTATTGTAATGACTATATGATCTGAAGCTGACTACGAAGTGTAGTTGAAACTGATTGCTTTATATCAAGAAAGAGTAGCTATCTAGGCATTATAATAAAAAGTTTTATACATTACTGACAACATGTGCACCATAATTTCATCACGTTAAACATAATAACCACATGAAAATTACAAATACACAATCTGTATTATGTTTAAGGTGAATTCATTAATAGATTTTACTCGCAGGACTTCTCTCAATCTGTTTATTTATTTAATTACTACATTATATGCCAGTCAGTTATTTTATGTTATTACCTCGTAATAACTGTGACATCACCAGAACCTGGTGGTGCTATCTGGTGAGATGTTCCCATAACCCAATCAGTTAGATATTCCACAAGCTTATTTCGAAATTTCATTTCCTGTCGAAATGCTAAGTCATCTCGGCGTTTCATCATTGCTTCTACTAGTTGACAAAGCTTCGTTTTTATGTGAATAGCATGAACAGTCATGTCTAAATGTCGCACATACCTGTAAACAAATATTATAGTTTGATAATAAGCACTTCATTTCATTTTTTTGTTATAATGTGTTATATATGTATACATGGTATTATGCTTAGAAGTTCATGATTTTTTTGAGCTTTGGGTGATTCTAATAATAATAATAAAAGGAAAAATAAATAGAGGGAAAAAAGATAAATCTGAAGAATTATACCTCAAATATAATGTATATATAACCTTCACCAGTTCTTAAAATTAATTATAAAATGCACTCTATTTTACATTGGATCCATGCTGGTCTTGGTAAAACTTGTCACAGCACCCATTGTGCCTCTTAACAACCTCTATTTTTTAGATAAAGCCCTATGCTTTTGTAGACTCACTGTTACCATGTCTTGTGCGTTGCCGGGTGTTTAGTTACATGGTTCACTGCATGAACCACACATGACTTACTGCATACCAAAAATGTCTATCTACGACAACAGTATTCAATATGTGTGTTTATTATATTAGGCAACAATGATTGTTCTTACTGTTATGTGAAAATGTGACTACAGTATTCTTTGTTATGTTTGGCATGTCAGCTGCTTATAATTTTTTGTGCATTAAACCTTACACGATACCTGTGGGATATTTGTTAAATAATGTTATTTTTAGCTGTCTAGGAATCAGGGATTTTTAATGCCAAGTTGAAGGTCCACACCTACAGTGATGTTACCCCTGATATCTCCATTTAGAAAACACTGTAATACAGTATAATCAGATGTACTGCTCTCTCCACATTCGCATTTGTCCTATTATTTCCATCTTTACAGGATACAGCTTACATCCTTTTCTGGAATGGATCATGAACTTGGGTTCATATACTGCAGTTACTTCCTTTCTCAGATGTCAGTGAAAAACTGATAAACATAACAGACAGTGTCTGTATTATCCCAATACCTCTCACATGTACTAGTTCTCCTAGCACATACCAGTTATCCAGGACTTAAGTTGCACTTTATTCATGATTTGTTTCCCAATGATTTGCCTCACATATTCAGTGTTCTCCTTCTGAAACAAATAGCATGCAGACCTGAATCTGGCAATTATATCAATGCAATATATTCCCAGAATTACTAAAAATGCTTCTATTGGTGTTGCACTAAATGCTCCCAAACATCTTAGAAGAACAGTTCACCACATATGTCTTAGGTGTGTTTTCCCATGTTGATAGTGCAGCTACTGGACCCGCACACTTGCTGTGATTTCAATAATGACAACAACGATGGTATAATGATACAGTATCACTGCTGACAACGGTAATTTATAACTAACAGTTACAACATGGGCTAGCTTATGCATTATTTTGCCCAGTTTCTCAGTGACTTTACTGATTTGAGCTGAGAAATCTCTTTTTTTTATTTATGTAAATCCTAACTTCACAGTTAAGTCACTTTTAGTTGGAGAGTCCACAGGTGAAAATAAGTTTGTCTAGTTGACAATCTCTGATTTTATCATTAATGCACCATTGCTGCTTCAGTGATGGAGCATTTGTTGTTTTTTAGCTCCGGCTTTGCCCACGAGTCTTCTGAGGCAACTACTAGAAAGTCATCTGCATAACTGATGCTGCTGCCTATGTCACCTTCCCCATCCACTACAGCTAGCAACGGTTCATTGGACCATGTGTGGTGGTGGTAGTTGGCGCACTTGATTCACAATTGGGAGGACGATTGTTCAAATCCACATCCGACCATCCAGATTTAGATTTTCCTTCATTTCCTTAAATTGCTCCAAGTAAGTGCCTAGATGGTGCCTTTCAGAGGGCATGGCTGATTTCTTTCCCCATGCTTGAAACATTTAGAGTTTGTGCTCTGTCTCTAATCTTCCTTCCTTCCTTCCTTCAAAAAACTGGCCCACAGATGGAGCCTGAGGACAGCCTGTGGTGATATATTTGTTTATCTTTACCTGTCCAACCTGTCACTCAACAGTTCGTCTTCTGCACTTGTTCACCAGACTACTGAAGAGGAATTTGTGTTTCAAGAGCTCTTAATCCGGTGAACATCACTTCTGCAATCTGCACCACTGTAGCCAAAGCATATTGTCTAGGTGTGCCATCTACTACTCTTATAATCCTCTATAATACATCATCAATAGACTTCCCCTTTCTGAATCCAAAATGACTCTGGTGCAAGCCATGAAGCTCACTGTGTGCCTGCGAACAGTGACACAGGAGCCTCACCTCAGTTTAGCCAAAGTGTTTATTATGCATATGGGTCTATTACTCCTTAGGTCTGGTGCATCTTTGTCATCTCCCCTTTTAATAAATACTGCTCTTAGTGTTTTCAAGATCTCTGTAATACATCCTAGGATGAGTGAGTCATTAAGAATGGATATTAAAGGAGTCACTATCTGTGGAGCTGCATGTTACAAGACCTCAGGTTAAATGTCGTTAAGTCCTGAGGAATCCGATTTCTTCATCTTGCAGATTTCTGAGGGTACCTCTTCTTCTGTAAAAGTAAGTACAACATGATTGTTAAGATATTCAATATGTGTTTGATTTTGAAAGTAAGTGTGCCAATCATTGTCTGTAGCAATGTCATTCTCAGGAAGAAGTGGCTGGAAACGGTGTTCCACTGACTCTCTCAAGCTGCTCCCAGATCCCTCATGCTTCCAGCTTCTCTTCATCGAACTGAAATAACTACAGGTAATTTTACTTTTTCATACAACGGTTTGTATGGCTGTCCCGAGACAGTGAACTGTAACTGGCTTCTTATGTAACAATGACCTTGTTTTGAGATTAAGACTTCTTTCCTTCTACTCCGTATTTGATCAGTAATAATACTCCAAAGTAACATGGCTATGCCACAGCACAGGTTTCACATTACCATTAGTAAAGTAACTATTACATGACAAATATTGACTACATAATGCACAATCAAATAGGGGTAATGCAGTAGTAGGTTTAATAATGAATAAAAAAAATAGGAGTGCAGGTAAGCTACTATAAACAGCATAGTGAACGCATTATTGTGGCCAAGATAGACACAAAGCCCACGCCTACTACAGTAGTACAAGTTTATATGCCAACTAGCTGCAGCAGATGACGAAGAAATTGATGAAATGTATGATGAGATAAAAGAAATTATTCAGACAGTGAAGGGAGATGAAAATTTAATAGTCATGGGTGACTGGAATTCGATAGTAGGAAAAGGAAGAGAAGGAAACGTTGTAGGTGAATATAGAAGGGGGGGGGGGGGGGGTAAGAAATGAAAGAGGAAGCCACCTGGTAGAATTTTGCACAGAGCACAACTTAATCATACATAACACTTGGTTCAAGAATCATGAAAGAACGTTGTATACATGGAAGAAGCCTGGAGATACTAGAAGGTATCAGATAGATTATATAATGGTAAGACAGAGATTTAGGAACCAGGTTTTAAATTGTAAGACATTTCCAGGGGCAGATGTGGACTCTGACCACAATCTTTTGGTCATGAACTGCAGATTAAAACTGAAGAAACTGCAAAAAGGTGGCAATTTAAGGAGATGGGACCTGGATAAACTGACTGATCTATAGATGGTGGAGGGTTTCAGGGAGCGCATTAGGGAATGATTGACAAGAATGGAGGCAAGAAATACAGTAGAAGGATGGGTAGCTTTCAGAGATGAAATACTGAAGCAGCAGAGGATCAACTAAGTAAAAAGATGAGGGCTAGTAGAAATCTTGGGTAACAGAAGAAATATTGAATTTAACTGATGAAAGGAGAAAATATAAAAATGCAGTAAATGAAGCAGGTAAAAAGGAATACAAACGTCTCAAACAAGATCGACAGTAAGTGCAAATGGCTAAGCAGGGATGGCTAGAGGACAAATGTAAGGAAGTAGAGGCTTATCTCACTAGGGGTAAGATACATACTGAATACAGAAAAATTAAAGAGACCTTTGGAGAAAAGAGAACCACTTGTATGAATATCAAGAGCTTAGATGAAAACCCAGTTCTAAGCAAAGAAGGGAAAGCAGAAAGGTGGAAGGAGTACATAGAGGATTAATGGAAAATCTCATATAAAGATGTGAACCAACACTAACAAAGAGATAGAGGGGCTGGCCAGTACTTACCTCAGCTCAGTACAGCCGATAGATACACAAAACAGAACAGAAAATTTACGTATCCTATCTTTCAGAACTTTGTTCCTTCGTTAGGGAGGAGAGATGGGAAAAAAAGGGGAAGAAGGGAAAGTGGATTCAGTTACTCACAACCCAGGTTATGAAGCAACAGGGGAAAGGTAAACAGGGAGGGTAGCAAAGATGGAGGCATGGGTGTCAGAGGGAAGCCAAAGTTATTCTACTGTAGTTCTGTGCCAGCTTCAAACCAAAGAGGATGCATAGAAAACTAATGAGGTATATAGTATAAAGATAAACACAACTATGTAGGATGAAAAGATGCGTGAATGGCTAAAGAGGAAAGGGAAATAGGAGAAGACTGAAGAGTAAATGGGAGTGAGGTTGGTTAACAGAGGTTCAGTCCAGGGGGATGGAATGTAACAATGTTGTGAAAAGGAAAGTTGCTACTCAACATATAGCAGAGATGCTCAGTTGCAGTTAGGCACAACAAAAAGACTATCACAAACCTAGCTTTCAGCCAGTAAGGCCTTCATCAAAATTAGCCGACAAACAAACACAAACACACACACACACACACAACTCACACACACGTCTGCAGTCTCAGACAAATTGGCAGTGTGGCCTCAGTTGCCTGAGACTGTAGTCATGCATGTGTGAGTTGTGTTTGCTCTACAAGGCACGTTGAGAGTCGAGTATCATACACTGGTTGCAGAGTATGTACATCCCTTCATGATAGTTGCCTCAGACTGCAGTCCTGTGTGCGTGAGTTGCATTTGCATGAGTGTGTATGTGTGTGTTTGTTGTCTAAGTTTGACGAAGGCCTTACTAGCTGAAAGCTATATTTGTGACAGTCTTTTTGTTGTGCCTATCTGCAACTCAGCATCTCTGCTATATGGTCTGTCTATCACACACACACACACACACACACACACACACACAAAATATGCAATAATAAAATCAATGTGCTCATATTACATACCAAAACATTAACTTATGTTTCAATAAAGCAGTTTAACAACACCACTACAGATCTTTTAAAAAGTCTATTACCTCCTGGGTATTGGATGTGGTAATGTTTCATGCGAAGTTTTGTCAGTCACTAGTTAATTCAATTGTAGCACTTTATGACAGTACATTTGTCATACTCATTCAAAAGTACCCACAATTCTATTTGTAGTTCAATTTGTAGATATACTCTACCTTACAATTGCAAGCATCATTCCTTCAATACTTGTAACACCAAGGTGTTCTGAAGGTTGATCTGTCTTGCTTTCAAGGACATTTTTCATAATGAAGATGATATGTTCAATAAACTGTGTGCTGATTTCTGTTACAATAACCTGAAAATAACAGAAATCATTCCAAACAGTTATCTCATAACCTGTAAAAATCACAGCTAAGCATGAGAATCAATAAAGATTGTTAAAAATATTTTAGATTATATGAGCATCTACATAGCAACCATCAAAACAACTGAAGCAGGATTGATATATATATATATCCAAATTGTAAAATATGATTGAATCTCTAGCTTTGTAATTTTTAGAAGCCCTACATTAGTAGAAAATGCATACCCTAGCTAAACATTGCCTCGTAAGAGTGGTAAAACATGTGTTCTCCTTATTACACAACAACAGCTTTAACAGAATGTTTTAATCAGCTCCTGTGGTAACAGTGACTTCTGTAAATCACATCCTGAAATGAGATCATCATTATCAAAATTGATCCACACACCGTCCATAGTCAACTAAAATCTTGGTAACATATTTGAGAGGATCTGTGTCAGTTCTAAACATGCCTCAGTATAACATAATATCTAGCCATCCCATTGTAAAACCTGCTCAATGTAGCTTCTCAGTACCTCATAGTTTAAACTCACAAATAGACATATAGATAAGAGAAACATTTCCCACTGAAGTGCAAGTTTTGTTCAGTACATTGTAAGGGAATGACCACTACCACACTGCTGATCAGAGTAAACACCAGCATACAAAATGTGTACACTAACAACACCAATACTGTAATCTGATCATCCCCCAGAACATAACAACAGGGCTTGTGATGTTAATCAACCTTCGAAACTCTGAACCTAGCAACGTGCCATAGTTCTACAAAAGCTGGAACTTCATTTGGGATGATTAATGTCCAAATCTTTATTCAACTACCCAGAATTAAGCTTCCTGTGATGTCTCTAAATCACTTGGGACAAATGGTTCCTTCGTAGAAAGCAATTGCTCTCATCACTGATGGGACATTAAATCTCCCTTTAATCTGAACACTGAAGATGAGAAGTACCTCTCCAATACATTATGAGCTCTTGTCACCCACATAGTATTAATCTATGATACTAAAAGTTAAACGTCAGAAGTTTGTTCTTTCACCATTATTTTTTACTTATTCCTCTCACCTCTCATTGCTTGATTCAAGATTTTGAGTTGCTTATTTTTCCTTTCCAAGTATACAGCACACCGTTCTTTTATCCTACATGCTACCTTCTCTGTTACACATGCTTCGCACCATTTCTTTATACCTTTGCCCAATCGTTCCCCATCTGTTATGAAACTCTAATTTTCATCCTATTTCTCCTTTCTCCTGATGAGAGAATATTTGAAAGTTTGGAAATCTAGAGACCCTACCGAGTTTTATTAACTTGTATATTTCAAAGTCTTGATCCGGAAATAATTATTCAGCTATTGGTAAATACAATCTTTCCTTCTGTTCCATAGGTCATTAAAAGTAAAAATGAGTTTCACTGACCTGACCTTGCTGGTCAAAGAATTTCTCCACAATTGCTTTTATCTGTTCAAACAGAATCGGGTACAATGCTGGAGACATTTCATGTCCAACTAATTCCTTCACATGCTTCTGAATCTGTGCACCAAACTTTTCATTGTTGCAAACAAGAAGCCTCAAAAGTTGTCCAACAAACCTGCAAAAATTTTTGTCAATGTTACCACTCTTAAAAAATTGAATCATTGAACAGAATGTGAGTACTGTGGAAAAACAATAACACAGTTTATTTTTGATTATATGACTTTTTCATTTCTGTATTAAACTGTAATTCAAATAGCTAATAGGAAATCATACAGCTATTGGCTTGCAGAATTGATGCTGCAAAATATGTTATTTTCTACTGATTCATTCCATGACTAAAGAACTTTGTATTCAGTGATACAGAAACTAAAGACATAAGTGAATAAAACTGTAAGTCTGTATCTGCTGTCTCATTAGTTAATCCCATGAGAAAGGTGCTTGATGGATTTGTTTGTTTTTCTGTCCAGAAACATCTATTAGTGTTGACCAAGTCTGCAATTGCCTATACTACTCATGAATTGAAAAAATTTAAGGCAAAAAACCATGCAAAGACACACAGCAAATGTATTTTTTCAAGAATGCTAGTTGCCATGCATCAATTTTTTACTTTCTGCATTCAGTACATAAAGAAAAGCATAAGTAATGTTCAAGAAGCATCCTCTACATAGCAAGATGAAGTATAATAAGCATTTTATTTCTGCCTTTATCAATATGACTGTAGATAAAATAGGTATGCACAGGTTTCAATCATTTAAACATACAGTTTCATTTCACCTGAAACAATATTTTGCTGAAGTCTGGTTTTGTTTGTATAAAAATCTTTGACAAAAACTATGGCTAGAGTTGTTGAATAAGAGTTGCTATTATCGGAGGATTAATAATCAGGATACTGAGAGCAAACCTCAGCAGCAAAATGTGGTGTGTATATCTGTAGATATTAGAAGTAAAATATTGTTCATTTGTGTGCAGAATTGATGCAAAAAATTTTGATCAACACAACACAGGATACCTGAAGTTTCCTGTGTCGCAGACACTGAGAAAAGAGTGTTTGCATAATTGCTATCACAATTCTTTGCTCCTTTTCTGCCACATGCATTGGTGCTAATCTAAGGAATCTCCGAATATCTTGGTTCCAGATCTAGATGTCAACATTTTCAGATACTGGAGGCAAGTTCTCAGTTACCCTTTACCAAATAAGAACATCATCTTTATACTCTAAGACTCGTTATATAATACAATGATGATTTTCACAACTGTCTGTCTTAGCTGCTGGCGAATCATCCATCCATGAAAATTTTTAGTTTCTGATTTGTGTGCAGAGTTGCACAGGACATCTTCAGAGATACTCCTGGTTCCACTGAGTCTTGCCAACTGATGGGCCTGGTGTCAGTTAGTGACAAACAATGTGAAAAAAGGACATGCTAGAAGTGTTATCTGACTCACTACAATTTTCTCAACGACGAATGTTTCCTAATATGCCCTGCTTCATATCTTGAAATTATTTCAGTATATGTACTTGTTAGTCAATATTTATATATTGACTAACAAAATGTGAACATTTATTTTGTGTAGTAACTGAACAGAAATGAAAAAAAATGAATGTAATTATTGTTATTATTGTTTTTATGTCCCAATCTAGCACATTGCTGCTATTGAGGGAAGCCTATGAGAACTAGGTCAGTAATTCTATGACTTCCTTTCTGCAAAACAATTTAACTCAAACAAGGTTCAGTAGCTCTCTCTTCACCAGAGATTCTGAATTCACTTAAAACTGGAATAACAGTGTCCAGTCTAAAAAGTTTACAAGTGAGAACAGTTATTTTTTTCCCTCCAGTCCAGGAGAGTTCTAACATCTCATGATCCAAAGATCAGCATTTGCTTCTTTCCAGTGTTTTTCCCCTTCTGTAGTGATTTACAGGGTAACCCAATGAGAGTGACCATCAAGTTTGCCAAATAGTGTGGCCTTCAATGGAAGTCACTTTTTCTAAGCTGTTCTTCATGTGGAGTAGTAGCAGTAATGCTAAACAGACCTGCCCAATCACAGACACATGACCAGATTTTCTAATAGTCACAGGGTTTCAGACATATAGCGATGACACATCTGCTGCAAGCATGTAGGTGCAAACTAGAGGCCTCCAGTCCCATCTGAAATTTGTCTATGTCATTTCTGTGCCATTATCATTGGGCTTTAGAAAGTGATCTGTGGGAGGAATGTAAAAGTGTGTAAAGTTGTTTAAGGTAGGTATCATCTTCCTTCTTTTAATCACAACAAAAGTTTAAGAATGCCATACTAGAATGACAACAACATAACTGCAAGTATGTACACTGTCTGTGAAATCTTCTACTTGACTCAGACCACAACTCTCAGGTTATTCACTAATTCCAGATACATGTATGCAAATATGGTAGTGGTTTTCAGAGTAGCCACACAAAATGCTTTAGTAGCATTACATAATGTTGGTCTTAGCTATTTGCTGGATGTGTCTGTACACCACACTGGTTATCAACAACAGCTTTGCCTTTAAATTTTTCGGAGAAGTTGTCTTTTAGAATTTTTACCTTCTGTTTCCAATATTAAATTAAGAGTGGCACCAAATATTATATCTGCCCCCTTCCAGTGCCTACAACCAGTCACCTAATTTGTCTGTAAAGGGAGGCCAATGCACATATAGTGATCTTAAGAAGTGACAAAGACAGTGAGGCATAAGGTGGAAATGAAAATGAATCAATTAGCCAGAATGTTAAACCACATGAATATGACTTTATGGAATACTTGAAGTGTAAAAATGGAAGAACACAATGAAGAAATTGATGTGTTTAGGCACTATGAATCTACTGTGTGAAAACAAAAAGTACCCAACCAAGCAGTAGTTGGAAATAACAAATACAACATGTTATGTAACTGGACAGATGAAAAATCTATTCACCAAGTGGAGCAGGAGAACACACATATAAGAGAGGTATTACAGTTTGCAAGCTTTCAAGAGCCAGTGGCTCCTCCTTCTGGCAGAAGGGTTGAAGGGGAAGGACGAGGGGTGAAGGAAAAGGACTAGTGAGATTTAGGAAAAGGGGTAGAGTTCAGATAAGTCACCCAGAATCCCAAGTCAGGGGAGACTTACTGGACGGGATGAAAAGGAAGACTGATTTCTGGGGACTGTACTGGACAGACTGCTTGTCTGGTCAAGTCCCCAACAACCAGTCTTTTGCTTGCAAACAATAGTAGCTGTTATATGTGTGTTCTCCTGCCAGCGCTTCATGAGGAGATTCTTTTATCTATCCAATTACATTATATTTCCAAAAATTATTTTTGTTGAGAAATAGATATGTTGTACCAGAAGCTCATCTGTTAAGTACATATTTGGAAACTGCTGTTGCATCATCACTCATATGAAGCCATTGCTAAGTTATAAAATGAAAGAAAGGTAATGTGCCAATCAAGAAATTAAAATATTATATGATTTCTAATGGAAAACATCATAAAGTAATGATTCAGGAACAGTATTCATTAAACAAAGATTGTGCTGAAAAGCTTCTGTAAAATTAAATTTAAAGTTGTTTTTTCTTTCTTTTTTTATTCAGCAAGCCAGAATCTTAACTGAACAACTCGAATTCATGTTTCTACAATTTTCTCCATTTATAGAGTCCTTCAAGGATCAGATAATTAAATGTCATCCTAAGAAATCTTTGACTAATGTTTTAGAATAGGGAATCTCTGAATACCTGTTTGAGTTTTCACCAAAACCAGCAAGAAAAGTACAATGACAAAAGACATCCACAACTATAGGATATCAAAATGCTATCCATTTTGTTCTAAGCACTTCTGAATCAAACTACTGATAAGCATTCTACTTTAAAGAACAATAAGACTAAAAATGATAGAGAGACAAAGGAGAGGAGAGGGGTGAAGAGAGAGAAAATGAAAGCTATTTCATGTAACAGATTGTCGCAGGGAGCTATTTCACATTAATTACCTGTTTCACTGTGATATGATAACTCATTTTTACTTTGATCTAATGTTGTACATTTTAAAGCATCAATTTATGTACAGTCCACAGAAATTTCAATGTCATTTCAAAACACATCCTCATTTTTATTAATTTGGATAGTGAAATGACTTACTGTGTTACAGGGCAGTATTGCACATCCTGATTTGTATTCGTTAAATTGCATTTACGTGGTTCCATGTTTGTTGCCAAAAGACCAATGCCCAGAGAGGGCCGTGAGGGAGACTTTCTCTGCAGGCAAACACCACCCAAGGCACAAAGAAACCCTGTCATGTTGGCCCATTCATTTATTTGGTCCTGCAAGTTCCGTAACAATACCAAATCAAACATTAATGGATTATTGATCATGTAACAAAACAACACAAAGTTAAAAGAAAGAAATTTAATTTATTTAACAGAACATTTTCAAATAGTTTACAGGCTAATGTCACACTCTGAGTTAAAGTATAAGACTTAGTATAGTGATTACATGTTTTGTATGAAACTGTGTCAAAATGCAATAATGCATTTATCAACTAAATCTATTGATGTTTAGCACTTTTTATGATATGATGTAAAATTACCTCAAGTTCATGTTCTGAATTTTGATGTGAAGCTCTTCTTTTTCCTACAGAACGATGAAATGGTTCAACCTGACCATCTTCCATTTTGGATTTAGGATATGATGTTAATAACTTTGTTGAAGCCTCCCAGTTACGAAATGTCTCCTCCCATGCCTTAGAAATAAAATACATACTAGTTAACAATTACTGAACTAAGGAAACAAAATGTTATTGGTGTTACAGTAATAACAGTTTACGAGTAAAGGTAGCAACTCACTGAATTGTAGAGATGTTGAGTCATATAAACAAAACTTTCCCTGCTTTCAAATGAATCCTTTTTTCAAGCTACAGCACACAGAGGCACATGCACGCATGGACTGTGTTTGATGGAGTGGCTGAGTGAAGAATGGAGACAAGGATCAGGAGTCTAGTCTCCTGTATTAAAGATACAAACCACTTACTTCACCAACTCTCATCCTTCCAACTTCCATAACCACCTGGATCCCTACTCATCACTGTTGATACCACCTCCCTGCCCACAACTATGCTCAGAATCTTGCTGCTATCTAAAACTACCTATCCAACATCCTTCCGAATCCAAAAAACCCACTACCATATTCCTTATACATCTCACTAATTACATCCTTTCACAGAACTATCTCTTCTTTGAGGCAAAGATATACAAAAAAATTTGCAGCATGGCCATGGGCATCCACATGGCGTCCTCTTATGCCAATCTGATTATTGACTGCCTAGAGAAAATCTCCTAGTCTGCAAACCATCCTTAGACCACATTCACTACCAGCCTCTTGCCATATAGGTCATATCCCAGTGGAAAACCCATGTGCAAGAACTGTGTGATAAACCCACCCACTACATCCTATCCCAGATCCATATCACAGCCTTCCCCTATCTCCCATGTGTGACAGCAGTTATGTCATATATCAACTCTGCTGTAATTTCTGCATACCATTTTATGTGGGTATGACAACCCTTTGTCTGTTTTAGGTTCAATAATGAATCTTCATGACCTGGACTCAAGGCCAGGACACTCTATCCTCAATCCCCCACAGACTCAACATCTTATCTCCCATTGATCTGGTTGTCCTCAGTGCAACATGCCACCTTTCCGGGCAGACCTACACCTCTGATAACTTCAACCACACTTCTGTCCATATCAAGCCCACTAAATATCAGCAGCATCTGCATTTTGATAGCTCTCATGATTTCCACAGCAAAAAAATCACTTCCAGACATCCTGTCCAACTGTGCTCTGTGAATCAGCAGTAAGGATAATTGTCATTCCCAGTATGGTGAAGGCCTAAGGCCTTCCCAGACAAGCATTATCTCCAAAATCTAGTTCACTGACAGACTTTCTGGACCATATTCTCACACACCCCTAATCCTCCCACCAAATTTAGGAACCAGCTGCAAAGAAGCAAGCCAACTTGTCACCCAATACCATCCCAGATTGCAACAACTGAACCATGTCTTTGTCAGGGTTTCAAATATTTATCATTATATCCAGAAATGAGGAACATCTGATCCACAATCTCCCCGCCCCCCCCCCCCTCCCACTCTAAGTGGTACTGTATACTACCATTCCAATCAGAGCAACATACTGACCCATCATTAGGCCACACTCACTACCAGCCTCTTACCATATAGGTCATATCCCAGTGGAGAACCCACGTCCAAGAACTGTGTGATACACCCACCCAATACATCCTATCCCAGACCCATCGCAGCCTTCTCCTATCTCCCATGTGAGCCAGCAGTTATGTCATATATCAGCTCTGCTGTAATTTCTGCACACCATTTTACGTGGGCATGACAACCCAAATGAATGGTCACTGCCAAACTGTGGCCAAGAACCGAATTTACAAACCAATGGCAGAACATGCTGCTGTGTACAATATGCTCGGTTTCAATGCTTGCTTCATAACCCATACCACATGGATCCTTCCCCTTAGCACCAGCTTCTCTGTTTACGTAGATTGGAGTTGACCTCTTAACACATCCTTCATTCCCTCGTTCTTCTAGACCTCAGTTTCTGTTAATCCCTTGCCTCACAACCACCCTATCTGGTCCCATGATCCTAACTTCATTCATCGTGCACCCACAACCTGTTCCCCGCAGTCTCCCCTTCCTCTGTTCCGTCCGCTCATTCCTCATCCACTTCTCCAAGTCACTGTCATCTTCACACACTGTATGAACTCACCAGTACCAGTGTCCATATCATTTTCCTATACCATGCACCTGTTGTCTCCCTCTCAGCTGTAAGCCACCCTTCCTCAACCTCCCCTCCTACACCCACATTATTGCTCCCTCATCCATTCCGTCTAGCACAGCCCGCAACTCAGTTAAGCTGCAGAACTGCAATCCTGGCACAGTGTATTCACTCGTTCAATCAGCACTATTATTTATGAGTTGTTATCTTTATTTCTAAATTATTTACATTCTACCAGATTACAACTGAACCAGTGTATTATTTACCAAAAATAATGTTAACTCATGCAAAGACACTTACTGGTTGCACACCATTGATGCAATGTTCAATTTTCCTCAACAAAGCCATAATACGTTTCTGCAGGGCTGCACGTCCTGTAAGATCAGGTTTCACTTCAAAAATAGAAAATTACCTTCCAGAGTCACATCAATACTACATATACATACCAAATTCGTAATTATTTTCCATAAATAACAGTGAAGGAAGAAAAACTGTAGTTATAAGTAAAAATGACCAGAGCAGTAAACTGTTTGGATAAAGCTTAAAAGGAAAAAAAAACATAAAAACAATATTCATTCAAATTTTAAATATGGTGACAGAAAATTCAATGTACAATATAAATATCTACATTTGCACAGATCACTACCTACCTAATGGAGGGGGCACCAAACCACATACTGGAACATCAAAAAGGAAGAGTGCCAACTGCGCTTTTGTATAAAGTCTCTTGTCAGAGAGTTAACACACACAGACACATCTGCGCAGTTGTGTGTATGAGTGGAATGGGGAGTGGGAGCAGATAACAAACAGCAGTGTTTCACATTCTGGCGGTACTACTAATTTACTGCTGCGCAGGGGTGATAAAGAACTTATAAGAGTTTTACGTTCTAGAGCATCAACAATTGGTTCAAATGGCTCTGAGCACCATGGGACTTAACATCTACAGTCATTAGTCCCCTAGAACTTAGAACTACTTAAACCTAACTAACCTAAGGACATCAGACAACACCCAGTCATCACGCATCATCAATTACCTGATGAAGATTAACAGGTCAAATGTCAAACACGCCGGCCGCGGTGGCCATGCGGTTCTGACGCTGCAGTCCGGAACCGCGGGACTGCTACGGTCGCTTATAAGAGTTTTACATTCTAGAGCATCAACAATTGGTTCAAATGGCTCTGAGCACCATGGGACTTAACATCTACAGTCATCAGTCCCCTAGAACTTAGAACTACTTAAACCTAACTAACCTAAGGACATCAGACAACACCCAGTCATCACGCATCAACAATTACCTGATGAAGATTAACAGGTCAAATGTCAAACACGCCGGCCGCGGTGGCCGTGCGGTTCTGACGCTGCAGTCCGGAACCGCGGGACTGCTACGGTCGCTTATAAGAGTTTTACATTCTAGAGCATCAACAATTGGTTCAAATGGCTCTGAGCACCATGGGACTTAACATCTACAGTCATCAGTCCCCTAGAACTTAGAACTACTTAAACCTAACTAACCTAAGGACATCAGACAACACCCAGTCATCACGCATCAACAATTACCTGATGAAGATTAACAGGTCAAATGTCAAACACGCCGGCCGCGGTGGCCGTGCAGTTCTGACGCTGCAGTCCGGAACCGCGGGACTGCTACGGTCGCAGGTTCGAATCCTGCCTCGGGCATGGGTGTGTGTGATGTCCTTAGGTTAGTTCGGTTTAAGTAGTTCTAAGTTCTAGGGGACTTATGACCTAAGATGTTGAGTCCCATAGTGCTCAGAGCCATTTGAACCATTTTTTTGTCAAACACAAGAGATACTCAAAAGCAACCACAGTTCGCAAACAGAAATGGAAGGTGAAGAGAGTCAGAAAGATGAAGCTGCAATAACCAAATTTCAAAACAAAAAATAATTACAAAAAGAAAATGTAAAAAAGGAAGGTGCATGCTGATAGATTCCAACAGAAAAATAATACTGTAATCCATATGCAGCTCACTCAATCAGCTTTACAACACTATCAGACAAAGTTTTTCAAACCTTACATATGATAACTGCATTTCAGGCATGTGTATTTCAAGAAGTAGGTCTCAAATCACGATATTTTGTTTTTTTAAATTGATGAACAAATTACTCCTTGGTTTCTTTCTAAAATCTCAAACTTTCTGACACTACACAATTATTCAGTATCCTATACCTTTTCTTAATAAATAATAGGAGGGTAAAGGTAACCACTCACCTAGCTGAGGCAGTTGACAGTTATATAAAGAAGACTGAAAAAATAGTGAGCTTTCAGACAATGTATTTCTTCAGAGTTAACTAATACAAAACACACACACACAAACAAACTGAGCACAACAGTACAGTGGTTAGCACACTGGACTCCCATTTGGGAGGACAACGATTCAAACCTGCATCTAGCCATCCTGATTATGTTTTCCGTGATTTCCCTACATTGCTTCAGGCAAATGCTGGGATGGTTCCTTTGAAAGGACATGGCCAATTACCTTCTCTATCTTTCTCTCATTTGAGCTTGCACTCCGTCTCTAATGATCTCACTGTTGACGGAACATTAAACACTAATCTCCTCCTCCTCCTGCATATACAAATAAGCAGTTACACTTTCCCAGCAGAGCACAGCAGTGTTTTCAATTTTCTTTGTGTACATTTTGACTTTGTGAACAACACTGTTTATATTTCACTTTTCAGTATCTTATTTCTTAATTAACTTTCATACTTGGCCTCTCACAAAATATGCAACTACATATTTCAATGATTACTCTCATTTGGTGCAACAATAATAAAACAACAAAGTAGCAAAAGATAGATTGCTACTTACTGTAAATATGACATGTTAAGCTGCAGACAGGCACAATTAAAAGACACTCATAGGCTGTCCTATCACCTCCCAATTCTCGCCTCCCATCTTCTCTGTTTGCCACCCTCTACCATTTCATCTGCCCATCTTTCCCACTCCTCTCCTTTTTTGTTCCGTTTTCACCACCTCCCTGCCCCACAACCTCTTGACGTGCGCCTGTAGGCAGTCTTGTCCTGGCAGAGTCCGCCAGAGAGAGCTCTTCTCTCTCCCACCCATACGCTGCTTTCCCTTCCTCTTCCCCACCCCCTCCAGATTGCTGCTTCCATTCCACGTGATAGCTGCGCTCTGGTCCAAGCTGCCAGAGCTGGCCGTCACATGTGCATGTGGTATGCTTGCTTGTGTGAATGAATGTTGTGTGTTTCTCTTTCTTTTTCTGACAAAGGTTGTGGCCGAAAGCTTAGGTGTAAGTGTCTTTTAATTGTGCCTGTCTGCAACTTAACTTATCATTTTTTACAGTAAGTAGCAATCTGTATTTTCCAACATTGTTGATATTCCAACCTGGAGTTCAAGGACAATAAAGAAAATTAATATGATAAATGACAACAAGAAAGTAAAAGATAGCGTTCTATACTATCACATCATGGCCACAATAAAACCCAGATCCAAAGACAGGGTTGTTAATGAAGCACTATACTTAGCACTGAAAGCACATTTACTGCAGATACCAACGTACAGCTAGAACAGAACTGCCTCTGGATGTAGAGTGCTGCTGTTTATACAAATACTGAATATTCCACAATATGCAAACATTACAAACATAAAAAATTTTGAGAACCTTTCACAAATGAGAAATACTACATTAACAAATATTCATTGAAGCTAGAATCTGAAACGGCACCCTGCATCACGCCAGCCAGCTACGCTAACCAATACTCCACGGTGCATGCAGCACATCTCATAATAATATTATCTTACCCAAACAGACACGGAAGGAGAGTAAAGGTAAAGGGAAAAATGAAATACCAGGAAGGAACAAAACATAATGATAAAATATATAACAGAGTAAAACATCAGCAACAAATTCCTTGAATATGAAAACTGACTGAAAGACTGAAAAGTGTTACTGTACATGCAAAATAAAATTTGTGGCTGATTTAATCACAGTTTTATGGTAAGTTTCCCAACAAGTATCATTTTATGATACATTATCTCCAAGCTAACAATATACATGGCTTTGAAATCGTAGAGAAATGGTGGATACATTATAAACAACGATCTTACCCTGATTTTGCTCACGATAGTAAATTCTTGATTCCCCGCTGGCTGTGAGGCAAGAAGTATTGAAAAATATATGCAATTATTTGAATCTTAAATTACTACAAACAAACTTTAGTCACTGGATCTGTCATGTAAAGTAATTACTGAAGAAGTTTAAAATCAAGTTAAGACAATGATTTAAGGTTTTAAAACATGGACTCAAATATAATTTTTAAGAAGATATTTTGCTCTATTTTCAACAGTCTCTGGACAGGATATGTCGTTTCAGTGAGATGTGTAATACTCACAAGAAAAACCACAATTGTAAATAAGAATATTCTGATAAACTGAAACATGTCAACTTACCAGGATACAGTAAAGCTGATTCTTCAATAAAAGAAAATGGATAACTGTAATAATTAAAATTATTTATGACTGTGATTTAGATCTCTTTGCAAATCCATGACTCACACAACTGACAGTCTTTGGCAGAAGGACACAAATTCTTCAGGGTTCAATACAAGAGCCATATGATCTGCTCAGATAGGGGATGTACAAAACTGCATAATATTTTGTAATGGAATTCATTGTTTTTACACTGTATATTTTCTTATATATTCCATCCACTTTTACAGTTTTTCTTCACACTGCCAATGGCAATACCATATTTAATACATCAGTCCTCATATGATTTTCATTCTAGATGAGTGGGTGAATGTTTGACATGTTCTCATTTAGTGTGTAACTTTTTCATCCTCTATCAAACCCAAAAATATCCATAACTTTGGTTTCTCTTTCAAGAAATGCTGCAGTCAACAATAATTTTTTCAGAAAATATTCCTTTATAAACATCAATGTAATAGATTGGTTAAGTGAAGCAAAAAATCTGTCACAAGAGCAGAATGGATTGTTTCATAGAGGTGTTGACTTTCTAAGATCATCTGATGAGTAGGTGCCATCATCCGTATTCATTATTTGACTTAGTTCCACGCTGCTTTTCTTTCTACATTCAATAATAAAGTGATGGAAAAATAATATTTTCTTTTCATTCTCTTCTGGCATTCGACATGGGCTGGTGTGAAACATTCTATCCCCCCTAAATCCAGTCAATTTTTTCGCTAAAATCGGTACTGAATTATAACAGGGCATCTACTCTTTGGAAGGTGCCTAACTGAATTCAACTTCTGGCCTGCACAGGTCAGTGAGCATTGTGGACAGCTTGCCTGAGAAACTAGCAATCATATATGAGAATTTGCATTGAAAAAGTTTCGACTATTGTATTTTACAGACTATAAGATGCTGCAGGTTATAAGATACACCTTAATTTTTAAGCAATTTTGAAAAATAGCATTTTTACCATTTTTATTATCAGAATGCAAAGCCAGACTAAAAAAAAAGTTCTTAATTTATATAATTGAAATGAGAATAAAATCCCTGAAAATCGTCTTCTAAACTTTCTTCTTCTTGTCTTTCCTCTTTGTCATCATCGTCATCCTCTTCACTGCTATCGAGAGCATTACTTATGCCACTCTTCATGAAAGATTTAAAAATAATGTCTTCTCTCACTCTAGACCACGACTGTTTTATCCACGGATGCACTAATCTGATTGTAGGTTGTTTCAAAGCTCTCTTTGGTGTGAATTCATGTTAGGTTTCATCTAGCATCCATTTGTTCCATTCCTCTCTTATATACACATTAAATGGTTTATTTATCATAACATCGAGAGGTTGCAATTGTGGAGTAAGTACTTCCAATATAGCAGCAAGCGTTGTATTTTCCTGTCTCAATTTCTGTTTCACAGAATTTTTCAAATGAGTACTAAACTGATCTAGCACAAGAAGAGAACTCTTCTTCAATACAGCATCTTTCCCGCTCTCCCACACTCTGTTAATCCATAATTTCATACTAGCTACGTCCATCCAATCCTTTTCATGTACGTGAACAACAATACCCAGCAGTATTTCAGAAGGTTTTGGCAATATTTTGAGCTTGAAAACTATCACTGGATTAAGTTTAGTACCCTCAGCACAACATGAAAGGACAACAGTGTAGTGCATTTTTTCATATCCTCTTGTTTTTATAGTTACAGTTTTAGCACTTTTCATGGCAACAGTTCTGTTACTCAGCACATCAAATGTCAGAGCAGTTTCATCCGTATTCACTATTTGGCTTAGTTCCACACTGGTTTTCTTTCGACGTTGAAAATAAAGTGATGGAAAAATAATATTTTCTTTCCATTCTCTGGTATTTTCTGGGATATTTTGGTTTTGCTTCACATACGAAATCCATGACACTTTATAAACCTGTAGCACCAACCGACTGCACCCTTAAAGTCTGTTAAGTTCACCTGTAGCATTAGCCTTGCGTATTTGAAGCATTTTTGTATTAATTCCAATGTCATTTGTCCTTGAATCCTTTTCAATATGTCATCTTCTAGTTTTGACCATTTTGCATTCAATCCTCTATTTACACGTTCAGTCTTCCTCATTTTTTTCAGCTCTTCTTCACTAACACACCAATCACGAATGGTTTCTTCTGTTAATGGAGGGCCAAAATGCTGCTTAGCTGCTCTGTTTCCATGTTCTTCGGCATATGCTATTACTTTCAATTTATAGCCAGCACCATATTAAAACCTTTTATTTTTTTCCATTATGAAACACTAAAAAAATATTGTACTGTTACTGATAACACAAATCCCTTCAAATTCAAGTTCACTAGCACCACAGACTGCAATGACACACTGTAGGCTAGGCAGCGGTCTGGGTTTTTGATGGCAGGGCAGGAGGAAGACAGTGTTAGCAAGCTTGTGAATCCCTGCAACTGATGTTCGTTGCACCAGTGCACTGCTGCTGCCAGTTGAATCCAATGTTGCCAGACAGAGCTATGTTTCCCGTGGAATCGAATATGTGGCCATTTTTAAGACTGGAGGGAATTTAAAATCAAACACTGGACATTTTTACATAAATTAGAGTATAAGACATGCCTGATTTTTGGAGGCAATTTTTTGAAGGAAAAAGTGTGTCAAAGTCCATAAAATACAGTATACCAGGTTCTGCTTAAAGTATCAGGACTGTCCAGATGAACTACAGAAACTTGACATCCAATGCTAGACAGTTCTTTATATGCTGCACACCAGCAAATATTAGGCATTTCCTCATGCAATGTAGAGAACAATGGAAGTTGTATAGTGGAGTATTGAAACACAATATAACATCTATCATTTCAGTGGAAGATTTCCAGTTTAGAGACTGCATAGCAAACAGCATTTGCAAGATCATGTAGGATCTACTATGAAACTTGCAGGTTCCCAATTAACTCAAAAGTTTATTATGTAACACTACAGTACACGGTTAGAATGGCATTTGTGTTATCAACTGTTGTTGTTGTTGTGGTCTTCAGTACTGAGACTGATTTGATGCAGCTCTCCATGCTACTCTATCCTGTGCAAGCTTCTTCATCTCCCAGTACCTACTGCAACCTACATCCTTCTGAATCTGCTTAGTGTATTCATCTCTTGGTCTCCCTCTACGATTTTTACCCTCCACGCTGCCCTCCAATGCTAAATTTGTGATCCCTTGATGCCTCAAAACATGTCCTACCAACCGATCCCTTCTTCTAGTCAAGTTGTGCCACAAACTTCTCTTCTTCCCAATCCTATTCAATACCTCCTCATTAGTTACGTGATCTACCCACCTTATCTTCAGCATTCTTCTGTAGCACCACATTTCGAAAGCTTCTATTCTCTTCTTGTCCAAACTGGTTATCATCCATGTTTCACTTCCATACATGGCTACACTCCATACAAATACTTTCAGAAACGACTTCCTGATACTTAAATCTATACTCGATGTTAACAAATTTCTCTTCTTCAGAAACGATTTCCTTGCCATTGCCAGTCTACATTTTATATCCCCTCTACTTCGACCATCATCAGTTATTTTGCTCCCTAAATAGCAAAACTCCTTTACTACTTTCAGTGTCTCATTTCCTAATCTAATCCCCTCAGCATCACCCGATTTAATTTGACTACATTCCATTATCCTCGTTTTGCTTTTGTTGATGTTCATCTTATATCCTCCTTTCAAGACACTGTCCATTCCGTTCAACTGCTCTTCCAAGTCCTTTGCTGTCTCTGACAGAATTACAATGTCATCGGCGAACCTCAAAGCTTTTACTTCTTCTCCATGAATTTTAATACCTACTCCGAAATTTTCTTTTGTTTCCTTTACTGCTTGCTCAATATACAGATTGAATAACATCGGGGAGAGGCTACAACCCTGTCTCACTCCTTTCCCAACCACTGCTTCCCTTTCATGCCCCTCGACTCTTATAACTGCCATCTGGTTTCTGTACAAATAGTAAATAGCCTTTCGGTCCCTGTATTTTACCCCTGCCACCTTCAGAATTTGAAAGAGAGTATTCGAGTTAACGTTGTCAAAAGCTTTCTCTAAGTCTACAAATGCTAGAAACGTAGGTTTGCCTTTTCTTAATCTTTCTTCTAAGATAAGTCGTAAGGTTAGTATTGCCTCACGTGTTCCAACATTTCTATGGAATGCAAACTGATCTTCCCCGAGGTCCGCTTCTACCAGTTTTTCCATTCGTCTGTAAAGAATTCACGTTAGTATTTTGCAGCTGTGACTTATTAAACTGATAGTTCGGTAATTTTCACATCTGTCAACACCTGCTTTCTTTGGGATTGGAATTATTATATTCTTCTTGAAGTCTGTGGGTATTTCGCCTGTCTCATACATCTTGCTCACCAGATGGTAGAGTTTTGTCATGACTGGCTCTCCCAAGGCCATCAGTAGTTCTAATGGAATGTTGTCTACTCCCGGGGCCTTGATTCGACTCAGGTCTTTCAGTGCTCTGTCAAACTCTTCACACAGTATCTTATCTCCCATTTCATCTTCATCTACATCCTCTTCCATTTCCATAATATTGTCCTCAAGTACATCGCCCTTGTATAAACCCTCTATATACTCCTTCCACGTTTCTGCCTTCCCTTCTTTGCTTAGAACTGGGTTGCCATCTGAGCTCTTGATATTCATACAAGTGCTTCTCTTCTCTCCAAGGATCTCTTTAATTTTCCTGTAGGCAGTATCTATCTTACCCCTGGTGAGACAAGCCTCTACATCCTTACATTTGTCCTCTAGCCATCCCTGCTTAGCCATTTTGCACTTCCTGTCGATCTCATTTTTGAGACGTTTGTATTCCTTTTTGCCTGCTTCATTTACTGCATTTTTATATTTTCTCCTTTCATCAATTAAATTCAATATTTCTTCTGTTACCCAAGGATTTCTATTAGCCCTCGTCTTTTTACCTACTTGATCCTCTGCTGCCTTCACTACTTCATCCCTCAGAGCTACCCATTCTTCTTCTACTGTATTTCTTTCCCCCATTCCTGTCAATTGTTCCCTTATGCTCTCCCTGAAACTCTCTACAACCTCTGGTTCTTTCAGTTTATCCAGGTCCCATCTCCTTAAACACCCACCTTTTTGCAGTTTCTTCAGTTTCAATCTGCAGTTCATAACCAATAGATTGTGGTCAGAATCCACATCTGCCCCTGGAAATGTCTTACAATTTAAAACCTGGTTCCTAAATCTCTGTCTTACCATTATATAATCTATCTGATACCTTTTAGTATCTCCAGGATTCTTCCAGGTATACAACCTTCTTTTATGATTCTTGAACCAAGTGTTAGCTATGATTAAGTTATGCTCTGTGCAAAATTCTACAAGGCGGCTTCCTCTTTCATTTCTTACCCCCAATCCATATTCACCTACTATGTTTCCTTCTCTCCCTTTTCCTACTGACGAATTCCAGTCACCCATGACTATTAAATTTTCGTCTCCCTTCACTACTGAATAATTTCTTTTATCTTGTCATACATTTCATCAATTTCTTCATCATCTGCAGAGCTAGTTGGCATATAAACTTGTACTACTGTAGTAGGCATGGGCTTTGTGTCTATCTTGGCCACAATAATGCGTTCACTATGCTGTTTGTAGTAGCTAACCCGCACTCCTATTTGTTTATTCATTATTAAACCTACTCCTGCATTACCCCTATTTGATTTTGTATTTATAACCCTGTAATCACCTGACCAAAAGTCTTGTTCCTCCTGCCACCGAACTTCACTAATTCCCACTATATCTAACTTTAACCTATCCATTTCCCTTTTTAAATTTTCTAACCTACCTGCCCGATTAAGGGATCTGACATTCCACGCTCCGATCCGTAGAATGCCAGTTTTCTTTCTCCTGATAACGACGTCCTCTTGAGTAGTCCCAGCCCGGAGATCCGAATGGGGGACTATTTTACCTCCGGAATATTTTACCCAAGAGGACGCCATCATCATTTAATCATACAGTAAAGCTGCATGTCCTCGAGAAAAATTACGGCTGAAGTTTCCCCTTGCTTTCAGCCGTTTGCAGTACCAGCACAGCAAGGCCGTTTTGGTTAATGTTACAAGGCCAGATCAGTCAATCATCCAGACTGTTGCCCCTGCAACTACTGAAAAGGCTGCTGCCCCTCTTCAGGAACCACATGTTTGTCTGGCCTCTCAACAGATACCCCTCCGTTGTGGTTGCACCTACGGTACGACCATCTGTATGGCTGAGGCACGCAAGCCTCCCCACCAACGGCAAGGTCCATGGTTCATGGGGGGTGGGCTTGTCAACTAATAGGACCAAAGTGAGTATTATGTGTGTATGTATGACTACTGATCCATACTGCACAGTCTGCATTGCAAATGTATTGATGACAGTAAGAATCCTGCGTGGAATAAGAATGTATGAGATATTTTGAAATTCACAGAGACCACATTGGTTTTCATTTCAGTTTTCCTCAAAGAAATGAAATCTTTACATTTTGGAGCCTGACTGAAGAACAGCCAGTGAAAATGAAAGCTGTCATAACTAGGGAGGATCAGCTGTCAACATAATACAAATAAATACATAAGATATGGCCATAGACTGATTCTGACTATTATTTCAGATATGTATTCTGATGAATTCAAAATTTCTGCCGCATTGCGATATATTACGAATAGTGATTTCATCTTACAATGTAACCAAATAGCATTTTTTGGCATCTGAGTAAATAACACACCACATGTGCATTCTCATTATCATGCATTGAAAACTTTTTAATGTAGTAAAAAGTCCGGGAACTCTTTCAATTATTTATTGCACAAGAACTAAACATCATACAGATGTCTTACATATTGCATTTTGAAAAGAAACTATGAAAGTTCTTTTTTTACATGCATTCGATATGTGAACCATGAGTGACCTGGCAGAAGTCAATACAGTAATCGAATTCTTGCCATACTGGTCACAGCATGGCATTGTCGACTGTTGCAGTCGTTTCCCATAATCTCTCCCAGAGCTCTGCTACATCATGAGGTAGAAGCGGTACATACACCAGACCTTTAATGTGTCCCCACATAAAAAAGTCACGCGGAGTGAGATGCGGTGATTGGGGAGGCCTTTTCATGAAACAGCTGTCCTCTTCTGTAGCATGGCCGATCCATCGATGCAGCAGCTCCGTGTTCAGGTACCCACAAATTTCACTATGAAAATGGGGTGGAGCCCCATCCTGCTGAAATATGAAAGGAGAGTACGATTGCATTTGAGGCATCAGGCATTGCTGCAACAAGTCCAAGTAGGAATATCCAGCGACAGTGCTCTCAGCAAAGTGCTCTCGCAACTGAACTCGCCAAGTTTGCGACTAGCGTTGACTATCGGCAAATTACCAAACCACGCTGTGGCAGCATACATGAAAAAAAAAAAACCTTTCAGGATTTCTCTTCAAAATGACATATGTATGATATCTGTACAATGTTTGGTTCTTATGGAATAAATAACTGAAAGTATTCCCAGACTTTATGTACACACTGTATTTCCAAAAAAGTTTCTTTTTTTATAGTTTATTAAGCACACCACAATTCACCAAGTATTTTGTAGTACACTGTTGACACAAACCTGTGGTGAGCACTGTGGCAGCCTGTGATAGTTCTTGATAAAGATGGTAGTTAGGTAGTAATGATGTTGCTGTAACTTCATCTGATCCACATCGTATATCTGCCTCTTCGCAAAGCAAGCTGAAGCAAGACATCGCTACCAAAACTGCTTCTATGTCAATGCTCCATAGGTACATGAAAAATACAACCTAAATGGAAAGAGAATATTGCAAATGATGAAATGTGTCAGCTTACCAACTTCATCATACAAACAGTAAGTCATCAGATAACACACTTTAACTGTAGACAGAAAATTACCTCTGCAGCCTGCTATTACTTTATTACATTAACTGTGGTAGAAGCCTCATTAAAAAAGAAAAAATTATGGAGGAAGAGGGAGGGAGGGAGGGAGGGAGGGAGAGAGAGAGAGAGAGAGACTTTACTGAAAACACTATAATCCTTTCAGCTTCTTCAACTCCCATGAAAGACTACAGGTCCATATTTTGTATCAGATTCTTAAATCTAGCAGGAGATTTTATCTTTAACTCCCAACATCATGCACCATGCCATATTTTCAGAAAACAAAACTAAAAGTTGATTACAAATACATAACTACAGAAACATTAAATCTATATTTAAATGCACCTAATCATATTGTTATCAATTGCTAAGAATGTTATTGAAAACATTATGTCATCGTCCCTCATTCCGCAAAAAAGTTGGTAATTTACTACACACAAATTTCTGCTTGATAACTGCACTCACCATAGAAAAATGATGGAGGGTGTAGTGAATTCCCTGTCCAATAATGATGTCAACTTCCACCTCTGGAACTATACAAACTCCAAGTTCAGCCTGACGCAATCTAAAGATGTACCTCTATTATGATTGTAAACTTAGATCTCAAACTTGCCAATCTTGACTTAGTTCTAATTTCCAGCTCATTACCGTGATCTCTGCTTATGGTCCACTGAGGCTCCTTTTCTCAACCACCTTCTTCTAAAACACCATGAGCTTTGAGGTCTCATTTGCTGCACCAGTTCTCATCCGAATTCAGTTTAGAACTGATTCTTATTGGTATCTACCATATATCCCAAAATTGAAACTCTTCTTTTATCACTTTTCAGTAAAATGTAATTTGTTGGTATGGAAACCTACCCTTTGGCAAAGCATGTGCTTTACTGATTATATATGACAAATTAAATCTTTGAGCCCAACTAGAATTTGAACCCAAACACAGTATTACGTACTCACAAAGCAGCAACATATAAATTGAAACTTCCTGGCATATTAAAACTGTGTGCCCGACTGAGACTCCAACTCGGGACCTTTGCCTTTCGCGGCCAAGTGCTCTACCATCTGAGCTACCAAAGCATCCTCATACAGTTCATCCAATTTGTATACAGACTGCTGTTAGAGCAAGAGAAAGACTGGTAGATTCTACATTCCTATACGAATTTCCAGATTTCAGTTCTTGAAATGCTGTCAAATTTACATCTTCCAAAATAATGTCAATGGGCACCACCATATTAAATTAGCACTGTCCAAGAAATGAAAACAAACAGGCATGCAACAACTGTCATATGATCCTCCTTTTGCACTATTCCCTTTCTGTGCAGCTAAATTGAGAAAATTCTGGGTAGATAAGGGGCAAAAGATGTTTTTCGCACACCCAGGAAATTAAAACAGATGCTGCATGCAGTTAATGACAATACTGCCCTAAGAGTTCCTGGAAGTTACAAAATCCCTTGCCAGCACAACAACAATTATATCAGTCTGTAAAGATTCCAAATATCAATGACACATTAAAATCCAAGTTTTAGAAAAATCATCTGTTGCCGAACACAGCCTTCTGAGTCAACTTAAATTATGATGAAATAAAACTCTTGTTCCACACTAAAACGTACTGGGACTCTCTCATCAAACAAGCAGTAGAGATCACTAAGTGCAAAAATAACTTCAACTGGCACAGCTGCATTTTGGCACATAATGATCACTTCTCAAGGCTTCAGTAAATTTTACATTCCATTACCACCTTAAGATGGTAATCCTTCACCAACATGACATCTGTACAGTTTACCTAGTTAAGCAAAGGGAACTCCAGGTAGGAGTTTCGTGGAATGATACACTGCAGTTTACTACTGTTGAATTCCATTTCTCCTTCTTACACGAGGCACAAAATGATGTTCTCACAAATAACCAGATTTCTGACTGAGAAAGTTCTTGTGTAACTTTTCCTCATGTACAGAATGTAGATGGCATTACTCCCACCTACTCTGCGCAGCTGCACTGAAATGCTTGTCATTTGCATGCCCAACCATTGGATTCCAATATGACTTTTGTTGCACGCTGGCTTTATGGTTTTGCAATTTTTATGGCCACCTGTGTAGTAATAGTAAGTAGCAAATTGTAATAATTATTGTAGAAATAATTTATATACACAGATACATGCACTGTATGATTTATTATAGCTGTATAGATAATATGCTCCATTTGAGTACAATAAATAAATAAGTAAATAATCTACAATATTAGGAAAAAGACAGACGGCTACTTACCACAAAGATGACACTCTGAGTTGCAGACAAGCACAACGGAAATACTGTCACACATTTAGCTTTCAGCCAAAGCTTGCTTCAGAATAGAAAATACACATGTATTCGCACAAGCAGGAGCATGTAGGGATTAGATGAAGGTAAGACCAGAATGCCTCGCACAACTTCAGGGCATTGTGGGGCAAGGAGGTGAGGGGTTGAAAAGAAGAGTTGCGGGGACATGGAAAGACAGGCGGGTGCATTGTCAGAGGGCACACACAATGAGGGTGAGGGGACATGAATAGGAAGGAGATGATGTGTGAAGAGTGTGGGTACAATATGTTACCATAGACTGAGGCCAGGATAATTTTGGGAATGGAGAATGTATTGTAAGAATAACTCCCATCTGCACAGTTAAGAAAGGCTCGTGGTGGAGGGGAGGATCCAGCTGACCCATGTTGTGAAGCAGCCTATGAAATCAAGCTTATTATGCTCAGCTGCATGTTGTGTCCCAGGGTGGTCCACTGTGCTCTTGGCTGAGTTTGGTGGTGGCCATTTATACTGGTGGACGTTGGTTGGCAGTCCTAACAACATAAAAAGCTCTGTAGTGACTGCAGTAGAACTGGTATATGACATGGCTGCTTTCACAAGTGGCCCAGCTTCTGATGTGGTAGGAGAAGCCTGTGAGAGGTTTGGAACAGGAAATGCTGGCTGAATGGATTAGGCATGTCTCACACCTGGGTCTTCCACAGGGATATGACCCTGTGACAAGGGGTTTGGATTGAGAGTGGCATAGTGATGGACCAGGATGTTGTGGAGATTGGGTGAGTGATGGAACACAACTTCAGGAGGTTTGAGGAGGATTTTCAGTAGGATATTGCTCATTTCAGGGCCTGATGATAGATAATCAAAGCCCTGATGAAGGATGTGGTTCAATTGTTCTGGGTGACAAAGGGGGCACTCGTTTCTTGCTGGTTCTTGGGGGTGATGGAAAGTTTGGAGGTGTGTGTGTGTTTGTGTGGGAGGGGAGGGGTATCCATTTCCCCACACATCCCCCAATCTTTCTACCACCCTCAAGAACCAGCTACCCTGGACTGGTACAACTGAACCACATCCTTTGTCAGGGCTTCAATTACATATTATCATGCCTTGAAATGAAGGCATCCTACCCAAAATCCTTCCCAATCCCCCTAAAATGGTGTTCCATCATCCACTGAAAATCCACAACATCCTACTCCATCCATATGCCACTCCTAATCTCCAGCCCTTGTCAAAGAGATCATATCCCTGCAGAAGACCTGTCCAATCCGACAATCTAGCACTTTCTATTCCTGTCTTACCACAGGCTTAACCTACCCGATCAGAAGCTGGGCCACCTGTGACAGCAGCCATGACACATACCAACTCTACTGCAATCACTGCACAGCTTTTTATATTGGTATGAATGCCAGCCAGCAGTCCACCAGGATAAATGACCACCATCAAACTCAGCCAGTGAGCTACACTGTGACACAACATGCAGTTGAACATAACATGGTTGATTACAATGGCTGCTTCACAAGCCGGGACAGCTGGATCCTCCCCTCCACTAGCAGCTTTTCTGAACTGCACATATGGGAGTTATCCTTACAACAAATTCTTCACTCCCAAAATTATCCCACCTCAACCTACGGTAACCTAGTGTACCAACACCCTCCACCCAACAGTTTCGACCCCATCTGTCATTTCATCTCCTTCCTACTCATGCCCCTCATCCTCATAGTGTGTTCCCTCAGCTAATGCACCTACCTGTCTTTCCCCTTCCCTGCTCCTCTCCTTTACCACCCCCATTTCCCCACCTCCCTGCCCCATAGCCTCCTGATTCTGCACCTGGCTGTCTTGTCATGCATCCATCTAGTCCTTGCACGTTCTGTGCTCACTTGCCCCCACCCCTCCCTAATACACACCACACAACCTGTACACTTCTATCCCTCCCCCTTCCCTGCCTCACTCCAGATTGCTGCTTTTGTTTCACATGATAGCTGCATTCCAATCCAAGTTGCTGGAGATGACAGTCATGTGTGCATGATGTCAAGAAGGCTTCGGCCAAAAGCTAAATGTGTACAGTCTTTTTGTTGTGCCTGTCTGCTAGTCAGCATGTCACCTTTACCAGTAATAGCAATCTATATTTTTGCTAATATTGTAGATCATTTCCTTAGTTATTTGTTCTACACATTTTATCTAGAAAGCTAAAATAGGCCATACAATGCACATATCTTCGTGTATAATAAATTATTTCTACAATTATTGCTACTCACAGATGCCAACTTTGGAAAGAAGCTATCAGTAACGATGCAGACTAGAGAATTTGGGGGGCGGGGGATTGCCTGGGCAGCCATGCCCAGACTTTTTTTTTTTTTTTTTTTTTAAATCAACAGTAATAATCTTGATTTGAAGCCTAAATGAAAAGCCTGAAAAGTAAAAATTTATGTCTTTAACCCCTAGTAAGAAAGACAAGGAAGGGTGCTGGAAATTTAAAAATTACATCTCAAAGCTATGTTTTTCAAAATATAAAATGCAAATGTTATTTTAAATCAAAATGTTAGTGGAGAGTGAAATAAGATCAATTTTTAAAGGACAAAACAGTTAAGAACATTGCATCATCAGTAAGCAGAGTGAAAGGAATTTCCAAAGAATTAAAAAAAAGAAAAAGAAAAATGTGTAACAGGCATGCAAAATGAAAGTATACAGTGACACTTCAAACAGAATCATATTGACAAAAAAGTAAAATATAGATCACACACCTATTTTGTCATAGTAACCTGTTCTCAAACTACTAAAATAAATGAAATAGCAAATTCCGTAATTTTAACAAGGACCCCCTAGACTGTAGTTTTAACCTAGAAATCATTATAATTATGGACAAATCATAATATATGGCATGTCTGACCATTTGATATATCCTAATACAACACTGCAGGCCATAAAAAATACAACATCATAAAAGTAACATGCAACAAAAGTTGTACTGATATTCAGTACTTTGGTTGCAAATGACAAGCATTTCAGCACAACAGACCAAAAGTAGGCAGGTGTAATGCCATCTACATTCTGTACCTAACGAAAAGTTACACAACAAGATTCTCATTCAGAAATCTGGTCATTTGTGAGAATGTCGTTATGGCTCACGTAAAAAGGAGAAACACCTATGTGGGAATTTGACAGCAGTAGGATCGTGCCCTATCAAGACTGCAGGTTATAGCTCCTTGTTATTGCAGCTTGTGATGATCAGGGTCTTATAACTGTCATGTAAGTATGAAATCAATAGGTTCAGGAGGGTTATACTCAGTACCATGACAATTTTAATGACACCAAAGTTGGACAGACATGTTATTTGTTCAGCTGTGCAGAATCGTACAGCTATGCCATGCACCAAGAATCAGGAAATGGATATGTTTGCAGCAGGATATTTCCCCAGATAGACAGAGCAACAATGTCTGGCACATCACAGACAGTCAGCAGAGCAACCATTGTTACAGCTTCCCTTGACATGGCAGCAGAGAGAGGTGTGCCAAAAATGGTGCACCCAACAACAACAATGGACATGGGAATGACGCTTCATGTTTTCAGATGAGTCCTGGTTATGCATACTGCTTCACAATGGATGAATCTCCAAGGAGAATGAACATTGTAAGATGGCATTTATCATCATCATACAGGCCGAACACGTGATATGATGGTAAGGGATCATGTTGAGTATGTTACATGGTCACCTCTGATTCACACAGCCAGCAATCTGGACAGCAGGCATTGCATTTCTGATGTGTTAAAGTTGATGGCTATCTCTATCAATAAGTTCTTCATGATATTACTTTCAACAAGATAATTCAAGATAACATGTTGCCAATGCTGTCCTGTCCTACCTTGACAAAGACGGTATTTGATTGTTGCCCAAGCCAGTATGTTCTCCAGATCATTCACCCACTGAAAACATCTGGTCATGGGTTGCCAAGAGACTGGCATACTTTCACTCGTCAGCCACTATGACTGATGAGCTCTTGCATAGAGATGAAGTAGCATGAAGTGGCATATCTGTATCTCATATCTAAGCCCAGTTTGACTTAATGCCCAGCCAGGTTAGGCCAATGTTGCTTCCAGAGGTAGTAGCCCTGTGCACTAAATTTCACACCCTGTATACCACCAAATCACTTATAAATTTCACCAGGTATTCTTCCTAACACACTGTATATGCACAAAAAGTAAAGTTTCATTATTTTCTATCCTTCTTGATGTACCTACTATAATGGCTGCAAAATACACACACAAAGTACAAAAATAAATAAATAAAAACTACTTCCAAATGTAACAAAACTACTGCTGACCACAGCCTATTACACAGTGTTGATCGTAGCTGGTATTTATCCTGAGTATAGATGGATCCTTTCATGTACCAACAAGTTTTTCGCTGCTTCTGGGTTGTTGGCCACACAGAAGACAATAATTGTTAATTGTTTCCTCTCTGTATCTAACAAATGTTAGCCTCCCCTCCTCTGGCCAGTTTTTGACTTTACCAGTGAAGTATTTGAACATTAAAATTTTTTCATAAGTGCCATACAAATTTTTTATGAAGCCCTGCATAAAAACTCTCGTCATCACTAATACCATGCATCACTATGAAATAAACTGATTTCACAATTGGATAAAGCTGCACAAGAACAGCATGAATTCTTTCTGTAAGGAACTTCACTCTTACATGCTACCTCTAAATTCTTTTGCAACATTAGCACTACTCACACATTGCTCTGCAAAACTTACGGACAAGGTAGATAAAGTAACGTAACATAATAACGACACAATGAAAATTAATGGAAGTGTGGATGCATGTTACCAGAGGCCTCCCAGTCATTCACAGAAAGCCAGGCATCACATGACGTAAGACCACTGTGACTAAACTGCCAAATGGGGCTGGTTGGCCCTGCAACACGAGGCAGCTGAAGGAACAGGAAAGCCAAGTGTGTGTTAATTAGCAAGCAGCTACAATGCACTGTGGTGGTGTTCCTCATAACAACATGGTCCGCAGAAAATATCTGGATGACTTTACTTGATGAAGAGTCATCAGGAAACTGGAAGAAGGACAGAGTGTCAAGTGTAGCCCAGTACTTTAGTATGAAATAAACTGATTACACAATTGGATAAATCTGCACAAGAACAGCATGGGGAGCATTCTGAACCACAGACTCTGCTGCCTGAATGAGAGGAGGTGACTGACCAAGGGTCAACTACAGCAGCAGACTGCTACATTGTGCATCAGGCAAGAAGGGACCCACATCAAACATCGGGTGCAATTGCAACTAAAACAATCTCAATCTCATGCTCCTCAGTCACACAGCGACTGCATGGGAGTGGTCTGTTTGCTCGATGACCAATACGTTGTGTTCTGTTGACGCCCATACATTGGCAGCACTGTTTGCAATGGTGCCAAGAGCTTAGTGACTGCACAGTGAGGAATGAGGTCGCATTCTCTTCTTGGATGAGAACAACTTCAGTCTGAGTGCTGATTCTGGATATATCTCATACAGTTACAGATGGGAACACATAATGCACCTTGGAACATTCTCAAACATGACAGCTTTGCTTCAGCCCTGATTTCATTTTTATGGATGACAATGAGTGAACACATCAAACAGTGCAAGTGGAGGAGCTCTTGGAACAAGAGGATAATCAGTAAATGGGGTGGCCTGCCTGTTCCTTCGACTTAAAACCCATCGAGCATATGTGGGATGCTTAGGAGACACACATTGCAGCACATCCACACGTAACAACAACTATGCAGCAGTTGTCATTACACTGGTGGAGGAAGGGAGCATGCTACCACAAGAACTCCTTGCCAACCTTGTGGCCAACAAGGGAGCAAGTTGCAAAGCCAGGGGATGAACACAGATCACAGCGATTTCAGTGTAATTATTACTGTCTTTCAATAAAAATGTCATCTCATTACGTATTTGTTTCAGTAATGGTCTGTACTATGCTGTAGCAGTTCTTTCTATGTATGGTTCAAGTTCCATAAACACAATGAAGTTCATAAGCAGAGGGCACATGACGCAGCAGTGATGACACAAAATATATAAATACTTTGATAACAAGAATTATCGTATGGCTTGGCAGCTCAGTGGTAAAGTGATAGCCTATGAATTCAAAGGTTTTTTGTTTGAAGCCTCGTCAGTCCTAGGCTTTTATCTGTCATATCTCACTACTTTCATCTCTAGTAGTTTGTTAATGTGAGAACGCTGAGTTGCACTGACGTTCAGAGGCCACATTAAAGTGTAGATCCCCCTAAACTGGCTGGGTATGTCAGTTCGAAGGTCAGAGGGAGACAACAGATGACATAACACCCCCAACAGGACCATAGCAATTAAAACACTGTGGTGTTCAAACCAACCTACAGGTCAAATATGGCATTACCTTTAGATTCATATTAACACACAAAATAAACTACCAGTACAAAAATGTCAATTTAAAGCCACAGACTAAAGTTATGCACACCAACATAAGATAATGCAACCATACTGTACTGTACCTCTAATTTAATATGTGCTTGCTTGCATATAGCGATCTGACTTCCGACATTTGCATAGTCCTTGTGGCGTAATAAAAATGCATTTCTGCAAACAAGTATTTCTCGCAGCCACTTTAAAATATCTGTATAATTCATAATTTGATGCTGGATTAGTTTCTGAGAGATGGAAAACAACACCTGTGAACTGAAAAGGATTAAAATACTAATTATGTTCTGATGTGCAATTGAGCAAATTGTCACCTTGTTTAAAGTATTGTAAGCAGTACTATAAGTAGCAGAAACACAATCAAAATTATAAATTACTACTCATAAGCCAGGTTTCAGTAATACAGCTAACAGTATAACACTACCACAGAAATGCTTTACACTTTAAAGTGATTTAGCAAAAGAAACGCAACAGTTTAATATACAAATAACTCCAAATACAGCTTCAAATTATCAAATATTTTATTTAAAATTGTGTCTGCAACTACACACTCACATCTTACTAAATTATTAAAAATCATTGGCTTCTAATCAAGTTTTGGTTAGGAATAAGGCATTACACCATGAAATAATAAGTAGTCTACTCATCAACTGGTAATATTAATTATCTGCTGGTAGGGGTAAAACAACACAGCTTTGAGATAAAGATATAGTTAAGAGAAAGTAATACTACAGTTGTATGAAACAAATATCTTCAAATAGAAATTGGGAGAGGCTGTCATTTATCTGTAGCAAACAGATGTGTAGCACACGGGCACCTTTAACAACACAAAAAATTTCGTTAACTTCTCAGTACTCACTGCATACTGTTAAGTATCTTTATGTATCACTCACCAATCATTATCTCCAGTCTGGACTCTCCATTATCACAGTATAAAAATTAATATCTATAAAATTAATATTCTTTTACTTTGAGGAGCTGAAGTAATAGTTCACTGACTACTGGAAACTACCAAGAACTTTGCTAGCTATCAGATGAATCCTTTCTCTGAGTTATAGGGTACTCATGTGCACAAAGCCCAGGTAATGCAGCCATACAGATGTGTATGTGTGTGTGTGCGTGTGTGTTTGTGTGTGTGTTTGCGTGTGTGTGTTTTGTGACTATAATTCTGTAAAAGGTTTCATCTGAAACTTGCAATGTTCTCACTCTTATTGATGTGCTTTTCGATGACTCAGCAACTCTACTACTCAGTGAATTGTATTGTATTGTATTGTATTGTAAAAACCAGTATTTACACTATACCATGAGTTTTCACTGTAATGCAAATTAATATCTATTGTTTTACCTACGAAAAAGTGTACTTCAAGCTGGTTAGCCTCTAAAGACAAAGTGTAATAGTGAAAGCACAATTCTTAAAAATAAAACCAATACAGTTCTCATGTTTAGAGGTCACGTTTGTTCCACATATAAAAAAGTCTGCACAATTTTAGCTTCCCTAACAAGAAAACAAATTTAAAAATGAGTTTGACAAGCAACTATGAGCCGCTGACCACAAGCACACGTAGTAGTAACAGTATTTTTCCTCTGGTTAATACTGCAAAATATGGAATATGTTCAAAAGTGAGCTTCACTGATGACGTCTGCAATTTCAGAGATGACGCATCCATACAGTTCACTGGCCCACTTATAGAGGCCACCTTTGTTAGCCTCCTGGCGTGCTATGGTGAGCCGTCAAAGAAACGGTATTATTTCAAAGATTGCCTGTTCTATAACCTGTATTACTGTTATCCAATCAATGTGTTCAGTGTTAAGCATAATCTGCACTTCACTGTATCTTACATGTTGCTCTATACAGTATTACGTTCCATAGATCATGTTTGTTCTTGCTGTAGCAAACAAGGCGACAAGTGAGGATTACGTTTTCTCTATGTGTTATTGTCAGTGCTACATCGCCCAGAAAACATCTTGATGGAAGAAATACTCCAACATATCATTGTCAGTAGCAAGCTTTCGCAGAAGAACAGCAGGCTCTCACCACCGCTCTCAATCAAGTGGCATCTGCATGTTTGCGGCAGGTTACTCTCCCATCAGTGCAACCATCATCCTTTCTGACACATAATGAATCAACTGAAGACTGGGACTCCTAAAAGCCATGGCTATATCAAAATTTCTATGTTTTTTGCATTGGAAATACAAATCTGTGTAGTGCTTTCTTCCTTTCCTGCTTTTGCCACACAGTTATCACTTGTTATGCCATCTTGCATCTTTGCAAGAATTGGCCAACTTATCTTCTGATGAAATGAGCAAGCTTCTCTCTTTGCAAGGCATGTAGAATTTTTCCATTGTCAGAAACACCCAAACCAATCTTACAAAGCCTGGACTGCTGAATTACGCAGGTTGAGCCATCGTCGTAAAGTTGTCACCAATACCCATAAAGAATCCTAAGCTGACCACATGGTGCATGATATTATTCGTCTGGCCCCAGATAGGGAAGTCCACAAAAAAGCACTTCAATGTGAGAATCCAACACGTACAGATGTGCTCAATGTAGCACAATCCTTTGAGGTATCATGGGCTGTAGGCAATCAGTTTGCTATGTTGGGAGAGGTATCGGAAGTTTACTCAGTCAACCTCTTAGGCACACTGCAAGTGTCCAGGATGACAGGGAAGCCGTTGCAGCAGCACAACCTACAACCCAGTATTACATGCAGGAGCATCAGTTACAGCCACAGCAGCAACAGGCCACGTAAAAACAGTGGCTGCGTGTCCCCCTTCCGTCCAACATGTGTGTACTGCATGCCCTAACCATTGGGCTGTTTGCAAAGGTGTCAAAAGAAAGGCCACACTGCACTGGTGGGAGGACACAGTAGTAATAATGGACATAAATTGTATCTCAACAATGACTGTTTCCCCGAACAAACTGTTTATTGACTTGCATGTATTTAATAAACTGCTAAATATGTAAATGGGCACAGGAGCTGCAGCGACTCTAGTAAATGCAAAAACGTATGTGGACTTGGGCTCCCCTCCCCTCACACAGGTTTCATGGAAGTTGGTTAGCTACAATAAACAGCACATTCCGATCCTAGATCAGTTCTCTGTTCACGCTCTTACACATCTGTTGTTCACTCCCCTCACCTTCCTTGTTGTGGATCACTTCCATACTGCAGATCTGTTTGAGTTAGATGAGTTTAATGCTTACGGTTTCTCCATTGCCGATGAGGTAAATGTAGTTTGAGACCAAGATCTGTATCAGCAACTGGAGTTCCTCTGCTCTGACTTTTAATATCTGTTTTCCCTTGGGCTCAGTTGTGCTACTACTTTTCAGGCCCATCTTACCATGAAAGAGTCTGCCTGCCCTTGTTTTTTTTTCAGGTGTGGCAGGTGCCTGTCATGTCACACAACTCTGTCAAGGCCAAATTAGACCATTTGACCTATTTCTTCCAGTGAATGGGCTATGCCACAAGTAATCGTTAAAAAGCCTACAGATGAGCTTTGCCTCTATGGCGACCTCAATGTCACAATTAATATGAGGGTTGCCCAGTAAATAATGCCCCATATTTTTTTTCTCCGAAATAAAAAATATTAGAAATGTGAAACTTTAGGTGCGAGTTATTTGAAGTTTCCCGCGTGTGTACGCAAAGTTTCAATTTCCTCCGACAGAGAGCGGTGGTGTAGGAATGTTCTAAAATGGCGTCTGCAAGTGACATCCGTCAGAAACAACGTGCAGTGATTGAATTTCTCGTAGCAGAGGAAGAAACCATGGGCAATATTCATAAACGCTTGTGCAACGTCTACGGAACATCTGCAGTCGATAGGAGTACTGTTGGTCGCTGGGCACAGAGGGTGAAAGCATCAGAGGGCGGTGCTGCGGAGCTCCGAGATTTGCCGCGGTCGGGAAGGCCTCCCACGGCTGTCACGCCTGACATGTTGCAGCGGGCTGATGTTCTCATTCGACGGGATCGACGCATTACGACTCGACAATTGGCACTGGAGTTGTCAGTAAGCAAAGGAAGTGTGGATGTGATTATCAATCAGCTTGGATACTCAAAAGTGTGTGCAAGATGGGTTCCTCGGTGTCTTACTGTCGATCACAAATCCCAAAGAAAAGACATTTCTTTCGATTTGTTGCGACGCTTTCACGTTGACGGGGAGGCCTTTTTGTCACGGATTGTGACAGGTGATGAAACTTGGGTGCATCATTTTGAGCCCGAAACAAAAAGACAATCGATGGAATGGCGTCATGCTTATTCTCCACAGAAGAAAAAATTCAAAACAGGTCCTTCAGCCGGAAAAGTCATGATGACTGTGTTTTGGGATTGCGAGGGCGTAATTCTCATTGATGTGATGCCAAAAGGCAGTACCATTAATTCAGAGGCTTATGTCAAAACATTAGACAAACTTAAGCAGCGCTTCCGGCGCCTTGGGCGTCATGTTAACCCACAGGATGTTTTGATTCAGCATGATAACGCTCGTCCTCACACAAGTTTGAGGACTTGTGAACACATCGCGAAACTGGGTTGGATAGTGTTACCCCATCCACCCTACAGCCCCGATTTGGCTCCTTCAGACTTTCACTTGTTTGGGCCAATGAAGAATTTCATTCGTGGAAGACGTTTTGCCGATGACGAAGAAGTGATTCACGAAGTGACAACCTGGCTCCGTAGGCAGAGTAAAGATTTTTACCGGCAGGGAATACACGCTCTTGTGTCTCGCTGGAAAAAGGCCGTCGAACTTGAAGGAGATTATGTGGAAAAATAAAGCAAGTAGACAAAACATCAGTCTTTCACATATGTAAATTTGATTGTTGTGGAATAAATACTTCTGGAGAAAAAAAATATGGGGCATTATTTACTGGGCAACCCTCGTATACAGTCCGTGATAGATACATACCCTCTGCCCCACCCTGACAAGTTGCTTGCAAAATTATCAGGTGGCCAGTACTTCTCCAAGGACGATTGTTCAGAAGTGTGCCCTCAGCTCCTCTCGAATGAGGATACTAGGCGTCTTATTGCTGTCAATACACCTTTCGGTCGAAACCCACATCGATGCTTGCCTTTTGGCATTGCTAGCTCACCTCCTATAGTATTTTAGCAGTTTTTAAAACAGCTGACAGCCTCCGTGGCGGCTGCATCAATTACTTCGACGATAACATTGTTTCGGGTTCTTCCATTGAAGACCGCCTTAGAAATCTCCGATTGTTTTGCAGCCAGCACCACGATAGCTCGAGCCGAGTGCGCTTTCCTGGGCTTGTGGTTTCAGCTGCTGGCTCAACTGGGTTCCTGCCATCATCTAGTGTTCCTGGGGCAGGTGCCTCTGCATTGCTTGCACACCTGATCGGCAGATGTCCTGTTACTTTGACCAGCTGCGGGTGAGCACGGCGGGGTCTGTTCCTGAGGGCCCACTGCCTCCCCTGGCCCCACTGCCGCAGATGCCTGTTCCTGTGTCGGAGACGGTCCAGTTCGCACCGCAGCACGGGTCACCGCCTGGCAGATTGCTGGTGGGGGTTCCTGCCTCTGCCTCCACTCCTCGACTGCCATCGCTGGTACAGTCTCCACTGCACCTGATGCCATAGCCTCTGCCATCTCTGTCGCTGGGTACTGTGCGGCTGTTGTCTCCGACGCCCCGCTGACACCTCCCAAGCCAACTGTTGACCTCAATGAGGTGCCATCCTTGGTCCTGCCCAACAGCTTCTCGTGAGCAGTGGCACAGTGTGCGAACCTGAACCCTCAATTACTTCCGTCCCTACTTGCCGGTGGCTGCGATCGCTGGGTGATGAAATGGACGTCAGACCGTCACTGGTGTTTTCTGTGACTCACAATCTCACTGCCTTGTGAGATCAGTGATTTTTTTTCACAGTACCCGTGTTTTTTTTTGGTACCAGTGCTTTTTCCATCCCAGAGCTTTTTTTCTGTGCCATGCATTTTTTGTGCCTAGTGTTTTTAAGTATGGATGTGATGTACATTCTCTCACAACATGTGCAGCTTCACAGTACCCTGCATTTAAACAGTTCACAGGCCCACTTACAGAAGCCACCTGGGTCAGCCCCCCTGGCATGATCTGGTGACCCATGAAAGAAACAGTATTATTTAAGTGATCACAAACAGGTGCTCGGCCTATTCGGTAACCTGTTATCGCTGTCCAGGGCTACACACAATCTGTACATTGTATCTTACATGTTGCTTATATCGTACTGTGTTCCATAAATCAGTTTTGTTCTTGCTACAGCAAACAGTATTCAACGATATGGTATAAAACAATCATACATTTCCTATTATATTATTACAGCTGTTCATTGAGATTAAATGCCAAACATTGCTTATGACTAAAACAAATACCAACTGCTTTAAACCTAGAGAATGGCTCCAGGAATTTAAACATTTCTTTCTTTATTTTAGTGACACATCTTTTTTATGTTGTTCAGAAGAAATGATGGCAATGAAATAAAATTCATTATTTTACTCTACCAGAAAGCCCACTATGTTATTTCTATGAGCCTAGAACATAATACTGTATCTCTTTTTTTCTACTCACCTCACATCCCAAAAAGTATTAATGGGAGCTTCTGGATTCCAAACTTCAATTTTCTCAGGGTGATGAAGAACAAGCAGTGCTTCCATTGCCTCTTGGGCCACATCAGGCATAGTTGGCTGGTGCACTAAACTCACAAGGCCATTTATAAGTTCTAATGTTGAGCTTTGTATCTCATGCCCAGCTTTACCTTGATTCTGTTAAAACAGAATAGATATGTAAATGGATCCACTTACACCATCACTGGATAAAAATGACATAAGCAGAAAAATTCACAAGTTACAGCTTTAGTGACTTGCTTTGTTATAAGTCTAAAAGTCAATAATGTAAGGAAGTATATGTTTTCAACAATGTCATTTTATCTACTACTGTGTGTGTGTGTGTGTGTGTGTGTGTGTGTGTGTGTGGAACGTTATTCCGCAATAGGCTTTCATAGCATTTGTTATATCTACATCAAATGGTTGAAAAATTATAAAATTATTAGAATTATTAAACAGGATTGCTGGGCAGTACTTTCCTTCTGGGGATAAAACATCTAGTGCTGCCAACTGAGACATATAAAAGTACACAACACTCTTCTAGCTTTTCGGACAAAGTTTCTTTGTTGGGGATAGGTTTGGGATTGTTAAAAAGTTAGGGCAGGCCATTCAAACCCTAGGATGAAAGCAAACAAAACTCTCATACCTGCCCCAGTAAACATTTGTTTTAATTATTGTCCATAAACCATGAATCACACATTTTCATATGAGCCAGTATTCCTGAAAAAACAGGACAGTGGCTCTCAGGAAGGGAACTCTACCTTAGTAATTTTTTTTTGTTCTATTTATTGATGGCCAACTAATACCTTACTGTGGGTTCTAATGGGTTCTGATCATGAAATATTATGTTTCCAACTTGGTAAGAATTTGCAGTACACTTTGGAAGAATTTCCACTTCTGTCGTGTAAAGTTGTTCTCACCACATTGTAAGTTTACTGACCCAAAATTGCATCTTGGCAGCCTCATAACATATCTTCCTCATTCAGATTCCTGCTACTAATGGGCTTGAAGAACATTTGTTAAATAAAACACAGAACACAGCTATGAATGATTTTTGATATATTCATACTGATTGACACACAATGTTCGATTTTTGACACATATTGATAATTACACTAATTAACAAACATTAATGAAGTTCAGTGCTGGCAGACTAGCATATTACTTTATATGACTCCGATGGACACAATGGCTTCACATTTTAACAGTTCAGCACTAACTGACTGACAATTACATGACATTTACAATTTCACTAGTACACCTGGACTACATAGTGTAACTTGAACTAAATATTACGTGATGATGTGTAAACTCTTTGCATAAGGGCTACTAATTTCCGACGGACTCAGGCTTTGTGTGTGACATCTATTCGTAGACATATGCAATATAGAAAATTATATAATGACAAAATACTAGACCACTGTAGGTTAGTTATTAACGTAAAAGGCCATAAAACTGAATGACACAAACGTACAACAGGCAAAGAGCTGTCTTTGTTTAACTGAGATCAGTATAACTAGAAAATCGCAAAATAATAGGTACTACTTTATGGTGGTGATTTGAATGTGCAGGGGATTTCCAAAGCCCACCAAAAAGGTTTTGAGAAAGTGAAAGTTTCTCATTCGAATAATTATCATACTCACAAATTATTTTAGTAAAAATTTACATATTTTGGAATAGAAAAATCAGGGCTGTAAAGCTATGGCACTGAGTTTTTGAAGTAATCACATTTTAAAATTGTAATTTTCTAGAACACAAAAATTTTGAATAGGAGTAACATTTGAGATATGAGGTTTTTGAGAAAAGTAAAACATTTGTTGAAAAGGGGGGAATGAAGACTTTCAAATTACCTATATCAGCTACAAACAACTTTTCGCTCATCAAAAATTTCACCCTGTAAGAAACAGCATCTGGCTCCAGATTATAGAACCCCATCAGGTTCCTGATACAGATGAACATGAACACATCAATGGTTGACAAAGATGACAATATCTATGAGATGTAGAAGGTGGGAAAGTCTTTCTTCCTGATGGTGAAAGCACCGGCACCAGAATCAGAACAATGCAGAAAATGTAACCTTTCAATTCGGTTTCTGACTGAACATTTACAGGCATGATCAGAACAACTCGAATGGCAGTAAAACTGAGATGTAGAATGCAACTGTGAATCACCATATTATTTCCTAAGTATGGCAAAGCTTATAAATTCATGGTCCAAGCCAACAACAAGATGGTTGTGACTGGAAGTTTATTTAAATGATGTGGTTCTCAGTCCGAATGCTCCACACAAATCTATCCTAAGCTAGTCTCTTCATTTCTGCAGTTTGTAACTACTGCAACCTACATACATTTGAACCTGCTTACTTTATCCAAGCCCTGGTCTTCCTCTACAATCTTTACCCTCACACTTCCCTCCATTACTGAACTGACTATTCCTTGTTGCCTCAAGATGTGTCCTGTCAACCAGTTCTTGCTTTTAGTCAAGTTGTGCCAAAAATTTATTTTTTCTCCAGTTTGATTCAGTACCTTCTCATTAGTTGTTCTATCTAACCTTACTAATTTTCAGCATTCTTCTGCAGCACCACAACTTCAATATTAAGACATATACAAAAGTGCAGTTTGTTCACTTTTGAATGAGGATGGTATATGAACAATAAACTTTATTGAACGCTGTAAATTTGATTCTACTAATAAACTTTACTTTCATAATAAATAATTACAAGTCTAGAAAACAAGCAGAGTTACTTATAAGGAGCTAGGAGGCTCAAAATTTGAAGCTTCCTAGGTGTGAACAGGTATCATAAAGATGTTGCCGAGCCGGATACGGCAGCTTCGGAAAATAGAATGGAGCACAGGATCAAAAACCAAAGGACAACCAGATAAAATGTCAAGAAAACATCCACCAAACTTTTACCTTGAATATTTAGTTAGGCCTAATCATGTTTCATTTCATACACTGAGGACTAATCTAACTATCATTTTAATTACACTTACATTAAGCATCAGCATAGGGTCTGCGTGAATAAGGCGCACCATCCATAATAATAAGTTTTTATAACCTGGACTCTCTTCACCCCGCTCTTTGAATTTTGATGTTGAATCCTTGCCTTTCAACGTGAGGCTCTGCAAATCAGTGAATACAATCACTAACATTTCAGTTTTAATGCAACTTAAATCAGTAATAAACAATTAACAATGCAATAATTCATGAAAAGATATTAAATACACAATGAACTGAGTAATTAAAGTATATCAGTCAGAGAACTGTGTTGCAATGAATGTTTGCAAGTCAAACACTAACTTCTCATCCTTTAACAACACCATTTTTTCTGAAGTTCAGTATGCACCACTAACTAAATAAATTATTCCAGTTCTGAAGAGTTTTCGAATGGTAGTACACCTATACGGGTAAAGTGAACAAAGGATGGAATCACATATTTTTAAGCAGCTGACTGATTAAAGTTCCTAACCATAAGAATAAATCTCATCATCTAATCTCATAAACAAAGCTCTAATGAAGTGATATCTGACACACAATCAACCTGGGAACGAGACTATCGATATTCATTTTGGTGCTACTTATATCTCTGGCAGAGTACTCAGCCGATGAATGATGCTCATGACAGTTGAAACCATTGATAATTTACTGGTTAAAAATTAGGATCCTGTTTGTGGGTTTTGGTCATCTGCTTTGCAAATATTGCTTATACAAATGGACATCACCTGTCTTCAAGTTGGAATGGCGATCACAGTATTACCACGACTTGCAGTACCTGTGTAGGCTTCATGTAACATCTGTGAAACAGGATCTCAGTTTGGAGTGCAGTACACATGTAACGACGACATGTGATGTCACAGCAGAACAAATCTATATCTACATCTACATTATATTCTGCACACCATTGTGAAGTGCATGGCAGAGGATATGTTCCATTGTACCAATTATTAGGGTTTCTTCCTGTTCCATTCACGGGAAGAATGAGTGATTGAATATCTCTGTGCCTGCTATAATTATTCTAATCTTGTCCTCATGATCCCTATGTGAGCAATATGTAGGAGACTGTAGTATATTCCTAGAGTCATCATTTAAAGCTTGTACCTTTCTTAGTAGATTTTCTCGGGATAGTTTACTTCCATCCTCAAGAGTCTACCAGTTCAGTTTTTTCAGCATTCTGTGATACTCTCCCGCGAGTCCAACGTATCTGTGACCATTCATGCTGCCCTTCCCCTATACGTCCAATATACCCTGTTAGTCCTATTTGGTTTGGATCCCACACACTTGAGCAATATTCTAGAATGGGTCCATGGGTCTCATCGGATTAGGGAAGGACGGGGAAGGAAGTCGGCCGTGCCCTTTGAAAGGAACCATCCCGGCATTTGCGGGTCCATGAGTGATTTGTAAGCAACATCCTTCACTTCCCCAGTATTCGACTAGTAAACTTAAGTCTACAACCTGCTTTACCCACGATTGACCCTTGTGATCATTCCTCTTTTCTTCATATCCCTACAAAGTACTACACTCATGTATTTGTATGAGTTGGCCAATTCCAGCTATGACTCGATGATATTATAGTCATAGGATACTGTGCTTTTTCATTTTGTGAAGTGCACAGCTTTACATTTCTGAACATTTACAGTAAGTTGGAAATCTTGGAACTGCTTTAAAATCTTATCAAGATCTGATTGAATATTTATGCAGTCTTTTTCAAACAGTACTACATTATAGATAACTGCAACATCTGCAAAATGTCTGAGGTTACTATTAACATTGTCTCCAAGGTCATTAATATACAACATGAACAGCAAGAGTCTTAATACACTTCCCTGGGGTATATCCAAACTTAGCTGACAAAGACTCTCTATCCAAGAGAACATGCTGTTTCCTTCCTACCATGAAGTCCTCAATCTAGTCACAAATTTTACTTGATACCCATATGATCCCCCCCATGAACCATGGACCTTGCCGTTGGTGGGGAGGCTTGCGTGCCTCAGCAATACAGATGGTCGTACCGTAGGTGCAACCACAACGGAGGGGTATCTGTTGAGAGGCCAGACAAACATGTGGTTCCTGAAGAGGGGCAGCAGCCTTTTCAGTAGTTGCAGGGGCAACAGTCTGGATGATTGACTGATCTGGCCTTGTAACATTAACCAAAACGGCCTTGCTGTGCTGGTACTGCGAACGGCTGAAAGCAAGGGGAAACTACAGCCGTAATTTTTCCCGAGGACATGCAGCTTTACTGTATGATTAAATGATGATGGCGTCCTCTTGGGTAAAATATTCCGGAGGTAAAATAGTCCCCCATTCGGATCTCCGGGCGGGGACTACTCAAGAGGACGTCGTTATCAGGAGAAAGAAAACTGGCATTCTACGGATCGGAGCGTGGAATGTCAGATCCCTTAATCGGGCAGGTAGGTTAGAAAATTTAAAAAGGGAAATGGATAGGTTAAAGTTAGATATAGTGGGAATTAGTGAAGTTCGGTGGAAGGAGGAACAAGACTTTTGGTCAGGTGATTACAGGGTTATAAATACAAAATCAAATAGGGGTAATGCAGGAGTAGGTTTAATAATGAATAAACAAATAGGAGTGCAGGTTAGCTACTACAAACAGCATAGTGAACGCATTATTGTGGCCAAGATAGACACAAAGCCCATGCCTACTACAGTAGTACAAGTTAATATGCCAACTAGCTCTGCAGATGATGAAGAAATTGATGAAATGTATGACGAGATAAAAGAAATTTTCAGGTAGTGAAGGGAGACGAAAATTTAATAGTCATGGGTGACTGGAATTCATCAGTAGGAAAAGGGAGAAAAGGAAACATTGTAGGTGAATATGGATTGGGGGGAAGAAATGAAAAAGGAAGCCGCCTTGTAGAATTTTGCACAGAGCATAACTTAATCATAGCTAACACTTGGTTCAAGAATCATAAAAGAAGGTTGTATGCCTGGAAGAATCCTGGAGATACTAAAAGGTATCAGATAGATTATATAATGGTAAGACAGAGATTTAGGAACCAGGTTTTAAATTGTAAGACATTTCCAGGGGCAGATGTGGATTCTGACCACAATCTATTGGTTATGAACTGCAGATTGAAACTGAAGAAACTGCAAAAAGGTGGGAATTTAAGGAGATGGGACCTGGATAAACTGAAAGAACCAGAGGTTGTAGAGAGTTTCAGGGAGAGCATAAGGGAAAAACTGACAGGAATAGGGGAAAGAAATACAGTAGAAGAAGAATGGGTAGCTCTGAGGGATGAAGTAGTGAAGGCAGCAGAGGATCAAGTAGGTAAAAAGACGAGGGCTAATAGAAATCCTTGGGTAACAGAAGAAATATTGAATTTAATTGATGAAAGGAGAAAATATAAAAATGCAGTAAATGAAGCAGGTAGAAAGGAATACAAACGTCTCAAAAATGAGTTCGACAGGAAGTGCAAAATGGCTAAGCAGGCATGGCTAGATGACAAATGTAAGGATGTAGAGGCTTGTCTCACTAGGGGTAAGATAGATACTGCCTACAGGAAAATTAAAGAGACCTTTGGAGAGAAGAGAACCACTTGTATGAATATCAAGAGCTTTTGACAACTTTAACAGGAATACTCTCTTTCAAATTCTGAAGGTGGCAGGGGTAAAATACAGGGAGCAAAAGGATATTTACAATTTGTACAGAAACCAGATGGCAGTTATAAGAGTCGAGGGGCATGAAAGGGAAGCAGTGGTTGGGAAAGGAGTGAGACAGGGTTGTAGCCTCTCGCCGATGCTATTCAATCTGTATATTGAGCAAGCAGTAAAGGAAACAAAAGAAAATTTCGGAGTAGGTATTAAAATTCGTGGAGAAGAAGTAAAAACTTTGAGGTTCGCCGATGACATTGTAATTCTGTCAGAGACAGCAAAGGACTTGGAAGAGCAGTTGAACGGAATGGACAGTGTCTTGAAAGGAGGATATAAGATGAACATCAACAAAAGCAAAACGAGGATAATGGAATGTAGTCAAATTAAATCGGGTGATGCTGAGGGGATTAGATTCGGAAATGAGACACTTAAAGTAGTAAAGGAGTTTTGCTATTTGGGGAGCAAAATAACTGATGATGGTCGAAGTAGAGAGGATATAAAATGTAGACTGGCAATGGCAAGGAAATTGTTTCTGAAGAAGAGAAATTTGTTAACATCGAGTATAGATTTAAGTGTCAGGAAGTCGTTTCTGAAAGTATTTGTATGGAGTGTAGCCATGTATGGATGTGAAACATGGACGATAACCAGTTTGGACAAGAAGAGAATAGAAGCTTTCGAAATGTGGTGCTACAGAAGAATGCTGAAGATAAGGTGGGTAGATCACGTAACTAATGAGGAGGTATTGAATAGGATTGGGGAGAAGAGAAGTTTGTGGCACAACTTGACTAGAAGAAGGGATCGGTTGGTAGGACATGTTTTGAGGCATCAAGGGATCACAAATTTAGCATTGGAGGGCAGCGTGGAGGGTAAAAATCGTAGAGGGAGACCAAGAGATCAATACACTAAGCAGATTCAGAAGGATGTAGGTAGCAGTAGATACTGGGAGATGAAGAAGCTTGCACAGGATAGAGTAGCATGGAGAGCTGCATCAAACCAGTCTCAGGACTGAAGACCACAACAACAACAACCCATATGATCATATGATCATACTTTTGACAATAAGTGTAGGTGTGGTACACAGTCAAATGCTTTTTGAAAATAAAGAAATACTGCACCCATCTGACTGCCTTGATCCCAATCTTCCAGTATGTCAAGTGAGAAAAGTATGAGTTGGGTTTCACGTGGTTGATGTTCTCTGAATCCCTGCTCATTGGCATGGGAGAGGTCATTCTGTTTGAGATATCTCATTATGTTTGAGCTCAGAATATGTTCGAAGAGTCTACTATAAATCAATATCAAGGACATTGGACAGTAGTTTTGTGGATCAATAATACTACTCCTCTGGAAGACAGGTGTCACCTGTGGTTACAGTTTTTTGTTCAAAGTATCTACGATAGATTAAAGTTAAAGGGAGGTTAACTCAGATGCAAATTCAATATAGAATTTGATAGGAATTCCATTGGGCCATGGAGCTTTGATCAGTTTTAAAGATTTTAGTTGTTTCTCAACACCACTAACACTAACATTTCACTCTTCATTTTAGGGTACTAGGACTGAATTTGGGCAATTCTCCTGGGTTTTCCTTTGTAAAGGAACTTTTGAAAATTGAATTAAGCATAACAGTTTTTGCTTTCCTACCCTCAATTCCAATTTCTGTCTCATTCGCTAGGGAGTGGACACTAGCTTTGGTGTCACTAAGATCCTTTACAAATAACCATAATTTCTTTGTAAAAGATTATTTGACAATATTCTGCTACAGTAGTCACTGAAGGCTTCATGCATTTCTGTGTTGACAGCCAAATGTATTTTATTGAAGACATCACAACAGAATGTGTCATTTATTATTGTAAGGTCTGAGCTCAAGCTGTACACAAAGTGATGTTCCGAGTTCCTAAATGTTGTAATATAAGAATTGATTGTACATTGGGATTTATTATACGAAGTAACTGAGCAAAGAAGTACTTCATATAACTTTGCATACGGTTGAAAACTGGTAAAGTTTACCAGAGTTCAGCACAAGCATGAGTGCAGTGCTAACACAGTCTATCAAGCTGCACAAACAGTGTCCGACAGGTGAAGTAGTTCAGAGCTTCAAGGTAACAACAAAATTGATTCTGAATACATGAATATTTAAAGGGGAACACTGCACCATCCACTAACTAGGGATTGTTGTTATCTTCTTTCCTCTCTCTCTCTCTCTCTCTCTCTTTCCTACTAAGATAGAGTCTCAACAGTGAAGTGTATTCTGTTTGGTAAAGCTGGAATGTTTCCGCGTGGCAATATCACGCCACCATCTGAAGAGCAGGATGTCAGTTGGTGTCATCTCAGGCTGTTATTCCACACAGTACACGGCAGCCTCAGGTGCGGCATAGCCATCAGTGTGACTCACCATTCCTACAATCTCGGCCTGATCATTCTCAAACTTCGTTGGGGTGTTACCCATGTGAATTATAGAAGAGTCTGTAACTTCCAACTGTTTGTCTAAATTTAGCCACTCAGCTATTTCCACATTTACTGCCTCTTCACAGCCAGGCAACCTTCTGATTAAATTATACAAGTGATGATCATCCTCACCATCAAAATCTTTGGTTTCTCTGTTAGGCCTACTTTCCTGTAGAATTTTTCTACATAAATTAGAAACTGTATCTTACTTTATCTCCCTCCAACACTCACTGATTCAGTACACAACAATCTTCACAGTTACTTTCTTTAAAGCTCTTACAAGATGAGGATGCATTAATCACTGTCAAAATAGCTTTGCATGACAATCCCTTTTCTTCTAATCACTTTTTGCACACTAGTACAAATGAATAAAAAGCAATTCTTCATCATTTCATGAATCATCTAGGTATTATTCTGATGCACGTAGGTAACCAGCCCAAGAGCTGACATGGTTACACTCTTGAATGCTCTTAGCTTGGCAGACTTCCCAGTCACAACCAGTTTTAGTTTGTGGTTTCTAATTGTATTTGAAGCTGCTCTAACTACAAGCCACTCTTTCCTCTTTATGTGCCTGGGAGCACTTTTTCCTTCTGTAGTTTTCTGACCCATCTTTACCTAGCAAAGCTTTTCGTCCATCTCTAACAACAAAAAAGTCAACAGGATTTTAAACTCCACCTTCCTCCCTCTTTTCCTTCCTTCCTTCTCGTAATGAGACAACTGTGCAATTGTTCACTGTGTGTGTGTGTGTGTGTGTGTGTGTGTGTGTGTGTGTGTGTGTGTGAATGATTATTTGATAGATTTCAGACCCTCCACATACCGACAGTCACAGTTCTAAATCTTACTGTATACTATTCTATTTCTGCTAGAACTACACAAAAGATATAGAATGTGCATGTAATGTACAGAGTATATTTCAGTCCCAAAGATTACAATTCATAGAAATATAAGCTCATGGAATGTGCAAGGGTCTGAAAATATCCAAATATTGTTAGAATATAGGGGAAGTCTACTATTATCATCTGAGCCCAAAGGATATCTGTACTAACAACTGTTACCACATAAATTTTAAATCCTGAGAGGGCAGTATCCACACAGTAACACAAAAGTGGGGAGAGAGGAAGAGAGGTGACATTATAATACAGACTCACCATTCATTTTTAAATTAAACAGGCAGAGAAGATGCTATTGCTACTTCTAACAATTCAGAGAAGAACAATAAATATTTTATTGTTTGTTGTTGTTGTGGCCTTCAGTCCTAAGACTGGTTTGATGCAGCTCTCCATGCTACTCTATCCTGTGCAAGCTTCTTCATCTCCCAGTACCTACTGCAACCTACATCCTTCCTAATCTGCTTAGTGTATTCATCTCTTGGTCTCCCTCTATGATTTTTACCCCCCACGCTGCCCTCCAATACTAAATTGGTGAACCCTTGATGCCTCACAACATGTCCTACCAACCGATCCCTTCTTCTCGTCAAGCTGTGTCACAAACGCCTCTTCTCCCCAATTCTATTCAATACCTCCTCATTAGTTGTGTGATCTACCCGCCTAATCTTCAGCATTCTTCTGTAGCACCACATTTTGAAAGCTTCTATTCTCTTCTTCTCCAAACTATTTATCATCCATGTTTCATTTCCATATGTGGCTACACTCCATTCAAATACTTTCAGAAGAGACTTCCTGACACTTAAATCTATACTCGATGTTAACAAATTTCTCTTCTTCAGAAACGCTTTCCTTGCGATTGCCAGTATACATTTTATATCCTCTCTACTTCGACCATAATCAGTTATCTTGCACCCCAAATAGCAAAACTTCTTTACTACTTTAAGTGTCTCATTTCCTAATCTAATTCCCTCAGCATCACCTGACTTAATTCGACTACATTCCATTATCCTCTTTTGTTTTGTTGATGTTCATCTTATACCCTTCCTTCAAGACACTATCCATTCCGTTCAACTGCTCTTCCAAGTCCTTTGCTGTCTCTGACAGAATTACAATGTCATCGGCAAACCTCAAAGTTTTTATTTCTTCTCCATGGATTTTAATACCTACCTGAATTTTTCTTTTGCTTCCTTTACTGCTTGCCCAATATACAGAGTGAATAACATCGGGGAGAAGCTACAACTCTGCCTTCCTCCCTTCCCAACTGCTGCTTCCCTTTCATGCCCATCAACTCTTATAGCTTCCATCTGGTTTCTGTACAAATTGTAAATATCCTTTCGCTCCCTGTAATTTACCCCTGCCACCTTGAGAATTTGAAAGAGAGTATTCCAGTCAACATTGTCAAAAGCTTACTCTAAGTCTACAAATGCTAAGAAACATAGGATTGCCTTTCCTTAATTTATTTTCTAAGATAAGTCGTAGGGTCAGTATTGCCTCACGTGTCCCAATATCTCTACGGAATCCAAACTGATCTTCCCCGAGGTCAGCTGTGATTTATTAAACTCACAGTTCGGTAATTTTCACATCTGTCAACACCTGCTTTCTTTGGGATTGGAATTATTATATTCTTCTTGACGTGGGTATTTCGCCTGTCTCATTCATCTTGTTCACAAAATGGTAGACTTTTGTCAGGACTAGCTCTCCCAAGGACGTTAGTAGTTCTAATGGAACGTTGTCTACTCCCGGGCCTTGTTTCGACTTAGGTCTTTCAGTGCTCTGTCAAACTCTTCACGCAGCATCATATCTCCCATTTCATCTTCATCTACATCCTCTTCCATGTCCGTAACATTGTCCTCAAGTACATTGCCCTTGTATAGACCCTCTATATACTCCTTCCACCTTCCTGCTTTCCCTTCTTTGCTTAGAACTGGGTTTCCATCTGAGCTCTTGATATTCATGCAAGTGGTTCTCTTTTCTCCAAAGGTCTCTTTAATTTTTCTGTAGGCATTATCTATCTCTCCACTAGTGAAATAAGCCTCTACATCCTTACATTTGTCCTCTAGCCATCCCTGCTTAGCCATTTTGCACTTCCTGACGATCTCATTTTTGAGACGTTTGTATTCCTTTTTGCCTCCTTCTTTTACTGCATTTTTATATTTTCTCCTTTCATCAGTTAAATTCAATATTTCTTCTGTTACCCAAGGATTTCTACTAGTCCTCGTCTTTTTACCTATTTGATCCTCTGCTACCTTCGCTACTTCATCCCTCAAAACTACCCATTCTTCTTCTACTGTATTTCTTTTCCCCCATTCCTGTCAATCGCTCCCTATTGCTCTCCCTGAAACTCTGTACAACCTCTGGTTTAGTCAGTTTATCCAGGTCCCATCTCCTTAAATTCCCACCTTTTTGCAGTTTCTTCAGTTTTAATCTACAGTTCACAACCAACAGATTGTGGTCAGAGTCCACATCTGCCCCTGGAAATGTCTTACAATTTAAAACCTGGTTCCTAAATCTCTGTCTAACCATTATATTTTCTATCTGATACCTTTTAGTATCTCCAGGCTTTTTCCATGTATACAATGTTCTTTCATGATTCTTGAACCAAGTGTTAGCTATGATTAAGTTACGCTCCGTGCAAAATTCTACCAGGCAGCTTCCTCTTTCATTTCTTACCCCCAATCCATATTCACGTACTACGTTTCCTTCTCTTCCTTTTCCTACTATCGAATTCGAGTCACCCATGACTATTAAATTTTCGTCTCCCTTCACTATCTGAATAATTTCTTTTATCTCATCATACATTTCATCAATTTCTTCATCATCTGCAGAGCTGGTTGGCATATAAACTTGTACTACTGTAGTAAGCATGGGCTTCGTGTCTATCCTGGCCAAAATAATGCGTTCACTATGCTGTTTGTAGTAGCTTACCTGCACTCCTATTTTTTTTATTCATTATTAAACCTACTCCTGCATTACCCCTACTTGATTTTGTATTTATAACTCTATATTCACCTCACCAAAAGTCTTATTCCTGCCACTGAACTTCACTAATTCCCACTATATCTAACTTTAACCTATCCATTTCCTTTTTTAAATTTTTAAATTTTCTAATCTACCTGTCCGATTAACGGATCTGACATTCCACGCTCCAACCCATTGAACGCCAGTTTTCTTTCTCCTAATAACGACGTCCTCTTGAGTAGTCCCCGCCCGGAGATCTGAATGGAGGACTATTTTACCTCCGGAATATTTTACCAAAGAGGACGCCATCATCATTTAACCATACAGTAAAGCTGCATGCCCTCGGGAAAAATTACGACTGTAGTTTCCCCTTGCTTTCAACTGTTCGCAGTACCAGCACAGCAAGGCCGTTTTGGTTAGCGTTACAAGGCCAGATCAGTCAATCATCCAGACTGTTGCCCCTGCAACTATTGAAAAGGCTGCTGCCCCTCTTCAGGAACCACATGTTTGTCTGGCTTCTCAACAGATACCCCTTCATTGTGGTTGTTCCTACGGTATGGCTATCTGTATCGCTGAGGTACGCAAGCCGCCCCACCAACGGCAAGGTCCATGGTTCATGGTTTATTAATTCTTTTATTAACATTTTTGGAATCCACACTCAATTTACTTATAGCTTACAGGAAAAAAACATAAATCTGATACATGAAACAGATTATTGTCAGAGCTGGAAGTGAACAACTGTCAACATCATGAAGCAAGTACTGTCAGATGAAGCAGTGCAGCCTGCCCATTTCACAATCTGATATGAGACCAGACAACAAGCAACCAATATTCATGTACAAACCTCTGTGGAACACAGCCAGGCAACCTGTCTAAATATTATCAGAAAAATGGTATCATTAATTCAGCTGCAAACTATAGGTATTTAGAAGATTTTCAATGTCAGCTTTGAAGTTTGAAAGATGAATTCACAGACACAATTTCAAAGTTACTTCAGATTTTGATGCACATCACTACAATGCATACAATAGTACTGTAATGTATCTAATCTTTCTTCTAGTAATTGCAAAATACTATAAAATTTCATCACCTATGTAACAACAAATCTGTCAGATGCTTTCCATAATAAATTGAGAGTATTTTTCTCACACTATGCACAGCTAATTCTGTCGCAGAAAGGAGCTTCTTCTGGATCTTTTAAAATGACTGTCTTCCTCAGTGGCTGTATGTTTTCTGTACTCATAAGTGCAAGGTCCATTTATAATGCTTAATTAACTTATACTATGAATTCAAGTAGAAAAAGTGGCAAGACAACAGAAATTACTTGAATGCTATAGTGAACATGTTTTAAAGGTTTTTATCTGATATTCTATTTACTTTGACAAATGAAAACTTATTTCACTTTTTTTAACTTGAAATAAGATTTTAAAATGAAATGCATAATTTTTCTGTAACAACATACAAACACCAAGAAAAGCAAGAGAACATATTCCATTGAATATATATGGCTTAATACATCTGCATGTTATTCAAGTTTTGGCACTTCAAACAGCCACAAGTTATTGTTTTATTTTAAGAAAAATGCAATCTCCAACAAGATCTGAAGATGGTAACACTGATTACCAAAACTGATTATCGCGAATAAAGGTTATTATAAGTGATCGCAGCAAAGAAGTTTGTCTTCCCCAATGTATTATCACAGATCGCCCCTTACAGTTCAAATTGTGTGAAGTAAAAAAAAAAAAAGTATATATAAATAAATAAATAAAACAAAAAACAAAAAAAAAAACAAAAAAATACACAAATAGTACAGAGATGAGCATTTCAATTCCACCATAACAGGTGAGCAAAAGTTAGTTTCGAATACCTTTATTCAAGTGTCAACAAACTCTCTAGGAAACAACAGGGCAGGAAACTATAAGGACCTTGTGGCAAATCGTCTGCACTGCTACAATAGACTAGGGTGCAACATCTCCTTAAAGTTACAGTTCATAAATTCCCACTTTGACTTCTTTCTTGACAACTGTGGTACTGTAACCAACGAGAACAGAGAAAGCCCCCACCAGCAAATTTTGGACATAGAAATGATATACCATGGAAAGGTGAGTACATCAATGTTAGTCGATTACTGCTGGATGCTAATCAGGCAATCACCAGCAGAAAACTGAAAATGCCAGGCAAAGCAGTTGCACCTTCAGTGACCTTCCTATGAGGGGTAACACCAACGTAATTACATGCATAAGTTATATGACCAATACTGAAAAATTATCATAACTTCAAAACCAGAGATAATTATGCATTTTCATTAACACTTTTGCTACCAGCACATCCGAAAACATAAAAAAGAGGTGTTTTCATGCCAGTTACAGATAAAAAGTAATATTTTGTTGGCTTGTATAATGTTTCTGCATGAGACACCAGAATAAATCATGTTGAAAACTACATATTTACACCAGTATTACTTATGTTTTCAGAGATTTTTAAGAGACAATGTATAATGTATTGTTTAACTATTTCTTTGAATTAACTTACAGACAAATTCTCAACACCGTTACAGGCACGATTCTTTATTGACCACGCAATATGTTCCTTGCTACACAACATAGTAGAAAGTTTTATACATTACAGCCATTGGGCATCTTCAGCAGCAACAGCGGGTATTGTTAAATATACACAACATATTTTTAACTGAATTACAACATTATGAAATCAGGGGTAAAGCATTATCTCATTGGTATGGAGCAAAAGAGTGCTTTACACTTAAACATAAAAAGAAATTAACAAGCATCTGACAGGGGTGCTGCGAAACTAAGTGTTCTGCTGGGTTCCATACTAGGGCAGCTTCTCTCTTTTTCTGTCAAATATAAATAAAAGACTTGCCCTTAACTGTAGGAGATAGCTATACAGCTGTTTTATTTGCATGTTAATGTAACTGTTACAGATTCATGTCATGGACAGAATAATAAAGGAAAATAAGGTCAGTAACAAGCATTTCTTGAAGTAGGCTGATTTTTAATAGCTATAAAACACTTGAATGCCTTAGTGAACATGTTTTAAAGATTTTTATCTGATATTCTGTTTACTTTGACAAATGAAAACTATTTTTAATATTTTTAAGTAGAAATAAGGTTTTAAAATTAAATGCATGATTTTTTTCTGTAACAATATACAAACAGCCTGAAAAGCAAGAGGACGTATTCCATTGAATATATATGGCTTAAAACATCTGCATGTTATTGAAGTTTTGGAGCTTAAAACAGCCACAAGTTATTGAAAATTAGGTCAGTCACAAAAAAAAAATGTACACAGTATATAGGCCATGGAAAATATCAAGACAAACACTTATTGGCCTTACAACATACCGTAATCATCCGAAGAGGTGTGTGCGATATGTATCCTTGGGTGACCTTGTTGAGAGTGTCAGTGAACATGGAACGAAGTTCAGCGGACTTACTATATACTAAGTCAATCTGCGGCCACCATGATAACCTGGGTTGGGTAATTATCCTGTAACAAATTTAAAATATGTTTTCTAAAAAAAGAAACTCTTACAATTTTATTCAGGTTTCTATTCAAAGTTGCCTGTACATATTAAAACCAATACAAATACACCAAGGAAATGTCCGGCCAGTATATATGGATCTCTTCTTCATACTTATTTTAAGTATGATCATGGAGGAAATTATCTTCATAATTAATGAAATTTATTATGTTCTGGACTGGTTGCTTATGTGAATGAAATACAGAATAGTACACATTTATAAACTGTGCTCATTAAACATCATGGAAAAAACATAACAGAATTATTAAACCCAGTTTTACATGTCACAATTCTTAGTAAAAAGAACAAATTCTGATTCATGTGACACTCACAAATCACTGCCTACTCATCAAAAAAGACAGTGTGGTATTATGCAATTGATCTTGCCAAAATCTAACACAATACAATGATCAGTTAAATGAGTGATGTACAGACAACAGCTCATCAATAGTGAAAATGGTGAAAAGGGGACAGCCATGCAATCAGAAAGATGAAGACTGCAGCACAGTTTAACATACTTGTGTTCTCCTTCACAGCATACACGTGTGTATGTGCATCGCCCCAACCCAGCACAGTTATGGATATGTAGCTCTGTGGGCCTGTGTGTGTGTGTGTGTGTGTGTGTGTGTGTGTGTGTGTGTGTGTTTGTTCTTGTGTGGTTGCATTGGTCTGTGTGCGCACATACCCGCATTATGATGAAGAATATGAGTTAGAAATCTGGGCTCAAGTATTCAATTTCTTGTCTATATGCCTGCTCTTCCACTTATGATGAATAGCTGTCCTTATTAATTCAATTTCTTGTATTACCAGGTTTTCCATTAATTTATTAACTGAACACCATGGGAAACATCGAAATCGTGCACAACAGCATGGAGAACCATTCAAAAATCTCAAATTTTATACTTTCAAGTGAGCATCTCAGTGTTAAGTGCATTAGGAAGTGTAACTACATGGAAAGAATATTAAATAAGAATATGACAAGTTAGAATCTGCAGTATATTTGAGGATACAGTGAAGGAATTTACCAGTCGTCTTAGTGAATGTAACGGGTGGCACTTGAATTGGTACTGTTCACTGTGTTTGATTAAAATAACAATGTGATGAACATTGCTTTAGTGGTAGGGATACACACACTGAATTTTGCTTTAGTGGTAGGGATACAGAGACTGAATGTTGCTTTAGTGGTAGGGATACAGACACTATAGAGAACCCAAGTTCATACATGTTCTCTAAATATAGATGACAGCTGCAGGTTACATTATGAGGCATCTCTTTACAGTCCTTCAGTATGGTCTCCCTGCTTCTCCATGACTGAATCCCACGTCTCAGAAGCTCTTTTATTCTATCCAAGACATCACTTCTGTTCATCTGTCGAATGACTCTGATAACGATGGTAGAAAACTCTTCTAGAGAAAGATAACGATGCCCACACAGGGGTTTTTCAACTTCAAGAACAAGTCGAAGTCTGGTGCACCCATGTACAGCCTGGAGGGAGGATGCGACAACACTTCCCATATGTATCTATGCAGTTTTTTGGCTACAGCATTGCTGATATGTTGGCAAGCATTGTGATGGAGAATGAGTGGCCCAGCCTTGAGTAACAAGTTGGGTTTTGCGCAAGTTTTGCATGAAGTTATGATAATACACTGTTGTGATACTTGCTCCACATGGGCCTCTGTCATGATGATTCCTTGGTGATCATAAGTAAAAATTATCATTTTCTTGAGCTTTGATTGAGTGTGTCAAAATTTTTTTGGACATGAAGAATCTGAATCACTCCATTCACTGGGCTTTGATTTAAACTCCAGTTCAGAGTCTCTAATCCATGTTTCATCAACAGTGACAATTCAACACACGAATCCTTGACCTTCACAGTCGAATTGTTGTTTGAGCAAGGTTTGCAATGTTCAGCCATTTCTTCTTCCCTTCAGCTGTCAAACAGTGTGGGACCCACCTTGCAGAAATTTTTCTCTTCTTCAAATCATTTGTCTGAATATGGAATACTGATGTTGGGAGAATTCCCATGGCTTCAGACAGTTCCTCACAAGTTGCACTGCGATCTTCTTCAAGAGTATCTGCCACAAGTCTCACACTTACTTCATTTGATGACGTTTTTGGCATTCTTGGTCTTGGATTATTGCCTATACTCATACGACAACCACAAAAACGATTAACCCAGCATGAAACTGTACTCAGTCCCCTGTAAAATCCCCACAAACTTCACTTAATGTACTCTGGGTTTCTGTTGTGTTTTGAAGCATAAAGTTCCAGTCTCAATGTATGACCTCTGGTCTTCAACAGTCACAGTACCTGAGACTCCTGCAGGGTCTATTTCTACTGCTTGCCAATTTTGTGTCACAGTACACAGAGAAAAAACAAAAACACATGCTTCTTCCTCAAGCTCCCAACTATATCAGACATAATTTTCATTCTTGTTGCATCAGACAATCTACAGTAATAACAACCTGTGTATTATTTATGAAATGTCCTCTGTAAGAGTTTACTAACTAAATATTTCTAAACAACATTTTATGGCATTTTATTTTCAGCTAGGTATTTTTAAATATTCAGATATAACACTAGCCAAAAGTGAAAGTGTAACTGGGGCAAAATAAATGTTTGTTAATGATACTGACCACGCTGATAATGGAATCAACAATGGAAAACTCGAATTAGCTCTCGTTTTGCAAGTTAAAGGTGGGTGTGGGTGCATATAATTATATTTTATTAGCCTTCATTGCCAATCCCTACCCATATAGGCTTTGAAATCCCAACAGAGTGATGAAGTTTCAGGCAACAATAACTGTGTGTATTCTGTCGCTATTTTCAGCACAGATTCATAGCAAGAGGCAAGGGAAAGGGGGAAAGGAAGGAGGAGCAAAGAACATTTCATTTAAGCATACTTTCAGACTGTTACAAGCTTGTTTTGCTTGTGTGCTGTAAGTGTGTCTTACTGAATGTAGTTACTGCATATTGTGACACTAATTCCTGTGAGTCAGTATGCCTTACAAGTGTGCAAGCAGTACAGACAATTTTTGCCGCATTTGTGGACAGGCTACATTGAAATCGCAATGAAGGCCAATAATGTCATATATTAGGAAGGCCTACAAACTATACTCCGGCTGTGAAATTGGGGACCAGGATATCCTGCATCTCAAGTCTTCATTCATGGTGGAATCATAAAAGATCTTCCATAAGCTGTGCTATACCCTCGATTCGGCAAAACTATCATACTCTGGCAAAACTATCAAGCCATGTGAATGATTTTTACTTTTGTATGACAATTCCCTTAAAACAGTGTATTTTCCAGAAGAAGAGTGATCAGTGCCTCAAAGAGATGGACTGCCTGATCCTGTCCCACCTGACTGATAGTGATGAGGGCAGTAGCAAAACTAGTGCTCCACCATCATTTTCAAAACCTAGTTCTTCAAAAGATCCTGATATTGTGTGTAACAATAAGTGTAAAAAGATTCACAAAATAACACAGTGTGAATTTAATGCCCCAGTGAGAGACATGGAAATGCCAAAAAGTAAAGCTGAACTGTTGGCCTCAAGACTACAATAGAGTAATTGCTTTGATGAGACGGTAAAAGTGGTTGGTTCCATAACTGCCATACGCCACTCATTCCATTTTTCAAAAGTGAAAAGAACTTGGTATTTTGTAGTAATATACAGGGAATAACAGCAGCTAAGGGCACTGACTATAAAAGTGATCAGAGGAGGTTGTTCATCGACTCCTCCAAAGTAAGTCTCAACTGCTTGCTACTGCATAATGGCAACATGTTGCCATTGATTCTAATTGGGTAGGCACCTTCAATGAAAGAAACAATTATTGTGATTGAACTTTGAAAAGTTTAAATGGCAGATTTGCAGGCATCAGAAAGACATAGGCATTTTACTTGGGCTACAGCACAGGTACACCAAATTCTGTTGCTTCCTGTGCCTCTGGAATCTCTATGCCAAAGCACTTCATTATAAAAAGTAAGTTTGGCTATGAGTCAATCACTTGAATCAGGATCTCACAATGATTCGCACAAAGCACTTGTCAGATCCAAGAATGCAATTCTCCCTGTTCTTCATATAAAACAGAGCCTAATGAAGAACTTCATTTAGGCTATGGTCAAAACTGGGGAAGCATTTCTCTGTTTGTACAAGTAATTTCCACGTTTAGTGAGGGGTCAATAGAACGGGCACCCCGACTGCAATGATGTGCTCTGTTGTGAGTGACATAAGACAGATGTGGTAAATAGCTGTGTAAATAGTTGTTTCAATTTTGACTTGCCGATGCATCCGACGTCTAGTCTTCTATGTACCTGCCAGTTCATGAGAAAGACCACTTTTAACGCTATTTTAAGAAATATGCAATTTCCAACACGATCTGAAGATGGTAACACTGATTACCAAAACTGATTATCGCGAATAAAGGTTATTATTAGTGATCACAGCAAAGAAGTTTGTCTTCTCCAATGTATTATCACGGATCGCCCCTTATAGTTCAAAATGTATGAAATAAAACAAAAAAAGAGGGGGCATTTCCGTGGGTCCTCAGATACACAAATTGTACAGAGATGAGCATTTCAATTCCACCATAACAGGTGAGCAAAAGTTAGTTTTGAATACCTTTATTCAAGTGTCAACAAACTTTCTAGGAAACAACAGGGCAGGAAACTATAAGGACCTTGTGGCAAATCTTCTGCACTTCTACGGTAGACTAGGGTGCAACATCTCCTTTAAGTTACAGTTCATAGATTCCCACTTTGACTTCTTTCTTGACAACTGTGGTGCTGTAACCAACGAGAACAGAAAAAGTCCCCACCAGCAAATTTTGGACATAGAAATGATATACCATGGAAAGGTGAGTACATCAATGTTAGTCGATTACTGCTGGATGCTAATCAGGCAATCACCAGCAGAAAACTGAACATGCCAGGCAAAGCAGTTGCACCTTCAGTGACCTTCCTCTGAGGGGTAACACCAAGATAATTACATGCATAAGTTATATCAGCAATACTGAAAAATTATCATAACTTCAAAACCAGAGATAATTATGCATTTTCATTAACAATTTTGCTTCCAGCACATCCAAAAACATAAAAAATAGGTGTTTTCATGCCAGTTACAGATAAAAAGTAATATTTTGTTGGCTAGTATAATGTTTCTGCATGAGACACCAGAATAAATCATGCTGAAAACAACATATTTACACCAGTATTACTTACATTTTCAGAGATTTTTAAGAGACAATGTATAATATATTGTTAAACTATTTCTTTGAACTAACTTACAGACAAATTCTCAACACCATTACAGGCATGATTCTTTACTGACCAGGCAATATATTCCTTTCTATACAACTTAGTGGAAAGCTTTTATGAAAACATTACAGCCATTGGGCATCTTCAGCAGCAACAGTGGGTATTGTTAAATATACACAACATATTTGTAAGTGGATTATAACATTATGAAATCAGGGGTAAAGCATTATCTCATTGGTATGGAGCAAAAGAGTGCTTTACACTTAAACATAAAAAGAAATTAGCAAGCATCTGACAGGAGTGCTGCGACACTAATTGTTCTGCTGGGTTCCATACTAGGGAAGCTTCTCTCTTTTTCCGTTAAATATAAATAAATGGCTTGCCCTTAACTGTGGGAGATAGCTATAAAGATGTTTTATTTGCATGTTAATGTAACTATTGCAGATTCTGGTCATGGATAGAATAATAAAGGAAAATATGGTCAGTAACAAGCATTTCTTGAAGTAGGCTGATTTTTAATAGCTACAAAATACAGTTAAATCATTTTCTGACACACAGTTCTGTTCATGGTCACTTTCAACTTTCTTACAGTGGCAGCATCATTATTGTAACAGACATGACCAGATTAATGAAACTGAGGGTAGAATATAACCTCTCTGTAGAACTGTTATAATGTCCTTCTGCTGAAGCTGAATGCAGCTATATTTACAATTAAGAAATTGCTTACGTCCACCCCTGGTAACACAGTGAAAGTTAAAGATTTTGCCCAAATTGATTCCTTGATACTTTACAGGACAATATATTAGGACACCTCAGTTCAAGCCTGAATAATATTTATAGTCCAAAGCCAGCCATCTGGATGATAATCATTTTGATTTGTAAAGCTCATGTGTGCCGCTATTTACAGAGTTGGAGTTCTTACACTGACATCACATTACAGTTAATCACTCATTTAATTTTTAGCTGAAATTGTGAATTTGTTTCTAAGGAACAACAGTACCCATTCAGTGAACACACGAGACAGAAATGATTTTTATGTCACGAGCACAACCTTCCTTACTGGTCAAAGAAGTGTGCAGCAATTTGCAATATTCCTTTTTTAATTGGCTTCCTCAAATGTTGAAGGCTGTTAGTGATAAAGCACAGTTGAAGGCTTTTCTCCTGAGAAACACCTTGAATACACTGCAGCAATGCTTTAGTTCATCTAATTATGTTGTGGGAAAGCAACTTAATGAGAGGAATGAAACAGTATACAAAACAGTTCACATATAAGCAATTTATGATTTCCTGAGTTTTTTATTAAAATTTTAAGTCACAACACGCATTGAGAAGTACAAAAAGTGTTATAATTGTAACGTATCATATCTGAGGCTGAAGGAGGTGAGTGTTTCGAGGAACACTTATCTAATTCGTGTTTTAACTGGACAGCAATTTCATATTTATTTGAGTGTGGCCTCATAGACATTGCCTTCATACATGATCTTATCCATCACTGAATCAAAAGCCAGCATTTATTGGAGTTTCTACCAGAGATGTTTCTGCACCCTGCAGGGAGTTGTTCCCTTTCTTCAGCAACTGGAAGCTGATTGGTTGCTTTACCCTCTGTTAGTGGGGAAAAATGGATGACCAATGAGATTCTCTGCATTTGAGTCTTAAGCCAATCATTCTGCACAGCAGGTCTGATCAGCTGAAAGATCTCAATGTTTAAACAGTTTTGGGAGTTGCTTGATGCCTGAGGAGTCAAGCAGTTGGCATGCAGCTCGCGGTAAGCCCAACGGTGTACAAGAGATGTTTAAAATTTTTATTAACTCTGAAGTTTGTGATCCACAGTAATTGTGAAGTTATATAGAATTCTTACCATAATCATTCCACCTGGGAATTGTTCACACCATCTCTTTAAGGGGTGTCCAACATCTCTCTTTCGTGATGCCGTGTAAAGTAGTGCAGCTTTTGCTATCGATTTGGATACAGTCTTTCCAGTTCAGTCTGATTTTTCAGTTATATTTGTAATGGGGTCTACATTTAGTTCTTTTCTAATGTTGGTGTTTCTTTTATGGTGCAGTGATGAAAATCCCACTACAAAATGGAGGAATTTCATCTTTGATGATTCAATTTGTCATAACTGATTTGATATTAAGAGTCCAACATTCACTACCACACAGCAGCAAAGGCAAGGCTATTACTTCGTAGAATTTAATTAATGTTTATGTCTGCACATTATGTTAATTTACATTGTATGGTTCCACAAAAATGTTTGAAGCTGGCCAATTCTACAGTGCTACATCAATTAACTTCGAAAATTAAAACTGCACCCTAGATATTTAAAGTCTCTTCTTGTCCAATTATTTGTCCATCTGTAACAATTTTGGCTCTTACAGTTCCAAACCTTGAAATGCCATCAAATCTGTTTTGTCTGTCGATATTCTCATTCCATTTTTAGTGGCGGTTCGACTTGACTTACTTATTCAATTTGAACCTTTTCTTCAGACTGTGGTTTCAGCAGTTCATTTATTATAAAAATAAAACAATATAAGAATCCATACTGTAAAGAATGGGACAGAATATGCTGAAATTAATCAAGGAAATCTTACAAGAATTCATCCTCAAGTCACCAGCCACTTGGCAGCATTTAAAACCTTCGACTTTTTGATGAGTTTCATAGTCTTCATCTTCTGGTGTGGTGTTGCACCACAGCAGATGTCCCATTATTTGTATATTAGCAGGTGGCTGGGTCCAACATGCCCCAGCACTGGGAGAGTAGTTGGTTGGACAGAGCAAGAGGCCACAATAGATTCCCTCATTAGGCCTTTTCGATCTGCCTGTTGTGCCAAGCACTGCTGGCTGCAGTCTTGACATATAGTTGCTAATGCAGCTTTCCATGCCAAACTAAACTGACAGCCCTATATCATCACATTGCTTTCTGATCATTCTATGCCCTCATTTTAAGTTCAGACATATTGCCACATGCACTGAAGCAGGAATAGGTAAGTACCTGCAACACAGTGTGTCCTTTGCGAGAACATACATGTGGTATGAAGGTCTTGGTGATGTATTCTGCAGAAAGTTCACCAAAGTTTAGTACAGCTACAGCTCAACCACCTTCTGCAGTATGTCCATAAGGTGAACACTGTTGTCTTTCCATATTTGTTGGGGTGTTAAGAGCTGAAAGAACATTTACTGAGTCAGGAACAGTAAAGATCTTGTTCATTCCTAGTGGTCTGAAGAACTGGGGAGCCTGCATAATGGCCACTGTCTCTGCTGTAAACAATGATGAGTATGACTATTCTGATTGGAAATCGGGACTGAAGTATTACTGATCAACTACTTTTGGCCTACCAGTGAATATTTTAATTGTACCTGGCCACTGCACTTGCACAGTAGTCTTGAATATGTTGATAATATTTAACTTTTCACTTTTGTGGAGCAAATGGACATATCATGACCCAAATGACTGAGAAAAAGTAATTGAAATGTTGATTAGTCTCATGCTCTGTCAAGTGAGCAGGTCTTTCTGTTCATTAACAGCCACTATTCACTACTCTGCAATTCAGTTTTTCTTTCAAGGCAGAACCAATAACTGAGATGAAAAAGCTCCTATAGTTTGGTTCATTTTTGCACATCGGGGTCTTCAGAGCTTGGATTCTCTGCAACATTAATTTATCTGAAAAGAATTCATGGCAAATATGAAGTGAAGAATATTGGTCAGTGCTGAAGCCATCATTCCAATGCAGACTCTAAGACAATGACACTGTGTTTAGTCTAGTTTGAGAATGCATGAGCATTTGACAGGAAGGATGACCCACTAACACAAAGAGGATGGTTTGTCACTTGTTACAGGTTCAAATGCAGATGATATGGGCATACCACATCAGTCGAGAGTTGTAGATTAGTGCCAGGAATCATGCACTCACAGTTACTGACATTGTACGGTATCCCAACTTCATTCGCGGAGCAGGACATTGCACTTGTTTGGGAGTAAACACCACTACTAGAAATTTGTAAGGTGATACTGCTATACCAGTTTTACTAGCCAACATCATGTACAATGCCAACACTGTCTAGAGTATGACAGTTGTCCTGGAGAGAGACACATCTGTCAAGTATAGCTATATATCATCTGAAAATTATAAAAGGTTAACAGTCAGTGATAGGTAAATTTCTATATCAGCAGTATACGAGGGGTTACCCCCCCCCCCCCCCCCCCCCAAAAAAAAAGAGTCCTATATATTTTCAAACTGTTTACAAAACAACTTTATCCCCTTCAAAATATTCTCCATTACAGCTAATACATTTGTCCCACCAGTGCTACCACTGTTTCAACATTTTTTTGTAGTCATCTTTAGAAATAGCTGACAGCTCCTGCCTCATTTATTTTTTCTTTTTTCCCCTTGACTTCTTAAATGTCATCAAATCTGTGTCCACTCAGGCCCCTTGTCATGCATGGAAATAAGAAAAAGTCACATGGAATCAGGACAGGTGAGTAACGTGTGTGGGTCAGCAGAACCGTGTCATCTTTAGCCAAAAACTGTCCAACAGAGATGACTGTGTGTGCAGGTGCAGCGTCGTGGTGGAAGACTCAGATAATCAAAGAAAAGGTTTGATTGAAGATCTGACCTGCAGGAACAAACTCTGAATGAACTATGCCCTTGATGTACATCCAAAATGAGGTTTGTCATCAATCGATGTGTCACCATTTTTAAATCGAGGAAATTACTCATACACTTGATTTTTTTCCCATAGTGTCATATTGGTGAGCTGTTTTCAACATTAAATTTTTACCAAATAGAAAACAAAATTTCACAGCTGCAAATTGTTCATTTACACTTGCCATAATAAAAAATGAAACAAGAACAAAACAACACTAGCAAAAACAATAATTGCAAATGAACAGAACAAGTCATGTCGACAACACAGGCGACACTGAGCTGGCAATGAGATGCACTATACATGCCTAGCGGCATGCGTACTACACAAGCTCTGCCCAAGGCAATATTCTTCCTTCTTCTTCTTTTTTTTTCTAACCCCCCCGCCCCCTTGTATAATGGTATATACGAGGACGGTTCAGAAAGTAACCTCCGATTGGTCACAGTGCGGGTTGTGAGGGGAGTAGCGACGCCATCTGTTCGTTCACGCACTCAACAGGTCAGTCGGCATCAAGCCGTGGTCGAGTGAACGTCGTACCTGCGCTAGTTTAGTTTTTTGTGGCAGTTTGAAATGTGTGCTGCAATAGAAAACCCCGCCAAATGTGAAGTGCATGCTGTCATAAGGTTTTTTACAGCCAAAGGATATTCTGCAGCAGCTATTCATCGTGAGCTTTGTGCCGTGTACGGACCAAGAGTTATGAGTGAAGGAGTTGTCCGTGAATGGGTACGTTTATTTAAAAGTGGACGAGAAAACGTTCATGATGAAGAGAGGAGTGGTAGACCATCATTGGTGACTGACGAACTCGTTCAGACAGTTGATGCAAAAGTTCGTGAAAATCGACGTTTCTCAATGTCGGAGTTGTCTACTGGTTTTCCACAGATTTCTAAGACTCTCTTGTACGAGATAGTGACAGCAAGATTGGGTTACCGTAAGTTCTGTGCACGATGGGTGCCCAAAATTCTTACCGACCACCACAAAACTCAAAGAATGGCCTCTGCATTAGACTTTCTGTCACGTTATGAGGACGAAGGAGAACCATTGTTAAACGGAATCATGACCGGTGACAAAACCTGGATTAAGTATGTGAACCCTGAGACAAAAGAACAATCAAAGATGTGGGCACATTCAAATTCGCCTACCAAACCAAGAAAAGCCTCGCAAGATTTTTCTGCCAGAAAACTGATGGCAACGGTGTTTTGGGATGCCAAAGGGGTGTTGTTGGTCGAATTCATGGAACGTGGTACGATCATTAATCAAGACGTGTACTATGAAATAATAAAAAAGTTACGACGGGCTATACAGAACAAACGCCGTGGTATGCTGACTTTCGGTATCGTTTTTTTGCACGATAACGCCCGTCCTCACTCTGCTCGCAGAACAACGGCCCTTCTTGAGTCCTTCAAGTGGGACGTTATCAACCATCCACCTTACAGCCCAGACCTGGCGCCAAGTGATTATCACCTCTTCATGCATTTGAAGAAATGGCTCGGGTCACAGCGGTCTGATGACGACGAAGAGCTCAAAGATGCGGTCACAGGCTGGCTCCAGGCACAAGCGGGTGATTTTTTGCAGAAGGAATTTCAAAGCTTGTGAAGAGATACGATAAGTGCCTCAATCGCTATGGAGACTATGTAGAAAAATAGTGCAAAGATGTAGTTGTAAGATGTATATATTAAAATATTTTTATTTAACTTGGTGTATTTTTTAAATCAACCGGAGGTTACTTTCTGAACGGCCCTCGTAATACTATGATGAGGAGTACACTTAAGGGAAGCCTTATGATATTCTGTTTGGGTCACTGAATCTTTTCACAGCAAGAGTAATGCAGTCTGTAGATACCTGTCATGAATGTATTTGATATACAAGAGGTTGAATGTTACGCATTAGTACAGAGATTCGTGCAATTGCATACGCAGCTGAGATACGGAGAGAAAGCGTGATGAGGAAGCTATGCTGGACAAAAGCGGCCAAGATGTCGCTCGATGATATTGTGTGTGTCCCTTTTTTGGACATCATATTAAGTAACTTTGTTCCACCCACAGCTCCAGTTGTTTAACAATCCATTCCACACTTTTGTTGCTACATGAGCTCAGAGCAATAGACTTATAAGACCAAGCATGACAAGGCTTTTTTCTTTGTTTCAGGATGAATGCAAAGATCTGTGAGATCCACGTTACTGGGAGTGATTCTACCTGGCAAAAAATATGTGATCTGTGGATAGCAAATGCTTTCAATCTGAGTGATGGTACCAGTGATGGCTTGTCTGCCAGTTGAACTTATAATAGAGCAGCATAGAAAGTGATATTTCATCAAGAGATCATTACTTGAAAGTTAACAGATGGTGGTGCAATTGTGTCTGCACCATCTTCTATTCAGTGTGAGATTCTGACTCTGCTATTTTGAGTATATTTTCCATTTTTATCCCTCCTGACTTTCCATTGTGTTAGTACTCCACACCAGCAAGGCACCACTTTTCATCATTTCAAGAATTATTCCACCCTACCAGACACCATTTGTATTGTAGATACATCTCCTTTATAGACTTCTGTCTAAATTCTCTTAGTGCTTAGTTCTTAAAGCAATAGCTGAGGAGCATTACAGGTTACAACATCTCATAGGCCGTTTACTGTGGCACAGTGAATAGCTTTACTTGGAATGGTTATGAATGCTGTTTTCTCCCACCAAGAACTAGTCAGATGTCTTACATTCAGCCATCTGTGGGGAGGAGGAAGGTGGAGGGAGGGGGGGGGGGAGGTTAATTGCTCATCTCCTGTATTAGCAATATTGAATGAACTTGCCAGTCAGCTTTGTCGAAGTTCTATTTGCCTGGTCCAGCTATCTGCGACAAAGAAGACGAATTTGTTGTCATGTGATTAGGCTGGGATAATGTGGGTTAATGATCTAACCCCACAGACCCTTTCAAAACTTCTCAGTCACACTTCAGAGTGAGAAATGGAGAATAGATGGATATGTCAGCAGCTGAGTTCTCAAAAAAAAAAGTGAAGGTACAATCTTGGACAAAAGGTCAGTAGGTTTTAGGTTTTGGGCATCTATTTGTGAAAGAACAGCTGCACTGCTTTCATCTTTTGACTCAGATCTTCACTGAAGCATCATAATTGAGGTCAACAGAAATTAAGTAAGGTGGCTGGGTGGCTGGGACCTTAAGAAGATTTCCTGTCATATATCATTTAGTCTCACTGATCTCAGCACACAGTGATGTGACAGGGTTGTAACTGAACCACCTGGTAGTTCCATAAGTCCTGCATTGAGCTAGAGTCATGATCATAGTATGGACAGCACCATTTACTTATGGTATGCTATTGTTTAATGGATGAATAAAGTGGTGCCGCATCTCCCATGAATCCATTGTTCTTCATTTATATCTGGAGATTACAATCAAATAATTAGGCTTGAGCCATTTTTCTGCAGTCAATAGAAATGAGGGCTGAATGTTACGTATCACATGGAGCAGGCTTTCTTAATTAGATCTTATTGTTCATGCATTGTATTGGAGGATTTTGAGTCACATTCATAGTCTTGATGAAACATTCTATCTGCAATGAGGGGCATGGCATTTGGATCCAGTTGGCCTTGGGCAGCCTGATGTATTAAAGCTAAAACAAGGCTGTATTCGTCATCATCCAGGTCTTGGGGATTACTCTGAATCACAGTATTGTTCCTAATGTTCTCTGAAACTGACCGATGAGTTGTGATGGGTTGTACTTTCCATCATGTCCTATGGGACTGGTGAGTATGTTTTCTAAACAATCGGAGGCATTAGAAACTGTGGCGGTTGTTGGAAGTGATGGAAATACCTTTGGTAGAGTGAGCAAAAAATAATCTATGTGGATGACATTGTAGATGAGGGGACAACAGTATTGCTGGGGGATCTGTTGCATGTGCCCACCACAAGATAGTGGATGGACGAAGCGCACAGCTCAGTAGATAACAGAAAATTAAGGGGCCATCCCTACTGAACAAACGGATGGTGGACTAACCCAGCACTGAGAATGCATTTCTGTGCTGGTGCTGGACCTATTCTGCACAAGCCTTAGCTATACCAATATTGTGAAAATACCTGGCAAAGTGCTGGTCTTTACACTTGCAGATGATTCATAGTACTAGATCACAGGGCTCCCAAAGGCATGCTTCCAACATCACTTACAGTACAAGTGAATATAAGATCTGTGGACTGCATTGCCAAAACCTGTTGCTGACCACTGTTTGTCCAGAATGACAGTTGGGATTTAGCTGCTGGTTGTAATGGCCGGAATGGATAAGTAACTGTGAACAATTGTAACTGCCTTAATATATCAATAACAAGTCACAAAGGATATACCTTCAGTAACACTCATTTCCTGAATCATTCTCCTTCTGTGATACACTATGCAATCAGGAAAATTTTGCAATAATGATAATATGAAAAATGACGCAAAATTAACATTTTTTAAAGAAATTACACAAAATTGTTAATTTTCACAATATACCACAAAATTTTTAATATCACCATATAAAAATGTCATAAATATGACAACAAGAGTTTACTAATATTCATAATGAAATGAAATGAAATGATCGTATGCATTATTGGCCACAAGACCCCATTTGAGGTTGTTGAGCTGCCTGATGCAAGTCCCTTTGTTTGACGCCACTTCGGGGGCTTGTGTGTCGATAATGATGAAAGGATGATGAAGGCAACACAACATCCAGTCATCGAGCAGATAAAATCTCTAACTTGGCTGGGAAAGTAACCCAGACCTGCTGCACGGCAATTAGCCATGCTGACCAGCTGAGCTATCATTAATCATAGCTAATAGTTCCTGAACTGTTTTCACTTTCACTCTCCTCAAGATAAAGGTTCATATACAATCTTCAAATAACAGTTCGTTTCCTGCATAAAGGACCTTGAAATTATGACGAAAATAGCACCTAATTAGGCAAAAAATAATTTGAAATTTGGCAGAAAGAGTCACTCATTTTGACAAAAAGAAACAAATTTGCCAAAAAACACAGAATTTGGCAAAGCATACCAAACTTGAAAATACACAACAACACTGAATTCGGCAAAAAAACACCAAGTCTGACAAATACACCGAATGTGACAAAAACCACTGTATACAGCAAAAACAGTACTGTGTTTGGGAAAAATACCACAGATTTTTTTAAAAAAACACAGAATTTTGAAAAAACACCAACACCAGATTTGGCAAACAAGCAGTATATTTGGTAAAAAATTGCACCAAATTTTGCAAAAAAATCACAGATTTGGCAAAAAACAGCACTACATTTTGTTCAAAATAGGACCAAATTTGGCAAAAAAACATCACCAATTTTGGCAAAAACAACACTCAAGTTGGGAAAAACAATCCTGCATTTGGGAAAAACAGCAACAAATTTAGAAAAAAAACAAATTTTTAAAAAAATCTATTTTGGGGGAAAAAACACTAAATTTGACAAAATGCTTAATTTGACAATAAAACCAAATTTGGCAAAACAATGACACCAAATGTGGCAAAAAAGTACAGTAGCATTTTGGTCATAAAATGTGATTTTTCTCCAACTCTAAGTATGCATAATACGTCTGTGGTGGAATGCTCACTATTGCAGTTGGGACTTTCAAGTATAAGCATCGTTACAAGACTCAGCAGGACGGGAACTGCCACATTTACAACACCTGGTTTGGTTCTTGCATTGTTTGCTGGTGTGTCCAAAGTAGAGGCAACTGAAGCAGGGTTACATAGTGAATCCCAGCATTGCTTCCCATGAGTAATAAAATAACATGGTAAATGTGGAGAACTGAATGTCAGCAAGAATATATGAATCTCAGTAATACACATTTCGTGATCTTGCACCATGACCTTAGTAAACTACTTGATCCTCACAAAATGCACACCCATTCAATAGCATGTTTCATGTCATGAACATTTAGGCTTTGATCAATGTTTTAGATGACTCTTTTCTTAAAAACTTTAAATTAAAACATGAATTATACTGTAGATTGTCAACTCTCTTTTAGTTTCTAAATCTGATGTCACAAATCATTAATCTTATAAATGCCAAACAAGATTATTAAAATGATTAATGGAAAATCTCATATAAAAATGTGAAACAAATACTAACAAAGAGATAGAGGGGCTGGCCAGTACTTACCTCATCTCAGTACAGCCCATAGATACACAAAAAACAGAACCAAAAATTTTACGTTCCTAGCTTTCAGAACAAATGTTCCTTCATCAGGGAGGAGAGAGGGGAAAGAAAGGGAAGAAGGGAAAGTAGATTCAGTTACTCACAACCCAGGTTATGAAGCAACAGGGAAAGGAAAACAGGGAGGGTAGCAAGGATGGAGGCATGGTTGTCAGAGGGAAGCCAAAGATCCTAGAAGCCAGCTGCAAACTTGAGTTCCATGCCACACACCACCTGAAAAAACTATCCACAGTGCTAGTGCAACACCTAAGAAGTGGGGTCCCTCTCCCTATCCCTCACAAACACCAACCACAACAGAACCTTCAACAAATCCCCCTCATAGCCAACAAACCTAGCCTAGCCACCCTACTCAATCTCCCCATCCCAGCACATACCCCACATAGACCAAATCTCAACTATAACCACAGTCAAATACCACATATCACCAATCCCAATTCAGTTCTGAACCTCTCATCCAGATCCCTCTCTCCTCCAGAGACATCTGTTCTATCAAAAGGCTTAACCTTTAGCCCCACGCCTAAATTCAACCACACTGCCCTGGTTAAAGATCTCCTCTCATTCACCCGGAACCTCAACTGGAAATATCACTTCACTACCCAAACACAGACCCCAAATACTAGACCCAGTGTTGAATCCTGTCTAGAACAGTTCTGACCGCTTTCTCAAAGGGATCCTCCTCCCCTCCCCCCAAACCATCCCTTGCAAACATTTCAGGAATTCCTCACATCCAGTGTTGCCTCCCAGTCCTTCTTGAAGAACATCCCGACAACCCCCAACATCACCCCAGCTGAATCCCATGCCATTAAGGAGTTGAAAATAGACCGCTCTATTGTCATCCTCCCGGCGGATAAAGGCTCCACAACTGTCGTACTTGACTGTGTGGAGTATGTGGCAGAAGGACTGCGTCAACTCTCCGACACCTCAACCTACAAAGCTGTTACCCAGGATCCCATTCCCTCCATCCAGACTGAGCTGCAGAAAATCCTAAAAATCCAAGGTCCCTCACAAGGCCTCACAACGGCTTCCATAGACTTACTCACTCCACCTGAGCCACGTACCCCTACCTTCTACCATTACCCAAAATCCACAAAGAGAACCATCCTGGCCTTCCCATTGTGGCAGGCTTCAAAGCCCCAACAGAACGTATCTCAGCTCTGGTAGACCAACACCTCCAACCTATCACCCACAGACTCCCTCCTACATCAAAGACACAAACCACTTCCTAGAATGCCTCAAATCCATTCCCACTCCTCTCCCACCTGAAACCTTTCTTGTCACCATAGATGCTACATCCCTTTACACAAACATCCCACATACCCATGGTCTCTCTGCCCTTGAGCACTACCTCTCCCAACGCCCACCCGAAGATCTTCCAAAAACCTCGTTCCTTATCACACTTACCAACTTCATCCTCACCCATAATTACTTCACTTTTGAAGGCCAGACCTACAAACAAATCAGGGGAACGGCCATGGGAACCAGGATGGCTCCGTCCTATGCTAACCTCTTCATGGGCCGCATGGAGGAGGCTTTCCTGAAGACCCAACAGCTGCTTCCCCTGGCCTGGTATAAGTTTATAGATGACATCTTTGTGCTCTGGACTCATGGTGAAGAAACACTCCTTAATTTCCTCCATAACCTCAACTCCTTTTCGAATCTGAATTTCACCTGGTTCTTCTCCAAAACCCAAGCCACCTTCCTGGATGTTGACCTTCATCTTGTTGAAGCTCACATCCACACCTCTGTCCATATCAAACCCACAAACTAACAACAGTACCTTCACTTTGATAGCTGCCATCCATTCCACATCAAACGCTCCCTTCCCTACAGCCTAGGTATTCGTGGCAAACGTATCTGCTCCAGTGACGAATCCCTCAACAATTACACCAATAACCTAACCAGTGCTTTCCTCTCCCGCAACTATCCTGCAGGCCTTGTCCACAAACAGATCTCCCGAACAATACATTCCTCCCCGTCCAACAACAATGTTCCTATCCCCAGACCACACAGAAGCATCCCCCTTGTCACCCAATATTATCCTGGCCTCGAAAACATCAACAAATTACTCCGCCAGGGAATGACTTTCTCAAGTCAACCCCTGAAATGAGATCATCCCTTGACAAAATTCTCCCCACACCACCCAGAGTTGCCTTTCATTGCCCCCCTAACCTCTGTAACATCCTTGTTAAACCCTACAATATTCCCAGACTACCTTCTCTACCCAGCGGTTCCTACCCCTGTAACCGACCCCGCTGCAAAACCTGCCCCATGCATCCCCCCACAACCACCTGCTCCAGCCCCGCTACTGGTAAAACATACACAATTCAAGGCAGGGCCACGTGTGAAACTACACGTCATTTATCAACTGACATGCCTGCACTGCACAGCCTTTTACATCGGTATGACAACAACTAAACTGGCTGAGCGCATGAACGGACACAGACGAACTGTCCGCCTAGGAGATGTCCAATACCCAGTAGCGGAGCATGCCCTCCAGCATAATTCTAGGGACCTAGGAACCTGCTACACTGTATGTGCCATTTGGCTTCTCCCCACCAAACACCAGTCCCTCTGAACTGCGGAGATGGGAACTTGCACTCCAACACATCCTTTCATCCCGCCATCCCCCTGGACTGAACCTACGTTAAACAACCTCACTCCCATTTGCTCTTCAATCTTCTCCTCTTTCCCTTTCCTCTTTAGCCATTCACGCATCTTTTCATCCTACATAGTTGTGTTTATCTTTATACTATAAACAAGATTATTAGGCAGAATAAAGTTAGCAATGATTGACTGGGCACATCTCACAGTACTATTAAAAATATCAACATTCCTAGTGTTAAGTTCAGTTACTTAAAATAAAATTGTTGCTGTTTTTCTCTCACACAGAAAAAACTTAAATGTAAAAATCTGTTGGCACCTACGGTAGAAATGGAAAATTATATGTAGCCTGGGAAAAGCAAAAGAAAAGCTGTCACTGATAAAGAAACAAAACTAGGATACTGGGTAACACACAAATCTGTGAATTCTCTTAGTAGCCATTACTTGCACCAATAACAAGACATAAATTATTATTTTTCAAATGTTCGGAAATAGAGACATAGTCCAGAGCAGCTTTACTGGGCTATGTGGATTTCTGTTATAAGCAAGAATCATTGTATGCAAATATACTGAAATCAGCTATTAACAGAGTTTTATTGGGTTACTTATCATATGCTGTAATGTGGCTAGTGAAGGTTTATCATCACAATCAGTAGAAGGTGTGTCATTAAAATTAAACAGAATATTTACTGAACAAGAAACAGATGCAAAACTGCACTGAAATTAATGTGTGATCAGATCAAGTAAGTAGAGGAAGGTGAAGTTTTCTCTGTGTGTGTGTGTGTGTGTGTGTGTGTGTGTGTGTGGGCGCGCGCGCGTAAGAATGTAAGTGGTTGAGTGTACACAATGACACTCTTGGTTAACAACTCAAGCTTATAACTGATATAAAGTAATCAACTCATGAATTACATCTAATTGCCACTCAGTGCTGTTTCTGCACATGTGTGGCTGTTTTTACTCATATTACTTTTTAACCTCCCCAAAAAATGTATTAACCAAATGCTTTCAAAGGCTATTCATGAATCTTCAAATTCTTATACTTACAAGCTAGTACATACACTTTCTAAAGTTATTCGTGTTATTGCAGTCTGTCTTGAAGGAAATATGATACGTCAAAACCCAACACAAGATATAAAGTAACTTACATGTGGTAACTGTTTCCCTAGCTAGCGTATTAAGTGTTTTTCTTTTAGTATAAAAACCTTTAATAAACTTCTCCCAAATGTAAATTATGAAAGTGACCATCTATGTAAACTCAAAACAAAATCACAAGTTTTCTTCATTGCCACACTTTCAATGCATAAAAATCTTTCTCTACTGTTCCACTCTCGAAAGGTGAGCAGGAAAAACGAGCACTTAAATTTTTCTGTGCAAGCCCTGATTTCTCTTATTTTATCGTGAGGATCATTTCTCCCATGTAAGTGGGTGCCAATAGAATGTTTTTGCAATCAGAGGAGAAAACTGGTAGTTGAAATTACATGAGAAGATCCCCCCGGAACAAAAAACGCCTTTGTTTTAATGGTTGCCATTCCAATTCATGTATCATGTCTGTGGCACTATCTCCCCTATTTCGCGATAATACAAAATGAGCCGCCCTTCTTTGAACTTTTTCTATGTCATCTGTCAGTCCCACCTGATGCTGATCCCTTACCACACAGGAATACTACAGAATAGGGTGGACAACTGTGGTGTAAGCAGTCTCTTTAGTAGACCTGTTGCTCCTTCTAAGTGTTCTGCCAATGAATCACAGTTTTTGGTTTGCTCTACCCATATTATCTATGTGATCGTTCCAATTAGGTTATTTGTAATTGTAATCCCTAAGTATTTAGTTGGATTTACAGCCTTCAGATTTGAGTGACTTATCGCGAAATTGAAATTTAGCAATTTCTTTTAGTACCCATGTGAATAACTTCACACTTTTCTTTATTCAGGGTCAATTGCCACTTTTTGCACCATACAGATATCTTATCTAAATCATTTTGCAATTCGTTTTGGTCATCTGATGACTTCACAAGATAGTAAATGACAGCATCATCTGCAAACAAATCTAATAAGACTGTTTAGATTGTCTCCTATGTCATTACTATAGATCAGGAGCAATAGAGGGCCTATAACATTTCCTTGTGGACCGCCAGATATTACTTCTGTTTTACTCGATGACTTTTCATCTATTACTAAGAACTGTGACCTTTCTGGCAGGAAACACAATCCAGTTGCACAACTGAGGCGATATTCCATAGGCATGCAGTTTGGTTAGAAGACGCTTGTGAGGAATGAAGAACTGTGACCTTTCTGGCAGGAAACACAATCCAGTTGCACAATTGAGGCGATATTCCATAGGCATGCAGTTTGGTTAGAAGACGCTTGTGAGGAATGGTGTCGAAAGCCTTCTGGAAATCTAAAAATATGGAATCAATTTGACATTCCCAGTCGATAGCACTCATTACTTCGTGAGTATAAAGAACTAGTTGCATTCCACAGGAATGATATTTTCTGAATCCGTGCTGACTATGTGTCAGTAAATCGTTTTCTTCGGGGTACTTCATAATGTTCGAGTACAGTATATGTTCCAAAACCCTACTGCAAATCGATGTTAGTGATATGGACCTGTAATTCAGGGGATTACTTCTATTTCCCTTTTTGGGCATTGGTGTGGCATGAGCAATTTTCCAGTCTTTAGGTACAGAACTTTCTGTGAGTGAGCAGTTGTATACAATTGCTAAATATGGAGCTAATGTATCAGCGTACTCTGAAAGGAATCTGACTGGTATACAATCTGGACCGGAGGCCTTGCCTTTATTAAATGACTTAAGCTGCTTTGTTACACCGAGGATATCTACTTCTATGTTTCTAATCTTGGCAGTTGTTCTTGACTTTGGTGACGTAGTTTCAGAAAACCATGTTTAATAGCTCTGCTTTAGTCGTCAGTGACTTCACCGTTGTTATCGTGCAGTGAAGGTACTGATTAAGTCCAACCACTGGTTTGTTTTATGTATGACCAGAATCTGTTTGGGTTTTCTGCCAGATTCCAAGACAGAGTTTCGTTGTGGAAATTATTAAAAGCATCTTGCATTGAAGTATTTCAAACTTCTGCAAAGCTTTGCCAGTCTTGGGGATTTTGCGTTCTTCTTCTTCTTCTTCTTCTTCTTCTTCTTTCATTTCACATTCTTTCAGGTATGCTGGATCAATCATTTCTTTGTGTGTTGTTCTTTTCTTAGGGCCCATTCTTTCTGATCTTCTTTTGGACTTTTGTGTAGATTTGTCTCCGAACCTTATGTTTTCATCTTCAGTAATTAATTTAGCTGTTGGATCGATAAGTGAATTTTCTGAAATCTTTAATTCTACTAGGTTTTTCTCAGTTTCTTTAAACCAGTTAGGTTTTGTTTTGTGGTTACGGAAAAATCGAAAGACTTGTTTGGTTAATCTGTTGGAATTCATTCTGAGAAGATGACCATAAAAATTTATCCTCCTTTTTCGCATAGTATCTGAAAGTTTTTCAGTTTTCTTGTAGAGAGTTTCATTTTTTATGTATATAATCTTACTGTCTTGAAATTTTGGTCCTATGACTTTTCTCAAAATTTTTCTTTCCTTTAGCTCAAGTTTCTCCATTTGGCCTTTGAAATTCATGTTTAGCGTCTCTGCTGCATACAATGCTTCTGGCTTAATCACTGTCTTGTAATATGTAATTTTGGACCCCCATGAAAGGGATTTTTTGTTGTAAGTATTTTTTGTTAGTTGGAACGCCAATTCAAGTTTCAGTGCATTTTATTACGGCTTGGAGCTCTGATTCTTTCCCAACACGGCTAAGACAATTTACAACTATAATACCCCATGAAACATGGACCTTGCCGTTAGTGGGGAGGCTTGCGTGCCTCAACGATACAGATAGCTGTACCGTAGGTGCAACCATAACTGAGGGGTATCTGTTGAGAGGCCAGACAAACGTGTGGTTCCTGAAGAGGGGCAGCAGCCTTTTCAGTAATTGCAGGGGCAACAGTCTGGATGATTGACTGATCTGGCCCTGTAACACTAAACAAAACGGCCTTGCTGTTGTGGAAATGCGAACGTCTGAAAGCAAGGGGAAACTACAGCCGCAATTTTTCCCAAGGGCATGCAGATTTACTGTATGATTAAATGATGATGGCATCCTCTTTGGTAAAATATTCCGGAGGTAAAATAGTCCCCCATTCAGATCTCTGGGCGGGGACTACTCAAGAGGACATCGTTATGAAGAGAAAGAAAACTGGCAGTCTACGGATCGGAGCATGGAATGTCAGATCCCTTAATCGGGCAGGTAGGTTAGAAAATTTAAAAAGGGAAATGGATATGTTAAAGTTAGATATAGTGGGAAATAGTGAAGTTCGGTGGCAGGAGGAACAAGACTTTTGCCAGGTGAATACAGCGTTATAAATACAAAATCAAATACGGGTAATGCAGGAGTAGGTTTAATAATGAATAAAAAAATAGGAGTGTGGGTAAGCTACTACAAACAGCATAGTGAACACATTATTGTGGCCAAGAGAGACACGAAGCCCACACCTACTAGAGTAGTACAAGTTTATATGCCAACTAGCTCTGCAGATGATGAGGAAATTGATGAAATGTATGATGAGATAAAAGAAGGTAGTGAAGGGAGACGAAAATTTAATAGTCATGGGTGACTGGAATTCGACAGTACGAAAAGGAAGAGAAGGAAACGTAGTAGGTGAATATGGATTGGGGCTAAGAAATGAAAGAGGAAGCTGCCTGGTAGAATTTTGCACAGAGCATAACTTAATCATAGCTAACACTTGGTTCAAGAATCATGAAAGAACATTGTATACATGGAAGAACCCTGGAGATACTAAAAGGTTTCAGATAGATTATATAATGGTAAGACAGAGATTTAGGAACCAGGTTTTAAATTGTAAGACATTTTCAGGGGCAGATGTGGACTCTTGACCACAGTCTATTGGTTATGAACCGTAGATTAAAACTGAAGAAACTTCAAAAAGGTGGGTGTTTAAGGAGATGAGACCTGGATAAACTGAAAGAACCAGAGGTTGTACAGAGTTTCAGGGAGAGCATAAGGGAACAATTGACAGGAATGGGGGAAAGAAATACAGTAGAAGAAGAATGGGTAGCTTTGAGGAATGAAATAGTGAAGGCAGCAGAGGATCAAGTAGATAAATAAAAAGACGAGGGCTAGTAGAAATCCTTGGGTAGCAGAAGAGATACTGAATTTAACTGATGAAAGGAGAAAATACAAAAATGCACTAAGTGAAGCAGGCAAAAAGGAATACAAACGTCTCAAATATTAGATCGACAGGAAGTGCAAAATGGCTAAGCAGGGATGGCTAGAGGACAAATGTAACGATGTAGAGGCTTATCTCACGAGGGGTAAGATAGATACTGCCTACAGGAAAATTAAAGAGACCTTTGGAGAAAAGAGAACCACTTGCATGAATATCAAGAGCTCAGATGGAAACCCAGTTCTAAGCAAAGAAGGGAAGGCAGAAAGGTGGAAGGAGTATATAGAGGGTCTATACAGGGGCGATGTTCTTGAGGACATTAGGTAAATGGAAGAGGAGGTACATGAAGATGAAATGAAAGATATGATACTGCGTGAAGAGTTTGACAGAGCACTGAAAGACCTAAGTCGAAACAAGGCCCCGGGAGTAGACAACATTCCATTAGAACTACTGACAGCCTTGGGAGAGCCAGGCATAACAAAACTCTACCATCTGGTGAGCAAGATGTATGAGACAGGCGAAATTCCCTCAGACTTCAAGAAGAATATAATAATTCCAATCCCAAAGAAAGCAGGTGTTGACAGATATTAAAATTACCAAACTATCAGTTTAATAAGTCACAGCTGCAAAATACTAACGCGAATTCTTTACAGACGAATGGAAAAACTGGTAGAAGCTGACCTCGGAGAAGATCAGTTTGGATTCCGTAGAAATGTTGGAACACGTGAGGCAATACTGACCCTACGACTTATCTTAGAAGAAAGATTAAGGAAAGGCAAACCTACGTTTCTAGCATTTGTAGACTTAGAGAAAGTTTTTGACAATGGTGACCGGAATACTCTCTTTCAAATTCTGAAGGTGGCACAGATAAAATACAGGAGGGAAAGGCTATTTACAATTTGTACAGAAACCAGATGGCAGTTATAAGAGTTGAGGGACTTGAAATGGAAGCAGTGGTTGGGAAGGGAGTGGGACAGGGTTGTAGCCTCTCCCCGATGCTATTCAATCTGTATATTGAGCAAGCAGTAAAGGAAACAAAAGAAAAGTTCGGAGTAGGCATTAAAATCCATGGAGAAGAAATAAAAACTTTGAGGTTCACCGATGACTTTGTAATTCTGTCAGAGACAGCAAGGGACTTGGAAGAGCAGTTGAACGGAATGGACAGTGTCTTGAAAGGAGGATATAAGATGAACACCAACAAAAGCAAAACAAGGATAATGGAAGTAGTCAAATTAAATTGGGTGATGCTGAGGGAATTAGATTAGGAAATGAGACACTTAAAGTAGTAAAGGAGTTTTGCTATTTGGGGAGCAAAATAACTGAAGATGGTCGAAGTAGAGAGGATATAAAATGTAGACTGGCAATGGAAAGGAAGAGAAATTTGTTAACATCGAGTATTGATTTAAGTGTCAGGAAGTCGTTTCTGAAAGTATTTGTATGGAGTGTAGCAATGTACGGAAGTGAAACATGGACGATAAATAGTTTAGACAAGAAGAGAATAGAAGCTTACGAAATGTGGTGCTACAGAAGAATGCTGAAGATTAGGTGGGTAGGTCACATAACTAATGAGGAGGTATTGAAAAGAATTGGGGAGAAGAGGAGTTTGTGGCACAACTTGACTAGAAGAAGGGATCGGTTGGTAGGACATGTTCTGAGGCATCAAGGGATCACCAATTTGGTACTGGAGGGCAGCGTGGAGGGTAAAAATCGTAGAGGGAGGCCAAGAATAGAATACACTAAGCAGATTCAGAAGGATGTAGGCTGCAGTAGGTACTGGGGGATGAAGAAGCTTGCACAGGATAGAGTAGCATGGAGAGCTGCATCAAACCAGTCTCAGGACTGAAGACCACAACAACAACAACAACATTACCGATTATTTCTACAACTACCTTACTGTGTTTTACGTGCCACGTTTTAGACAGATGCCATTTCTGTGGATTCCTGAGACCCTCTAACCTAAAAAAACCACTCAATTCCTTCCACAAAGCCCCCGCTATCCGTGTAGCTGCTTCCTGTATGTAGTGTGCTCCTGACCTATTAGAGGAACCCGGAAACCCACCACCCGATGGCGCAAGTAAGAACCACAGTTTGTTCTGTCGACGACGCGGCAGAAGGTGAGGTCTGCCTTAATCTCACAAGCAAGACTGGCAGTCTTTACCATTTCCACTAACCGCCCGAAACCAGAGAGGATCTCCTCCGATCAAAAGTGACACACGTCATTGGTACCAACATGGGACAACCACCTGCAGTTGGCTACACCCTGTACTCTTCATAGCATCCGGAAGCACCCTTTCCATATCCAGAATGACTCCCCCCCCCCCCGGTGTGTACACTGGCTTCCTTCCCTCCTTGGCAGCCATGTTCCTAAGGGGCCCCATTATGCGCCTAATGTTGGAACTCCCAACTACCAGCAAATTGTGAAATATATAGTAATAGATATACACTATGTGATCAAATGTTTCCAGACACCTGGCTGAAAATGGCTTACAAGTTCGTGGTTCCCTCCATTGGTAATGTTGGGATTCAACTGGGTGTCGGCCCAGCCTTAACCTTGATGACAGCTTCCATTCTCGCAGGCAGGTGCTGGAAGGTTTCTTGGGGAATGGCACACCATTCTCCGTGGGGTGCTGCACTGAGGACAGGTATTGATGTCGGTTGGTGAGGCCTGACACAAAGTCGGCATTCCAAAACATCCCAAAGGTGTAGGATTCTGGTCAGGACTCTTAGTAGGCCAGTCGATTACAGGGATGTTATTGTCATGTAACCACTACTCCACAGGCCGTGCATTATGAACAGGTGCTTGATCATGTTGAAAGATGCAATCGCCAACCCTGTAATTGCTCTTCACCAGTGGGAAGCAAGAAGGTGCTTAAAACATCAATGTAGGCCTCTGCTGTGATAGTGTCAAGCAAAACAACAAGGGGTGCAAGCCTCCTCCATGAAAACACGACCACACCATAACATCACCGCCTCCGAATTTTATTGTTGGCACTACACATGCTGGCCGGTGACCTCCAGTGGGCATTTACCATACCCGCACCCTGTTCATCAGATCACCACATTGCGTACCATGATTCGTCACTCCACACAACATTTTTCCACTGTTCAATTGTCCAATATTTACGCTCCTTATACCAAACGAGGCATTGTTTGGCATCTACCAGCATGAAGTGTGGCTTATGGGCAGCCGCTCAACCATGAAATCCAAGTTTTCCCACCTCCCACCTAACTGTCACAGTATTTGCAGTGGATCCTGATGCAGTTTAGAATTCCTGTGTGGTGGTGTGGGTAGATATCTGCCTATTACACATTACAACCCTCTTCAACTGTTGGTGGTCTCTGTCAGTCAACAGACAAGGTCAGCCTGTATGCTTTTGTGCTGTACATGTCCCTTCATGTTTCCTCTTCACTATCATATAGGAAACAGTGGATCTAGGGATGTTTAGGAGTGTGGAAATCTCTCGCACAGATGTATGACACAAGAGACACCCAATCACCTAACCACATTTGAAATCCGTGACTTCTGCAGAGAGCCCCATTCTGCCCTCTCACGATGTCTAATGACTATTGAGGTCGCCAATAAGGAGTACCCAGCAGTAGGTGGCAGCACAATGCACCTAATATGAAAAACATATGTTTTTGGGGGTGTCCAGATACTTCTGATCACATAGTGTATGGTATCAGAATAGTAGCTTCAAAAGATATTTTATCCCAAAAGCAGTAGATTATTTCTTAGTGTGAAACTAATTTGCTCCCTTCCTAAGAATAAAAAGAGTGCAGTTAGTGCTTTTCACACAAAATATACACACTTTGTCATCAATGATAGTTGTTAGTGTATGAAATTTTCACCATCCTAAAGGGTCTATGCGCTCAATGAAACATGATATCTGAATGAAGTAATCAGCCAAGTTGCTTCATACATGTCATCAAATGACTTTTGTGGCTACAAGAAATTAAATAAACAGTGAACTTTAATATTTTGGACTAGGTGCAAAATATTAGTACAAGTCTCATTAAAATAGTGAGCATGGGGAGCATGGGCACTTTCCTCCATTATGTCACATGATTGATTTAATGAAACAGTATACAAGAGTAAGAAATCCTTAGACACATCATAAACTACCCTGCGTTCCTCAAAAGACAGAAAACTAATTAAGACTGGAATTAAATGAAAACTCATAAACTTGAGAAAGACCTCATACTGATAACCAGGTGTAGCAAATTCATTTATAAGACAGTTGCTGCCAATTATGAGACAAAGTCAACTTAAAGTTAATGGCTAGTAACATCTACAGTGATCCCAACAACTATTTCACCACATCATTCCAATTTCTACTGAAAATACAAATTACTGCAAGCACTCCCATTTATTGATCATCCCACTGCATGTTTCACATGATTATGCTTCCATCATGTGATGAATTTATTTAAACTAATCCAAAACATGACTCGATAGTTCTGTGGATGGTTTGATTGCATAGGTAAACTATCATCTCCAGAGGTTTGTCAGGAATGTGTTTGCAGCAGAAAACTGCCTCATTTATCTGATTGGGCTGGCTAACTATACATGCAGATGTTTTCTTCTTTAATCCTTTGACAATGTTATGATGTTTCTACAGGTCTCATAATTTTTCATTTTTTTCTTATCCTTTGCTCCAAGTTGTTTTCATCCATAAATTTTCCTTACAAGGGAACCTCCCCATCGCACCCCCCTCAGATTTAGTTATAAGTTGGAACAGTGGATAGGCCTTGAAAAACTGAACACAGATCAGTCGAGAAAACAGGAAGAAGTTGTGTGGAACTATGGAAAAAATGAGCAAAATATACAAACAGTAGTGCATGTGCAAGATAGGGAATATCAAGGATAATGTCAGCTCAGGAGCGCCGTGGTCCCGTGGTTAGCGTGAGCACCTGCGGAACGAGAGGTCCTTGGTTCAAGTCTACCCTCGAGTGAAAAGTTTAATTTTTTGTTTTCAGACAATTATCACAGTTCAGGCACTCACACATAATCAACTTCGCTCTCCAAAATTCCAGGACATGTTCAGATTTGCTTGGACATGTGCACGATTTGACGGTCTACACATGGAAAAATTTGAAAACGTTAAAAACATATGTTTTGACAGAGAACAGGGAAAACTGTGTGACTGTGAAACTGTTGCATTCATTTGTTGCAGTTTATGCGACAAACTCTTATGTTTTTATCACTTTTTTGGGAGTGATTATCACGTCAGACAACCTAAATCAGGTAAGGTAGAAGAATCTTTTTACCCATTCGCCAAGTGTACAAGTTAGGTGGGTCGACAACATATTCCTGTCATGTGACGCACATGCCATCACCAGTGTCGTATAGAATATATCAGACGTGTTTTCCTGTGGAGGATTCGGTTGACCTATGACCTTGCAATCAAATGTTTTCGGCTCCCATTGGAGAGGCACGTCCTTTCGTCTACTAATCGCATGGTTTTGCGGTGTGGTCGCAAAACACAGACACTAAACTTATTACAGTGAACAGAGACGTCAATCAACGAACAGACAGATCATAACTTTGCGAAAATAAAGAAATTAAAATTTTCACTCGAGGGAGGACTTGAACCCAGGACCTCTCGGATCGCAGGTGCTAATGCTAACCAAGGGACCACGGCGCTCCTGACCTGAAATTATCCTTGATATTCCCTATCTTGCATATGCACTATTGTTTGTATATTTTGCTTATTTTTTTCATAGTTCCACACAACTTCTTCCTGTTTTCTCGATTGATCTGTGTTTAGTTTTTCAAGGCCTATCCACTGTGCCAACTAATAACTAAATCTGGGGGTGGGTGCGATGGGGAGGTTCCCTTGTTAGTATTTTTCTTTCAAATAACATTAGTTAATTATATTACGAATATAAATCAATGTATCTAATCAAATTTACTGATCTCTCCACTACATGTACTGGGGTTTAAATAAATACACTTGCTGATGAAGGTGCAATTCACAGAAACAAACACTTTGAAAATCAATACATGTGACTTGTTACAGTAATTTGTAATTTCAACTGCTATTCATAGCAGTCAACGTTTGGCCTAGCCTAAAATATTCACATTTAAATCACTCGTATGTCCATTTCCCATACAGTTCCCTCTCAAAAATACAATAATGAGCACCACAATGTTCATGAACCATAAAATCTATCACTGAAAATATAGTCAGTTAATAGTAAACATCAGAAGCAGCTTTTTGCTGGCCCATTAGCATAGTAGACAATATGTGTAATGACATTTAGTTGACAGAACAAGAAGACATACATTTTTAGATTTATTTGGGCATTAATTACACACACAGTACAATTACTCAATATTCTCACCTGTATAATGAGCTAACCAAAACATTATTGAGCATTAACTACCTACACACTATAATTAATCAATATTCTCACCTGTATAATGAGCTAACCAAAACATAATGGTATGTAGATGGGGAATGGGGACTCAGACACACTTTCAAAGCTTCATTATTGTGGGGCTTAATCCTAAAACATGATACAAAACAGTCTATCATCAAGTCTATATCTTGCTGGACAAAATTCTGCCCCCGAGAAAATGGCTTTCCTGGATTGAATAGCAGTGCCTGAAATACAAAACTATGTTGTACACACAATTCCAATAAGAGATCCATCCAATGTATGAAAAACCTAAAACATTAATCCTCACCTTGAGATCATTTATAACACTTTGAACAAGAGTAAAAGCTACATTGTTTGAATCGAGGTTATTGATATACGTAGATGCTTTACACAGTTTCACACAAGTAACCGCTGCAGCTTCTGTCAGCTGTTTGCTGGTACCGTGTGGACCGACAGCACGCTTCACTGAATCGACAAACTGTTTCTTTTTTGAGTGACGAGGTGAGCACGGAGCACCAGAATCAGCATTCACGATTTCTTCTAATACTTTCTGCTCAAAGAAAAATTACACACAGCTAGAAATTCTTTGTGGATTGGTAATAAATCTGAAGAAGAATATTATTGTGAATGCTAAGGACATTGACTACACAGGGAAATACTGACTGGTGATAAAATAAGCAGCATTATCTGAAGAGGCCACACGGCAGCACGCCCTTTTTTGTTGTCAGCAAAATTGTCCAGTATATCAAAAAGGCCTTCACAACATTTTGACAGCTCATCATTAGGCTTTTTCTGTGGACAGTAAATTTACACTAATGAACATATGAAAACAACTATAGTGGAATAACATAAAGGTATAATGTAATATAAAAATAAGTGGCTCCATATGAACGAACTTACCTGCAAGTCGGCAAATTCGTTGGGGTAAGTATCCATCCAATTCCAGATTGCTTTTTCTAATGAGTTCATTAACACTAAATTTGCTGTCTTTTTTAAGAGCCTAAATTTCTGTATTGTTTCTGTAACCAATAAAGTCATTCATAATATTGTCATAACCAGATATATTTTGTTGTCTATTTAACCCTGTGTTACAATTCAACACCAACAATATTGCGTCTCTAAATTTACAGAAAATTGTTTCAAGAAAGAAAAATATACTTTATAAAATTCTACAGATAAAAGTGAAAACATGTCATAACTAATGGAAGAACTCACCTTATAGTTGAGGCACATAAATAAGGTAGAATGTTGCTAGCTTTCACAGAAATCCTTCTACAGTACTATGAAGTGTCAGGTGGATGGGTGAGAGGAGACAGGAGGCAGTACGGAGAATTAGGGGAAGGGTGTCATCCTCACGACAGTCAGAAGGAGTTGGGCACAGTGCACAATGACATGGAGGAGTGGGTTGGAAGGAGGAGATAGAACTGAGGAAGAAGAACACTGCAGAAAGAAGGGTGTGCGTACAGGATGGGTCATGGGACAGGGGTGGAGGAGGCTGTGGAGCAGGAGTTAGCAGAGATAGTGGCCAGGATGACTACAAAATCATACAACATGTTGTAAGAATACAGTTGAACCTGATATACATGTAACTCTGTTCTGTCTTATTTATATGTAAAGTTTTATCAGTCCCAGACATAACGCAGTCTTACACAATTTGCTATTATAAATATCAAACTCTGATGAAATAAATTGAGTTTTGCAAAACTGTAATAAGCACTGTTATTTGAAAAGAAACCCTGTGGTATTTTCCTTAACTTTGTTAACAAATGCAAGTACAACAAGCGGCAGTGCTGCAGAGACAACAGGCAAAGACACGGTTAACCAGAGCATGCAACAAGGAAACAAAGACACTTCTGGCACTGTTGTTTTCAACACGAGAATTTCTTTTGTGGTAACAATCAGGAGGTAAAAAGGGGCCGGTTAATGTTTATTGTTGAACAGTGCTTCTATCATTCAGTTGCTTTTGTACATCCTTGGAGAACAGAAAAAAGAAAAATCACCCACTTTCGAAAACTAATATTCATAGGAGAGGTGGATGCTAGTCCACACAAAACAAAATCTGAAATCGCTTCAGAATTATGAACTGTCTATATCACACTATGTAGAGTCATCAGAAAAAGAAATGAGTTTTTTAAAATTGGATGCAAAACCAACAAAATGCAGCCATCAGCAAGACAGGAGATACATAGATTTGGAAAAGTAACTTTGTACATGTTTTCAGTAATAACGGGTTGCTGCTCTACTGATTAGTGGCGACATGCTGAAAGCAAAGGTGACAGATTATGCTACAAGTACGATCACTACTGATTTCGAGGCTTCATCAGCATGGTTACAAGGATTTAAAGATCGCCATGGAATCATAGGGAGAACAAATTCCAGCAAATCGAAGGCTGTGAAAGACATCATGGTGCAACACTGTATTGATGAGGTTCTGAGAGTACCTTAAGGGATTATCAACCTCAAAGCAACTACAACTGTGACAAGATCGGTTTATTCTATAGTCTGCTTTCTGGTCAAAGATTAGCCTGATAGGGTGACTCATGCCATGGAGGGAAGAAAAGTAAAATTCTCATGACAGTTCTTTTTGCCACAAGTGTAAATTCATGGTGTTCCAAAGGTGTAAAGACAAAACCAATGGAATATGAACCCAATGCAAATTTTTGAATGATTATGATTTTAATGAAACAGTGGTTAAAAAAACTGGAAGTTAAAATTAAAAAGCAAAAAAGGGGAACTGTCTTCTTATGGAACGATGTGCAGCACAGTTTTGGTTTTGCAGTTTTGGAAAAAGTGGAATTTTTCCCTCCAAACTGCTGCTGGATTCGGGCATTATTGCAATTTTCAAATTGCATTATAGAAAAAGACTGGTTCAATATTTGACAGCATTGACTGATGCGGGAAATGAAAATTTCTCCATTAACTTACTACAAGCCACGGAATTTATTTCGGTGCCTGACAAATGGTGTCATCCTCCACAATTAACAGCTTTTTCCATAAAGCTCACACCTTACTGGAAGAAACTGCTACTGATAATAATGGTGGGGGTGGCTGTGTGTGGTAATGAAGTAGCTCTACTGGAGGGTACAGATTTCGACAGTTTTGAACGTCTTGATGATAATCTCACCATGTGCGCGGAACTCCAGGATGAGGATATTATTGCTGATGTGTGTACTAACAACATGATGACAATCAAGTATGTGGACTAGTTTCAAGTGACAGTGATGGAGATGGAGATGATGACTTGAATCTTGAAACACCTAAACTGAGTGAACTGTCAAGTGCAAGTGATATATGCAGGCATTACATCAATGCAAAAATGAATTCATTAATAAGTTTACAAAATGAGGTACAATCACTTAATGCACAAAAATTGAAACAAGCCAAATTATCTGATTTCTTTAAAGCAGTGTCAAGTTCAAAATAATACATTTCTTCTTTAATGCTATATCTTTGTTGGTTGTACTGTGCAAGGTGCCAAATTTCAATACAGTATCTAATTTCTCTAAAGCAAGACCGAATATATATTTTTTTCCTTTTAATACTGTACTCTATCTCCGCCGTTTGTAAAGTTTACACATTGCTGTATGTATATCTGACTTCTAAGTAATCCTGAGTTACAATCTTTTCTCTTTCCCTTGATATATGTATAAATCAGATTCAACTGTAATTCTTACCTGTGAATTCTGAGAACCTGATGTTGGGAGGAAGGATCCAGATGGTACATATTGTGAAGCAGTCACTGAAATCGAGCAAATTGTACTCATCAATGTGTTTTATAGTTGGGTAGTCATCTCACCTCCCGGCTACAGTTTGGTAGAGGTCATTCATTCAGGTCGGCAGCTTGCTAGTGGTCACACACACACATAGAATGTTGTGCTGGAGCTACAGCAGAGCTGTGCTTTTCATAGCATGGGATATTCCTGTCACAGGACTGGAATGTGTAATGTGACAACATGCCGTATAGTGAATGCCAGGCATAGTCAAGGCACAACGGTAGAGAAAGTGGACGCTTATGCCATCTGTGGGCCAAAATCAAAGGCAAAGCAGAAGTGCTTCTGCCTGGTGGCAGCTAAATTAAAAAACGCTATGCGGGAGACAGTGTCTGGCTTGTGCTGCACTCTGACAGCGAAATAATAAAAGAATTAAACTAAATAATATTGTTACGTGTAGTAAAAATATAAATGTAATATTACTTTAATATATGAAAATTACTGTAACTGAATATTGTAATGCTATGGTAGATTTAATTGTAAATAGAGAACTTGGCGTAATGTAAAATAATGTTTAGGTGTGGGGGGAACCCCCAGAATGAGAACAGTGTACAGGTTGGCGCGTAATATTGGCGGTACAAGTAAGTTGGCATAGCTCTGAGGCAGAACAAGTGTTAAGTGGCGTAAAAGTGACTGCTGGTGTGTGCTACGGTAACGTTACTAACAGACCATTTAGAAGTGGGCTGAAAACAGATATGGACTTCGTTTATCGTATGGCTACAAGCTAAATGGACACTAAGGCTTGTAAGACGCGGTATTTTGACGGAGATGGGCTGCGAGTGGCAAAATAGTACGGTTTCCTGCTCTGAGGTACATGGCACTGCATGGTGCAATGCCATGTTAATTGCGACGAGTTGCTTGTGCCAGTGGACCAGTAGCCGCATCCAATGGCGTATTGTGATCTCAATAACTGATGAGGTCCATTGGTGAGCTCACTTCGGTAGCAATGAACTAGAAGTTATCTTACAAGAGTATTATTATGAACAGTGGTTGTTATACCGATGCCATTACCAGTACATTTATATTCTGTGACTCAGTTTGTGTAATAGTTACCAAGTTCTCTACAGTGTGTAAAGATTGAAGGCAATAATAATTTTGTGGTTTAAATTGCATTCCCCGGGTGTAATCAATTAATTAAAGGAAATAGCTCATTATTACCCCATATCCAGTGATTTCTATGTGCTGCAACATCAGTGAAAAGTTATGGTGCGTATTGGCGTAGCTATATTACAAGAGAAAATAGCCAGAATTAACGCCGAAATTGCCAGCAGACGCCGCTTCATGCAACGGATAGAAGATGCCAGGTACTGTGCCACCTTAATTACTATCTAGCTCGATGTGGTGGCTTTTCAGTACATTGCCATAGTCAAAAATTACTTGGTTCCGTCCGAGCAATATGATTCTCAATTAGTGTTTTCAGTAACTATATTGACAAGCAGATCTATATTGTTCCTTAATTAAGCGTTCAAGGAAATTGCTGCCACCATGGTACACATTGTGCCTTCAGCACAATGCAAGCTCAATAACATTAAATTCAGTAATTACAATTTGTGTAGTTTACGTTAACCCAAAACAAGTTCAAGTGTTTATCATGTGTATTTACGTATTGTGAAACGATTTCAGGCTGTGGTATTGTTTTAAATGAATAATGTCCTCCTGCTAGGCAATATCAAACATACAGAATTAAGTGCTCCCTGTTCAGTCACTTCAAAGAGATTATCAGTGCTACTAATAATTAAATATAGACGTAAAAATAAGTTTGTTATGCGCCATTATCATTATTTATTCCAAAAATTCCATGTAGTAGAGAGATTTAGGAACCAGGTTTTAAATTGTAAGACATTTCCAGGGGCAGATGTGGACTCTGACCACAGTCTATTGGTTATGAACTGTAGATTAAAACTGAAGAAACTTCAAAAAGGTGGGTGTTTAAGGAGATGGGACCTGGATAAACTGAAAGAACCAGAGGTTGTACAGAGTTTCAGGGAGAGCATAAGGGAACAATTGACAGGAATGGGGGAAAGAAATACAGTAGAAGAAGAATGGGTAGCTTTGAGGAATGAAATAGTGAAGGCAGCAGAGGATCAAGTAGATAAATAAAAAGACGAGGGCTAGTAGAAATCCTTGAGTAACAGAAGAGATACTGAATTTAACTGATGAAAGGAGAAAATACAAAAATGCACTAAGTGAAGCAGGCAAAAAGGAATACAAACATCTCAAATATGAGATCAAAGGAAGTGCAAAATGGCTAGCAGGGATGGCTAGAGGACAAATGTAAGGATGTAGAGGCTTATCTCACAAGGGGTAAGATAGATACTGCCTACAGGAAAATTAAAGAGACCTTTGGAGAAAAGAGAACCACTTGCATGAATATCAAGAGCTCAGATGGAAACCCAGTTCTAAGCAAAGAAGGGAAAGCAGAAAGGTGGAAGGAGTATATAGAGGGCCTATACAGGGGCGATGTTCTTGAGGACAATATTATGTAAATGGAAGAGGAGGTACATGAAAATGAAATGAGAGATAGGATACTGCGTGAAGAGTTTGACAGAGCACTGAAAGACCTAAGTCGAAACAAGGCCCCGGGAGTAGACAACATTCCATTAGAACTACTGACAGCCTTGGGAGAGCCAGGCATAACAAAACTCTACCATCTGGTGAGCAAGATGTATGAGACAGGCGAAATTCCCTCAGACTTCAAGAAGAATATAATAATTCCAATCCCAAAGGAAGCAGGTGTTGACAAATGTGAAAATTACCGAACTATCAGTTTAATAAGTCACAGCTGCAAAATACTAATGCGAATTCTTTACAGAAGAATGGAAAAACCGATAGAAGCCAACCTCGGGGAAGATCAGTTTGGATCCCGTGGAAACGTTGGAACACGGGAGGCAATACTGACCCTACGACTCATCTTAGAAGAAAGATTAAGGAAAGGCAAACCTACGTTTCTAGCATTTGTAGACTTGGAGAAAGCTTTTGACAATGTTGACTGGAATACTCTCTTTCAATTTCTAACGGTGGCAGGGGTAAAATACAGGGAGCGAAAGGCTATTTACAATTTGTACAGAAACCAGATGGCAGTTATAAGAGTTGAGGGACATGAAAGGGAAGCAGTGGTTGGGAAGGGAGTGAGACAGGGTTGTAAATTCTCCCCGATGTTATTCAATCTGTATATTGAGCAAGCAGTAAAGGAAACAAAAGAAAAGTTCGGAGTAGGCATTAAAATCCATGGAGAAGAAATAAAAACTTTGAGGTTCGCCGATGACTTTGTAATTCTGTCAGAGACAGCAAGGGACTTGGAAGAGCAGTTGAACGGAATGGACAGTGTCTTGCAAGGAGGATATAAGATGAACATCAACAAAAGCAAAACAAGGATAATGGGATGTAGTCAAATTAAATCGCGTGATGCTGAGGGAAGTAGATTAGGAAATGAGACACTTAAAGTAGTAAAGGAGTTTTGCTATTTGGGGAGCAAAATAACTGATGATGGTCGAAGTAGAGAGGATATAAAATGTAGACTGGCAATGGCAAGGAAAGCGTTTCTGAAAAAGAGAAATTTGTTTACATCGAGTATTGACTTAAGTGTCAGGAAGTCGTTTCTGAAAGTATTTGTATGGAGTGTAGCGATGTATGGAAGTGAAACATGGACAATAAATAGTTTGGACAAGAAGAGAATAGAAGCTTTCGAATTGTGGTGCTACAGAAGGATGCTGAAGATTAGATGGGTTGATCACATAACTAATGAGGAGGTATTGAATAGAATTGGGGAGAAGAGGAGTTTGTGGCACAACTTGGCTAGAAGAAGGGATCGGTTGGTAGGACATGTTTTGAGGCATCAGGGGATCACAAATTTAGCATTGGAGGGCAGTGTGGAGGGTAAAAATCGTAGAGGGAGACCAAGAGATGAATACACTACGCAGATTCAGAAGGATGTAGGTTGCAGTATGTACTGGGAGATGAAGAAGCTTGCACAGGATAGAGTAGCATGGAGAGCTGCATCAAACCAGTCTCAGGACTGAAGACCACAACAACCACAGTTGGATCACCATAGGGTGTCTATTCAAACCTATTACACACGAGAGCCGCTTTCCAGAAGTCTGATGCCGCATGGTCTAATAATAAAGCAGTAAATTCGGGTAGTGGCATTGCACATCATCACCACTGTGTGCTGCACAAACAGACCTATACCAGCAAACTTTTGTTGCTTTCCTGTTCCATGCCTCTGCTCCCTCCCCTTCCAAACATTCCTACGCTATCTGCTGCCTCCGTCCAAGCTGTCATTCACCCTTCCCCAAACCTCCCTCCTGCTGCTTGCCTTCTTTCTTTTCTCACACACTCCACCCGACTTGCCCTCTCACACCAGTCTGCCTTTGGAACTGCAGCCTGGCATTGTGTATTCAGCCAGCACAATGTAGCTGTTGTTTGAAGGGGGTAGGTCAGAGGGGAACGGGAGGGGAGGGGGGACAGGAGAAGGGAGGGGGGACAGGAGAAGGGAGGGGAGTGGAGTATGACTGCACATGTATGTGTGTACGCTAGGTCAGAAAAGATTTCATCTGAAAGCTAGCAACATTTTCAGACTTTACTCCTAAATTACTTACATTCTGCCAGAACTTCCCACACCATGCTCAATGCAATGTTTGTAAGAGAGCTATTATTCTGAGGTATAAAACAAGTTCTGCCAAAAGGACACCAGATTGTTTTATTACTGCCTTCTTTTACGTAAATTTCTATTTTGGGGAGAAGGTAAATGTTTTTTCCTCGCATTGAGCATGGTGTCCATGGTATGTTAAGCAGCAGCATTCACAGCATATAAAAATAAACTTTTAGTGAAGGTACATTAAGTAATAAAAGATTTTGCTAAGTAAAGGACGACTTAACTGAGGTTGAGACAACACAAACTTACCATTTAACAGTTTAATAAGGCGATTGACGTCAACATTGATATGTTGTATAAGTTCTATATCACTGTAATCAGGATTTTCTTCATTGCATGTACTAAGCTCCTGCAACCTGGGAAAAGGAATGATAAAAATTTTTGCTCCATGAAAAAGAAATTAAATCATGAAATGAATGAAATTACTACAAAGAATGTTAATCAATATTAAAGGCAATATTGATGGAAATAAAAAATTCAATACTCTCAAGGACAAGGTCATTTTATTAATGTGTGAGGTAGTGGGAAGTTCTTCATAGTAGGAGTATATGATAACAAATTCAGACCAAATGAAACATACATCACGGTAATAGGGGCCCAAACAGTTGCATCAATAAACGGTGTACCTCCACCTGGTGGCAACACAGGAATCTTTTCTCACATGCAGATGTTCATAAAGGTGCTGCATGGAATCCTGCAATAGACTGTCCTATGCTCCATGCACCTTTTTTTGCAGTTGGCAATGGTTCGTGTAGACCCTAGAGAATGAGTAAAGCCCTCCTTCTTCATGTTCCATATGTGTTCAACTGGTGAGAGATTTGGTGATGTTGCTGGCCAGGACATTTGTTATATGCCATAAAGAGTGCTTTGGAGTGCAGCAGCTGTATGTAGACATGCATTGTCCTGCTGAAAAAACACATCACCTTCCTGTCGAAGAAATGGCAGTAGCATGAGGATAACAGCCAGTGCAATGTAGCAGTCACTGATTACTTTATCATGCAGGATCGCCAAATGTGATCACGAGTTGTAACTGATAGCCTCCCACACAATAAAGCCAGGGATGGGACTAGTGTGTCATGGGCAAATGCTTTTTGAAGTGAGCAGCTCACCGGGTCTATGCCATACTTCTCCACATCCATTACTCATTTACAGACAGAGCCTATTCTCTTCAATAAAGACGGGTGAGTGCCATTCCACACCTTAGTCAACTCTTTCATGATACCAGAGTTGGCATGCCTGGCAATGTCGTAATGTCAGAGGAACTCCTGTATGCAGAAGGTTCCCAATGGTCCCTGATGATACAGCAGGTGCTACATGTGCCTGCTTTTCATACCCAGATGATAATCGTTTGGCCATCGCTGCTAGCACAATGCATCGATCTTGGTTGGGAATGTACTACAGACCACTGCTGAAAGCACTGTATCAATTGTCATAATGCAGTGCAGTACATTATACTTTGTCTGCAGTCCACAATGCTAGCTGTATTACATATTTTTAATCATCTGTACTCACATCCTGTAACGTGACTAGATGTATGTTATAATATTTTGATGATGACGTGTCTTTCAGGCATATTGGATATTTTGTGGTATGTAAGTAATATTCTTTACATTTACACACACACACACACACACACACACACAAATATAAAACAAAGATGATGTGACTTACCAAATGAAAGTGCTGGCAGGTCGACAGACACACAAACAAACACAAACATGTTTGTGTTTGTGTGTGTTTGTTTGTGTGTCTGTCGACCTGCCAGTACTTTCATTTGGTAAGTCACATCATCTTTGTTTTTAGATATATTTTTCATACGTGGAATGTTTCCCTTTATATATATATATATAAAAAACAAAGATGATGTGACTTACCGAACGAAAGCGCTGGCAGGTCGATAGATACACAAACACACACACAAAATTCAAGCTTTCGCAACAAACTGTTGCCTCATCAGGAAAGAGGGGAAGGAGAGGGAAAGACGAAAGGATGTGGGTTTTAAGGGAGAGGGTAAGGAGTCATTCCAATCCCGGGAGCGGAAAGACTTACCTTGGGAAAAAAGGACAGGTATACACTCGCACACACACACATATCCATCCACACATATACAGCTGTATATGTGTGGATTGCTTTTAATAGCAATTTACCTGGGACAAGCAGACATAAATCTCTGATGTTCAAATCATCATGTTGATGATGCACATTTTAGGATGTGAAATATTCCCAGAAAGATGTCCGCTGGAGTGCGTTCTTCTCCCACACTGAGGATAGTGGCAAAAGTACGCTAGCCTGGATTTATTGTCAAAACAGCGTCAAACTTATTGACTACCCTCTGCTCCAGCTGAATGGTGCTGGCAAGCAAGCTGAGGCTGCTACAAATGTATGCCAGAGCATTTTCAATTTTAGGTTCAGTGAAAGCATTTTGTGACTTTCATCTAAAACTGAAACTGAAGATTCTCTCAGAAATTTAGAAAACCTCCCCATCAATGAACCTTTGTAAATGCTTTATGACTGGTACTGAACTCGGTTTGTTTGATTTTTTTATGTACGGTATTGGACTTCAGTGACCACATGTTTCTTGGGCACTAGTAGTACATGGGTTACTACAATGTCACTTTTCTGAAGTCAGTTATATGACTTTACATTCAAATATTTTTTAATTTCAATTTGTCTTGCTGCTCATTTTCTAATTTAAATGAATTAGGCTGACTTGTACTCTGCAGTCAGTACATGATCGCACAATATACGATTTGCTTTCGGTAACTGGTAAAATCAGATAGGGTTATCAATGCAATTGATATCAAAACTAACTGTAATCACTGTGAATATCATGCCTCACATTTCTTTGCGTGTGATTCAGGTGAAAAGGTAGGTTTTGCTGCAGACGCAGGTGGCAGAGTTGCAGTGTTTTTTTCTACGGAAATTGAGTTTGTTCAGTGCCTTATATTTGAGTATTATTATAACAAATTGGATTCACGTGCTCATTCATTCTGCACCTGGCTATCATCACATCGCTTAAACACTCTTATGCTTGGTAAGATATTTGATACAATTGCTCATGTTCAATGAAATTCAATTTTCCTCTCTACTATGCCTGCTGTAAATTGTTGTGCTAATAAGTAAGTGTTCACCGCCTACATAATTTTCAACATATTTTTTGCAGTCATACTGCATTACTAAGTTTAATTCGTGGATCGAAACTTGTATACAAGATGGCATTTGTCTTAAATCAGGGTTTATCCAGAATTACTTTCCTATGTAATCCCACTTAAAACACCTCACAGTTTATCTTACAAATGTAGCAAATATCAAGAAACAATTCATTTCTGGATTCTGGAGTCTTTTGTATCTGCATCAATAACATTTGCTTCCTAGATGACTGCACTGCTTTTGTCTTTGCGTGTGCATCACTACATATATGATCCTAGTTAAGACTTCACAGAAAACTCAGTCTGCTTACTGCATACTCAACATAGAAAATCTGTTCATCAGCAGTGAAAGTCATGCTAATCATAACCCACAATTTTAATTTAGATAATAACTGTGATACAACAGGAGGCATTATCAACACAAATGGTCAAAACTCTTAAGAATGGCTATTTGGAAAACTTTCTTGGTGCTCTGTAATGAATCAAGACCAGGCAGAACTCTTGGTTGCAGAAATCTGTGGTTCAACCTAAATTCTGGCCAGATTTTAACTTATTTTATTTATAAATTATTTAATCCATGATTGTAGATTTTCACAAAGTTTTCTAGCCTCCAGGAGCAAATTTGCCATAAATACTGTTTTTCGTTCATATATCTATATTTTAGTATACTGCGATGCTACTCTATGATGATTAGTTTGCAGATAAATGACAGTAAATGCTAATAAAAGAAAACTATATCTTTTTTTATTAACAAACTGCCTATTGGCTTCTGTCTCGGGTTCTTCGGCCGACGTTCATCTAATGATTTTTCTGACGTTTCGCCAGCACGAGTGGCTGGCATTGTCAAAGCTTCACCCTCCATTGCCGGTGGTGAACTGGAGCCGAGCTCGCGGGCGCAGGCTATATGTACCTGGCGCGCCAACGTCCGAGGGCTTCTCCGCGGTCATTTCCGGTGCGGTTCTCCTCTTGCTACCTGCGACGGTCGTTCGCTGCAGTACGGGAAGCCAGGATCCGTTGACCTTAAGGCTTTCCTCTTTCTTGTTCAAACTGTTCGCGTGTTTTTGTATTTCTACAGCTTCTCTGAACAAGCGCGTGTGATAGTGCTTCTCTACAGCCAGAACTTCCGTGTCGGCGAATTTTATTACATGGTCGGTCTCATTCAGTGCGTGCTCTGCCACGGCCGATTTCTCCACCTGCCCCAACCTGCAATGTCGCTTATGCTCTTTGATCCTGGTGTTAATGGATCGTCCAGTCATTCCGACATAAACTTTTCCGCATGTGCATGGTATGCGGTATATTCCCGACATTGCAAGTGGGTCTCTTTTCTCCTTCGCCGATCTAAGACACTCTTTGATCTTCCTTGTCGGTTTGAAAATCGTCTTTACGCCATGTTTGCGCAATATACGGCCGATTCTGTCCGTCACTCTGGGAATGTATGGCAGAAAGGCCGTACCCGACAATTCTTTTTCCGGTTCCTTGCTTCGCCGAGGGTTGGGCTCTGTTACACTTCTAATATAATTTGTGGAGTAACCATTGCTCCTCAGGACAGTTTCCAGGTGTTGCATTTCTTGTTTGAGGTGTTGCGGCTCACATATTCGTCCTGCTCTCGTTACGAGCCTCTTTTCTGGCTCGGGTGGTGGTTTGACAGTTTGTGCAGGTATCGGTCCGTGTGAGTCGGTTTTCGATACACGCTGTGTCCCAGATCTTCGCCGTCCCTTGTGACCATTACATCTAGAATCGATTAATCAAGGCGTCTTCTCTGCCGGTGGACATACAGAGAAACCTGCGCAACACAGAAGCCCTACCACCTCGGCTGTATGGATTACCCAAGATCCATAAGAACAACGTTCCACTGAGACCGATCGTTAGCGCTCCTGGATCACCGACATATAAACTGGCAAAACACTTGGCCTCTCTGCTCCAGCCACACGTGGGGAAGACCGACACATACATTAAGGACTCAGGACATTTCATTGAGAAGCTGAAGAAACTGAAACTTGCACCAAACGACATCCTGGTCAGCTTTGATGTTGTTTCGTTATTTACGAAAGTGCCACTCAGTGACGCTCTGGAGCACATCGGTTCCATTTTTTCCGCTAGACATCAGAAAGCTCTTCCATGCATGTCTCACCACGAGCTATTTCACGTGGAATGGCGATTTCTACGAACAGCTGGAAGGCGTCGCCATGGGTAGTCCTCTCAGTCCAGTGGTGGCCAACTTCTTCATGGAACAATTCGAAGCACAGGCACTGGACTCGGCGACTTGCAAACCTAAGGTGTGGTACAGGTACGTCGATGATACTTTCGTGGTGTGGAGCCATGGTGAAGAACAGCTCAGTGACTTCCTAAGACACTTGAACAGCCTCCATGCCAACATAACATTTACCATGGAAGTAGAAAAGGACAAGAAACAGCCATTTCTAGATGTTCTGGTCACAAGGGACGGCGAAGATCTGGGACACAGCGTGTATCGAAAACCGACCCACACGGACCGATACCTGCACAAACTGTCAAACCACCACCCGAGCCAGAAAAGAGGCATGATTAGTACGCTCGTAACGAGAGCAGGACGAATATGTGAGCCGCAACACCTCAAACAAGAAATGCAACACCTGGAAACTGTCCTGAGGAGCAATGGTTACTCCACAAATTATATTAGAAGTGTAACAGAGCCCAACCCTCGGCGAAGCAAGGAACCGGAAAAAGAATTGTCGGGTACGGCCTTTCTGCCATACTTTCCCAGAGTGACGGACAGAATCGGCCGTATATTGCGCAAACATGGCGTAAAGACGATTTTCAAACCGACAAGGATGATCAAAGAGTGTCTTAGATCGGCGAAGGAGAAAAGAGACCCACTTGCAATGTCGGGAATATACCGCATACCATGCACATGCGGAAAAGTTTATGTCGGAATGACTGGACGATCCATTAACACCAGGATCAAAGAGCATAAGCGACATTGCAGGTTGGGGCAGGTGGAGAAATCGGCCGTGGCAGAGCACGCACTGAATGAGACCGACCATGTAATAAAATTCGCCGACACGGAAGTTCTGGCTGTAGAGAAGCACTATCACACGCGCTTGTTCAGAGAAGCTGTAGAAATACAAAAACACGCGAACAGTTTGAACAAGAAAGAGGAAAGCCTTAAGGTCAACGGATCCTGGCTTCCCGTACTGCAGCGAACGACCGTCGCAGGTAGAAAGAGGAGAACCGCACCGGAAATGACCGCGGAGAAGCCCTCGGACGTTGGCGCGCCAGGTACATATAGCCTGCGCCCGCGAGCTCGGCTCCAGTTCACCACCGGCAATGGAGGGTGAAGCTTTGACAATGCCAGCCACTCGTGCTGGCGAAACGTCAGAAAAATCATTAGATGAACGTCGGCCGAAGAACCCGAGACAGAAGCCAATAGGCAGTTTGTCAACAAGTGGCCACGAAAGCCTCAACAATTTTGTATTACGCCTCTACGGGGAGGAGATTTGCAGATTGTACCGACGCCTTGACCAACGACGGAAGAAGAAAGCGCGACTGATGTCCTCTCTCGCCTTTCTGTCACGTTGCCGAGATGAATGTGCTACACCGAAGTTCTTGAGATGTAAGCGCCTATTCACCACCGCCCAAGCACATCGTATCTACGACAGAATGGAACGAGGTTTTCTTCGTGAGCGAATACATACAACACGGAGAGACTTGGCAAGAACGGATCAGGAACTTCTGGACCTTTTCTATCAACTAAGTAGCAGAATGCATCGAGACGACTGGGACAAGATTGACAGCATCACTCACAGGAGTATGCAGAATGAACTCGAGCGCTGCACCGATCGACAGAAGAAAAAGTTTGAAAGATGCCGGAAGCACACCGACAAGGCGACTCCCGACATGTCACACACAGTGGTCAACCTCACTGAACGACAATTGACCGAAGAGGAAGTGTCTGTTCTTCAAAAAGGAGGGAATTTCGCTATCATCCCGAGAACTATACCTATGGAGGACATCATTGCCAACACCGAAGCAGCCATTCGTACCCTTCCTTGTGAAAGGGCAGAGGAAATACGCACGGAAACAGCCAGGATACTGCGCCGAGCAAAACCACCAGCTTGCAACCTGAAGAAAGAAGAGGTACAAGCCATTAAGAATCTCAACGCCGACAAGAGTATATTGGTACTGCCTGCCGATAAGGGGAATGCGACCGTCGTAATGAAGACCGAAGATTATGAGCAAAAGATCCGAGACCTATTAGATCCGACGACGTACCGAAAACTAAGCGCAGATCCGACGCAACGTATCACACGGAATACGAATCGATTAATCAAGGCGTCTTCTCTGCCGGTGGACATACAGAGAAACCTGCGCAACACAGAAGCCCTACCACCTCGGCTGTATGGATTACCCAAGATCCATAAGAACAACGTTCCACTGAGACCGATCGTTAGCGCTCCTGGATCACCGACATATAAACTGGCAAAACACTTGGCCTCTCTGCTCCAGCCACACGTGGGGAAGACCGACACATACATTAAGGACTCAGGACATTTCATTGAGAAGCTGAAGAAACTGAATCTTGCACCAAACGACATCCTGGTCAGCTTTGATGTTGTTTCGTTATTTACGAAAGTGCCACTCAGTGACGCTCTGGAGCACATCGGTTCCTTTTTTCCGCTAGACATCAGAAAGCTCTTCCATGCATGTCTCACCACGAGCTATTTCACGTGGAATGGCGATTTCTACGAACAGCTGGAAGGCGTCGCCATGGGTAGTCCTCTCAGTCCAGTGGTGGCCAACTTCTTCATGGAACAATTCGAAGCACAGGCACTGGACTCGGTGACTTGCAAACCTAAGGTGTGGTACAGGTACGTCGATGATACTTTCGTGGTGTGGAGCCATGGTGAAGAACAGCTCAGTGACTTCCTAAGACACTTGAACAGCCTCCATGCCAACATAACATTTACCATGGAAGTAGAAAAGGACAAGAAACTGCCATTTCTAGATGTTCTGGTCACAAGGGACGGCGAAGATCTGGGACACAGCGTGTATCGAAAACCGACTCACACGGACCGATACCTGCACAAACTGTCAAACCACCACCCGAGCCAGAAAAGAGGCATGATTAGTACGCTCGTAACGAGAGCAGGACGAATATGTGAGCCGCAACACCTCAAACAAGAAATGCAACACCTGGAAACTGTCCTGAGGAGCAATGGTTACTCCACAAATTATATTAGAAGTGTAACAGAGCCCAACCCTCGGCGAAGCAAGGAACCGGAAAAAGAATTGTCGGGTACGGCCTTTCTGCCATACTTTCCCAGAGTGACGGACAGAATCGGCCGTATATTGCGCAAACATGGCGTAAAGACGATTTTCAAACCGACAAGGAAGATCAAAGAGTGTCTTAGATCGGCGAAGGAGAAAAGAGACCCACTTGCAATGTCGGGAATATACCGCATACCATGCACATGCGGAAAAGTTTATGTCGGAATGACTGGACGATCCATTAACACCAGGATCAAAGAGCATAAGCGACATTGCAGGTTGGGGCAGGTGGAGAAATCGGCCGTGGCAGAGCACGCACTGAATGAGACCGACCATGTAATAAAATTCGCCGACACGGAAGTTCTGGCTGTAGAGAAGCACTATCACACGCGCTTGTTCAGAGAAGCTGTAGAAATACAAAAACACGCGAACAGTTTGAACAAGAAAGAGGAAAGCCTTAAGGTCAACGGATCCTGGCTTCCCGTACTGCAGCGAACGACCGTCGCAGGTAGCAAGAGGAGAACCGCACCGGAAATGACCGCGGAGAAGCCCTCGGACGTTGGCGCGCCAGGTACATATAGCCTGCGCCCGCGAGCTCGGCTCCAGTTCACCACCGGCAATGGAGGGTGAAGCTTTGACAATGCCAGCCACTCGTGCTGGCGAAACGTCAGAAAAATCATTAGATGAACGTCGGCCGAAGAACCCGAGACAGAAGCCAATAGGCAGTTTGTCAACAAGTGGCCACGAAAGCCTCAACAATTTTGTATTACGCCTCTACGGGGAGGAGATTTGCAGATTGTACCGACGCCTTGACCAACGACGGAAGAAGAAAGCGCGACTGATGTCCTCTCTCGCCTTTCTGTCACATTGCCGAGATGAATGTGCTACACCGAAGTTCTTGAGATGTAAGCGCCTATTCACCACCGCCAAGCACATCGTATCTACGACAGAATGGAACGAGCTTTTCTTCGTGAGCGAATACATACAACACGGAGAGACTTGGCAAGAACGGATCAGGAACTTCTGGACCTTTTCTATCAACTAAGTAGCAGAATGCATCGAGACGACTGGGACAAGATTGACAGCATCACTCACAGGAGTATGCAGAACGAACTCGAGCGCTGCACCGATCGACAGAAGAAAAAGTTTGAAAGATGCCGGAAGCACACCGACAAGGCGACTCTCGACATGTCACACACAGTGGTCAACCTCACTGAACGACAATTGACCGAAGAGGAAGTGTCTGTTCTTCAAAAAGGAGGGAATTTCGCTATCATCCCGAGAACTATACCTATGGAGGACATCATTGCCAACACCGAAGCAGCCATTCGTACCCTTCCTTGTGAAAGGGCAGAGGAAATACGCACGGAAACAGCCAGGATACTGCGCCGAGCAAAACCACCAGCTTGCAACCTGAAGAAAGAAGAGGTACAAGCCATTAAGAATCTCAACGCCGACAAGAGTATATTGGTACTGCCTGCCGATAAGGGGAATGCGACCGTCGTAATGAAGACCGAAGATTATGAGCAAAAGATCCGAGACCTATTAGATCCGACGACGTACCGAAAACTAAGCGCAGATCCGACGCAACGTATCACACGGAATACGAATCGATTAATCAAGGCGTCTTCTCTGCCGGCGGACATACAGAGAAACCTGCGCAACACAGAAGCCCTACCACCTCGGCTGTATGGATTACCCAAGATCCATAAGAACAACGTTCCACTGAGACCGATCGTTAGCGCTCCTGGATCACCGACATATAAACTGGCAAAACACTTGGCCTCTCTGCTCCAGCCACACGTGGGGAAGACCGACACATACATTAAGGACTCAGGACATTTCATTGAGAAGCTGAAGAAACTGAATCTTGCACCAAACGACATCCTGGTCAGCTTTGATGTTGTTTCGTTATTTACGAAAGTGCCACTCAGTGACGCTCTGGAGCACATCGGTTCCTTTTTTCCGCTAGACATCAGAAAGCTCTTCCATGCATGTCTCACCACGAGCTATTTCACGTGGAATGGCGATTTCTACGAACAGCTGGAAGGCGTCGCCATGGGTAGTCCTCTCAGTCCAGTGGTGGCCAACTTCTTCATGGAACAATTCGAAGCACAGGCACTGGACTCGGCGACTTGCAAACCTAAGGTGTGGTACAGGTACGTCGATGATACTTTCGTGGTGTGGAGCCATGGTGAAGAACAGCTCAGTGACTTCCTAAGACACTTGAACAGCCTCCATGCCAACATAACATTTACCATGGAAGTAGAAAAGGACAAGAAACTGCCATTTCTAGATGTTCTGGTCACAAGGGACGGCGAAGATCTGGGACACAGCGTGTATCGAAAACCGACTCACACGGACCGATACCTGCACAAACTGTCAAACCACCACCCGAGCCAGAAAAGAGGCTCGTAACGAGAGCAGGACGAATATGTGAGCCGCAACACCTCAAACAAGAAATGCAACACCTGGAAACTGTCCTGAGGAGCAATGGTTACTCCACAAATTATATTAGAAGTGTAACAGAGCCCAACCCTCGGCGAAGCAAGGAACCGGAAAAAGAATTGTCGGGTACGGCCTTTCTGCCATACATTCCCAGAGTGACGGACAGAATCGGCCGTATATTGCGCAAACATGGCGTAAAGACGATTTTCAAACCGACAAGGAAGATCAAAGAGTGTCTTAGATCGGCGAAGGAGAAAAGAGACCCACTTGCAATGTCGGGAATATACCGCATACCATGCACACGCGGAAAAGTTTATGTCGGAATGACTGGACGATCCATTAACACCAGGATCAAAGAGCATAAGCGACATTGCAGGTTGGGGCAGGTGGAGAAATCGGCCGTGGCAGAGCACGCACTGAATGAGACCGACCATGTAATAAAATTCGCCGACACGGAAGTTCTGGCTGTAGAGAAGCACTATCACACGCGCTTGTTCAGAGAAGCTGTAGAAATACAAAAACACGCGAACAGTTTGAACAAGAAAGAGGAAAGCCTTAAGGTCAACGGATCCTGGCTTCCCGTACTGCAGCGAACGACCGTCGCAGGTAGCAAGAGGAGAACCGCACCGGAAATGACCGCGGAGAAGCCCTCGGACGTTGGCGCGCCAGGTACATATAGCCTGCGCCCGCGAGCTCGGCTCCAGTTCACCACCGGCAATGGAGGGTGAAGCTTTGACAATGCCAGCCACTCGTGCTGGCGAAACGCCAGAAAAATCATTAGATGAACGTCGGCCGAAGAACCCGAGACAGAAGCCAATAGGCAGTTTGTCAACAAGTGGCCACGAAAGCCTCAACAATTTTGTTTTTTTATTAATTTACAATGTAACTGTAATATTAGACAAAACATATGTAACTATTTATTTTTTTTCTTGCAATACTATCAATACTTGTTAAAGTAAATTCTTTTTATTGAGGGGCTCCGGAACGCCCTATACTTGCAATGTTAAAATAACGCTTATAAATTACATCTTTCCTCACAAAGTGTTTGAGGTAGGAAGTTGAACTTTTTACAGATTATTTAATGGAATATGGGCTACAACTTAACATAGGGATTTTACAAAATTTTAGTTCAGTTATTAAAGATGATTTTTTTTCAATTGTAATGAAAATTCACAACATTTTTTTGCAATTTTTTATTTATATATTCAAAAATATACAGTTTTTTGGAAAAAGGCTGTGTTAAATTATGCAGAAGGTACTGAGTAACATTTGCTGAAAGTTTGAAGCAAATATGGTTGGAAGATCCTTATAAAACATGTAATTAGTATGAGAAAATAAAAGTTTTGGGAATCGAGCGACAAAGATTGGATTAACTTTTTAGTGCATTCCAGGTCCATAGGATGGATTATCTTCATCCTCTGCAAACTCCTCCTCCAACTTCCTCTTGTTCCTCCTCCTGTTTACTCTTGCTTGTATTTCTAGACTCTTTACAGCCCTGTCTGCAGCCCGAAGGCGTTCCTTGTCTAAAGCAAGCATCGCTCGTACCATGTTAGAACCTATCTTCATTCCCATATTTCTAAATACCTTGCATCTTACAATGTTGCCATCATTGAAAGTCGCAACAGCATCATACACACCAAAGTGAAGTGTTTCTATTCTAACAAATACAGTCTTGGGGATTCTCGACCATTTAACACTATTTACACTTTCACTGGGGTTTTGAGTTTTTCCGTGAATACACTTTTTCAACAGTTCAGGTGCTGCTAAGTCTCTGAAAATAGGTTTTATACTTTATCTCACATCACTAAAATGTACTTGATGAACACGGACGTTAATAATAACACCATTTGACAGCAGTTTAACAGTGCCACAGTGGGTCACGCCCATGTAGAACACATTTCAAAAAAAATTTAAAAATAGTTGTAGTCTTCGGAATTGAATAAATTATATATCTATTAAAAGGTAATAGTCTGCAGATTCAGAAAACGCAAAAAAGTAACAATTGAACTTTTCATGATTTTGAGCCTTTCCGGAGCCCCTTAATGTATTTAAAAAGAAGTTTCGTGTTAAATTATAAATCAACATCATACATGAGCATAATGTTTTGTTTATCTCTGTTTTTTATTTTGAGTCACAACCCTCGCACTTTTACTCTTAAGTGTTTTTTTAGAAGCTCCTTGGTCAAGTGACTTCTTGTGTAAACAGTGCCTCCAGATTCAAAAATAAATCTAAGTATTTGAAAACCAAACTCACCACTTTTTGTCAGCACCTGATCTTTATTGAGAATAAATAAGTTTTTTCCCTCAACAAAATACAATAGGTTGTGGGCCCCAGTCACATGTGTAAAAATGTGTGCAAAAAGTGACAGGTATAGTTTTCTTTTAACTCGTATTTGAGAGTGTGTTTTTTGGTTTTAGAGAGAAATAGATCTTGTAAAACATATCAAGCCGTTGAATAGTGAAACTGATTGGCCAATGTGGAAGAGAAAAATACCAGATCTGATCGACTATCATGAAGGAGCTTTAGACGTAATTGATGGCAAATCAGTAAAACCTGAGCCACTGTCTGAAGGTGCTAATGATGCAGCAATTAAGGATCATAAAGCCAAGTCAGATTTTTTAACATAAAGCAAACGCTTATGCCAAGTTGATGATTACAAGACACTGTGTATCAGAAGATCATGGACAAAGAAACGGCTCATGAAGCGTGGGAGGCACTGAAGCAGAATTTCGAAGCATCATCAAAGGACCAGCTGTTCAAGATTTGTTCAGATTTCTTCGCATTTAATCGGACTCAGGAAGAAGACATCTCCACACACATAGCAAAGTTAACAAGTCTGTAGAATGAACTGAACAACGAGCTTGATCTGATATTGGTATGTATAGTTTTACATATTCTACCTGCAAGCTTTGATTCCTTTAAATCGAGTTGGATGTTATTAACGGAAGATGATAAGAAATGTTTAATGAATTAAAGGAACAACTGTGCATGTTTAAGAGAAATTTCACAAAGAGTAGTGAAAAATCGAACAAGAGGCATTAGTAGTCAAATCAGGTGAACAAAACAAAATAAAAACTAACAAATTCAAAGTTAAAGGAAAATGTAACTATTGCAAAGAACCGGGCCACTGGATCAAATATTGTAAGAAGTGGATTGCTGATGGAAGACCAGCTAAAAATACAACTGTGCAGAAAAACATGCACAAAACTGTAATAACGAACGTAGCACTGTTTACTATTTGTGGTGAGGCTTGTTCATTAGAAGTGGATATATACAATTGGTGGATTGACAACGGTGCAAACGAAACATACGACAAATAGTCCTGATTACTTTGTCAGCTTTGAAGCATTCAACAATCCCTGCTCTATAACGGCTGCTGGACAGGAGTCTCTAGAAGCAACAGGAAGAGGATCAATTCAGATTCTGGTAACAGTTGGCAGCAGATGTGAAGAGCTGACCCTGACTGATGTCTGGCATGTACCAAAAATTTCCAAAAACCTTATTTCTGTTTTAGCTGCCAAAGATTGTAACAAAAATAGTATATTTCAGTCAAGTACTACATATTGCTCTTTGACAACTGGTGGTAGAGTGAGACTGTTTGGAAATCGTACAGTTGGTGGTACTTTACGCAAAGCAGAAGTTAAGACCTTAGTGCCAGAGAAGGGTGCAACTGTGAATCTTTCAGTGGAAGATAGATTTGATGTACTTCAACTGTATCATGAGAGATGGGATCATCAAGACAAGTGTCATGTTAAAACAAAATTCAAAAAGGAATTTAACATTGATGTTAGGGAAGGGGCAGAGATTTGTGAACCATGCAAATTTGGGAAAGCGCATCGTCTACCATTTGGAACTAGAGAAAAGTCAACAAGGCCTGCTGAGTTGATATCAGCTGATCTCTGCAGACCTTTTCATGAGTCATTCCAGGTGAAATATTACCTTGTTTTGTTCAAAGATAATTGCACCAAGTTTTGCTATGGTTATTTTGCTGCAGAAAAATCAGAGTTGAGTAACATTCTCAAAGATTTTCTCTCAAGTACAAAGGCATTGGGGTACTCGGTTAAAGAGATGCTTGGTGACAATGGCAAGGAGTTTGATAACAAGGAGGTTAGATCCATCTAAAGTTCAAATGGTATAACACAGTGATTGACTGCTCCCTATACTCCTGAGCAAAACAGTATTTGTGAGCCGGATAATAGGACAGTTGTTGAGATGGCCAGGACACTTAAGTATTCAAATCCAGATGTCACTTATCCAGAACAGATATGGGTTGAACTGGTTAACACAGCAATTTACAGAATAGGACAGGGAAGTCGTCTGTAGAAGGTTTCAGCCCTTACAAGTTGTGGGAACAGAAAAAGCCTCAAACTAAACATCTTAGGATTATTTGATCAACACGTTATGCACACATTCCAAGTGAAAAACGAAAGAAAATGGACAAGAAATCTGTGAAAGGACATCTCATTGGTTATGATGGTGATGAACACTTCAGGATTTGGATAAAAGAAAGTAATTCAATTGTGCTGTCCAGAGATGTGCAATTTGAAGAAAAACCGGGATTCTGTACTAAACAAGTTACACTACAATTTTAAGATGTTGAGAAGCCCATTGCAGGTCTAGATTATATTAAAAATCAATCAGAGAGTGAGGAAAATACACACTCAGAAGATAGTTGGAGCATAAAACTAGTTCAGACACAGAATCTGATGATGACATTCTGGAACCTTGCAAATAGGAAATAGGAGTGAAGTTAAGAGATCGTTCATCATTAAAGAGACCAAAATAACTCAATGATTATGCAATGATAACAGAAGATTTCTTTGTCACAAATGAGGTTCCTGAAACCCATGAGGATGCCCTTTGACATGAAGACAGCATCAAATAGAAAGAAGCAATGGACAGAGAAATGGAATCTCTGATCGAAAATGAAACCTGGGAGCTTGAAGACTTACCGAAGGGTGCCAAGGCAATCCCATGTAAGTGGTTGTTTCGACTGAAAACAAATGAAGAAGGTCAGATCAAAAAATTTATGCTCAACTGGTTGCCAAGGGTGTAGATTACAGTCAAACTTTTAGTCCAGTTGCAAAAATCACAATGATTCGGTCTATTCTAAGTGTTGCTGCAACTAAAAGAATGTATCTTGGACCGTTTGATGTGTCAATGGCCTTCCTGTATGGAAAACTTGAGGAAACCATTTATATGGCACAACCAATAGGATATGAAGATAGTACCAACAGAGTTTGCAGGCTGAAGAAAAGCCTGTATGGTTTAAAACAAGCACCAAGATGCTGGACAAGTGATTCAGAGAATTTTTGGTCGGTCTAGATTTCAGGGTAAGCCAAGTAGATCCATGCTTGCACGTTCAAAATAAAAATGGCAAAGATGTTCTGGTAATTTTGTATGTTGACAACGGGTTGGTAGCTGCCACTGATTCAAATGATTTGAGCATTTTCTTTCAACAATTGCAAAAGGAGTTCAGGATCACAACGGCACCTGCAAAATATTATTTAGGTCTGCAAATTGAACATGGCAAGGATGGCTGTATCAAGATTCACCAAAAGGCTTATGCATAACGAATTTTAAAATGTTTCAACTTTCCAGAGTGTAAAGCAGTTTCTACCCCAATGTTGAAAGTTACAGATGTTTCACAGTCAGAGAAAGACGGCAAGGTAGAACAGCCTTTTCCAAATAGATAAGCAGTTGGAGCATTAATGTATCTGATGCCAGACCTAGACTTCAGTGTAAGAGTTCTGTCAAGATCTCTCAAGAATCCCACCAAAGAAAACATATTAAGAGTAATAAGGGTTCTTCATTATGTATCAGGAATGACCGAGTATGGAATCACATACAAATCAATAGGAAAGAGCACAACTCTGGAATGCTACAGTGATGCAGATTTTGGAGGCTGCTCAGAAACAGGCAGATCAACATCTGGAGTAGTCATCAACTACACAGGAGGGGCGATATCATGGTTAAGTCAGCGACAAACCATGGTAGCAACATCTACAACTGAAGCTGAACTAGTTGCCACAAATAAAGCTGTCAAGGAGATTATTTGGTTAACTCGTCTATTCGAAGAAACAACAAGACTATCTGAAATTCCAGTTCTCCGAATTGATAATTCAGCAGTAGTGAAGTTGGCAGAGAATCCTGAATTTCATCACTGAACGCACATTTCTTTATTCGTGAAAAACTTTATGAAAGAAGAATTAAAAGTTCATCAAATCCCATCTGAAGGGCAGGTAGCGGATATCATGACCAAAGCTCTATCGAAGACACGTATGAAGATATTGTGTAATCAAATGGGACTGTTGTAAAACTCAGTTTTGTTTTGTTTTGTGGGTTTGCCTGTGTGTTGATTTCTATTTAACAAGGAGAAGTGTTAAAGTAAATTCTTTTTATTAACGTATTAAAAAAGAAGATTTGTGTTAAATTATTAATCAACATCACATTTGAGCATAATGTTTTGTTTATCTCTGTTTTTTATTTTGAGCCACAACACTCGCACTTTTACTGTTAGGTGTTTTTTTACAAGCTCCTTGGTCAAGTGACTTCTTGTGTAAACAGTGCCTCCAGATTCAAAAATTTGAAAACCAAACTCGCCGCTTTTTGTCAGCACCTGGTCTTCATTGAGAATAAATAAGTTTTTTTTCCTCAACAAAATACAATAATACTCAACCAGTGTTTCATTATGACATGAAGTTAACAGCTTTAAGAATATTTGCAACAACTCAAAAATTGTATCATCAACTGCTATTTTCAAAAATCCTCAGAGGAATTAATACTTATGAAAAATACATAATAAATTAAAATTGAATTAAGATCTAGACACAGAAGTTACATAAACAATGTTTTGGCTAACAGAGCATACTGGAAGCTTTGAGAACATTTAGCATGGATTATATTATCCTCAATTAGTGCCAATTGCAACAGACTCATTTTGCCATCGAAAGGGTTAACTTCATATGAAGCCCTTTGGAGATGTGGGGTTTATAAAGACAATGAAACTGTTCTAAAGTATTTATGTTCATTCTGAGTCTATGTTCTTTCTTGTGATAGTGAACTGTGTTTCTGATAGTTTTACACTGAACAAAACCACACATTTTGAAAACAAGAACTAGTGCTTCAAGCTTGTCTTAACAAACAACCCTGGACCTGATTCGTGGAATTAAAATTACAGGGACCCCTAGATAATTAATGCCATTCGCAAGTTAAATAAAATACTTTTCATGAAATGTGATGATATCTCTTTTACAATGCAAATAATTGTCATTACAGTGCTGCTCACTTACATGTAATGTCAGTGAAAGTAAAAGTTATTAGGAGAGAATCATTACAGGTGGGTGCTCGTGCCAGGATTCATAGACTTTTTTGGCTGAAGCACTAACAGCTTTTTTTATTATAGATAAACATCACAAGAATATAAACATGACCCCATAACAAAATGCTCTGAAGACACATGGAATTTTGATTTCAGATCAGAAGAAAATTTTACTCACAGACAGATCACGAATAAATGAAAGCCAAGAAACAATCAGAAGACCTTAACACAAGACTACTGAAGAAAACACTAAATTCACAAAATTTATCAAACTCAGCATTCTTTGGATTAAAGTACTTTTTAATAGAGTTGGATTGAAAGACAATAAAGAAGCAGGAGGTAAGCTGTATGGAGGTTGTCTTTGAAGTGAGTCAGGATTTTTTTACACCTCAGATGATGAAACTGATAGAAAAGCAGACTTGAATGACTTATTAAAATCCATGTTAGGACAAATACAAGAAATAGCCTCGAAGTTAAAAAAATATGGAGTATACGATTAAGATCTGAAATAAAATCCAACAGTGAGCAATTAGAATCTCTAACAACATCTTCTAGTGACCCTTTAAAAGCAGAACTACAGGGTTTAGTAAAAGAAAATTGTGATCATTTAGAATCTACCATGAAGATCAACAATGAACAAATTAACAGCCAGATTTCACAGCTAAAATTTAGGGTGGAGGCTGACTTAAAAGGTGTTGGTGCAAGGGTAGACACTTTTGAAAACAGAGTTATAGTTTTAGAAAATAAATTCATTACACGAACTGTCAATCAATCAAAGGCTATTGAACAATTACAAACTGTAGAAGAGTTTGCCATTTAGATACAGAAACAGTGGGGCAGATAACAAATTTAAATAAAATCGTTGATGGCATGGGAAGTAATGTAAACAGTGATGTTAATGGGTTAGATAAAAAATTACTAGAAATCCAAGGAAACTTTGTTAGTAAGAATATGTGTGTAAACAGTGGCATTATGTGGTCCAATTTACCAGTTAAAACTTCATCCTGTGACAGTTTACAACTGTTAACTTCTTACAGCATTGTAAAGAAAACTTTGTGTCTGGTGTTGAAAGACAATTTAAAAATTAAATTTGTCTATACATTTCTTGAAAGACAAGCTCTGTCATGGGCAAGTTTTAACTTTGGTCAGTGGACATCATTTCCAGGATTTTGAAAAAAGTTCTTCATTTAAATTTTGGTCAGAATCAGAATAAGCTAAAATCAAAAGTGAATTTTTGACTCAATCTATTTAAAGAGATAAGAAAGGCTGTATGAAGGATTTCTGAAGGAATCAGCTAAAGAAATTTGTATACTTGGATGAAGCTTCTGATGAAATGACACAAAATGAAGCACTTAAGAGAGGGTTGCCTGAAAGGTTACAGTGGGATCTTGCTCATGGGCCAGATGGTTCTCTGGATCACTTCTTGAAATTTGTTGATAAATTAGACACTGCTTTGGAAAGACATAGTGGTCAGAACTTAATCAATGTAAGAGACAGACAGTGAAAAAGAAATGATGACAATAGAAGTGTAAGATGGGATGAGGGAAATCAAATGCATCCAAACTGGAGACAGGATAACAGGGAAATAGAAAGGAAAGTGTAAGGTCAACTCAATGAAGGTCCACAGTTTTGGGGCAAACAGATCATGTAACTATGGGACCTCGAATCTGCATTTGAATAAAAGAGGGATGTCCAATAACAATAAGTCAGAATGGAACAGCCATTCTACCTTCCATATGAAGAACTTAAAAGTTTAAGAAAAATTTCTGGGTTGCTATAAGACCTAATGGTTGTTCAGAAATTAAATAAGATCATAGAAATGTAAGAGATCCAGAGATGGGCATTGTGGCTTTACCCAAATTTTATAACTGGGCAGAAAGTGCAGCACACGATACAACACAAGAAAGTAATGAGAAGAAAATAATGGTTTTGATCTGGGGAGGTTATTTGAGGAGAAAGAAGGTGACTGGATGAATCTTAGTACTGGGCAGCAACATCTATGGATATGATGCTAAGGGGGAACAATCCGTGAATAGGGATGCTGAGAGTAATTATAATGAAGATAATGATGATAATTTTGTTACGAGTGAGAAAAGTGATGGTGAAGGCTGTGAAGTTGAGGATTGGGTTTATATTTAAATAAATGTAGATGGGATAATGAAGTTAAGTACGTGATGGTGAGGTTTTTGATAATGAAATGGGGGGAGGGGGTGGGTGGGGAAGGAGTGTGAGGTTGTTCGTGGAGATGCATCAGAGAAACAGATGTTGCCTATCAGTGTTTATCAGTCATTAGCCATTGATGGATTGGGAAGAGAGTCTCTTATCCAAACCTGTGGTGAAAACTTGAAAACCAATTAAGGAAAAAGTGAGCAATGAATAGTAGTTTCTTTGGTGTAAAGCCCAGTTTAGAAGAAGATGGAAGAAATGGAGGCTAGGATGTGGCTGTTGATCTGTTGAAAACTGAAAGAGAAGAATCTTTTGAAAAAGAAAAAGTAGAAGAATTTAATTTTAAAGAAATTGAAAATGATTTACTGTTTAAAAATACTGAGGGAAAAGAATTAAGTGATGAGCTAGGCAATCCACATATAAAAGCAAATACGGATGACTGGGAAGGTAAATGCTTAATAGATACAGGAAGTCCCATTTCCAGAGCGACAGAGAGGCTTAGAGAACAAATTATGAAGGGGAAGAACTCTGCTGAATTAAAAGTAATAAGGACAAAAATAAAAGGCGGGGGGGGGGGGGGGGGAGGGATAGCAAGGGGTGGGGGATGGTAAAGTGCTGCTGGAAGCGTGCAGGGACAAGGTGGAGAGTAAGGCAGCTAGGTGTAGTCAGGGTAGATGGAGGGCAGCGGAGAGAGGGAGGAGTAGCAGAAAAGGAGACAAGTAAAGAGACTGGCTGTGTTGGTAGAATGAGGGCTGTGTAGTGCTGGAACGGTAACAGGGAAGGTGCTAGATGGGTAAGGACAATAACTAACAAAGTTTAAGGCCAGGGGGATTACAAGAACGTAAGCTATATTGCTGGGAGAGAAAAGCTGTTGTTGGTGGGAAGGATCCAAATGGCACAGGCTGTGAAGCAGTCACTGAAATGTGGAACATCATGATGGGCGGTGTGTTCAGCAAAAGGGTGGTTTAGTTGTTTCTTGGCCATAGCTTGTTGATGGCCATTCATGCAGACAGACAGCTTGTTGGTGTTATGCCCACATAGAATGCAGCACAGTGGTTGCAGCTTAGCTTGAAGGTCATGACTAGTTTCACAGGTAGCCCTGCCTTTGATGGGATAGGTGGTGTTTGTGACTGGACTGGCGTCGGTGGTGGTGGGAGGATGTATGACACAGGTCTTTCATCTAGGACCATTGCGGATAGACATGGATACTGTGCAGGATCGTTGGGCGGCAGAATACCACTGTGGGAGGGATGGGAACGATAGTGGATAGGACATTTCTCATTTCAGGGCATGATGAGGGGCAGTCGAAACCCTGGCAGAGAATGTAATTCAGCTGCTCCAGTCCTGAGCGGTACTGAGTTACGAGAGGAATGCTCCTCTGTGGCCAGATAGTGGGACTTCGGGTGGTGTTGGATGACTGGAAAGATAAAGCATGTGAGATCTGTTTTTGTACAAGGTTGGGATGGTAATTACGGAATGTAAAGTCCTCATTGAGACAGCTGGTATATTTCGAGAGGGATCGTTTGTCACAAAAAATGTAATGGCCACGGGCTACGCTGTATGGAAGGGACTTGGGTGGCATGGAATGGCTGGCAGCTGTTGAAGTGGAGGTCTTGCTGGTGGTTGGTAGGTTTGATATAGACAGAGGTATTGATATAGCCATCTTTGAGATGGAGGTCAACATTGGGGAAGGTGGCTGGATGGGTTGAGTAGGATCAGGTGAAGCAGATGGGGGAAAAGATGTTGAGGTGCTGTAGGACTGTGGATAGGATGTCCTCACCCTTGACACAGTTTACGAATATGTCATCAATGAATCTGAACCAGGTGAGGGGTTTGGGATTCTGGGTGTTTAGGAAGGATTGTTCTAGATGGCCCATTAATAGGGTGGCATAGGATGGTGCCCATGGGTGCCCATAGCCATACCCCAGATTTGTTTGTAGGTAATGCCGTCAAAGGAGAAGTAATTGTGGGTGAGGATATAGTTGGTCTTGGCAACTAAGAAGGAGGTGGTTGGTTTGGAATCTGTCAGGAGTTGGAAATGGTAGTGTTCAATAGCGATAAGACCATGGACATTAGGGATGTTAGTATAAAGGGATGTAGCATCAACAGTGACTTTACATTTGTAGTGTGTCTTGTTGGCCATAAGTTTGCTTTCTGACAGTCTTTCTGTTGTGCCTTTCTGTAACTTGAGCATCTCCACTAAATGATGAGTAGCAACTATCCTTTTCATTATATTGTTGAATGTGTTATACATATGTGTGCCTTAGGTTTGACCTTGGGTTTTCATCAAATGTGTTTGGACCCAGGCACTAGGAAATAAACTACATTTCTGTACAGCAGTAAATCTTTTCAATGTCATGTTGTACCCTTTGGACTCAATGTATTTTTGCTGCATTTATTAGGGGGTTAAGTAAATTCAAAAATAATTGTTTATGTGGATGAAATTTTAATAAAAGGAAAAAACATGGAAAGAACATTTTGAACGGTTAATGAAAGGGTGTTGAAAATTAAGAAAAGGGGGAATGATACGGAAGTTAGAAAATTGTAAATTCGGCATGAGTGAGTTAAAATTCTCAGGACATATTATTTCAGAAAAGGGGATTTCACCAGACACAGATAAAACAGAAGCCATTGCTAGCTTTCATGCACCAGAAAATAAAAAACAATTAAAAGTCAGTTTTTGGTTTAACAGATTTCTGTAAAAATTTGTCAGTAATCACGCAAGTCTTGTATAGGCCAGATATGTCACTTCCCTATTGCATTATGACAGACAGTAGTGGCCCATTACTTGGTGTTCATTTATTTCAAGGAAAAAAAAAATTGTGTAGGGCGAGCTAAACATCAATCCAAAGCTTTCGCAAGTAGGCTACTGTAAAAACATGAAATACACACCGTGACAATTTGACAAGTTGAAAAATTGTCTTTTGGGTCATAAAGTAACTGTCTAAACTGACCATAAACCGTTGTGGTACCAATAGGAATGCAAACTATACCACAACAGAATAACCAGATTGACATCATTTTTACCACAATTTGAATATAGTGTTAAATAAATTCAAAGGAAGGACAATGAGATTACCAATGCTATTTCACGACAGTCTATGCACGATAACTCAGAAAATAATAGTTGTGAGGGAGAAAAAGAGTTCAAAATTTTGTACTGAAAGGGATTAAAAGATGAAAGACAGATTTTGAAAATTTGTACAGATATCAGAAGAAACTAGAATTATGACAATAACTGGAGATAAGTTAAGAGTCTTCTACATAAAAGTGATGGAGAAATAACAGCTGAACATTACAAAGTATGTAAAGGAATTTTATTTCGGAGACTCAAACCAGATTTAAATGGCTGGGAGCTGTGTTGACCTGAACAATATATTGACCTGAAATTTTCCTGACATTGCTGCAACTGACTGCCTTTTGTTTTGTTCTTCAATTTTTATTATCTCATTACCAGTTTCAAACCACCTAGCAATTCATCATCACATGGTACATATTTATTGATTGTCTGCATGAGTGTGGGAGTGATGTAGCTGTGGCAAGATGTATAAGCAAAACATGTAAGTACTGAGTGTGGAGAGGATCATTCACATTATGAGATCAATTTTGTTGCATTAGTATTTGTTGGTTAGTTTTGGTCCACACAGTATTCAGGAAAATATAATGCATGTTTTCCAGTCACATTACTTTACTTCACACACTTAGCCACAGGTAACACGTTCCACATGCTCTATAAAACCTAAATAAACCAAGGAGTACAGCTAAAGTACTGTCAAAGAGTTTGTGTTAGGGCAGAGAGTCTCTTTGTTCTGCTCTTGTAATTTATACTGGCAACAGTAAGTACCTACATATTTCTCTATTGCAAAATAACACACAGTTATATGGCAAAGTTGACATGTGTTATTTACAAAATCTATTAAACATTGAGTTTGGAAGGTTTTACATCTACAATTTTAGCACAAAAATTTTGGTTGACATTTCATTTATATTTTGTTCAACTAACAATGTTCAATACTTGTGAAATAAACATCACAGCATTACTTTTTATTTATTTATAATAATGTAATGTTAAGCAGGGGAGTACATGGAAGGAGGAGGTTGTGTGTGTGTGTGTGTGTGTGTGTGTGTGTGTGTGTGTGTGTGTGACAGAGAGAGAGAGAGAGAGAGAGAGAGAGAGAGAGAGAGAGAATACTGTTTGCACCAAGAACCAGCCAACGAATACTAATAACTGTAACTAACGCAACAAAATCGATCTCATAATGTGAATAATTCTCACCAGACTCAGTACTTACATGTTTCATTTATACATCTTTGCCACAGCTATGCGACTCCCACTGTTGCAGACAATCGATAAATATGTACCATCTGATGATGAATTGCTAGGCGGTTCAAAACCAGTAATGGGATAATAAAAATTAAAGACCAATACAAAAGGTGATTGGTTGCAGTAATTTCAAGAAATCTTTATTTATCATAGTCACAGTGATCCTCCTTCATAATGGATAAAAGTTTTATATATTGACCTATTAATAAAATATGTACATTAAAGTTTTGGACACTGTGGTACAACAAAATGTTTACAAAAGATACATGACAACATCTATTTTTGTAATGCTGGGAGATGACTAAAAAAAGAGATGTGCCCTACCTGTGATAGATGCCAAAGAGTAAAAGTTAGCAATGGAACAGGTAGAGAGTTTAGACAGTACATTCTTCCACATAAAAAGTTAGACCTTGTAACCGGCGACATCTATGAGTCTTCGCCAAAAACTAAGATGATTGAGGGTTTGCTATATCTTTGTAATAGTTGACATGTTTCAGAGGCTTATAAAATTATTCCCACTAAAAAGTAATAAATAAATGCCTCCATGCCGGGGAATTTCCAGACTTGCTGTACGTAGCTTGCACAGTACCAGTTTACAAAGAAAGTGTTATTGTTGTTACGGTTTGATACACCTCTCCATGCCACCTCTATTCTGCCCAAGCCATTTCATCTGGGAATAACTACTGCAACCTACATCCTTCTAAATCTGCTTACTGTATCTCTTTGCCTCCCTCTACAATTTTTTCCAACCAAACTTCTCTCCAATACTATACTGGTGATCCATTGAACTCTCAGAATGTGTCATATCAACCAGTCCCTTCTTTTAGTCCAGTTATGAAACAAATTTCTTTTCTCCCTATTTCTATTCAATACCTCCTCGTTGTTTACATGATCCACCTATCTAATCTTCAGCATTCTTCTGTACCAAAAGCGCCCGTACAATATTTTGTGGATAGGATGGGGGGAGGAGGAGGCAAGACCTGGAGTATGGAGTATTTTTAATATTTTAGAAGATGAATGGCGACTTTAAGTACCTGTAAACAGTTCTAGTTCTGATCCTGTTATAAACCTGCATAATACCAACTTTTAAATCATTTCCTTGAAAGGAGAAAACCTAATTACACTATTTTTTTTTCTTTCCCTGAGAGCTGCGGGTGTGTGGGGGTGGGAGGCAAGGCTCCCCCTTGAACCCAGTTATGGGTGCCCTTGTTCTGCAGCACCACACTTCAAATACTTCTATTCTGTTTTGTGTAAACCATTTATTGTCCCTGTCTCATTTCCATTAATGCTTATGCTCCAGACAAACACCTTCAGAAAAGAATTCCTAACACTTAAATCTACATTCAATGTTACCAAAATCTCTTCTTCAAAAACAATTTTCTTGTTATTGTCAGTCTACATTTTATATCCTCTCCACTTTAGCCATCGTCAGTTATTTCACTGCCCAAATAGCAAAACCCATCTACTACTTTTAGTGTCTCATTTCCTAATCTAATTCCCACAGCATCGCCTGATTTAATTTGACTACATTCCATTATCCTTGTTTTGTTTCTGTTGATATCCATTTTATATCCTGCTGTCAATTTAACTGTTCTTCCAAGTCCTTTGCTGTCTCTGACAGAACCTCAATATCACTGGCAACCCCCCATTTGTACAGAAATCTCAGCTAATAAGTTTGTTAGAAGGAAATAACCTCTTTTATGATACGCAGTGCGGCTTTTGGATGGACAATCCAACAACAACTTGATTTAGTTACAAGTATAAGTCAGGGTTTAGAAGACAAGGAGTCTATAGTACTGGCACTTTGTCACCTCAGTAAGGTATTTAATTGTATCCCGCATAAGGCCCTGTTCAGCAAGCTAAAATTATTTGGTATTGGGAGAACGGTTCTACAAAGTCTTGACCTCTATGTGAAAAATGGACGGCAAATTATATCAGTGCCAGGAGCAGACAGATGAAATGAAGTTACAACATGGTTTGCCACAGGGATCCTAATAGGGCCTCTGTTGTTCCCCATTTTCACTAACGACATAGGTTCCAATGGGCACACCTTGCAGTTCATGGATGATACAACTTTCATCTCAAATAAGAGGATGTAGTTCAAGTTGTTTACCAAGCAGCACCAAGCAGAAGTCCTCTTCAATGAGGCCAAGACCTGGTTTATCATGAACAATATGAAAATTGATGAAGACAAAACACAGAGGATGATATGTTGCCCCCAGTGACATTGGAGCACTGGGTAACACAGCAGCTGTTAGGTTCTGGGCTTTTTCACTGATACAAAGTTGAACTGGCAACAGCACACTAAACCTGTAGTTCTAAACATTTCACATGTTCTGTCCCTCTTGAGACAACTAAAAAGTGTACTATCAGAACATTCCACAGCCACATCAGCAATGAGCTGTTATTGTGGGGCCACTCAGCAGGTTGCAAGAATGTGCTTTTATTGCAAAAAAAAAAAAAAAAAAAAAAAAAAAAAAAAAAAAAAAAAAAAAAAAAACATTACCTAAAGAAGAAAAAAAACTGGCTGCTGTAAACCAATGTTTTTCCTTATTAGGAGTTCTGAATGTTTTCAGCAAATATATTTCAACTGCCTCATCCACAGAAAGACAAATCATGTGACCTACAGAAAGAGAAGTTAAGTTCAACACAGCAATCCCAATAAAGAAAAACTGCTATCCATGATTGATATTCCTGTATAGCTTTCATCTGCATCAGGTAATCAAAGGTCACAATGTTGCCAAGAAAGTTTTAGAGCTCACTTTATCACAGTATCTTCTGTTCCTTTGTGCATCTCAAAAATCCCTTGACTTAAGGACACAAGCATATTTCATTTATTGATTGGCTGAAGAACTGATTCTCCAACACTCCAGCTATCTCTAATGCAATGGGTTACTAGTGTCTCCACTAAACAAAAATTGCAAAGCATTTGCACCAATATGCTGCAGAAGAACATACTGTGCCTGAAAGCATATTCTATGCCGGACTTGATATTACTAGTGTAAACATACCACCTTGGAAAAAAAGAAGCCAGACTCCTCACTATCTGTCACATTGGCAGGCACCTGTTTTTAATTGAAGTTTGTCCATATACTGTGATACATTTCAATAAAAGTTATCAACTCAGTGTACTTGATCACCCGTTTACTACGTGTGTGTCCTTGGATTCAGAAGCTACCGTTGTCCTATGTACCTGCACTAAATCAGCATTTGTGATTTAACTACTGTAGAAGACATTCTAATATACAGGGTGTCCCATTTATTTTGACCATCCTAAATAACTGTTTGTCCAGATGCAAATTATAAAATGTTTCAAGCAATGGTTCTTTAGCCGTCAGGGGGACATCAATCAGCATGATTGCTTCGTTGTAGCTTTGTTTTTTACAAAGATATGAACAGCAGTATGACTTTTTTAAATGGCACCCTGTATTTTTTATTCAGTAATTCATTTCCTCTCCTAAAGACCTATTCAAAAATGTATCACAGTGTACCGTTCACTGAAACACAACATTATTAATTACATAATACAACATTGACGTTGACGCTCCCAGCGCTTAGTGCTAGTACTCGGGGTAATGGAACACATCCACGTGCTGACGTTGGCAGAGGGCAAATGTACACATAGGTAGAATGCACACCCGCCATCCCGTCAACCATCGTCAGTTGAAGAGCTGTGTGAATAGAATGTACACCAACGAAGAGAAGGTAGAAATGTTACTCATCTATGGGTAATGTAAGTTAGCAGAACAGCAATTGCAGTACTGTTTTCTTATGTACGGGTACATTTAGTACAGCAGTTTAGTCCTTTTAAATACTGTTGTGTAGAGTAGACATACAGTAAAGGCTGTCCTTCCTGCAAACTGCATAGACATAATGTTTCTTTTATTATTGCTGTTGTTGTTGTTATTATTGAAGGCAGCGGAACTGTACAGAGAGAGATATCCTGACAAGAACACACCTCCCTGATGGATGTTTTCTCGTCTTGTTGCGACACTTCAGGAAACATGAAGTTTCAACCCACAACGCAATCGTAGTAGCATTCGCACAGACGAAGCTGCCAAAGTTACAGTTCTCACTTCCATTGCTACGAATCCACATGTGAACACACGACAGCTTGAACATGAGATTGGCATTCCTAAAACCAGTGCACTTTGTATTCTTACATGTCACCGGTTCCATCCTTCCCATGTACACCTACATCAAGAATTGCATGGGAATGATTTCCAGAATTGTGTACAGTTCTGTCAGTGGGCACAGCAGCAAATCCTCGCCAACCCGAACTTCTTCTCCAATGTTCTATTAACCGATGAATGTTCATTCTCAAACATAGGACAAGTAAATACAAGGAACATGCATTATTGGTCCAGCGACAACCCACAATGGCTTAGACAGGTGAAACATCAACGTCAATGGAAAGTTAATGTCTGGTGTAGGATGCTTGGTACGACAATTATTGGCCCTTATTTCATCAATTGTAGTCTAAACAGCACAGCGTATGCCAACTTCCTCAGACGAATTCTTCCTCCTCTTCTGGGTGAAGTGCTGCTAAGAACCAGAATGCTTATGTGGTATCAACACGATGGATGTCCAGCAAATAATGCTTGCGTGCACATCGTGTTCTGAACCGAAGGTATCCTGCCAATGGATTGGTTGAGGAGGAACAGTTACTTGGTCTGCTAGGCCTGCTGATTTAAATCCTCTGGACTTTTTTCTTTGGGGATGAATTAAAGACGTTGTCTATCACGATATTCCAACAACTCCAGAGAACATGCAGGAACGTATCGTGCTTGCTGGTAATACTCTACAGCAGGCACCACTGGAAGCAGTAAATAATTCTTTCATTCAACAAGTGCACCAGTGTATCGGTGTCCAGGGTCACCACTCTGAGCACCTTTGAATGTTCTACTCCTGGGCAATAGTACAGGGGAGTCAAAGACAATTTTGTGTTATGTTTTTACTTGTTTTTCATTTGTTTTCTGACAACTCCAGCAAGTGGATGAGTTTGTGATCCTGGGCTCAAAGTCAATGTTGCGTTATGTAATTAATAATGTTGTGTTTCAGTGAATGGTACACTGTGATACATTTTTGATTAGGTCTTTAGGAGAGGAAATGAATTACCTAATAAAAAATACAGGGTGCCACTTAAAAAAGTCATACTGCTGTTCATATCTTTGTAAAAAAAAAAAGCTACAAAAAGGCAATCATGCTGATTGATGTCCCCCTGATGACTACAGAACATTTGCTTGAAACATTCTGTAATTTTCATCTGGACAAACAGATATTTAGGGTGTTCAAAATAAATGGGACACCCTGTATAGTGTTGCGTTTAGTTTTCCATTAAAGAAGAGTAACCCTATATATTATCTGCATTTATCATAAATCAATTATGTTTCCAGGTTTGCTAACAATTGTAATTAACCTCAAAACATTTTAGGAATCTAGTAATTTTTACCACTGGTTTTTGTATTGCCTTAATAGAAACCTCATTTTATGTATTTGCTTCAATTCTGATAGGAAAGTAGAAACTTTTTAGATCAACAGATTAAAAAATAATCAGATGGCCAAATTTACAGTTGCTTGTTCACTGCCTTGTAATACAGTGCCCTGGGGGATAAATTGCAGCCCCACTGTGAATGTTGTTCTCAAACAAGGGATGAGTTGGTTGACATTCCTAAGTACCCAGAAACCACCCTGACTACTGTCAAATGATTGGCAGCTGTTGTGAATCAGTGTGTTGAAAGAGATCCTGAGAGTTGTGTACCTCTGATACCAATAACAGAGGTACCTCAAGTAGTATTCTCTCGTGTGCATCCTGTCTGGTCTGCAGAAAGTGCAGGATCTGTCATTATTCTGACATTATTCACTCACTTGACTGTGAGTGCATGTCAATGGTAGATCTAGTGTCTTGTACAGGATGGACAGGGACCACAGAGAACTCATGGTGTTGTAACAATCCCCCTAAGCAACAAGTTGAAACTGAAATTGAGCCAGCAGGACTCACTTCACCCGTTTTGGGGAAACCTGTTCTGCCCGGTGTCTAGAGGAGGCAAACCCAAAAGGGTAGGGGTCTATTCATTGTTGGCAGTTCAATTGTACGGCAAATTATGGTATCCCTTAGTGAAAGTGCAGCAAGGAACTGGAAAGGACACCAGGCGCACTCAATGGGGACCTCATTCAGCATGTTGAAGAGCCTGTTCCTGCAGCCACTGTGGGAAATGTGTCATTCCAGCAACTGGCAGAGAAGATTGCAAAGACCAGCCTTGTGTATGGAGTTTCAAAGAAGCTCACAATTTGCAGCATTGTCCCCAGAACTGCTCATGGCCCTTTGATTCTGAGATGAATGGGAGGACTGAACCAGAGACTTCAAAGGTTCTGTGGCAAGCTAGGCTGAGACTTCCCGGACTTCTGCCATAGGGTTCAGGACTTTAAGGACCCTTAAAATGTGTCCATTGTGCACTACACATTAGAGATTGCTACTCCGGTAGCTGTCTGTGTGTGGGGTGCACGTAAGGGGTTTTTAGATTAGGCAACTCTCCATCTAATCCATATGACGATAGCTGTAAGAAACCCAGAAGTATCAGTGTAAGACTAAAAGAAATGCTTCTCACAGGTGAGAGTATCAAAATCCTAATGGTAAATCACCGAAGCATTTGCAACAGAGTGCCAGAGTTTGGAAAAGCAGTGAATGCATGAAAAGCAGTGAATCTCACATAATAGTAGGTACAGAAAGCTGGTTGAAACCTGAAATTGATAGCAATGAGATTTTTGGGGAAAATTTAGGTATATATTGAAAGGATAGGCAAATCTGAAATGGAGGTGGCGTATTTGTCACAGTAAACAAGAAACTCAGATCTACCGAGATAGAACTGAAGCTGCATGTGAGATTGTTTGGGCAAAACTCAGTATCAGGGATGGGCATAAAATGATAACTGGATCCTTCTATCACCTACCAGACTCATCTCCTGATGTAAACGGAAACTTTAGAGAAAACCTCAGTTTACACGCACATAAGTTTCCCAATCATACTGTAATCATTGGTGGAGATTTTAATCACCCAACAATTAATTGGGAAAATTATGGTTTTGTTAGTGGTGGGTGTGATGAGACATCATGTAAAATATTACTACATACCTTCTCTTAAAACTACCTAGAACAGAAAGTTAGGAATCCCACTCATGATGGAAATATATTGGATCTAATGGCAACATATCTCAACGAGGAACTTGAAACTTCCAGCACAGGGTAGGAGCATGTAGAGGAATTGCGGATCAAGTTTAAAAGAATAGTTGACCATGCACCGAATAGATATGTACCCAGTAGAACAGTTCATAATGGGAGGGAAACTACATGGTATAGAGTCACTGTATAGAAATTCTAAAAAACAGAAATTACTGCATAATAGTTATCAAACAAAGTGTAAGGATATAGATAGAAGATGCCGAATGAAACGTGTTTGGCTGTCATGAGAGCAATGCCTGATGCCTTCAATGATTATCATAGCAGAGTATTGTCAAATGATATTTCACAAAAGCCAAACAAATTCTGGTCATAGGTAAAGACTGTTAGTGGCACCAAAGTCAGTGTCGAGTTTCTAGCAAATGAGACAGGAACTGAAATTGAGAGTAGCAATGCAAAAGCTGAAACGTTTAACTCCATAGTCAAATGAGGATAAGATTAGAATAATCACTGCACACACAGAGGCTTTAAATGAATTATTCTTCCCGCACTCCATACATGAATGGAATGGGAAAAAGTTCTAATAATCTGACAGTGGTTTTCAGGGTATAGATGTAGATGTATTCCACTGAAAGGCTAAAACAATGGAGTTGCCAAGTAGATTCAAGCTAAATGAAAAATAAAAAAATTTAATAGAGAAATGAAGAAATACACATCTCTGTGAAGCCGAATGAGCTCTGCTTTATAAGTCAGCTAACACTAACTTAGCAGATTTGATAAGTAAACAAATTTGTAACGTCAGCCTCCTTTCCTTTGTGTCAGACACCATACATATCATTTTTCAGTGGGGCACAAGAACCTGATTATAGCAAAATGATTATCCACAGCCAGTGAGCCAATCAATTTTGATTAAACCTGTTACTGAAAGGAGACCGTTCAAAGTGATGCACTAATACAATGGTGCAAACAGTTTCTTAAAAATATGAGCAGTTGTGTGTCAGCACAATATTATTCTAAATAACATGTAATTGGCCCCTGAAAGAAACACATTAGCAATGCAAAATAAAACACCCAACACTATTAACTGATACTCAAGCCTTTCATATAATAGCTTTCCTTCTTGGAGTGAAAAAACAAAAGAAAGAACTTGAAAGATTTATACATACCTTGCAGATATTCTATTGAAAACAGCATTGAAGAAGTTTAAACTGAGAGCAAAGAGTACTTTAGATGCAAGATTTTTTAACTGTAAAACATTTGGATTGTCTTGTGGTACATCTGAAACAAAGAATATGAGTTTCAGCAAATATATGTGATGCAAACAAGTTATATTATCATAGTAAATAATAGTGCTAAATAATTATCATAGTTAATGCAGTAGTTATTGGGTGAACTGAGTAGCTCTTTAGTTTCTGTTGCTGGTCCCAAGCCCAGATAAATGAGTAGGGTTGAAAGTGCAGCCAGAAAACATACTGAGGCGAACATAGCTGTAAATTGAAGCTCAATCTGTTCAAGGTTGACTACCTCCAAAACTCAAATACGAATAGGTCTTTTGGGAAAAAAATTTGCTGCCCTGTCCGACAAAAAAGTTGAAGAACGCTACGTCAGATTCAGTGGGTAGCCACCTATAAGGAAGCAAGGAATCAATATGTTTGCAATCACCCAAACACCCACTTGCACAGAGTAGAATAAAACAATATCAAATTACCAATCAGAAAAATAAAAAATGTTAATAGCACGGTTCCAAGAGATCACAAATACAATGAACGAGTATTCAAGTCTCAAAGATACAGAATTTACAAAAATGTTGCTCATGTTGGCACCAATGACTCCTGCCGTCTGGGTTCAGAGGTCATCCTCAGTTCATAGAGGCGGTTGGCGGAGTTGGTGAAGGCAGAAAGCCTCACTCGCGGGGTGGAATCTGAGCCAACTATTTGTAGTATCGTTCCCAGAACCGATCGTGGTCCTCTGGTTTGGAGCCGAGTGGAAGGCTTAAACCAGAGGCTCAGACGATTCTGCGGAGATCTGGGGTGCAAATTTCTTGACCTCCGCTATCAGGTGAAGAAATGTAGGGTCCCCCAGAATAGGTCAAGCGTGCACTACACGCCGGAAGCGGCTACAAGGGTAGCGGAGTATGTGTGGAGTGCACATTTGGGTTTTTTAGGTTAGAGAATTCCCTCCCTAGGCCCGACAAGAGGTCTCCTGAGATGCGGCAAGGTAGGAGTAGGCAAAATGCAACAGGAAATAACAATATTAATCTGCTAATAGTAAACTGCAGGAGTGTCTATAGAAAGGTCCCATAACTGCTCTCATTAATAAACAGTCACAATGCCCACATAGTACTAGGGACAGAAAGTTGGCTGAAACCAGATGTAAACAGTAATGAAATTCTAAACTCAGTTTGGAATGTATACCGCAGAGACAGGCTGGACAGTGAAGGGGGAGGCGTGTTTATAGCAATAAGAAGTGCAATAGTATCGAAGGAAATTGACGGAGAACCGAAATGTGAAATAATTTGAGTGAAGGTCACTGTTAAAGCAGGCTCAGACATGGTAATTGGATGTCTCTATAGACCCCCTGGCTCAGCATCAGTTGTGGCTGAGCACCTGAAGGATAACTTGGAAAATATTTCGAGTAGATTTCGCCACCATGTTATAGTTCTGGGTGGAGATTTTAATTTGCCGGATATAGACTGGGAGACTCAAACGTTCATAACAGCTGGTGGGGACAAAGAATCCAGTGAAATTTTTTTAAGCGCTTTATCTGAAAACTACCTTGAGCAGTTAAACAGAGAACCGACTCGTGGCGATAACACATTAGACCTTCTGGTGACAAACAGACCTGAACTATTTGAAACAGTTAATGCAGAACAGGGAATCAGCGATCATAAACCGGTTACTGCATCAATGATTTCAGCTGTAAATAGAAATATTAAAAAAGGTAGGAAGATTTTTCTGTTTAGCAAAAGTGACAAAAAGCAGATTTCAGAGTACCTGATGGCTCAACACAAAAGTTTTGTCTCAAGTACAGATAGTGTTGAGGATCAGTGGACAAAGTTCAAAACCATCGTACAATATGTGTTAGATGAGATGTGCCAAGCAAGATCGTAAGAGATGGAAAAGAGCCACCGTGGTACAACAACCGAGTTAGAAAACTGCTGCGGAAGCAAAGCGAACTTCACAGCAAACATAAACATAACCAAAGCCTTGCAGACAAACAAAGATTGTGCAAAGCAAAATGTAGTGTGAGGAGGGCTATGCGAGAGGCGTTCAATGAATTTGAAAGTAAAGTTCTATGTACTGACTTGGCAGAAAATCTTAAGAAATTTTGGACTTATGTCAAAGGGGTAGGTGGATCAAAACAAAATGTCCAGACACTCTGTGACCAAAATGGTACTGAAACAGAGGATGACAGACGAAAGGCCAAAATACTAAATGTCTTTTTCCAAAGCTGTTTCACAGAGGAAGACTTCACTGTAGTTCCTTCTCTAGATTGTCGCACAGATGACAGAGTGGTATATAGCGAAATAGACGACAGAGGAATAAAAAAACAATTAAAATTGCTCAAAAGAGGACAGGTCACTGGACCTGATGGGATACCAGTTCGATTCTACACAGAGTACGCGAAGGAACTTGCCCCCTTCTTGCAGCGGTGTACCGTAGGTCTCTAGAAGAGCGTAGCGTTCCAAAGGATTAGAAAAGGGCACAGGTCATCCCCGTTTTCAAGAAGGGACGTCGAACAGACGTGCAGAACTATAGACCTATATCTCTAACGTCTAATAGTTGTAGAATTTTGGAACACGTATTATGTTCAAGTATAATGACTTTTCTGGAGACTAGAAATCAACTCTGTAGGAATCAGCATGGGTTTCAAAAAAGACGATTGTGTGAAACCCAGCTTGCACTATTCGTCCACGAGACTCAGAGGGCCATAGGCATGGGTTCCCAGGTAGATGCCGTATTTCTTGACTTCCGCAAGGCGTTCGATACAGTTCCCCAGTCGTTTAATGAACAAAGTAAGAGCATATGGACTATCAGACTAATTGTGTGATTAGATTGAAGAGTTCCTAGATAACAGAACGGTGCATGTCATTCTCAATGAAGAGAAGTCTTCCGAAGTAAGAGTGATTTCAGGTGTGCCGCAGGGGAGTGTCGTAGGACCATTGCTATTCACAATATACATAAATGACCTTGTGGATGACATCGGAAGTTCACTGAGGCTTTTTGCAGATGATGCTGTGGTATCGAGAGGTTGTAACAATGGAAAATTGTACTGAAATGCAGGAGGATCCGAAGCGAATTGACGCATGGTGCAGGGAATGGTAATTGAATCTCAATGTAGACAAGTGTAATGTGCTGTGAATACATAGAAAGAAAGATCCCTTATCATTTAGCTACAATATAGCAGGTCAACAACTGGAAGCAGTTAATTCCATAAATTATCTGGGAGTACGCATTAGGAGTGATTTAAAATGGAATGATCATTTAAAGTTGATCGTTGGTAAAGCAGATGCCAGACTGAGATTCATTGGAAGAATCCTAAGGAAATGCAATCCGAAAACAAAGGAAGTAGGTCGCAGTACGCTTGTTCGCCCACTGCTTGAATACTGCTCAGCAGTGTAGGATCCGTACCAGATAGTGTTGATAGAAGAGATAGAGAAGATCCAACAGAGAACAGCATACTTCGTTACATGATCATTTAGTAATCGCGAAAGCGTTACGGAGATGATAGATAAACTCCAGTGGAAGACTCTGCAGGAGAGACGCTCAGTAGCTCGGTACGGGCTTTTGTTGAAGTTTCGAGAACATACCTTCACTGAGGAGTCAAGCAGTATATTGCTCCCTCCTATGTATATCTCGCTAAGTGACCATGAGGATAAAATCAGAGAGATTAGAGCCCACACATAGGCATACCGACAATCGTTTCTTTCCACGAACAATACGAGACTGGAATAGAAGGGAGAACCGATAGAGGTACTCTAGGTACCCTCTGCCACACACCGTTAGGTGGCTTGCGGAGAATGGATGTAGATGTAGATAAATTGTCATGCAACACTGCTCCCAATTTGGAATGCATTTAACATTGAATGTAAAAATAATTAGTTGTATAACTGATTTTCAAGCCATCTGACCAAGAATCACAACTTCAACCTTACTAACACCAAACAAAATCTGTACCATCATAAACACTCGTGCCCCCTCTAATTACATTAAGTATCTGTTGAGGACAAAAAAGAAGTAATAACTGTTGAGATCTCCTCAAACAGACTGTAAGCAAAGTAAATAAAAATAATGTTCAGATCTTATTAAGGGACTTCTATGCCCAGTTAGGAAGAGTAAAACATACCAAGGCAATAGGAATGAACAAACGCTTGCTGCATTCTGTGGTCAGCATGAAATCCCACTTGAAAAAAGAGGTCAAACAAGATGGAAACATCCTGATCAGAGAAAAGGGGAATGACAGCTGGATTACATACACATGGACAAATCCTTTCCACACAGATATCTTTAGGTTACAGCACTCAGAGGACTAGACACAGGGTCAGATGATAAGAGCAAAAATTCATTCTGCAAGCTTCCCTCCATGCTGTGGCTAAACCTTGTGTCCTCAATATCCTTACTTTGAGGAGTGCTAGTTCTGCAAGTTCCACAAGAAATCTTCTGTGAAGTATGTATGCTAGATTAGGAACTAGCAGAGCTGTGAGGATGGGTCATAAGTTGTGCTTGGGTAGCTCAGTTGGTAGAGCACTTCTTTACAAAAGGCAAAAGTCCCAAGATCAGGTCTCAATCCAGCACACTGTTTTGATCTGCTAGGAAGTTTCATATCAGCACACACACTGCTGGAGAGTGAAAATTCATTCTGGAAGCATCCCTCAGGTCATGGCTAAGCCACGTATCCACAATACCCTTTCTTCCTAAAGAGTCCGCAGCTTGTGGTCTAGTGGCTAGCATTGATGCCTCTGGATCGCAGGGTCCCATGTTCGATTACTGGGAGGGTTGGGGATTTTCTCTGCCCGGGGACTGGGTATTAGTGTTGTCATCATTTCATCGTCATCATCATTCTTGACAGTGGCTAGATTGGACTGTGAAAAAAAGGGTACTGATGATCGCACAGCTGAGTGTCCCATAAGCCAAACATCATCACCTTCCAAAAGTGCTAGTCACAAGTTTCACAGGACAACGTCTGAAAGGTATGAAAGGTAGGTGATTATGAACTGGCAGAAGCAGAGCTGTGAAGAGAGGTTGTGAGTTGTGCTTGAGTAGCTGCAAAAGGTGATGGTTCTGAGTTCGAGTCTCGATCCAGCGCACAATTGATTTGTCAGGAAGTTTCATATCAGCACACAATCCTCTACTGTGTGAAAATTCATTCTGTATACTTTTTATTGGGTAACAACTTAAACCCAAAGATTTTTGAGCACTGACTCTTCATCTGATCTCAGATTTTTTCTTTCTTTCTTTCTATTATGTACATTTTTGTAACAATGTGCCTTCACTATGAACATGAAAATTGGCAAAACACAAGCTAATGAAATGGAAAGTAATAACAACCTCATTATTACACAGGAATTATATGCCATTGTCTTCCTTTTTCTCTTTACCTTAAATCTTCTATCACAGTTTTTTCTTAAATGAATTGCATGTTAGTGGATAGAGACCAATGGAAGATCCCCTATCACATTGCTAGTCCAGTCGCTTTGATAATGTCTTTCCATTACTGTGATGTCTTGATGAAAGAACTCACTTTTTTCCTCACTGAGATCACAAAAATTTTCAAGGAAAAATCAAGATGATTGATTAGAAAGTGAATCTTGAGGCTCATCAAACAGCTTAACTTCCTTGAACTTTTCCAGCACATTTGCTACAACATAACTATAATGTGGGCCCTTTTTGCTGCCTAGGAACTCTCTCACCCACAGAGATTTTTTATTCAACATTGCAACTGAAGATCATTTTTCCAATGTCAGATCCAACACACACTCATTTCATTTGGCCTCTTACAGATGAAGCACCTTCTCATACAGATATTTGAAACATTCTTTATTTTTAGATAAGGTTTTCACTAACTTTTTCATTAGGCCCTACTTAATGCATAGAAGTGGTAATTTCCCCTCTGGATACATGAGGTTCTTGAACAGAAATGTTCTTCTCTCCAGATTTCAAAGATTTTTTGACTGGTCAATTTATACTGGACCAGCACTGATCCCTTGCCTTACCATTCCTTATCTTAATTATTTTATTAATCAAATGGTACAGGATGTATAGATCATTAGACTCACTAATAAATGCATTTTTAAATACTTTGAAGTTAATTTTCTGGGTGTGAAAACCTCGACATCAGCTGCATTAGGTTAGATCTATTACCAAATATTAAGATGTGAAAATTTGTCCTGAACTGGGACTCGAACCCAGATTTCACACTAATCACATCAGTCACCTTAATCAGTTCGGCAATCTGTGCAAGCTCCCCGGACCAACTCAAACTTCCATATGTCACACTGTCTATGTCCTTATATCGTAGCCCACTAAATTCATCACTAATATTGGGTAGTAGATCTATACCTAATACAGTCAATGTCAACGAATTTGGAGCCAGTGAATTAATCTCAAAGTATTTCATACAGCTGTGGATTATCAATAGCATGCCTTCTTTCAGCCATGCATGTAAGAATTTTTAAATATTGATTGTTAACTATAAAAAAGTGGTGGGTGATGCAGTTTTTTATCATTTAGAGTTCAGCACACTAAAAACAACAAAAATAAGTCATTTTAACTGAAATATGTACAGTAGGCGGACGGCACTCACTCGCATATAGCAGATCTATGAGAGGAGCACAGAAATAAATAACAAAGAACACAATTCACACTAGCTTTCGAGCACTAGCTCTTTTTTTAGCACTAGTACACATGTTTGGGAATCTGTATGATCGTGTGTATGAATGTGTGCACTTTTGCCATAGAAAAGAGCAAAAACTTGAAAGCTAGCATAAATATTGCTTTATTTTGTGTGTTTGTGTGCACCACACATCACTCAGCTACAGGTTAATGGTTGTCTTCCCTTTATTTTACGTATTGTTCCATCCAGTAATCAATTATACTTACAATGAGTGTGAATATTCAACCCAATATACAAACAAATATGTATCAGAAGAACAAGAGACCATGGCGCAATAATTACATTGATAATCTCTGTCCAACCCCCAGAATAAATTTTTAATTTGAAGAAAACAGCTTTATGAACCTTACACTTTATATGCTACATGGAAGTAAAAAATGAAGGCTGCAAATAATGTGAGACACAGAAAGATCACCCACCCAGCATTTTGTTAAAGTAGCTTAGAAAATTGGCAAGGACAGTACATGGGATAAAGCAGTAGACTACACGCAAGAAGCAATGCCTCTCACGTACAGACAAATTACAATTAGTCCATTCTATGCCAAATAAATTAAGAATGCAATTAACTTTCTTAAAACAGAAATAAATGCCATGGAGCATTAAGAAAAGAACCAAAATACTGTTCTTCACATATTTATGCAATGTCTTCAGTCACATATGCAACACATCATTTATTAGAATAGACACTTCCACACAGAATTAAATATGCTGTTGTCAAACCCCTTTGTAAGAAAGTTAGTAAGACAGATATTAACAATTACCAAACAGTCTCACTACTTGCCTCCTTCTCAAAGGTGCTGGAAAAAGTTACTTGTGCAAGAACTATAACAGACTTCTCTCATAATAAGACACACACTCAGACTCAATTTGGATTTCTAAATTGTCTCTCCACAGAACATTCTGTTTTTCAATTCACAAATCAGATAATACAAAATTTGAATAACAAAATATTGCTCACTGGTATTTTCTGTAACTTGCCAGAAGCATTTGATTGTGCAGTTCACAATGTTCTCCTAGAGAAGCTCGAATATTATGTTATCAGAGATCTCACTAGTAACTGGTTTTCATGATATAGAACTAACACATTTTAAAAGTTGCATTAAGATCCTCAGAGAGTATACATAATGAAACAGCATCTTCAGAATGGGGAATAGCTAATATAAGTGGACAAGTGTATCACAGAGATTGATATAGGGACTTCTCTAGTTCTTGTTATATATACATTATCTCTCAATGTACAGTGTTTCCAAGAGCAGGAAAGTTCCCTTTGCTGATAATGCAGTTATTAAAATCAAGCCTCATGAACTAATTCCAACAGATGAAAATGTAAATAACATTTTCTTGAAAATTAATAGCCAATGATCAGTAACTGGACAGCTGATACATTTGGTTAAAACACATTGCATATTATTCAAAACTGCATAAGACCTGACCACAACATCAGAAATAATGACTGAGGGTAAATCAATAAATGAAATAGTACAGTCTAAATTCCTATATTGAAAACAAAGATTCCATGACTTACCAAACGGAAAAGCGCTGGTAGATAGACACAATAAAAAGACACACAAACACACACACACAATTTCAAGCTCTCACAACCAACGGTTGCTTTGTCAGGAAAAAGGGAAGGAGAGGGAAAGACGAAAGGATGCGGGTTTTAAGGGAGAGGGTAAGGAGTCATTCCAATCCCGGGAGCAGAAAGACTTACCTTAGGGGGAAAAAAGAACGGGTATAAACTCGCACACACACACATATCCATCCACACATATACAGACACAAGCAGACATATTTAAAGGCAAAGAGTTTGGGCAGAGATGTCAGTCGAGGCGGAAGTGCAGACGCAAAGACGTTGTTGAATGACAGGTGAGGTATGAGTGGCGGCAACTTGAAATTAGCGGAGATTGAGGCCTGGTGGATAACGGGAAGAGAGGATATACTGAAGGGCAAGTTCCCATCTCCGGAGTTCGGATAGGTTGGTGTTAGTGGGAAGTATCCAGATAACCCGGACGGTGTAACACTGTGCCACGATGTGCTGGCCGTGCACCAAGGCATGTTTAGCCACAGGGTGATCCTCATTACCAACAAACACTGTCTGCCTGTGTCCATTCATGCGAATGGACAGTTTGTTGCTGGTCATTCCCACATAGAATGCGTCACAGTGTAGGCAGGTCAGTTGGTAAATCACGTGGGTGCTTTCACAAGTGGCTCTGCCTTTGATCGTGTACACCTTCCGGGTTACAGGACTGGAGTAGGTGGTGGTGGGAGGGTGCATGGGACAGGTTTTACACCGGGAGCAGTTACAAGGGTAGGAGCCAGAGGGTAGGGAAGATGGTTTGGGGATTTCATAGGGATGAACTAACAGGTTACGAAGGTTAGGTGGACGGCGGAAAGACACTCTTGGTGGAGTGGGGAGGATTGCTTGAAGGATGGATCTTATTTCGGGGCAGTATTTGAGGAAGTCGTATCCCTGCTGGAGAGCCACATTCAGAGTCTGATCCAGTCCCGGGAAGTATCCTGTCACAAGTGGGTCACTTTTGGGGTTCTTCTGTGAGAGGTTCTGGGTTTGAGGGGATGAGGAAGTGGCTCTGGTTATTTGCTTCTGTACCAGGTCGGGAGGGTATTGTGGGATGTGAAAGCTATTTTCAGGTTGTTGGTGTAATGGTTCAGGGATTCAGGACTGGAGCAGATTTGTTTGCCACGAAGGCCTAGGCTGTAGGGAAGGGACCGTTTCATATGGAATGGGTGGCAGCTGTCATAATGGAGGTACTGTTGCTTGTTGGTGGGTTTGATGTGGACGGATGTGTGAAGCTGGCCATTGGACAGATGGAGGTCAACGTCAAGGAAAGTGGCATGAGATTTGGAGTAGGACCAGGTGAATCTGATGGAACCAAAGGAGTTGAGGTTGGAGAGGAAATTCTGGAGTTCTTCTTCACTGTGAGTCCAGATCATGAAGATGTCATCAATAAATCTGTACCAAACTTTGGGTTGGCAGGCCTGGGTAACCAAGAAGGCTTCCTCTTGTGAAAGCACCCACGTGATCTACCAACTGACCTGCCTACACTGTGACGCATTCTATGTGGGAATGATCAGCAACAAACTGTCCATTCGCATGAATGGACACAGGCAGACAGTGTTTGTTGGTAATGAGGATCACCCTGTGGCTAAACATGCCTTGGTGCATGGCCAGCACATCGTGGCACAGTGTTACACCATCCGGGTTATCTGGATACTTCCCACTAACACCAACCTATCCGAACTCCGGAGATGGGAACTTGTCCTCCAATATATCCTCTCTTCCCGTTATCCACCAGGCCTCAATCTCCGCTAATTTCAAGTTGCCGCCACTCATACCTCACCTGTCATTCAACAACATCTTTGCCTCTGCACTTCCGCCTCGACTGACATCTCTGCCCAAACTCTTTGCCTTTAAATATGTCTGCTTGTGTCTGTATATGTGTGGATGGATATGTGTGTGTGTGCGAGTGTATGTCCGTCCTTTTTTCCCCCTAAGGTAAGTCTTTCCGCTCCCGGGACTGGAATGACTCCTTACCCTCTCCCTTAAAACCCACATCCTTTCGTCTTTCCCTCTCCTTCCCTCTTTCCTGACGAAGCAACCGTTGGTTGCGAAAGCTGAAATTGTGTGTGTGTGTTTGTGTGTCTTTTTATTGTGTCTATCTACCAGCGCTTTCCCGTTTGGTAAGTCATGGAATCTTTGTTTTCAATATATTTTTCCCATGTGGAATGTTTCTTTCTATTTTAGTCTAAATTCTTAGGTATTTTTACTTATAAGAACCTGAACTGGAAGTCACACATTAATGAATTCTTAAACATCTAAGATCTGCAATTTTTGGTGGTGGATAAAATCAGATTTTGGGGACTAAAATGTCAAAAAGTTGATTTATTTTTCCTATTATCAAACTGGTATCATATTCTGGGGTATCTCATTTGTGAAGAATAATTTGTTTGTTACTCCCTTAGGACATTTGTTGTCAAAAATCACAGTTTGTAAACTACAGTAACATTCATAAACATAATTCTAGAAAAAGAAACTATTTGCATTATCCATCACTTAGCTTTGTGGGGCACAGAACGGAATGAGGTATTTGGCCATATAAATCTTTTACCATATACTCAGTAATGTAAAGAATTTAAAGGATAATAAAATTAATTAAATGCGCAAACTAAAATCATAATCTACTTGACAATTCCCTATATTCTATAGAAAAATATCAGAATGTGCGGTAGTATGATTGTGTTTGTTTATGTATGAGGGAGAGAGAGATCAAGTATAAATTACTGTACACATGTAAGGAGAAAAATAAAAACAACTTAAGAACTTATGTAAATGACCAGTATACTGTCAAAGTTTTGTAGAACTGATTCATTACATATCACAGCAAAAAGTCACAATTATGATTCACAGAACATGTAAATAACTGACTCACTAACAAGCATTGTTTCCTGTGAATCCAGTACTGAAGGAGAGCCTTCAGTGATCTACGATTACCAATGAAAATTAGTCACAATGTTTAGATTGGCACTAATGACTACCAGGCAATGTTAACACACTGCACCCAAAGAGATGGATATCAAAAATTACTTGAGATATATCATATAAATGTCAAAACAAGGACGAGTTATTTATATTGATAAGATACACATAATGGACTGTGGGGCGAGCGGTATGGCTGGAAATGAAGATACACTTCTATGCTTTGACTTCATGTAATGTAACATGGCAGTTTTACGAGGTGCATTCAAGTTCTAAGGCCTCCGATTTTTTTTTCTAATTAACTACTCACCCGAAATCGATTAAACTGGCATTACTTCTCGACGTAATAGCCCTGCAGACATACACATTTTTCACAATGCTGATGCCATGATCCATGGCAGTGGCGAAGGCTTCTTTAGGAGTCTGTTTTGACCACTGGAAAATCGCTGAGGCAATAGCAGCACGGCTGGTGAATGTGCGGCCACGGAGAGTGTCTTTCAATGTTGGAAATAGCCAAAAGTCTCTAGGAGCCAGGTCAGGTGAGTAGGGAGCATGAGGAATCACTTCAAAGTTGTTATCACGAAGAAACTGTTGCGTAACGTTAGCTCGATGTGCGGGTGCGTTGTCTTGGTGAAACAGCACATGCGCAGCGCTTCCCGGACGTTTTTGTTGCAGTGCAGGAAGGAATTTGTTCTTCAAAACATTTTCGTAGGATGCACCTGTTACCGTAGTGCCCTTTGGAATGCAATGGGTAAGGATTACGCCCTCGCTGTCCCAGAACATGGACACCATCATTTTTTCAGCACTGGCGGTTACCCGAAATTTTTTTTGTGGCGGTGAATCTGTGTGCTTCCATTGAGCTGACTGGCGCTTTATTTCTGGATTGAAAAATGGCATCCACGTCTCATCCATTGTTACAACCAACGAAAAGAAAGTCCCATTCATGCTGTCGTTGCGCGTCAACATTGCTTGGCAACATGCCACACGGGCAGCCATGTGGTCGTCCGTCAGCATTCATGGCACCCACCTGGATGACACTTTTCGCATTTTCAGGTCGTCATGCAGGATTGTATGCACAGAACCCACAGAAATGCCAACTCTGGAGGCAATCTGTTCAACAGTCATTCGGCGATCCCCCAAAACAATTCTCTCCACTTTCTCGATCATGTCGTCAGACCGGCTTGTGCAAGCCCGAGGTTGTTTCGGTTTGTTGTCACACGATGTTCTGCCTTCATTAAATTGTCGCACCCACGAACGCACTTTCGACACATCCATAACTCCATCACCACATGTCTCCTTCAACTGTCGATGAATTTCAATTGGTTTCACACCACGCAAATTAAGAAAACGAATGATTGCACGCTGTTCAAGTAAGGAAAACGTCACCATTTTAAGTATTTAAACCAGTTCTCATTCTCGCCGCTGGCGGTAAAATTCCATCTGCCGTACGGTGCTGCCATCTCTGGGACGCATTGACAATGAACGCGGCCTCATTTTAAAACAATGCGCATGTTTCTATCTCTTTCCAGTCCGGAGAAAAAAAATCGGAGGCCTTAGAACTTGAATGCACCTCGTATAACAAGCTGCATAAGATCGGATGATGGCAGCATCATACTGTTGAAAGCATTCATGTTGGAACAATAAAAGTGCCTACATTGCAACTACAGTGTATGAAGTGAGTTCTTCATTTCCATTTATCCATTTAATTAAAATGTTTTGAAACAACAGCATCTCCAAGAACACATTCATAACTTATAACAAGGATCTATCTAAGTATCCCAGTTACAAACATTAATTTTGAATTATTGGTTACTCAATTTGTGACCTGATAGTAACATTGTAATATTACTCATAACTTTGCTGTTTATCTCAAATGTCCTCACTGATTTGAAGTTCTAAGATAAAATTGGAAACATGCAGTTTGTACCTATCTCATGGTCATTAATCTAGCATAATTTTAATCATACACTGTGATTTTCTTTTGAAACAATAGATAATCAAATTTTTATCTTAAATTTTAGACAAGTAAAAGAACAATACTTAATATATATATTTAAAAGATACATTTTCATCAGCAAAAAATAAAGTTGACAGATAACAGACATTGATTTAAAACAGTATAATAGGCTTAACATCAGGTATCATACCTATAAACTGGCAAATTTCTCTAAGCAGTAGCTTCACATTCATAGCTTCTTCAAATTTTGCTGTATCTTTAGGTTGGTTACTGAGGCACTTTTCCAGTGTATCCAAAACAATCACTAATGATTCGTAACAATTTCTTTCAATATCTGGCCCATGTGGGCGTTGGCCGACAACAGTTGGAAACTGAAATTAATACATGTCATGTCAGTGTAAATAGATGTAAAACACCAGTGATAGTGATACTCTGAATTTAAAAAATTCTAATATGGAATGGGGTAGGTGAGAGACCTTGAAATAAATTAATGTTTATTGTAAATCGTACATGCATGTATAGAACATCGAGACCCCATCAGTTAACTTCATATATGCTGTAGAAAGGCACATGACAGTCTATGCATTTAAATGGAATTTGATACAAAGCTTACTGTAGCAGCCACTGCAATGTCAACGGCAATCAGACTACACACTCTGACACCAGAAATTTTGTCATCAAATTATGAACTTCAGTAATCTTGCTTCACTCTTATAAGATTGGAACATGCAGATTTACTCTTGCCATTACTTTGTGTCACACTAGATAAAAAATTTCAGAGAGGCAGCAAGCTACCAAGAACCTCAAACACCATGTCGGATATCAGCTCTCAATGTATTTGCGAACAACACTCACTGCATATTTATAGCTTATCTAGCATCAGTACTGTGGATATTTTATCAAATTATAAGGGGCAATCAAGGAGTTTTCATATGAGGATGCTGCTTCAGTCTATACGCAATGCAACACAACTCAGATGCGCGCATATCAGCACCAACATGTGGGCAAGAGATTAGTGTGGCATTCGTGTCTTTCTGATGTGCATACAGTACCATATTTACTCGAATCTAAGCCGCACTTTTACCCGGTTTTTGTAATCCAAAAAACCGCCTGCAGTTTAGAATCGAGTGCAAAGTAAGCGGAAGTTCTGAAAAATGTTGGTAGGTGTCGCCACAGCTAACTTCTGCCATCGAATATATGTAGCGCTACACAGGCATGCTTAGCAGGCACAAAGATAAATACAGGCGCCAAAACCTCTGCATCAGTAGCTAAATAAATTAAAAGAAAAGGTAGAAGAATGTAAACATTATGCCATATATTCTTTCGTGTTTGCTGCTATGTCATTTAAATCCTGTCTGCCTAATGAACTACGAAACTAGAGTCAGACAACAGCAAACGCGGAAGAATATACATATCATGTCACGTTTATACTCGTATTATTCTTGTGCTGAATAGTGATACAGTCAGAAATGAAGCACGGCAACTGACTAGATTTTTAAATCTAAGATGAATCTAATTTCTGTGCAGAATGTAATGTACTAAAAAGGCGTGTGCAAAGATTTTCAAATGGAGAAAATTTTTCGTAAAACTCTTGTTCAGAACATCTTCTATCATACGCAGTCTATTGTTTGATTCTTGTTGATCATTATCAAAGAAAGCAGCAGTGTAAGTAACAACAAATAGTAGTCTCTTGCCACTGATTCGCTTATGAGACAATTCCTCTCTTTTTTTTAATGTAAGCCGCGGTAGTGCACACAAAAGCAAGCCATGCTGCAATCGGCGACAGCTCGTAAACACTCATTATCAGAATGCCACAAACAATGCATGACACACTACAATAATGCATTTTCAGCTTAGACTGACGTAAACACCTATAACAAAGAGAACGGCGCTTATCAGATCAAAGCAAAATAAGCAATTGATTCAAACCAGATGAAGCAAGTGAAAAAGGAAGTGTACCCATATAAATACGGACGGAGTGCCTGACACATAGCAATGGCTACTTGGTAAAGCTTAACTCTTAAGCTTATGACTTGAACCAAACTACTGTAGCTGTATCTTCATCCATTCGACCCCAACTGTGTCTCATGTTACAATGGACCAACTTTGTTTCGATTTGGAAGTGCGGTCTAAAACTTTTCTCTCCCCTTGAATTTCCAGTCTCAAATTTCAGGTGCAGCTTAGATTTGGGAAAATTTTATTTTCCTCGATTTCGAGTCTCATTTTTCAGGTGCGGCTTAGATTTGAGTGCGGCTTAGATTCGAGTAAATATGGTAAATGCAGAAATGTGAACTATGGCAACATAATTACCCAATGTGTCCAAACAGAACCAATGTGCTGCTATTCTTTTCTTCGCTGCCAAAGGTCGAATACTGGAAGACATCCATCACACAATGAAGAATGTGTATGGGGCACCACGTCTGTCGAAAAACACCACTGTGGAATGGTGCACGAGAAGGGAAGCAGATAATGCACGTACCCATATTGCAAATGTCATAACACAAAAGTTACGCCAACTCATGCGGGAGGCAGTCAAGCACCTGCCCTATAGTCCTGATCTCTCCATATCATTATCGAGCCTTCGGTCCCTTAAAAATGTTCTATGAAGCATCAACAATTCCTGTCGGACTACCAAACAGGTATCTTCAACTGGTGAGTCGGTGGGATGATTGCCTCAATGTTCACGGCAATTTTGCCTGATTAGCATACTGATTCTGTAGTGTGCAACCTTCAAACAGAAATTTCCAGACAGGCCCTTATAATACTGCACAATGTGTTTTGTTTTTCATTTATTTTATCGTGCCCTACAACTTACACTGCATGTATATCTGTGATGGCATATTATTGTATTACATCAACCATGTGGTTCCTTACTTCTCTCGGCTAAGGTCAGAGATAGTATCGCTCAAAAGAGGCTGGGGTGCCAGTTGTGGAGGCTGCAGAAATAATTTGGGCCCAACATCATCCGAAGTAACAACAACCGATGCCAGTTCACTTCGGAACATTCAATCTGTATCACCATCTTAAAGCTGACATCATCCATGGGCCACTACCGGACCCTTCTTAAGCTTACTGGCCAACATCTGCTTGTTTCACAGGCCAAGTATCTGAAGACATCACTCACAAGCCATCCCCAGCACAGGGCTCCAACCCCAACCACTTCAACAGCACTGGCACCACAAGAGTGCCACAACAGTAGAGGCCTCGAATCCAGAAGCCACAGTTATTCTGCTACACACTCAACACTTCAGTCGATTCAGAAATGGGCTTCACCATACATTTTTTAAAATAAATCTTCTTTTTCTTGTGGCTTTGCCCAACATTTCCACATGGTCGGCAGGGTTATGGTCGGATTTGGCATGGTATTTGAAGGGGTGTCCGAATGCCCTTCCTGTCGCCACCCCGTGACACGAAATGATGATGATGATGATGATGAAATGATGATGACAACTTTGTCAGCAAAAATATTGAAAAGTTCTTGACCGATTTATTTCAGATTTTTCCACAATACTCTAATAAACATACAAACATAGTCTGTATACTTTTCTTAAACATTCTACAAGTTTTCTGTTAAAACCAAGTGTGAGAAATAAAATGCAGTGCTGTGCTGTGAAAATCTGCAGTTTCATTTTCTTTCTCGCAGTCAGTTTTAACTATGACAGCTGGGCATTTAAATTCTCCACTATATATATATTCCTTCTCCTCATTTTTATACATGCAAACGTTGTTAAAAATTATGTACACAACCTCAGTTTTAACAGTAAACAGGACAGTTGAATTTATGGATTATCAGCTTATGATTAGAATACTACCACAAAATCTGAACTGTCCAAACTTTGTAATCTTACCCATTCACAGATTAAAACTACGCTAAGTACTGTCATTGAAGCTATTATGTTCATGGATCCAGCAGGTGTCGAGGTCTCCCTCATACCAGAATTTACCAAAGATCCCATCCAAATGCACCCATTCACTTTAAGCGACTTCAATTCCCAATCAAGGTTTCATTTGCTATACAAGGGTCAAGATCAAAGAGAGGGAGGAGGTGGAGGAGATGGACAAAGAGACAGGGCTGAGGAGATTTCAGAGAAGGGTGAGCAGGAGGTTAGGAAATAAATCCAATTCCCATACATATTTAGCAATTGTGGTGCATTGCTGCATTCACTAATAAGTTATGTGAATTGCACATGGCAGCAAGTGAATTTTGCACATCACTGGAATATTTTTGTATTCCTCACAAATAATCTTTAGTTTCCCAAAATCTGTCAGCAGAGAGTTACTGACGTCCATTACACACTTATTTGTAACTGCACTTTTTCCAGTTAAGGACATTACAGCTTTAGAGTTCGATTGTTAAATTCTTCTTTCTATATTGTCTTCTCATAAACACATTTGCATTTATGAATCATGTAGCTGCAGTCATTATTTTGAGGCACCCAAACAGCCACTGTCAAGATCATCTGAGATTTATTAGCAGCAAATAGCTAGTCTTAAAAAATGACTGCTTTTGTTTCATGTTCTTCTTCCAGGTCAACTACTTCTGCAGCTTTTCACATACTTAATTCCATAACCCGATGTAAAACTTTACCGTAATCTTAAAATTTTGTCAGTTTACACTAACACATTCTGACTGTAATTTATTAACTAGTATAATAGGAAATTTCCTTCAAATATCACAAGTATGTACTAACATTATATTTTTAGCCCAGTAATATTTTATTAAGTTTTATTTACTGGAGAAGCAAAGCATTTTACTTACTTTATGCATTAAATGCTCTTTTGTTTTAACTAATCACACAATACCTAACCATATTTAAAACATTTTTTTTAATTTTAAAATCAGTATTGCCTATCCTTCATGCTGTTTGAAGTTTGATGAACTCATTCATATTTCAATGGCTGAAATGATGATGCAAACTATGTAATTTTTGCACCTAATATTTACAGTAATTCATGACAACATTTTTATGGTCTTCAAGTATTTTTCTGCTGCTACTGCTCCCATCAACAAATTAAATAAATACCGGTGCTTCAAATGCATCAGCTCAATCTCTCTCTTCTTCAACAGCACTGTACAAAACACAATGTGAATGGTTCTGTTTTTATCATTTGAACATGTCCGCCCCCGGTAGCTGAGTGGTCAGCGCGACAGAATTTCAATCCTAAGGGTCTGGGTTCGATTTCCAGCTGGGTCGGAGATTTTCTCCACTCAGGGACTGGGTGCTGTGTTGTCCTAATCATCATCATTTCATCCCCATCGACGCGCAAGTCGCTGAAGTGGTGTCAAATCCAAAGACTTGCACCCGGCGAACGGTCTACCCGACGGGAGGTCCTAGTCACACAACATTTATTTATTTATTTGAACAATTATATTTAAAAGATTCCTGATATCAGCGGAAAATAAGCAGCAAAAATAATACCTGTGATTGTATGTTGCTACACTGTGTTCACATCAATATTTTTTTTTTCCTCATCTCACATACAAAAAGCTACATTTAAATCAGCCATTTTCCTTCCTACGGTTTTGGCATTCTTAGCAGACTTCTACAACCTGACCTTCAATATACCATTTGCACTTTACTGATTCCGTCACCAGTGTTCATTTTACTCCACTCCCTATGACAGCACACTGATCATTCTCTTCTTACAGTACCACATTTCCATATTCATTTTCCATTTTTCTCATCTCATTACAAACCTACTCATGTTAGATGCTGCCACACAGGAATCTTCCGTATCATGCTCTCTACAGTGAAGAAATAATTGATGATCTGAACAGTTAGATTAACTGATTTATCTACTCAACGTGAATCAGTTTCAAGTCAATCTAGTCATAAGCCCTCTTCCTATTATAGTACAATTACATTAAGTTTGATAAATAACTCAAATATACATGGAAGACTATTAGACAAACAAAAGAGTAACTGAAATCATTTATATAATTTGAACTTACCATTTCATTTACACGTTGTAGGATTTTTGTGAGACCTGAAATAACTAAAGAAAATCTGTATCTGCTTATCTGGATAAGACATTTCTTGTTCTGTTCTTCATTTATCCGAGAATGTGTAGTTTGAGGCCCGGTTCGACATGGCAACTGAAATTCAACAAAAAGAAGAAAATATGCAATTGCTACTTCATTTATCAGAAAATTTTAGACAATTATAATTACAGTGCAATATTAAAAGATGACTGTATGCTATTTCGTGGAATTCAAAATGTAATTATAAAGCCTATTCCATGTCAAACGACAAACAGAGATAGAGCGGCAGTGTTTTTACTGTTGTGGGAATTTCTTTCATATTATGGCACAAGAACGAACTCTATGGTTCACTTTTCAAATTAAGTTACAATCACGCACCTTCAACCCTTTGAAAATAATAAAATAACACAATGCAAACTAGAACGACACATATAAAACACAGTAAATTTATGATCATCAAAGGAATCCTTTTTCTGTCTCAGTCACCTACCTGACATGCCCTAAAGCCCACCCCAGAATCTTCCATAGTTCTGGCTCATGCTGGAATTTAGTGTTCAAGTGGGATAAATTCACCCACAAGCCTTGCTGTGCTGGTATTGCGAACGACTGAAAGCAAGGGGAAACTACAGCCATAATTTTTCCCAAGGGCATGCAGCTTTACTGTATGGTTAAATGATGATGGCATACTCTTGGGTAAAATATTCCGGAGGTAAAATAGTCCCCCATTTGCATCTCCGGGCGGGGACTACTCAGGAGGACGTTGTTATCAGGAGAAAGAAAACTGACGTCCTACGGGTCGGAGACTGGAATGTCAGATCTCTTAACCAGGCAGGTAGTTTAGAAAATTTAAAAAGGGAAATGAATAGGTTAAAGTTAGATATAGTGGGAATTAGTGAAGTTTGGTGGCAGGAGGAGCAAGACTTCTGGTCAGGTGAATACAGGGTTATAAGTACAAAATCAAATAGGGGTAATGCAGGAGTAGATTTAATAATGAACAAAAAAAATAGGAATGCGAGTAAGCTACTACAAACAGCATAGCGAACGCATTATTGTGGCCAAGATAGATACAAAGCCCACGTCTACTACAGTAGTACAAGTTTATATGCCAACTAGATCCGCAGATGATGAAGAGATTGATGAAATGTATGAAGAGATAAAAGAAATTATTCAGATAGTGAAAGGGAGACAAAAATTTAATAGTCATGGGTGACTGGAATTCGACAGTAGGAAAAGGAAGAGAAGGAAACATAGTAGGTGAATATAGAATGGGGGTAAGGAATGAAAGAGGAAGCCGCCTGGTAGAATTTTGCACAGAGCATAACTTGATCATAGCTAACACTTGGTTCAAGAATCATGAAAGAAGGTTGGATACATGGAAGAAGCCTGCAGATACTGGAAAGTTTCAGGTAGATTATATAATGGTAAGACAGAGATTTAGGAACCAGGTTTTACACTGTAAGACATTTCCAGAGGCAGATTTGGACCACAATATATTGGTTATGAACTGTAGATTAAAACTGAAGAAACTGCAAAAAACTGGGAACTTAAGGAGATGTGACCTGGATAAACTGACAGAACCAGAGGTTGTACAGAGTTTCAGGGAGAGCATTAGGGAAAGATTGACAAGAATGGGGGAAAGAAATACATTACACCAAGAATGGGTAGATTTGAGAGATGAAATAGTGAAGGCAGCAGAGGATCAAGTAGGTAAAAAGACAAGGGCTAGCAGAAATCCTTGGGTAACAGAATAGATATTGAATTTAATTGATGACAGGAGATAATACAAAAATGCAGTAAATGAAGGAGGCAAAAAGGAATACAAACGTTTCAAAAATGAGATCGACATGAAGTGCAAAATGGCTAGGGGGGGTGGCTAGAGGACAAATGTAAGGATGTAGAGGCGTATATCACTAGGGGTAAGATAGATACTGCCTACTGGAAAATTAAAGAGACCTTTGGAGAAAAGAGAACCACTTGCATGAATATCAAGAGCTCAGATGGAAACCCAGTTCTAAGCAAAGAAGGGAAAGCAGAATGGTGGAAGGAGTATACAGAGGGTCTATACAAAGGCAATGTACTTGAGGACAGTATTATCGAAATGGAAGAGGATGTAGATGAAGATGAAATGGGAGATATGATACTGCGTGAAGAGTTTAACAGGCACTGAAAGACCTAAGTCGAAACAAGTCCCCGGGAGTAGACAACATTCCATTAGAACTACTGATAGCCTTGGGAGAGCCAAACCTGACAAAACTCTACCATCTGGTAAGCAAGATGTACAAGACAGGTGAAATACCCTCAGTCTTCAAGCAGAATATAATAATTCTAATCCCAAAGAGAGCAGGTGTTGACAGATGTGAAAATTACCAACTATCAGTTTAATAAGCCACGGCTGCAAAATACTAACACGAATTCTTTACAAACGAATGGAAAAACTGGTAGAAGCCGACCTCCGGGAAGATCAGTTTGGATTCCAGAGAAATGTTGGAAAACAGGAGGCAATACTGACCCTACGACTTATCTTAGAAAATAGGTTAAGGAAAGGCAAACCTACATTTCTAGTATTTGTAGACTTAGAGAAAGCTTTTGACAATGTTTACTGGAATACTCTCTTTCAAATTCTGAAGGTGGCAGGGGTAAAATATAGGGAGCAAAAGGCTATTTACCCAGATGGCAGTTATAAGAGTCGAGGGGCATTAAAGGGAAGCAGTGGCTGGGAAGGGAGTGAGACAGGGTTGTAGCCTATCCCCGATGTTATTCAATCTGTATATTGAGCAAACAATAAAGGAAACAAAAGAAAAATTTGGAGTAGGTATTAAAATCCATGGAGAAGAAATAAAAACTTTGAGGTTCGCCGATGATATTGTAATTCTGTCAGAGACTGCAAAGGACCTGGAAGAGCAGCTGAACGGAATGGACAGTGTCTTGAAAGGAGGATATAAGGTGAACATCAACAAAAGCAAAACAAGGATAATGGAACGTAGTCGAATTAAATTGGGTGATGCTGAGGGAATTAGACTAGGAAATAAAGCATTTGGGGAGCAAAATATCTAATGATGGTCAAAGTAGAGAGGATCTAAAATGTAGACTGGCAATGGCAAGGAAAAGTGTTTCTGAGAAGAGAAATTTGTTAACATAGAGTATAGATTTAAGTGTCAAGAATTTGTTTCGAAAGTATTTGTATATGTATGCAAGTGAAACATGGATGAAAAATAGTTTAGACAAGAAGAGAATAGAAGCTTTCGAAATGTGGTGCTGCAGAAGAATGTTGAGGAGTAGAGGAATAGATAACATAACTAATGAGGAGGTACTGAATAGAACTGAAGAGAAAAGAAATTTGTGGCACAACTTGACTAGAAGAAGGGATCGGTTGGTAGGACATATTCTGAGGCATCAAGGGATCGCCAATTTAGTATTGGAGGGCACCGTGGAGGGTAAAAATTGTAGAGGGAGACCAAGAGATGAATACACCAAACAGATTCCGAAGGATGTTGATTGCAGTAGGTATTGGGAGATGAAGCTTGCACAGGATAGAGTAGCATGGAAAGCTGCATCAAACCAGTCTCTGGACTGAAGACCACAACAACCACATTGATATGGATGCCAGCTTCCTGGAAAGATGTTTATTCTCAGCTGAGGCAACCTTTCATCTGTCAGGAAGGGTTAATAGGCATAATGTTCGGATTTGGGGTTCGCAAAATCTGCATGTTGTCATTTAACATGTTCATGGTTGCCCTAAACTAAACGTCTGGTGCGGTCTAATGCATGACAGGATTGTTGGACCGTTCTTCTTTGCACAACAAACAGTGAATGGGTCAGTGTATCTAGACACGTTGGAGCAGTTTGTGAACCCTCAGATTTTAGACTTGCAACCCAACATCATTTTTCAACAAGTTGGAGCTTCGAACACATTGGTCAACGGCTGCTCACTAGTTCCTGGACAGGAAATTTCCCATTCGTTAAATCAGACGTGGAGGACCCATTGCCTGGCCACCACATTCACCCGACATTATGCAGCTTGATTTCTTCATGTGTGGATTTGTGAAGGACCGCGTGTATGCGACCAAAGTGGATGATATTCCTATGTTGTGACATCGTATCACTAATACGATTGCAACAATAACAGAGGAAATGTTACAAAGAACTTGGCAAGTAACTGAATATAGACTTGATATTCTTCGTGCTACAAATGGTTTACATGTAGAGGTGTAATGGTGATAAATAAATAAATTCTTTGAGATGGTCTACAATGTGGTGCATTTTTTATTGTTGTATCTACTGTGGTTTTTTTTCCCCGGGGTGTCTGAAATCAGGGAGGTTTGAGTGGGACACCCTGCATATAGACACACACACACACAAACACACATTCTGCCTCAAGCGCTATTTCCTGTGCATGTTTCTGTAATATTACATTACCAACAGTGGGGTTCCTCTTTATATTACAGAACAGCACAATTGATTGTTCATGCTCATGACTGTCTTCTGTAGTACAGGTGGTATTTTTGGTGTCTACATCGTCCTCATGTAGTGTGCCACCCACATCTCTGCAGAATATGCATTTAAAAAGGCCACTGACAGGCGCCACCATGAGCCCCACTATCTGCAAGGCTCACAGTATTCCTATGCTTGGGGCTACAGACGCCATCAGAGGATGCCATCTTTGCATCTCCTCACTACATGCAAATGTATTTGTTTGCACATTTTTTTTTTTTTTTTTAAATGCCGCACACAGAGTTCCGTCCCAAGATCTCGGATGACTTGCACTGAGACTACTAAGCACCCTGCATGATATTGATATTTCCAAAGCTATACAGTGATAAACATATCATGTACATTGCTGGAACAGATTCAAAGTGGTCCAAAGTTATGTATGTAATTCATAATTTTGTACATTTGTAAATAGATGTTTTATTCATTTATTACATGGTTGAATTGTTCACAATTTGCCCAGTTATCTCATACCAATTATGGACACAACACTGTGGGTCATCCATATGCTGTTACTCTTGCAGTAACCCTTGTCATCAATTCTCATACAGCAATCAATTCTGGCAGCACCATTTTCCCCTAAACATGGCAATCATACAGTGTCATATGGAAAGCAAAGGATCTGCAGGACTTCACAGATATGGATTGTTCCATGCATCAAATATCCATGATTTGGTTGTGACAAAATGTGCTGTTGTTCCACAGCTCACCTACCTTCCACCTGCCTTTTGCGTTGACTGCCAGCATTGTATCTGAGCACTTTCAATTCACTTGACAGAACTGTTACTTTTGCTGCGGTGAAAGGAATGCTCTCCATCCAACACCACAATTATCTCTAATTCAGCTGCTAAGCTGCTATGCTTATGGCAGACCATGAAGCCAAGTATGGAAAAAGTACTTCATGGTCCCTAAAAATTAAGTTTCATAGACCATCAACCCTATATGGTCTTGACAAGACCCTGATGGGAAGAAAGGCCAAATGTAATGGCGTGAGACAGCTGTATGATACAAAAACTACATAGTGTTTCTGAACTGTGGTTTATTTGTCTCACAACATACATAATCTAAATCATTTTATTCAGGTGCAGGAGACTTGTCAATTGTGGTAAAATTTCACCATAAACAAAGCTGATGTTAACAGACAGCATCATAATAATGATACAATTTTTTACACATACATACAATAAAATCTAACACTTAATTACCCTTTGCTCAAACGATCATTTCATCCTCTATGAATTCTTCTATTGAATAGTAGCGTTTCTCCCACAGAATCTTCTGTAGTCTCATTTTTAAAATTTCTGGCTTCATATTAAATCTGTTTTTACCCATTAACTTGTTATATATTGTCACCCCACATACTGTTGAGTCCATGCATATAATTTCAACTGGTGAGCAGGAAGGAAACAGGAATTGCAAATGCGAAGACCACAAAATAAATTTTTGCAAAAACATTTGTTGGGCACTAGATGTTAGGGAAAAGGAACAAGAAGAGGTATAATGATAAACTGCAACAAACAGAAAAAGGGGAAAAAAGAAGTAAGGTATGAAGAGGGGTAAGAAAAATAGAAAAAAATGAAATAAAATTTAATAATTAGGCAAATTTCCATACAGATGTAGAGGACAAAGGAAAAGGTAGACAGATGATGCAGAAGGTAAATAAAATAAGACAGGAAAGAAGCGAAGGACAAAGACCCAGCGCAAATAATGACTGTGTGAGGCGACAAACCAGTGTGTGTTGGTGAGTATTGGAAGTATTAGTCTTAGAGGAGTGGATCAATATAACTTACACAGCGGAACAGCTGCTATTAATATGTTTCATCCTGTTTGTTAAATAGGACCTTGGTCCTTACCCAAGTGACCAGCCTAATTATAAATCTTGTTCTACGCACCTTATCTTATTGCATGTTCCCACTCCATCAGTAGAAAAACATATATGGAAACACAAGACGGGCAACCCGTGAGAGCACATGTGTGATCTGTCAACTGATAAGTAAGTTTTGTCCTGTGTTTACACTGGCATCACCACTACCAAGATATCATTCAGATTGAATTGTAATAAATAAATTACGTATGCTGGCAGCACAGCATTTTGTTGCTAAGCTATTTGTGAAATTTAGCAGTAGTCACATGGTATCTATACACCCTTCTCCCTTTTGTTTTTTTTTTTCCCCCTATCTTCCTGAATTTTTTTGTTTATATTCTTCATCATGTTTTTCTCTCTGCCTTTATACCTTAGTTCAACTCATTTTTAATTATATTTTATTTCACATTTTCTCTTTTCCTCATTACCCTGCAACCCCTCTTCCTCTCACTCCTCTTTTTTCCCCTTTTAATTCAATCTATTCTTCCCATCCTCTTTCATTCCTTTTCCCATGTTTGCATCACATTCTTTCTTTGTTAACTTTTCCTTTACTTTTCAATATTTACATCTTTTATTCACTTTTTATTTATGTCACATTAATTAATCTCCCATATTTTTGGTTATTTCTTAATCATTTTCTTCTGTTGTAGCTCACATCTTCAATTGTATGTCACCTACTTCAAAACATTAGCAATCTACAATTTGAATTTATTATTTTACACTTAAAGCTGCTTTCTACTGATTGAGTGTAATGTCGTGCCTCCTGTCAAGGGTTTGGAGCGACTTTTCCTCCCTTTCAGCAGTTCTGTTCTTAGCTTTCTCATAATTCTTTGATTTGATTTCTTTATTAATCCATGAAACCATTTACATTGTATGGATTTCGTCATTCAATAATAGACAATTTAACAGTTTAAATTTGTTTCTTACACAATAGTTGACAGTGAAATTTTCTTATAATCCAATTTACATTTTTCAGTCTTATATAATTATTATTTCTCCATATAGTTTGACACAGAACTTTCAGATTTTAAGTAACCTTTTATAATTCAAGTACTCCATTACTGTATAGTAACTTTTATGTCTTTTATGTTTTGCGGTAATTTATTATATAATTTGATGGCATTGTACAGTAGACTCTGTTGCATTTTAACTTTATTTTTTCTATCCAATTGCAAATTATTGCAGTTCCTAGTTTCGTAACCATGTACAGAACCATTGTTAACACAGTGTCCAATATTTTTTTTTAATGTACATAACATTCTGAAAAATATATTCAGATGGAACAGTTAAGATTTCCAGCATTTTAAAAAGTTCAAGGCAGTGAGCCATACCGCCACTCTTGATCATTTACGTACTGCTCTTTTCTGCAATTTGAATATAGCTTCGATATTTCTCCTGTTCACTCCCCAGAATATTATCCCATAACTAATAACAGAATGGATATATGCAAAGTATACTGATCTAATACGTGAAATTCCAAAAACCAAAGACCCAGTTGTATTTTAATTTGTGTGACTGTCAATGCTATTCCACTTGATGCAATTTGAAACTGTTGGTAAGTAAGCATTCCTATTCTTTCTAAATATTGTTCATTCTAAATATTGTTAGGGATCACTTTTCTACTTTCAATTTGAATGTATTTCCACATACACACAGAAGAGCTCAGATGTGAGGGAAATAGTATTCAATTAATTTTCTTGCAATGTAAAAGAATATGATGAAGTAAATTATAATGAAACTTGATTCTACATATGACAAATAGCAAAGTACACTACACAAAACTAAGCATGGAGAAGCAACCTGTTAGGGTAAATGGCTGAAAATTTTCAGAGCCATAATCTCATTACAGCAAGCTGTCAGAACCTAGTAGATTATACATAATTAGTTTTGATTCAGTTGTGGGGATGTACCCATTAAATGTCCAAAACTTTCTTGGTTACGGTTTACATTGTGGTGTAACATGTTAATTTGCTGTTTTTAATACGAAATATACTACTGCATTCAAATTACCACCCACACACATATGTCAAACTGTGTGACCAGGCACAGAATATTGAATCAAAAAACCACAAAGTACTTTCGGAAATGCAGTAGCTGTTTGTTGTTGTTGTCGCTGTGACCTTCAGCAGTCCAATTGCTGATTTGATGCAGCTCTCCATGCTACTCTATCATGTACAAGCCTCTTCATTTCTGAATAACTGCTGCAACCAACATACTTCTGAATCTGCATTCATTTCTTGGACTCCCTCTACAATTTTTACCCCCCCCCCCCCCCCCCAAATACTTTCCTCCAATACTAAACTGCTGATCCTTTGACAGCTAGTCAGGCTGTGCTACAAATTTGTTTTCTCCCCAATACTTACTTAAGTACCTCCTGAACAGTTAAGTGATCTACCCATCTAATCTTCAGCATTCTTCTGTAGAAACATATTTCAAAATCTTCTATCCTCTTCTTGTTGAAACTGTTTATCATCCATGTTTCACTTCTACACATGGCTATACTCTGTACAAACAGTTTCAGAAAAGACTTCCTGACACATAAATCTATATTCAATGTTAACTAATTTCTCTTCTTCAGAAAGGCCCTTCTTGCCAGTGCCAGTCTATATTTTATAATCTCTCTGTCATGACCACCATCTGTTATTTTACTACCCAAATAACAAAACTCATTACTATTTTGAGTGTCTTATTTCATAATCCAATTCCCTCAGCATCACATGATTTAATTCAACTACATTCCATTATATTTGTTTAGCTTTTGCTAACAGTCATCCTATATCCTCCTTCCATGACACTATCAATTCTGTTCAGCTGTTCTTCCAAGTCCTTTAGTGACTCTGACAGAATTACAATGTCATTGGCAAACCTTAAAGTCTTTATTATTCTCACTGAACTTTAATTTCTACTCCAAATTTTTTTTTGTTTCCTTTACTGCTTGCTCAGAGTACAGATTGAATAACATCACTGATAGGCTACCATTGTCTCACTCCCTTCTCTATCATTGCTTTCCTTTCATGCCCCTAAGCTCTTATAATTGCCATCTTGTTTCTGTACAAGTTGATTTAGTCCTTTGCTGTCTGTATTTTAGTCCTGCTGCTTTCAGAATTTCACAGAGAGTACTCCTGTCAACACTGCCAAGAGCTTTCACTAATTTTTCAAATGCTGTAAACATAATATATATTCTAAGATAAATCGTAGCATCAATATTGTCCTGCGTGCTCCTACATTTCTCCGGAATCCAAACTGATCTTCTACTAATTTTTCCATTCTTCTGTAAAGAATTTGAGTCAGTATTTTGCAACCATGACACATTAAACTGAGAGTTTTGTAATGTTCACACCTTTCAGCAGCAGCCTTCTTTGGAACTGGAATTATTACATTCTTCTTGAAGTCTGATGAAGGTATTTTGATTTCTTATACAGATGGAAGAGTTTTATCATGACTGGCTTCTCCCAAGGCTATCAGTAGTTCTGACACAATGTCATCTACTCCCAGGCCCTTGTTTTAGCTTAGGTCTTCCACTGCTCTATTAAATTCTTCTTGCAGTATCATACCTCCCATCTCATCTCCATCTACACCTTCTTCCAGTTCTACAACACTGCCTTCAAATTCATCTATCTTGTACAGACCCTCATACACCCCTTCCATCTTCAGCTTTCCCTTCTTTGCTTAGGACTGGTTTTCCATCTCAGCTCTTGATATTCATACAGCTGCTTCTCTTTTCTTCAAAGGCCTCTTTAATTTCTCTGTGGGTATTACCGATCTTTTCCATAGTGATATATGCTTCTAAATCCCTACATTTGCCCTCTATCCATTCCTGCTTAGCCATTTTGCACTTCTTACCAATCTCTCGTATCCAGTCTCCTTTCCCCTTTTGCCTGACGCATTTGCTTCATTTTCATATTTTCGCCTTTCATCAATCAAATTCAATATCTTTTGTGTTATCCAAGGATTTCTTGTAGGTCTTGTCTTTTAACCTACTTGATCATCTGCTGCCTTCACTATTTCATGTCTCCCAGCTATCCATTCATCTTGTACTGTACTCTTTTCCCTGTTCTCATCAGTCATTGCCTAATGCTCCCTCTGAAACTCTCAACAATTCTGGTTATTTCAACGTATCAATGTCCCATCTCTTTAATTTGCTAATTTTTTTTGCAATTTCTTCAGTTTTAGTCTACAGTTCATAAATTGTGGTCAGAGTCCACATCTGCCCCTGGAAATGTCTTATAATGTAAAATCTGGTTCCAAAATCTCTGTCTTACTACTATATAAGCAATCTGAAACCTTCTGGTGTCTCCAGTCTCTTTCACATACACAACTTCTTTCATAATAACAAGTATGTTTGTGTGGCCATTCTTTCATAATTCTTAATCCAAGTGTTAGCTGTGATTAAATACTACTCTGTGAAGAAATTTTAGCATGTGGCTTCCTCTTTCATTCCTTTCCCCCAGACCGCATTCACCTACTATTTTTCCTTCTCTTCATTTTCCTACTATTGAATTCCAGTCGCTCATCACAATTAAATTTTTGTCCCTTAACTACTTGAATAATTTCTTTCTCATCATACATTTCTTCAAACTCTTTATCATCTGCAGGGCTAGTTGGCTTATAAACTTTTACTACTGTGGCTGGTGTGGGCTTCATGTCTATCTTGGCTACAATAATGTGTTCACTTACCTGCATTTCTGTTTTCTTATCCACTTTAAAAACCACTCCTGCTTTACCCATATTTGATTTTGTATTTATAACCCTGTATTCACCTGACCACAGCTCCTGTCCCTCCTGCCACGGAACTTCACTACTTCCCACTATATCTACCTTCAACCTATCCATTCCCCTTTTTAAATCTGTTAACCTACCTGCCTTATTAAGGAATCTAACATTCCACAATCTGATGTGTAGAACACTATCTTTGTTTCTCCTGATGATGACATCATCTGAGTATTCTCTGCCCCGAAATCTGGATGGTGGACTATTTTTCCTACGGAATATTCTATCCAAGAGGATGCTATCATCAACATACAGTGGAGCTACATTCCCTCGCAAAAAAATTCCGGCTGTAGTTTCCCCTTGCTTTCAGCCATTCACAGTACCACCACAGCACAGCTGGTTTGGTTGATGCTACAAAGCCAGATCAGTCAATCATACACTCTGTTGCCTGTGCAATGACTGAAAAGGCTGTTGGCCCTCTTCAGGAACCACACGTTTGTCTAGCTTCTCAAAAGATACCCCTCCTTTGTGGTTGCATCTACAGTACGCCTATCTGTATTGCTGAGGCATGCAAACCACCCCCGCCTTTCTGAGCCATCGACAGCTTTAATAATGGGTAATAGATGTCATGTTTTCCTCTAGTGTTGTAGATGAGAACATCACTATTCTTCCCAAATTGTGGTGGATTATTTATGACAAATTTCAATAGTGGATGTAAGTATTGTGATGATGCAGTTAGAATGCCTAACTTCTTGAAGGGATACCTACTTGATGACCTTGGGTGAACACCACTTATTATTCTCACTGCTTACTTCTGTGCAATCAATACTTTTTTGTAAGTGGTTAGTTAAGCCAGATTACTCCATATGACGATGTCGAGTGGAAAAATGAGAAATATGTCATGAGACTCATGTAGTGGACTGACAAGGCAGCCAGTCCACAGTGACGGGTAGCCGAAAGGGCGCACGTACACACACGCCGACTGGCGCGAAGTCTGGAACAGGATTCGTAATGAATGTGATAAAGAAAAGAACGTAGCTACTAGAACACTTAACTTTTATATCGTCCTTTGGTATAAAGCATTCTTGATGATACAAGTGAGACTATCTTGAGATACATGCAATGGTACAAATGGCGCCTTGCTAGGTCGTAGCCATTAACTTAGCTGAAGGCTATTCTAACTGTCTCTCGGCAAATGAGAGAAAGGCTTCGTCAGTGTAGTCGCTAGCAACGTCGTCGTACAACTGGGGCGAGTGCTAGTACGTCTCTCGAGACCTGCCTTGTGGTGGCGCTCGGTCTGCGATCCTGACAGTGGCGACACGCGGGTCCGACATGTACTAATGGACCGCGGCCGATTTAAGCTACCACCTAGCAAGTGTGGTGTCTGGTGATGACACCACAACTCATTCATTTATTTCCAAGACTAATAATTATATGAACAGTAAGTAGCTGTACTTCACTGTCCGAGAAGCTCAGTAATATGTTCTTCCAGTTCAAGGTTTTATCAGTAAGTACACACAAAAATTTCAAATGTTGCTTATCTTTGTCAGACATTTGCAATTTTGATTTTTTATTGTGCAGTTCAAGTGAGCCCAAACAAACAATGTTCATCAACTCTTTCATGTTCTGCCCAGTGTTGCCGGAAAGCATCAATTTCCTTCCCCTTACAAACAAAGTGATTTTTAAACTGGAATTTTTAAATGCCTCTTCAATAGGGTGAGCTTCAGTTAGTCTGGTGGAATATTAGCTTTATAAGTGCATACTGAATAGGACAGTAAAATGCACAGAATAACAGTACCCCAGCAGCAACAGCACCTGTGACTGCTGGAGTAATGTTTATTCTTTTTGTTTTATTAACTTTGTTGTTTATTATACTTGTATAATTATAAAACTGACTCATCCCACATCACAGCAAGAGATTGCAATTATGGAACATACAACTAAGTAACTAAACTAAATACCATAGAAGTAGTGGTCAAAATGACTATGGGGAGTTGACTGAAAGGTACAGCAACAATGGAGAGGCCATCAGGTTCCAAGCATTTACATCTGATGAACTCAGACATGAACCTGCTTGGCTTCTTAAACTAGAAAACTGAAATATCTGCTACCTAGAATAGACCCTGTTATTTTGCAATAATTTTCATATTTTCTTGAAGAGTTTCTGTTCAGTACTCTTATTATGAATACTTTTTTAAGGCTGTATACTAACACACAGTCATCGCTTTGCTATGTAGGTAGTTACAGATAAGTAGTTCTTTCAGTAGAGCAAGTATAGACCTTGTAATCTTAGAATACCTACTATTAGACAATATTTGGCTTAAAATTCATTGAAATATATGCATAATCTTCAATGTGTGAAAAAACAAGTGGAGTTACAAAAATTTTCTTTTAGGCCTATTTAAAAGGTTATTGGTATACATACATTGAGATTCTGGAATACTGGTTTCCATTTCATGACTTTAAAACAGGGAAATTTCAACAATTAAATACTGAATGTACATGGTTACATTTCAGCCCAGAATATTCTGTTCATCCATTCATGAATCTTAAACAACAGCCCCTCAACCCAAAAGGTTATCCTGACTCTGAAACAATGTAGGCCTAAGACATGGAGTACTCTTACATCACATCTGGCTTTATGCCCAACTGCAAGGTATAATGAACTACATGTTGAAGGCTGTAGGGCCTACTTCAGCACACATGAAATGCGTCAATGCATCAATAAATTATGTTGCATATGTGCAGTGGATGGATGCCTCACACCTCCATGGACAATAAATTTAGCCACATTATACAAGAGGCAGCAGCAGACAAGAAGAAGAGCTATCAAGAAAGCAATCCCCACTATATTCTTAAAGGACACGCAAGACCTGAGGTCCTCAGTACTTAGATCTTCAGCTACTGAAGTATCTGCCACAGTCTGCAGGCCAGTAGGGTGAGAACGCAATCTGTACACTTCTTAAAGAGTTGTATGTTATGAATAAAAGTCTGTTGAGTATCTCTATTTTGGTTCTTCAGGTTTATATATCCAATACACACTCCAGAAGGAAAACTACAAGTTTTATTCAAGGTTTTTCATCATTTCATCATGACCTGGCACAGTGTGGACAAACAGTGAAGCAGGTTCTCACCATGTACAAGTGTCTACTTTGTCAGGTCTTGACAGAAAATCTCAAGTTAAACTTGGGAACTCTGGCAATGGAGCTTTTGCTCTGAAAAATGCAATGGAAATAAAAACCTGAAAAATCAAGACACTGAAAAATAAAGACACAGGCTGTCAATGGAATTTTATTCATAAAATATATAACTTTCACTTCTATGTGTGCCACATGAAACAGTTATGGATTCATTAAAAATTCATATTTCTGGATTATTTAATGCAACAAGAATGTTATGGTGGAGAGAGAGGAAAGAAAGGGAGAGAGAGGGGGGGAGGGAGGGAGAGAGAGAGAGAGAGAGAGAGAATATATGTTTTGCAGTCCATATGTAAGTATTGTAAATATCTGTGTGAAAGAATACCTGGAAACAAAATTAAAACTTGAATATAAAACTATATATAAACGTAAAATGATGTATTGTATGCATGTGCTGTTGTGATCTGTGAGAAAGAGTGTCAAAATAACTTTAAGATCTAAACGTGAAACTACAGAAAAATATATGTAACCTTGCAAATTGTCATAATTGTGAATTATTTGTATTTAAATTGTAGTATGTTGGCTAAATATTAATATATTTGTGTAAACTGATTTGCCCCATATTACAGTTACACACACTGTACACAGTGTTGACAAATTGGCCAAAATAAAAATCTATCATTCAATCAAAGCACTGCCTACAGATGTGAAGAGATCATGGAAGTTTTCTATCAATGAACCATGTTTCGTAAAAGACATCAGACTCAAGTATTAGTAGGTGGTACAGAAATTGATTGTTACACATCATCTCAAAGAAGGGGCATCCCATCATTCATATGCCTTATGGATGGATGAATAATGAGGTTTAATGCCTTGTGGGAAATTTTAAAATGGGACACATTAATGTGGTGCTCCTATTAACTAACAAGCAGTTAACAATGATTGCTTTTGTTCAGGAAAACAAGATAGCTAAATCTTCAAACCATTTTCTCCCTGGAAACGCATTAATCAAAATTTGCTAATTTGCGATCATTATATTCTGGAAATAATCGTATGTCAGTATTGAATTTCAGCTACAATAGAAAATGGGCCAGTTACAGGTAACAAATGGTTCTATGTCACCATCGCATTATTCTGCTGATACGAATGTAGTATAGTTTCAAACCTATATGGAAAAAAACACTGATGTCAAAAATATTTATCTTGGCGGCCGAGGTGCGGGACGCGTATGCGTACACTTCTCAAGATTGACTCGATGTTTGATACTCGCTGCTTGCTAATATACAGGACACGACGAGTCTTGCTTCAGTTCGGTCATTCAATCATTTGCATACCGTAACATTGGGATTATTTATCATTCTGGTTTCTTCCAGTTCACACATGCGTCAGATATTGATTTCATCGTGCACCACGATTTTCATTGATGGGCGTGTCAGTACTAACATTTATGAAACATTTGAATGACAGGTAATTCTTCTTTCCCAATATGATAGCAAACCGCTAAACATCAATGCAACCGTCAGTTATATTTCATTCATCCCTTCATATCCCCACCACAACATCCGGTCTGGCTAGCCCATTCACAAAAGCTGTCTGCAAGATATTGATTTTCAGATTCGTTAATATCAACTAAATTTGCTAAAAGAACTAAGCTAGAAGGCATTTGATTTACTATACCTGTTCCTCGAATCTTGTTATTAGTGCTGATACCCACTCTACCGGTTTCTGAGTTGCCATGTTACCAAAATACTGTCACAAAATACAACCTTACATTTCGGCAGCTCTTTTTAGCGCCATTTTGAGGTACGCCTTCCATTGCGGACAGGCCACTGGTTCCGAGCGAAGCAATACAGAGTAATGTGGTTTAAAAAGAAGCGTAAGGAGGGAATGCAGACTTGTTAATTATTGACAACAGACAAAAAACTCGTATCGTTTTGAAATTAGGTGTGATCGTAAGTTAATTATCCGTATATTGTATATCTTTTACTGTAAGCAGTAGGCGCTTGTTGAACTCACCAATTGGCGCTAAGATATAAAACAACTTTTTCCATAATTCTTGCCGCGGAGATCCATCCACCAAATCAACTGTCAGCCTTTATATGACAGAAACAATATAGAATTCAAATGGAACAACAGTAGAGGTTTTCCAGCGTCATCACGTACTAATCTCTCAAAGCTAGGTCTTCAGCAGTATGTCAGTGCTGCAGTGTATTTTGTCTACAAGAACGCACGTAACGCAAACAATAATTATTTCGTCTTCTCAGCAAGATGAGTTTGTAGAGCCGATTACGTATACACTACAAGCTGACCATGCACAGTACAGTGTGCCAAAGCTACACCATAGAGCATAAATATTTCTTCTCTATGAGCTACACTCTAAGGCCCTATAGAAGACGGTCTGAGTTCATGGAACTAGTCATGACGGTACACTGTAGTAAAAATAATAATAATCTGTCGATTCTTCCAACATAATAATGCTAAACGCAATTCAAAACAAATCGGATCGGGTCTTTGTTTAGTCGACTCCTGATTAGTTTATTGGTAGCAAAATTATTTTCTATTGTAACATCCAAGTAGTTATGTCGGGAGGGAGTGGGGATGGGAGAGTATATCAATCGTAATTGCGTGAAATTATCTAAATGAAGACGTGGACGAGCGAAAACACAGTGTCCAAATAATATATACTGGTAGTATGAACTCTGCTGGTTTGGGAGCTGGTGTTTTGGTTCTCTGAATACACTGGTCTTTTGTGATTTGTCAATCAATAATTCACTTGCTTTCTTACTAAAATTACCTTTGTAACTATATTACAGCAAGAATATTAGCACACTTGTGTAAATATGGGTAACACGAATGAATTAGTAAACTTCTTGTCCACTCATAGTGTCATAATACCACAGCCGACTTTAAAAGTGGCCGTGAGCGTACTAGTTATTGACAGTGCAGCCACTCTGCCCTTAGTCTTCAACTCTAATAATGGTAGGACACTATTATATTTATCAGGCACAGGTTCGGGGCCAGGTTCCCATTAGGATGTTACAGTTATTTAGTTTCTCCCCCCCCCCCCCCCCTCCCAAATACAATTTGCTGCCATTTTCATTTTTAATGTACGCTATCACAGTTGCCTAGGCTTCAATAACAGAAACAGTAAATATATATAACATGTTTTAATATAACAATAATAATTTGCTTACATTAATAGTTATAGCCTACATCACTTTAGTAAAAATAATAATTTACGCCAGTGACATGTACTGGAGTTTTCGTTTAGGTAAACAGTTACAACAGAATAAAATGTCTTTTTTAAATACGAAAATACAATTTTGCGAAGTCGTTGATCATTGGGTCACCAAACTCGGACTTCAACTGCCGCAGGTGATTCTTTTGAATTAATGATATAGCTATGAGCTAAGCTCTTCTTGTGAGTTTCAAATACATATGTGGTGTTGTACACTATCGACACCACGCCAGGCTATCAGTATGAAGGAGTTGACTGCCCGCCAATCCAAGGCCAGTTCGAAAACACATCCTCTGCAGCATTCTAGGCCAGCACCACCACAGAGCTGGCTTAAGAAGACGCCCCACGCCATACCAATGCCAGCCCTGTCGGATAGCAGAATAACCTTGGCGCATTCGAAGCCTGCTACTTAGCCTCACCTCTCTCTGTGACTACCTACGACAAACTTGCTTGTGTCAAGGAACTATTGGAAAACAAATGGACTAGCTGAATTGAAGAATTAAGAACATACTACATGTGTTTCTCATAAATTGCCCTCTGTCTCTGAACCCCTCTATTCCTCGACATCCACTCCTAGACATACCCAATAACTGGCGATGAGACTGTGCCCATGAGTGTTCCAGTTTGCTTCTAATTCTCGCCATATAACCACCTGGTACCACTAATAGTTTCTCTTCAGAACTGTGATTTTTCACAGTGCTTCCGTTCCTGTGCTTTTCTGTTTCAGAAGGTGGCCTTCAAATGACTGTTTTGCTTGTACATATTGAGGCTAACATTCATGGTTTTTGGTTGTGCATACCATTTCTCGTTTGGTAATTTTTGGTGCATATATTGACCATCTCTAGTCCTCCAAAAGAACTGTCAGTAACATAGAGTGTTCAGTTTCAGGAGCAGCATATGCAGAATTTGATGGAAATGATGACAAGACTGCTCACTGCACAAGTAAACACACCAGTGCCGCCCCCACCAACTGCAGCACAGCCAGCAGTGCCTGTTTCTTCTCCACCATTCTGTGCATTTGATTCAACATATGAGGAATTGTTCGATTACCGAGCATAGCTCAATCCACACTTCACAGTGCATGACATTGAAGGTAGGAGCAGACAACCTTATTTTCTTGCATTGGTTGTGTATCAGTTTACAGGATCGCCTGGAAACTTTTACATATCACCTGCCCTGAAGATGTTCCTTATGAAGAATGAACTGCTGCACTAGACAAATACTTTGATGAGCAGATTAATGTGGTAGCTGTATATTACAAATGGTTCAAACGGCTCCGAGCACTATGGGACTTAACATCGGAGGTCATCAGTCCCCTAGAACTTAGAACTACTGAAACCTAACTAACCTAAGGACATCACACACATCCATGCCTGAGGCAGGATTCGAACCTGCGACCGTAGCAGTCGCGCGGTTCCGGACTGAAGCACCTAGAACCGCTCGGTCACCGCGGCCGGCATTTCACAAATTCTTTCATTTGCAAATGTAGCCTAATCAGACTCATGAGCAGTGGGTGGCAGACTACAAGCGCTTACACGCCATTGCATATATAAGTATGAGTGTGGATGTTATTACAGTGATACCATGATGAGGAATGACATTATTCAAAATGTGTCAGATCCTCACATACATGAAAAGGTTCTCATCCTGATCCTAGTTTGCAACAGCTTTTGCAATTAGTGGGGTGTCAGGACTTGTAAGACAGTGCAACAGTGGATTTTGATTCCAGTGCTTCTTTGTGCCATACAGGCAGTAGTGATAAATATGTTGTACCCATAGTTCACTCAATGCAGCACGTAAATTTTCAGCCAGGGCAGCGACATCAACAGAACCAACATGCTAGGCAGCAGACCAATGGCATTCGACCTTGCTATCAGTGTTTCACAGCACATAAGTGCCAGACGTGTCCCTGCGTGACGCTAAGTGTTATCATTGTGGCAAGCAAGGTCATGTTCAAGCAATTTGTTTGCAGAAATACAAGTCCAACATACACTTCGCAAATTGTCTAAAGTCTCAGTCCATGAATGTTAATGCAATTTTTGCACGCCAAGTAATGTATGTAGTGCTATGCAGTGAAAAATAAAAGCAACAGAGAAAAAATCACGTACTTCTTATACACAGCATCAGGCAAATGAGTTGTCTGTCTCTCTGCAGATTGCCAATCGCATAATACGCATGCAGCTGGGTACTGGTACATCAGTGACAGTGAATGAAAGCACTTAAGAATTATTAGGCGAGTCTTAGCTACACAAGTCACAGGTAACTCTGTCTGCTTACACTGGACATACATTCCTGTGTTATATGTTTGCAGCTTACCTGCCAGTTTTCGTAACGTTACCAAGACAGTTTCATTCACAGTATTGTGCTTACCTGAAAATGAAAAGCTTTTTGGCATGGACTCTTTTGATCTTTTTAGTTTGTTCATTCAAGATAATGTTCTCTCCGTGAACTCTTCTATGCCTATAGACAAAGTTGCTACTGAGCGAGGTGGTGTAGCAGTTAGCACACTGGACTCGCATTTGCGAGGACGACAGTTCAAACCCGTGTCCAGCCATTCTGATTTAGGTTTCCCATGATTTCCCTAAATCACTTCAGGCAAATCCTGTAGGAGCCAGTTAGTGGGCATCACCTTCAGGCAGGTTACTCTTATGTGCAGATTTCAAGGCAACAAATAATCGATTGTGATTTATTCTTTTCTTTTGCCATGGTCTAAGGAACTCGTGGACAAACTTGGTGCAGGGCGCTTCTTTTCCAAGACTGATCTTTGTGACAATTATTTGCAGCTACTCTTGAATGCACAGTTGCAACAAGTTTTTCTGATCAATACCCACGTGGAGTTATTTAAATTTTTGAGGTTGCCCTTCAGTACTGCGGCTGCACCTGCAATTTTTCAACCTTATTTGTTGTTGTATCGTCCAAAGAACAAGGTGTCAGAGACGGATTAGTAACTCACAATGAAACCGTCAAAGAGTATATTCATTGCATGCTGCACCAACAAATGGACAACACTGCATAGCCATGCCTCCCAGAGCTTGACAACGCCACCGCAATCGATGGCCTTGTTATGGCTGAGCAGAGGAACGCTTGTCCCAATTTGCTGCATCATCCTAGATAGGCTTCCAGTGTATTAACGGCTTCGTCAGAACTCTAATGTGTACAGTATGTCACTTACACTTCATGTGAAGAGTCTTGTAAATTTGTCTGTATCAACTGATACTTCAATATTCGGATACAGTTGTAAATTCTCAGAACATTCTTCTGAAAATGGATTGTACCAAGTTAAGGTAATCTTCATATCATTACTGTAACAAAGATAACTAATATTAAATGTGTTATAGTTCCACTCAATCCCCTCCCACAGCAAACCAAAGAACCCACCATTGTACTAGCTAGTATATTTTCGTCTGGCACAAAAACTAGCGATGATTCTGGCCAAAAATAGACTAGCCTTGCCTGGGGCATGGTTACTGTATGCGATTTTAGTCGTACTTTCACTGCCCAGAGTTGCCAGTTTTCTGTTCTTGATTTGTGTATATCATATCAAGTGTTTCACTAAGTCTGAGTCGCCACAGGAAATGTCTCTAACAGAAATTACTCAGCTTCAGGGTCAGCAGACTGGACACCTGCTACTCAGTGTTCAGTAACTGACATCACTACTCTCACGGGGAGCAGTGCTGCCATAGATCGCTGCACCTAAATTTGGTCCATATCATAACACCGAGCGAGGTGGCGCAGTGGTTAGCACACTGGACTCGCATTAGGGAGGACGACGGTTCAGTCCCGCGTCCGGCCATCCTGACTTAGGTTTTCCGTGATTTCCCTAGATCACTCCAGGCAAATGCCGGGATGGTTTCTTTCAAAGGGCACGGCCGACTTCCTTCCCCATCCTTCCCTAATCCGAGCTTGTGCTCCGTCTCTAATGACCTCGTTGTCGACGGGAAGTTAAACACCAATATCCTCCTCCTCCTCCTCATAGCTACGAAGAAGAATGGTCAGAATATCCGGCGCAATTGGAGGCCCATTTTGCTGCATATAGCTTAACAAGTGTAGAGTGCAATGCTTTCTTTTCGTCGACGGTCGGTCTCGATGTCTTCCATCTGTGTGTTGAACTGTGTCCAGACACCAGCCAAGTACAACGACCTCATTAGGCTGCTAGACGAACATGTCGCAGCAGCAAGATTTAAATACAGTACTTTTATCTCAAGCAGCAGCTTGCTCAAACACTAAACAGTGGATTGCTGAACTCAGAGGGCTGACAAGGCATTGTAAGTTTAAGTGTTCTTTCGGTATCAATTATAGTCATGTCATGTTACATTATTCAGTCACACAGAATGTATCAGACACACACTTTCACCCAATCCTGATCTAAAAACGGTTCTGCTTATTGCGGAATCTCAAAGTATTGTGGCCTCAACAGAGGTTGATTTTGAGGCTCCATGCATTTCTGCTGTTCGTAGCGTACAAAACCCTTGTCTAAAGTACATGACAGTATTGAGAGAAAAGTAAACATAGAAGTGGTATACGACATGTGATTCAAAATTATTTGAGGAAGTCTTGTCCTTAGTGCTTTTCGAATCATAACTGTAAAGCTTGCCCTTGTCATGACGCAAAATGCCACCAGTGCGGGCGGCAGCGTCACATTCAGACAATGTTTACTTCGTGGCAAGCAAGGCTCACGTCAGGCAACAGCCAGCACTGAGTGAATGCACGGTCGCAGCAAAGCTGTCAATAAGCGCATACAGTTATGGTGAAACCATAACAAGCCAAACTTCGCATTCCGCATCTCAGAAATCTACTGCTACAGCATACAGGCGACGCATGAACTTTTGGTTCAGTTGTGAGTGAAACAAAATACAATGAAATTATATTTGGATGATTCTGTTCGCCCGCTCTGCCTGTGAGTGGACATGTGGCTGCTCCTTCAGCAAGATCTGAGCAGGAACACGGGGGGAGGGGTTTATTAGTTATTGGGAACTCCAACGTTAGGCGGGTGATGGAGCCACTTAGGGAAATAGCGGAAAGGTCGGGGAAGAAGGCCAGTGTTCACTCTGTCTCCTTGCCGGGTGGTCTCATCCGAGATGTGGAGGAGGCCCTACCGGCGGCGATAGAGAGCACTGGGTGCACCCGACTGCAAATTGTTGCTCATGTCGGCACCAATGATTCCTGCCGGCTGGGTTCAGAGGTCATCCTCAGTTTGTACAGGCGGTTGGCGGAATTGGTGAAGGCGGAAAGCCTCGCTCGCGGGGTGGAATCAGAGCTAACTATTTGTAGTATTGTTCCCAGAACCGATCGCGGTCCTCTGGTTTGGAGCCGAGTGGAAGGCTTAAACCAGAGGCTTAGTCGATTCTGTGGAGATCTGGGGTGCAAATTTCTCGACCTCCGCTGTCGGGTGGAGAAATGTAGGGTCCCCCTGAATAGGTCAGGCGTGCACTACACGCCGGAAGCGGCTACAAGGGTAGCGGAGTACGTGAGGAGTGCACATGGGGGTTTTTTAGGTTAGAGAATTCCCTCCCTAGGCCCGACAAGAAGCCTCCTGAGACGTGGCAAGGTAGGAGTAGGCAAAATGCAACAGGGAATAACAATATTAATGTGCTAATAGTAAACTGCAGGAGCGTCTATAGAAGGTCCCAGAACTGCTCTCATTAATAAACGGTCACAATGCCCACATAGTACTAGGGACAGAAAGTTGGCTGAAACCAGATGTAAACAGTAATGAAATCCTAAACTCAGATTGGAATATATACCACAGAGACAGGCTGGACAGTGAGGGGGGAGGCGTGTTTATAGCGATAAGAAGTGCAATAGTATCGAAGGAAATTGACGGAGATCCGAAATGTGAAATAATTTGGGTGAAGGTCACGGTTAAAGCAGGCCCAGACATGGTAATTGGATGTCTCTATAGGCCCCCTAGCTCAGCAGCTGTTGTGGCTGAGCACCTGAAGGATAATTTGGATAAAATTTCGAGTAGATTTCCCCACAATGTTATAGTTCTGGGTGGAGATTTTAATTTGCCAGATATAGACTGGGAGACTCAAACGTTCATAACGGGTGGCAGGGACAAAGAATACAGTGAAATTTTTTTAAGTGCTTTATCTGAAAACTACTTTGAGGAGTTAAACAGAGAACCGACTCGTGGCGATAACATATTAGACCTTCTGGTGACAAACAGACCCGAACTATTTGAAACAGTTACCGCAGAACAGGGAATCAGCGATCGTAAAGCGGTTACGGCATCGATGATTTCAGCCGTAAATAAAAATATTAAAAAAGGTAGGAAGACTTTTCTGTTTAGCAAAAGTGACAAAAGGCAGATTACAGAGTACCTGACGGCTCAACACAAAAGTTTTGTCACAAGTACAGATAGTGTTGAGGATCAGTGGACAAAGTTCAAAACCATCGTACAATATGCGTTAGATGAGTATGTGCCAAGCAAGATCGTAAGAGATGGAAAAGAGCCACCGTGGTACAACAACCGAGTTAGAAAACTGCTGTGGAAGCAAAGGGAACTTCACAGCAAACATAAACATAGCCTAAGCCTTGCAGAGAAACAAAAATTACGCGAAGCGAAATGTAGTGTGAGTAGGGCTATGCGAGAGGCGTTCAATGACTTCGAAAGTAAAGTTCTGTGTACTGACTTCGCAGAAAATCCTAAGAAATTTTGGTCTTATGTCAAAGGGGTAGGTGGATCAAAACAAAATGTCCAGACACTCTGTGACCAAAATGGTACTGAAACAGAGGATGACAGACTAAAGGCCGAAATACTAAATGTCTTTTTCCAAAGCTGTTTCACAGAGGAAGAGTGCACTGTAGTTCCTTGTCTAGATTGTCGCACAGATGACAAAATGGTAGATATCGAAATAGACGACAGAGGGGTAGAGAAACAATTAAAATCGCTCAAAAGAGGAAAGGCCGCTGGACCTGATGGGATACCAGTTCGATTTTACACAGAGTACGCGAAGGAACTTGCCCCCCTTCTTGCAGCGGTGTACCGTAGGTCTCTAGAAGAGCGTAGCGTTCCAAAGGATTGGAAAAGGGCACAGGTCATCCCCGTTTTCAAGAAGGGACGTCGAACAGATGTGCAGAACTATAGACCTATATCTCTAACGTCGATCAGTTGTAGAATTTTGGAACACGTATTATGTTCGAGTATAATGACTTTTTTGGAGACTAGAAATCTACTCTGTAGGAATCAGCATGGGCTTCGAAAAAGACGGTCGTGCGAAACCCAGCTCGCGCTATTCGTCCACGAGACTCAGAGGGCCATTGACACGGGTTCACATGTAGATGCTGTGTTTCTTGACTTCCGCAAGGCGTTCGATACAGCTCCCCACAGTCGTTTAATGAACAAAGTAAGAGCATATGGACTATCAGACCAATTGTGTGATTGGATTGAAGAGTTCCTAGATAACAGAACGCAGCAAGTCATTCTCAATGGAGAGACGTCTTCCGAAGTAAGAGTGATTTCAGGTGTGCCGCAGGGGAGTGTCGTAGGACCGTTGCTATTCATAATATACATAAATGCCCTTGTGGATGACATCGGAAGTTCACTGAGGCTTTTTGCAGATGATGCTGTGGTGTATCGAGAGGTTGTAACAATGGAAAATTGTACTGAAATGCAGGAGGATCTGCCGCGAATTGACGCATGGTGCAGAGAATGGCAATTGAATCTCAATGTAGACAAGTGTAATGTGCTGCGAATACATAGAAAGATAGATCCCTTATCATTTAGCTACAAAATAGCAGGTCAGCAACTGGAAGCAGTTAATTCCATAAATTATCTGGGAGTACGCATTAGGAGTGATTTAAAATGGAATGATCATATACAGTTCATCGTCGGTAAAGCAGATGCTAGACTGAGATTCATTGGAAGAATCCTAAGGAAATGCAATCCGAAAACAAAGGAAGTAGGTTACAGTACGCTTGTTCGCCCACTGCTTGAATACTGCTCAGCAGTGTGGGATCTGTACCAGATAGGGTTGATAGAAGAGATAGAGAAGATCCAATGGAGAGCAGCGCGCTTCGTTACAGGATCATTTAGTAATCGCGAAAGCGTTACGGAGATGATAGATAAACTCCAGTGGAAGACTCTGCAGGAGAGACGCTCAGTAGCTCGGTACGGGCTTTTGTTGAAGTTTCGAGAACATACCTTCACCGAGGAGTCAAGCAGTATATTGCTCCCTCCTATGTATATCTCACTAAGTGACCATGAGGATAAAATCAGAGAGATTAGGGCCCACACAGAAGCATACCGACAATCCTTCTTTCCACGAACGATACGAGACTGGAATAGAAGGGAGAACCGATAGAGGTACTCAGGGTACCCTCCGCCACACACCGTCAGGTGGCTTGCCGAGTATTGATGTAGATGTAATAAAAATTTGTTTCATTTGTTCAGCATGTGCATACAAGACAGTGTATTCCAAATGAGTGTTAACGTTAACGTTAACAACCGTGTGTTGCTAGACACAGAGCTGCCTTGCTGTGCTACGTGTACATTGGTGAGCTTCTTAGTGTATGACATCCACAGTAGTTGGAGTATGGCAAGTCCATGGACTACCTTGGCCACGAGATGGTGGAAGGAGAGAACCTGACTCCCAAAGGTGCAGCTCCAGATGATGAAACATATTTTTGTCTGGATGGCGTCGACCAAGATATCTAGCAGCATATTCATGAGTGGCAACACCAGCCCGGTTATCAGATGCACCACAGACCAGAAGCATATCCATATATTCATCGTTTGTGTATGCCATATGTCTGCACACTGGTTTAGAGGTTTACAATATGAATTCGATACAAGTACGCATATACATTGGAGTCTGCCAAGGGTGTGTTACTCTGCTCGCAACTAGTAGCTGTCTGGTGGACAACGTATACAGTATAAATACACCATCAGTCATGCGTGCTGTTCCACCTAAAGTGCATTACCCCTCTGACAGATATTGTTTTGCTTGATCCATCCCGACACCGCTAATTGTGGAATGTTCAGTGTCGAAATACACTGTTTCCCAAACAGTAATAGATGTGATGTTTCCACAATCCCACCAATAGAATAATAATAATAATAATAATAATAATAACCAGACATAACGTCTGAGACAAGAAAGAAATAATAATAATAATGCGTTGAGATATGTGCTAATCAGCACATTGTTACCAGACTCAATGTTGAAAGGCATAATTAGTGGGACAATGGTGATACCACATACAAACAGTAACCAAGTTATGACATTATTCGTAAAGCACGTTGTTAGTCCTACCAGTAACATAAGGCCCTAACAAAATGTAATAGACCTTAACAAGGTTTCGAATCTAGCAGATGAAGTGGTGCGAATAAATTCATGCCCACGATGTGGAGAGGGCTTCTTTCAAAGCTGACCAATCTTCCATTTCTACAATTGTAGTACATAAGTGCAAATGTTTCCTGTAGGACCCACTGCAATCGCTGTTGACTATTAAGATGCCAGATATTGTACCACCTGGACCACATTTACCAAATAAAACACATTTCCCTCAACCCAGGATTGAAGCATCAACCTCATACTATAACCTCCCCATCACTTATCGACCTTAATGACAGTAAAAATTAAACTGCGTGTACCTAATGGAAATTTGGGAAAAGCAATCGTCAACTAAGTTAATCTGTCGGTAAAGAGGGAGGAAAGGGTTACATCTAAATGAAAGGAAAAATGCAAATGAAACTGGTGGAAATTAATTTTGAAAAAGGGTAAGTTAATAAAGAAAGTAAATGTGCGATCGTTACGTTAACAATTAACTGGCGTTAATTAGATATTTGAGGAAAATTATGGTCGCCAGTCCTATGGACAACTACTATAATAACTGAAAAAGGAAGGCTATTGCACATATAGTTAGCACTAAAAGCATGGCAACTGAATGTTGACACGTGTTGTGTGAAAACTGAATGTTTGTCAGAAGTAATAAATTTCGCTACACTCTGACTTAATTTAGCAAAAGAATTAATAAAACCGGAAAATTGAAAGTTAATTTAGTGACTGAAATTAATAGTGAACTTTGTCTCTGAAGCACTACGAAATTCAATAAAATAAGGTTAGTCTTGGGCTACCTCAACAATCATTTCAAAAGCTACTTGAAGCTACGCAATTTAGAATTAAGAGATTTAACATTGAACTTGAATTAAATGATTCTGAACAATTAACAATAGCAAAATTTAGTACCTACCAAGCTGAGCTGCAGTCACAGGTAAGCTAAAATATGGTAAAAAAACTCGCACTCTTAACTGGTGCTTGTGTAATCTAAATATTGTACCCAGCTATGAATACCTTAACTGAACTTTGAAATTAAAGCAGTGAAATCGAATGATATTACTTTAATGCTGGCGTTTGAATTTCAATGACACTCGAGTTCATTTCGGAAAAGGAAGGGACCCTGCTTGGTAATGAGCAACAAAGGTTCATGCTAAGTTGCTGTATTTTAGTGATGCTAATGGAATAGTTTGAAAGCTGAGGTCTGCCATACAGTTCTAAAACTTTACGTGCTTTCAGTCTTCCTTGTTGGTTGATTGAAGGTTTGAAGTCGTCTATCGAGGAGGTGGCGACAATCACTTATTGTCGGCCGTAGCTGTTGCAGAAGCCGAATGTTGACGCGCCTTCTACTCGACACGGTCACCAGGCAAAACGGGCTCTTGATGTGTGCCTGCTAATGTTTCCCATCCGCGACACCGTGCCAGAAGCTACCATAGAAAGTCAAGCACAATTACATGCTGCCAAACCCCGGAAGTGCGGCAACTCGTAGGAGCATCACTCAAACCACCTGCTCCACCGCCCTACTCCAGCCTGACTCCGCTCTGCCGCGCTCCACGCGGCAGAGTTAACACTACCAAAGATCCTAAACACTTTGATTCTCCACACGACCTATCGATGTAATCGTTCGATAGCATAGTTTTCCCTAGGCAAGACCCAGTGTAAATATGCAAATAATATTTACAAAACAAACCAATTATACATCGACACATATATATATATACACAAATAGTAAAACAGTTACATTATATAAAGACACAGAAATGTCATATCTTCAGGTAACAAAATAAGGAAAAAATGTATGGTACAACAGATGGAAATAGGAGGATTTGCATTCCTGGCAACACTGTAACCACATGTATGGTAACTATCTTCGTCAGCAGATGTTAGTCATGCTGTACACTTGGTGCAGTGGATAGAGTTTTGGGTTTTATGCGATTTTAGTCTTTCTAAGCGTATTCCACTGATGAATTCTTCTCGGGTTATCAGCTTAGTGGTGGCGTCGTCTTGTTGCAACGTTTCACTGAGTTTCGTACCAATCATCACGTTGCGACAAGACGACGTCACCACTCAGCTGATAATACGAGAAGAATTCATCAGTGGAATACGCTGAGAAAGACTGAAATCGCATAAAACCCAAAACTCTATCCATTGTACCAAGTGTACAGCATGACTAACAACTGCTGACGGAGATAGTTACCATACATGAGGTTACAGTGTTGCCAGATTGCCACTCTTTAACGTCCTTTTTTTGCTGGATGCACTCACTGGACGAAATTTTGTGAGAGACATTTTTTTATCGCTGGCATGTATGGAGTCACGCTGCGAAGACCAAGTGCGCGAATTTCGCTTCACCCTGAATACAGGGTGTCTCACCTAACTATGCTACCTCAAATATCTCTGGAACAACAATAGACATTCAAAAACGGTTTTCACCAGCATGGACGTATGGCAGGGGCTTAGGAAACCATACACTATGCAAAATTGTAAAGCGTAAGCAAATAATATTTTCAACAAAAACTTGTTTTTTTTAAATGGACACCCCCTATTATTTCTTATGCAATCAATAACATAAAAAACCACAAAAATAATGGCGTTGGTTGCATAACAATACGTCAATTACATCCCAAGAAATTGCAAAGTGTAGTTGAAGCTTGAAATAAATGAAGCACACAGATATTGCACGTCCTGAGACTTAGGTGCGCACCACACACTGCCAGTAATCGTGATGTGATTGACGTACTTTGTCAGTGGAGAGTTAATGTATGGTGTGGTATTGTATGGCAACACGTCATTGACCCATATTTCATTGATGACCCTGTACCTTACTTGAACTGGTCCACCTCTTATAATGCGGTATCAGAATGATGGATCTCCTGCGCATAATGTTTATTGTTGCAAATGACAACTAGAGGTACAATTAGTGGTAATACAGTTGGTTTCACTTTTCTAAACCTCGTAAGTTCTGAAATACGTGGCTTGTAAAGGATAGCAACGGCGTCACAGTTTCTGACGTAATGCATCGCCTATACGACTGTGCTCAGAGCAGTGGTTGCCTGCACTGGCGCCTGTATCCTGCTGTAAACATACCGATATCACCACAGCACGCTCTACCTTCAGTGTACAAGTGTCTCCTAATCTGGTCATCTGAACTGCTCTCATACTATTACGTAATTCACATACGTTGCAAAATTAAAGCCTGTTTTCTTGTGGTTTGTTACATTTGCCGTCATCTAGTTGATATGCCGGCCTTCAGTAATGAAGAAAAACTAGATATTATTTTAATTTATGGCGTATGTCTTCCCCCATGAACCATGGACCTTGCCGTTGGTGGGGAGGCTTGCGTGCCTCAGCGATACAGATGGCCGTACCGTAGGTGCTACCACAACGGAGGGGTATCTGTTGAGAGGCCAGACAAACATGTGGTTCCTGAAGAGGGGCAGCAGCCTTTTCAGTAGTTGCAGGGGCAACAGTCTGGATGACTGACTGATCTGGCCTTGTAACATTAACCAAAACAGCCTTGCTGTGCTGGTACTGCGAACGGCTGAAAGCAAGGGGAAACTACAGCCGTAATTTTTCCCGAGAACATGCAGCTTTACTGTATGATTAAATGATGATGGCGTCCTCTTGGGTAAAATATTCCGGAGGTAAAATAGTCCCCCATTCGGATCTCCGGGCGGGGACTACTCAAGAGGACGTCGTTATCAGGAGAAAGAAAACTGGCATTCTACGGATCGGAGCGTGGAATGTCAGATCCCTTAATCGGGCAGGTAGGTTAGAAAATTTAAAAAGGGAAATGGATAGGTTAAAGTTAGATATAGTGGGAATTAGTGAAGTTCGGTGGCAGGAGGAACAAGACTTTTGGTCAGGTGATTACAGGGTTATAAATACAAAATCAAATAGGGGTAATGCAGGAGTAGGTTTAATAATGAATAAAAAAATAGGAGTGCGGGTTAGCTACTACAAACAGCATAGTGAACGCATTATTGTGGCCAAGATAGACACAAAGCCCATGCCTACTACAGTAGTACAAGTTTATATGCCAACTAGCTCTGCAGATGATGAAGAAATTGATGAAATGTATGACGAGATAAAAGAAATTATTCAGGTAGTGAAGGGAGACGAAAATTTAATAGTCATGGGTGACTGGAATTCGTCAGTAGGAAAAGGGAGAGAAGGAAACATAGTAGGTGAATATGGATTCGGGGGAAGAAATGAAAGAGGAAGCCGCCTTGTAGAATTTTGCACAGAGCATAACTTAATCATAGCTAACACTTGGTTCAAGAATCATAAAAGAAGGTTGTATACCTGGAAGAATCCTGGAGATACTAATAGGTATCAGATAGATTATATAATGGTAAGACAGAGATTTAGGAACCAGGTTTTAAATTGTAAGACATTTCCAGGGGCAGATGTGGATTCTGACCACAATCTATTGGTTATGAACTGCAGATTGAAACTGAAGAAACTGCAAAAAGGTGGGAATTTAAGGAGATGGGACCTGGATAAACTGAAAGAACCAGAGGTTGTAGAGAGTTTCAGGGAGAGCATAAGGGAACAATTGACAGGAATGGGGGAAAGAAATACAGTAGAAGAAGAATGGGTAGCTCTGAGGGATGAAGTAGTGAAGGCAGCAGAGGATCAAGTAGGTAAAAAGACGAGGGCTAATAGAAATCCTTGGGTAACAGAAGAAATATTGAATTTAATTAATGAAAGGAGAAAATATAAAAATGCAGTAAATGAAGCAGGCAAAAAGGAATACAAACGTCTCAAAAATGAGATCGACAGAAAGTGCAAAATGGCTAAGCAGGGATGGCTAGAGGACAAATGTAAGGATGTAGAGACTTGTCTCACTAGGGGTAAGATAGATACTGCCTACAGGAAAATTAAAGAGACCTTTGGAGAGAAGAGAACCACTTGTATGAATATCAAGAGCTCAGATGGCAACCCAGTTCTAAGCAAAGAAGGGAAGGCAGAAAGGTGGAAGGAGTATATAGAGGGTTTATACAAGGGCGATATACTTGAGGACAATATTATGGAAATGGAAGAGGATGTAGATGAAGATGAAATGGGAGATACGATACTGCGTGAAGAGTTTGACAGAGCACTGAAAGACCTGAGTCGAAACAAGGCCCCGGGAGTAGACAACATTCCATTAGAACTACTGATGGCCTTGGGAGAGCCAGTCATGACAAAACTCTACCATCTGGTGAGCAAGATGTATGAGACAGGGGAAATACCCACAGACTTCAAGAAGAATATAATAATTCCAATACCAAAGAAAGCAGGTGTTGACAGATGTGAAAATTACCGAACTATCAGTTTAATAAGTCACAGCTGCAAAATACTAACGCGAATTCTTTACAGACGAATTGAAAAACTGGTAGAAGCGGACCTCGGGGAAGATCAGTTTGGATTCCGTAGAAATGTTGGAACACGTGAGGCAATACTAACCTTACGACTTATCTTAGAAGAAAGATTAAGGAAAGGGAAACCTACGTTTCTAGCATTTGTAGACTTAGAGAAAGCTTTTGACAACGTTAACTGGAATACTCTCTTTCAAATTCTGAAGGTGGCAGGGGTAAAATACAGGGAGCGAAAGGCTATTTACAATTTGTACAGAAACCAGATGGCAGTTATAAGAGTCGAGGGGCATGAAAGGGAAGCTGTGGTTGGGAAAGGAGTGAGACAGGGTTGTAGCCTCTCCCCGATGTTATTCAATCTGTATATTGAGCAAGCAGTAAAGGAAACAAAAGAAAAATTCGGAGTAGGTATTAAAATTCATGGAGAAGAAGTAAAAACTTTGAGGTTCGCCGATGACATTGTAATTCTGTCAGAGACAGCAAAGGACTTGGAAGAGCAGTTGAACGGAATGGACAGTGTCTTGAAAGGAGGATATAAGATGAACATCAACAAAAGCAAAACGAGGATAATGGAATGTAGTCTAATTAAATCGGGTGATGCTGAGGGGATTAGATTAGGAAGTGAGACACTTAAAGTAGTAAAGGAGTTTTGCTATTTAGGGAGTAAAATAACTGATGATGGTCGAAGTAGAGAGGATATAAAATGTAGACTGGCAATGGCAAGGAAATCGTTTCTGAAGAAGAGAAATTTGTTAACATCGAGTATAGATTTAAGTGTCAGGAAGTCGTTTCTGAAAGTATTTGTATGGAGTGTAGCCATGTATGGAAGTGAAACATGGACGATAACCAGTTTGGACAAGAAGAGAATAGAAGCTTTCGAAATGTGGTGCTACAGAACAATGCTGAAGATAAGGTGGGTAGATCACGTAACTAATGAGGAGGTATTGAATAGGATTGGGGAGAAGAGAAGTTTGTGGCACAACTTGACTAGAAGAAGGGATCGGTTGGTAGGACATGTTTTGAGGCATCAAGGGATCACAAATTTAGCATTGGAGGGCAGCGTGGAGGGTAAAAATCGTAGAGGGAGACCAAGAGATCAATACACTAAGCAGATTCAGAAGGATGTAGGTTGCAGTAGGTACTGGGAGATGAAGAAGCTTGCACAGGATAGAGTAGCATGGAGAGCTGCATCAAACCAGTCTCAGGACTGAAGACTACAACAACATGGCGTATGTCACAGAAATGCAAACCGCAGCTGTGATACTGTATGCTAAACGCTACCCAGATCCGTCATGTCGAACCACTGGCAACTTCTGCAAGACACTCATGGAAACAGGAAGCTGGGCTCCCAGAAAACGTCGACGTATAACGCCAGCGACTGGCAATGGTAACGAAATTGCTGTTCTGGCTGTTGTAGCGCACAATACTCAGGTGGGTGTACGAGAAATTGAACGAGGTGTAGGAATAAGCCACAGTAGCGTGTGCAGAATCTTGCATCAGCACCGGTTTCATCCGTTCCATATATCACTGTACCAAGAACTGTACGGGAATGACTTTGAATCCTGCATTGCATTTTGTCGTTTTACACTTAAACAGTTGCAAGGTAATCCGGTATTCCTAAGCAATACGTTGTTTAAGGACGAGGCTTCATTTACATATCATGGTAATGTGAATCTGCGGAACATGCACTACTGGTACGTGCAAAATCCCCACTGGATTCGCCAAGTTGCTCACAACGACAATGGAGTGTCAGTGTTTGGTGGGGCATCATTGCTAATTGTATTGTAAGTCCCTATTTTTACTGTGGAACATGGTTCTAACATGACAGATGTCCTGCACACAATGCAAAAGTTGTCAGAGACGTTCTAGATGCGACAATTTCCAAATTGGTGGACGGGGCGGGAAGGTATTGTGCGATGGCCAGCATGGTCCCCCATTAGACTTCTTTCACTGGGGTGCAGTGAGAGACAGATTGTATCAACGGCAGTAGAGGATATGCAACATTGTATTACTGCGACGTGTGCAGCAATATCTGTTAGAAACTCTATAGTCTGTGCAACACTCAATCGTTACCCATCTGAAAACGTGTACTGATGCAAACGGAGGGCACTTCGAACATATGTTGACATGACACAGTTTCATTGGTCAAGATGTGGGTGTATTTTCTATGCTGGAAGTAATGCACAACAATACACTTTCTGTAGGCGAAAGGGCACTAGTAAATGCGGGTAGCAAAGTGAATTCAAGTGTGTTATCTCTAATTGTAGCTCTAGTTGTCATTTCACTAGAATCAACATACATTTACAATTTGAAAAACGTAACTTTGTGTTGAACTTGTTAGTTGTTTATTTTTGTGGATATATATACACACACACACACACACACACACACACACACACACACACACACACACACACTATATACTGTAGGACATGAACTCTCTTATAGCCCCTGTATAATCTAATGAGTAGGCTAACTCTAAGTCTATTGCAATCATAGCTAATCCAACAGGCCGCTCTAGCCCCATTGTGGTTTTCAAATTTTTAAGTCTCACAATAACGCTGAATGATAGCTCTGCTTGGGAAATAGTAATGGGCAAAGTACAGAAAATCAGTTGGGCTACCATCATATTTGGAAATATGCTGCTAAAATTGAATTGATGGAGAACATAGAGCAGGCTCAGATGGGGAAGAGGCTCAGACCCAAAATTTGTTTCAGGAAACGTTTTTAACTGAAAATTTCGTCTTTCAAATCGTCATTATTAACGTGTATTTTGTACAAAGATGCCATGTTTTCTACACAGTGTGATAGTGTAGAATCACGTAGGCTTATGAAGTTCCATAAGAAAGCAAATGTGTTGATCGTGTTGTCTTCAGCAGCGTAGCTTATAGCCAAGCTTCCTACTGTACGTAGAATAACACTGAAAAAAGTTTAGACTAAAACTGTCCTATGGGTTCAGGTTTCAATCTTGTTATGGTATTTTTTCTGCAAAGTGGTTTCATTTACATTTCCATTTCTCTGTGCTGCAAATCGTTACATTCAAGTGAGGTGACATTCCAATATTTTTTGCTTCTTTGCAACTTTCTGCGTAAATAGTACTCCAACTATTTTTCAGTTTATTTAGTTCTTCCACTAGTCTCTTAATACTGGCTTATTCAATATCTACTGTTGCTTCTCTTGCTTTATGCACAACATTATATATATAATATATATATATATATATATATATATATATATATATATATATATACACTCCTGGAAATGGAAAAAAGAACACATTGACACCGGTGTGTCAGACCCACCATGCTTGCTCCGGACACTGCGAGAGGGCTGTACAAGCAATGATCACACGCACGGCACAGCGGACACACCAGGAACCGCGGTGTTGGCCGTCGAATGGCGCTAGCTGCGCAGCATTTGTGCACCGCCGCCTTCAGTGTCAGCCAGTTTGCCGTGGCATACGGAGCTCCATCGCAGTCTTTAACACTGGTAGCATGCCGCGACAGTGTGGACGTGAACCGTATGTGCAGTTGACGGACTGTGAGCGAGGGCGTATAGTGGGCATGCGGGAGGCCGGGTGGACGTACCGCCGAATTGCTCAACACGTGGGGCGTGAGGTCTCCACAGTACATCGATGTTGTCGCTAGTGGTCGGTGGTAGGTGCACGTGCCCGTCGACCTGGGACCGGACCGCAGCGACGCACGGATGCACGCCAAGACCGTAGGATCCTACGCAGTGCCGTAGGGGACCGCACCGCCACTTCCCAGCAAATTAGGGACACTGTTGCTCCTGGGGTATTGGCGAGGACCATTCGCAACCGTCTCCATGAAGCTGGGCTACGGTCCCGCACACCATTAGGCCGTCTTCCGCTCACGCCCCAACATCATGCAGCCCGCCTCCAGTGGTGTCGCGACAGGCGTGAATGGAGGGACGAATGGAGACGTGTCGTCTTCAGCGATGAGAGTCGCTTCTGCCTTGGTGCCAATGATGGTCGTATGCGTGTTTGGCGCCGTGCAGGTGAGCGCCACAATCAGGACTGCATACGACCAAGGCACACAGGGCCAACACCCGGCATCATGGTGTGGGGAGCGATCTCCTACACTGGCCGTACACCACTGGTGATCGTCGAGGGGACACTGAATAGTGCACGGTACATCCAAACCGTCATCGAACCCATCGTTCTACCATTCTTAGACCGGCAAGGGAACTTGCTGTTCCAACAGGACAATGCACGTCCGCATGTATCCCGTGCCACCCAACGTGCTCTAGAAAGTGTAAGTCAACTACCCTGGCCAGCAAGATCTCCGGATCTGTCCCCCATTGAGCATGTTTGGGACTGGATGAAGCGTCGTCTCACGCGGCCTGCACGTCCAGCACGAACGCTGGTCCAGCTGAGGCGCCAGGTGGAAATGGCATGGCAAGCCGTTCCACAGGACTACATCCAGCATCTCTACGACCGTCTCCATGGGAGAATAGCAGCCTGCATTGCTGCGAAAGGTGGATATACACTGTACTAGTGCCGACATTGTGCATGCTCTGTTGCCTGTGTCTATGTGCCTGTGGTTCTGTCAGTGTGATCATGTGATGTATCTGACCCCAGGAATGTGTCATTAAAGTTTCCCCTTCCTGGGACAATGAATTCACGGTGTTCTTATTTCAATTTCCAGGAGTGTATATATCGGGGCGGTTAGTAGACCAGCAACCAAGCGCCTCCCCAGGTGGCGGATAGGGGAATGCCTCCTAGATATAGGTGGTACCGAGGAAATGAAATACTCGGGGCGGACCAAAACTACTAGTAGCGTCTGTTCCCACAGTGGGCGGCTACAAAAGACGTCTGCTCCACATGTCAGTGGCGGCCTCAACCAACCTCCTGATCTGGAAAGTCAGGTTGTAGTCGGCAGCATGCCATACATCCAACTACTAAACATCATGGTGGTACAACGAGAAAAATCTCATTACCCCGGGCCCCAGTCAATAGACTGGGATCGCCGTGAGCATCGGATTCCGGGGGCTCACGGACATCATGAGAAGAATCGGAGCTTCTCAAACTCCCTCAAGACCAAACGCAAACACTACATCGGCACACTCAACGTGAACACACTGATGAAGACAGGAAAGATGAAACAACTGACAGACACTCTCGAAAAATTTCAAATCAAAATATGTGCACTGCAAGAAACACGATTCACAGACGAAGACCATTTCAACATGGAGAATTTCAGAATATACAAAGGAAAACCATCGAGACAACTGAAAAACCTAAGGCTTTTTGGCACAGGATTTGCAGTACACAGGTCCATCAAGGACAGCATAATCGACTTTTCGTCACCAAACGGAAGAATCAGCACCATCACAGTGAAATCAGCCAATAAATCCTACACAATAATCAACGCACATGCACCGACTAATGACTACAACAGGAAAAACCCGGACGAAATTGATGACTTCTGGACGACAATGGAAGAAACTATCAGAAAAATTCCTGCACATAGAGTCAAAATAATACTGGGAGACTTCAACGCTAAACTCGGAAAAGAAAAGATATACAGACATATCACAGGAAAACATACTCCACACAAGGACACCAACAAAAACGGAAAACATCTGATAGACTTTTGCAGAAGCCACGACCTCATCATTAAGTCAACAAAATTCAAGAAACCAATACGAAAACTTACCACATGGAAATTCCCCAGCGGAAAGCAAGAACTACAAATCGACCACGTAATAGTCCAGAAAGACTCACAAATAGAAATTTTGAACATAGACACCCGTAAAGGCTACTTCGACTCAGACCACCACCTTCTACAGATCAGGATTCGCCTTTTGCCCAAGAAAAAGCTCCAGAAGAACACAATTGTTAGACCAGATCCAGAATACGTTACTTTAAACCAGTCACAAATATTACACAAAATTAAAACGGAGAAAACGACAGACTGAACACAACTTTCACGAAGAATCAGAGAGGCCATGAAACTAGCAAAAGCACCACGCACACGGAAACACCGTTGGTGGAACCACACATGTGACCAAGCTATTGACCAACGAATCAGTGCATGGAAAAAAATTTAGTAGCCATAAATCCCAAGAGAATTGGATGAACTTCTTGAAAACACAGAAGCAATCAAGCAAAATCATTCGCACTGAAAAACGACAGTATGACAAACGGTGACTGACAGAGATCGAATCGGACTTCATGAAGAACAATACAAGAAACTTCTACAGAACGTTCAGAGAAAATATGACTGGATATCAACCACCCAACTTGTGCTTCAGAAGGCCGGATGGAACCCTAGAAACCAATACCAAAAACAATTGTGACATTATGGCAAAGTACTTTGAAAAACTGCTCAACACGGACCCCCCTATGGAAGAAATAATGACAGAAACGAGCACATACAATCCAGATAGTGAACCTCCAACTCTAGAAGAAGTTAAAGAAATAATTAAGTCACCCAAGAATCGTAGAGCACCAGGAGAAGATGGCATCATCGCGGAAATCTGGAAGTTACAAGACCCAGAACTCACCAAAGACATCCACAGGATCTTGGAAGACATCTGGAAGACCATGAAAATTCCTGACGACTGGAAAACTGCCCTGATACACCCACTACACAAAAAAGGTGACAAGACTGACCCGAACAACTACAGAGGAATATCCCTACTACCGGTCACATACAAGATCCTCTCTAAAGCTTTACTGAACAGACTAGAATGCCAGACCGACCACTTGATTGGGGAATACCAAGCAGGCTTCCGTAAAGGGCGGTCTTGTGCGGATCAAATTTGGAACCTGAAAATGATTTTACAACACAAACAGAACCTGATCATTACCTTTGTTGGCTTCAAAAAGGCGTACGACTCTATCGACCGGAAAACTCTCTTCAAAATTCTAGCAGAATACAAAGTAGACAACAGAACACAGGCTATCATAGAGCAAACTTTAACCAACACGACCTCCAAAGTAAAGTTCTGTGGGGAACTATCAGAACCCTTTGAAATTCGCACAGGTGTCCGACAAGGCGATGGCCTCTCACCTCTCCTTTTCAATCTGGTGTTAGATAAGGTCATAAAAGAATGGGAAACATCACAACAGGGGATAACCTTAAAAAACCTACAGATTAAATGCCTGGCTTTTGCAGACGATTTGGCGATTGTCACGAAAGGTATAAAGGAAACAAAAGACACTATTGAAAAACTGCACGAAATCGCTTCCAGAACTGGACTACAGATCTCTTACGAAAAGACACAGTTTATGAGCACAAAGAAACTCTCATCTCTGAAAACAAAGTATGGCATGATTTACAAAACGGCAAACTTCAAATACCTCGGTGAAACACTACAAATGAGTGGACATAACAGAGACTCAAACGAAGAAAGAAAGACTAAACTGGACAAGGCATGCAAAGTAGTGTGGAATCATTACAACAAGAAGTCTATCTCACAAAAAGCCAAATTACGACACGGTGGTGCTCCCCGAGGCACTATATGCAGCAGAGACCACACTAATCCTAGGGCATACACGTATCAGACAATTAGAAAAAGTAGAACGGAAAATACTTAGGAAAATATTTGGCGCAACTAACAACAATGGAATATGGATCAAGAAACCTACAGAGGAACTGTACAAACATACGGAGACAATCACACAAAAGATTAGAAAACGCAGACTACAATTCTATGGACACCTACACAGAATGCCATCACACAGGCTGACCAAACAGATCTTTGACTGGGTAACCACTAGAAACATCAAATGGGTGGCAGAGGTAGAAAACGACCTGAACCAACTCAACATAACAGCAGACACAATAAACGACAGAATAAAATTCAGAAACATCATTAAGAAAAGTAAACTACATGAGATACAATGTGACAAACGAACAGGCATAAAATGGACCGAAGAACGCAAGCAAGATCATAGCCAGAAGATGAAAGAAATATGGGCAACCAAAACGGCAATCAAGATGAAGCCGAAGACACAAAGCCGACAAAAAGCATGGACAGAGGATAAGAAACAGAAACACAGCGAGCGAATGAGGGAAGTTTGGGCAGCAAGGAAGGCAGCAAAAGGAACTGGCCATGTAGTTTAGTCCAAATGCGCTCTTAAAGGTCAAAACACCAATAATATATATATATATATATATATATATATATATATATATATATATATATATATATATATATCCTAATACTTTGTGCCACATTGAAGACATCGAGACATGTTGAAATGATTTCAAGTACACTGGTCTGCAAAACTTAAGGAGGAATGTAATTTTACACGATGTGGTCACTGTTAGTGTTTATGATGGTTCCCTGGACATTACAATAGGCAGGACATGCTTTTGTTAGGGTGTGTGATAACTGCAGATGGCAATGCATGCTCTACAATGTGCTCCCATGCCGTCCGCAAAGTTGGTAAGGATTTCTTATGATAGTACGTTCTATTCCTCCACCAATGCGGTTGACTATTGCTGGATGGTCGTTGGTGCACGTGAATGTGTTGCAATACGTCTCCCCAATGCACCCCATATGTATTCAATGGGATGTAAATTAGGGAACGGGCAGCCATCCAATTCGCCGAATGTACTGTCATTCCAGGAGCTCCTCCACCTATACAGTTCGATGTGGCGATGTATTGTCTATAAAATGAAGTCATAGCAGAATGCATCCCTCAAAAGATGCCATGCTAATTCTGGATGTACCCTCATACAGCTAGAGTTGAGAACACTTAATGCATCCATGATTACTGTCAAACATGATCGTTTTGGTGGTCCTGGTGTTATGGTGTGGAGAGGCATAATGTTGCATGGCCATAATGACCAACTTTTTGTACATAATAGACTCACCTTTCAGCGATATTGTCACACTGTACTGCTTCCCCATGCATGTCTTTTGATAGGTGCATCTGGCTGTGACTTCGTTTTTGTGGAATGCAGTGCATGATCACATCGAACACTACAGGTGTATGAACTCTTGGAATGAGAGGATATTTGGCGAATGGACTGATCTGCCCATTCTCCTAACGCAAAACCCAAGTGGTGGATTTGGGAGACATATTTCAGCATGTCCATAAGCACCAATGACCATCCAGCCGTTGCTAACCACACTGTCGAGGAATGGATGCTGTACCATAAAAGCTCCTTGCCAACCTTGTGTCCATCAGGTTCAGGAAGGGATTCCAGTGCTCAACCCTTTCATTCAAAATCAAATTTTAAAATTTTCATTCGATTTCTATTTAACCCCTTCAAGACCCTGGGCCCAGGGTACTTTTGCCCCACACGATCCCCCTAGTGCCAGCGCTGGCCTTTGTCGGCTTTCTAATCATGGGAACTGCTACTTCTCACTCAAGTATCAACTCAATTGATATCACGAAGCTGAGTGCATCCTGTTTCACTCCTCCCACCAAGGAAAAATCCATAGCAATATGTCAATTCGAACCCATATCCTCTACATTGCAGCCAGATGCTCTGGCCACTGAGCTATGGAGATGGACCATATTACCTAAAGACATATTTTAATCACAGCAAAATGTATCTTCTTGGATATTTACAAACGTCTTGCATTAATGAAACATATTCTATGATTAGAATCTGAGCACTTTTTAGTGCATGCAATATAAATATAGCATATAGGCTGGACACACATCTCCAATAACAAAAAAGGGAAAAATATAAAGATATTTCACATAAGTTTGTGTAGCATCATATCTTCTGCTTGCTGATTCATTCTCATTCTCTGTTTGTCTAGTTCTAAAATTATTTTAAATCGTCGTAATCATATAAGCCAGTTATGCATCCTGAATTTGGGTAACATACCACACCCACTCCAGCATGAGGTACAGAAATAGTTCTTTATGGTCCAGTGTGTAACATTTCCCATTTATTACACATCATTACACCTATCAGTAATGACTTTGAATGATTTATTATGAGAATTAAATCTCTAGCCTAATAGTTTTTGATAGTGTATTATTTTACTTTCTTTCTTCCATAGTTTTGCTTAGTTTGACTGTGTAATAACTGTTTAAAAAATAGCTCTGAGCACTATGGGACTTAACATCTGAGGTCATCAGTCCCCTAGAACTTAGAACTACTTAAACCTAACTAACCTAAGGATATCACATACATCCATGCCCGAGTCAGGGTTCGAACCTGCGACCGTAGCAGTCACGCGGTTCCAGACTGAAGCGCTTAGAACCGCACGGCCACACCAGCCGGCTAATAACTGTTTGTCTGACATTCTCTTCTCACTGAATTTTAGTGCAGTCATATTGAGATACATGTTGTGACCATTTATTTCGTTATTTGTTCCCAAACATTAGTGCCTTTGGTGCAAAATGTGTAGATAAGTGGGAGAGATTGATCGTTCACGATGTCTTGCAACTGATTTAGACAGTCAAACCACAGTCTTTTTCTTTTTAGGTTGTATAGTAAACATAAACTGAATACATTTACAAAAACGTGAGCTGCTGGGTTGTCATCTGGATTGAATTTGGGTAATCCCTGAGTCTGCTAAAAATGGCGCTATCGATCTCAGGTGAACTGAATTCCGTTATCTGATTATAATGCATCTGGTTTTGAAAGATTCACAAATTAACTGACATGAAATCTCTTACTCAGTTTGCTGATTGTGTCCTTTATTCCGTATACAATGCTAGAATAAAATGTAACACCCTCAAGACAACATCATTTTACTGACAAGTGAAATGACAGGTAATTCATCATTGTGGGAGTACATGATAACAAACTGAGACGAAATGCAGCAAATGAAACAGACATGGCACAGTAAAGAGGGCCAAAACAGTTGCATCATTATACAGTGTACAGCCCCACCCCTCTGGCTGCAACGCAGGCATGCTTTCTCATATGCAAACGATCGTGACGGTACCAAACGGCGTCCTGCGATAGATTGTCCCAAGCACACTTTTTTTTTTTTTTTTGCAATTTTCAATGGTTCTTGGGGGCCCTGGAGATCGAGTAAGTTCCTGCTTTATCATGTTCCATGCATGCTCAATTGGTGAGAGGTCTGGCTATCTTGATGGCCAAGGTGCTTGTTGTACAGCATGAAGAGCATATTCTGTAGCAGTGTCCATATGTGGACATGCACTGGCCTGCTGAAAGAACATATCATGTACCTGTCAAAGGAGTGACAGTAGCATGGGGAAAGCAGCCTATGCAGTGTAGCAGGTGCTGGTGACTTTACCCTGCAGAAACACAAAATGTAACAGTGAGTTATAACTGATGCCCCCTCCCCACCACACCATAAAGCTTGGATGAAACCTATGTGTTATGGGTGAATGCACTCTGGAATAGGCAGCTCACAGGGTCTCTGTCATACATGTGTATGTCTATGAACCATACACAGAGAAAAATTACTCTCATCATTGGAGATAACAGAGCGCCATTCCACTCTTTCGCAAAACCAGAGTAGCCATGCTTGGTGGTGTTGTGGTGTCAGTAGTAGCCTGGCCAGATTCACATGTGTTCTTAGTCCTGCTACAAGCAGATAGTTTGCAGTGGTCCCTGATGACATAGCAGGTGTAGCCTGTGCTCAGACTTTATCGCTGAATGGAGCTTAGTCATCCACCACTTCATGCACAATGCGCCGATCTTGACATGCTCCAAGTCTCTGTCATGATTTGTGTGAGTTCATTGAAGGATTTTGGTGCAAAATTTTTCAGCAGTTCCGCAGTGATACCATCCTCTCCCAAAGCTCTGGTATTTTTGAGTTTGAGGATATGTCTGTGAATCTCTTCTTGTGAAGGTTGCACGGACTCAGTGTGGATATAAGAAGAGTTCTTTTTAAGCAATGTTGATGGCAGTGAGGGAAAGGTAAAAAGGGTTGGTGGTGCGAATTTGACACACACGCGAATAAAACAGGGAAGGTACCATTTAAGATCCTACAGTTCGACAGCAATCTTGGTGCTAACTTTGTTATTCCCATACAGAGACAGCCAGTCATTGATTTCTAGGTGCCAGCATGACAGGTAGCCCTTTCGACACCCCCTAAATTTCTCACGTGGCCAGCAGGCTCTAGTTCATAATGCCACTCATCTCAGGGCTGTCGAAATGACTGCCTGTCACACCAGCACCTAGGAATCAATGACTGACTATCTCTGTACAATTACATTCTTAAAGTTCTCATAGAAGGAGCATGGGAGGCACTGAGGATGTTACCGAACTGGGGGTCTTAGATGGATTAGATTATTAGATTAGATTAGATTTACTTTCATTCCAATTGATCCATAGTGAGGAGGTCCTCCAGGATGTGGAACATGTTAGACAAACAACAATACATGACAAATATTTACAACTAAAACAAATAAGTTAATGTACCATTCCACAGGTCCGAAGTGGAATGATCTTCATTTTTTAATGAACACTAAGAGTCATTTTACAAATACTAATGCACTGAATTTAAAATAAAAAAGTTTTTTATTTATTTATAAAGTAATAAACATGTAATACAACTACTGTAATACTTATTTACAGTGAACACATTACTGCACTGAAATGGTGCAGAAGTTAGATTATACTTACATACATATATACACACACACACACACACACACACACATTACTGCACTGAAATTGTGCAGAAGTTATGTTGTACTTATATACAAATCAGTTGGTTTTACTAAAAATTCATCAATGGAGTAGAAGGAGTTGGTCACCAATAAATCCTTTAGGCATCTCTTAAACTGAATTTCATTGGTTGTTAAGCTTTTTATGGCTGCTGGCAAGTTATTGAAAATGTGTGTTCCTGAATAATGCACACCTTTTTGTACTAGACTAAGTGACTTTAAATCCTTGTGAAGATTATTCTTATTCCTAGTATTGATTCCATGAATTGAGCTGTTGGTTTGAAAAAGTGATATATTTTTAATGACAAATTTCATCAAGGAATAAATATATTGGGAAGCAGTAGTTAGTATCCCTAGTTCCCTAAACAGGCTTCTGCAGGATGTTCTTGAGTTCACACCACATATAATTCTTACTGCACGTTTTTGTGCCCGGAAAACTTTAGCTTGGCTTGATGAATTACCCCAAGAAATAATCCCATATGACATTATGGAATGAAAGTAAGCATAGTATGCCAGCTTTTTCATTTTTATATCCCCTATGTCTGACAATATTCGCATTGCAAACAGAGATTTGTTAAGACGCATCAGCAGTTCTGTGGTGTGCTCCTTCCAGTTGAATTTATTATCAAGCTGTAATCCCAAGAATTTAACACTGACACTTGTCATCGTATGTTAGACATATACTCTTGGGACACCCCTTACAAGTTCTGAACTGCATGTAGTGTGTTTTTCAAAGTTTAGTGACAAAGAATTGGCTAGGAACCAGTGATTAATGTCCACAAATATTTTATATTGGCTGATCTTTCTAAGACTACACTTGATTTGCTATTTATTGCAATGTTTGTATCATCGGCAAACAAAACAAACTTGGCATCTGGTAATGTTACTGACGAAAGGTCATTGATATACACAAGAAAAAGTAAGGGCCCCAAAATGGAACCTTGTGGGACCCCACATGTAATTAGTTCCCAGTTGGATGATGCCTGATAGCTTGATACATGTCTCTTTCCTAATAACACCCTTTGTTTCCTGCCAGAGATATAAGATTTGAACCATTTTGCAACGTTTCCTGTTACACTATAATATTCTAGGTGACTTAAAAGGATATTGTGATTTACACAGTCAAATGCCTTTGACAGATCACAATATATACCAGTTGTCTGCAATTTTTTGTCTAATGAATTAAGCACATTTTCACTGTTAAGTGTAGATAGCCTTCTCAATATCAGAACCTTTTAGAAATCCAACCTGTGACTTTGACAGTATGTTATTTGAGATAAGATGTACATTACTTTTTCGAAAATTTTTGAGAATGCTGGCAACAGTGAAATTGGACAGAAATTTGATGCTATTTCTTTATCTCCCTTCTTAAACAGTGACTTAACTTCAGCATATTTCAGCCATTCAGGAAATATTCCACTGATAAACGACTGGTTACACAGATAGCTTAATATGTTACTTAGCTCAGAATCACATTCTTTAATTAACTTTGTTGATATTTCATCATACCCACTAGATGTTTTTGATTTTAAAGATTTTATGATGGACATTATTTCTGTTGGGGTAGTGAGGGTCAAATTCATATTGTGGAAGTTACTTGAAATGTCTGGTCTAAGGTAATCCATAGCAGCATCTACCGAACCTGACAACCCCATCTTTTCAGTAACAGTTATAAAATGTTTGTTAAAAAGTTCTGCAACACTATACACATCTGTCACCAATGTATCATTTAATCTTAATGCTATTTGTTCCTCTTCATGTCTGGTTCTACCGGTCTCCTCCTTCACTATATCACATATTGTCTTTATTTTGTTATCTGATATGACTATCTTTTCCTTGTAATATATTTGCTTTGACATCCGTATTACAGTCTTTAATATTTTGCAGTATTTCATATAATGTGCTATAGCATCAACATTGGAAATGTTTCGGATTGACAGATACAGTTTTCTTTTTGTTTTACAAGATACCCCTATTCCTCGAGTAATCCATGGCTTCTTTGTAGACTTTGCTCTAACCTTGGTAAGTTTTGGGGGAAAGCAGTGTTCCAATAAGGTAAGCACTTTATTAGCAAAAATGTTATATTTTTCTTTCATGCCATGAGCACTGTAAACATCAGTCCAGTGGATGTCTCTGAGGAGTGTCCTAAAATAATCAATTTTTGGCTTACTGATTACCCTCTTGAGCTCAGATTTAACAGATTTTATTTCCTGTTCAGTATTAACATTTAATAGAAGGAACTGCATGTCATGGTCTGAGAGGCCATTGACTATTGGTTTTGTAATATAATTTTGTTCATTGGACTTTTCTATAAAGATATTATCAATGGCTGTTTGTGAGCAAGTGGCTATCCTAGTGGGGAACTTTACTGTGGGAATTAAGTTGAATGATAGTGTTACTAACTCAAATAAGTTCTTATTGGGAGAGTCTTTAAGGAAATCTACATTGAAATCACCAGAAACCACTATTTCTTTGTTTTTGGTTGTTAAATGGGCCAGTACAGCTTCAAGGTGGTTTACAAACAGATTAAAATTACCTGCAGCTGCTCGATATACACTTAATATTATGAAGGATTTTTTGTGAAAATCTAATTCTGTTGCAGATGCTTCCATATGCTGTTCTAGGCATAATTTATGAATGTCTATGTTCTTACATTTATGACCGTTCCTGATGAATGTGGCAACTCCTCCTTTCTCCATTTCTGATCTACAAAAGTGAGATGCTAACCTAAACCCTGTAACACTTAAAACTTCTATACCAGTGGTCACATGATGTTCAGAGAGGCAGATTATGTCAGCTGGGTTTGAAGACTCTAATTCATCTATGCAGATAGTTAATTCATTAATTTTAATTCTCAGTCCTCGAATATTTTGATGCAATAAAGATAGCTGACATTTCACATTGACTGAGATAAAATTGGGTGGAGTTAAAATATCTGCTGACAGTTGAAAATTCTTAACCAATGGCTGTTTATGCTGATGTAATAAGCTGGAATTATGTTTTTTGATTTCTTTCTCAAACTGAAGGTTTGTCTCAGTTCTAACCTCTCTTAAAATTTGCTTTCTTTCTGCCCTCCCTACCCTAAAAAAGGGTCTTTTCTGAATCCTATAACCACTGGTATTTTACCACTCATGACAGTGCCTCTCCCCCTTTATCTTTCCTGCTATTTCCCCAGCCAATTTACCCTTCCCCTTCCTGTTGAGGTGAAGGCCATGCCTAGTACAATCCCACCTACTGAGAGAATCAACATGAACCACACCAATGTGTGACCCCGCACCCGACATGAGCAGCCGTTCCAGCTCCAAATTAACTCTCTTGACAGAAGAGTTCAAATGAGGTCAGTCATGGCGCCCAAGAACAGATACAAACTCAACACTAGTATGCTTCGATGCTGATGCAATCTTCGCCAGGTCACACTCTATACTGTACCCAGGATCTCTGTCAATACTGTTACCTGCCCCACCCACTATAACCACGGTGTCTTCGTTAGTTAAATCTTTGCAAAGTGATCCTAAATCGTCTGTCACCTGCTCCAGACCAGCACTAGGTTTAAAAAAATTGGTGACTTGGTATTCTGATCCTAGTTCATCCTGCAAAAGTTGGCCAACACCTCTTCCATGGGAACTACCTAACAACAACAGTTTCTTTCTCTTTACTGATTTCTCTACATTCTTACTTTTCAATTTGCTGCTGAAAGTTTGTTGTGCCCTGTCTACACCTGCAACTGCTTGAGGCTCACCAGCTTCTAACTGAAGCAACAGGTCAAATCTATTTTCCACATCCACCATAAAGCTGTCAGACAAAGTTCTAGGCCTGTTCCTCCTGTTGCCACTTCCCACCTCTCTTTACCCTTCTCCCTCCTTAACCTGTCAAGATCTCCCCTGGCCTTGTCTAACTCAGCCTGAAGGGCGGCAATTTTCCCCTCCTGTTCTAGTATCTTCCTATCTCTACTACAAATCCTACAAAACCACTGATGAGTCTCATTTACTTCCCCTATTCCCACGCCACTACAGTCACCCACATGGAAAAAACTACAGCACCCATCACACCAAAGCCCCGACCTAACAATTCTACGGCAAGTCAAGCACTTTTCACTCATGATAAACGTAATAGTTTATTAAGAATAAGTCAGTTAAATTACAGATAAACACGAAAATATGGTTACACAAATTTGGCCTATACGCAACTGTTTACGCAACTGTATGTAAACAAAAACAAAAGTGCAAAGTTTCTAAAACAACAACATAAATTTTACGCTACTTTCCGGAAATGCTAGTTAAATAATGAAGAGGTACGCTAAGTTAAATTGCTGGAGAGAGCAAGGAACAACTAAACGAAATTCTATAAATTTGCTGCAGCAGAACGTAAACAGAAAATACGACTGTACGGTCTTTTCGCGTTTTCTGCTATATTACTTAAAGAAAAATGAAACCTTTAATGGTACACTTAATCGGTACACTAATACACTTATTTACCACGTAATCAGTACTAATCTATATGTTTTATAATCTAAAATGACTTATCTTTACGAGAACACCAAAACTCGCGCTAGTCGCGTGGCTGCAGGGCTGCCAACCTCTTTTCCATTTTATTCTCACATGCTCACGCCACAGGAGGGCCGAGAAAGCATAAGAACCCTTCGCTGCTCCGGATCACCTTCAAATTTCGTTGATTGGTTTTGAAAGGTTCCGAGTGGTTCCACTCTGGACAACAGAGAAAAAATTGCGATCTCACTGCACTCCCAAAGGGGAGCGATCATATTCGATGGGATTGCAGGGCCACTTTGTCCTAAGAGAAATGCTGAATTGTCCGGAGGGGGTTAGAAGGGTCAAATGTTGTCAAGAACGTTGTAGTGTTGCTCATCGCACTACAACCTATAGTTTCCGACCGCGAAATGTGTGAGAATATACGCCGCGAGCAAACAGGTGGTTTCACTGATGCCCTTTATGCCGCCCCCTTAGGGATACTGAACAGTGGTGTGTATGAAATGTTTTCCTTGGCCACCTATAAGAAAATAGCGTGATTTCAACTCTGGGTGCTGCGGTTTTGACCTCCATTGCAGAAGCATCAAAAGAAGGGGTGATATGTGGTTGAGAAGGGGTGTCGGTCTCCCCATCGTGTGAGACATTCACGGTAGCGTTGGGCAGAATCGTGGTGAAATTCGATTGCTATGTGACATCATTAACCTACCTTACATCGCACACGAACTTCTAATCTCTGGTCTTTTCACATGACACCTTGCTTTTTGAAGCTTCGCAGAGTCCGAGCAGGCGCCACGCTTTTACACCATTACAGAGCAATGTTGTAGACACCTTTGAGCCAAATTTCGAACTCTGTGTTGCAGTGTTGCAGTGGAAGACAATTATGGGGTTTCTAAAAACTGACCCTTTTAATAATTGTGTTGCGCATTGTGTATAATAAAAATACTTGACTTGAAAAGATTCAACAAAAAAGGTAGCTACAACTATAAAAAGAAAGGGAAAGAGGTACGTGGCGGCCAGTGGAGGTGCGATATATTACAAGGGGATACATCTTTTATGCTTCATGAGATGTCTGTACATTGATTGATATGCTCTCTTCCTGTTTTTGTCATATCACCGGTTTTATTGGGATATACAAATTTACTCATTTAGATGTGGGAACTATCAGACATTGTAGGCGAGGACCCGTTAGACAATTGTGGGTAAGGCTGGTGATTTGCTACTGCCCTCTGCTCTGCCAGTACACAACTGCTGTACACGCCAACAGCTAGAGAGGTCAGGGCAGAGGCGTCTGCTGACACACAATGAGTTAGGTAGATTGAAGTGACAGATACGGGCAATTGCAGCCAAGCTGCATGCTGACGCAACTCCCGATAGCTAGAACCAGTGATGAGACTGTATGCGAGTCAAAGCAAAACAGTAATCCAAAGCCAAAATCGTCGTGCTCGTAGGAAAACCAGTACAAAGAGTAACCCAAAAGAAAGTAGCCCTGTTTCCATTTACAAGCAAAAAATGGTTCAAATGGCTCTGAGCACTATGGGACTCAACTGCTGAGGTTATTAGTCCCCTAGAACTTAGAACTAGTTAAACCTAACTAACCTAAGGACATCACAATCATCCATGCCCGAGGCAGGATTCGAACCTGCGACCGTAGCGGTCTTGCGGTTCCAGACTGCAGTGCCTTTAACCGCACGGCCACTTCGGCCGGCCATTTACAAGCAATTACAGCTAGTCACTAACAGCTCCATACAAGCGAGCAAACCAACGACCCACTGCAAGGGACGTTGTTCAACTCCTGGCGATTGAGAATTTGGAATCCTGCGATAATGCCTCCTTCTTATGTTTTGTTGTCACCATTTTTCCATTTCTTTTTGTGATTATTGTAACTTCCTTCCCCAATGAATCAGTACTCGCGTCTTTCACGGTCTTGTCACGTGATTTTGTGGGATTGTCAGGGAATTGAACTTGAGTAAGAGCTGTTCGCAGTTCCTAGGACTCGCGATCTTCACTATGAGGTGATGATGGGGTGGCCAATGGTTTTGGTGCAAACGTCGCCGTGCTCCCATCAATGTGCATCTGCTCCATGTTGTTAGGGACGAGACTGTGCGTGAGAATGCTCAGCGTCTCAGTGGTGCAGCAGTTGAGCCACCATTTGTCAGCCTATATGTTGTTGTAGAGACCTTATGGACGGTGCAGGCCCAAACTGTGGGAGACGACTGTATACAGTACCTGCTGCATACAGCCACTCGTCTAGGAATGCCTGTGGCTCTCCTGCACATATAGATGGTGGGAGTCCTGGGTCTCACCGTCGAACGTCCGGCTAGAGATGTAGGCATAGGTAATACAGTGTGACACTGAGAGATCCTACCCCAGGAGCAGGAATAGGAGGCTGGCACTCTGCACACTGTCCACTGTGCTGCAGATGGCAAGCACCAGGGAGGTTCTCAAGTAAGAATCCAATGGGAGATTGGATGACTTTCGTATTTTGCCTTACTGATAACAGAAACCAACCAGAACCACGGTAGCAGCATTTTAATTTGTTGTCACATATGTAGGGTCCCAGTCATAATTACGTGTAAGGGCAGTGTGTGTACACATAAATGTGTCAAAGTACTGTGTAATTATAATGAAAGTGCAGCTATTCACCATGGTCCAATGTGTGTTGTAATTATAGTAGAGCAGCGAAACTTGGTAGTACGCTAATGTGTTAGTGTGGAATCAATTTACACTGGAAAAAAATTACTTACAATTTTGGCCATCAGGTGCAAATCTGGCACTGTACAGATGGAGGAGGGATCGAGTTTTCGCAGGAAACACCACGTGCAGCTAGAGGCTGGAAGTCATCTCCCAGTAGAAATCACCTGTGTGGTGGAGTGGAAAGGGGGGGAGGGGGGCAGAAGCGTAGCTGAGGAGAAGCCTCAAAATTCAGACAGGCCGAGCAGCACATATCTGTCAGGCGAACAAGTGGAAAAGCAACGACCAAAACACTGGTGGCCTCGTGGCGGCCGAAATTGTGAGTGTGGACGTCCCGTACTGGCTTACACATAAATTTAGTATTTTAACCATATTCAGCATATACTGGTATATCGAAATAGTCAGCAACCAGTTCCATAAAGGAAATTTGATTTCTTAACTTGATTCAGGCACTTAGTGCCGCTCTTCAGAAAGCTATAACTATCGCAGTATTTGCGAAAGTAAACAGTGAGATGCTTGCACCACATTGCTGTGGCCGTGTGGTTCGTAGTGCCTGTACAAAAATGGTATAAAGAAGCCAAAAAACAAGTGCATACATCATGCCAGAACTGGAGTTAATCAGCTAATCACAACTGGTTGCTGATTGTTTCGATATATCATACATAAACGCTAATACGAATACACAGTCAAATGCATATTGATTACAGAACCGGTAATACTTGCACCATCTCCCATTTCCTCGTAAATCTCCACACAGCTTATAACTATACACCCTGTATGTTATATAATAGGAAATAGTGATAGTGGAGAGATCTTGGCTGGATAACACTAAATTAACTAACACTGAATAGCTGTTTTACAAAAAAGAGCAGTTGGGAACGACCATTACAGCTGTTGCTTATACACAGTGCTCAGTTAAATATTTCTAATTAATAATAAAACCTGCGAAAGAAGGCGAAAAACAGTGTTTGTTTAGTTAATTTACAATGTTTCATCATATACCCACAGTTGATTCAATTACAATAAATATTTCTACTTCTCGTGTCATTGAGGACTGTTTGCCAATGTCGCTTCATATTCCACTCGTTTTCTGTTACTGCATACCTTCTTTCTCTTTCGAGTCCACTTTGAACCTGTTTTTTTTTTCTTTCCTGTCATAGAATCCTATTTCCTCTAATATTGGATTTTTCCCCTCTTGACATGTTTCTTTGTAAATTTCTACTTATTTAATCCAATTTGTGTTCGACTGTTTCTGTCGAAGGTGTATGAAGATGAGTTTGATTAGCCTCTTCTCCATCCTAAATCAAAGAGCAACATCGAAATAAATGTTACGTTCCATTATGTCGAGTTATAGCAACATTACAGGATTAGATCTTAAGTAGTATGTGAGGAAAGCGTAAGTCGTCATATACAACATATACATAGTGTACATGCACACATGTAGTCAGAACGCCATACAGGTGCTGTGTCCTCCAGATCGTGTGGACCACAACCATACATAGAAGAGTATCGAGTTGCCTAGTACTCATGGGCAACTGAGCTTAGGCCAGCCTCCATAGAGGGCACCACACGTCAAAGCTTCCGCATTTTTTCACGCAAATAGCTGACAACTGGACATCTATCCGCCAAATGCAAATATAAGCCTGCACACGGCTCCATTCCAACAGTATCAACACAGTAGCAACAGTACCTCAAGACAGCATCAGGGCCGCATCCACAGTCACCGCCAAGAAGAGCCAGACTGGACATTCTGGAAGTGATCTAGTTATCATTCACTGGGTTCAAGACTTGACCAGTTTTAAAGGTAGATAAGTGCAAGTGAACACTGGAGTACAGTAAACTCTCGATTATCCGCTTTGTGAATTATCTACGATCTATCTCTTCTACATTTTTTCTGCTGAAAATTTTTCATTAACCCGAGAGTGGTCACGGGTGAGCAATAATCTCACGTTAAAGCACTAGTGTAGTAAACGATGTGCTATTCGCACACTGTAAGCGCTGGACTGAAGTGCAGAAGGTAGTCGCTGGTTTCTGTTAGTTCCGAACGTCTCAAAAGCGAAAACGTGTTAACGACAGAGCGCAAACTGGAAATAATACACAAATTCGTAGAAGGCAGTATTGGTACACGAAATTTGCAGCTGAAGCTACGATTCGTGATACTTGGAAAAACAAAGACAACATAATTCAATTTCTTAGCAGTTCTGACTCATCTAAAGGTTTGTCAAAGCGGAAGGCTACCAAAATGTCTAAATATGTAGAATTGGATAACACCATGCTGTATTGGTTTCAACAGAAAAGAGCAGACAGCACAGAAGTACACTTGTGATCAAAAGTATCCGGACACCTCCAAAAACATACGTTTTTCTTATTAGGTGCATTGTGCTGCCATCTACTGCCAGGTACTCCATATCAGTGACCTCAGTAGTCATTCGACAACATGAGATAGCAGAATGGGGCGCAATGCGGAAGTCACGACCTTCGAGCGTGGTCAGATGATTGGGTGTCACTTGTGCCATACGTCTGTACGAGAGACTTCCACACTCCTGAACATCCCTAGGTTCACTGTTTACGATATGATAGTGAAGTGGAAACATGAAGGCACACATACAGCACAAAAGCGTACAGACCGACATCGCCTGTTGACTGACAGACACCGCTGACAGTTGAAGCGGGTCGTAATGGGCAATAGGCAGACATCTATCCAGACCATCACACAGGAATTCCAGACTGCATCAATATCCACTGCAAGTACTATGACAGTTAGGCGGGAGATGAGAAACTTGGATTTCATGATCTAGCTGCTGCTCATAAGTCACACATCACGCTGGTAAATGCCAAACGACGCCTCGTTTGGTGTAAGGTGCGTAAACATTGGACAATTGCACAGGAGAAAAAGGTTGTGTGGAGTGACGAATCACGGTACACAATGTGGCGATCCTATGGCAGGGTGTGGGTATGGCGAATGCCCAGTGAACGTCATCTGCTAGAGTGTGTAGTGCCAACAGTAAAATTCGGAGACGGTGGTGTTATGGTGTTGTCGCGGTTTTCATGGAGGGGGTTGCACCCCTTGTTGTTTTGCTTGGCACTATCACAGCAGAGGCCTACATTATCTTTTAAGCACTTTCTTGCTTCCCAGTGTTGAAGAGCAATTCGGTGATGAAGATTGCGTCTTTCAACACGATCGAGTACGTGTTCATAATGTACGGCCTCTGGCGGAGTAGCTACACGACAATAACGGCATTGTAATGGACTGCCCTGCACAGAGTCCTGACCTCAATCGTGTACAACACCTTTGGGATATTTTGGGACGCCGACTTCGTGCCAGGTCTCACCGACCGACAACGATACCTCTTCTCAGTGCAGAACTCCATGAAGAATGGGCTGTCAGTCCCCAAGAAACCTTCTGGCACCTGATTGAAAATATACCTGCGAGAGCGGAAGCTGTTATCTAGACTAAGGGTGGGCCAACACCATATTGAATTCCAGCATTACCGATGGAGGGCGCCACGAACTTGTAAGTCATTTTCAGCCAGGTGTCCGGATACTTTTGATCATGTAGTGTACCTGGCCCAATATGCTCCAAACAGACCATTTTTTCTTCAGAACCTTGGGGATTGAAAGAGGTATCTGCCGACTGGTTAATAAGATTTTAAAAGCGTCATGTTATCAAGAGATTACCATCCAAGTAGAAAAGTTAAAAGGACATAATAAGGCTACGTCTAAATTTTGTAATGATTTCCAGAAGTTTATTGTACGAGAGAATTTAGAGCCAGAACAAATATAAAATGCAGTCGAAATCGGGCAGTTTTGGAAGCGTCTACCAGAAAAGACTTTAACTTTCAAGACAGAGCGTAGTGCGTCTGTTTATAAATCGGGCAAGGAAAAGATAATTGTGTTGTGTTATGCTAATGGTATGGAATCACAAAAAGTTAAGCTTAGTGTAACAGGTAAAGCTTACAATACGAGCTGTTTCTAAGGAAAAGAAATGCACAATTTACGTGTCCATTATTTTCACCAGAAAGAGCCTGGACATATCGTACAATATTTCAAACAGGGTTCCATATTTGCTTTGAGCCACAGGTGCGAGAACATTGAATGTTGAAGAGTCTATCAGCAAGTATGGGTACTGGACACTGCACCATCGCATACGAACGAAAATGTTCTGTAATCAGGTGATGGGATGATATTTGTAAAATATTTATTTTAGGTTGGCAGCCCTGCAGCCACGCGACTAGCGCGAGTTTTGGTGTTCTCGTAAAGATAAGTCATTTTAGATTATAAAACATATAGATTAGTACTGATTACGTGGTAAATAAGTGTATTAGTGTGCCGTTTAAGTGTACCATTAAAGGTTTCATTTTTCTTTACGTAATATAGCAGTAAACGCGAAAAGACCGTACAGTCGTATTTTCTGTTTACTTTCTGCTGAAGTAAATCTATTGAATTTCGTTTCGTTGTTCCTTGCTCTCTCCAGCAATTTAACTTAGCGTACCTCTTCATTATTTAACTAGCATTTCCGGAAAGTAGCGTAAAATTTATGTTGTTGTTTCAGAAACTTTGCACTTTTGTTTTTGTTTACATACAGTTGCGTAAACAGTTGCGTATAGGCCAAATTTGTGTAACCATATTTTCGTGTTTATCTGTAATTTAACTGACTTATTCTTAATAAACTATTACGTTTATCATGAGTGAAAAGTGCTTGACTTGCCGTAGAATTGTTAGGTCGGTGCTTTGGTGTGATGGGTGCTGTAGTTTTTTCCATGTGGGTGACTGTAGTGGCGTGGGAATAGGGGAAGTAAATGAGACTCATCAGTGGTTTTGTAGGATTTGTAGTAGAGATAGGAAGATACTAGAACAGGAGGGGAAAATTGCCGCCCTTCAGGCTGAGTTAGACAAGGCCAGGGGAGATCTTGACAGGTTAAGGAGGGAGAAGGGTAAAGAGAGGTGGGAAGTGGCAACAGAAGGAACAGGCCTAGAACTTTGTCTGACAGCTTTATGGTGGATGTGGAAAATAGATTTGACCTGTTGCTTCAGTTAGAAGCTGGTGAGCCTCAAGCAGTTGCAGGTGTAGACAGGGCACAACAAACTTTCAGCAGCAAATTGAAAAGTAAGAATGTAGAGAAATCAGTAAAGAGAAAGAAACTGTTGTTGTTAGGTAGTTCCCATGGAAGAGGTGTTGGCCAACTTTTGCAGGATGAACTAGGATCAGAATACCAAGTCACCAATTTTTTTTAAACCTAGTGCTGGTCTGGAGCAGGTGACAGACGATTTAGGATCACTTTGCAAAGATTTAACTAACGAAGACACCGTGGTTATAGTGGGTGGGGCAGGTAACAGTATTGACAGAGATCCTGGGTACAGTATAGAGTGTGACCTGGCGAAGATTGCATCAGCATCGAAACGTACTAGTGTTGAGTTTGTATCTGTTCTTGGGCGCCATGACCGACCTCATTTGAACTCTTCTGTCAAGAGAGTTAATTTGGAGCTGGAACGGCTGCTCATGTCGGGTGCGGGGTCACACATTGGTGTGATTCATGTTGATTCTCTCAGTAGGTGGGATTGTACTAGGCATGGCCTTCACCTCAACAGGAAGGGGAAGGGTAAATTGGCTGGGGAAATAGCAGGAAAGATAAAGGGGGGGAGGCACTGTCATGAGTGGTAAAATACCAGTGGTTATAGGATTCAGAAAAGACCCTTTTTTAGGGTAGAGAGGACAGAAAGAAAGCAAATTTTAAGAGAGGTTAGAACTGAGACAAACCTTCAGTTTGAGAAAGAAATCAAAAAACATAATTCCAGCTTATTACATCAGCATAAACAGCCATTGGTTAAGAATTTTCAACTGTCAGCAGATATTTTAACTCCACCCAATTTTAACTCAGTCAATGACAAATGTCAACTATCTTTATTGCATCAAAATATTCGAGGACTGAGAAATAAAATTAATGAATTAACTATCTGCATAGATGAATTAGAGTCTTCAAACCCAGCTGACATAATCTCCTCTCCGAACGTCATGTGACCACTGGTATAGAAGTTTTAAGTGTTACGGGGTTTAGGTTAGCATCTCACTTTTGTAGATCAGAAATGGAGAAAGGAGGAGTTGCCACATTCATCAGGAACAGTCATAAATGTAAGAACATAGACATTCATAAATTATGCCTAGAACAGCATATGGAAGCATCTGCAACAGAATTAGAATTTCACAAAAAATCCTTCATAATATTAAGTGTATATCGAGCAGCTGCAGGTAACTTTAATCTGTTTGTCAACCACCTTGAAGCTGTACTGGCCCATTTAACAACCAAAAACAAAGAAATAGTGGTTGCTGGTGATTTCAATGTAGATTTCCTTAAAGACTCTCCCAATAAGAACTTAGTTGAGTTAGTAACACTATCATTCAACTTAATTCCCACAGTAAAGTTCCCCACTAGGATAGCCACTTGCTCACAAACAGCCATTGATAATATCTTTATACACTCCTGGAAATTGAAATAAGAACACCGTGAATTCATTGTCCCAGGAAGGGGAAACTTTATTGACACATTCCTGGGGTCAGATACATCACATGATCACACCGACAGAACCACAGGCACATAGACACAGGCAACAGAGCATGCACAATGTCGGCACTAGTACAGTGTATATCCACCTTTCGCAGCAATGCAGGCTGCTATTCTCCCATGGAGACGATCGTAGAGATGCTGGATGTAGTCCTGTGGAACGGCTTGCCATGCCATTTCCATCTGGCACTTCAGTTGGACCAGCGTTCGTGCTGGACGTGCAGACCGCGTGAGACGACGCTTCATCCAGTCCCAAACATGCTCAATGGGGGACAGATCCGGAGATCTTGCTGGCCTGGGTAGTTGACTTACACCTTCTAGAGCACGTTTGGTGGCACGGGAGACATGCGGACGTGCATTGTCCTGTTGGAACAGCAAGTTCCCTTGCCGGTCTAAGAATGGTAGAACGATGGGTTCGATGACGGTTTGGATGTACCGTGCACTATTCAGTGTCCCCTCGACGATCACCAGTGGTGTACGGCCAGTGTAGGAGATCGCTCCCCACACCATGATGCCGGGTGTTGGCCCTGTGTGCCTCGGTGGTATGCAGTCCTGATTGTGGCGCTCACCTGCACGGCGCCAAACACGCATACGACCATCATTGGCACCAAGGCAGAAGCGACTCTCATCGCTGAAGACGACACGTCTCCATTCGTCCCTCCATTCACGCCTGTCGCGACACCACTGGAGGCGGGCTGCACGATGTTGGGGCGTGAGCGGAACATGGCCTAACGGTGTGCGGGACCGTAGCCCAGCTTCATGGAGACGGTTGCGAATGGTCCTCGCCAATACCCCAGGAGCAACAGTGTCCCTAATTTGCTGGGAAGTGGCGGTGCGGTCCCCTACGGCACTGCGTAGGATCCTACGGTCTTGGCGTGCATCCGTGCGTCGCTGCGGTCCGGTCCCAGGTCGACGGGCACGTGCACCTTCCGCCGACCACTGGCGACAACATCGATGTACTATGGAGACCTCACGCCCCACGTGTTGAGCAATTCGGCGGTACGTTCACCTGGCCTCCCGCATGCCCACTATACGCCCTCGCTCAAAGTCCGTCAACTGCACATATGGTTCACGTCCACGCTGTCGCGGCATGCTACCAGTGTTAAAGACTGCGATGGAGCTCCGTATGCCACGGCAAACTGGCTGACACTGACGGCGGCGGTGCACAAATGCTGCGCAGCTAGCGCCATTCGACGGCCAACACCGCGGTTCCTGGTGTGTCCGCTGTGCCGTGTGTGTGATCATTGCTTGTACAGCCCTCTCGCAGTGTCCGGAGCAAGTATGGTGGGTCTGACACACCGGTGTCAATGTGTTCTTTTTTCCATTTCCAGTAGTGTAGAAAAGTCCAATGAACAAAATTATATTACAAAACCAATAGTCAATGGCCTCTCAGACCATGACACGCAGTTCCTTCTATTAAATGTTAATACTGAACAGGATATAAAATCTGTTAAATCTGAGCTCAAGAGGGTAATCAGTAAGCCAAAAATTGATTATTTTAGGACACGCCTCAGAGACATTCACTGGACTGATGTTTACAGTGCTCATGGCATGGATGAAAAATATAACATTTTTGCTAATAAAGTGCTTACCTTATTGGAACACTGCTTTCCCCCAAAACTTACCAAGGTTAGAGCAAAGTCTACAAAGAAGCCATGGATTACTCGAGGAATAGGGGTATCTTGTAAAACAAAAAGAAAACTGTATCTGTCAATCCGAAACATTTCCAATGTTGATGCTATAGCACATTATAAGAAATACTGCAAAATATTAAAGACTGTAATACGGATGTCAAAGCAAATATATTACAAGGAAAAGATAGTCATATCAGATAACAAAATAAAGACAATATGTGATATAGTGAAGGAGGAGACCGGTAGAACCACACATGAAGAGGAACAAATAGCATTAAGATTAAATGATACATTGGTGACAGATGTGTATAGTGTTGCAGAACTTTTTAACAAACATTTTATAACTGTTACTGAAAAGATGGGGTTGTCAGGTTCGGTAGATGCTGCTATGGATTACCTTAGACCAGACATTTCAAGTAACTTCCATAATATGAATTTGACCCTCACTACCCCAACAGAAATAATGTCCATCATAAAATCTTTAAAATCAAAAACATCTAGTGGGTATGATGAAATATCAACAGAGTTAATTAAAGAATGTGATTCTGAGCTAAGTAACATATTAAGCTATCTGTGTAACCAGTCGTTTATCAGTGGAATATTTCCTGAATGGCTGAAATATGCTGAAGTTAAGACACTGTTTAAGAAGGGAGATAAAGAAATAGCATCAAATTTCTGTCCAATTTCACTGTTGCCAGCATTCTCAAAAATTTTCGAAAAAGTAATGTACAGTCGTCTTTATAACCATCTTATCTCAAATAACATACTGTCAAAGTCACAGGTTGGATTTCTAAAAGGTTCTGAAATTGAGAAGGCTATCTACACTTACAGTGAAAATGTGCTTAATTCATTAGACAAAAAATTGCAGGCAACTGGTATATTTTGTGATCTGTCAAAGGCATTTGACTGTGTAAATCACAATATCCTTTTAAGTCACCTAGAATATTATAGTGTAACAGGAAACGCTGCAAAATGGTTCAAATCTTATATCTCTGGCAGGAAACAAAGGGTGTTATTAGGAAAGAGACATGTATCAAGCTATCAGGCATCATCCAATTGGGAACTAATTACATGTGGGGTCCCACAAGGTTCCATTTTGGGGCCCTTACTTTTTCTTGTGTATATCAATGACCTTTCGTCAGTAACATTACCAGATGCCAGGTTTATTTTGTTTGCCGATGATACAAACATTGCAATAAATAGCAAATCAAGTGTAGTCTTAGAAAGATCAGCCAATAAAATATTTTTGGACATTAATCACTGGTTCCTAGCCAATTCTTTGTCACTAAACTTTGAAAAAACACACTACATGCAGTTCAGAACTTGTAAGGGGTGTCCCAAGAGTATATATCTAACATACAATGACAAGAAGATAGACGAAGTGGACAGTGTTAAATTCTTGGTATTACAGCTTGATAATAAATTCAACTGGGAGGAGCACACCACAGAACTGCTGATGCGTCTTAACAAATCTCTGTTTGCAATGCGAATTTTGTCAGACATAGGGGATATAAAAATGAAAAAGCTGGCATACTATGCTTACTTTCATTCCATAATGTCATATGGGTTTATTTTTTGGGGTAATTCATCAAGCCAAGCTAAAGTTTTCCGGGCACAAAACCGTGCAGTGAGAGTAATATGTGGTGTGAACTCAAGAACATCCTGCAGAAGCCTGTTTAGGGAACTAGGGATACTAACTACTGCTTCCCAATATATTTATTCCTTAATGAAATTGTCATTAAAAATATATCACTTTTTCAAACCAACAGCTCAATTCATGGAATCAATACTAGAAATAAGAATAATCTTCACAAGGATTTAAAGTCACTTAGTCTTGTACCAAACGGTGTGCATTATTCAGGAACACACAGTTTCAATAACTTGCCAGCAGCCATAAAAAGCTTAACAACCAATGAAATTCAGTTTAAGAGATGCCTAAAGGATTTATTGGTGACCAACTCCTTCTACTCCATTGATGAATTTTTTAGTAAAACCAACTGATTTGTATATAAGTACAACATAACTTCTGCACAATTTCAGTGCAGTAATGTGTTCATTGAAAATTTGAGTGTCTGTGTGTGTGTGTGTGTGTGTGTGTGTGTGTGTGTGTGTGTGTGTGTTAGTATAATCTAACGTAATTGTAAATAAGTATTACAGTAGTTGTATTACCTTATAAATAAATAAAAAACTTTTTATTTTAAATTCAGTGCATTAGTATTTGTAAAATGACTCTTAGTGTTCATAAAAAAATGACGATCATTCCACTTGGGACCTGTGGAATGGTACATTGGCTTATTTGTTTTAATTGTAAATATTTGTCATGTATTGTTGTTTTTCTGACATGTTCCACATCCTGGAGGACCTCCTCACTATGGATCAATTGGAATGAAAGTAAATCTAATCTAATCTAATCTAATCCATAACGTGACAGCCTTAATCCAGCCAAGGATCAGGATGTCTTTACTGGTTAAACAATCAACCGTAGCAAGTCATGGAAAAACATTAATCCTGAAGTTGATGAGATCAGTAATTCTGATGACAAAGAAGACTACTCGTTAGCTTCTGGTTTGCAAAATATTCCAACTTGTGAAACTGGACGAAGAAAATATTTCTGAATGGTTTAACGTCGACACACGGAGCCAGATCATGAGATTTTGAGTGAAAGTGCTATTGTTACTCGAATACAAGGGATATTCGAGGAGGTGAGTGATAGTGGTGATGATGACATCAGTACTTTAATTCCAGAAACAGTAATCAGTCACGCATCAGCACTTCAATAGGCCAAAGGGTTACTGGACTATCTGGAACAGCAAGAAGATGCTCCCCTTTCTGAAAAGTTTTAACGCGTAAAATTCATAACGCGATATGTAAAAGACAGGCTACCTTGCTGACAAAGAAATCAGTTCAAGATTGTTTTGTTTCAAAGAACTGGATTATACTGTATTCTATGTAAGTACTGCAGTTTTACACATACTATAATGATTAAAGTAGAATTTATTACAAACATTACTTAAGTGGTTTTAATGATGACAATGTAATTAATTTTTGTTTCTGAAGAACCTTAATACATTAATGTTGCTGATTATCTGTGGAATTCGATTGGCCACAGTTTTCATGTACGCAGATAATCAAGAATTCGTTGCCAAACACTATTCTCATACTACACTTACGTGTTACAAAATTTCTACTAATAAATTATTGTTAATTGTTATTAATCTGCGTGTAATATATCATTCAAATGAAGGTGTTGTCCAGCCTTATTTGGCCATGTGATGACGCTGTCTAGCTGTTGTGTGGAAGCAAGTCATCTCATATCAGCAACTGCTTTCGGTGGTAAGTGGTTCTCTTTCTGCCACGTTATAATGTTTAATGCCAAGTACATTTGGTTAACACACCAGTGCAGTAGCACTGAGAACAAGTCGTCGGTACAAGATAATAATATAGCCAGTTCTGCACATTTATTTATGTATTAGGACTAATCATAAGACTATTTTGTACGAACAGGCGTCCAGAAAGGAAAAGGAGAAAGTGCTCTCAACAGTAGCGCAGTATTAACTGTCTGTTGGGAGCGGCAGAATAGCAGTTTTTTTTAAATGATAGAAACATAATACAAGCTACCACCAATTAATGTGTGACAGTGGAGGGTACTCGCCACGCTTTAACTACCAAAGTCGAAATTCGGGAGTGGTACATTCCCATTTAGTAAGCATCATACATTGCAGATATCCTAGCTCTGGTTATTGAGCCACTATTGCCACTGTCTACAGAAGAAACTGACCACTTAGACATAAGCCTCGCTGTATTGTCGCCGCCAGTGCTGGGTCACCATGTAGGCGCATTTCTCGCCTATCATGATGGACGGTACGTTGGTGTTGGAGTGCACAATGAGTGGCATGATGGATGCATCGGCCACCCGCAAGTTGCGCACCCCATGGACGCGAAGTTGGGAATCGACGACTGTGTCAGAGTCGCTAGCTGGCCCCATCTTGGCAGTGCCAACTGGGTGGAGTGTCAGAAGTAGGTGGTGTGCGACACATTGCCAATAGTCCCAGGTCAGTGGCTGCTGGCTGGCGCATGCCCCCAGTGGCAGGTCGCGTACTGAGTAGCCTGCAGTATGCATTGGCCCCGTCTTGCCCAACCGATGTGCTACCTCCACGCCAGCCAAAAGGTTGTCCAGATCGCGTGGATCCTGGAAATAGCCACTGGAAATAGCCAGGTTCGATAGCGAGCGGTACCATGGGTCCTGCATTCCTGAGTCTGAGACGGCCACGACTGCGTGGTGCCATCAGTGTTGGCAAAACCAGGAGCGCTTCCTCATCATCCAGCATCTCCTTCAGTGCCTCTGTTGCTTCCCAGTCATAGTTGAAAATGTTGGCAATCATGCTGGCCATTGATTTCTGTACCTTCAGAAAATACAACGAAATGTCCGGTAGCCCTGTGATGTGATGAGCCATTTTATCTGTCTGCACAAATCCCAAGTAGCTGCTCATTCCTGTAGTTGATAAAGGTCCAGTCCTGGTTGTCAGGTACTCAAAGGCGTCTTCCTCTGCCAATTTGGCCTGAACGGGCTTCCTAGTATAATACAACCCTGTATATGGTATGTGTAACTGCAAATTGTGACCGGCCTTAGAGTCTTTCACTACCATTATTCCAATGTCCTCTAGATGCTCCTTTGGCCCAATACCAGAATGCATCAAGATGTATGGTGTGTTGATAGTTCCTGCTGACAGAATTACCTCCTTTGTGGCCTTGATTTCCATCAATTTACCATTTTTCAAATACTGCACGCCATCAGCTGTCATGGTTGTGGTATTGATGAGTACCTTCGTTACATAGCCAAACTTCACCACGTGCAGGTTGCTTCTCTCCTTGGCTGGGGCTAAGTAGCCGAGAGCTGCATTCCACCTCGAACCATTCTTGATGGTGCAGTGAATCTCTCCAAAGCCCAAGTTTGGCTCAGCACTGAAATCTTCAATGATGGTGTAGCCAAGTTGTTTTGCAGCTGCCTCCACAAGCTGATGTCCAGGGTCTAGCATAGCTGGTTTGGCAGCGTGGATGGGTCCACCGCGCCCATGTACCACTTCTGTGTGTGGTCTCCTCTTCAGATCCTCCTCATCAAAGTCTTCCAGCATCCTGAAGAATGGGAGGACGTCCTGATAGGACCAGCCGTCATTGCCCAGAGCAGCCCAGCTGTCATAGTCTTGTGGACTGCCTCGTATGTAAATCATAGCATTGATCACGCTGGAGCCGCCCAGCACCTTGCCACAGGGCCATGAACACTGTCCACCGACATGGGACAGACAAGTGCGTCCATCAGGCTCTGTCAAGTATGACCAGTCTACCTGCAGATGTACAAACAAAAGTCATTAGCTGTGTTGGGAAACTGATATCTTGTGACTGATATATTAAATGTTAAATGTATGCATGCAAGCCAGTCACGCTGTTTGGCATTTATTAATCTTATACCATTACTTAACCAACAACACGATTTCATGCCACTGTTGCTCACTATCAGACCCCAAGCCATACAAATCTCTTAAGAGTTTTTTATGTTATTAAGCATGTTAACTAAGTTATCACTTGTTTGTTCAGTTGCCAGGATTACATCATGTCTAAAAGTTAATCGTGACTACACAGAAAAGGAAAAACAGTTCATGATGTATGTGTTGCCAAGAAGATGATCTGATGTCTAAATATTTGTTGACACTTTCCTGCTGTTGTCTTGGTGCATGCATGTTCATTGATTGCTTGAAGGTCAACTGCCTATCATCATTTTTATAGATAGAATTTTTCTGACATGTTTCATGTGTCACTTCCTACAAGGTTTTTATCACAAATGAACCAATATGCTGAATGAAGAAAAAATATTTAAGGATAATAACACTCTCAGAAACTTCCCCCAGACATTCAAGTGTTTGCTAAAACTGAAGTAGTCTAGAAAATATACAATTTACTTATACATATTACACCAAACGATCAACAGAAAATCTGTTCTTTTTTTATATGTATTCATGTGTTGGCTATTTCGTTAAAACTTACGCCATTCTTTAACTATGCTCCTTATCTTAAGCATACCTTTGTATATAATAACATATATAAGGGCAAGAGGCATGTTGTTACATTTCTGTACTGTCTGTTATGCAAGTGCAATGTATGTGAAGCATCTCTATCGGTCTAAAACACATTGCAGCCCCAAACACTTTCAGAGTAGTTAATGCTTATATAGTGATCATACTGTGTTTATACTGTGATATTTTGGGTAAATCTGATCTACTGATCTTTCATAAGGAACACATATACACTGATAGACTATGTAAATTGAAACAAGACTTAAGGCAGTGCCAAAAGGTGTTACAAGAACTGGGACAGATGTTCAATACTGTAGCGTTCAGTGGCAGTGGATGCACATGCTGTAGTCAACTGCATAGTATCATTCAGAAATACTTACACATGAGCATACCGCTTTGGGAAGGATCAAATCATACAATTTTCCCTCATACATTTAAAGAGACACATTTTCTGGAATTAATGAAGAGTTAGTTAGTTATATATCCCATAAAACATTTGAACTATTGCTCTGTCAAAATGATGTGGCATGAGTCAGTTTAACAGACACATATACACAATTAATGCTAACAATAATGAACACATTATTTATAATTATATTTATGTAATTACACAAAACTACTTTTTTATAGGCAGCTATATTTTTAAACAAACATTCGTCCAGAGAATAAAAGGAGTTGTCCAAGAGAAATTATTTTAGACTAGATTTATAACTTCCTTTGCTGTCTGTCATAGATTTTGTGTTATTGGGCAAATGATCAGAAATATTTTTGTTGCTGTATACTGAACTACTTTCTTAGCCACTGACAGATGTAGTAATGGGTAATAAAGGTTGTTTCTTCTTCTAATGTTGTAGGCATAGACATCACTATTCTTCTCAAACTATAAGTAGTGGAACAACAAGGATATCACCCTAGTCTCAATGGCTGACAATTTTTTTCAAGATGGTGGATCCAAGATGGCGGCGATAGGAATGGCAATGTCGCAATGACGTCATGACGGAAAGTTCAAATTTTGGTGGGCAAAAAGGTTCCTTGGTCTACTTGCAATAACCTAAGAAAATGGTGGGAAAAAAGGTCACTTGGCCTACCTCTACTAACGTAAGTCATTCGACCGCCACCATGTCCTATAAATTGGTGGGGAAAGGACTCAGACTATGCTGGGCTGCTGGGTAGGATGGACGTAAGTCTTTAATTTGCATGCAGTGTTTATTTAAACAATTTGAGGCAGTAGCTCCATCCAGTGTGCTCAACATGAGGTCTGGAGTCCAACTGACATTGTACACATTACTGCCACCAGAGGGCACTGTCATCCCTTCTGTGACGTAATCCAAGATGGCGGTCTGGGGGGGGGGGAATGGCGGGAAAAGGACTCAGCCTGTGCTGGGCTGCTGGAGAGAGGAAGGAGTGTACTTTATTTATTTTGGAACAATTTATTTAGGGATGGATTTCACATAGTACAAAACACTCTCCCCGACATGCTTGGAGTCACGCTACATGGCCTACAGACCTGCAAACTACTTGTAAATTATCGAAGTAATGCCGCACACTGATGTACAGACACGTAAACAACTCGTAAATTACCGAAATAATGTATTGCACACCTTACAGAGCTACAAACTACTGTTAGATAACCGAAAGAATGCATATAAAACGCTCTGCAGACACGCTCTTTGTCAAAATAATGCATTGCACAGTAAACTGTCGAAATAATGCAGTGCATAGCCTGCAGACCTACAAAGTACTCGTAAATCACTGAAGTAATGCAGTACACTGATGTGTAGACACGTAAACAACTCGCAAATTGTCAAAAAATAAAGCATGTAAAAGGCTCTGCAAACAAGCTCATAACACTTAAAAAGCCGAAAATAATGCAGTGCACAAACACTCATAGCACATTAAAAACACATTCGAACTATTGTCAACCGAAATGTATTAGAGGCTCCAAAGCATGCATGTGACGACACTGCCGAACCCGCACAGGTGATTTGTTGGGTCAGCCGCCGGTAAGATGAACGTATGGGTGCGAGCTATTGCTGTCACACCTCTGCCAGATACAGTCAGTAGGTGAAAGTCGCGTCTATTTTCGGATATACCGTTAGAATTCTTCTAGAGTAATACTGACATCACATGTCTATGTAAATAAGAGCCAAGTCACCCTCAGGACGTTCATGTGTTTACCGTTGCTGGCGTGATGCCTCTCTACCTGCTGTCCAGCAAAGACCTAATAATTAGCAATTATTGCTGAACGACACACCACCGTAGGCACAGATAAAAGGTTCTCAATGTTATACTGACGTCACATGTCACGCTACAGAAATCTGTTGCAATGCTTCCGAGAATAGCACACGGTGCATTGTTCTTAGCAATCCTAATAGGACATGTGAGGCTCCTCTGGCTGCCTACGTGTTTACTGTTACTGACGTCCAGCGTAAAGTGAGAGATGTCTGCATAGCGGCTCACTCGCACAGGTGCAACTGAAAGGCTCTCAGTGTTATATGGACGCGACATGTCTATGTAAATAAAAGCCAAGTCTACCTACTGGAAATAGTAAAGTGCTACAGCAGTAGTTAATGGTCACTTTTGTAGTAGATTTCATGATGTCTCAGCTTGTCTCTATGGATATTCTTGTCCTAACAGGAGCTGTTTTCGAAAATAGCCCAGAATAACACCGATTGCCTTCTTCCTGATGGCCCTAACGAGGCAACCCATGTTCATGTGTTACCCTTGCTGGAAATCGCGACATCCTGCTTTCAACATACGTCTCATAAACAGTAAACGTTCATGCCACTATGTAGAGGCTCCTAAGTCCCAGCACAAAGCATGTCTTGCAAATGAATGGAGCATTGTCAGCGGCTCTTACTGAATTTACCCACCAAATTAGTGATGCTGCCGGTGTGAAAGCACTGTCTGCCTTTTTCTTTCATTCTGCAGGCGAGACTTTCAGTGGCAAAACTATTTTGGACAGATCGCCATATTGCAGTGGCAGTTAAACCCCGCAAAAGTGACCTCCAGATCGTCAGATGTAGAATGGCACTCACTCAATTACGCTGCTCTACCACTCAGAACGGACCTTGAATATTAGACCATGAAACCGATCTCCAACCCAGCAATATTTCACCGTGTACCACATCGATGTAGTAAACATACAATTCGTATCCTGCACCATACAAAATCACCCATTTTGCGTCATGCATATAGCTATCGACGGCCAGACACTTGTACATATACTGCAAAGAAAGACAGCAGAAGCACATGCATCATGCATATATTTCCCACTGCACTAGACATTTCCCGCGAGGTCACGCAGTCATCCAACGCAGCTAATGGCCACACGTTTTCTGCTCCCAACGCATGACCAGAGCGCCCTCAGTGGAGCAAAGTCACTCTCTGAACTGTTGTACAAAGTTGGGGTCGGTTCCTGTTAGCACAGAGGCGTTACTGTATCTGGCCGCGACCTGATTGCTTGCTTACTTTCTACAGCCATCTCCAGACACTGTGATTACATGAACACATGTATTTTCACATGGTTTGCAAGAATATCACACCATTCATGCAATACTTCTCAATATCAAGCACATAGCAAATTGCATGCATAGCAGTACACTCATGCAACATAATTCCGAAGATGTAGACTGGAAATTAATTATCTAGAAACACTACACCTTAGCGAGGTGTAGCGTGCTGTAAACTACTGAGTGACTTGAAACATCCCTTCTGCAAAGACCTTGCACATTTTGTTTGTTGTTGTGGTCTCAGTCCAGGGACTGGTTTGATGCAGCTCTAGATTCTACTCTATCCTGTGCAAGCTAATTCATCTCCCAGTACCTACTGCATCCTACATCCTTCTGAATCTGCTTAGTGTATTCATCTCTTGGTCTCCCTCTACGATTTTTACCCTCCACAACTCCTTTTATTCCCTGGATGAATGTTTGTTTTAAATATGGCTGCCTTTAAAAAAAGTAGTTTTTGAGTGTAATTACATGTATTGAATTATAAATAATGTGTTCATTAATGTTAGCATTAATTGTGTATATGTATCTGTTAAACTGACTCATGCCACATCATTTCGATAGAGGAATAGTTCAAATGTTTTATGGGCTATGTAACTAACTCTTCATTAAGTCCAGAAAATGTGTCTCTTTATATGTATGAGGGAAATTAGTGATCCCTTGATGCCTCAGAACATGTCCTGCCAACCAATCCCTTCTTCTATTCAAGTTGTGCCACAAATTTCTCTTCTCCCCAATTGTGTTCAGTACCTCCTCATTAGTTATGTGGTATACCCATCTAATCTTCAGCAGTCTTCTGTAGCACCACATTTCGAAAGCTTCTATTCTCTTTTTGTCTAAACTATTCATAGTCCATTTTTCACTTCGATACATGGCTACACTCCACACAAATACTTTCAGAAACGACTTCCTGACACTTAAATCTATACTCGATGTTAACAAATTTCTCTTCTTCATAAACGCTTTCCTTGTCATTGCCAGTCTACATTTTATATCCTGTCTACTTTGACCATCATCAGTTATTTTGCTCCCCAAATAGCAAAACGCATTCAGTACTTTAAGTGTCTCATTTCCTAATCCAATTCCCTCAGCATCACCCAATGTAATTCGACTACATTCCATTATCCTAGTTTTGCTTTTGTTGATATCCATCTTATATCCACCTTTCAAGACTCTGTCCATTCCGTTCAATTGCTCTTCCAGGTCCTTTGGTGTCTCTGACAGAATTACAACGTCATTGGCGAACCTCAAAGTTTTTACTTCTTCTCCATGGATTTTAATTCCTACTCCAAATTTTTCTTTTGTTTTCTTTACTGCTTGAACCGATTGAGGTGGCACAGTGGATAGCACATTGGACTCACATTATGGAGGACGACAGTTCAAACCTAGATCCAGCCAATCTGATTTAGGTTTTCTGTGATTCCCCTAAATTGCTTCAGCAAATGCCAGGATGGATCCTTTGAAAGGGCATGGTCGACTTCCTTCCCCACCCTTCCTTAATCCGCTGGCACTGATGACCTCCATGTTTGGTCCTCTCCTCCAAATCAACCAACCAACTTACCTACCAAGATTAATTAAAGAAATAAATTATAAAAGCAGACTAAAATCCAGGTATGTAATCTGCTATCCTTCTGACATGTCACCAATGGATGCTGAAGCCGTAATGAGTTGTGTAGTTGGCTGTTCAGAAGAACTGAAAACTGCAAACTGCCTGAACTTACACTTACAGTTAAAACTCGAGATTAAACTTGTTAAATAGAAAAATATGTACGAAATTTAAGAAATATACTACTATGAAGACACAGGAAAAGCTACTTATGTAAGCTGCCACTGTGGAGATTTGTAACAGATGACAGCAGGGGATCTTAAAACACTACAGCATTTTTTGTAGTAAGCAAGTAACATCATATCTTGATTAATATGGCCTTTATATAAATTTTGTTGTTCCATTTACATAAGACTTTAATTCTCTTAGTTATACATACCTTACTTGTTTTTTTATGGATTTTCTGAAAAGCTATTTTCAGATATTTACACAAATTTAGTACGGCATAAACTGAATCTATTTTTAGCATCTCTTTCTATATATACCTTATTCCATGCCTCGGCCTTTAACTTACTACACAGGCTTTGTACCTTATTCTCATTAATAGGCCTCACTGCTTTGTATCAATATGCCTCAGAGCTTAAGGTGAGGTACTGCTTATTTCCATTAATTGTGCATCACTATTAGACAGTCTCTTAACAGTTGCATACACATTAATTGTTTCAGCCTGAGAACCGTCTATAAAAATGTTATCAATCAGGGTCATACTATCTTGCTGCACACTATTTGGAAAATTAACCGGTGAAATTAGATCGAAGCACCTAAATAATGATCCAGATCATATTCTGTCTGAATCTTTTAAGAACTTTACGTTGAAATCTCCTCGAAGTAAAAATATTTCTCCTTTTCTGACAGCTCGCTTAATAATGCATTAGATTTCTCATATGTAGCTGAAAGTTTTGTAGAGTGGATATGTAGGCTGTTGCAATTCTCAGAGAAGTATTCTGTCATAACAATTCACATGCACACCGCTTTTGGTTGCTTATATACATTGAATAATTTTTTTAATTTTTTGATGAGGGAAACTTTTAGTTAGGTTACAGCTTCTTTTTCCATGTTAATTCTATTCAAAATGATGCTAGTCTAAAATCCTTGATATTGAACTTCTCCATCTCTGCATTTAGTATTTATGTGGTGAACAGAGAGTCACAGAACAGTAATTGGGAAAATAGACCACCACCCCTCTCTACATTGTTGATAGATATATTCAACATGGCGGATCCAAGATGGCGGCCACAGATGTGGTAACGTCACAGTGACGTCATGGCAGGAAATTCAAATTTTGGCGGGAAAATAGGTCGCCTGGGTTACCTCCACTAACCTAACTCCAGCAACCTCCCTACCCCTCCATCCCCCCTCCAACCACAAGCATCCTGGATCTGGAAATTAGCTAGTAATGGACTCAGTCTGTGCTGGACTGCTGAACAGGATGGATGTAAGACTTTGTTTCGTATACATCATTTAAACAATCTACTGTGTTCACCATGACGTCCAGACACCACCTGACCTAGTTCAAAGCACCACTACCAGTAAGAGCGCCATTGCTCTTCCCCACCCGTCCTGTGACATAATAAAAGTCAGCAGTATGTGGAAAAATGGTGGGAAATTCGCTCAGTCTGTGTGTAGCTGCTGGAATTTCGCTCAGTCTGTGTGTAGCTGCTGGACTGCGAGGATGTACATAATTGTTTACTGTGTGTGTTATGTTTTCAATGGATGAGATTTTCCTGTTGGAGAAAGAAGATTAATGGGTACAATAGCTGTAATCATTCAGCCGACGACTGTGTCGATAGCCACCTCCAAGATGCTTGGAAAGCAATGACATTTGGTGAATGTATAAAGAAGAAGAAAACGTTTCATCAAATAATAAAGATGCATCAGGATGGGTCTAAGTTACACATTGCAACTTATGCTGATAAATGCATGTGCTGTAATTGTAGATCATTCGATAAAAGTTCGGTCAGTCTTCTGAAGTAGAATAGACAAGACATTCACCCCAGAGTCGCTGCGTTTGCTGGAGGAGAAGCCAAGTGCTGGTCTCATGGCACCCCATGTGGTAGCTGCAGGGACGGCCGCATGAAAAACCCACCCTGTCTCATTGGAAATACCTGCAGCCTTCCTCCTTCCCATCCCCAGCGCATGGATACCCATTGTCGTTGAACATGAACTGCTTTGGGAGTTATTAAATCTGGTGTTCAAGCAATGTGTGGAATATTGTCATATATGTACATTACTTGAAGATGTCACAGGAACTAAATGTACCACTGCACAAAGAAAGAGCAAGAGAGCTTTAGCAGATGGCGCAAAAATATTTAAATAATTTGCTACTTAAATACACCTTTTGTTCCGACGATAATCACCACCACCACACTTGAACACGGACTCCAAAAAGGATTGCAGCACACTTGTGAACCCACCCCTGACACACTTCGTGCGCTTTTGTGGGTAGTACCACAGCCTTCCCTTGTCTTTGAGCACAGGCTGCTTCATGAGTTATTAAATACAGCTGGACATTACTCTAAATATACTTTCAAAAAAGATTGCTGCACAGTAGTGTGCTTCAATTTTGCGATGTATGCTGCCACCCTCAAACACAGATCATAGCACGCTTGTGAAACAACCCAGAGAAACGTTACACAATTTTGTGGGAAACAGATCCTGAAACCGATATTAGCCACGATACATGATTTTACAAGCCAAAACGACGATTTTTGGAAGACGAAATAAATGTCTGTCTAACTCTATACAGTACGGTCACCACTTTTCGTGTTTTCGCTGCTTCTTTGAAGGCGCTACCAGAGACAGAGAGAGAGAGAGACGTGTCGGAGTCCTACAGCTGGTGTGTTGTTCATCATTACCTGTATTCTTAAATGATGAGTGCACTTAGCTTATATTTTCTGATGGAGTGAGGGACATTATTTTCCTCACTTCTTGAAGCTCACACTTGCGAGTGTAAAGATGGGACAATCGGAACAATTACACAAACAGCATTCGAGGAACTGTCCTACAGACGTGAAATATACCTGGAATTCTCGATGAATTTTTGATGCCCTACAGCTGCTGATCTGGAGATGCTCTAAAGCCACAATGGCAGCATACTGACTGTCTGAAGGACGGGAGTATGGACAACTTGGACTTGTCTCTAAACACTCAAACACAGAAAACATTACATGACTCTCAGATGTCACAGAAATTGCCAAGCATATCTAACCCCATCTTGTTCAAATCAGTCTGCAGAGGCTCCTATACCCTCACATAGGATGACATCGCGGAACCTCTTGTGAATGTAGCATTCTCATTGGTTCTTACTGAATTTGCCTGCAAAATTGCTGCTGCTGCCAGTGGAGGAGCACTGTCCGCCATTTTCTCTCGCAACTCGCAGCACTACATTTTTCCCATGAGGAAGAGAGATGTAGTCTTTTTACAAGCCATCAGACGTTAAAAACACGATCCAAACTTCTGTGTTACTGTCGCTCTACATTCAAAGTGGTCTTGGATCTACAGGTGCATATAGTTATCGCTAACAACATCCATGTTAAGAAATATACAATCTTTATAAATCCAGGTATGGTATTAGTCCCAAATGAAGTGATCCTTCACACAAATGCCATGACTCTGACTATAGATAGTGATTGCAGAGTGTGTATTAACAGACTGAAAGTGCACTTGCACGTCACTGGCAGTGTAAGCTTGTAATAAAACCATCGAATTTAGAAGGTGACTTGGATAAGGAACTTGGTATTAAGCCGGTATTTGCAACTACCTCATGCTGCTGCTAGATACTTATCATGCTAACAGACAGTATATGTAATGTCTCCTATCACAATGCAATGTCACAGCTTCTGTAATTGATCCACTGGGTTATAGGTGAAAGAGGTGGGTGTGCTATACGATGAATCACTCCTTTTTTTTTTTTTAAAAAAAAAAAGCAACACTAGAAAAATCCTGTGGCCTTTCAGATCTATAGTTTTACACTTTCTGGTAGAAATGCTGTCCGCAATTGGGATTCAAGTGTTTCCATTCAACCACATGCATGTGTAGGATCCTATGGAGATGTCTCTTAATGAGTTGATGCAACACTATCGTCTTTTTTGACGAGTCGGTGGAAATGGGAGCCTATTGTCGTAGCTCTACCAAGTGTGTACGATGTGTAATGCCAATGCCAAACAAAGCTTTCTCCTGCAACATGAGATAATAGAAAAGACAGTACATGCAGTCACAGGAACTGGGTGAAGGACAAGGGTTTTGCTACTGCATTGCAACACATCTCCAAATAATATACAGGTACTGCTGTCTGGAGGAGATCTGCATTCCTCAGAGTGCATTCACGTCTGCCACCCAAATACTCTCTCTCTATCATCGTTATTTTGTACCATTCAACAGAGAAAAACACTACAAACAATGAAACCTCAGCTAACATAATTCATCTGACAAATACCGTCTTTGTGCTGGCATCAATCATATGTGACGATCCTATTAAATCTACAGGTACTATTCCATTGTAGCAGGTGACCAGTGATCGAAGTCACCTACACAAACTAGTGTAAAGCGTCATCGCTTGTACTGTAGGAGGACCATTTCCCCCCATTGCAAGAGAAGGTTTCTGTTTTGTTGTTTGATACATTGTTTTTTCTGCACATCCAAGCAGCATATGACTACAGTTTTGTACACCGCCATAAATTTTGTTTTTTCCACCACAACTTTGAGATCTGTGTCAGGTTCTAAAGTGACATTAACATGTATTGATCCAATGGGTCTCACAGAAAACTGGACATTGGATGGTATAAGTTATGCTGCTGCTCCCAAACACACACAGAGGATGACTAAAATAAAAGATGTGATGTTCCTTATCGACAAAAATGTGGAAGACATCACAATGTATAGAAACTAGAAGAGTTTTGTGGCATTGTAGAGCGTTTCCAAACAGCTGTCTGAAGGTGATTGATGACTTCGACATTTAAACTCATATTTCACAGTGACAGGATAGCAGATGGCTTGGTATTCCATTTTGACTGATTCCTCACATTGAAGTCATGTAGTCACGCGGGATTAGCCGAGCGGTCTAGGCACTGCAGCCATGGACTGTGCGGCTGGTTCCGTGTGGAGGTTCGAGTCCTCCCTTGGGCATGGGTGTGTGTGTTTGTCCTTAGGATAATATAGGTTAAGTAATGTGTAAGCTTAGGGACTGATGACCTTAGCAGTTAAGTCCAATAAGATTTCACACACATTTGAACATTTTTTTGAAGTCATGTATGCGATCACTGTTTTGGTGATAGCCATCCCTATAAGTGGTCGCCCCTCTACCAAGACACTTTATCTCAAACAAATGATGTCAGTCAATCAATATAGTGTAATCAACAGTGTAACAGTGGACGGATGGGATGGAAAGACACAATCGATGTGCTGTAACAAGCATCAGAGTTGATAGTGTGACCAATTTTAGCAATTTTACCATTTTATTTTTCCATAATTTCAACACCAACCAATGACATATCAGCATGTTTCCCCACTTCTGTATCATCATTAAATGACCCTTAAATGACCATCATTAAATGACCCAAAAGAAACCGGATTGTTGTAATAAAAAATTTATTGATGAACCTTTTTACAAAATTACTTCAGTCACCTTCAAAATACTCTCCATTACATGCGATGCACTTGTCAAGTCTCTTTTCCCACTGTTGGAAGCATGTTTGGAACTCTTCAAGTTTGATATTGCCCAGTGCCCTTTGCGAAGCTGTTTTTACCGCCTCAACATCGTCATAACGCTCCCCTTTTAGCGTTTTTTTCATTCGTGGAAATAGGAAAAAGTCGCACGGTGCTACGTCCGGCGAATACGGAGCCTGGGGAACGACAGACCACCTCTGAGATGTCAAATAGTGGGTCACTCATAAGGCCGTGTGTGCTGGAGCGTTGTCGTGATGCAGAAACCAGTCACCTGATCGCCAAAGTTCCGGGCGTTTCCTCCTCACATCCTCTCACAGACGCCTTGAAGCATCCAAGTAAAAGTTGTGGTTAACAGTCTGGCCAGGGGGTACGAATTCGCGATGCACAATTTATTGATGAACCTTTTTACAAAATTACTTCAGTCACCTTCAAAATACTCTCCATTACATGCGATGCACTTGTCAAGTCTCTTTTCCCACTGTTGGAAGCATGTTTGGAACTCTTCAAGTTTGATATTGCCCAGTGCCCTTTGCGAAGCTGTTTTTACCGCCTCCACATCGTCATAACGCTCCCCTTTTAGCGTTTTTTTCATTCGTGGAAATAGGAAAAAGTCGCATGGGGCTACGTCCGGCGAATACGGAGCCTGGGGAACGACAGACCACCTCTGAGATGTCAAATAGTGGGTCACTCATAAGGCCGTGTGTGCTGGAGCGTTGTCGTGATGCAGAAACCAGTCACCTGATCGCCAAAGTTCCGGGCGTTTCCTCCTCACATCCTCTCACAGACGCCTTGAAGCATCCAAGTAAAAGTTGTGGTTAACAGTCTGGCCAGGGGGTACGAATTAGCGATGCACAATTCCACGAACATCAAAAAAGACAATGATCATCGTCTTCACATTTGACCTCTCTTGCCTTGCTTTTTTTGGTCTGGGAGAGTTGGGAGTCCTCCACTGGATTGACGCTTGCTTGGTTTCTGGGTCATACCCGTAACACCAACTCTCATCCCCTGTAATGACTTTGTTCAAGAAGTCTGGATCACGTGCAATCTCTGTTTTCAAGTCCTGACACACATTCATGCAGATGGTTTTTTGCTCCTGTGTGAGAAGGCGTGCAACAAATTTAGCAGCAACACATCTCATGTGCAATTCTCAGTCAAAATCCACTGGCACGAGCTCCAGCTGATTCCTATCCATACTGAAATTTGGTCGATCGTTTGGCGACGATCCTCGTTGATCTTTTGGCGGACCTTTTCAATGTTCTCCTCATTTCGCGATGTTGAAGGGTGTCCAGAATGAGCTTGGTCTTCAACACACATCTCACCATGTTTAAAGCGCCCAAACCTGTGTGCGGCTCACAGTGTCCTCTTGGAAAGCTTCCTAAAGCATTTGGTTTGTCTCCATTGCAGTTTTTTTTAAGCCGGAAACAAAATTTCACACACACTCTTTGTTCTTTTAAAGTTGCCATAACGACTTCGCAGAGGTAACCCGCCAACAGTCAGAGAAACACAATACCACACTTGCACGTTCAGCTCTACACTGACGCCGTCTGCACAGCTGTTTCATGAAGGCCTCTACTAACACCATCTAGCGTGAGAACCCTGCACTACATCTACAAGTGGCAGCGTCCTCAGAGTCTGGTTTCTTTTGGGTCCCTCCTCATATATATATATATATATATATATATATATATATATATATATATATATATATATATACTCCTGGAAATGGAAAAAAGAACACATTGACACCGGTGTGTCAGACCCACCATACTTGCTCCGGACACTGCGAGAGGGCTGTACAAGCAATGATCACACACACGGCACAGCGGACACACCAGGAACCGCGGTGTTGGCCGTCGAATGGCGCTAGCTGCGCAGCATTTGTGCACCGCCGCCGTCAGTGTCAGCCAGTTTGCCGTGGCATACGGAGCTCCATCGCAGTCTTTAACACTGGTAGCATGCCGCGACAGCATGGACGTGAACCGTATGTGCAGTTGACGGACTTTGAGCGAGGGCGTATAGTGGGCATGCGGGAGGCCGGGTGGACGTACCGCCGAATTGCTCAACACGTGGGGCGTGAGGTCTCCACAGTACATCGATGTTGTCGCCAGTGGTGGTCGGCGGAAAGTGCACGTGCCCGTCGACCTGGGACCGGACCGCAGCGACGCACGGATGCACGCCAAGACCGTAGGATCCTACGCAGTGCCGTAGGGGACCGCACCGCCGCTTCCCAGCAAATTAGGGACACTGTTGCTCCTGGGGTATCGGCGAGGACCATTCGCAACCGTCTCCATGAAGCTGGGCTACGGTCCCGCACACCGTTAGGCCGTCTTCCGCTCACGCCCCAACATCGTGCAGCCCGCCTCCAGTGGTGTCGCGACAGGCGTGAATGGAGGGACGAATGGAGACGTGTCGTCTTCAGCGATGAGAGTCGCTTCTGCCTTAGTGCCAATGATGGTCGTATGCGTGTTTGGCGCCGTGCAGGTGAGCGCCACAATCAGGACTGCATACCACCGAGGCACACAGGGCCAACACCCAGCATCATGGTGTGGGGAGCGATCTCCTACACTGGCCGTACACCACTGGTGATCGTCGAGGGGACACTGAATAGTGCACGGTACATACAAACCGTCATCGAACCCATCGTTCTACCATTCCTAGACCGGCAAGGGAACTTGCTGTTCCAACAGGACAATGCACGTCCGCATGTATCCCGTGCCACCCAACGTGCTCTAGAAGGTGTAAGTCAACTACCCTGGCCAGCAAGATCTCCGGATCTGTCCCCCATTGAGCATGTTTGGGACTGGATGAAGCGTCGTCTCACGCGGTCTGCACGTCCAGCACGAACGCTGGTCCAACTGAGGCGCCAGGTGGAAATGGCATGGCAAGCCGTTCCACAGGACTACATCCAGCATCTCTACGATCGTCTCCATGGGAGAATAGCAGCCTGCATTTCTGCGAAAGGTGGATATACACTATACTAGTGCCGACATTGTGCATGCTCTGTTGCCTGTGTCTATGTGCCTGTGGTTCTGTCAGTGTGATCATGTGATGTATCTGACCCCAGGAATGTGTCAATAAAGTTTCCCCTTCCTGGGACAATGAATTCACAGTGTTCTTATTTCAATTTCCAGGAGTGTATATATATATATATATATATATATATATATATATATATATATATATATATATATATTCCTGGAAATGGAAAAAAGAACACATTGACACCGGTGTGTCAGACCCACCATACTTGCTCTGGACACTGTGAGAGGGCTGTACAAGCAATGATCACACGCACGGCACAGCGGACACACCAGGAACCGCGGTGTTGGCCGTCGAATGGCGCTAGCTGCGCAGCATTTGTGCACCGCCGCCGTCAGTGTCAGCCAGTTTGCCGTGGCATACGGAGCTCCATCGCAGTCTTTAACACTGGTAGCATGCCGCGACAGCGTGGACGTGAACCGTATGTGCAGTTGACGGACTTTGAGCGAGGGCGTATAGTGGGCATGCGGGAGGCCGGGTGGACGTACCGCCGAATTGCTCAACACGTGGGGCGTGAGGTCTCCACAGTACATCGATGTTGTCGCCAGTGGTCGGCGGAAGGTGCACGTGCCCGTCGACCTGGGACCGGACCGCAGCGACGCACGGATGCACGCCACGACCGTAGGATCCTACGCAGTGCCGTAGGGGACCGCACCGCCACTTCCCAGCAAATTAGGGACACTGTTGCTCCTCGGGTATCGGCGAGGACCATTCGCAACCGTCTCCATGAAGCTGGGCTATGGTCCCGCACACCGTTAGGCCGTCTTCCGCTCACGCCCCAACATCGTGCAGCCCGCCTCCAGTGGTGTCGCGACAGGCGTGAATGGAGGGACGAATGGAGACGTGTCGTCTTCAGCGATGAGAGTCGCTTCTGCCTTGGTGCCAATGATGGTCGTGTGCGTGTTTGGCGCCGTGCAGGTGAGCGCCACAATCAGGACTGCATACCACCGAGGCACACAGGGCCAACACCCGGCATCATGGTGTGGGGAGCGATCTCCTACACTGGCCGTACACCACTGGTGATCGTCGAGGGGACACTGAATAGTGCACGGTACATCCAAACCGTCATCGAACCCATCGTTCTACCATTCCTAGACCGGCAAGGGAACTTGCTGTTCCAACAGGACAATGCACGTCCGCATATATCCCGTGCCACCCAACGTGCTCTAGAAGGTGTAAGTCAACTACCCTGGCCAGCAAGATCTCCGGATCTGTCCCCCATTGAGCATGTTTGGGACTGGATGAAGCGTCGTCTCACGCGGTCTGCACGTCCAGCACGAACGCTGGTCCAACTGAGGCGCCAGGTGGAAATGGCATGGCAGGCCGTTCCACAGGACTACATCCAGCATCTCTACGATCGTCTCCATGGGAGAATAGCAGCCTGCATTGCTGCGAAAGGTGGATATACACTGTGCTAGTGCCGACATTGTGCATGCTCTGTTGCCTGTGTCTATGTGCCTGTGGTTCTGTCAGTGTGATCATGTGATGTATCTGACCCCAGGAATGTGTCAATAAAGTTTCCCCTTCCTGGGACAATGAATTCACGGTGTTCTTATTTCAATTTCTAGGAGTGTATATATATATCTGTGTGTGTGTGTTAAGAGATTGAAATACCTCCTCGATTGTCTTTGACCAACCCTCCCTGCAACACTGTCATCGATTTAATCACAGCTTGCCAGACGTAGACCACTACATTCCACGTCTCATGAAAGAACAGAGCGAGCTGAATCTGCAGCTGCTGTTCCACACCAATATTACTCAAGGCACCCATCCATGTGCACAAAATCTCTCCATACGCACGCATGTTTAGGAGTTTAGCACCCCAAATCAGTGTGTAGTAGATATGAAAATGTTGTGATGATATAACAGATGGTTAATAAGAAGAAAGCGTGTGGTTTAATGCATGATGGATCTCCAGACAGATCGAGCTTTAAGCATATGACATACATCACTACCATTTCTAAAGTATTGTTCAAATGTCAGGTGTTAGTACCAAGAAGGTACTGGTAAGGAAACAGACAAACGCGTAACAGAAGTGTGCGACATGTGAAATTACATGGCATACTGCCACTAACTCCATAAACAAGACATCTGTCAAGCAGATGTATACATGGGGATTTGCATTACCTCACAAATACCTGCCACTAACTTTGAATCACCACAGTTATGAAACTGAAGACTCCATTTTATGCCCCAAGATGCGGCAGGGTGCCGAAATAGGATGGACATGTTTCATCATCATCACTCTTGAGTTGGATGACCTCTGATTACTGTGGTATGGAGAGGTTTGCTGTTAATGATCGCAGGTAGATAATACTCTAAGTCACAACAGAACATGCAGTTGTGTATGAGTAGAACACAGGTTATACCACACAACTGACACACCCGACAGAACAAACGAAAAAATGATTAAATGCACGAAAATGCTCACCTGCTCCATTGGATCAATACCTCTACATTTAATAGGATCGCCACATATGCTCGATGCCAGTACAAAGACGGTACTTGTTCTCTATATATACATCGGAAAATAGGGATGCAGCAAAATCTTATCGAGTTCTCTGTCAGATGAATGACTGAGTTTTTCCTGTTGTAGTGCTTTTTCTGTTGGATGGTACAAAATAACGATGACAGAGAAAGAATGTCTGGGTGACAGATGTGAATGCACCCTGAAGGATGCAGATGTCCTTCAGACTGCAGTATCTGTATGTAGTTTGGAGACAAATTACAATGTAGTAGCAAAATCCTCCTTCTCCCAGTTCCTTCAACTTCAAGTACTGTCTTTTCTACTACCTCGCGCTGCAGCAGAAAGATTCGCTTGGCGTTGGCCTTACACATCGTACAAAGTTGGTGCAGCTGCAACACTATGCTCCCATTTCCACCGAGTGCTCAAAAAAGACTATCCTGTTGCATTAACACGGCTCACCCTGTTTCTCCACAGGTTGCAGAAGGTCTTAGATAGAGCACCCTCTGACTTCTGCTCAGTTCCGACTTAAAGGGGACCGTCACATGGACAAAGCAGCAGTGGGGGGGGGGGGGGGGGGGAGTAGTGACTGAGCAACAGTTACAAGATGCACAGGGATTGCCTAAAACCACACTGGAGTTTTACTGTAGCAGATAGGTTCGAAAGATGTGAGATTAGCACCAATCTGATTAACCAGTGCCTGTAATCATTAAAATACATTTACATAGGATCCTACGCAGGTATGGGTTGAATGGAAACATTTGATGCCAAATTGCGGTCAGTATTGATCTGAAAACGCAGAGGATTTTCTACATTTCTTACGACCTCAATCTAGAGGGTTTTTTTTAGTGATTCATTGTGTAGTACACCATCTACTGCATGTGATCATTGTCAGTCAACCATCATCCTTCCTTGCCTATAACTCAGTGGATTTATTACAGAACTTGTGACATTCCTTTGGGATAGAATGCATTACAAATACTATTTGTTAGCATGATAAGTATCTAGCGGCGGCATGAGGTAGTTGCAAATACCGGCTTAATACTAAGTTCCTTATCCAAGTCACTTACTAAATTCGGTGGTTTTCTTACGAGCTTACACCGCTGGCGAAGTGCACGTGCACTTTCAGTCTGTTATTACACAGCTCGTGATCACCGTCTACATTCAGTATCACAGTATTTGTGTGTAAGACCACTTCATTTGGAAGTAATACCATAGCTCGATTTTTAAAGCTTGCATAGTTTTTAACATGGACATTGTTAGAGATACTTGTATTCACCTGTAGAACCAAGACCGCTTCTAATACAGGGCAACAGTAACATAGGAGTTGCGATCGTGCGTTTAACATCTAATGGCTTGCAAGGAGATTACATCTCTCTTCCTAAGACACTGTGGTACCAATCGCAAGAAGAACAAATGAAGCTTATACGTCCATCACCGATTTTCCCTCAATATCGTTTGATATCGCCAGCATTTAATTACTGGCAAAATATTATACTCAGTAGGGCATGTGTGATAGATTCGCTGTGATCAGCGGCCTTATAAAGTATATGACTGTGGACAGTGTTACAGCAAGTGCAAAGAAAATGATTATGTCGTCTCATAAGGGGAGTTATGGATTCGACGTGGAAAATTGCGATAGCCGTAAGGGGAGTGAAAGATTTTTTTACGTGAAAAATTATGTCCAGTCATAAGAAGGATATAGATTTCATATTTCCAGAGGCACAAAAAATGGTTCAAATGGCTCTGAGCACTATGGGACTCAACTGCTGAGGTCATTAGTCCCCTAGAACTTAGAACTAGTTAAACCTAACTAACCTAAGGACATCACAAACATCCATGCCCGAGGCAGGATTCGAACCTGCGACCGTAGCGGTCTTGCGGTTCCAGACTGCAGCGCCTTTAACCGCACGGCCACTTCGGCCGGCTCCAGAGGCACAGCCGTCAGGAGAGGGTATTTCCGATACTTCGCTCATTGTTGATTGTCATCAGATTGAGACTGCAGTCGTAATGATTAATTGTAAGTGAGTGGTTTCCTAGGATGCTTGGTGTTCAGGGAGTGCATGGTGGCAGTAGCCTTTGAGCTGTCTGAAATAGACGGACTGGAGTACAAGAATGCAACTCACCCAACCGTGTCGCCCTTTAGTTGAGTGAACAGTAAACTAATACTCAGTATGTGTTGGGCAGCCTTCGTTATCACGTGTCTTCCTAGATAACAGAATGCAGCATGTCATTCTCAATGGAGAGAAGTCTTCCGAAGTAAAAGTGATTTCAGATGCGCCGGAGGGGAGTGTCGTAGGACCGTTGCTATTCACAATATATCTAAATGACCTTGTGGATAACATCGGAAGTTCACTGAGGCTTTTTGCGGATGATGCTGTAATATATCGAGAGGTTGTAACAATGGAAAATTGTACTGAAATGCAGGAGGATCTGCAACGAATTGACGCATGGTGCAGGGAATGGCAATTGATTCTCAATGTAGAGAAGTGTAATGTGCTGCGCATACATAGAAACAAAGATCCTTTATCATTTAGCTACAATATAGCAGGTCAGCAACTGGAAGCAGTTAATTCCATAAATTATCTGGGAGTAGGCATTAAGAGTGATTTAAAATGGAATGACCATATAAAATTAATTGTCGGTAAAGCAGATGCCAGACTGAGATTCATTGGAAGAATCCTAAGGAAATGCAGTCCAAAAACAATGTATGTAGGTTACAGTATACTTGTTCGCCCACTGCTTGAGTACTGCTCACCGGTGTGGGATCCGTACGAGACAGGGTTGATGGAAGAGATAGAGAAGATCCAACAGAGAGCAGCGCGATTCGTTACAGGATCATTTAGTAATTGCGAAAGCGTTGCGGAGATGATAGACAAACTCCAGTGGAAGACTCTGCAAGAGAGACGTTCAGTAGCTCAGTACGGGCTTTTGTTGAAGTTTCGAGAATATGCCTTCACCGAGGAGTCAAACAGTATATTGCTGCCTCCTACGTATATCTCGCGTCGAGACCATGAGGATAAAATCAGAGAGATTAGAGCCCACACAGAGGCATACCGACAATCTTTCTTTCCACAAACAATACAAGACTAGAATAGAAGGGAGAACCGATAGAGATACTCAAGGTACCCTGCGCCACACACCGTCAGGTGGTTTGCGGAGTATGGATGTAGATGTAGATGTAGATGCTCTCCATGGAAATTTGAGAAGATGCAACATCGATGTGTGTTTGGGTGTTGGACAATTATTCCCTGCCATGTACATTGACTGGCTGACTGCTTCTACTTATTTCCTGTCTTTATTTGCTTGAGGAAACATCGATTGCGACGTGTGTTGTGTGCATCTAGATGGTGAAAACCAGGTGGAAGAGACGTTTGCTAGTTCTCTAGACATGAGAAACACCTTAATTGACTTTTAAAGTACAAGGATGATTTGGAATATGTTATATCACTGACACAGGTATTCGTTAAAAAAATACGAGTGCAACTACCAGTTTTCTCTATTTTTTCGGATTTTCGCGTAAAGATCTTCATAGATGAGTTTCTAGTTACTCAGTTCCACCTCGTTGCACCTCGCTAAAGTTTCAGATTTCTAGAGATATAATTTCCACTCTTTACCTTCGGAATTATACTGTGCAAACGATCGTTAACATACTGCTACGTGGCTGATATCGAGAACTATCGTGTAAATGGCATGACATTCTGGCAAAGCATGTGAAAATACTTATGTTTTTGTAATCCCAATGTCTGGAGATGGCTGTAGAAAGCATGGCAGTACGCAAGCAAGCAGGTCGGGGCCGGACCAGTAACGCCTTTGTACCGGGGGGACTTGCCCAGCCTCTGTTCACCAGTTCGAAGAGTGACCACAGTCCGCTGAGGGCGCTCTGATCGCGTATTAAGCAAGCGTGTGCGGAGGCAGTTGACTCGTGCCTGTTGGTTGCGGTGAATGACCGAGCCATCTCGCTGGAAAAATCTATTGGTGCGATAACTACATACCGTGCATGTGCTCATACGATATTGCAGTGCCTGTGTTATTCTGATTACGATTCAAAATTCCTTAGGTTACGCGTGCATGTTCGAAGGAACAGGCACTATGGCGACTACAGCCATTATGAAATACATTAAACACATTCGCAATTGGGAATAAGGACCACCATCAGCTACAGAATGGAAAGACGACAATGAAAATTTGTGCCGGATGAAGACTCGGACCCAGACTTTCCGTTTATCGCGATCGAAAAGCGGTGGCGAAGTGATGATTGTATGGTGCAGGATACGAATTGTGTTTACTACATCCATATGGTATGTGGTTAAATAGCCTGTTTGGAGAGTAGTTTCACACTGAAAAATTCAAGCTTTCCTCAACAGTAGCAGAGCAGCGTAATTGAGGAAGTGTCTTTGGCAGTAGTTTCTGTATTTTCATGAGAAGAACTATTTTGCGGATTTAACTGTCAGTGCAATATGACCGCTGTATGTTTCTTTTAGATCTGTGCAAATAGTTTTGCCACTGAAAGTCTCGTCATGTGTCCATCTGGAGGAAATGGCGGACAGTGCTCTGACACCAGCAGCAGCAGCTATTCGGCGGGTTCCAAATCGAAAAATGCAAACTTTCCTCGAGACTAGCAGAACAGTTTAATTGAGATAGAGTCTTTGTGCGATAGTTTCCATATTTCATGATCTGCAGACCACTTTTGCAGGGTTGTTAATATGACTGCAGTATGTTTTTTTTTTATCTCGATCTGTACCAAACAGTCTTGCACTGAAAGTCTCGTAATTTGGTTATATGCAGAAAATGGTGGACAGTGCTCCCACACTGGCAGCAACAGCAGTTTGGCAGGTAAGTTCAGTAAGAAACAGTCAGAAAGCTCCATTCACAAGACGTTCCATGACATCAGAGAGTTATAGGACATCCTTTGTGAGGGCCTAGGAGCCTCTACAAGATGGTTCGGACAACACGGTGGCAAGGTACCTAAGGAAAGTTCTGAGAGTCACGTGATGTCTTCTTTGTTCGAGTGTTCAGAGACAAGTCCAAGCAGACCATCCTTTTCTGGTTCAGATAGGCGGGATGCTGTCACTCATCCGCCATTGTGTCTTTAGTGTATTTCCATGCCAGCAGCTGTAGGACATCGATAATTCACCGAAAATTCCAGTCATTTTCCTCGTCTATAGGACAGTGCTTCGAATTCTGTTTGTGTAATTGTTCTGATTGTCCCCTCTGTATCTAGATACATGTCTGTGCTTCGAGAAGTGAGGAAAATATAAACTAAGCGCACTTACCATTGAGGTATAGTGACGAACACCACACCATATGTAAGACTCAGAAATTTCTCTCTCCCTCTCTCTCTGTCTCTCTTTGGTAGTGTCTTCAAACAAGATGCGAAAACTCGAGAAGTGATGAGCGTCCTGTTTAGAGTTACAGAGATATTTATTTCGTCTTCCAAATATCGTCGTTTTGGCATGTAAAATCAGGTATCGTGGCTGACATCGGTTTCTAGATTTGTTTCCCATAAAATTGTGTAAAGTGTCTCTGGGCTGTTTCACAGGCATGCTGCGATCATTTAACGAGTCTGTGTTCAAGTGTGGTGGTGGTGGTGGTGGTGGTGTTTATTCTCACAATAAAATGTGTATCTAGGTAGCAAATTATTTAAATATTCTTGCGACATCTGCAAAAGCTCTCTTTCTCTCTCTTTGTGCTGTGGTACATTTAGATCCTGTGACATCTTCAAGTAATGTATATGACAGTATGCCACACATTGCTTAAACACCAGATTTAATAACTCCCGAGGCAGTTCATGTTCAACGACAAAGGGTATTTGTGCGCCAGGGATGGGAAGGAGGAAGGCTGCGGGTATTTCAAATGTGACAGGGTGAGCTTAGCATGCAGACACCCCTGCGGCTACCACGTGGTGGTGCCATGAGCCCAGCATTTGGCATCTCCTCCAGCAGACGCAGACACTCTGAGGTGAACGTCTTGCCTATTGTGCTTCAGAAGACTGACCGAACTTTTATTGAATGATCTACAATTACAGCACATGCATTTATCAGCACAAGCTACAAAGTATAACTTAGGCCCATCCTGATGCATCTTCATTATTTGATGAAGCTTATGCTTCTTCTTCATACATTCACCAAATATCATTGCTTTCCAAGCATCTTGGAGGTGGCTATCGACACAGTCATCGGCTGCATGATTACAGCTAGTATACCCATTAATCTTCTCTTTCTCCAACACAGAAATATCATCCATTGAAAACATAATACACGCAGTAAACAATTATGTCTATCTTTCCATTCCAGCAGCTAGACACAGATTGAACGAATTTCCCACCACTTTTTCCCATAGGGCCATCTTGGATTACATCGCTGGAGGGGTGGGGGAGGGCCAAAAAGTCCCTCTGGTGGTGGCATTTTGAACTCGATCAGTTTGATTCTGGACCTCATGGTGAACACATCAGATGGAGCTACTGTCTACTACAATTCAAATTGCTTAAATAAACAATGCATACAAAATAAATACTATCCAATAGCCCAGCACAGACTGAGGCCTTTCCCACCAATTTCCAGATGGGTGAGGGGACAGAGGGGGGAGGTAAGGGGGGATGGCAGGAGGGATGTTGAGTTAGGTTAGTGGATGTAGCCCAAGTGACCTATTTTTCGCCAAATTCGAATTTCTGGCAAAGATGTCACTGTGAAATTTCCACATTTGTGACCACTGTCTTGGATCCGCCATCTTGAATAAATCTGGCAACAATGCAACGTGAAGTGGTGCTCTGTTAGCCATACTACTTAGAACTTCTGTCACTCTAGAACTTCCCCCATCTACTAGGCATACAAGGAACACATACATCTTGTTTTCCAGCCTCTTAATGTGTCAATGAAATAAATTAACTTTTCTTTTCCTGGAAGCTGGTACACATATTATGGAACTGTTCTTTTCTAATTTCTTTCAGGACTATCTGTTTACAAAATGACTCTAAACTAAAAAACGCGCCACTCTCACACCAGTAATCACAGGGATTTTTACCTTTCATGTTTGTGACCAACTTCGAACTTTTGGAACATCCTCAGCTAATGCATCCTTCTCCACCTGTTTAGCTGAGGTCACACTTTGTGTTTCCCTATTGCAGCAACAGGTACTGCACAAATGTGAGAGTTTGTTTCAGTCAAAAGCAATCCATTCATCTTTGTTTACAGGGCTCACTATTGCATGAACCCAAGGCTTTCCATGGCATTGCAAAACTGTAACAAACCCCATATGAGTGTGTGTCATGCTGCACCTACATCCTCCAGGTCACCTTCAATACCTTACTCTAGGTTGTTAGCCAAGCTGTTACCTTCTCCTCCTACTGCAGGTACCTGATCCTCTACATCAAAATCTCTGTACAAAGCACCTATGTTCTCTGTCACCTGGCTAAGCTTGGCACAAGATACCAAACTGCTTCCGACCTTGCATTCTCCGACCAGCTTTTTTCCCCTAGCATTTGGCCTGTACCCCTCCCATGAGGGCGATCTAGCATCAGGGTGTTTTTTTCTTCTATCTCAGTTTTCTGCTGATCTAGTCTTAATGTGGTTCCTACAAATCTGCTACACTCTATTTTGCATTAAAACTGGTTGAGGCACTTGTCTTACTTCATGTAAGAAGTCAATCTGATTGCCAACCAGAACCTGAAATGTGATTTCTCGGGTTTTCTCCTTTTGTTAATTACTTGTCATCTTTTCCCAGCTCCCATTTTCTCCCCCCCCCCCCTAAGATCTATCTAATTCAAAACACACCATTTCCAGTTCTGCCTGAGGGGTACAAATCTTTCTTTCTCGTTCCACAATGTTCTCATTTTAACTACATAATCTACAATTGCAGGACAAAGCCTCATCTGATACTTTGTTGACTTATCTGGTACAATCACCTCTGTGGTGTCACCACTAGACACCACACTTGCTAGGTGGTAGCTTAAATCGGCCGCGGTCCATTAGTACATGTCGGACCCGCATGTCGCCACTGTCAGGATCGCAGACCGAGCGCCACCACACGGCAGGTCTCGAGAGACTGACTAGCACTCGCCCCAGTTGTACGGACGACATTGCTAGCGACTACACATACGAAGCCTTTCTCTCAATTGCCGAGAGACAGTTAGAATAGCCTTCAGCTAAGTTAATGGCTACGACCTAGCAAGGCGCCATTAACCATTTGTAACGTTGCATGTACCTCAAGATAGAGTCTCACTTGTATCATCCAGAATGCTGTATACCAAAGGACAATATAAAAGTTAAGTGTTCTAGTAGCTGCGTTCTTTTCTTTATCACATTCATTACGAATCCTGTTTCAGACCTCACTCCATCCTTCGTGAGTTAGCGCGTGCATCTTGGCCGCCTCTTTCAATTAGTGTGCGTAGTGTTGGCAAGTCTGCCGACACTACAACCTCAATGGAATACCAACCCATATTCATGATAAGTTTCTCCTCTACCAGCTAACTTATGACAATTTGCACATTTGTTAGAGATGACTCTACTTTTACTGTAACCTAAAGAGTATTAACATGAACTTAAACAGTAACAAAGTAAGAATAATGAAAAATTATCTTTTGCTGTTCTATGCAGCTAACACACAGGCAGCTGGTGGGCATAAAAAGTGAGAATGTAAAAACTACATGGATATTTGCTTTTAGGTAGCAGGAGGCATGAAAAAAATGGAAAATAAAAAGCACAATATTTTTAACAATAATCTTAAACAGACTCTATCAAGAAATTATAAAAAACCACTGTAATGCAACCAATTAACCATAGAGTACATGTAGAATAACATGGCCAGTGGGTCCACAGTCGATATGACAAACATGAGGACAACAGTAGTGGTGGGGGTAGCAGGCAGGGGGTTCGCACTCTGTAGGGAAATATCGAGCACTGCAGGTGAAGTGCCGTACTAAATTGCAGCTTACACTCATATTTTTTGTAAATATTACATGGAACTGCTCCATGCCCATACTTGTATTATGACCATCCAAAAATATTTGCTGTCAACTCGGCTTTGCTTGGTATCTAAAAAGAATTTCTCTGAAAATGCAACTAAAGCATCGATTTATTTTCTTCTGATTTTTTAACCATTTGTACTTTCAGGGCGGTGTCAAGAGTGGCGAATTTTGAGTAAAACCTACATTTCTCCTGTTGGCATCGTAAAATTTTCTGCAGGGTTTACACAATGTCATCTCACTAACATGTTGTGCAGTCGCAGCTGCGAGGCAATTTTGAAACAGTAGTTTATTAAGTGAAGAACTAAGGGCAAATAAGGTCAATACCTTATAAAAGCACATCCTCCGTACAAAAGTAAACGTGTAATGTCTTCATTTACGTTGTTGCAAAACCTGCAGCATTTCTCGTTTGACCAATTCTCGATGGCCCTTAAAAATTACATTCTTTCATCGAAAAAGTCTGTAGAATAACGCAGTAGATGATGAAATTTCATATAATAACAACATACGGCAAACTACTGTCCTCTTTGCTTGCTATCATTTGCCAAAAACCTCGTTTCAGTAACTCAAACAGCTTATGAGATACGAGAAATGTTATGGAGATCACAAAAGAGTTAGCTACATAAGATCAATTTTCTCAAGACTGGTGAGACCTCTACCCAAGTCTAAAGAAAAAATCGATAGATTAGTTAAACTACACAAGCACCAACACTTTATGTAAATATTCACCAATGCAAAATGATAGCAAACCCTACTTTTCATTGCACACTTTTTCGAATTTCTCACAGTGTCTTACTGAAATGCAGATACCACAATAACTATGACCATTAACGAAGTGATGGGCATTTCACCATGAAGTTTATAAATAGAGTTATAAGTAACGCAAAAATGAATTTTTTTTATGTAATGGTTTCTGTAAAATAGTTTGATAAATACCGCAGTGCGTACGCCTCGATTCTTTCATCACAGCCACCCGAAAGCGAGGAAACAATGTCAGCCTCCCCTGACGAAATTTTCTCACTGCCCACCGGCTACCGTATCCTGCACGGACTCTAACAACTAGACGGTAGGAGGATGTTAAGCCTAAAATCTAACACCCCATAGATATTCACTGGATGTAAGTTTCAAACCACAGAACACAAGACTGAATGAAAACTAACAAAACAATATCTTTAACAGTGAAATTAAACAGACATGAAAAGCGCTCCACTATACGAGGTCGTCCACAAAGTAAGTTCCAGTTGGTTGTATAAAACAAACGTGTACAGACACAGAAAAAATATTTATTGTACAAAAATCTACAATTGTTAAACTTCTTTTCTACATAGCTTCCGAAATTTTGTAGGCACTTGTCATAGTGCTGCACAAGTTTTTGTATGCCTTCTTCATAGAAGGTTGTCGCATGTGTATTCAACCATGTGGTTTTTCAGTAACAATTTCATGAATTAGTGATCGTGAGATTTGCGGAACTTCCATAGCAAGGGCACTAGGTCTTAACTTATTGTTATGCTTAATCTTCTCTTCAGTTGCGTGAACCAGTTCATCAGTAACCACAGACGTACGTCCACTTCTTTCTTCATCGTGCACTTGATCACATCCTTCATTGAACAGTCTGACCCATCTTCTAACCATTGAATCACTCATAGCATTTTGTCCTTAGACCTCGCAGATTTGATGATGAATTTCCTTTGGTTGAATTTTCTTTGCTTTTAGAAAACGAATCACAGGTCTGATTTCACACGCGGCGGCATTTTCAATTACGGCTGACATTATAAAGAAGCACTCCAAAGCACACGTCGGCAGCAGCGATCAGAAAATGGCGTACATTTCTTCTCCTTGAGTCAGAGTAACTGCTGCGCATGCTCGGAACTGCGATCGTAGCGCTGCCGCAGATAGAAATAGAAACGGAACTTACTTTGTGGACGACCCTCGTATACAAAACTATAAGCAGTATTCCGCGACTGCTGACACTGTTGTCAGAGCACTTTGAGCGTGTGACCTCCGCCACAACTGCCAACTGACTCAGGCAGCTCCGCCAACTAGTGATAATAAGAAAATAGAGTTAGTAACGTCAATAATATTTGAGTGATTTTTATGCCTCGATGCCTGATGATGGACACTACTGATTCGATACGTAGTCCCAAAAATGTTATGTAATAATGCTAATGACCCTAAACTAATTTGCCTGGTTGCATTACATACATACAGCCCTCCACAATTATACTATGTATTGTACTGATTATCATAATAAGTGACTTGGCTCTTTTGTAGTGTCACCCTGAAGACTGGTCCAACTAATAATGCTGCTACTAACGGATTTGCAGCATTACGATGAGACAGACAGACAATAGATAAAGAAAGATTTACCAGACAATGGTAGCAGGAGGAAAGTACTGATACTGACCAATTTGAAACAGTTTAATTGTGAATTTGTATTAAGGATGGGATGCTGAGACTCTATGAAACCAAAGAATAGAATATCGTTAAGTCCTGTGACTGTAGTTTAATTTATTCGCTTCTCAGTTTCTGCAGGCTATCTTCAATGTTATGTGCAGACAAACATGTAATTAAACTATTCCCATAAGGCCGAATCCTTCTTTAACATGGCGGGTGAAAACCATTGCTGGTTTAGCACAAAATGTCATCACTGGCTGACGCAAGTAGCCTTAAAGAAAGGAAGCAGACGGAAGATAGCAGGGCGTATTTTCACTTGATCCTACCCGCAAATTCTGATGACACAGTAGGGATCACTATCCAGACCTCAGAAAGGGATAAGTCACCCCATATCTAACTTTGCCAACCACTTCGGGGGCTGTAAAAAACCTGACACCATTGAAGTACTGATGCTGACTGTGGCAGGGCCTGACTACAAGCCACTTCCCCATTCAACATGACGTGACGTGATGGCTTGGCAAAACAGTGGTGAACCACCATAAATACTGCCAATTTCAGCTACGCATTGTCTGTCAGCACCTGCAGCCAGCTATGAGAGGTACTCCAAGCCAGTTGTCGACCTGAAATGGGTCATCTAGCTACTGAAACTAGATGCTGCCTTCATAAGTTGAAGAACTATTGGCTGCATCTAGCCCCGATACCTCCAGGAATCGAACTGGTGTGTTCCACTGGGGACTTTTACAGAATTCAGGGTGCAACCTGGAGGTCCATGTATTGCATCTGGGTCTTTATAGCTGTCAAGCTGCAACCTGTCTTGTGTACACACACTCTGCTACAGCAGGCTTACTGCTATAGACCACTGACGCTGCATCCGGCTCTGGAGTCCATGATTCAAGATATTGTGTTCGAGTTCTTTCCACACTGTGGGTCATTCATCTGCACTAGCTGATGTGGACGACTTCTGCACAGTCTGTCATAGCAGCACGCTGCCTTGCTGCCTGGGGCCTGCGCCAGGCTGCTGACAACATACTTTCGACTCAACAGCTGCCTGCTCGACGGGTTGACACTGTGTGCTTGTCGCTACATGAAGCTGCTTGCTGAACTAAGCACCTGTCCTCGAATGGGACCAGCCTGCATCTCAGGGTACCGACAGCAGCCTGTCAACACTACAAATCTGTATAACTGCTGTTTCTATGACTTACAATCAGACATCCATCTGGGTGTGCACAAACCTGGCACCATATTAATCGACACTCAGCGCCTTCGCAACCTGCAAGGCATACCTGACCTCACCTGCCGTCCTGTTACTCTGTTATACTGACATTAAAAGTAGCGAATTGCTGACTACAGGAAGTAGAAATGGCCAAGTGGATTTGGGATGACGACAGCCTTTGCGTACAGTATGAAGAACACAGTCGGTTGACTGCAGTGACTGTTTCATTTTTTCGTCTTTTATGTTGGCTTGCCCTCCAAAAGTAATAGCCTAACTTCTGGAATACTAGATAATTTTTAAGGTTCAGATTGTTAAGCTGAATGAGGACATATACTTGACTCAATGCAAAGGGAACACAAGGGAGATACGCAGGTATGCGAACAGTAAGGTGCATACAATGTATTTTGTTATGTCATAGTGCACCCTCAGCCCTAGTCACATGTTCTACAAGTGGGCAGTGTGGGTATTTTACTAACCAGCGTCCTGAATCCAGATTCTGATGATTAGGTACATGTACTAGCTGTAAAACACTGAGGAGACGAAAACCACAGGATAGCAATATGCACATACATATGCACATACATGGAGGTAGTATCGCATACACAATGTATAAAAGGGCAGTGCATTGGTGGAGCTGTCATTTGTACTAGGTGATCCATGTGAAAAAGTTTCCGACTTGCTTATGGCCGCACGACGAGAATTAATAGACGTTGCTGCATGATGTGAGTTAATAGACTTCGAATGCAGACTGGTATTCGGAGCTACATTTTTGGGACTTTCAGGTTCAGAAATTGTTAGAAAATTCAATACTCTGAGCTCCACAGCGCCAAATTTCGGGCATTACTTCTTACCAAGGACAATGCAGAGGTCAACGGTCTTCTTCACTTAACGACCGAGTGCAGCAGCGTTTCAGTGCAGTTGTCAGTGCTAACAGACAAGCAACACTTCGTGAAGTAACCGCAGAATCAATGTGGGACGTACGACGATCGCATATTAGGACATTGCGACGAAGTTCGGCGTTAAGGTCTATGGCAGCAGGCTACCGACGTGAGTACCTTTGCTAACAGCACGCCATTGCTTTTAGCGCTTCTCCTGGGCTCGTGACCATACCGGTTGGACCCTAGACGACTGGAAGACCATGGTCTGGTCAGATGAGTCACGCTTTCAGTTGGTAAGAGATGATGATTGGGTTCGACCGTGGTGCAGACACCCCCCCCCCCCCCACACACACACAAGTTGTCAAGAAGGCACTGTGAAAACTGGTGATGACCCCATAATAGTATGGGCTATGTTTACATTCTGGACAATTCGACCGAATGATATGGGCACCCAGATTGCCAGACGTAATTCCCATGGAACATTTATGGGACACAATAGAGAGGTCAGTTCGTGCACAAAAACCTGCACCGGCATCTGTTTCGTAATTACTGACGGCAATACAGGCAGCTTGGCTCAATATCTCTGCAGGGGACTTCCACCAACTTCTTGAGTCCATATCACGTCGGGGTGATGCACTACGCTAGGCAAAAGGAGGTCTGACATGATATTAGGAGATATCCCATGATTTTACTGATATGGTTAGCTATACTTTTATATCTTACCATTTCCTTTGTTGTTTCTCCCACTATTTTACCTGTATGGGACAGAATGGAGAACATAGGGGTGTACCGCCAAGGGAGAAGTACAGTACTTATTCAATCAGGTAGCTCAGGTAAGAGCACATAATACTGAACTGCATAAGTAGTTAGACTCTGAAAAAGAGTACATGGCCTCATCAAGTTTGACTGCTCCCATCTTAGAATCAGATACCGTTGGATTACTTAATCTTTTTTCGATCAAGACACGGGAGGCTATATTAGCATTTACAGGTAACCTGTTGACATCTGCAAAGCTAGGATTTTGGACAAATGGCTGTTTGTTGTAGGTGACTGATTTGCGCTTGATGGGAGAAGCGAAAAATTGTGTTATGTAGCAAGAGCACCTAATGAATGCTCAGACATGCGACGAACACAAGAAAGGCCTGTACAACGTTATAAAAGGCAGAGGTGGGTGTGGGAGAAGGAGTATAATGGAAAAGAGCGGAACACAAGTAATCAACTATTAAACAGCAATGAAGGGCCTCGGTTCCACCCGAACGGCGCTCACAGTAGGTTTTAATGCTATAGAAAGATATGCAGAGGTAGAATGTTCCTTGACTGGCGCAATAGTTGGCAGGGAACACTGATTTTTAATAGACACAAAGTGCTCACATGTCTGTGGCGAGTATGGACCTATTGTGCAAGAAGCAGTTAAACCCTCCATATTAGGGGTTACGTAGAGTGGGTTGTAGATTTGGTGTTGTTAAGTCTTCAGGATGGAGCAAAGTCATGGTGTTAAAGCATGGAAGTTTAGTCACAGGTATGGTACTGCATGACCCTAGTGTAGATTTCCTATATAAGCATCATGCTGAAGTTGGCAGGAACGATGTTCCATATGGGGGAGGGGGAACCACAGTCAGCTACTTACTGCCACAAGATTTATCTATCATGAAAGACAAGCTAATTAAGATACGTGCAAAGTAGCTAAGGCTACATTCGAATCAGTCTCCAGTGTACTGTAAGCCGCATTGGGTGTCCAATCATCTAAAATCTGTCTACAACCAGAAATGGTAGAATTCATTAACCAGCAATTACGCGATGGAATCACTGAAGAAAGTACTAGCCCATGTAGTGCACCTCGTGTCATAGCGCCAAAAAGTCTCCAGATCAGACCAATATATAGTGAGTCTGCTGCGATTACAGTTGTCTCAATCAACGTGTGATAACAGATGTACATCCAGTACTATGTATCACGGAAAACGTGGACAACTTGGGACAATGTGGATATTTTTCCACAATAAATCTGAGAAGTGAGTAGCACCAACTGGAAGTAGTACTGGAGGATGAACTGAAAATTGCATTTACGGATCCTTGGGGTAATTACCAATTTTGGTTAATGCCATCTTATTTAAAAAATTACGCTTCCATGTTTCAATAGTTATCAGATGGAGTTTCGAGATAGTGTGCTGTGTATCTTGATGATACAATTGTTTTATTGTGTTTACAAAGCATATGAAGGATAGTGTCGATGGTCGAGAGAAGTTTTTAAAAGACTGTGTGCAGTGCACCTGAACTTTAGCATAGAGAAGTTCCATTTTGCACTAAAGGAAGTGAATTACTTGGGACATGCAATTAGCCAAGATGGAGTAAGAACAGATCCAAGGTTGGTGAAGAATGTATGAAGCTTTCCAACACCTTAAATGAATAGGGAATTACAGTCGTTTTTGAGACTGGCCGATTTCTAAAGGAAACATGTAATTCGATTTGCAGATATAGCATGACCACACAACCATTTTTTAAAAAAAGGGTGCAACGTTCCAGTGGACACTAGATTGTACAACTGAGTTTGAAAAAGTAAAAGAATTATGAACCACCTGTCTTCATATTTCCACGTTACAGAAAGGAGTTGATTTTGTCATGTGATGCTAGCAACATGTTGTGGATTGTGTTTTAAGTCAGGAAGGGCATGGTAAGAAACCGCCATTCACTAACTGAAACATAGTAGAGTGATTAAATTAGTGCCACAAAGTTATTTTAATTCTACAAATTATTAGTTTTATAAGATATAGAATTTTTTTGCGATAACCACTTTGTAAAACATGTTTTTTCTCTTATCTTTTTTTTGCTTTTGCGGATTGTGCATTGTAATGTTCTTCTTTATAATACTGATGCTATTTTCATGTTTTTTTAATTGCTGTGGCACCTTTGCTATTTTCATAAATTTTACTTGTTAATAAACAGTCATAAATTTTCCTGTGATCAGTTGGCTCTTGCAATGAGCAAATACTGGTGAACTCCATAAGGGTAACAACCAGAAATTGTTTTCATATTAATGACACAGGAACCATTGTTTTTACTTGCTGACCGAATTAGGTCTACACTATCTTTTAAATAGGTGTCGCAGATTGTTTTTTTCTCTTTGAAATTGGTAGATTCTAAAGATGTGTTGAAATTATTGTGTTTTAGCAAGTAGCTGGTGACCTTTTGCCTTTTCTTTATATTTTTGGTTTAAGTTGGGTGTGACAAGCCTGCTTGGGAATGTCCTAGCATGGCCAGAAAATTCCCTGCACAGTCTTTTCCCGGAGCGTTGGGGTTATGAAAGGTCTCTGTTCGCTTCCTTTCATGTTAATTTCTTAAATATGTTGTCATTCACGGCATAAATTCCTCTTCTAAATTTACTGTGGTGTTTCTGACTATCTGGGAGGAGACTGAGCAGTGGAACGTGTTACTTTTACACATAAACAAGAACGATCTGTCACACTACTACACTTTAAAGCACAGTTTATATGTAATTCCTATATATGTAATTCATGTCACACAGTCTCATACGGAACCTACACCCACTTTCTTTTATATACTGTATATGATAAGATACTGTCATCCCCCTTCCCTTCTGTGTGAGAGGATGAATGAGCAAATGTATTTGTAGTTGCATGCTGGATGGTAGCAGACAAGCCTGTCTGCTAGAGAACAGTAGGACCAATGTCAGAACAGGTAGCTACGCTTTCTAAAAGCAGAGAGGTTTCTATTCTTAGTATGGTCCTGTCCGTCCCTTGTCATGTTGGTATAGGGAGCTGCCTCTCTGGTCACTTCCGTTTGTATTTGAGAAGCACGCTCGGTAGGAGCCCAGGGCAGTCTGTCCACGGCGAACGTCTGAAGTGGTAAGATCTCCAGCTAAGCACGTGTCTGCTAAGTCCGTAGGACAATGGATTTCTTAAGTTCAGCCTAACTGAAAATTTAATCACCTTTATTTCAGGTTTAGCTCTAAAATATCTAATGTTATCTTAAATTGCAACGCAGTGTGATTCGAGTGTACAGTTCAGAATATCTTCCAATAGTTGCTTTGTCACTACTTTGTGAGTAAAGTGGAACCACGTGTTGATCAGTAACTCTAACTAAGATCATCAATCTTAAATGCGAATGTGCATGAGATTATAACGTCTCGTCTTGACAATATTTTTCAATATAGCAACTTTTCTTTACGTTCAACCCACGTGGGGTGTACTTTGTGAGACCAGCACCACGTGCTTATGCAATTGTTTGACCCATCAGGTTAATAGTAAGACGTTAGTAACCAGTTCGAGGTTTTTCTTTTGTAAATTGCTTTTCGATCTAATTTATTTTAATTATCAAAATTATTGTGGAGTTACACTCTTTGTGTAAACCAAGTTGACCACGTGAAGCATGTGGTGTAATCATCAAAGTAGCCCTCAGCTATTCTTTTCGGCAAGATTTCACAGAGAGTTAGTATGAATTTAGTATACCAGTGTGTGGTAATTACATGACGGACAGGATTGCGCTATGAACGTAACTTCTTTGGGTGAAAATTGAATCGGTTTGTAGTGGTTAATTTCCTCTTGCATATGTTTCAAAGTTCTTCGTGTGTTATTTTATGAATGCAGTTTTGTATGCGGTCTCCCAATCTTGGCTCCATATTTGATGTGTTCTGTAAGATTACAAACTCACATTTTCACAATCCTAAATAAGGCACCAGTTTAGTTATGAATCAAGTTTAATATGCTGAAATTTCAATGATCAATGTTAAAATAAATTTCCAAATATAAACTGATTTATTTCTTTTTATTTAAATTCTCTTATATATATATATATATATATATATATATATATATATATATATATATATATATATACTCGTATATATATCACCGGTTGTCGTATGACTATTAAAAGATTATAATTAATGTTAGTCTAGTTGGGAATTTGGTAAGCTAGACTGGATACCTGGTGAAACAGTTGCTCAGTAGTGCAAGGTTAACTTCCCCAGACAGCTCACAGCTTTTAACCCGGTTTTATTGTCTATCAGCGCCGCTTTCAGAAGAAATTAAAGTAACAACATTACAAAGCACTATTAACTTTAATATAATAAAAACCGCGCTTCCAGTTGGAATTAATCAACAAATAATGCATCAAATTATTCAGGAGAGATCAAATGTTATTAAGAGATAATAATCGGAAAACGTCAATTTTTGACCAATTTCACCATACGTACTGCCGTTAATGATTGCCACCCCTGCTTGCATATCGTATATGTGACATTTTCTCCCCTATTTAGCGATAATATAAAACTAATTGCCCTTCTCTGAACTTTTTCGACGTCCTCAAGCTGTCTGGTAAGGATCCCATACTGCACAGCAGTACTCTAACAAGGGACGAACAAGAGTAGTGTAGACAATCTCTTTAGTAGACTGACGCACCTTCTACGAGTTCTGACAATAAATCGCAGTCTTTGATTTGCCTTCATTACAACATTATCTATGTGATAGTTCAAGTTTCATTTGTTCATAACTGTAATTACTAGATATTTTGTTGAAGTGACGACCTTTAGATCGGTGTGGTTTATCGTATAACCGAAATTTAAGGTATTCATTTTGGTTAGAGTAGCCATCCGACCTGATATATTGGGACCGTCACCGTTATGGACCTTCTCGTCCCGACATCCTGACAAAACACGATTTTGTCCCGATTTTGCAAAATACTGTTATGAGCTTGGCGCAAGTACTGAAGCAACGCAATCTGTTAGCGCAACATGTAAATACAGCGTCAGTTAGCTATGTCAAAAAGTTTATGTTGACAATGTCGTCTCATAGACGACGTAGCAAGCTGCGTATTCGTGTACAGACGATGCAAATACCTTGTAGATCTCGCGTCACGATTTGAGAAAATACCAGACTTCTGCAGTAGTACGGAGCTGGAACTATTTAAGTACGCTGCACCGAGGAATCGGGCAGTTCCCATTTGAACAGCGATTTGATAAGACAATTTTTGTAAACGTAATACGAACAACGAGTGCAAGTTAGGTAATGTTTGAAGTGTTTACTGTGGGTATATAGGGCGTGAAGTGTATAGTGAGGCGTACTTCGACGACTAAAGTGTTATTGTCGACTGTTTACCGACTAATAAAGTTATCCTATCATAGCTTACGAAAATGCCTAAGGATGAAAAGAGAAATTGTCATTTTTCGGACGATTACACAAAAGAGTGGTCTTTTCTCAAGAAAGGACGTATGGATCATGAAGCGTTGTGTGAGATTTGTAGCTGTTTCATCTCAGTAACCCACGGAGATAAGGAAGATGTACCGTCCGGTCTTGGGCACCTTGTCACGGTTCGCGCGCCTCCCCCCGACGGAGGTTCGAGTCCTCCCTCGGGCATGGGTGTGTGTTTTGTCCTTAGCGTAAGTTAGTTTAAGTTAGACCAAATAGTGTGTAAGCCTAGGGACCGATGACCTCAGCGGTTTGGTCCCGTAGGAACTTACCACAAATTTCCAAATTTTTTAAAGGCAGGTGTTAGACATAACATTTCTATGAAGGATCGTACAAATAGATTCGCGGTAACATCGACATCGAAGCCTATTTCTACATTCGTGATTAAAGAAGGTACCCAGGAATTACTCGCTGCTGCTGCAGAACTAATAACAGCTTATACACTCCTGGAAATGGAAAAAAGAACACATTGACACCGGTGTGTCAGACCCACCATACTTGCTCCGGACACTGCGAGAGGGCTGTACAAGCAATGATCACACGCACGGCACAGCGGACACACCAGGAACCGCGGCGTTGGCCGTCGAATGGCGCTAGCTGCGCAGCATTTGTGCACCGCCGCCGTCAGTGTCAGCCAGTTTGCCGTGGCATACGGAGCTCCATCGCAGTCTTTAACACTGGTAGCATGCCGCGACAGCGTGGACGTGAACCGTATGTGCAGTTGACGGACTTTGAGCGAGGGCGTATAGTGGGCATGCGGGAGGCCGGGTGGACGTACCGCCGAATTGCTCAACACGTGGGGCGTGAGGTCTCCACAGTACATCGATGTTGTCGCCAGTGGTCGGCGGAAGGTGCACGTGCCCGTCGACCTGGGACCGGACCGCAGCGACGCACGGATGCACGCCAAGACCGTAGGATCCTACGCAGTGCCGTAGGGGTCCGCACCGCCACTTCCCAGCAAATTAGGGACACTGTTGCTCCTGGGGTATCGGCGAGGACCATTCGCAACCGTCTCCATGAAGCTGGGCTACGGTCCCGCACACCGTTAGGCCGTCTTCCGCTCACGCCCCAACATCGTGCAGCCCGCCTCCAGTGGTGTCGCGACAGGCGTGAATGGAGGGACGAATGGAGACGTGTCGTCTTCAGCGATGAGAGTCGCTTCTGCCTTGGTGCCAATGATGGTCGTATGCGTGTTTGGCGCCGTGCAGGTGAGCGCCACAATCAGGACTGCATACGACCGAGGCACACAGGGCCAACACCCGGCATCATGGTGTGGGGAGCGATCTCCTACACTGGCCGTACACCACTGGTGATCGTCGAGGGGACACTGAATAGTGCACGGTACATCCAAACCGTCATCGAACCCATCGTTCTACCATTCCTAGACCGGCAAGGGAACTTGCTGTTCCAACAGGACAATGCACGTCCGCATGTATCCCGTGCCACCCAACGTGCTCTAGAAGGTGTAAGTCAACTACCCTGGCCAGCAAGATCTCCGGATCTGTCCCCCATTGAGCATGTTTGGGACTGGATGAAGCGTCGTCTCACGCGGTCTGCACGTCCAGCACGAACGCTGGTCCAACTGAGGCGCCAGGTGGAAATGGCATGGCAAGCCGTTCCACAGGACTACATCCAGCATCTCTACGATCGTCTCCATGGGAGAATAGCAGCCTGCATTGCTGCGAAAGGTGGATATACACTGTACTAGTGCCGACATTGTGCATGCTCTGTTGCCTGTGTCTATGTGCCTGTGGTTCTGTCAGTGTGATCATGTGATGTATCTGACCCCAGGAATGTGTCAATAAAGTTTCCCCTTCCTGGGACAATGAATTCACGGTGTTCTTATTTCAATTTCCAGGAGTGTAAAGTTGTCAAACATCACAAACCCTTCAGTTCTCTTGGCTACCGTAAAACTGAATGCCGCAGTGTATCCTGACTCCAAAGTCGCCGCAAAGCAGTCTACAGCCAGGACCAAAGCTACAGCAATTGCTGACATTCCATGTCCGAGTGCATAAAACTATTGCAAGAAGTTTCATTTTAGGCATAGGCACCGACGCATCGAAGCACAAAGCAGAAAAGTTGTTCCCTTTAGTTGTTCAATACTTTACTGAAGCTGACGGAATCCAACAGAAGCTGTTGAAGTTTGATTTGCTGAATAACGAAACATCGGAGACAATGGCAAAGTCTTGTCAAGACACTGCAAATTCCATTTAAATTAATCGCTTTTTGTGGAGACAGTGCCGGTACCAATTTCGGAGGGCTTTATCGAAGCTGCCAGCAGAATATGTTTCATCAAATTAAAGAACTGAAAAAAAATGTAGAAAGAATTGGATGCCCTGCCAATTTTCTCCACATTACCGTATCAAGCGCTGCTGGAGTCTTAATGACGACATTGAAATAACCGTCAAGAAAATATTCAATTATGTTTCAATATACATGTAAGGGCAGAGAATCTGAAAGAGTTCTGCTTATATATTGATGTCAACATCATGTCTCACTTTGAAATAAAAGGTGGCTGTCGTTAATGCCGGCAGTTAAGAGACTTCTTAAGCTCTGTATTCCATTTAAACAACTTTTGACGCCGAAGACTGGCCACCAAAAATAATTTCAGATTTTTCTAGTAATCCGATAAGTGAAATTTAATCCATGTTTCCGCAGTCACAGTTGGTTCTGCTCAAAAATAGTGTGGAGAAGAATTAAAGTCTCGATAATTGAAATAAGAAAAGTATTGTGATTGTTCAGTTTCTCCCGGCGTATTTGAGGTTCGAACAGTCCACGGGTATACTGCCGGTTCATAGTGTCCAACGGGCACAATATTTCGGCGATCAGACATGTCGCCATCGTCAGGTGCGCTGACGAACCGAGCTCCGGAGTTTTTTTTTTTTTAACTTTTCATTCCCTTCTCTGAGGGAGAAGGGCGGGCTGTTCTAGGGCGTGCTTATTGCCCTTGAGGGCGGGCGGCCGATTTAAATCCCCGCCCTCCGAGGGCCGCTCTCTTCGCCGTCCGCGCCCGCGCGCCGGCGGTCGCGAAGACGTGGGCGTCGGAGTCTGTTGTAGCGTCGATGTGCTTGCTACGTCCGCCCTGGTCGCCAGTTCGTAATTCTTGCTGAGAGTCTTCTTAATTACATTCAATTCCCGGTCCCATGCCTTGCTGAGATTGTAGCCGCAATCTCGTTTGATAAGATCTTCCCTGGTGCGAATTTCGATAGCCACCAAGATATGAGCGTACCAAGATCCTGACTCAGACCTCTAAATATTGGGACAGCGTTATAAGGGAGGCTATCGAAATTCGCACCAGGGAAGATCTTATCAACCGAGATTGTGGCTACAATCTCAGCAAGGCTTGGAAACCAAGTGGATTAAACCGCTAGGCGGCGGTGGATAAATGTGGTACACGCTGCATTTTATTTTACTTACAACTACAATTTTCATCGTTACACTGTATAAAACAGTTTCATCCGTAAACATGGAAATACTTTACAATGTTTTACAAAAAGGTGTTTCTTAGCAGAACAATGAGTAACAGATCTTTTGAGGGGTCAAAATTAATGCATTGGAAGAACGCGCTGATTGGCCTTGGCCAACTGCCTGTTGCGATAGAATGTACCATTTCAGTTGTATCATGTCATGAAATCCTAACACATCATTTTGGAATGCATCATGTTGCTGCCAAGTTCGTCCCACGGCTCATGAGTCAAGACCAGGAAGATCTTCGCCTCGCTATCTGTAAAGAGGTTTTGGATAGCGCAGATGAGAACGAGATGTTCCATAAGAGAATCATAACTGGGTTTACTGTTACGATGTTGAGACCGAGGTTCAATTCTCAAATTCGGTCAGTAAAGGTCCTCCAAGACCAAAAAAAAAAAAAAAAACAAAAAGGCTCATCAGGTCAGGTCAAAGTCATGACGATAGTTTTCTTTGAATTCCAAGTATTAGTTCATAATGAATTAATGCTACAGTGATAAACTGTTAATCGATGGTACTACCGGGACGTGTTTCGACGCCTGCGAGAAAGTGTGAGGAGGAAACGGCCTGAAATGTGGCGAGACAATTCGTGGCTCTTACATAACGATAATGCACCCACGTATACATTCCTGTTGGTGCGTGACTATTGCACAAAATATGAAATCACTGCTCAGTCTCATCCTCCGTACTCTCCATACATGGCCCCTGCAGACTTTGGAAAAAGTTGAAAACCCCTTGAAAGGACGAAGATTTGCAACGACAGACGACATAAAGAAAATTGGCTGACGGCGCTTCGCGCGATCCAGTTGGACGCATGCCAAGACTGGTTCCGGAAGTGGAAACTGTTGTGGCGTAACAAGCTAGCTACGCCACACTGAGAAGTAGCCGAAAGGCACGCGTACACACACGCCGACTGGCGTTAAGTCTGAAACAGGATACGTGATGAAAGCTATAAAGAAAAGAACGGAGCTTCTAGTATACTTAACTTTAATTTCCTTGTGGTACATATCTCTTGATAATACAAGTGAGACTCTCTCCAGATTTGGTTAATGGCGCCTTGCTAGGTCGTAGCCATGGACTTAGCTGAAGGCTATTCTAACGGTCTCTCGGCAAATGAGAGAAAGGCTTCGTACGTGTAGTCGCTAGCAATGTCGTCCGTACAACTGGGCGAGTGCTAGTCAGTCTCTCGAGACCTGCCTTGTGGTTGCGCTCGGTCTGCGATCCTGACAGTGGCGACACGCGGGTCCGACATGTACTAATGGACCGCGGCCGATTTAAAGCTACCACCTAGCAAGTGTGGTGTCTGGCGGTGACACCACAGAAACGGTGTTGGGAGCGGTGTACGAATTGTGGGGGAGAGTATTTCGAAGGCGACTGTGCACAATAAGTAGAAAAATTTTGTAGACGAAGGTCCGGAATTTTTTAATTAGACATCGTATTGCGGGAAGATAAATAAAAATTATAATGACAAGTTTTTACTTTGAATGGGAGGAAGTTACCAAAATAATTATTATTACAAGTAAGCACATAATACGCAATTATTAAGTAGTATTGTTTGCGTACTTGATACAGAAATTTATTCAAAATACAATTTTAAATTTTCCCTCGCGTTCCAAAGTAACAAGTAGAACAAATAAGTACTTATAATCCATTTATGAAGTAACGTGATTTACGTTCTTTGTATAGGCCTTTATTCAAAATGCAGTTTTAATTTTTCCTTCACTTTCATAGCTGCTCGCGATGAAGCATTATATCTCTTTTGTAAATTGTCTTGTACTGTTTTTGATATATCTTGGTATAAGTACCGGAAAAACGGAACATCAGCCTTATTTATTGATTCGATTTCACGGATGTTGTTGTGTAATAAAGTTGTAGCCTTTACAGTATGTACTGCATTTTCTACACTGGTTTAAATAGTTCTTTGCAAAATTCTAAATTTAGGTAATAGAATCTAATGAACATTCTACGACCATTCTCGCTCCAGAAAACAAACAGACTTTCTTGAAAAGCGTTCTTTAAATATTCTTGCGGAGAAACTGCTGCGTCCACTAGGAAACAGTACGAACACTTGATACTCGATCCTAAAAAATTCTTCAGCTATTTGTAGTCTTTCCATTTCAATTGAATATCGGAGGGGGCATTAATCAAAATCTCCTGTGTCGTTATCTGTGCCGTAGGAGCCTACATTCATCATAACAAACCTACAATTCCCATCAGTGAGAGCTAATACACCGATAGAATAGAAGGATTTATAGCAGCAATACATGGAACAAGGTTTGCTTCCAAGACAGTTATATTGTGCTACTATTTTAAAGTCATCTTCTGTCGGCTCAGACATTTACTTTCTTAACAATATTGTCCACATAGTTTTACAAAGTTCTTCGACAAATGTGGGAATCGCAGTTTTTAAATTCTGAAAGTAAGAGCGAGTTGGCTAAACTGTATTGTTTGAATTCAATAGCAGAGCAGATTTTATAGCGTCCATGAAATAATCAAACACAGTAACCAACATTCGAACCGACTGTTTGATAGCGAAGGTCGAAATTTCAGTTCTTCATACAAATGATGAATTTATCCTTGAATATGGCTTTCCAAATACACAATATTAGTTTCACTCCTTCGTCACTGACAATGTTTCTTCATTATCTGATATGTAAGATACGAGTTTTCCACTAAAAATATCTTTCTCGTGTCCGTAATTAATGCATTGTGCTGACTGTACAGCCGTGCTGATGGGGTAATAAACTTCTACCCCACTTCCACGAACTGTTCACGACTGAGCTGCTCAGGCAGCGCGCTCGGTACAGCGCGTTCAAATAATATTCTCCAACTTCTGTTTTCCTAGCCTACAGTAATATACACTGATCAGCCAGAACATTATGACCACCGACTTACGATGTGTGTAAACCCGCTCAGGCGATAGCAGCGGCACCTGACGAGGAATGACAGACACACTCACAGTACATGTATTATCAGTGAATGTGCTGGCTGTGGGTAGAAAGGGGAAAGTGCACAGTCTGTCTCAGTTTGGAATGACATACACACGCACAGTGCATGTATTAACAGCGAATGTGCTGTCTGTGTGTATTATGGGGAAGGTGCGCATCTATCTGAGTTTGACTGAAAACAGACTGTTATGGGCCAGAGGCTCGGCACGAACATTCCAGAAACTGCAGGACTTGTCAGGTGTTCGAGAGAGTGAATGGTGAGTGTCTTTAACTCATGGCGATACCAAGTGAAAGCACGTCCATATGTCGTGGAGTTGGGCGGCCACTTCCCATTACAGATGTCGGATGTCGTAAGCTGGGCAAACTGATAAAACAGTATACGCTGTGAACAGCAGCGGAACTAACATCCGACTTTTATGCTGGGCAGAGTAAAAGAATGTCTGAAAACGCAGTGCACTAACAGTTCTAAATAGGGCCTCCGCAGCCGACGACAAATGCATGTGCCAATGTTAACACCTCAACATCGGCAACTATGACTATACTGGGCACGTGACCATCGACACTGGACGTTGGCGCAGTGGTTGAGCTTTGCATGGTGTAATGAATCCAGGTACCTCCTTCATCATGCCGATGGGAGGGCGCGAATCCGTCGTCTTCCAAGGGAACAGCTTCTTGATACCTGTACTGTGGGATGTATACAAGTTGGCAGTGGCTCCATTATGCTCTGGGAAATATTCACAAGGCCGTCCGTTGAGTCCAGTGGAGCTCGTGCAAGGCACCATGATCGAGAAGAGGTACCGTACATAGGCTGCAGATCACGTACACCCCTTCATGACAATCATGAATCCCGATAGCAGTGGCTTTTTTAACATGATAATGTGCCACAGCGTGATGGAGTGATCCGAGGAACACAGTGGCAGGTTCCAGTTGATGTGCTGACCCTCCGACTCACCATATCTGAATCCGATTGAACACATCTGGGACGTGAATGAACGTGGCTTCAGAGCTCATCGCCCTCCTCCTCGGAATTTACAGACATTAGATGACCTGTGTGTGCAGATATGGTGCCAAGTCCCTTCAACGATCTACCAAGGCCTCACTGCTTCCATGCCATGAGGCATCGCCATTGTTATCCGTGCGAAAAGCGGACATACCGGCTCTTATGTAGGTGGTCATAATGTTCTGGCTGATTAGTGTATGTCTCTCCTTTCACCTTTAAAAGCAGTTTAGATATATTAGCTGCATTTCATATGAAACAGTGCACCACCCAAACTGAAACAAATGTAAAGTATTAGGCGATCATATTTTTCAGATTTCCAGGAAACCCTTTAAATGTTATGCGACAGCCTACTTAGATATTAAGCATCACAATAAATCTGAAAAATATCGAAAAAAATACTTCATCGTCAGGCTGTGATGTCAAACTATAAGATAGAAAAAAAAATCAAAATCTCCCAGAATCGAATGAGAAGTTTAACATACTGAAGAAAACATGGAAAACCCAAATAAGAGGTTTTTAGATTTTTAAAGGAGAAGAAGACTCTATACTGAAAAACTAACTCCAGCAATTGATGTATCTTTGCCTCATACCAGAAAACTATTTTGTCCTGTCTATTGGTATCTGACACCATGCATCTGGGTTGTGCATGTATAACAGAGTAGCCGCATCATACTGCTTCTCATTGTATCAGGCACCTACTCGCATGATCCCACACTGCACAGCATTCACATCAGACTGCTCACATAGGATGAGGTGTTATCTGCTTTTTTAAGTAGACATATTTTGCATTTATTTTTGGTGGGTTTGGGTTTTGCAGTATTCAGTTTCGCTATAACGACTTTGTGGTCACTTATCCCTACATCCGTTACAATGTTCTCTATTTGCTCAGGATTTTCTCAACCATTTACACTTCGAATGGGCTCCTGAACTAACCGGTCAAAAAAAAAAAAATGTTCAGAGAGAGCATCTCGTACATTTTCCGACGATATTTGATGCCTGCCATCTGAGACTGCTGCACTTCTTAATAACCAACGAAAAGAAAGAAACAGCTGTATGGAATTGTATGCTAGGAGATGTGTGGTGTAATGTTTGTGTTGTTTGGCGATGAGAGATGGGAGAGGATGAAACCTGTTGCTTGCATGCAGCCTATTTCTCTCGAGTAGCACCAAATGGGCTACAGAGATTAATGTTCCCATCTGGAGGACGATTCACTGGCAGCTGTGTCACTTATGCTCACTCCAAAACACAGTGCGAGACATTTGTAATTTAACCAGGCTGTATCTGAGAACACTGGCGATCTGAAGCTTTGTGTCACCACTTTTTCTTCACTCACCCTCAAAATACTGGCAGTGAAACTCTTCCATCACCAGGATTCGAATTGGCTACCTGAGTTGAGTGCCACCACACCAGTGACCTTCGGAGTGGAGATGGATTGAGTTGTGCAAGAGTGAGTGGTGTGGGGTAGATAGCCCAAGGCACATAGTTGCCAGGTGGTGTTTGTTGTGATACTAGCTGGTGGTCTGGCAGTCACACACCTCAGTCCTTTGAAGTGTCGCTGTGAGTGCGGGCACATCTGAGGTAGGCGGCGGGTCACCACCAGCTTCGAGCAGCAGTACCCTCCAGGCAGGGTTCTCCAAGAGGCGGGCGGCCACTGCAGACCCAGCGGACCCGGTGCCGACCACCACGAAGTCATACTCTGGTAGCGGATGCGCTGTGTCCGGTGGGCACTGCGATCTGACAGCAGGCACTGAGCGTGTGCCAGTGTTGCCAACAACTATGAGAAAAGCGCGCCAGCGGTGCCGCCCAGGGTGCACGTGTCCGCCTCTTGCACCCACTGCGTGGTTGGCGCGGGCACTGTCCACTGCATCTGGATCCGTACCCGGTTGCCTGCATACCGAAACCAGGAACTCAATTACCAATTACAACAACAGATTCCTTTTTCTACTTAATCCCTTGAATAGACATTGACTTGAAAGTGGTCAGCATCACGTACTGCAAGGTGTTCATTGCTCTCCATAAATCGACCAAAAATTTTAAACAGGACATAAATATCAGATCACGTACAATTTAAAGTGTTATGAGACATTACTTATATCTGATAGTCCTAAATAATCCTGTTTTCATAATGTTTAATAAAATAATATATGAAAATGTCTATGCAACTTCTTTTCTTTGTACACTGAGGTGACAAATTTCATGGGATACTTGTAATATTGAGCCAGATCTCCATATTCCTGGGGTAGTGCAGCAGTTCGACGTGACAGGGACTGACAAGTTGTTGGAAGTCCCCTGCTAAATATATTGAGCCGTGCTACCTCTTTATAGACGTCCATAAACGTGGAAGTGTTGCTGGTGCAGGATTTTGTGCACGAATTGATCCCTCGGTTATGTCCCATAAATTTTCGATGGATGGCCAAATCATTCGCTCGAATGGTCCAGAATGTTCTTCAAACCAATTACAAACAATTGCGGCCCGCTGATACGGCGCATTGTCAACCAACAAAAATCCATTGTTGTTCGGGAATATGAAGTCAATGAATGGCTGCAAATGATCTCCATGTAGCCGAATATAACCATTTCCAGTCAGTGATTGGTTCAGTGGGACTAGAGGACCCAGCCCACACCATTAAGGAGCCACCGTCAACTTGCACAGCGCCTTATTGATAACTGGGGTCCATGTTCTCCTGGGGTCTGCACCACGCTCGAACCCTACCATCAGTTCTTACCAAATGAAACTGGGACCCATCTGACCAGGCCACGGTTTTCCAATCATCTAGAGTCCATCCAATATGCTCATGAGCCCATGAGAGATGTTGCAGGAATATCGTTCTGTTAGCAAAGGCACTTGGGCTGGTTGTCTGCTGCCCTAGCCTATTAATGTCAAATTTCGCCGCACTCTCCCAACCGATATGTTCGTCATACATCAACACTGATTTCTGCAGTCATTTCACGTAGTGTTTCTTGTGTTTTGGCACTGACAACTCTACACAAACACCGCTGCTCTCGGTCGTTAAGTGGAGGCCGTTTGTAACTGTGTTGTCTGCAGTGAGATGTAATGCCTGAAATTTGATTTTCTCGGCACACTCTTGACATTGTGGATCTCAGGATGTTGAATTGCCTAACGATTTCCGAAATGGAATGTCCCATGCGTCTAGCTCCAACTACCATTCCGTGTTCAACATCTGTTAATTCCTGTCGTACGGCCATAATCCCGTCAGAAACTTTTTCGCGTGAATTGCATGAGTAAAATTGACTGTTCTGCCAATGCACTGTCCTTTTGTACCTTGTGTACGTGATACTACCGCCATCTGCACATGTGCATATCGCTATCTTACGATTTTTGTCACCTAAGTATATACTATCTTCTAAACATAGGCATCTTACAGTTGTAACTACTAGATGTGGTCCATGCACTGTTACTGATACTTTTATTTAATCTTATTATGATACAGAGTCAACCTTTTTATGATACTGTTAGTTTTCTATAATGTATTGTTAGTAAAATGTCACGTGAATACTCTTCTCATTTATTCTAGCAGCATGTTATCCAATGGTGGATAAGTGATTATAGGCGCATTTTTCTATTGTGGTATCCACTAGCTACTCAGTGATGTACTCCAATGTGCTGGCATGTCAGGATGTATTTTCTTTTTTATTACTACTGTTTACTGTTGTACTTTAATGTATAGTACATCATAATGGTTTTTCATGTCTGGTATAGCCAGGCTGACGTTACCTGGCAGCTGCTTTCATCCAAGGGGTAACCCCTAGATCTGATTTTCTGAAGAGAGTACATCTCTATTTTGGTTCCTCTGATAATCCAAGTTGCTGCCCTACACCTAATAATTTTAAGTATGTGTGTGTATAATGGCTATAAAACTGTTGTATGAAAAGTTGCAGCCTACCTTTTATAATATTTTCTAAGTGTGTTCTTTTCACATTTGATTGGGCACATATCACAAAACAGCCCTTTCATATACTACCTGCAGGTACTTCACACTAACAGCTGACAGTTTTGGAGCATATTATAAAGTTTTTCGCTGTTAATTTAATTTTTCCAAGAATATGTGAATAATTTTTTTTATCCATTCCTTTATGCAAAGTGTATAATGGCATGTTGTAGGCGTAATGTTAAGACATTCTTCTTAACCAACCGCTGCTGACATTACACTTTGAATGTGTGCATGACAAACGTCGTTATATTCATGTGGATGAATCTGTAGGTATAGGGACAATATCTGTATGTATTCTCACTTTTAACATGTTACTTTATCTACATTTACAAACAAGGTATAAACATAGTACTGTAGGCTAAGTGTTTCAATGATTCAGGTTTGGACTGACAGCTTTTGCTCTGTATTGGGGTATCATTTAAATGTTTGTGGTTGTTTTCGCTTAGACTGGAATAAACGTTTTCCGTTATATAATAACCATTCCTATGTCATTGTATTTAACGATTAGGACAGTGTATTTCAAAAAAATTTAACTATCGGTGAATGGCTCACTTATGCCAGCTGTTCACCAAGCGTGTACTGCCGCCTCTCCAGGACACACTGTTGGTGCTATGGACTATTTATTTACTTTGTTTCACGTATCTAACAAGCCAATGTGGCCCTTTGTTTTATAAGTGGTGTGTACTCTCGTTACGTTTGTGCAATTCACACACATTAATATTACTTCCAGAAGGTATGTAGAAAATATTGTGATATCTGGGTATTGTACTGTAATTTCATGTTTATACTGGTTGTAATGGCATGCTGATTGTCATAGTAACGTCTTTCGCCTGGTACATGGTAGATCCGAAGATGACAGGTAGACTCTGTCAAAACTGATAATTGAGCAAATAAAATAAATAAAAATAAAAATACTACAACACGAGATCTTGGCTGCCAAGTATTATTATTTACCAAATGTCAAATCGCTTCCCGCAACAACATGTGTGATTTCTATAACAATATTCATTCACGGCACAAGTTTTTCTTTTACGTAAAAAAATGCACTGATCAACGAGAACATTATGACCACCTATCTAGTAGCCAGTAGGTCCACCTTTGGTATGGGTAACAGCGGCGAAGTGTCGTAACATGGAAGCAATGAGGCCTTGGTAGGTCGCTGAAGGGTTTTGTCACCACATCTGCTCACACAGGTCATCCAATTTTCGTACATTCCGGGGAGATGGGACGTGAGCTCTGATGCCACATTCAATCACATCACAGATGTGTTCAATCTGGTTCAGGTCTAGCGAGTTTGAGAACTTGCACATCAACTGGAACTCGCCACTGTGTTCATCGAAACATTCCATAACACTCCTGGCCTTGTCACATGTCACATTATCTTCATGAAAAATGACACTGACGTCGGGAAACATCAGCAGCATGAAGGGGTGTACGTGATCTGCAACCCACTTACGGTACTCGATGGCCATCATGGTGCCTCTCACGAGCTCCACTGGATCGATAGATGCCACGTAAATGTTCCCCTGGAGCAACTGCCAGCTTGCATCTGTCCTACAGTCATGTATCAATAAGCTGGTGCCCTGGAAGACGATAGATTTGTGCCGTCCCATCGGCATGATGCAGAAGGTATCGGGATTCACCAGACCAAGCAATGCTTTACCACTGCGCCAACGTCCAATGCCCATTTCAGTAGTAGTTGCCAATGTCGTGGTGTTAACATTGGACAATGCATGGGTCGTTGGCTGTGGAGGCCCATTCTTAGGAGTAGTGCGGTGCACTGCATATTCAGATATACTGTGCCCAGCATTAAAGTCTGATGTTAGTTCCGCCACAGTTCGCCTCCTGTCCTGTTTTACCAGTTTGCCCAGCCTACAACATCCGACATTTGTAATGAAGACTGGCCACTCCACTCCACGACATTTGGGTGTGGTTTCACGATGGTTTCGCCACCTGTTGAAGACACTCACCAAGGTACTCCTCAAACATCCGAGAAGTCGTACATTTTCTGCAATGCTCGTGGCGAGCCTCTGCGCCATCTCAGTCTGCCTTGGTCAGACTCATCTAGTCACACACCTTCCCCATTCTACGCATGGACAACATGCTCACTGATTATACAAGCACTGTGTGGGTGTGTGACTAGCAGTCATTCCTTGCTAGCTGATGCTGCTATCGCCTGGATGGGTTTATATCAATAGTAGGTTGGTGATGAAAACGTTCTGGCTGATCAGTGTAGATAGCACACTTCTATCTACTTTGTACAGTTGCAGTGAAATGCTTATCATGTAGCACACTTCATGCCAGTATGACGTTTGTTGCTCATGGTATGGTAATTTCAATAGCTAGGAGTGTATTTAAAATCACAAATTTCATTTATGTACATGGGGACTTGAGCGTTATCACCAACAGTTCCTTCTTTGCAAACATGTATGTACAGTATATTCCACTTAAGTGCATAGGTGTAGTCCTGTGTGTGTCTGTGTGTGTCTAGTCGACAGATGTGGGTCTTACATTAGAATTTAATTTGTGTTGTACACCGAAGAATACTGTTTGCCGTAAATTTCTTTGGAGAGATGCATTTTGACATTGTGATCAAATGCCAGAAATACGGATAACTGTGGTTTTAGTTATACAATAACTAATGTCAGTAGTAGGTCACAGTCATCTTATGATGAAATGTTGCATCATATAGGGCTTCATATCAATGGAGGGACCAAGATGTATTTTATGGAAGTGGGAAACATTGAGCTATTACTGTGTCAGTGACAAAATGAACTCTGGTTCTGGCAACTAGTGTGGCTATTTCAATGTCTTCTATCACTTTGGGGCCGGCCGCTATGATCGAGCGCTTCTAGGCGCTTCATTCCAGAACCGCGCTGCTTCTACAGTCGTAGGTTCGAATCCTGCCTCGGGCATGGATGTGTGTGATGTCCTTAGGTCAGTTAGGTTTAAGTAGTTCTAAGTCTAAGGGACTGATGACCTCAGATGTTAAGTCCCCTAGTGCTTAGAGCCATTTGAACCATTTTCTGTCACTTGGGCATTTAACTATCAAATAAAAATTTGGACATATGGTGCCTGATAAAAAAGTGAAGCACCCAGAGGAAATGGTCAGGTGTAAATGTGTCTTTGAACTTGACAATTATACTGGTGGACGCATAAATGATTAGTGTTCAAATTCTCTGTCACATGTGGAATGGCCACCAGAGTGCGTCAGTATTGTTCGTGTTTGGTGTTGTTACCAGGTCTGAAAAGCTATATAAGAGGCGTGAACAGCGTTAGATGTTGAAAGATCAGTTTGAAGGACAGGGAGATATCACGTACTTGTGTCAGACAGCATTATCAGCACAAGACACAGTTCAAAAGGAACCTCATTGTGAGACTATATCTGGCTGGTTGATTGAATCGTACAGTATTCCGATTTGTAGGACATTCAGATGTGGTAACGGTCCATACTGGATTGCAGGAGAATGTGAGAACAGGCGTACTAGTCGACCACATCTGACCACCACAAGGGTGAATCGCCATATTGTGCACCCTGTACATCATAAGCCCTTCACATCTTCGCTAGCCATCCGAAAGAAGAAATAGACTCCCTGCAACATTCAGTGTCATCCCACATCATTGGTCGAAAATGAGCAGCAGCTGCACTAGGGAATTCCTGTCTCATGCATAAGCTACCATTAACAGAACAACACAAACAGCTGTAATTGGAATGGTGCTCTGACTGAGATGCAAGGAATACTGATCAATGGTGCCGAAATGCGGGATGAAAGAACATGGAGCTCCAGCAAGTAGTTTTACTGGTGGCGTCACGGTGTGGGGAGCCATTGGGTATGACTTCAGGTCATGAATAATTATCTAATCCACGTTCTAGATGAGTGTACCGCGAGGTAAGCCTTCTGGTGAGAAGATGAGGCAATTGTGCGAGTTATCTTCAAAGTAACCTCTATCCCTCTCTCTCTGGGGATGTCCCAGCCTCATCATGCACTTGGGCAATTGTGTATGGCACAGTGAAGATCACCCTCTCTTTTCCCCACTTCCTCTATAGGTCAGTAAGAATCAAGCTCCCCCTCTCCCCTACCCTTTTTATTCCTAGAGCAAATGAGTGAACTTCATAATTCTTGTTCTGTACACGGAAGTGAGAGAAGCATCACGCAGCGACAGCAGCAGATTTCTTAAAAATGAAAGAAAGTATTAGCATAATTTTTGAGGTAAGACACTTCCACGTAGCAGTGTGTTACTGTTTCATGACACCATGACTTCTTCTGCAAAATGGCCGAAAATGTTAGTCCATCTACTCCTCTAGGCAAACTATGTGAGAGAGGATGTTATCCCACTTAAAACTGTAGCCAATATCACCATAATTAATATCCTACCTTCAAGTTTCATATTTCAATTACACAATTGGCAGCAAAGTATTAAGCATTTTCTGTAAGCACTTCACCTCCCATTGTAACTAGGTGCAATTTTAGTTGTTTTTTTTCACAATTTCCGCCTTAAGTACGAGACTAAGCAGTTACCGCAGTACAACAAATAAACTATGGCTATGGAGAAACACACCCCTGCACTACTAACATGTGACATTATAGTCTGCCAAAAACAATGGTATAAACAACCCTCCTCCTATAGTCTCTTACTTTTCTAGACCTAAGAAGCAGTGATGAAAATAAAATGGAGTTTCAAGAGTAGGACTAAAATTCAGGGTGAAAGAATATCAATGATAAAATTCTCTGACAACATAGCCATGCTCAGTGAAAGCAAAGAAGAATCGCAGAATCAGCTAAACAGAATGAAGAGTCCAATGAGAACGGACTATGGATAGAGAATGAAACGAAGAAAGTCGAAATTAATTAGAAGTAACAGAAAATAGATTAGCAGTAAACTTAACATCAATATTGTGATGTGATTCTTGAGTTTCTCCCGGCGTATTTGATAATCAAAATATCCACGGGTGTACTGCCGGTCTACAGTGTCCAACGGGCACAATATTTCGGCGATCATACATGTCGCCATCATCAGGTGAACTGACGGACTGAGCTCCTGTGAACGTGCCGGCACGGAGATCCGTACACTATGGCTGCTCAGGTGGGACTGGATTCGGTCGCGGCGGCGGCGGATTTAAATACCCTCCGCCCGCGGCGCGCTCACTCCGCCGTCCGCGCCCCGCGCCACGGTCGCGCGGTGGAACGTGCTCTCCGCCCAACCACTACAGCACAACCTGTGGATATGGATGAAATCACGAGGGAGGAGGTAGGCACTGCGTTTATCCCATATACAGGCGCACTCTCGGGAAAGATCGCCCGAATTTTGAAGAAACACCGGGTCGGAACGGTGTTTTGTCCTCCGAATAAAACTCGTGCACTGGTGGGGAGCGCCAAAGATGACCTCGGTTTGAGGAAGGCCGGCGTGTACCAGATTCCGTGTCAATGTGGCAAGTCGTATATTGGTCAGACGATGCGTACCGTCGAGGATCGATGCCGTGAACACCAGAGGCACACTCGACTGATGTATCCGAGCAAGTCGGCGGTCGCTGAACATTGTTTGTCGGAAAATCACGCTATGGAGTATGAACGCACGAGGATTCTGGTACAGACGTCGAGATACTGGGACAGCGTTGTTAGAGAGGCCATCGAAATTCGCACCAATGACGACCTCATAAATCGTGACTGTGGCTATAATCTTAGCAAGGCTTGGGAACCAGCGATTGGGTTAATCAAGAGTAAATCGAGCAAATGTATAGTTGTGACGACCACGGCGGACGGAGCCATCACACCGACGTCATCTCAGACGCCGTCGCAATCTGTTCCACCGCGCGACCGTAGCGCGGGGCGCGGACGGCGGAGTGAGCGCGCCGCGGGCGGAGGGTATTTAAATCCGCCGCCGCCGCGACCGAATCCAGTTCCACCTGAGCAGCCATAGTGTACGGATCTCCGTGCCGGCACGTTCACAGGAGCTCAGTCCGTCAGTTCACCTGATGATGGCGACATGTATGATCGCCGAAATATTGTGCCCGTTGGACACTGTAGACCGGCAGTACACCCGTGGATATTTTGATTATCAATATTGTGGTCCCCAAAATAGACAAAGTTAAGGAATTTTACTACTATGGAAGCAAAATAACCCACAACGGATGAGGCAAGAAGAGCATCAACAGCGGATTAGCACAGGCAAACAGGACGTTATGGACAAGAGATGTCTGCTATTATCAAACATAGGCCTTAATCTGAGAGAGAAATTTCTGAGAATGTATATATGGTGCACAGCACTGTATTGTAGTGAATTATGGACTGTCAGAAAACCAGAAAAGAAAAGAAACGAAGCATTTCAGAGGTGGTCCTGTAGTAGGATGTTAAAAATTCGGTGGTCGGGTTAGATAAGGAACGAGAAAGTTCTCCTAGAGGACCAGAGCTGGTACTGTCCCCTCATGTCTGCTGCTGGATGGGCCGCCCTTACTGCAACATCTCCTTAATAAAGATTAACATGTCGATCACCGAGCTGAGTGCTACGCAGCGACCCAGCACACATCTAACTGTGAATGCCTTGTTGCTATCAAAGCTGGCGTATTTAAAGGAAGCACGAGCGACGTCCTGACGTCATGTTCGTTTGTAATGAACGCATTCGTTCCACTTATACTGCTAATTTATCTGTCGTACTCGCCCCTTAGGTGTTCACGTGACAGAATTACATGTTGTTACGGCAGTCTTAAGCGAAGTTATGAAATGCAGTACAGCTGACTCTCTACCTGTCTTACACTCTACGAAAGTCTCTGTCCAACACAAACCCGTGTGCTAAACAATCCTCTCTCGCCTGTTGTGTGTAACCAGGTCACTTCCCCTGCGTGATGACAAATTCCGATACATGTGCAATTCTGTTACCTCTTGGCTAACCTACTGCCTCTGGCTCTCGGCATAGGCAACGAAACTTTGACAATATTCCACGTTTCCAACTCTTTACTATTCCATGACACTACATATGTAACAACCTTTATACCTCAACTAGCTGACAAACCCGGCATTACCCGGTGCTTACACTGGTGTCCAAAATTAAAACAACAAACGGAAATTTTGTAAGGTTGTTTTTATTTTGGGCCAAATCAATATAAACAGGTGAAAGTAAAGTAGAAACAATGCAAAGAATTCCAAACGCAAACAACGGCAACATACATAACGGTAGACTAAAATGTTAGTTTTTTCCAATTTAACTGATTTGCACACACATTCTGACAACTAGTTAATGTGTTCAGGGTGTGATCCCCTATGGCAGCAATACAGGTCTAACAACGATGGGTAATGCTGTGAATGACGTCATCAGTCTCATGTTGAGGCAATACAGCTCATGCTTCCTGCAGAGCTGCTCGCAGTCGAGGAGAGTGCTTGGTGGATGCTGACGTGATGCAAGCAGTCTCCCTAGTGCATCCCAGATATTCTCTATGGAATTCAAATAGGGAGAGCGAGCAGGCTATGCCATGTGTGCAATATCTTCCGTTTCCAAGAAAACATCAACCATCCGTGCTCTATGAGGTCGTGCATTATCGTCCGTCAATACGAAGCCTGGGTCCACAGCACCTCACAACAACCGCAAATGAGGTTCTAAGATATCGTCACGGTACCTGACAGTAGTTAAACCTTGTCGATTCACCCGTACAATTTCATCAATAGGGGTTCGAGTGGTAAACATAATCCCTACCCACATCATTAGGGATCCTCCTCGATATCGGCCTCTTTCCACTATGCTTGGGACCCGAAATCGTGTTCCACGTTCCCTCCAGATGCGAATCCATCGAGAATCACTCTCCAGACTTAATCTGGACTCATCAGTGAAAAGAACATTGGCCCAGTGTTCGACCGCCCAGGTGGCAAATTGATGACTCCACTCTAGACGTTTCCTTCTATGAAGACGCGTCAGTGGTAGACATACAGCAGATCTCCGACAAAAAAAGGCCACTCTGCAAAAGCCTTGTGCACACCGTTTGCCTCGATACAACACGTCCAGTGTATTCTACGAACGCACATGCCAGTTGCTGTGCGTTACTAATGCAGTACCGTCGTGCCCTTACAGCCAAATGACAGTCCTCTCTTCTGAAGTCACACGTAGTCGGCCCTGCCCTGGTCTTCGGGATACAGTTTCGGTCTCTATAAATTATCGCCACTTCGATAAAAAACAGGACGGTTCACCCTAAGCCACCGGGCCATATCAGTTTGCGACCATCCTGCATCCGTTCTTTCTATGGCCCTCCACTGCAGAGAGTCTGGTACACATTTTCTCTGTGCCACACTGCACCGTCTGTGATTGTGCAGACACTACCTCGTTTTATTGGTGCCCTGACGCCATCGTTGGCATGGTTGTCCGTTGACTGGAATGCCATCTTCCGTGCAGAACAAGATCGTACGGACAGTTTGTATGATTATATCGCGAATTAGACACTGGACGGTGAAATGACGGTTTGTTGCTTTAATTTCTGGCACCAGTGTATTTTCTCAGTTTTCTATTACAAAAGAAAACAAAATATGCGCTGTTTGTAGTGCAATACCGAAAAAATTTCATTTCCACGTATTCGTGAAGACATCTTTTAAACCTTTCAGACCTAAATTTTTCTGGAGGAAAGAAAGTATTTCGTTTCGCTCTAACGCTCTTAGATGAATTTTTTATTGATTTTAAATGCAACATTCTTACAAATATCTGTTCCCATTTTCAAATTACATTTGGCACACTTGGATTCTTTTTATGGCTAAAGTAATTAATTTTGAAATATTCACTGTTTTAATAAATAAACTGATAATTCAATAACTATCGTACAAAATCAAAATAATAATATTCAGTTATAATACAGTGAAATATAACTAACAAACTATTTCGTAAGCTGTTGTGCAGTCTACATTCATTTGTTAATATTTTTATATTGGTTGCCCAACAGATGGCAGCACTTACGTATGATGAAAAGATTGAAGATTCACAAATATCTACATGAGATTTTCAGTGAGGAAAAATATTTCTGTTGCAGCTAACAAGGGAACCTCCCCATCGCACCGCCCTCACATTTAGTTATAAGTTGGCACAGTGGATAGGCCTTGAAAAACTGAACACAGATGAATCGAGAAAACAGGAAGAACTTGTGTGGAACTATGAAAAAAATTAGCAAAATATACAAACTGAGTAGTCCATGCGCAAGATAGGCAACGTCAAGGATAGTGCGAGCTTAGGAGCGCCGTGGTCCTGCGGTTAGCGTGAGTAGCTGCAGAACGAGCGGTCCTTGATTCAAGTCTTCCCTCGAGTGAAAAGTTTACTTTCATTATTTTTCGCAAAGTTATGATTTGTCTGTTCGTTCATTGACGTCGCTGTTCACTGTAGTAAGTTTACTGTCTGTGTTTTGCTACCGCAGCCGCAAAACCGTGCGATTAGTAGACGAAAGGACGTGCCTCTCCAATGGGAACCTAAAACATTTGATCGCAAGGTCATAGGTCAACCGATTCTTCCACAGGAAAACACGTCTGATATATTCTATACGACACTGGTGACGGCATGTGCGTCACATGACAGGAATATGTTGTCGACCCACCTAACTTGTACACTTGGCGAATGGGTAAAAAGATTCTTCTGCCTTGCCCGATTTAGGTTTTCTTGTGGATGTGATAATCACTCCCAAAAAAGTGATGAAAAGATAAGAGTTTGTCACATAAACTGCAACAAATGAATGCAACAGTTTCACAGTCGCACAGTTTTCCCTGTACTCTGTCAAAACATATGTTTTTAACGTTTTCAAATTTTTCCGTGTGTAGACCGTCAAATCCTGCATATGTCCAAGCAAATCTGAACATGTCCTGGAATTTTGGAGAGCGAAGTTGATTATGTGTGAGTGCCTGAACTTTGATAATTGACACACTATCACATAAACAGTTACCTCGAATCGGACGGACGGACGGACAGATAATAATTGTCTGAAAATAAAAAAATTAAACCCTTTACTCGAGGGAAGATTTGAACCAAGTACCTCTCAGTCTGCAGCTGCTCACGCTGATCATGGGACTACGGCGCTCCTGAGTTCATATTATCCTTAATGTTGTATATGTTGCGCATGGACTATTCAGTTTGGATATTTTGCTTATTTTTTTCCTAGTTTCACACAACTTCTTCCTGTCTTCTCGATTGATCTGTGTTCAGTTTTTCAAGGCCTATCCACTGTGCCAACTTGTAACTAAATCTGAGGGGGGTGCGATGGGGAGGTTTCCTTGTAAGAAACAGTAAAAATTAATGTACAGAGCTGTAGCCAGAAGGTCACAAAGAGTTCAATTATGCATTAGACTCGGTGTGTGTACGTTGGGCGCAGCTGTTTCGCGTGTCAACAAAGCGATTTTTTAAACATGTCCGTGGTAACGGCTCTTCATAGTAACATAGAAGTCTATTGTTTTCACCTGCAACAGTATAGTCTTCGCAGCTCAAAGCTCTCAAAAACGCTGCCAGGTGTCAGCGTTTTCCTTAAGTTATTCTATTGCAGAAGAGTCTTAGTAATAAAGAATAAGCATATTAAAACTTCATGCATGATGCGTCATATCTCTTGAACTATGTGTCGTACAACGATATATTTGTACAGGTACGTTCGACGGAATATGTGGATGCTGTCTGCGAAATATTTTGTGGATAGAGTTAGTATCACTGAAGTAATAAATTTAAATGTCATGCATGATGCGGCGATTTTTCACGCATCTCATTGTTCATGACGTCATATCTTCTGAACTATGAATGGCGGGTGGTTCTTATCCCATAGAAATTGATGCCTGAAAGTAAGGGAAATGTGTACCAAGTTTGGTTGAAAACTGTCCGGTGGTTTAGTAGGAGATGTGGAACATACACATTTACTTACATACCTTTTTGTATTGTGGGTGGATTCCCTGTTTTATAAAACCGTTCAGTTTTTGATGTGCACCTTTCTTTCAAGGTTCTGGTAGGAAAAAGAGCAGAATTGTTACCGTAGTGAACAGGTGGATCATTCTTAGGTACCATGTCCTTTGTCCTCCATGGCTTGTCCGTCCACATTTTGGTTTGATGTTTGAGTGTAACGACAACACGACTCCCTATAGATTACACAGTGAGTTTTCGTGAGAAGAGTCGCTAGTGAACAAATTGGATGCCAGGGTAATTAACAAAAATTTAAGTGAGATTTGAAGAAAATATTGATATACGTTGTATTTCACGAACAGCTGCTGATCACTTTGTAAATGAAGTGCCGAAAAGTTCCTGTCTTCAAGACCAATAAATTTCGCTATGAATGCTGTGGACACGTAGGATATGCCGAAAGGAGTGAATAAGATACTAGAATCTTCTCATTTTCTTCATTCGTAGGATCTCTTGATCGTTTTTAGGGTTCCGCGCCTCACGCGGTAAAAATGGAACCCTTATAAGATCACTTTATAGTCCATCTGTCTGTCTGTTCGTCTGTTAAAAGTCCTTTTTCTCAGGAACGGATAGACGTATCGAGTTGAAATTTACGCCACATACTAAGGTTACGGTCCCTTGGCGATGTAAGAAAATGAAGTTTCTAAGAAAAAAGAACAGGTACGGCCATTTACGTCGCAAATTTTGAGACTCGCAAACTCACTCATCAAAACCTATAAGGTGCTTCCGTTGACCTAGAATCATGAAATTTGGCAAGCAGCAAGCTTTCACAGTAAAGATAAAAAAATCCGAAAATTGTTAATTTATAACTATATCACAAGAAAAAATTTTTTGCCATTGTTGTCCGATTGTCTGTCTGTCCGTCTGTTAAGCCCCTTTTTTCTCAGGAATAGGTAGACGCATCGAACTGAAATTTATGTCACATACTCAGTTCTACAGTTTCTTGCAAGTGCAGTACGTCTAAGCGTCTTAGTCAATGCAGTCCAAAGGTACAGCTATTTACGTCACATATTTCGACACTCACCAACTCACTCATCTGAACTGTTGACCTAGAAACAAGAAATTTGGTAAGCAGAAAGCTTTCACAGTAAAGTTAAAGGAAAAAAATCCGAAAATAATTAACTTGTAAATATATCACATGAAGTTTTTTTTTGTGATAGGCCTGTGATATGTAACTCTCTGTCCGTCTAAGATCCCTTTTTCTCATGAACGGGTAGACGTATCAAGTTAAAATTTATATTGCGTACTAAGGTCTATGGTCCCTTGGCGGCGGAAAAAACTTAAGCATGCAAGTCATTGCAATCAAAAGATACGGCCGTTTATGTCACATATTTGGATACTCTCAAACTCACTCACCGAAACCTACAGAGAGCTTCCCGTTGATGAAGTTTGGTAAGAAACAAGGTGTCACAGCACAAATAAAGGAAAAAATCCGAAAATTGTTAATGTGTAACTAACACACAAAAATATTTCTTTCGTCATTTGTTATCCGACTTCAAATTTAGAAATAAAGCACTCTCGAAACTTTTGGAACTCCCAGGACCAATATCTTGCTAGTATCAATGTCGATACAAGTAAAAATCTGGAGATTCTCAATTCCCAGAATCGATGAACTGCTATATACATAATTAAGCGGCTACGGAACCCTGACAGCGCCAATCCTACTCGCGCCTGGCCAATTTTTCTCTTTAGAGTTGATCCCACGTTCAACGACTTCGTGGGTAATAGTTTGCTTTAAAGACGGTATTCGCAACAGCAGTGGGGAAATGTCGTTCGTGTCCCGTTACGCCAGAAGAGAGAAAAACTGTAGTATTGCACATAATCTACAGCGAAACAGGCAGACTCCCCCAGGAGTAAAACTTCTCCGCCACCATTGCTGCCGACAGCAGCTCACCTTTCGAAAGGGACCACTCCGTGCCAAGCTGCTCGTGTGAGGCGCCCTGCCACGACACTCAACTGTTCCCAGTCAATGCGGCGAGCCTGTGACGTAACTGCTGGTTCAGACACGGCTGTTCATTGCGATTCCGTCAACTGTCACGTTTCCCACCTACAACTCGCTGTTTGTTCTGCACGAGCTACGCAATAGCCCAGCTACCGTCAGATTTTATGGACCCTGGCTTCGTGTTTTGCGTCTGGCAAGCGCAGGTCGCCCGCCAGGGCATTACACCCACTGCTTATCACTGGCTGTCTCGTCGCGTGAGTTTTAATGTCTTAAGCTGTGTAAAGCAGTCAACGCTTAAAGCTGAAGCAAACTCTAGTAACGGAAATCCGCTTACCAACGTCATGCAAGCACAAAATTAGCACGGCGCTTCTAAACAAGTAGCCGGCCGGGTGGTCGAGCGGTTCTAGGCGCTTCAGTCTGGAATCGCGCGACCGCTACGGTCGCAGGTTCGAATCCTGCCTCGGGCATGGATGTGTGTGATGTCCTTAGGTTAGTTAGGTTTAAGTAGTTCTAAGTTCTAGGGGACTGATGACCTCCGCTGTTAAGTCCCATAATGCTCAGAACCATTTGAACCATTTTCTAAACAAGTGGCTTCACGCAGCCCCCTAAGCAGTAAAATTTTTTTGACATCCTTCCGTTAATTAAATTCTTCGGTATCTCGATAATACATTCTAAATGACTATGTACCAGAATTTGGGCTAGGTCCGACGAGTATTACGTGAAATTTTGCAAGTTTAGGAAACTGAACACACACAGTAAAATTTCACAGTCTTCTGAAATGTGCAGCTGACATTTCGCACGAAGTAAAATCACGTTCCTCATGAACTCTTGTTGATCTGTAGCCTCAACATCAAACTCTAAACTATCTGCACGGGAGCTGGAATACTGTGAGGCCACCTCACATCAGTTTTTCGCTGCTCATAATCATGAAACTGAATTACATTTTAGATTCTAATTTCTATTTTGTAAGTATTACAATAAATACATAAATAACAAAACCTTTGCGTCACCCCTTTATTTCGAAATTCATGGCACATAAAACAAAAATTGGCTATGAAACATGTTTGTATACCGATTTCCAATGTGTCAAAGTCACCAAATAACAAAAATATTTGGGTAACGACAAAATATTCTTCGCGGCACTCCTGAACAACGTCAGTGCGTGGTGGAACACCTTCTTGTGCGAATGCAGGCATGGATCTGTCGTAGCATATTATCGACGAGGCCATCAAGACAGCTCTGATCCAAATTGTCTCGCTCTTCAATGCCGATTCTGCGTTATGTCGCACAGATTACGTCGTCACTATTGACGTCCAAAAAAAGCTCGTTTCTGTTGTTTTCTGCACACTCGTCTAACATAGAGTGCCTAGGCAACCTGCTTCCTCGGATCACTAGACAACAATTCAAGCAAATCATATTAATAAACTTTATTTCAAAAGGAAATGATTACAATACTTAACTTTGTAAAAGACAGAAGTGTCGCAAGCAATGGGCGACAGGCAGATAAGACGTCTCTTCAGTATATACTATTCGTAACACAGGTGAAACAATACAGATCCTAAGTGACTGCTGTAGCATTCGTAGAACGGCTCGTCTTCCGCTGGCCGCTGCCAGGCGGCGAGTCACTTTTATTCTCTTCGCCTAGATGCCGCTGCTGTCTCGATGTCGTCCTAGAGAGATGTCAGTCAGCGTACTACTGGCTGACGCCGTCTCACAGTCCTCTCTGCTCTGATGTTCTTGACCGACGCGTCGGCGCTTAATGTTACGCCGGAACATTCCTCCCCACCAAAGCGACGGACCATCCTCGTGTAGCGCGAGCGAAAAAGGCGGGGAAGGAGGAGTGTGGGTGCTGCGCTGAACTGGAAGCTGTGGCTGCAGGGGACGTCAGGCTTCCGGTCGTACCCCGCCAAGCGGCCTTCACTCTGGCGGAAACGTCTCCCAGCAAACGACCAGAAGGGTACGCATCATCCTTCTGAGGCCCATAGCAAGATGTCGAAGGCGTCGGCTGCTAGTGCGAGGGCGGGTCCATCTCCTCATTAGGACGAGAGAAGGTGGAGGCGGCGAAGACTCCGTCTCCATGGGGTCGTTCCGCAGTGTCGTGATGACACCCTTTGGCGTCTGCTGTGGCCACGCTGCCCTCGGAATCCGTGAATCTGGAAGAAGAGACACAGACGGATCACCGTGCACATGACAGTGGCGAATTTGATTGTGATGTCGGCGCTGTAGTCCGTCTGGGCCTAAAATGGGGTACATGTTTACGCCAAGTCGAGGAAGGATCTCGCCTCGCGCCCACCGTCTGTTGCCGCTAAAAACCCTGTAAAAGACAATGTCACGCGGCGCGAAGCGATACTTGCGGCTTCCTTCGGCGCCGGATGCTGAGGAGGACGGAGCAGATGGAGCAGTGTCCAAGGGCGGCGGCCGTGAAGCAGTTCTGCCGACGATGGTCCATCTCGTGGATGCGAACGATAGGAGGCGAGAAACAGGTGCAATGTGATCCCTGGTGTGTGTGGTGCGAAGTTTAGACATCTGCTGCTTGAAGGTTCTGACAAAACGTTCCGCTCCGCCGTTTGACAGTGGATGGAACGGTGCACTAGTTAGATGCTTGTGCCATTGCGTTCACAGAATGTTTCAAATTCATTTGACGTGAGTTGAGAGCCGTTGTTCGACACTACGACTTCAGGTAAACCTTCGAGGCAAAAGTAGAGGACAACACCTGAATTGTGCAACCTTGAGTTGTCGAGTTCATTGGCACAGTAAAAGGAGGAGGAGGAAATTAGTGTTTAACGTCCCGTCGACAACGAGGTCATTAGAGACGGAGCGCAAGCTCGGGTGAGGGAAGGACGGGGAAAGAAATCGGCCGTGCCCTTTCAAAGGAACCATCCCGGCATTTGCCTGAAGCGATTTAGGGAAATCACGGAAAACCTAAATCAGGATGGCCGGAGACGGGATTGAACCGTCGTCCTCCCGAATGCGACAGTAAAAGGAAACTTCCTATAAGCGTGTAACACAATTAACCCACGAGTGATGAATTCTTCTCGGGTTATCAGCCGAGTGGTGGTGTTGTCTTGACGCTACGTTGCGATGAGTTTTGTATCCATCATCTTCTGGCCAAGTGTTGGAATGCTGTGTTCTGCTATCTATTCAGCTGCTTGGCTGCCGTCCACTTTCTCCGGAAGGGGGTACCGCGTCGATGGTGGTGGTGGTGGTTGGGGGAGGGGGGCGAAGCGGCCCGGCGTCGAGACCCGGTGGCTATCCAATCTGTATGCGAATTGTGGGATTCCACATTGCACTGAGCTGAAAACCGCTATCCTTGTTCACTAAGTTGTTGTGCAGATGTATCTCCACTGCCTCTTTGAAGATTGAGTCCCAGAAGCCGTTGAAGCTGCACAGTTTTTTTCGAATTCGAATGTGTGTCCCTCCATAATGCTAGGTTCTGCTACCGCGGACTTGTTTGTCTGTCCTAGTCGTATGTTCCTGATGTGTTCAGTACAGTGCTGGGAGATACATCGTTGTGTCTGCCCGATATATTCCATCCCACATTCGCACTCAATACTGTAAATGACCTGCGTCTGCAACCCCAGCTGGTCTTTAGTGGAGCCAAGTATATCTTTGACCTTATTCGGTGCACGAAAGATGGTCGTTATTTCATGCTTCTTTAATATTCTTGCGATCTTGGCTGTCGGCGGTCCAGCAAACAGCAGAAACGCCACACGTTTTGCTTCGTCTGCTTCTGGTTTCTCCTCCCGCCTCTTGTCTGCACGCAAGGCGTATCTTATTTGTGTCTCGGTGTAGCCGTTCTTTCGAAAGGTTTCCTGCAGATGTGCTAACTCACGCAGCAAACTCTCGCTGTCACAGATCGACCTGGCTCTTTGTACTAAGGTGTTCAGTACTGACTTACGTTGTACTGGATGGTGGCAGCTCCGAGCATTAAGATATAAGTCCATGTGCGTCTTCTTACTGTAGACCGAGTGTCACAACGTACTGCCCGGATTTTTATTGATCAAAATATCCAAGAGGGGAAGACAGTCATTTTCTTCTACCTCCATGGTGAATTTGATGCTATCATGAATGCCACTGAGATGGCATAGGAACTCCTGCAGTTTTTTCCTTGCCATGAGGCCACACAACAAAAGTGTCGTCTACATGTCTGTAGAAACCCTTGGGTTTATGGTGGGCAGTGTTCAGTACCACATCTTCAAAGTGCTCTATGTACAAGTTGGCAATACCTGGGGCCAGGGGGAACCCATGACAACACCATCTGTTTGTTCATAGAATTTCCCACCACATTTTAAGTATGTTGTGGTTAACATGAGACAAAAGAGTCTGAGTGTGTCCTCATCGAAGTGATCTTCGAGCAGAGCTAAGGAATCATCCAGCGGCACCTGGGTGAAAAGAGAAGTGACATCAAAGTTGATTAGTTGATCCTTCTCGTCCAGGCGTAACCCTTGGAGTGTCTTAACGAATTCGGTCGAGCTCTTGACATGGTGAGGGCAGTGAACCCACAAGTGGTTTTAACAGCTGTGCTAGGTGCTTGGCTACACAATATGTCAGAGAATTTATGGTGTCCAATATAGGACGTAGTGGGACATTCTCCAAATCGATCTTCGGGATGCCATAGAGTCGCAGTGGAGCCGGTGCCTGAGGGTAAAGCTTCCTGATGGTGTTTCTGTCAAGTCCTGAGCTGTTGAGAAGATCGATGGTCTATTGAATAACAGAAGCAGTAGTGTCTTTCCCCCCTTCTTTGTATGCTGGATCTTGTAGTAAGGTGTCGATATTCTGCCAGTAATCTTCTGACTTCAGTAGGACTGTCGCATTCCCTTTGTCTGCTGCTAAGACCACTATATCCTTGTCATCTAGAAGGTTCAACAGTGCCTTGCACTCTTCTGCCATAATGTTGTTCTTTGGCATTCTTGCTTTCTCGACTACCCTGCTGGTCTCCCTCCTCATTTCCTTGGCTGCTCTCAGCGGGAGTCCACCAAAGGCTTGCTCGATGTTGCTGATGATGTCACGTTTTGGTAACATTCTTGGAGTTGGAGCAACGTTCAGGCCTTTTGACAGCACAGAGATTGTTGGCTCATTCAGTGCTCTCTCTGTCAGGTTGATGATGGTCTTAATACTGCTGGCTTTCTCCTCCTGTTGAGGTCCGCCTGGAACAAATAGATGATGTTGCCATGGGTTCCCCCCTGGCCCCAGGTATTGCCAACTTGTACATGGAGCACTTTGAAGATGTGGCACTGAACACTGCCCACCATAAACCCAAGGTGTTCTACAGACACGTAGATGACATTTTTGTAGTGTGGCAAGGAAATGCAAACAGATTGAGCAAGAAGGTTATGTTAGTATGAGCACTTGTAGTGGGGTAGAGGGCACAAGCTGCTGAGGTGGACTGTAAGCTGTTTACAGTACAGATGCAGTACATTGTGCATGGTGGATTGCTTTGTATATCAGTGAGGTTGAAGCAGAACATAATTTTACCTGCCTAGCTAACAGAAGAAGTATTGAAGGAAACACATGACCACGTGCTATCTGGGCATGAGGGTCATAGTGCAACAAATCAAAGAGAGGCAGAATGTTAATGGTGGAGTATAACGAAAAGGAACTTACATCAGTACATAAAGATTTATGTACCATGTGCACAGGACCAGATCTGAGCAGCAGTAAGTACTGCTACAGAGGTTATCAGAAGCAATGAAACCTTTTCTGATGATAGGAATAGATATTTCGGAACCGTTTAGCCAGACGCCAGTGGAAACAGTTACGTTCTACTATTCATCGTTTCTCATGATATACAGTGGCGGTCAAAATAATAGAGCCACCTGGCAAAGGTTTGGAATAAAGTGCACATTTATTACTAGACATGTTTGAACTATGATGGAAACCATTACAACCGAGTCACATTGTACTATAGTCAGTTATATAGATAACACAACACAAAATAATCAGTAATAATCAATAATATTCAAAAGAATACCAGACCACAGGGTCAAAAAAATAGAGCCAATTGAAACAAATATATTGTACTTGATCTCAGTCTTATGAAACGTACAGGAACAGTCTTTTTTGCATAGGACTGCATTAGTACTTCGTGGGGTAACCCTTATTTTTGAGGATTGCCCTGCACCTCTTACCCATAGAGTCTACTAAACGCCTGCATTCGTCACTACTGATCGCATACCAGGCTCTCTGGATTTCTTCCCACAGTTTTTCTGAAGATGTAGCTTTTGAGCGGTCAATTCTCTTGTCTAAGATCTCCCATAAGTTCTCAATGGGTGATGCGTCAGGGGACTGAGGTGGCCACTCTAATACTTCGATATTGTGCTCTTGAACAAACTGCCTTATGATCCTTGCAGTATGCTTTGGATCGTTATCGTGCTGAAATTTCCATTTCAGCGGCATTTCCTCTTCAGCATAAGGCAGCATCACATTTGCCAAGATGTCTTTGTACATTTCTGCGTTCATTATGCCGTTGATACGGTGTATTGGACCAATGCCGTACCACGAAAAACATCCCCATACCATAACACTTCCGCCACCGTATTTCACAGTTTTTAAAGTGTACTTGGGATTAAATTCCTGGTTTGGTGGGCGGCGCACATAGACTTTTCCGTCTGAGGCAAACCTATTAAACTTGGATTCATCGGACCAAAGGATGTTCCTCCACCAAGTATTAGGTTTTTGTTCATTTCTCCGGGCAAAGGCTAACCTTTTCCGAACATTAGCTTGTGAAACATGTGGCTTCTTTCTTGCAATGCGCCCATTCAATTTTGCAGATCTCAGTCGTCTTTGAATCGTTGAGGTTGATGGTTGAACATCATGTTCGTCGCTAAACAAAATGGCTTTCAGTCGTGGTGTTGACAAAAATGGGTCTTTCTTCACTTCCCTAGTGATGAGTCTGTCTACGCGAGGAGTAGTTACACGAGGTCGCCCCCTGTTCTCCACCTGCGGCTTTGTTTGTTTTGACCGTCTCATGGCGTTCTGGACTCGTTTTCGCGAAACGTGCAAGACATTGGCTATTTTATTCATGGACATCCCACTTTTGAACATCCGGAACATTACTATACGCTCATCTTCACTGGTATGCTTTGCTCTGCCCATCTAGACGAATGTAAACAAAACCACACGTCAATTTACATACAAAACAACTGCATAAAAATCAATTTAAAGGCACATGTGTAAAGCGGCTCTATTATTTTGACCCATAAGATTCTTACCTTTATGCCTCTTTTCACACGTCTAGCTCAAACGCTTCCTTTCGGACGACTAAAGATAGCAGCAACGTCTTCCCTGATGTTGTCTACAAGGGACTGACAACACGGCACTCGTGGCGATTTCGCGAACTAATAGATATCCTAGTTCTTAATCTCGTCAATAGAGGTGGCTCTATTATTTCGACCGCCACTGTATATCAATGATTGCCATTCCAAATCAACAAGGATTATGGTGCTGCTGGCCACGATGAATAACAGACTGCTAAAGTTTTATGTCCTTGAAATGGTAATCATGGACCAAGGTAGTAATTTCATGTTGGACTTGATGAAGCAGCATGTCACCTACTATCGGTGTGAAAACTAAAAAAACAAGCCCATTGCACCAACAAGCTAATGGTAGAACGGAGTGTCTAGATCATACTATTGCTAGAATGCTGAATTACTATGTCAACAGCCACCATAATGATTGGGATGTTTACTTACCATTTGTCATACCAGAATATAATTCCGAAGTGCACACCACCACTGGGCCTTCTCCAATGAGGTAGTGTATGAGAGGAAGATGCCTGTGTCATTTGATATAGTCAAACCAGAAATCAGGAGGAATTGAGAGCCATTTCAGAATTTTACAAATACATTAAGCTGAATGTAAAAACATGTAGAGAGGACAAACGCCAAAGCTGGAGCATTACGAAGAGATAGAGAAACGTGTGGGAAAGTTGCCAGAGTACAGAGTAGGACAATAGATGACACTATCGAGTCTGTATACCACAAAAGGGAAGACCAAGAAGTTAATTACATGGTACAAGGGACCTTATCAGGTGATCGAGATGATGTCACCACTAAATGTCAAGCAAAAAACGCCAACTCAAACGGTTATAGTTCAAGTCGGACGACAATTTCAAGGCACTCTGGATTATTGCCACAAGTGTCTGCACTGACCACTAAGAACAGAGCAAGTGAAGATAGGGAGAATGAGAACCATAAGGAACTTGTGCCATTTACACATGAGATACCACATGAGCTTGGAATTAAGAAAGAATGATTGTGAGTATCGCGAAAATTTGTTTAGTGTAAGTAGCATATAAGGTTATTTTGGTGTTGTAAGTTATGAGAGAGGTTGAGAGGGCAGTGTATACTTGTAACGTAGCGATTCTACTGCTACAGAGATTATGGGGAGAATCTGTAAATATTGTAGTTTTATGTCAGGGGTGTTGTTACCTTCAAAGGTGTTTTTGTTTGTGATCTATTCAGGTGAGAACTTGTGTGGGGTACATTCGAATTTTCGAAAGAGGGAGGGAAAGTAACAATGGTTTCTTTTTCCCAGGTTGCAGCACGCTGGAGATGGGGATTAGTGGTGCCCACATCCTTGTGTTGTTACAACTTTCGACCAAAGGTGGAGTAGGACCACTGCAGGACCACCAATTGGAAAGTGGAGTGCTATTTACCAAGCAGCAGGGAGTTATAATCACCAGTCATTGTAAATTCACAGAGGCTGGAGGAAACATTCCTGAAATTATGACAGGAAGCAGAGAGGAAAGCAATACGGGGGAAAATGGTTCATATGGTTCTGAGCACTATGGGACTTAACTTCTGAGGTCATCAGTCCCCTAGAACTTAGAACTACTCAAACCTAACTAACCTAAGGACATCAGACACATCCATGCCCGAGGCAGGATTCGAACCTGCGACCATAGCGGTCGCCCGGTTCCATACTGTAGCACCTAGAACCACTCGGCCACTCTGGCCGGCAATATGGGGGAAGTACCACCAGTTACTTATGTCCTATGAACAGCTACATCATCAACTGCAGTAAGCTATAGATGTAGCACCATAAGCCTTTTGATGGTTCAAGAGGGTATAGATGGATGCTGGTGAGAAACACTATTCAGGTCTGCTGAAGACAACGTTATCCAAGAACTGAATGAGACCTTGAGAAGAATAAGGGAACTGGAAGATATTAGTAAAGCAATACTAGAATGGCACATTACGCACTCATCAAACTCGGAGTAGGAGGTGTTAAAAAGACACGAAAAAATGGTTCAAATGGCTCTGAGCACTACGGGACTTAACATCTACGGTCATCAGTCCCCTAGAACTTAGAACTACTTAAACCTAACTAATCTAAGGACATCACACAACACCCAGTCATCACGAGGCAGAGAAAATCGCTGACCCCGCCGTTAATCGAACCCGGGAACCCGGCTGAGGGAAGGGAGAACGCTACCGCAAGACTACGAGCTGCGGACAAAAAAAGACACACACATTGTAGAGACTGATCACAGAGCTAACAGGGTGTGCAAAGACAACAGTTGACAGAGTGAACAGGCACCAAGCGGTTTACAGATCCAAATGGATTCATTGGATAAAAGGGTATCGGTTGTGAGGCTTTTTAAGTCGCTAACTAATACGATAGGGTATCTTCAGGTGGAAGTGGTAGAATTACTGGAAGCTGTACAACATGCCCTGTATGGAGAGCTGAGTGCATCTCTGTTGGTGCTGGAGCACTACCTGATTTGTTTACAAAAGGTTCAGAAAGGTTTACAGCATGTCGTGGAAATGGAAATCAGTATGGACCAACCTTAACAACATGCTGGTTCAGTTTCCAGTTGCAGACGACCCTGTACAGTGTAAGTTTTTACCAACCACCCTTACCAGTGAAGTAAGGGGCCATAGGGCAGTATGTGTAGGCAAAGACCAGAGATGTAATGGGGCGATGCCCATGGGACATCCTGGAACCACAGCTGTATTTTCAGTGAGCAGGATTGCATTGGATCTACTCTGTGTATGATTTCGTAGTAGTTGTAGCGAACTGCTATGAGCAAGGGATGTTTAGAGGGAGATGTGATTGCAGCTGCATGTAATGTTATGCATATGTAGGCAAGCTAATCGACCGCCTAGAATTGGTATGAAACAAGGTCAAATTGTTGCACGGAAAAACTCTAGCAGGTCCAGGGCAATGGGATCCCCGCAGTCAGCACAGCTAGTTGACCATTTATGGCCAGTCAGGTGCAGGGACACTGAGCCTCTCGTCAGAAACGGGTAAATCTCAGAGCTGGGAATTTGGATGTTCGACACTTGCATTGGCTTTGTGGAGAATGTGCTCCCAGAAATGAGAGACTGTCAGACAGTCTTACAGATGACTAAGTTACAGCTCTCCGAACTTCGACAATAAATCACAGTTACATATTAATGAAAATCTGAATATATTTATGATGACAGAGAAATGAAGTATATTCAGTGACACAATAATATCTGAATCCCTTTCCAAATTCCAGTAGTTAATATTTCATAGTGAATAAAAATTTTCACAGTGACCCTCTGAATCAAAAACTTTGAATCGCTCCATGTGATTTCAACAAACATTTTCTCATATGATAGCATTGCATTATAGTTATTATCCTTGAAAGTTATATATCTATATCTATTTTATTTATTGATTCGCAATGTCTTTACATCTTGTTTGTTATGCAAATGTTTGTCACGACATCATATTCACCACATTTACTCAACAAATGAGTGCAGCACGAATATTTTCTCATAGTTGTGTTTTTGTTTAATGAATAGTTTACTATTGTGCCAGTAACTTTATTTAAATGTTGATTGAAAGTACTAGTAAAAAATTGTTCTACTTTAAAAGTGATCAATAAAATGTGTTAGCGGATGCCACAGTTGAAAAAAGTGCTAGAGGACATTTCTGTCAAGCGCTTGTAAATAACAATTTAACCAATTTTTAGTGACAATCTATTGTCATTTAACATAAGCGCACTTGAAGAAGATTGTTGTCTTATTTATTAATGGAAAAACCTTTACTTACAGGTATTGTGAATATTATGAGTGCAACTGAATGTTTATGAAGTTTCTTTATTTAAATATTGTTATAACGTATTAGTTTAGTCCAGGAAGTGGACTTACATCTTAGAGTTTAAGAACAATGTATTTTTGTTGAGGATGGCTTCAGCCACTGAGAGTTGGACAGTGGTGGAACACTACTGGAGTCAAGTGGAAACTGGGACTTCTTGAGTGAAGACCTCAAGGGAGCAATTCGGGACACTTCATGTTGGGTTCCTGAAGAAGGCAGACATACCTGAGGTAACATGCTTGGTTCGGTCAGACAGATGTTCGTTTGATTCTGGGTGATGAACAGTCACTATCATACCTTAGTTTCTGAAGGAACGTTATATTTGGAGAGGTCTGAATATACTCCAGAATAGGACTCTAACTTATTCCGTTGTGTTAAGGAACTGAGGATAGACTGGTATGGGTTTCTATTCTTTGTATAGCGTATGTGAGTTTGTGAAACATCATGTAGAACTCTGAACTGTTTTGAACTGGAGACTCTTTCATATTTCATGATGACGAAGTGGACTTAGTTTTCGTGAGTCTCTGATGACTATTTAGTTTGGGGGTTTTGCTGCCATTCTCGTAACGCTCTCAATGTAACTTTACTGCATTTGATATGGGTATTTTCTTTCTGTTTTTTAACTGAGCATTGTAGGACCACTTCCATTTATTTCAGATGTCCTTTCTTAAATAAGCATTTGTAAGGTTGTGGGGGTTTTGTTTTTGCTTGCTTATTCTTGAATTGAGAACAACTGTGTGAGGTGAAATGACAAGTTTTAAGTCGCAATATTTCTCACCAAATTACAGCGTTTCACACAATGGATAAGTTTATACACAACAATGTTAAATATTAACTCTCTGAAAGAATGTAAATCTTAAGCACAATATCATGAAAGTTTAATTGGAAGTTTCTTTACATTAATCCTAAGCGCAATAATATGAAAGTTTAATTGGACGTTTCTTTACAAAATTGCTCCTACACATACATTATGATGTTGGTCAGTAATACGAAAATCGTCCGATTCCGGTTCAAAGTTCGGTACTATTTAGGATGACAATCAAGTCTATGGTGGATGGTTAGTCAAGCGACAAATTTGAGTGCAATATTACCCAAGGCCGCTCGAGCTTACAGTGGACGCAAGCTGGTGAACCAACAAAGTTTATGTCTCTGCATGTGGTATTTACCTTAAGCTGGGACGTGCTGCTGTCTGTGAGGCTGCTCTCTCCCACTAAAATTCCTACAAAACTAATCTGGTCTTTGCTGAACTTTCCAGCAGAAACTCTCCCTATATTTCTTGTTATGTGAGAAAACATGTACTCAGCCCGATTCTTATTATGTGGCGATATACACGCGCGTGGTTGGAGCAGCATGCATATTATAGTGCTCTCTCAGTTCTCGCAAGAACAATTAACTAGTTTAGCTGGTTCGTTTCTCCACAGTTGGAGCTAAACGTTGCTACAGTTAATTTTAGCTGGAGTGCAGCTACTGTGAACGCAGTGTCCACACCAATTTCTTCTCTGCATCGTACGGAGGTTTAAGCACTCCGTTCTGCACTTGACGCCAATTCAGAGAAGAGTCCCCTACCAAATTTCTCTCTTGTCCTACTCGTGGCAGAACTGCCTCCCTCCACTTGGGTTCCTTTTTCATGTCACGGCTTTTTTCGACCAATAGGAGCATTCCTCTTATTTTGTAGAAACACTCTCTACCAATCGCAACGTCCCTTCTATCAAACTGCGTCAAAGCTTCAGTAGTTTTCTCCTTCCTAGTGAGTTTCCGCCAATCGGACGTTTTTTGCCCGTTCTAGATGCATAAAGTACATTGACCTTTCCATGTGTGACACTCGCTGGACGAAAATGCGTCACTTGCTTTTGTTCATATCCCATTGGAATTTCGAAACACAGTTTTCTAAAGCTTCTTCTCTGCTCTTCTACCGATGCCCTCGCTACAGGCGGCCCTCCAGCTTGAATCACCTGGCCCGGGGTCGATGTCCTCCTTCCTGCCACCCCTTTAAGTGGTTGCTGGCGTTAACTCTCGCAGCGCGGTTTCGCTACGCCGTTGTGGAGCTGGCTTTTCAAGACTAAAAGCGACTCGACTCGCATTCCCTGTTCTACCTTCCGCTCAAAGACATGCATTGTATAGGAATGGTGTGTTAATTACCGTCGATTGACTGTCATCCCTTTTTGCATTACATATTGATAGGCAAATGTTCTCATAACTGTCGATTTACCTTAGGTGTCATCTTCACCTTCTCACTGCGATTTGTAAAGGTCTCATGTAAGGTGCGAATCTGACCATTTATTCATCCACCTTACACATTATTCAACGTAATTCTCTGTCATCTACATCAATTACAGACGTTAGAATAGAACCCTTCTTCTTAAATTATTCATTTATCTTTTATTTTATATTTGTGTGTATTTTATTAACTAGCAATTCTAGCCAATGCAGAGAGTATTTGACTGCAGGATAACAGCTACAGGTTATTATTTGCAGCAAGTTGGCTACAGGGCATCAAAGCTGATGTGCACAGCTTGACCCTATGACTACATCGAGATGTTCTTTTGAAACAAGACTTGTGCATCCCAAGTACCTAAAGTATGAGTAACCACAAGTATAGATGCAGCTGGTTTGCTGATATTGGATGCTATTTAGGAAGAGCAATTACACTAGTAGTAACCATTAGCTACCATCGTTCTCTTGTGCAGGCAAACTGAAGCTGTACACTTCTGCTTACAAGGGTGAGCATCACTGATGGGGACTCTCTCCCACTACAAGAGTCACAGCAGGTTTCCTTTCCTGCCTGCACGCCCTGCGCTGATCTGCAGTCGCGCCAAGACAGTGCACATGCTGCCACAAATACTATGCATCAATGTTCCAGTCCAGCCACCAGTATGCCACTGGCCACCTCTTGCGTTAGCACCGCCACACTCGGTGGTGTCAATACACGCCAAGGGGGCATGTATTGCCAACCCTGGTGATTGGTAATCACCCATCATATTGAGAACCATGTCCTATCTTTTTTAATCGCCAGGCGACCGTCGTGAATCGTAGTGACTTCAGCGTAATTATTGTGTTTGAACAAAAGTGTCATTTCTATTCGTTTCACTGCATATTTCTTTCAGTTACTGTCTGTGCTAAGCTCTAGCAGCTCTTTCCTTATATGCTCCAAATTTCGTCAAACTAAATTACTTGGCAGTAACACATCACGTGAAAGTTACTTTCGCCTGTACGTTCTGCACACCAGTGTAGTTTTAGTTGTATTTAACTCGCAGTAACGTGTGGTTTAGAACATGCTGGACTGAAAGCTATACACCACGACCTTTTTCTAATAGAAGATCAGAAAATCAAGTGAACGTTTTTGCAAATAGTATCATTTCACTGTGATTGCTACGAATTGTGGAAAGGTAAGTAGGTTATTATGAGGGCAAGAAGCTACAGTACTGGTTGAAAAACCTTTCAGGCTTATAAGCGAATACTTTCCTCAAAATCGATTGACAAACACTTTGCATCGAAAAAGATCATGCTAAATGAAAAATAACAATTTCCCTTCTATCGTCGAAAGTAAAACATTTATAAAAAAATAAGTTTAGAAACAGATGTAGGATGGTCTTATACATATACATACAAGTGTTTTTATGGCATGAAAATAAGAAAAGTGTATTTCCCTCTGTACGACATGTACTGGTCCAAATGTGTGAACGACCTGGTTGGCAGCTTGAGACAGGTAGATAAGGTATACCCAGCCACGGCCACCTCTAATACAGGCAACCTAAAGAGTACATCTGTAGTGGCTCAGTTGTGTAGTGCTACACCTCTAAACTAGAGGTGTTCAAACTCCAGTTTAGCTCTAGCAATTATTTTTCCTTTTCACCTCTGTCAACGATTTCTTAATGTGAACATTCTCAAATTGCACAGTGTTGTAGAGTACAAGTGGAACTGGGGATGACAATGACATATTAGTGTCAACAGGACTATTGCTGTAACAGCATTATTCATTTAATACAGTGTGTACATTCACATTCTGTAATCCACTGTAAAGAGTATGGCTTGGGATATTTAATGTTGTACCACATTTTCGTACTTTTTCCCATTTCATTTGCGTTTGAAGAGTGGGAAGGATGACTGTAAATGCCCTTGGTTGCGTGATGGTTAATCTTGTCTTTGCATTCCCTACAGGAGCAACACACAGGAGATGAAGCACAGTTATATTCCTAGATTATTCACATAATACTGTTTCTTAATCTTTCTAAATAGTCGTTTGCTGGATAATTGTCATCTCTCTTCAAGCATTTGCCGATTAAGGTATATCAAGATTTACCGTACCTAACGTCCTCCCAACAGCAAGAGAATCCTGTTACCTATCATGCTGGCCTCCTTTGTGTGTGTTCATTATCCTCTCTTAGTCCTTTTTGCGATGGTCCCACACACTTGAACAATATTTTAAAGGAGTACACACAACTGTTTTCTAAGAAGTCTCCTTTATAGACGCCCTCTTTAATAGTTTTTGTTAAACTCAAAGTCTCTGGTTTCATAGGAAGCTAACGCCATTGAAAATGTTTTGGGTTGTTTTCCTTATCGAATTTGAGTCTGTGAATTTCGCAAAATTTACTTCTCATGTATCGAGTAATCACGATGCTTCAAATGAAATTCATCGTGCATTCTGTAGTGGTAACAAGGAGTTTCTTGGATCCATTTAATATGCATTGCATGTGTTAGAAAACTTGCGAACCTTGTTCATCACGTATCACTTACAGAGAAATTTATCGGTGCGTTCGGTAACCCAGTAACCCCACGAATGCTGGCGCTAAACATCTACAGAAGAGTTGATGGAGGGGATACATGTGCTAGTTTTCATGGCCTGTGGAAATTCGGTTTCATGTTCTAAGTGTGTTATTTATCAGTCTTTTGAAACAGTTAAAAAGCGAATAGCCTGCTAATATTGGACCGCCACGTGGAGAAATATATAAAGAGTTCAGAATGTTTAAATGCAGACTGAAATTCCTTATTGAATTTACCTGCCTATCGATATCATAAAAGGAACAGTTTGATTAACATACATTAAAGTTTTCTAACCAATGGAACAGATTCTCTTGATATCTGTATTATGACATGTGACAAAAGTTTGAAAGTGTGGTAGTATGTTGTTTTGTGGTCGGCGGTAGGAGAGTTTAGTAAATGCTACACCATATTACGAACAACTATGACGGAGATACAGGATGACTATGGCGGGGACGTCGTTTTAAGGATAAATGGCCAAGAATTTCAGTGCAGGCGAAAAGAATTGGCTATGCGAAGTCCATATTTTGAAGCTATGTTTACTCATCGTTTTGTTGAAAAAGATAAAAGAGTTATTGATATGCAGGTCAGTTTCATCGACTGTATAATAAACAGTTCATAGAACAATGTCGTGAAATTTGACGATGATGATGTTTTGGTCTGCAGTCCAGAGACTGGTTTGATGCAGTTCTCTATCCTGCGCAAGCTGCTTCATCGCAGAGTAACTGCTGCAACGTACATCCTTCTGAATCTCCTTAATGTATTCATCCCTTGGTCTCCCTCTAAGATTTTTACCCCACACGCTTATCTCTAATACTAAATTGGGAACCCCATTATGCCTCAGAACGTGTCCTACCAACCGATCTCTTCTTCTACTCAAGTTGTACCACGAATTCCCATTTCTTCCTTAATCTATGCAGTACCTCCTCATTAGTTGCCCGGTCTTCCCAACTGATCTTCAGTATTCTTCTGTAGCATCACATTTCGAAAGCTTCTATTCCCGTCTTGTCTAAACTCTACTTCTATACGTCGCTACTCACCATACAAATACTTTCAGAAAAGACTTCCTGACATTTAAATCTATACTCGATGTTAACAGATTTCTCTTCTTCAGAAACGCCTCCCTTGCCATAGCCAGTCTACATTTTATATCCTCTCTACTTCGACCATTATCAGTCATTATGCTCCCCAAAATCAAAACTCATCCACTTCTTTAAGTGTCTCATTTCCTAATCTAATTACCTCAGCATCACGTGATATAGTTAGACTACATTCCATTATCCTCGTTTTGCTTTTCTTGATGCTCATCTTATTTCCTCCTTTCAAGACAATGTCCATCCCATTAAACTGCTCTTTCAGGTCCTTTGCTGTCTCTGCCAGAATTACAGTGTGATTGGCAAATGTCGAAGTTTTTATTTCTTTTCCGTGGATTTTAATTCCTGCTCTAAGTTTTTCTTTTGTTTCCTTTGCAGCTTGCTCAATACATATATTGAATAACATTGGGGATGTGCTCTAACACTGTCTAACTCCCTTGTCAACCACTGCTTCCCTATCCAGCCTCTAGACTCTTATAGCTTCCATCTGGTATCTGTACAAATTGTAAATAGCCTTTCCCTCCTGTATTTTATTTCCGCCGCCTTCAGAATTTGAAAGGGAGTATTCCAGTCAACATTGTCAAATGTTTTCTCTAAGTCTAAATCTGCTAGAAATGTAGGTTTGCCTTTCCTTTACCTTCTAAGATAAGTCATGAGGTCAGTATTGCCTCGTGTGTTCCAACAGTTCTACGAAATCCAAACTGATCTTCCCCAAGGTCAGCTACGACCAGTTTTTCCATTCGTCTGTAAAGAATTTGTCAGTATTTTGCAGCCATGACTTATTTATTAAACTGATAGTTCGTTAGTATTCATACCTGTCAACGCCTGCTTTCTTTGGGATTTGAATTGTAACATTCTTCAATTTGATGATATCGTGAACAATACCCATTATTTTGACTTGACTGTACCTAGGTGCTAATGTAGACATGTAAACACAGTCAACAAGTCAATTTATCACGCTGATTTAAATGCATTATACGTAACAACTGTAGAATAATTGTAATTCGAGTTGAGAGCTGTTCTCCCTGTATGTTGAGCTTTTTAACGATATCGTTTTGCTTGCATCAGTATGTTACGAAGTTCCAACAGAAAGCCTGCCATTGTCTGCACATACACTGCTCATATTCGTTTAAGACTGTAAGTAGGTAAATGTGTGATTAAAAGCCTTTTTCCACCCTTCTGTCACAGGAACTGGTATTTTATTTCGAGGTGGTGTTTCAGCCCTGTCAGAGGCTTCAGAATAATTAGAGTTCCCATTGAATGGGAGAATAAATGTAGTTAACTTTAAGAGAAAAACAGGTTCTACCATTTGCTGCGTAAAACATTACCAATCTTGCCATACAAATGTCCACAAAATTAGAACTGTATTGTCATAGACTCTTTTCAGTAAGGGAGTAAGCTAGTTCAGAAGTAACAATACTTATCGAGTATGGGCGGAATAGGAGCACAGGATGAATTGTCTACCTATGATTTTTTCTTTACCTTTTTTTTAAAAGTGTGTATGGTGCTTGTCAAAGCATACACAGTATGTCATTTTGAAAAAAATAAAGCTGTAAGCATGTAGCTGCTATAAAAATCCATATGCTAATGTTCTTTGAACACAGAAGTGTAAATAAGTTGAATGATTCCATTAATAAATGTAGGTAGAACAAGGGCAGTAAAACCCCTGAAAAAAGTAAGAATATCCGTTCTTACAGATTCTGCTGTGATAAAACGTAAAAAAATATACAGAGTTCACGTGTAGTTGGAGAGTCGTTTAAAATTTTCAGAATATCTCAAAAGAAATTTTTAAAAACCGTGCCTGTCTTGTATTTAGATATTGCAGTGTTAAAAATATAAATTTATAGAAATATGAATGAGGTAAGAGTTATATTTGTGGGCTTTCCAACATTTTATTGTTGAGTACATGGGTCTGTATTTACTAGTTAATTTAACATCTTAAGAAAAGTATTTGCTAGTTATTTTGACAAAATCTCAGTTTTCCCTTTTTAAGCCTGTTCGTATTTCCCATAGTATTGAATCTTATGTGCCTTTAAGATACAGAAGTATAACTTATTTGGTGGGATCTGGCCTACATCTGTGGATTTCACTTAAAATCGGTTTATAATAGTAATGAATTATCCACATTGCAATAAACAGTTAGTCATACTTTTTACAGCACATTATTTTTGTGGTCTTTGGTCTAAAAACTGGATTTGATGCACCTTTCCGTATTAGTATATCCTGTGCAAACCTCTTTCTCTTCACAATCACTGCAACTTCCATTTGGTTAAACATTGTTCTTCCTGTACAAATTTTACGTTCATACAATACCAAATTGTCAATTTTTTGAAGCCTCTGAATGTGTCCTGTCAACCAACCTCTTCTTTTGGTCAAATTTTGTCATACATTTGTTATCTCCAAAAATCATTCAATAAACCTTTTCTTCATTGGTAATCTGATCTATCCATCTAATCTTCAGCATTGTTCTGTAGCAACTGAGGCCAAGCGGTTCTAGGCGTTTCAGTCCTTAACTGCGCTGCTGCTATGGTCGCAGGTTCGAATCCTACCTCGGGCATGGATGTGTGTGATGTCCTTAGGTTAGTTAGGTTTAAGTAGTTCTTAGTCTACGGGACTGATGACCTCAGATGTTAAGTCCCATAGTGTTTAGAACCATTTGAACCATTTTTGTTCTATAGCGCTGTATTCCAAAAGCTTTTATTCCCTTCCTGTCTGAACTGTTTATCATCCACATTTGCCTTCCATACCATACCTTTAGAAAAAGATTTACTGACACACAAATTTATGTTCGGCGGTCTCTTTTTAAATAATACTTCCTTGCTGTTGCATCTGTGTATTTTATACCCTCTCCGCTTTGGCTAGTGGTTGTTAAGCTATCTGCTATTTTTAGTGACTCATTTCCTAATCTAATTCTCTCAGCATTGCCTGAATTGGTTTGACCAACTTATATTATCACTGTTTTACTTTTGTTGAAATTCATTTAATCTCTTTTCATGGCACTATCCGGGTCAACAGAATCGTCAGATTCCACCTGTCTGTTTTGACCCATAATGTAAGGGTGTTGAGTTGACACCATTATGGCGTGGAGTTTGAGTTGGTTGTGTTTGTAGATGTCGTCTTGTTGCGTTTGTTGGTGATAAGTAAAAAAAAAATTTTTTTTTTTCCTATTTTTCTCGCATTGTAATGTTCCGTGTATTTATTGTGTATTGAATGTGTTTTAATTTATGTAGGTATGTTTGACTTTTGGATTTTTGAGGCATTGTGGTTTTGATTTTGTTTTTCGTAGTTGTCGGTGTTGGTTTTTTCATATCAACAGTAGTGGTTGACCTATAAAGGTCAAGGGAAATGACAGATTCCAATTTCCGTAGTTTGCTGTAGGCGTTGTTCTGGTATTGTCAGCTGCAGTTGACCTATATAGGTCAATGGAAGTGTCCGATCCCTATAGATTTTGTATTTATTATTTTTTTGTTCATCATCTTGTGTGTTTTGGGATCATGGTGTAATTTTTTTTTTTTTTTTACTGTTATATTTAGCTTGTCCCCTTCCAAAAAACCCCAATTTCCCACAGTTGTCACGTTAGTTTGATTGTACTTTAAGAGGAAGATGTTACTGTCTTATTTATACATATTTTCGTGTTTGTTGCCGTGTGTATGTAGTGACATCATAGGCGCCATATTGGAGACACTTAGAATAGTCATTTCCGCCATATTGATGACGTTGTGGGTCAAAGCAGACAGGTGGAATCACACTCTTCCATAATCCCAACTGTCCATTCTATTCAATTGATGTTCCAGTTCTTTTTCTGTTTGATAGAATTACTCTGTCACTGGCAGACCTCAAAAGTTTTTATATTTTTTCACTGAAACTGAATTCCTTTTCCAAGTTATTTCTTTGGTTTCCTTTACTGTTTGCTCAAGGCACAGATTGTATAACATGGGAGATAGGCTACAACCATGCCTCACTTCTTTATCAATTGCTTCCCATTCATGTCCTACTCTTATAAATGCAGCCTCATTTCTGTGTAAGTTCTAAATAGCCACATGTTCTCTGTGTTTTATGCCTGCCACGTTCACAAGCTCAACATGAGTATATTCCTGTCAACATCGTCAAAAGCATTTCTCTTAGTCTACAAACGCTATAGAATTAGGTTTGTCTCTCTTAAACCTATCTTATAAGATAAGACGTTGGGTCAGTATTACCCCCAGTGTTCCCACATTTCTCCAAAAACCCAAAGTTATGTTCCCTAAGGTTGACTTCAAGCCTTTCCATTTTTATATTCCTAGAAATTAGGATCTGCAACTGTTTAGCATTCAGAAGCAAAAGAACTGGTCAGTGGAATAAGTCTGCAAAGAAGGAATGCCATAGCCCATGAGCAAAAAGCTGAAGAAATGGAAAGCTCATTATACAGTTCAATAAAGACAGGCAGCTAACATAGAACATCGGTTTAATTGAAATTTCAAATACATGGTCTCAGGAACAGACAAAACACCTAATCTGTGAATGATGATAATTTGTAGTATATTGTGTATTGAAAATTCAAGAAATGAAAGCTGCTGTTATACAGATGTATGTGTTGCCAGTCCCAGAGCATAAGTTAAAAGGAATAGAACATGTGGTGATTGGATCAATGGAAGCGTCCGCCCACCCATCGTCCTATTCCACCCTCTCACCCCTGGCATAAAGGTGCTGTGGTGTGGGACGTCATTACAGCACGGAATTTATGAATTGGTTGTGTTTGTAGATGTCATCTTGTTGTGTTTGATGGTGCCCTCTGGTGGTGGTGGTGGTGGTGGTGGTGGTGGTGGTGGTTTGTTTTTTTTGTTTGTGTTTGTTTTTGTGCCGAGGGTAATGTGTTGTATTGGGTTAATTTGAGCCTTGGTGTTGGATGTGTGAAGTCGTTGGCAGTGTTTGTAGTTTGGGATGTAAGGTTTGGAAGTTTTTCAGTGAATTGTCAATTTTTTATTGTTTATGGTGCAGTAAGACGTTTTATTTATTGTGTGGCTTCCATTGTTAGGTATGGATATAACGATGAAATATAACAGTGCTGTGTTTCAAGAGAAATTTTCATAATTTTAGTTGTAGGTGTTGTTTTCCTACCATCAGCTATGGTTGACCTATATCAGTAAAGAGAAGTGTCAGATTCTTATGATTTTGTTGGTGTAGTGGAATGTTGTAATTTTTTCCTTTTTGTTCATTTTGTGTGTTTTGGGAGCGTGGTTCTTTTTTACTCTTATGTTTAGCTTGTCCCCATCCTAAAACCCTCAATTTCTCGTCGTTGTCCCGTTATTCTGTTTATATATATATATATATATATATATATATATATATATATATATATATATATATATATATATATATATATATATATAATTTTTTTGTGATGTTATTGTCTTATTTACACTAGATGATCAAAAATATCCGGACACCCCCAGAAACATATGTTTTCATATTAGGTGCATTGTGCAGCCACCTACTGCCAGTACTCCCTATCAGCGACCTCAGTATTCATAGAGAGCAGACTGGAGCACTCCGCGAAACTCAGACTTTGAATGTGGTCAGGTGATTGGGTGTCATGAATGTCATATGTCTGTACGCGAGATTTCCACAATCCTAAACAACTCTAGGTCCGCTATTTCCAATGTGATAGTGAAGTGGAAAAGTGAAGGGACACACAGCACAAAACCGTACAGGCCGACCTCATCTGTTGACTGACACGGACCGTCTACAGTTGAAGAGGGCCGTGACGTGTAATAGGCACACATCTATCCAGACCATCAAACAGGAATTGCAAACTGCATCAGGATCCACTACAAGTACTATGATAGTTAGGCGGGAGGTGAGGAAACTTGTATTTCATGGTTGAGTGGCTGCTCATAAGCCACACATCCAGTAAATTCCAAATAACGCCTCGCTTCGTGTAAGGAGCATAAACATTGAACGATTGAACAGTCGAAAAACGTTGTGTGGAGTGACTAATCACGGTACACAATGTGGCGATTCGATGGCAGGGTGTGGGTATGGCGAATGCCTGGTGAATGTCATCTGCCAGCGTGTGTAGTGCCAACAGAAATATTCGGAGGCAATGGTGCTATTGTGTGGTTGTGTTTTTCATGGAGGGGGCTTGCCCTTGTTGTTTTGTGTGGCACTATCACAGCGCAGCCCTACATTGATGTTTTAAGCAACTTCTTGGTTCACATTGTTGAAGAGCAATTCAAGGATGGTGACTGTATCTTTCAACATGATCGAGTACCTGTTCGTAATGCACAGCCTATGTTGGAGTGGTTACTCGACAATAACATCCCTGTAATGGACTGGCCTGCACAGAGTCCCGACCTGAATCCTATAGCACACCTGTGGGATGTTTTGGAATGCCGACTTTGTGCCAGGCCTCACCGACAGACATTGATACCTCTCCTCAGTGCAGCACTCCGTGAAGAATGGGCTGCCATTCTGCAAAAAACCTTCCAGCACCTGATTGAACGTATGCCTGCAAGAGTGGAAGCTGTCATCAAGGCTAAGGGTGGGCCAACACCATATTGAATTCCAGCATTACCGATGGAGGGCGCCACGAACTTGTAAGTCATTTTCAGCCAGGTGTCTCAATACTTTTGATCACATAGTGTACATGTATTTACATGTTTGTTGCTGTGTATATGTATTGACGTCATAGGTGCCACATTGGAGACTCTTAGAATAGCCATTCCCGCCATATTGATGACATGGTGGGTCAAAGCAGACAGATGGAATTGGACACATCTGTAATCCCTGTTGATTGATTCTTGCAAGAATCATTTTACAGTGACATTGGATGTGTCAGCTTAATACAAGGGAGTAGATGTCATGTCTACAGCCATTGATAGATGAGAGGACAGGACAAGCGGTCAGCAAATACATGCCAATTTAAAAAGATATTTTGGTGAGGTGGGGAGGAGCAAAGGGGTTAGAAACATCAGTCAATAGTAATGAATTTGCTTCTGTTGTTCATTGTTCAGCTAAATATGAAAGTATAGATAAATAACCATAAAAGCACTAAGTAGACGCAACATTACAAATCAACTTTTAGAAATACTCAAAGTATTTAGCAAGTTCTGGAGTAAGAACTATGTAAGTTACTTGCAGATAAGCATTTCCTGTGCCCTATAGTTCTGGTGTCACTTTTAATTACTGTTTATGCATGTTCTACTGGAGGACAGGACACAGCACGAACTAAATCGATGTTTTGATTGATACTTTATCAACATGCAAAGTTTGGTACCATTCTGAGTGCCTACGACATCTAGTGGTTTGGATTTAAGCTTCATTTCCTGGGAAGTAACTTTAACTGTAACTTAGTTGCTTACAAAAAGTAGCTTTTCCAAGTTTGACTTTTAGTTTCGTGCGGCGTTTAACCTTTGGACGAAACTGAAGCAAAATGCTATTGAAGTTGCAGATGGAGTGGCCAGTGTATATACCAGTTAACTGAAGTGTTAGTGACTGGTAGTAAGCTGTAAGAACAAAAACATCAAGTACAAGTAGAGAGAAACATTGCGAGAGAGCTAAATTTACCATTAAACTGAGTTATCTTGAAGGATTAAGTATTAGAAATACAGTCAATTTATTTCTCAATAAAAAGACAAAGAATCTGCAGTACTGTTGTAGGTGTGGTCTACAGGCTAGCAGCCGCAATGTTGTCAAAATTAAAATACTGTACATTGTAAATCAGTGACCACAAAACTAAAAGGATGTGCTTAACTGAGTAGAAAAAGGGTAACCATGTGTTCTGATTGTATTCAACAAAATGTAGTAAAAATCAAAGCACTCATCAGCTTTAGATGCACATTTGTAACTAGAAATAACATAATAAACAGATTGAGGTATATTTCCATATGTGATGAATCAAACTTCATGTTTTGGCAGAAAAATGTACCTACATCATCAGATCAGAATAGCTTGAAGCCTCTGCGTGGATGAACTAACATTTGCATTCTCTAAGGAAGTTTGCTTTCTCTCCCTGTACATGCCATGGGTACAAGGAAGGGATGGTGGCTTAGTGCTTGGGCAAGTCAGTCAAAAGCCAGTGGGTTCATCCATTCATAGAGGAGCCAAGACCTGTAGCTATGTGTCACTTTTTCTCTAACATTCTTGAGTCTGGGTCATTGTACAATTTTTCTTGTTCCAGATAATGGTGGAAGTAAATCAAAGGAAATTTTACTTGTTACTTGTAGAGTGTATAGTAGGAAGAATAAAATATTAAAGTTGTAGATTATTTGGGAGAACGTGCTGTGCATAGTTAAATACATTGAGCTGTCACCCCTAACACTATCAATACTTCTAACTCAGCTGGGCATTGAATTGAACTGAGCTTATATGACAGCTAATGGTATGTCATTCCACGCTGCTGCACAATTCTGTGCCAGAGTTCATCAGTCTTAGTGGCTGGCAGGTGGTAGTGCCCCAGTGTCTTGGCAACCCATGAAACATGTTTTAATGGTTGAGAAATGTGGAGGCGATGCTCTGTATTGAAGTAGGTCATGATAGAGTAAGCAGTACAGGGTGCAGCATTATGTTGTTGAAAGATATCATAGATAGAGCACAATTATTGTCCTTAATACTTTGGAAATGTAACAGTTGCTGTCCAGATTACCGGCTATTTGAACTGGATACAGTTTTCTTGTGTATCCAATTGCACCAAAACTATCACACCTGGTGATGATGATGTGGAAAGCAGTCTGGCAATGTTAATTTCTCTCAGGGCCTCTGCACATGTATACACCTATCATGATGTTGGACACAGAACTGGGACTTGTCTGAAAAGATGCCAGAGTGCACCACTGTCGGCACACTTCTTTCATCTGAGTCAAGGGAACCATCTACAATGGTTGCCATGCTTAAAGTTCCTGGTACTCCAGACATTGCTCAGCACTATAGATTTGAATGCTTGCTTCGAATAAGTCCATTTTCAGACTCGAGGCAGGTGAAGTGTTTGTAAAATCCTAGGCAGCTGAACAAATAGTATGTCTGTCGTATTCGTTGCTGTTCATGTGAGGTGGATGTGATTCTGCATGGCATAGAGTATAGCCCTTCTGCACCCATAAATTCCATATTGGCATGATGGTTCTGTGATAGCAGCCACTAAAATGTAAATGTCGTGTGGCAAGGGCCTCCCGTCGGGTAGACCATTACCAGCAACACTATTACAGAACTTTAACCCACAGTTGTAATTCTGCTGCTGACAAATTCAGACAGGTGCTAGTAAGCGTTCCTCCTCTGTAGTTAAGGCATAACATGATCTTCTCACAAAAAAACAACATTCAATTGGAATTTCTAAATAAAAAATGGTGCCATCATTTTTTCTTGTATGTATAATACACACGGTGTCACTCCTACCTACTTTGTAAAGCCGTGTTTACACCAGTTCATCTTCCGGCTAGTTGCTGTGCAGCTAGTCTCTGTGCAGCTGTAGCTTGCCCCACACGGAAAGAAGAGGTGTGCAATGTGAACACTGGTGTGAATGGAATCCACTCGTGCGCGCACACACACATTGAGGAAGAGGTATGGGCATGCACATGTGCCTCTACTTGCCTGTGGGGCATCACAGGTGCACGGCGACTAGCCACAAGGTGCTCAGGCTGCACTAATATGTTCATCATTTGCATATCTAAGATTATGATGCACTTTATGCCAGTTTATTATTTTTTGCATGCCCCTTAATACAGAGGGGGTCAGAAAAATATAGACACTCTTTGATAATTTTGAAACAAAATGACATTGTTGCAATTTTGTGCAGTTGTGTAGTCCATTGTTTTCTCAGTGGGTTTTGGTGTTTGTTTTCCAGAAGCTGACAGTGCAGCAATGAATGAAATAAGATTGTCGTCTGAGCAGTGCAAGGCCATATTGAAGTGGTACTGGAAGTACAAAAACATGATGGAGGTAGAGTGGCAGTGGCGTAATGTGTACGGAACTCGGCTACCAACACGTACAACAATTTATCGTATTCGGGATAAATTTGAAGCTGACGGTACTGTCCAGGATGTGCATAGGGAAAGCTGTGGCTGACCAAAAACATCAAAAGTCCAGCTTCCAGTGCTGCTGCATTGCACCATTTTACTAGGTCACCGACAAATTCTCGAGGCTGCAAAGTGGAATGTGTACATTCCAAGATTGATGCACACTATGGATGGGGATGATCCAGTTTGAAGGATGGAGTACTGCGAGTGGTTGGAAGGCATGCTTAGTGAGGATGAATGGTTTGCAGGGATGGTTATCTTGTCTGACAAGGTGCAATTCAAGCTGAAATCGTATTGTAAACTGGGCTCCTGAAAATTCCCATGTTCACGTGGACAAAAATGTTTATCTACCGAGTGTTAATGTATGGTGTGGTCTGTCATTGCAAGGTTTGATTGGCCCACTCTTTCTTGAAGGTACCATAGCTGGTGAGGTGTAACTTCAGATACTGCAAACACTGATTTTACCTGCCATCTGAGAGGTGTTTGGAAATGAAAGACTTTACCTGCAACAAGATGGCACTCCATCTTGCTTCCACAGAGATGTCAGAGCCTACTGGGAAGAAAATATATCTGGATAATGGATAGGTTAAAGAGGAGCTGTTCAGTACCCACCGGGGTCTGCAGACCTTACACCTCTTGGCTTCTACCTAGTTTATCAACAGAAGCCAGCTACACTGAACATGCTCCGTGAAACAGTTGAGACATCCTGTGCAGCTGTCACACCGGCAACACTGGCAGTCGTAGTTTGGTCAACAGTTCAGTGGCATTGACATTATTTGGGTACTAACGGGGATCATGTTGAACACACAAAATAACCATCGCCCATGCAAAAACTGTAATGGTTTGTCATTTTGGTCCTTTAATACTGACTATCGAAGAGTGTCTACATTTCTCTGGACTTCTCTGTAGTGTTGCAGTTTTAATGGCCACCAGTGTAACTATGGAATGCTAGCATCTATGATTTTAGCACCGTCACATTTTCTATCATTAATCACCTTAATTATTTGTAGACATCCAGCATTCTGAAGGTGAAATAGACACACAACTTTTTCTTTGTTGAAATAAATGGTTGGAATACCTTTGTAAGTCACATTAAGAAGTATCCTTTATTTATTGGTGATGACTAGTTTTGGACATTATGTCCATTCTCAAACCATGGGTCTTAATAATTAATTAAAAATACAGTCAAGTATGCATGTTTAGAAAAGCTACTGCAGCCTCTAGCATTGCATATATAAAAATGATTCAGCCACTGTTTCAGCACTTCACTGTAAGACGATGGGTATGACACGTATGGAAACATCACACGATTTCAGTTAACCCAGTTGGCTGAAGATGTGAGAATTTTTAAATTGATTATTTAACCTTTGTTGCTACTTGTTTGCTAGTTTTTTATCCACTGCTGATATTCCGAATGTCATACTGATTTGTTACAGTTTCACACCCTGTAATCTTCTCTGGTTTGTGTCTTAAATTCCACTGCAGAACTGTGGAAATATGCTTGTAATTGAATCTTGAAATTCTCTTAATCTGTGCTTTTCGGTGGTGGGACAGCATGGCCATAATCTCTCAAAGACCTGGTGTCTGTCATATAAATGTTTCCATATTATTTAAGGTGAGCCATAAGTGAGGAAAAATATTTTGCACATTGTGCTACACATTATGTTACAAACACAGTTGTTTTTCTCATGTCTCTGTAAATAGAATGCTATTGAATTTCATAAAACTGAGAAATGTGAGGTGAATTTTAATGTTTAGTGTGCCTGCACAAGGCAGCGGAAACAATGACAAGACTACACAACCTTCCCACATTGTGCAGCAACCAGCCTTGAGCCATTGACCACTCTCCTTTTCACTCATATAATTTCATATGGCACAAAACTTTACATTCTGATTTTAAATCTATACTCTGCAAACCACTGAAGTGCATTCTGGAAGGTACATCCCTCTGCATTGGGGCTGCTTGTTCCATTCAAGTAAGGACCACTGGAAAAATAATTGCTTAAAATACGCTATGCACAGTGTAATTAGCCCGACTTTGTGTTCACAATAGGGGTTGTATTTTACTGGATTCAACACCTAAGGTTGGTTCTAGACACTTTCTAAGTAGGCCCTCATGGGATAGGGTAATTCCAAATGGGATAGGGTAATTCCAAAAGTAAAGTCTCCTATTTTTTTTTGTAAGCACATAGACCTGTTTATTTCTGTAATGGTTTACATCAGTTTACAGCTTTACATTTAGCTATTTTTTGACATAATCACCATTTCTGTCGATGCATTTTTGTAGACACTGTGGCAGTTTTTTTATGCCCATGTCATACCAGCTCGCTGCCATGCTGTTCAGAAAGTCGTGAACCTCTTCTTTCACCTCGTCGTCGGAGCTGAATCGTTTTCTGGCCAAATGTTCTTTTAACAAAGGGAACAGGCGATAGTCACTGGGCGCAAAGTCAGGGCTGTAGGGTGAGTGGGTGATTATGTTCCAGGAGAGCAACGGTTTACCAAACGATGTGTGGGCGGGTGTTGTCATGGAGAATGTGTATGCCCTTGCTCAACGTTCCTCTTCTCCGGTTCTGAATTGCCCGTTTGAGTTTTTTCAGTGTGTCTCAGTATCTGTCAGCGTTAATTATGGTCCCAGTGATTGAGCTCCGACGATGAGGTGAAAGAAGAGGTTCATAACTTTCTGAACAGCATGGCGGCGAGCTGGTATGACATGGGCATGCATCAACAGAAGTGGTGATTATGTCAAATAATAGCTAAATGTTCAAGCTGTAAGCTGATGATTGAGAAGCACTCAGGACTCATCTGTGACTGCTGCAACCAAGCTCTGTTGATGTTTAACCCTATTTATATAGCTTGCTAAACTCTTTGGATATTGACAAGCTAGTGTACCAGTGTTGTTAGAGGTCCCGCTACAAGGAGCAAGATGCTGGAATGTTTATATTCCAGCCTGTGTGAAAGAGTATGGAGAGTAGTGGACTGAAGGAAGTTGAGAAATGCTTTCAGGCCATTAAGCACCCACAGCAATTTCTGGACCCTCACCATGCTACACAATGTTTTTCTAAATAGACAGTAATGTGGATCTTAGAAAAAAAACTGCTTTTGTTATGTTTTTATTTCGGGACAATAAATTGCAAACTTAGAGGTTTGAAGATTGGTTAATACTCATAAGAGCAAATGGTATACTGTAGGGTTATCAGAACTGCAGATACGAGGAAAGCAAAAAGAAAGAAAATATCAAATGGAATGAACCAGCTGGTAAAGAGAAGGTGAGAGTTTCAAGCAAGTGTTTGCATATTTAGAATTCCAGCATAAAATTGGCAGCTGGAAAACAGATGGGCTGGTCCACTCAAACATTACATCAGCATTATATTCTCCAATACGAACACACACAAGGGGTCTCAACCAATAGTTGTTTCAATATTCAAAGTGCAAACAATAGCTTTAGGGCTCTAAAGAAGCTTCTGGACATTGTGTCAATAAATTATTACATTCACTACTATTTACATTTCCAGACATTCTCTTTCATGTTTATAACACATACACACTGTAGCGCCACTTCAGAAAGAGTCTAAAATTACATTTTTTGTACTTTCAGTTGCAGGAAACTATGCAATTACCTTATTGTCAGCCATAGAGGCTTACACAAAGCAACAAGAAACACTTTGATACTGTTTTACTTGCTTCTTCCTCGTGCAAGACAAGGAACAACTGCAAATGTGGGATTTCAGAAATTGAAGTAGAATGTGGTCCACCTTTATGTGATCATCAGCCTTTTAGGTGCAAAAGAAGGTACAAAGAGTGGGATTTGTGTGGATATTATATGAGTTAACTTAGCTTAAAGTGTTGAAAGCCAATCAGTCTCATAATGTGTTACTCAGAGTGTTACCTGTAGATGTAACCTAATTGATACATGCTGTGTGTTCCAATAAAAACTTGATATGTTTGTCTTTTTTGTATTTATTTTTGCTATTTGTGCTGATTGTTATGTGTGTCTACATGTGTTTTTATAAAGCATCCTGATCATCATATATTTTTATGATAGTTATTGATTAATATTCGATATATTGCTCAAGAGAAATTTTTTTATGTATTTTTAACTTTCTTGAAAGCTTATGGCTTCTGCATCAACTGTTTGTGAATTCCTGTACTCTTTGAACTACTGTTTTCTTCTAACTGTTGTGCTATGTACTCCATTTCCCACTTTCCGTTAAGTGTTTCATTTCAGCATAATTGTTACAGTCTCTTGCTGGACAGCACTTGTGTTCATAATCAGTATTACCCATTAACTTCTACTGCAAATAACGAACAGAACTGAGAGAGAAGGGGTGGTGTATAATGGTGTTTGGTTGGCAAAGCAACAGTTTTACTTTCTTAGTTAAAAACTGCATTGGAACTTTTCCATGAGACAGATACTGGAAGAATAAATAACCAAAAATTCGAAATGACCATTAGTGGTGTTGCCTTCACCAGATGAAAGCAGGTGATGTGTTGCTAACAAAACATTGAATTTTAACATTAAGGTTACCCATAATATAAATAGTTTCATTCTATCATGTAAAAGAGTACCAACCTTTGTTCAAGATTGCAAGAAGTCATATTATTCTGCTGTAAACCACCTTGTTTGGATAAGAGGTGGAGCATTGACATAAAAAGATCGGTCATATTTTGGCTGTGAAAGTTTTGACACTTGTTTCTGACTTATTGTATAATACTTTCAAGACTATGGAGTAATAAGTCGTTATTTGTGTATTCTCCTTAAAGTGACTGAGGAACTAAAGAAATTGGCAGTCAAATATTTTTTCTTTGTCTTGGCATTGTCTCACTTTGCTGGGTGTGTATTTGACATGTCTTTGATTGTCATGGCTCTTTCATTCGTTTCCATGACAAAATGCTGTCATCCTACCACAGTGTCACTTTATAACCTTTGTGTGTACAAACTTGCAAACTCTGTTCACTGTATTTTAAATGTCTGTGATTTACATTTCTGAGACAGATATGGAGTAAGACACACTATTCACATAAAATATTGTGGGATGGAGCCATTAAGTGCAGGTCAATGTTGGAGACAATTGATCAGTAATCTAGCTTGGAGAGCTCTCTCTCTCTCCTATCTCTCTCTCTCTCTCTCTCTCTCTCTCTCTCTCTCTCTCTCTCTCTCTATCTATCTATCTATCTCTCTGTAGCTAGATATAAGATATAGTTGTCTGCTGTTGTGTGGCTTACATTGAAAACAAAATATTCAAAACTGATTCATTCAGTTTTAAAAGGAGATTGATTTGTTGTTCTGTCCATCTAGTTCAGTCTTAACCTCATCCTTAATGGCCAGCAGAATAGGGCGGGCTTTGCAATATCCCGGACTTTGCTTTAAAACAATGTGGGATTGAAAGTTAACTGCTTTCCCCAAACCAGGTTCGAACAATGGTGCAAACTGCATACAAAGTGTAACTACGGTAGTACCAGATACCAATAGGCCGAGGGATGTGCTTCATGATGTAATGAAAATCCAAAAGTAGAATTCACACTGAGGCAAAATATATTCTGGACCAATGGGTACACCACAGCCAAAAATGAAAATGTCCACGACACCTGATAAGTGACTGTTAGTTGCACATGGTCAAGAAGTGGCCGTATGCCCACAACTTTGATTACACTGCACTGAGTGAGGGAGTGTCCACACAGACTGATTGATAACTGAGACTGATGCACGAGTAGCAAAAAGAAAAGTCAATGGAATGTCTTGTACTGTTGCCTGTAGCAAAATTTTCTGTGATGGCAGCACCTGATCATGGCATGAAGAGTCATTAATTTGAATCAGCTTGGACTGCTGTCTGTTACCCACCCTGCTACAGTATACCTCTGCATTGTTCCTTCTTCATAAACACTTGTAATATTTGCCCTCATAATGAGGAGCCGGCCGCGGTGGTCTCGCGGTTCTAGGCGCGCAGTCCGGAACCGTGCGACTGCTACGGTCGCAGGTTCGAATCCTGCCTCGGGCATGGATGTGTGTGATGTCCTTAGGTTAGTTAGGTTTATGTAGTTCTAAGTTCTAGGGGACTGATGACCACAGCAGTTGAGTCCCATAGTGCTCAGAGCCATTTGAACCATTTTTTGAACCATAATGAGGAAATTCCTGTCTGGAAGGTAAGGAAAAACAAGCTGGTAACTTGGAAAAACAGTGCATCACTGCAGATATCTGGTAATAGCTCAGGATTGCAGAGAACAAGGCAGAGTGGCTGCCAGAAAACATAAGTTCTTTACCACTTTAGTGTTTTTTGTGGATATGAGCTGCACTGCATCATTGCAGCTCTGGGCCATTTGTGTAATATCAAAATATACCAAAAAGTTCGTTGCGATGCTGATGATATTTAAAATGCACACACAATTCACAGCACTTCAGGCAGACGGGGCCAGACTGTCCTAATGCTAATGTGTGGTCGTCCCTGTTTGGGGTTAAACAGCTCACTGCTTCATGAACCAAACTTTCAATGTGTGACTTATCACACTTACAAGTGAATTTGCTTTTTTGACTCAACCCCTGCAAATCTGTATTCCAAGATGTACAACTTATATAGTGTCTGACTTTTAATGTTGCAAGAATTCTAGAGTTGATGCTACCTCTTTCATTTTGGTAGAAAAAATGTGCAGATAATGAAGAGAATATGTCAGACTATGGTAACAGCATATCAGACAATGGGGCTAACTTTTGGTCCAAATAACATAAGTGAGGATTCATAGAGATAGAAGAAAGGCCATTTGGCAATCCAGATATTTAATCCCGCTGGCCTGAAAATGCAATGCGACATGCTTTTGATATACTTTCCAGGCTTCTTTAAGCCTCTTCAGAATTGTGGAAGTGCCAGGGAGGCTGGCAATGCCTGTGGCAGCTACAACGTTGAACTAGTTAAATGCTTGATCAAATCCTGATACTGGGTTATCTGTTGCTGCCAATGCTCGAGAAATCTGGCTTGCGGTACCATTTGGTTAACCAAAACTGTGACTACCTTGTTGCCAATGTTATGACCCTCACTTATGGTCAACAATGTTTATTGAGCACAAATAACTTCTGGAGTAACAAATAAAAATTGTCTGTTAGTCGATAAACCAAACAGTCGAAATTCTAAGCAGTGTAATCATCTGAGCCACAATAGAAACTAATATGGGACAGTTTGCTTAAGTTGAATAATATTGAAGCACTGTTTCTGCAATAAGCATTTATTGAGTGATCAGAGTTCCATTAAGCCTAGCAGTGGTGGAAACCGCAAGTTCATCATTCATAGCACTGTGCACACAGCCAACAGTCACAAGAGTCTGCAGGTAGAGGCTAGTTGGGTAATGGAAACTGAGGATGAGTTGGCCACCATGCGGCCCTATATTGGCCCACTACGGAAAGCTGCGTGACCGACCAGCAATATCAGCTGTGCTCTCACTGCAAGTGCTCTCGCTAGCCGTATGCAATGTTACATGTAATGATATATCTGTGTTTTCCAATTTCATGTCCAGCAGGTTTACTAAAGGCAGAATTTAAATTTTGATAAAGCTGTTGCTCTTGTGAGATTAACATCTTCTGCCATTTGCATCTACTTCTTAATCGACATCAGTACTCCACTATCCACCTTACAGGGTGTGGTGGAGGGTACCCCATACCACTACTAATCATTTCCTTTTCTGTTCCACTCACATACAGAATCAGGGAAGAATGACCTTACAGTTGCCTCTGCATGAGCTTTAATTTCATATTTCTTTTATTCGTTGTCCTTACGCGTAGTGTTTGTTGGAGGCAACAGAATCTTTCTGCAGTTAGCTTCAGATACCAGTTCTGTAAACTTTCTTTAATAGTGTTCCTTGACAAAAATGTCACATTCCCTCCAGAGATTCCCATTTGAGTTCCCGAAGCATCTCCATAACACTTGCGTGTTATTCGAACCTACAAGAAACAAATCTTGGAGCCTGCCTCTGAATTGCTTCAAAGGCTTCCTTTAATCCAACCTAGTATGAATCTCAAACACTTAGGCAGTACTCAAGAATAGGTCACATTAATGTCCTCGTATCCTCGTTTACAGATGAACCACACCTTCCTTGAAATTTCCCAATAACCCAAATTCGACCATTTGCCTCTCCTACCACAATCGTCACATGCTCTTTCCATTTTTTATCTGTCATGCCCAGATATTTAAACAACATTACTGTGTCAAGCAGGACACTACTGATGCTATGTCTGAATATTACAGGTTTGTTTTTCCTGCTTGCCTGCATTAACTTAGTTTTCCACATTTAGAGTTTACTGCCATTCATCATACCAATCAGAAATTTTGTCCAAGTCCTCTTGTATCCTCCTACAGTCATTCGACTTTGACACTTTACCATATACCACAGCATCATCAGCAGATTGCTGCCAATCATGTCTGCCAAATCATTTATGTATATAGTGAATAGTGGTCCTATCACACTTCCCTTGGACACTCCTGACGACACCTTCTGATGAACACTCACTTTCAAGGACAACATACTGGGTCCTGTAACTTAAGAAGTCTTTGAACTTATTCCATATGCCGTAACTTCTTTGACAGCTTGCAGTGGGGTATTTTGTCAAACGCTTTCTGGAAATCTAGAATTATGGACTCTGCCTGTTGCCCTTTGTTCATGTGAGAAAAGGGCAAGCGGAGTTCCACATGTGCAATGCTTTCTAAAACCATGCTGATTTCTGGACATAAGTTTCTTGGTCTCAAGAAAATGTATTATATTCGAACTGACAATATGTTCAAGGATTCTCCAGCAAACTGATGTTATGGATATTGATCTGTAATTTTATGGGGCCATTCTTTTGCCTTTGTTTCAGTTGATTGGAACTTTGTGCTGAGTGAGAGATTTGCAATAAATGCAAGCTATGTAAGGGATCAGTACCATAGAGTACTCTTCGAAAAGCCAAACTGGGATTCCGTCTGGACCTGGTGAATTATTTGTTTCCAACTCTTTCATTTGTTTCTGTATGCCATGGATGCTTATTACTGTGTTGCCCATAATGGAGTCTGTTAGATGGTCAAACGATGGTATGTTTGTACAGTTTTACAGTGAAATGTAAAACTTCAGCTTTTGTTTTGCTATTCTCAACTGTCACACTAGACTGGTCTACAAATGAGGGGATGGGAGCCTTAGACCCACTTAGAGATTTTACAAAGAACCAGAATTTTCTTCGGTTATCTGCCAGATCTTTTACAAAGGTATGATTATGGAAGTAGTAATTATATGCTACGTGTGCATATCTTTTCACAGATGCATGAATCTCTACTAACCTTTGCTTGTCATCATGTGCACATTCTCTGTTGAACCAAGAGTGCAACAGCATCTGCTTCCTCACCATGTTCTGAATCTAGTTATTAAATAATGACGGATCTTTTGCATCCTTAATACATTTATTAGGCACATAATTCTGTAGCCTGTAATTTATAATCTGCCTAAACTTTACTTATAATTCCTCTACATCCATGTTATGGAACTGAGTGGTGCCAATTCACTGTCTAAGTGAGATGCCATCAAGTGCTTATCTGCTCTTTCTAGCAGAAATACTCTCCTAGCTTTCTTAACTGATTTATGAACTTTTGTAACCATTGTTGCTACATCATCATGATCACTAATCGTCATTTCTATACTGGCCTTGTTGGTAAGGTCCAGTGTGTTTGTAGCTACCAGATCTAAGTTATTTCCATTGCATGTGGGCTGCCGAACTAGCTGCTCGGATGCAGAAAACTTGTTCAGAAGTACTTCATGTTACTGACTGTATCCCTAGACATCCCAGTCGATACTCAGAGGATAAAGTTGCCTTCAACTAATTACACATGATCTGAGTATTTACATGGTACTGACCATAAGCATTCTTTGAATGATTCTAGATCTGTCACAGTAGAATCGCGTGATTGGTAAAAACATCTAACAATTAAAGGGACCAGGTAACTTCTCTTTCACACTCAACTTCAACCTCAATAGAGACAATATTTCTGTCAACTGCTATGAACACTCCCCTCCTATTGTCTCGAATCTCTATTTCTGATATAAGTTCTGTGGCTTACTAAATATCTCGGTGCTTTCCACTTTGGGTTTTGGCAAGCTGTCAGTCCCGAGAATAATTTGAGCACTAGAACTTTCCTGGAGGATAGTAAATTCAGGAACTTTGTTACGAGAACTTGGACAGTTTACTGATAAAATTTTGACTGTCGAAGTGGTCTGACTTCCCTTGCTGTGTATTGACTGACGAGTTTTCATCAGAGTATCTCAAACTACCGCCTAGCCTAAAAATCCTCACATGCACTCCACAGGTACTTTTGAGTAGCTGCTTCCTTTGTATAGTTCACTCATGACTTATTGAGGGGAGTCCTACAAATCACCAATCGATAATGGAGGCCAAGAAGTCTGTAGCCAAGACTCAAGACAATGAACGGTTTGGTTGAGACCCCCCCACAGATCCTGATCAACTCTGGGGAAATGCTGCAAGTTTCAGGCTCTGCTTGCACCCCATGTGTGAGGCCTGCAGCCTTCACCACTTTTGCCAGCTGCCTGTATGAAGTGAGAATGGCCTCGGAACCCATGTGTCTGGCATCATAGCTGCTGACATCAGCCACAGCTTGTGAAATTACTGAACCCTGTGTGCTCGATAGCTGCAGATGAGACCACCTCCACATCTCAGATAAGGCCCACACTGGCAGACATATCGAGTGTACAATAGTTTGTGTGTGTGTGTGTGTGTGTGTGTGTGTTTTTTTTTTTTTTTTTTTTTTTCCAGCCCTGAAAGATATCTGCGTGAGGGGCTCCCTATGTGCCTAACATTGGAGCTCCCGATAACTAGTAAGTTAGGAGCTCCCGATAACTAGTAAACCCCTCCCTCCATGTGCCTGCTAAGAACTTGCTGAAGGAACGGTTAGCTGTCCACTCACAGGGTGAATGGGCGAGGCCAGACAACCAGTCTCCACATTGGCCCTCTGCCTCGAGTGATGGAAACACCGCCCACTACTCACTCTGCTATAAGGGCAGATCTGTCATGTCGGGCACACTGGAAGGTGCCTCGGTAGTAGAGCGAATGGGCAAAACAAGTGACACCTGAGGTGTCCTGTGCAATGCGCCAGATTCTCCACCATCCCTACAACCTGAGGCAGCAGCCTGAAGGTGACTGACTATAACAAAAAGTGCATTCAGCTCCTCCTGTGTCCGTACAGAGCATGCACATATCCAACCCATCCTAGCAAGACTAACTGAAGAAGTAAACTATAAAAGCAGACAAAACCCTAGATACACAACTTGATGCCCTCTTGATGTGTCATCAGTGGACATTGATGCCTCAATGAGGTATGCAGCTGGCTGTTCAGAAGAAATAAAAACTTTGCTACAGGCTGCCCGCATTTACTCTTACAAAAACACAAAATTAAATCTGTTAAACAGAAAAACACACTAAATTTAATAAATACACCACAAGGAGAATACAGGAAAAGATAAACACTTAACTTACTGCTCTATAAATATTTATCAGCTGATAGCTGGAGCCTTGCTCACTGACTTACTAGACAAATGGACACTTGTCTTCGAAACAAAACAAATGAGCAAGTACTGTGCTGCAGACTGCTTTCCATGTAGTTGGCATTTTAGCAGTGTTGTTATGTTGTGCTTCACATCAGCGATATAAAGGTAATGTTCTTGTCTGTCCTCATTCTGAAGACTTGTTTGATTTAGCTCCCCATTCTGTTCTGTCCTGTGCAAGTCGCATCGCCTCTTTATAACTGCTGCAGCCTCCCATTTGGACATGCTTATTATTCCAACCCTATTCTTCATCTACACTGATATCCCCCTGTCCACACCTTCATTACCAAATTAACGATTCCTTGATGTCTCAGGATGTGTCACACTGACTAATCCCTTTTTTAGTTGAGTTGTGCCATAAATGTTTTTTCCCCCTCCCATATTTGATTCAGTATGTCGTCATACATTACCCAATCTACACATCTGATCTCCTGCGTTTTCCTGTAGCACCACATTTTAAAAGCTTCTAATTTCTTCTTTTGACAAGCTTATGGTCTACATTTCATTTCTATATACCAACCACTACATTCATACAGATACTTTTAAAAACTACATTTTGTACTGTCAGTTGTTATGTTGAATAAATAATAAAACTATTCTACTACCTTCAGCTCCCCAGGTCCTAATCTAATTTCCTCAGTATCAACAGACTACATTCCATTAACCCTGTTTTACTGTTATAGATGTTCATGTTAAAATCTCTTCTCAAGGCAGTATTCATTCTGTTCAACTGATCTCCCAATTTCTTTGCCATCTCTGACAACTACAATGTCATCAACAAACTTAAAAGTTTTGATTTCTGCTCCATGAAACTTAATTTCTTCAAATTTCTTCATGGTTTCCTTTACTTCTTACTCTGTGTACAGACTGAATAAAATGGGGATATGCTACATCCCTATCTCAATCCCTTCTCCAGTAATGCACCCTGCAAGTTCCAGATAATCTATCACTCCTTTTGTTTTATCCTTCAGCTTCAGGAGACTGAATACTAGTCCACATGTCAAAAAGTATTTTTCTCTGAGTCTACTAATGTTATAAATGCGTCTTTGTCTTTCTTCTGTCCATTATCCAAAGACAAGTCATAGGGTCAGTATTTCCTTACATGTTCCTACATTTCTTCATCTTTTGTCTGAATAGCCTTTGCTAATCATTCCTTTCTTGTGTAGATAATTCAACTTAGTTTTTGCAACCACAACTTATTAAACTCAATACTAATACCTGTCATCACCTATTTTCTTTCTTCTTGGGATTATTAGATTCTTCTTGAAGTCTGAGAGTATTTTGCTTGTCTTGTATATCTTACATACCGGGTAGACCTGTTTTGTCATTTGGTCCTGTTCAGAATATTAATAATTTTGAGGAATATCATCTACTCCAGGTGTCCTGTTTGAACATAAGTCTTTCGCTGCTCTCTCAAATTCTTCTCAGATTATTGCACCACCCATTACATCTTTATCCACTTTGCCTCCGCCTTTTGGTAATATAATCTTTAAGTTTTTTGCTGTTATATAGCCATTCATTATGTTCCTTCCGCCTCACAGCCTTCTCTACTTTGCTTAGTACTGGATTGTCATCTGAGCTCTCTCTTGCTGTTTGTACTGTTGCTTCTCTTTACACTAAAGATTTCTTTAATTTTCCTATAAGTGACATCCATGTTTCCTATAGTTTTGCATACTTCTAGAGCTTTGCATTTTCCTTGTAGCCATTACCTCTTCACCACTTTCCATCCAATTTTACAAGTGTCTTTTTTCCTTTTTTTCACTACTTCATCTTTCAGACCTACCCATTCATTTTTTATCTACTATTTCATTGTGGTGTGCATTATCTACTCATGAATAATGGTCAGAGTAGACTTCACATCTGCTCCTGAAAATATTTTGCAATTTAAAACCTGATTTCCAAATCTCTGTCTTACCTTAAGTTATCTGCCTGAAATCTCCTACTTTCTCCAAATATCTTACATGAATCCACCTTCTTTCATGATTCTTAAATAAAATGTTTGCAACAATAATTGTGCACTGTGCAACACCCTTACCTTGCTGCTTCCTGTTTCATTCCTTTCCCTCAATCCATGTTCTACTACTGTTTTTCCATTTTCCACTATTTAATTCCAGTTGCCCATCACAATTAAATGTCTTGTTACAGATAACAAGCAGTTTCTTGCACCTCATCATATATTTTTTCAATCTCTGTTGTTAGCAGAGCTGCTGTAGGCATGTATTCTTGTGGCGTTATGGTGGGGGTTCTTGGCATGATGTCCATCTTATCTATGACAAACCATTCACTATGCTGTTGATGGTACTTCACCCAGTGTTCTTTTTTGTTCATTGATAAAGCTACTCTTGTCACCCCTGTTGGATTTTGCGTTGATAATGCCAGAATCACAACACCCGCCATCCTGTTGTTCCTGCCAGTACACTTCTCTGCACTAATTCCTAGTATATGTAACGGCAACTTATCCATTTCTCATTTCAGTATTTCTAATCTGTAAACGTAATGAAGGGACCTGACTTGCAGAATGACAGAGTAGTAGTTGGCCAAGCCATTGTTGAATGGTGGGAGCAGAGGGCTGGAGGTCAACATTTAAAATCTTTGAGAATGCAATAGTGATTTGGAAACTTCACCAGCCATCTGACAAGAATTACACATTTTTCATAATATAAATATTTTGAAAATTGCTGAAATTTAGCAGTTTTTACCAAATGTGTTATTGGTGATTTTGGGATGTCAGGAGTTCAGAAAATTAATTAATTTGGCATAAATTATTTGATACTGTCACATAGAATAGTATTCTGCAGAAATTTTCTGTTAGGATGCTGTAGGTCATATTTCCTCTAGCTTGATGTAGGTAAGTGGAAGCATGTAAGCAAACTGAGAAAAATTTGACAATAAGAGTATTCCCTCATCAAGCTAGGACATTAAGAACTATTTGCAATCTGAAAACAACGGAAGTGTTCAGAATTATGACAGTGGGTATGAAAATGACTTGACTTCACAAGAAATGATAATTACACCACCACAAATAATTTGAACACCTTTAGTGAATTAAACGTACTGATAAACAATAAAAACAAATTTAAAAACAAAGATTATATTTGATTGAAGAAACAAGAAACCTCTTACCTCACAACAGAATGTTTGAATGTGTGTTATAAAACAACTAACACATTTAGCAAACAGGAAAATCCAGAGCAGAACTACTACTATATGAATTAGGATAGACCAGTAAACCTCCCATCCCTGATTCATTAAAGAATTGACTTCCATGTATAAAATCAAAATCAGTTAATGAATTATATATTTGATGTTAAGCAGGTAAGTGATAAAAAGTTTAGGAAGGTTTGAAATTATGTTTAAAGTTTGTTGGAATTTGCTAAATACTTTCATTATGAAACATTGGATGAATATAGTCTGGGTAATTTGCACTCCATTTTAAACAAGTCAGTTTTCACATCTCAGTTTTTATAACATCACATTTCCTGAACTATGTGTCGCATAATGATTGTAAATTTGCAGGTACATTCAGTTTTATATGTTGATACTGTCTGCAAAGTGTGTTGCGAGTAGTGTTTGTAGTAATGAAGCAATAAATTAAAATGGCATGCTTGATGCTGAAGTTTCACCGTGCTCTTTTTAAGCTAAAGCTAATTTTCCACATATCTCACTGTTTATGACATTAATCTCCTGCACCATGTGTCATACAGTGATATAGTTTTGCAAGTACATTCAGTGTCATATTTGGATACTATCTGCAAAATTTGTTGCAAATAGAATTGGTAGAAAAGAAGTAATAAATTGAAACACTGTGCCTGTTGGTGATGTTTTATTGCATGAACAGGAAAAATATGGCAAGCAATAAACTTTTTTCATTTCATTATTTTGTGGGGTATCAGCGAAAAAAAAGTTTTGTAAAGGTTTGAAATTATTTGTAAAGTTTGATGGAAGTCCATTCTCAAATACTGGATGAATATAGTGTAGATAATTTGTGTGCCATGAGTTATGCTACCTCAGTTTCTAACTTTAATACTTTTCATCTTGTCTTAAACCCATACCATAAGATTATACGTCCTAGTGAGCAGATTATGAGAGCGTTTTAAATTTTTAAACTTGGTCAATAATTAAATGAAATATTGCAAATCAAATATTTGTTTCCCATAGAAGCTATTAGATAGGTAGCTTGCAACTGGGACGATGCAACATGCACTAGGTTAGCCATTTAGTAATATAAATTGCTACTCGCGACATAGAGAAGGCATTGAGTGGCAGACTAGGCTCATTTACAAGTAGATTGTCCCATAGATTAAAGTCCTTCAGATACACACACACACACACACACACACACACACACACACACACAAAGAATCTCTTTGCCACCGTCCTCTCCAGACACTGAGGACTGATTGATCTGATATCTTAATCTAATTTTAAATGTGCCTGTCTGTTACTCTAACAATTTATCCCAATTCATATTGTTGACACATTATAGATATTGAGGACATGGCCCTTGGATAAAAAAATAACTACATTGGTTGCTGAAGTAAATCCTGGCGATTTAATAACACAGAAAAGGATGATTACCAGAACACTTTGCAAACAAACCGTGTCAGAGAAATGTATTTCATTAATTCAGACCAAATTGACAGAATTTTCATGGCAAAATATTTTTCTTAGAATTAAGTCAGTGTCTGTGTTTATTATATTTTCATAAGGCCAAGAAAATTCTGCACTTAGGGTTTTATTCAAATAAATTGACGGGAGAGAAATTGAGAGAGAACTCAACTCTTTTGTAAACCATACAAATTGCCATTTATCTGCTGCAAGGGCTCTCCTCCTTCCCCATTAGAGCTAGCATCCCTTGAATGAGGGCTGTTGTACAGAGATTAGTTCATACTAAGTGCTGTATTGGCAAAGCACCCATTAACTGCATTGAAGATTCATGACAAGTACAGAACTGAGTGCAAGATGAGAATTGTATGGAAATGTACCTTTTGTGAGCAGCTCTTTTAAGACTGGATTGATAGACAGCTAAGTATGTGTAAAGATAAACTTAAAACAGGTGTTTTTGTATAGTATTGTAAATAGTTCCATTTCAAAGTGGCGGGCTGACAGATTATTAGAAATTTTTCTGTGTGAGCTGTTGACTGTCATCTAAACTGGATTTTTCTGAAGGGTCTACAAAAGCTAAGTTATACTGAATTATTCTGTGACAAAAATACTTCTTCTGATGAAGTTCTTGTCATAATTATGAGAAGGGTACACAACAGTAGCTTTAGCCAAGGCTAAACCGTATAACTGCAAATTTCTCTCATTTTTCTTAATGATTACCTGTTATAAGTCTGTGAAGCAGCCTTAGATTCATTAAAGGAGCACTGTTTACATATTTTGAGCATTTAAAAATGAGATACATGCATATATTCTTCCAATTTAGTTAAAATGTTATTCACAAGCTGAAAGGCATAGCATATATAAAAAATAATTTTACATCACACTGAAAATACTCTGAAGCGAAATGTTGCACTCTATTTGCAATAGTTTATATTTTGAAAAAAAAAAAAAATTGTGCATTTCTTTATGAAAGTTTGAAACAGTCCATTTTTCTTGTCCCCCTTTTTAGAGGAATATGCATGTTTGTATTTAAAGAAACAATATGAATTTTAACAATGTGGGGAAAGATAGATGCCACTTAATGTAAAGATAACATGCTAAGTTGCAGACAGGCACAATTAAAAGATGCCTATACATACGCTTTCAGCCACAGCCATCATTGGAAAAAGAGAAACACACACTATTCATTCACATAAGCAAGCATGCCTCACCCTCACGTGATTGCCAACTCCAGCCAGAATGCAACTGTAACATGGGACAGTAGCAGTAATCTTGAAGGAGTGGGGAAGTGGAAGACGATCACTGTCTGGCAGAGTGTGCAGGGACTAAAAGTGCCAACAGGTGCAACATTAGGAGGTTGGGCAGCAGGGCGGAGGGGAAAATGGAGCAAAAAAGGAGAGGAGAGGAGTGGAGAAAGATTGGTGGGTTCATTGGCAGAAGGTGGCAAACAGAATGTAGAAGATGGGAACAGTTTCCAACTGTGCAAGTAAACTGTCGGAGTGACACAGCATCCATACAAGCAAAACATCTTTTAGAGGAGAGCACTGCAAGAACAACAGCATTGAAGAAATCTGTTACCTGTAACAAAACATGTTCTATGTCACAGAATGATGTGGGAAAAAGAGGGAGAGAGAGAGAGAGAGAGAGAGAGAGAGAGAGAGAGGGGGGGGGGGGTGTCCTTTGAAATAGTGTAAACTTTTTAAATTAAAAAACCTTTGCCCTTTGCAGTGTACAGCAGGGCACCTAAAGTCAGTAAAGGGGTTTTGTAAATGGAACACCTCTAGCAGAAATTTCACAGTATTGTTGGAAAACACGTCTATGAAAGGTGACCACTCGGTGCAATCACAAAACGTTTTTGGCATAACACCAGACTTTCAGCAAAATTGTTGATTCTTACGATATGCGGTGTGGATGCACATTTTAAAAATTTGAATGGGAAAAATAGTAGTTGTATTTGTAAGAAACATTAAGAAGAGGTTCAGTGCTAAGATTGTGGAAACCTCCACTTTTATATTTATCTTCAGTACTGCAGCATTATTGGAAAATATCAGTAAAGGTTTTATGCATCTTAAGGTCTGCCCAGATGTGCCCATGCAAATGAGGTGTTTTAAATGGTCGGGCACCTGTTGGCTAAGTTGCAAATGAGACTCGAACACAATCTTCACACCACCATTGTGTGTAAATTGCTTGAAAGTTATACAATCTAGAACTGTGAGAGTGAACTTTCAATGAAGAAACTAAAATTCAGAAGCTGTAGGCCACAAAGTGGGAGTGATACGACGTAGGGGGAAAACATGTCAGTCTGTTAAACTACCAGTATTAACTTCATTTCAAGCTATGTCCAAAAATATAGTCAATACAAGCAGCTCTGTAATGTAGACCTCGTAAGGAGAAGTCATGAAAAGTACTTGTATCTGCAAGTGCTCCTGTGAAGAAATGCTTGTCATAAAGTTGGTCTCTGCCACATCATCAACTAACAAAATAGCAGTAAAAGGCCTGTTAAAAAATATTTAAAGCAGATAACAAGAAACTTGCGATGTGCTGTATGCAGCACTATATCTGTCACAATCGCATGATGACATCGTGGTCCACTGTTGATACCTCGCATAGTTTCTTAGTCATTGTTATTTGGGTGAAAGGTATAATTCATTGTTACTCTTTCTCATTTTCAAAATTAAAATCGGAACTGAAAGAATGATGTTTCAACAACATTGATTTCATCAAGTAGAATTCATTGCAGGCATTCAAGAGCATTTCAGAAGAAGCTTTCAAGGGCCACAAGGCAAGTGACACAACACTAGGAAGAGTGTGTGTTGAATAAAAACATTATTTAAATAAAAGTTTATTTTTTGAACAGATCTTGTAAACTGGACACACAATAGTCAGCTTTTAGTAAAAAAAAAATAAAAAAAATCATATCACTAACATTTCAAAGTGTGCTGAACAAAGATATGCACATCCCATATCTTTCCACCAACAATGAAATAGTTGATTACAGTACAGTGCCCAATTTTTTTGGACTATGGCTGCACAGTAATGTAAAATGGAATGAGCATGTAAAATATCCTAATGCAAAATTGAGCAAGATTTGCTACTTCCTTTGCAGATTAAAATTCTGCTGCAACGAGAAAACAACAAAGCATGCATATAATGCCTGCTTTCATTCCCAGCTTAAATATGGAACAGCTATTAGCACATTCAGACTGCAAAACAGGGCCATTGGAATAGTCATTGGATGCATACGTACAGACTCCTGTGAAGATCTGTTTAAGATCTCTGGTACTCTCCTTTACCATGTATCTACATTATGGAAACCCTTATATTCTTTGAAGTAAATGTAGGAGGTAAAGATAGTAAATAAAACAAAGCACTGTGATATTCATTATTACTTTACTGACTAAAATAAAAACTTCCATGTGACACAAATCAACTCATCCTTGTGCCAAATCAATCTATACGGGAAGTAAACCTTCTCAAAAACATAAAAGCAAATACTAAGGTCAAAACCTCAGGAAAATCTTATGTTCTGTCGGCACAATTTACATACTTGAGGCAACTAAGAAGTTAAAAGCTAAATCTCTAACAATACCAAAACAGAAAAGCTTGTGTTGCAGGCGACCAATAAAAAGAGTCAATATTCAGGTGGAAGAAATGAGGCATGTAAGAAAACTGAAGAGCCCTTTGCTTGTATTTGCAAGAGCCGCATTTAAGAGTTGGACATTCCTTTTCTAGGGGGGGCTATAGCCTCCATAATGGGGAGAGGGCTGAAAAAGTGCCATTGTCATCTTGATAAATGTTGAATACCACAGCCAATATCTCCATTTTAAACATAATTTACAAGTAAGTATAACAGTCGCTGCGTGCAACAGCCTTCTGAATGGAACGTAACCTGTTAAACATTATTTCATGAGGCAACATTGATAATAGTGCACATGCTGTCTCTTCCTACACCCTAATGACACTATAGATAATTGGACTTTCTACCATACCACTCAGCTCCCCAGACTTTTTCTCTTGTGTGGAAACTCCAAAGTATGTAATTTATCTGGGGATTTAGCCACCACATGCTCCAACAGTCAAGCTATTGAATACCAATGGACAAAAATGTTATGCAGCTAAACACTGCTACTGAGTTGATCTCTCAATATTCTCTCTCATTCTCACACATACTGCTCATTGGGATGTGCTCAAAAATTTACATTTCAGTGATCACTTTCTGACATGGTCTTGTTATGCAGCACTCTGCAGCCTTTAGGTCACTTCATTCCACAGTTTGCTGTTCATCAAAATCAGAGTGCTCTCCAGTGGAATGCAGAATGCTGCTTGGCAATCTGATATGCTTCTGCTTTAGGATGTGACTTGTGTGGAAAACCATGAACATTGGGAATTCTCAGGGAAAATGATTTGATTGAAAATTCTGGAAGACTCAGTGTGTTCCAGAGGCTATGGGGAGTTTAACACTCTGATGATAGAAAGAAATGTTCTGAGTAATTTAATTACAAATAACTTTGATATTCTGCTTTGAAAACAGTCTGATGTGGAGTTTTAGAAGGAAAGGTTAAGAAGTGCACTGAACTAAAGTTTTGTTGCTTGATTGTTACAACCTCCAGTTCACTCGGCAACGTTGGGAATCTTATTGTCTTTGGGTTCTCTGGCTCCAGCTCCGTTTCCTGTTGCATGATTGAGATTGTGACAGAATGTATGTGAAATAATCATTTACATAGGAGCAAAGGTAGCTTATTTAATTTTTGAAAAATTAGTAATACAGATCCATGTTTGAACATGGATGTTTTGTGGATCACAAATGATTATGCAGGCTTCAGTTCCTATTCACTTATATTAATACTTATGTAATTAGAACAATGAAAATAATCAATTATTGATAAAATTATTTAACTCGATCGATAAAAAACCTACTCACCAAGCGCCGGTAAAACACACACATAAAAGAATGTTGTGATTGGCAAGCTTTCAGAGCCGGTGGCTCCTTCTTCAGGCAGAAGGGTTGAAGAGGAAGGAAGAAGGGTGAATGAAAAGGACTGGTGAGGTGTAGGAAAAAGGGTAGATTTTGGGAAAGTCACACAGAACTACGGGCCAGGGGAGACTTATCTTACGGAACGAGAAGGAAATTAAAGTAATATTTTGCTGACTTACATGCTTAAAGTAAACAATAACCACAGCGTGAAGAGCATCCAGTTCCAAAATTGATGCAGCATTGCTAACGAAGTCATTACATTCCAGTGACAAGAAGTTGAAGTGATTTTCTGTAAGGAATTCTCGTACACTTGAGGATGTTGCACAGTGTCATGGAATGGTAACAGATAGCAGTAGCAGTGAAAAGAACTTGTAACTGAAGAATTGTTGATAAAATTATTAATAAACTATTGTTTTGTTTTATCTGTTGTGGAATCTAGCTGATGATTTGGCCACAAACCTCTCTCAGAAAATGTAGGTCCAAAGTTTTTCTGCTCTGTTTCTGTAAAGTCATTAGTCTTGTCAGTCAGACAAAAAACGTTCTACTGCAGAATTAGGTTCTGGGAAACCTAGAATATCAACCTGAAAATCTCAGGGAAATCTTTTGATGAAACAAAGGCACCACCTGCTTTGTGGCGTAAATGAAATCCAGTTGTAGCAAACCTTGCAACCTTCAGGATTTACAAGGTGCAAGGCCAGGAAATTTGTTTAAGAGAGCAAGACAAGGTCATAGTGACTGGCCCTGGACACGTCAAGCATTCTGTTTGTTCAACAAAATCCAGGAAATCCGTTAGAAGGATATCTGGTAAATGCAGTAGTTCGTGAATATCAGCCATCCACATGCAAAACTGTTCCCAAACAACACCGAAGTGATGACTTAGGATTTTGTGATGGCTACATCACTGTAAGTTATGATTTTTGTTTTTCCTCATACTCTCAATAATTGGGTCCCTTGTATCTTGGGGTCTGAGTCAGCTCTTCCTTTTTAACCATCCCCAATCCATCCCCCTGTCCTCTCCAAGTAAGAAACAAGTATTTCCAAAAGGTTGGATAATGTGTGTATTTTTGTGTTTCAGTAGGTAGCAGTGTGCGATTTGTGCTTTTACCAGTGGAGGGGATGTCTTAGGGGTTAGTATAATTATATATGTTACTAGCTTGGACCGTGGTGTTACCCATGGTTAAACAGTTATTTATAAATAGATGTTAATGCCGAAACTCACTATTCACGCGTATGCACTATCAGAAAAGCCATCCCTTGTTATATCTTTAAAAGTACATTATAGGTAAAGCTTACTTACAAAATCATCTACATACAGGTATACGAGGGGAATTCAAAAAGTAAAGGCACATTTGTGAAAAGTTGTACTTATTCTGATGACAGAAAACTGAAACATGCAGTATTTTTCTACGTAACCTCCTTGGACTTCAATGCAGTTTTCCCGACGTTTTACGAGTTTTTTTTATTTCATCAAAAAATACTTTTATCGGTTGCATCTGTAACCAATTTTGCACCGCAGCAATGACGTCTTCATCCCTTTCAAATCTTCTTCCCTGTAGTGCTTTCGTTAAGGGTCCAAACATGTGAAAATCTCTTGGATCCAGGTCTGGACTGTATGGTGGATGTTCCAGCACCTCGAATCTCAACTCTTTTATTGCGTCGGCTGTCCGTTTGGCAGAATGTGGGCGAGCGTTATCTTGCTGCAGGATGACACCTCTTCACAGTTTTCCACGACGTTAGGATCCAATTGCAGGTTTTAGTTTCGTACGCATCACATCACATCCACCATACAATACAGACCTGGCTCTAAAGCCTCGTTTACGCTGGGGCGACGTATTGCTACATTGTGGCATGCTACGGAAATGTGGCTTGCGTCGTCTTGTCATTTAGTTTTAAATGTTTTGAAATGCTTAACTACTACATAACACTTTTTCAAAATTAATAAGCAACATATTAATAGTAAACTTTCAGTGTTCGGCTCCACAAATTTAAATTATATGTAAAGTATACTACAGTGCGTGGGAAATAAACATCCCAGGTTGGGATGCATAAACTAAAACCAGAGGAGGGGATGGTCTGATGCAGAGGGGGGGAAATCCCCCCCTGCAAATCGCACACTGGTAGGTAGTACTGATAATTTATGTCCTGAAAGCAAATACTGGCCAGCAGTTCTGTCCCAGTGATCCAGTGTACCTTTAATACCATGCAGCTGATCAGGGACTGGATTGGCTCTCAGATCCACCAATAGTGAGAAGTATAATCATAAAATGGAGGCTTTCAAGGCAGGTGTTGTCATCACTTAACACTTCCGGGCTGAGATGCCATGGTCCATACATAAGAATCTCCCATCACGTTTCGCCTTCGACTGCAGGAGGCATCCTCAGAGGACAATCGCACAATGTGCAAGAAGAAGTAACAACAACTGTATTCGCTCACCTTCCTGTTACGCTGCAGGGACATGTCAACTGTTCCGAAATTTCTGCAAGTGAAGAGGACGTTCCGCTCGGCACAAGCTCATCGAATTTACAGCCGTATGGAATCAGCAGTGTTATGAGAGAGGATTCACCAGAAGCAGCGAGCACTGGCCTAAACCAACAGTAAGCTGTTTCAACTTCATTTTCTCATTAGTAATACCCTGCAGTATGACAATTTGAATAAGATTGACAACCTTACATTTAGAATTATGGGAGTAAGTGCAGAAATATCAGTGGTTAGACAAAAGAGGAAGATCGATAGCTTATAGAAGATCACGTCGGGAGGCACAAAAGAGGATAAGTCTCGGACAGTTTATTAACCTGTCAGACAAAGTCTTGACTGTAGATGAAGGAAGTTTCAGTACTCGCTAAGGATGGAAATTTTGCAGTGACGCCCCGAATGGTTCCCACGGAAGATATTGTGTCTAATGTTCAGGCAGGTATCTGTCAGCTGTCACAGCAGTCTGCTGATGTTATAAGAATGGAAACAGCTAGAATCTTCCAGACATGTAAGCCACTTAATAGTAATCTATCACAGGCACAAAGGAAGGCACTGAGGGACATCAACGCAGATGAAAACATCATCTTGCTTTCTGCACATAAAGGCAACACTACTGTCGTAATGAAAAGTAAAGATTATCATGAAAAAATCGTGGACATTTTGGATCCCAACAATTACAAACTACTTCAGAAGGATCCGACATCAAGGATTTTAAAAATGACCAATCAGTTGGTGAAAGCGTCCTCTCTTCAGTCGATAAGAAGCAACTCTTTAAATCAGAAGCTTACTAGCCCAGACTCTATTGGTTACCCAAGGCACATAAACCGCTGGTACCTTTGAGACCTACAGGCAGCACAATAGGGTCTTCCACCCATGAATTAGCTGGACACCTTGCCTCGCTGCTGAAACCTCATGTTGGTGGATCTGACAGTCATGTTAAAAATGCAGATCTTTTCATTGATATTATTAAGGAAATTAGTGTGGCACCTAATGATATCCCAGCCAGTTTTGATGTGGTGTTGTTGTTTACCATGATTCCGGTGAATGAAGCAATCACAAATATAGCGGACATTGTTCCCAGTGATATTTTGGCATTATTCAGACATTGCCTTACAGCAGCTTATTTTCAGTATAATAATGTTTTTTATGGACAGATTGACAGTGTGGCTATGGGAAGTCCTCTTAGTTCATCTGTGGCTAACTTGTTCATGGAGAACTTTGAACAACGGATGCTTCAAACAGCTAGAAAAAGACCAGCCAGATGGTATCGTTATGTAGACGATACATTTGTTATATGGACCCATGGGGAAGAGCAACTGGATGCCTTTCTGTTACATCTGAATAGTATTAATCCAAGAATTCAATTCACTATGGAAAAGGAAATTGATGGGCACCTGAACTTCTTAGATGTAACTGTAATCAAACGAGAGGACGGATCATTGGGCCATAAGGTTTTCAGAAAAGAAACAAACACTGATCATTACCTGCAGGAAGATTCTAAGCACCACCCAAGACATAAAAGAGGGGTGATGAAAACATTAATAGACAGGGTACACAAAATATGTGAACCAGCTCACTTAGAGGGTGAGATTGAACACCTTAGAGCGACCCTCAAGAAAAATGGGTATTCCAACAGAGAGATAGATCGTGTGCTACGCCCTAGACTGAAAACCAGGACCTACGAGGATTGACATCAACCCAAGGGGAAAGTGGTCCTACCATTCATCAGTAAGGTCACTGATCGCATTGGAAAAATTTTAAGCAAATACGGTGTGGAAACTGTTTTCAGACCCACTACAAAAATAAAAGAATGTTTAAGATCCGCAAAAGACAAACGAAATCCTCTAGCTACACCAGGTGTCTATAAAATTACATGCATTTGTTGAAAGGTCTAAATAGGCACAACAAAAAGAAGCATCAACACCCGTCTGAGTGAACATAAAAGGAACTACCATGTCGGACATATTGATAAATCGACTGTAGCGGAACATGTGTTTCAGGAAGGTGATCATCTAATAAAGTTTAGCGAGACGACAGTCATAGCAAAGACGTCACATTATTATGCGCAAATGTACAAAGAGGCCATTGAGACTGCCAAACACTGCAATAATTTTAATAGAAAAGTTGAAGGCATTTAGCTGGATAAGATATGGATGTCAACATTGCAGCAACAGCGTGACAATCGATTAATTTCAATTGAGAAAGTTAGCAATATCAGAGATCATAGCACAGCTGACATCACGTGATTGACAGCGACGCCCTCTGGATGGCAGTTCAAGGTGAAACATCAGGGGAGAGTCTTATGTATGGACCATGGCATCTCAGCCCGGAAGTGCTAAGTGATGAGTGAGAAGCATAATTGGTCTGTCTCCATGTGGGAGCCAGATTTGGCACTGCGCACTGCTTGAGGATCATCATACTGCTCCAAGTAACAACCAAATTTCATAGAATAGTAAATGTGGTGCCTGCAGACCAAAAGAAATCAAATACAACTAGAATTTTTTAATGCAGTATATCAGACAAGACAGTTTGCCAACTCATGGAGAGAGGCAATTTTCTTCTTCCTTCTCAAGCAAAACGATTTAAAAAAGATGCCTTTATGGTGCAAAAATTGGCAATTGACCCTAAATAATGAAAAGTTTTAGGTCATCCACATTGGTGCTAAAAGGAATCCATTAAACTTCAGTTAAACAATAAATCAATCAAATTTAAAGGCCGTAAATTCAACTAAATACATGGGAATTACAAGTACAAAAACTTAAATTAGAAAGAACATGCAGAAAATGTGGGGAAGGTGAACCAAAAACTGTGATTTATTGGCAGAATGCTTAGAAAATGCAACAAACTGAAGACATTGCCTGCATTATCTTGTCCATCCTCTTTTGAAGTACTATTTCATGGTGTGGGATCCTTACCAGATAAGATTAACAAGAGAACATCAAGAAAGTTCAAAGAAGAGCAGCACATTTTCTATTATTGAGAAATTGGGGAGAGTGAAAGGGACATGATAACAGGATTTGGGGTGGATATCATTAAACCAAAGGTGTTTCTTGTTGCCCAGATCCAAAATTTTCCCATTCAGTTTTATCTTCCCCTTCCTTCCTTTCTTACCCTTGACATCATTATTGGTTTGATCTTGTCTTTGCTTATTCTCACCCCAAATTTTTCTCTCTCTGGTTCCAATACAACTACCCGTCTTTGCATTTACATTTTGTCATCCCTCATCACTGTCATCAGCAAGCAGTATAGCTTTTGTTCCATTGGAGAGCACTCTGATTATGAAAAAGAACAGCAAACTGTGGAATGAAGTGACCTAAAGGCTGCAGAGTGCTGCATCACATTTATGATCTGATCCACCCATTCATGAATGCTGTTGCTGTACTCGAATACAGCTGCAAAGCATCAAGTTCACCTTGTTGTGTGTGTATTTTAGCTGCTTCCTTTGATGCCCTGCTTGAGTCTCTACATGTTACATCTCTTCGTAATCTCTGTTTAACACTTCTACATGTCCATGTCAGGAAGTAATCACTGAAATGTAAACATTTGAGCACATTCAAATGAGCAGTATGTGTGAAAATGAGAGAGAATGTTGAGAGATCAACTCAGTAGCAGTGTTTTACCCACATAACGTGTTTGTCTCTATTGGTATTCAATAGCTCGACTGTTGGAGCATGTGTTAGCTAAATCCCCAGATAAATTACTTACTTTGGAGCGTCCACACAAGAGGAAAATGTCTGGGGAGCTGAGTGATGTGGTAGAAAGTTCAACTGTATATAGTGTTATTAGGGTGCAGGAAAAGAGAGCATGCGCACTATTATTAATATTGCCTCACAAAATAATGTATAAAGGAGAGATATTGGCTGTGGTGTTCAACATTTATCAAGATGACAGTGACACTTTTTTAGCCAATGGTTTAATACCTCCACAAGTTTTCTCTATGACTACAGTGAATAGGGGGGACAACACACTTCCCTGTCACTGACCTGTTTTATTGTCAAACCATTTTGTTCCTGTTATACTCATTTTTTACCCCTGAATATTTGCTAGACAACGTGTTTAGGCACACTGGCATGGGCTTTCTAAATGTCATCACATTGTCTTTTCCAAATTCTCATCTGTTCTCCATAAAATGTTTTAACATGAACATCAGGTTAAATGTTGATCCGTCTTTCCTGAAACCATACTGCTCTTCCATTTCTCCTTCTTATTTACTCCTCAGCTCCTTCCAATACTCCCCAAAAGATCGTAGCTACACACGCAATTTGGGTGATCCTTCTGCAGCATTAAATTCCTTCTTATCATCATTCGGAAATGGGGATTAGTTTGACTATTTCCCCACTGTTCTGGAATTTCTTTCTTTCTTCCAGATTATTCTATTTAATCTGTATAATTACAATGACTCTATTGGTTGTGATGCTTTTATAATTCCTGTGGACACCACAGCACACCTGCTGCTTTACCAGTCTTCATCTTCTGTGTAGGTCTGTCTGTTTATGACTTACATATTCCTACTCCTCCTCCTCCTCCTCTTCCTCCTCCCTCTTCTTCCATTATATTTCCTTTTTCCTTCTCGTCTATCATGTCCCTGTATTTAACATTCAGAAATTTCTGAGACGTATTCTTTCCATCTTTTTAGCATATCATCTTTTTGTGTCAATATTCCTGTTTCTGATTTAACGTATTTTGTATCTCCTCTGTGTTTTACTTTCCTTAACATTCTCCTACAAAGTTTATGTGTTATCTTCTTATACTATTTTTTTCATCATATTTGGCTTCTTTGTATTTTTGCTAATTTTAAATACTGTCATTACCTATACACCTCCTCCAAGCCATTGGCTTCTCTTTAACTGCTTCTTTTATCCTGTTGTTGCATTTTCTCATTGTTGTTCTCTTTTTCATTTTTTACTCCCTGATAGTCTTCCACAGATACTCACTACAAACTTTAAAAAACCTCTTCTGCAAAAAATCCATTATTCTTTTCCACTAGTCACTCCCGCTTTGGGAATTTGTTTCAGATCTTCTTGGAACTTTTCGCTTGTTTCCTTCTCTTACAACTTACATACATTTTATTTTTCTTTCCCTTTTTTGTGTTAACTTCGTGATTTTTCAAAATTTTAAATTGGCTACCACCACTTTATTGGCCACTTCAAAAGCTTTTCTTTGCATTTCCATCACATCTTCCAGTTATCTCCATTCCTCCTACTCTGCCAGACAAGACCAGTCCTTGTCATTCTTTCTCCACACTCATCTAAACCATGTATTTCCTGCAATTAATCCATGTTTTCTGCAAAAGTCTATTATCAGATTTCCTTCTTCAGTCTTGTTACCATAACTGAAGGGCCAGTTCTTTCTTACAATTTAAAGTCATCCTATTGATAGCAGTGCCTTTCATGCTATCTGGTAGCCCACTTCTCACAAGTCCCCCAGAGCACCGTGACTGTGCATTGCTTGAGGGGCATGCTGCAGTGTTTCTGAGGCATCAGTTCATAGACTGTTTGTATGATGCATTTGCATATGCAAAGGAATTTTATAACACTCTTCAGGATTTAAATTAGGCCACCCCTAATAAGTAATGAGACATGTTTTACAGCTGTTCTGGGGTACGGATATCAAGGCCATCAGTGCCATACTGGAGATCACCTCCAGCACAGATGCTATTCCAGTCTTCACCCACAGTTCTGCACATGGACGCTCTATTTTTATGACTGTTGTAGAGAGGTTGTACTAGTATTGTAAAGCTTCCAGCAAGTGGGCTGCCCGTTGGTCTGTGGCTTGTATTGAGTATTTCAACCAGCCTTACTGAATTGTAGGGCTCTCCTGTCTATCAATTGATCACTTGGCACACACCCTGTGGTGGTTACCTCCCCCCCCCCTCCCGACTGGCCTCTCTTTTCCAGGTTGTAAAAGTGCCACTTGCTGTCTGTGAGCAGCTTATCATGGTGTATCAGGAGTTCTTCGCATGTAAAAAAAAAATCACCGATATTCCAAACTCTTGATGTTCAAGGATTACACGAGGAAAACGAGTTTATTTGGTATCTGCGCAAAGCACACTTAGTGTCAGTTGGCATCAAATTTACTGAAGTGGGGCTGTATAACTGCAAATTCTTTTTTTATATTCTATAAAATTTGAAATACTCACCATGCTAGGTGGAAGTATTTAGAGATTGGTCTAAGCAGGGGATATCTCATAGTGGCGCTGTTATTTTCACTAAGCATTTACAAGGCGTGTTTTTTAAGTAAGGTCCATTTGAACATAAGTACACAATGAAAGATTGTTTCAAAAAAGTAAATTTATTTTCAGAAAGTACATACTTACTCTATTTTTTGATATAGTTGCAAAGTTTGTTGAAACACGTATCATAACTCTCAACCAATTTTAAAATACCCTCTTCATAAAAACTTGCTGCCTGCTGTGATAACCAAGAGTTCACTGCCGTTTTCACGTCGTTGTCATCATTGTAACAGTTGCCACTGAGGTCTCGTTTGAGGTGGAGGAACAGATGGCAATCGCTCAGCGCAAGATCGGGACTGTAGGGTGGGTGGTCTAAAACTTCTCAAACAAAACTGTCTAATAAATCGCAGGTCTTGCATTGTCATGGAGAAGGACAATACCCTTTGTCAGCATGTCGCGTCTTTTGTTTTGAATCGCTCTGCAGAGCTTTCTCAGGGTTTGGTAGTATGCTTCTGCATTGATAGTGGTTCCTCGTTGCGTGAAGTAGACCAACAAAACACCATGCCTATTCCAAAACATTGACGCCATGATTTTGCGCTGGGACAGAGCCTGTTTGGCCTTCACCTTTACTGGCGAGTGTGTGTATCTCCATTCCATGCTCTGTTGCTTTGATTCGGGCGTGATATGCAAAACCCATGTTTCGTCTCCAGTTACGATCTAACTCATGAAGCCAAAACCTTCTTCGTGATAACGAGTCAAGAACTTCATCGCACATTTAAATCTTTGGTTTTTGTGATCCTCTGTTAAGAGCTTTGGGACCCAATGGGAACACAGTTTCCTAAACTTTAGATGTTCAGAAACAAGGTTGTAAAGCACTGATCTCAACATGTCAGGAAATTCATTTGAGACACCTGTTATTGTGAAGTGCCTGTTCTGACAAATCCTCACTTCAACTGAAGCCACCAAATCATTCTGTAATGAAAGAAGGGCGACCGGAGTGGTCCTCAACATGGACATTGTCATGGTCATTTTTGAATTCTCGTACCCACTTAATCACTTTGCTTTCACTCATAACAGTGTCAATGTTCACTTCGCAAATCTGTCGATGAATCTCTGCAGCAGACAGGTTCCTTGCTGACAAAAACCGTATCACTGAGTGAACCTCACACGTGGCGGGCGAGTTGATAGTCTTAAACATTTGAAAGCACAGAACAGAACCGTACAGGTTAGCTACAGAGCTGAAACTGAGCACAGTTGCTCCCGAGGCATGCCAGTACATGACACGCACGCTTGTTGCGGTATGCACGCGTACTACTAGTGTCTACAACAAAACGGACCTTACTTAAAAAACATGCCTTGTACTTATTTATTTACATTTTTTTGTGTGGAGCCATCATTATGATGGCTTTTGCAAACATCAAGTACAGTTACAAACATAAAATACATTTAGATCTTAGCCTTACAGGTAGTGGTTAAACAGTAAATTGATGCTTGTCAGAATACATTACATCTTACACGCATTAATAGAGGCAATTATTTTTTTTATGTATTTTACAGCTCTTAAACTTATCCATTTAAAATACGTTGAGTGAACAGAGACACTTTTCAATTAAGAATTCTTTTGGTTTTGATTTGAATTGCTTTTTATTACTGTTTCTCATGGGCTCTGGCAGCTTATTATACCAAAGCAGTCCATTAGTATATGGGCTCTGGTAAGTCATTTTTAATCTTGCTCATTGTTGGTAGTAATTTTCTTTGAACCTGGTGTTGTGGTCATGTATATCACTACATTTAGTTACTTCAATTTTCTGTGAGGACAAAAGTAAGTAATTTATAAAGATACAAAGAATATATGGTGAAGCACCTTGTGTTGTCTGAAAACATCACAGCAAGAGTCTTTATAGCCTAGTTCATGTATAATCCTTAACCCTCTTTTTTTTGTAGCAATAGTACTCTGTTGAGGTGAACGTCTGCAGCACAACCCTATATTTCTATACAGTAGCTAAGATAGGGATAGATTGTCCCGTAATACACAGTTTTAAGCATGTGGTTGGGCATCATTTTGGACAGTTGGCTAAGAAGATACAGCCCATTGCTGACTTTTTTTACATACAGCATTAATGTGGCTAACCCACCAGAGGTTTGAGTCCAGATGGACCCTTAGAAATTTACACTTGTTTGCTTCCTCTGCCACTATGCTGCATACCTCATTTACGCATGAGTGGTGTGAGCTGCCAGTTGTAAATATTAGCATGTGGGATTTATTTACATTGACCTTTAATCCTTGTGCATGAAAATATGAACTTAATTCTAGTATCCCATTTCTTGCTGAAAATTTCACTTCCTCACAATCTTTATCATGAAATAAAACAGGTGTCATCAGCATAATTTACAATGTACGAGTTAATAGGCTGTACGCCATTAATATATGCTAAAAAGAAGAAAGGTCCGAGAATTGAGCCTTGAGGGACTCCCTGTGTCAGTGTTTCACTCGTGGATTTAAAATTTAAGCTCTTATTGTCAATTTCATGTGTAAGTTTGGTACACTGTTTCCGATTCACCAGATAGGTGGATAGTTGTTTCATTGATGCATCACTGATATTGTACACCCACAGTTTTTTTAAGAGAAGCTAATAGTTTACTGAGTCAAAAGCTTTGCTCAGGTCAAGGAATATTCCAGCTGTGTGCATACCCCATTCTGTATTGCTATATACTTCAGGAAGAAACTGGTAACAGCTTTAGCCTTTCCCAAACCCAAGCTGCCATTCGGTAAGTGTTTGTGTCTTGAGAAAAATGTTGTGAGCTGTGATAGGGTAACTGTTTCACATATTTTACTGAAGGTAGCGATTGGTAATATTGGTCTATAATTTGAAACTTCTTCTTCACTTCCTTTCTTATGGGTTGGCTGAATTACAATTATTTTTAAGGCATTTGGGTATATGTTTTCATTAATACTACAGTTGATAAGATAGGTAAAGGGTTTAGTTATTTCATTGGCACATTTCTTTAACACCACACTTGAGATACCAGCCCATCCAGATGAATGATTGTTCTTTAGCTTTTGCATTGTGTTAAATATTTCCTGTTGACTCACCTCCATAAATTCGAGCTCTATACCATCCGTGACATCATTTGGTGTGCCAGCCTGTAGATCTATAATAGGGGCTCCTTGGTCAAAAGGACAGATAAAACGCTTATTGAATAAATTCCATACTTCATTTGGATGTTTCACTGGATGGCCCTCGTGTCTAATGCTAACTGGTTCACTCTATCCCTTGCTGGTGGCTTTACAATGTTTATTGATTAGTCTTCAGGATGCATTACCTATGTTGGATGAATGCTCTACTGCATCATTGTTTATCTGTTTCCTCAAGTGTAAAAGATCTGTCTTAAATGTTCTTTTGGCCTGATTGTACTTTTCCTTAAACATATGTAGCTTTGTTTCCTTATATAAACAGTCAAGATAATATATATTCTGCCTTAACTTAATCAGGCTAGGTGTAAGTTTCAGCCTAGTATTACTTTCAAGACAAGAGTTGGTTTGTACCTTGGTTATTTCTTTGAGAGGTCAGCAGTAGTCGAACTGCTTCAACACTGTCCTATAAATTTTTTCCATTTGTTTTCTGACCCTTTAGTTTGGTAGTGTCCTATTTGTCCTCTGCTATCTTAGTTTTGAAGGAACTGATGTTGGTGCTATTCAGGATCCGCTTCTTCTCAATTATCTTAGTTGCTTGTTGGTACAGCAAACCTGAAATATTCTAACACCTGACAATAGTGATCTGAGTAATGAAAATCAACACTTTGAAAGTTAACACTGTCTCTTACATTTTTGTTAATGTATCTTACTGGAGCTTGACTCTGTTACTCTAGTGTCAGAATTCACTATGTTTGTGAGATTATATGAGTTTAATATATCTGTTATTTTCAAGTAGGTTATATTACAGGAGTTGCATCAGTATTTAAGTCTCCAACTACACTAGGGTCAGTGGGGCCTGTTTGACTAATTGCCCTGTTAAGTCTATCAAGATAATACAACACATCTGTATTTGGTGGGCGGTACATACCAATAACTTTATGTTTAGCTAACATGCTTGAATCTCCTCAAGATCTGTTTATCAAGTAAAATATATTTTGTGCTGAGTTCCTCATGTTGTAGAGGGCAAAGGAGTAGATGAGTAGTATTTGTGCTGTGGAATTCCTTGTCTGAGTGCCCATAAACCTATACAGTACATTTTCAAGCATATAAACATCTCTACAAGTTCCAGGATTCTCTTTACCTAGAAAGCTAGAGAAAGGAGATGTCACACTACTTAGTATCAGGACAAATGGAAACTGACAGAAATGAATTAGCATATGTGGTAGCCAAGGAAAAGCCAAAAGCTCAATCTGCTGGAAGCCCTGGAAATTAATAAACATGTAGCTCACAGTCCAGATCTTAATACTTTCCCTCTCCTAAACTTTACTTAATCCTTTCTGTTTTTCATTGATTCCAACACTGTCTGGTCCTACATATTCCCCCATTTTCCTGTATTCATTCAGTTCTGTCTGTGTAATCTATAGAGACTTATTTACAATTGTTAAGTCTTTCTTTTAACTGGCACTTGTTTTACTTTCGGTGTTGAATACCTGTAGAAACCGAGTAATCAAGCACTGTTTTTCATTTCACGTAGTTCATTTATTTAAAGCAAACTGTTACATAGGACTGTTTTGAGTATAATGTTAATGCTTTTCCTGTTTGCTCCTTTTGTATTTGTATATTGTTTAACTTTTTACTTTTCGAAATGCACTACCACCAAACTCCTGAAGATGGCATTTACTGTATGTTCCCACACACTCCTCCATTTTCCTGCATTTATTCATACGTGTATGGATATTGCTTAAGTTCATCATATATTCTGTGGTTACATTGATGATTCTTTTTTTAATTGGTTTTACTGTTCAACTTTTTACATTGAATTATATCCAAACTATCAAAGTTGTTATTTACTGTGCGTTTCTGCTTCAATCTAGATGTGTAACTTCTTTTCCAATGTTGTTTACAAACGTGTTAACTTCCTTGGCAACAATAGTCAGTAAATGTCTGAAGATGGCCTTATAAGCCGAAAACCGGTTAACACAATAAAAGTAATACTGTAGAACAAAAGCAAACTAGCACTTTTCATTTATTATAATGTTGTTGCACCAAGAAATGACGGAAGATTCAATTAACATAAGTGACAAGTCCAGTGGCTCAATACACTACCTCTTACATATCATCTTCTTGCTATTAAGAGACAGGTTCACATGCTGGTGGCAAAGTGAGTGTATGGAGATGGACAGTAATCTGCAAAATGTGAATTTGTCTACTCAGCATTGCCATACCTTCTCTGGGCCAATCAGGTGAGGTGAAGGCTTTCTAAACAGCTATAAATCGGTCTCAGCCTGCCGACGCATAGGGTCTTGCTCCAGCAAAAGAACTCTCGGATATGCTGTGCTTGTAGTATACAGACATCATATTTTGATATATGGCATATTCAGACAAGTTGATAGAGGTCACGTTACCAGCTGGTCTGTCCTCTATTTTGGCAGGCAGCAAGTGTAGTATTAATTCTAGCTTTTAAGAGATGTTAGATCTCTTTGACTTATTATGGCAGAGTTTGTAATGTGTTTTCTGGAAGGCTGCCTCATCCAATATTTTGTTAATCAATCCCCAAGCACAAATGCTTTTTCTTTTAATTGCATTTTAACCACATTTGTCTCTGACTGTTCCAAAAAGGGCACTTAAAGTCTAACACACGCACACATATATTTTTAGCCGTCCTCTATTTTTGAGTATATTTGCTGACCGTGTCATTGTTCATGTGTAGTTAAATTAAAAAAATATATAATACTAATTATTTGGAAAGCTGCATATTTTTCACTTCAACTGAAGAATATAACATTGTTACATTTATGATGTGTTGTTCTTTATTGAAATGTTTGTAGAAGTGGATTTCTCATTAGCTTCATACATCCTTGTAGTCTCATTTGAAATAAGATGTTCTTTTCTTCTACAGGGTGTAGAACCTGAGGCTATGGAAGTTGTACTGAAATTTATACAAACTAATGAAATTCCATCTGAAATTTTAAACTCGGATATGATACTGTCAGTGCTTCAAGCCTCAAGTATGCTGCAATTTGAAGATTTAAAAAAGACATGTGTAAGACTGATTGCTCAAGAATGGTTAACAGTTGAAACTTGTTTACAAACAATGCACAAAACATTTGAGCTTGATATAATTGAATTATACAAGAAAGCTAAAGCTTTTGCTTTATGGGAGTTCTTCAAAGTGAAACTGTCACCATCATTTACTCAGCTTACGATAGAACAGTTGGAAGACTATTTATCAAATGATGGTTTAAATGTAAGAGAAGGAGAATTTGAAGTTTTCGAGGCAGGAATGAACTGGCTACAAGAGAATCCAGAAAGAGCAGAATATACATGCAGAGTTCTACAGTGTGTTAGGTTCTCACAGTTGAGTGGTTCAGACATAAAGACTATGCTCCTGTATCCCATAAGTTCTGCAGGGAACAAACTATTGAGATTAATTTTGCACTTGAAAGAGGCATGTGGACACTCATCAGATGAAGAAGCAGAAACTTCTGCTGTACCTGATTTATCATATGAAGATGATAAACTTTCTGCTTCTGTAACTCATTCCCAGATCTCACAACCTTGTTCAAAAATGAATTCTCTGGAGTGTCAGAGTATATGCTGTTGTCTGAAACCAATTGTACACACATCAGATGGAAATTTTGAAAAAAGAGCATCAAATGAAGATCTTGTGAAAAGTGTTAGTGAATTCATTGAAGGGGAGAAGAATGCTGATGATTTGGTTTCAGAAGATTTAAACCCTGAAATGAAGGAAATTGCTGCTCAGTTGGTGAATACTCCAGCCAGATTTATACCTCTTGTCCCATGTATTGTTGGACATCGAGTGGTACATGAAAACAGAAATCCTATTAAAAGAATATATGTTATATACTTTGAAGGGAGAAAGTTAATGCAACCAATGCCACTTCTGCACTTGTCAAAAATCAATGAGGGTGTACATGAACCAGTTGGGTATCAAGTTATCAGCAGAGGTGAGACAATAAATAAATATATAACACTGTAGAATATGTTCCTATAAACTTAAGACAGTGGTTTCAGATAGTAATAGCAGAAATTAATGATAGCTAATGAACAATCTGTTTACATGTAACATATCTCTGTTATGTTATTCATACTCTCAAAGCGGACTGTTTTGTCAGTATGCTACTGTCATTCAAACCATTTGCCATTTTGATAATTGGTGAGGGGCAGAGAGGGGATGGGGTGATGTGTGTGGGCTCGTTATCCTCATTGAACTTTTGCTATCATTTGCTTACTGTTCCATCATTTGTTACTTTGTCTTCAGAGATCTCACATAGTCAACAATGTATGTTTGCCTGTTTCATATCCCTTGACTTAAGAAGTCAAATGACAGAGTGGATTTTAAAGACAGTGGGGTAGTCAGTTTACCTGAACATTTTGAGAAGTATGATTTGTTGGCAATGGTCTGACGTTCTCTGTAACTGATTGTGGTACATAAAAGATTAAAGAAGCCATTGAAAATATACAAAATCATGTTCACAGTTCTACAGTAGTAATGTTTGGAGTGCAGTACTTTCTGTATACACCTTGATTTTTTATCAAGCTATTCTCATCAGCTTTCATGTGTAGTTCATTGATGTCATGTGGAGTGTTACCCACCAAATAATTGACAAAGACAGTGGAGGTAATAACTACTCTGGTTCAATGTATCAACTATGTTCTATGTCAGTGTTACAGTTTCCCTTTATACAACTACATAAATTGTTTTTGTTCAACTAGATGGTAAATCTTGCGACTATTCCAAATCCAGAGCTAGTCATTTATATCCGCATGCAACTACCACTTTAATATCACAAAGACTTATCATGGAGTTAAGCATGCTGCACCAGTTACCTTGTACATCACCTCAAATGAAATAATTATTCAACTTTTTACTTCAGTCTGATGACCACAACACAGATAGAAAATGTATGTGGATAGTATATCCCCCATTGACACAGAAATAGCTCTGTCATACAAAAGTAGCAATTTTATTGCAGATTTCGTGTCAAAAATGTTCTGTGAACTTTGCAGGTAGAAGTCTGCTTTCCAACTGATTCTTGTTTTATTGACATTCTTGTTTTCTTGACATTAGTCTCTCCTGTTGCTGTGTTTTTCTTCATCACTACTTACTGTTTTTTCTGCATCCTCTCCTGGTATTTCACCTCCTTATTTTCACAATCTTCATCAGTTTTACTATGACCTTTTTTGTACCACACTTTTCTCATTCATTTTGTGTTCTGTTATACTTTTCTTATTTTCAAATACTTTCATTCTTTCTAGCGTTACCAATTTTTTTCTGTTCTCACCTCAGCTAATTTATTGTTTCTGTTTGATTTCTTCTCCCAGTTTCTCCTTCCATAGTCCATGATCCATTATCTATTGACTACTCTCCTCTCCACAGTAACATTGATAAATGTATCACAGTGGTCATGGTATTGCAACCACAATTGGGACGAGCAGGTTTCAGTATTCATCCACCATCCAGATTAAGGTTTTCTGCCATTTCCCTAAATTGGTTATGACAAATACGAGGATGGTTCCTTTGAAAAGGACTTGACCTTTTGCCTTCTGGATCCTTATCTCATCTGCACTTGCATTTATCTCTAATGCTCTCATCATAAATAGTATATGAAACCCTAATCTTCCTTCCTTTTTTCCACAGTAGTGTTCTGATTCATTTTATTTGTTACTCTCCATTATTAATGTAAAATTTACTTCCATTCTTATCTCCCTTATTCCATCATATTTAGTGACTCACAGCAAGCCACAACTTCATTATTTTAGTAACTTAAAAGTGTTCTTATCCTCTGTTATGGATAAAAGATTACATAATATCAGAAACTATTAATCTCTTATTTGTCTCTAGAAAAGCTGCTATCTCATACACCAGTAAGCAGACATTTTATTTATGCATTTAGTTTGACTGTTAAAGCCATTTTTGAATGTATTGAAGAATATACTTGGTTTAAACAAAAATTTACTTGTCTGGAGACAAAACTGCGTGGCTGACATTTTGTTGATTCATTGCAACATTTTTAATTCTAAGGTCTTAATGCTCTAAATGTACTGGACATTTAAATGAGAATGGTATAGTCATTTCTAATGGTGAAACTGTTTGATTAATACTATGTTGGATGACATTCTTTGTAGATTTTGTCAGTGTGAAAGTTCCCTCTTGTGTTTTGTGTTATTTCTAGTGCTTTACACATAAGCTCCAATGAATTATACCCCTGAATTTGAAAAACATTATTTTTAAGTGCGTCATTTCAGTGATGCAAATAGTTTAAGCACAAGTTAAACTGCCATGTTCTCGCAATGAGTACGGATAACAGAACAGAAAACATATTAAAAATGAATGGTACATTTGCCTACCACATAGAGCTCACCATGAATTAGAAGTCTTCAAAAGTGACAACACAAGCCCCTGCTTCTGCTTGCCGAGCTACATCACATGGGTTATGGTGTGGTGATTTTGAAAATTTATTCAGGCTATTCCATGGCACATCTTTTAAACCAGGGTGACACAGTGTGGGTAGGCAGACAAACATCAGGGAGAATTTGTTTCTCTTTGAATGCATTAAAAGTATATGAAATACAGTGTGTGACTGCCTTTTGTCAAAGCACAGCTATAAAATAGATTGCATAAAATAGAAACGAAAATAACATCAATACAGGGATTTCGATAGGGTTTTCAGCACTGAGTCGTGCAGCTCTTGTGAAAAGTCTTCAAGCTATGTTTCATAGCATGCATTGTATCTGAGATACATAGCAACAGCAGGGAGGTCAGACTTCTGAAGTACCATCAAAAAAATGTTAAAGAATCTTTCTGCCTTCCTCTCTAAATTTTTATACTGATATTGAGTATGTACACCACCAGTCAGTCACAGTGGGGCACTATTTATAAATGATGTAGAAGTTCTCCACCATTCCTCGGTTACCAAATTTTTCAAAACTGAGTAATTTTAGTATATCATCAGAACTTGGGTGTCACTGTCAATGAGCATCTCAACTGTGCAGGAGATACTATTGCCAAATTTCCTCTGTGGCCGTAGAAAGTTTCAGCACGTATTTTCACAGATTGTGAAATGTAAACTTGTGTAGTACTTTTTACCTAATCTCCATTCTTACAATGTAATCAAACATGGAACGAGTGAGAACACTAGACTGTTAGAACTAACTATGAATACTTGTTCATTTAAAACTTGCAACATCTGTCTGTGTGACCATGCCAATGCTTCATATATCCAGTGAGGTTAGTTACAACCTGGTGAGGTTGGTGACTACCATATGCTATGTTTCTTTCATTGGCTCTTCAGTTTGCATGCTCCACAGTACTTCACATCAAAGATTAAGAACCTGTTATCTCATCATAATCGAAACACGAGGTCTCACCTAGTAACCTAGCTGTGCCTATCCATAAAATGAAAACATTTGCAAACTCCTTCCCCATTGCTGTCATCCAATTCTGTAACAAGCTGCCCTGTACTCTGCACACAATTAAATGCTCTGTTGCTTTTTAAGAGAAATATTGAGCACTTCCTTCTGTCACCATCATATTGTTTCACCAAAAATTAATGTATATGGTCAGTTTACACTCTATAAAAAAGTAAATAAAATGCTCCCATCATCTCTTGTTTACATTGTTTGCTTTCTCTTTTCATTTCACAGTCAGTCACTTCACTTTCTTCTACACTATCTTCACCAATTGTATTTTATTGTGCTCCCTTGTCTCTCCACCTTCTGCCCCTTTTCTCATGTCTGTTACTGCTAGCCTCCATAGATGAAATCTACTTTCCTATAATTTGTCACTATTGTTGTACTTCACATGAATAAATGTAAACTGTGTTTGTTTTTTCTCTTTCTGCACTATAATAATTACAAAATTTTTTTCAATGTTTCATATTAGACGTGATGTATAACATACTTATTGTAATGAATGTATAATAATAATAATAATAATAATAATAATACTTTACTCAACATCAAATGATTCATTGCATATATATACAATCAGGTTACAATTTTTGATACATAGCACAATAATAGATTCTTCTGAATATGTGATTGATTAACAAAATGATTAAATTACAAATAAGTTGGTGCTTAACACTATTTACATATTTTTTCAAAGCCCTGCTTATTCTACATGTAAGTATGGTATTCTTCTAATGTGTGAAATGGATTTTGTAACAGGAATTTCTTAAGCTGAAATTTAAGCCTCATTGTGGGTAGGATCATAACTTTACTGGGCTAACTTTGAACCTGTATACTGTGGACGCTTTTCATAGAGTGCTGTTCTGTGGCTGCTGATGTAAAATTTTTCTTTATCTCTGGTATTGTACTGATACAAATTGGAACAAATGGTGGGCTTTTAGAATGTACATGTTTCCTACGGTTAGTACACCTGTTATATTTTGCTCCACAGATGATTCTTATAGCCCTTTTTCGAAGTAGCAGTAGCTTATTTACATTAGCTTTGGTTGTTGCTCCCCAAATTTCTATTCCGTAGATTCATTAAAGTACTGAACAATTTCATTTGTCACGTTATTACAGTGGGTCTCTAGTTCGTTAAATGATTACTTTTTCCACACAATGGATACACCACCTGCATAAAGAAGTGTTTTGCAACTCTGAGTGTAATATCTTATGTCTATTTATTTATTTATCTTACAGCTCGAAATATGTATTTAACATGCATGGGCAATGTTACAATAATTACATTTATATTATTGATACACAATATATATAGATTACATACTATTAAGTAAAAGATCATTTAAGTATATTTAACATAGCATTCCTGAGGTCAAATCATGTCAGCACCATACTGTACGGGCACTTCAATGTAAGCCATTGTTTCAACTCATTTTTAAAAATTCTACAAGAAAGCTGATTCAGGTTGTTTGGCAGAGAATTATAAAATATTGCTCCCTTAATGAATGGGGTATTTGTTGTTAGATTCAATCTTCTGCTCACCATATGAAAGTCTGATTTGTATATTATATCGTAATCATGGATTTCCATATTCCTGTTTGTCAATTTTTTGTCTTTTTTCACTAATAATATTGATTGAAACATATATACTGCATAGCTAGTCATAAAATTAAAATTAATAAACAGGTTTTTGCATGAAGTTCTGGGTCTTACTTTTCCCATAGTTCTTATTACTCTTTTCTGCAACACGAATAACCTCCTTGTATTGTATTGGCTACACCCACCCCACAATACAATTCCATAAGATAGATGGGGATACACCAACCCAAAATACACTATTTTTATTGCTTCAATATCTAGATATTGAACTAATCTCCTTAGTAAATACAAACTACATGTTATAAGTGGGATTCTTAGCCACATATGTAATAGCTCTCTGAAGCAGGGTATTTTCCCAGATAGACTGAAGTATGCCATTTTTATACCACTGCATAAAAAAGGGGATATGTCTTATGTCAACAACTACCGCCCAATCTCTCTTCTGACTGCCTTATCCAAAATTCTTGAAAAAGTAATGTATTGTAGAGTAGCTTCACACCTTTGTAAAAATAAAGTTTTAACAAAATGTCAGTTTGGTTTCCAGAAGGGTTTTTCAGTGAAAAATGCTATATATACTTTCACTGATGAAATATTAAATGCTCTGAGTAACCAGAAGTCACCCGTTGGGATTTTTTGTGATCTATCAAAGGCTTTTGATTGTGTAAATCATTGAGTACTTCTAGATAAGCTCAAGTACTGTGGTATGAATGGGACAGTGCTCAAATGGTTTAAATCATACCTAACTGGAAGAGTGCAGAAAGTTGAAATGAGCAGTTCACATAATATGCAAAAAACTGGTGATTTCTCAAACTGGGGAACAATCAAGAATGGGGTGCCACAAGGTTCGGTCTTGGGTCCTCTGCTGTTCTTAATATATATTAATGACTTGCCATTCTATATTCACGAAGATGCAAAGCTGGTACTTTTTGCCGATGATACAAGTATAGCTATCACACCCGACAGACAAGAATTAACTGGTGAAATTGTAAACGATGTTTTTCAGAAAATCATTAAGTGGTTCTCTGCAAATGGGCTCTCATTAAACTTTGACAAAACACAGTATATAACAGTTCCACACAGTAAATGGAATGACCCCATTAATAAATACAGACTTCGATCAGACATCGGTAGCTAAGGTAGAATATTCAATATTTCTAGGTGTATGCTTTGATGAGGGGTTGAACTGGAAAAAACACACTGAGGATCTGCTGAAACGTTTGAGTTCAGCTACTTATGCTATTAAGGTCACTGCAAATTTTGGCGATATACATCTGAATAACTTAGCTTACCATGCCTATTTTCATTCTCTGCTTTCGTATGGCATCATATTCTGGGGTAACTCATCATTGAGTAAAAGTGTGTTCATTGCACAAAAGTGTGTAATCAGAATAATTGGTGGAACTCATCCAACATCATCCTGCAGACACTTATTTAAAGAGCTAAAGATCTTCACTGTAGCCTCACAATATATATATTCACTTACAAAATTTGTTATTAACAATCCGAACGAATTCAAAAGTAATAGCAGTGTACATGGCTACAACACTAGGAGAAAGGATGATCTTAACTACTCAAGGTTAAATCTAACTTTGGCTCAGAAGGGGGTAAATTATGCTGTCACAAAAGTCTTTGGTCACTTACCTAATAGCATCAAAAGTCTGACAGATAGCCATATAGTATTTAAAAATAAATTAAAAGAATTTCTTAATGGCAGCTCCTTCTACTCATTAGATGAATTTTTGGATATATTAAGTGGGTAATTTCCCCAACCCCCACAAAAAAACTTAAGTGTCATGTAATATTTTGTGTAATTTAATATCTTGTATAGATACCTTTTATTAACCTGACATGTTCCACATCATTATGAAGTGTCGTATTCATGATCTATGGAACAAGTACTAATCTAATCTAACCACAGACATGATCTATTTGCTGATTCCACAAAAGTCTGTCATCTATATATATCCCCAGAAATTTACATTCTGAACAGGCATTTTCCTGAATGCCCTCATTTACAACAATATTTTTATTTGAGGCACTTGTGTTAAAATAAATTAAATTAGTTTTGTTAATATTGACCCTCAGGTTTTCTTTTTCAAAATGTGTTTTTGCTTTTTCAACAAAATTTTGTATCACTGAATTTAGGCCATCATTACTACGTGCCCAGCAAACCCCAGAGGTGTCATCAGCATACATAGTAATATGATGACTGGTGTCTAATACTTTTGGGAAATCATTCACATAGCAAATAAACAAGAAGGGGCCCAAGATAGAGCCTTGTGGCACACCAAAATTTATATTTCTTATCTTTGATCTTCTTTTTTCGATTACCTCTCCATTATCATACACAACTTCTGTGCATTGTTGTCTATCTTTAAGGTAAGATTCTATTAAAAGCAACAGTTTCCCACTGACACCATTACAAGCAAGTTTACTTAAAAGAATGCCATGATGGACTCTGTCAAACGCTTTGGAAAGATCTAAAAACACTCCTGCCATTTTGTAACCCTCATTTATTTTCTCAATTAGACAGTGTACAAACTGTACTGCTGCAGATATTGTGCTCCGACCACTTCTAAAGCCATGTTGGAACTGTCCTATTGAGTTATTTGTATTACAGTGTTCGATTAAAATTTCTAGTATTATTTTTTCAATTAATTTACCAAACACTGAGGTTAAGGCAACTGGTCTGTAGTTCTGTGGTTGTTTTCTTTCTCCTTTTTTATATAAAGGTTTAACTATAGCAAGTTTCAGTTTCTTCGGAAACACACCTTCTTCAGGTACACAATTTATTAGATGTGCTAATGGTCTGGTTAACTCACCCTTGCATTTTTTTCAATAGAAAAGGAGAAAATTCATCCCATCTAGCTGATCTTTTATTTTTTAGGCTGTCAATTAGCTGTGTTTCGTCCTTGATGGTTACTGTAGGTAGCTTACAAGAGTCCAGTTCCTTTTCCTTATCATATTTAAACTGCCTCTCCTGTTTCATGCAAATATCATTTTCAATAGCATCTATAAAGTAATCATTAAATATATTGCTAACTATATAAGGATCAGAAAAATTATCATTATGTATACTTAACTCTATATTATTAATTTTAGTTTTTGAATCAGTGTTCCTCATATCATTAATTACTGCCCAGCATGACTTTGAGACACAGTCAGAATTTCTGATCTGTTTGCTAATATATTCTGCTTTCCTTCTCCTTACTTCCTTACGATACTCATATTTATATTTTTTATAATCCTCTTTATATTAATTCAATTCAATTCAATTTATTAGCGTCCTTGTAGTACATCATCGAAATGATATAGGACTTGTCAATAAACATTACAATTTAAAATACATATACATGAAAATTTGTAATTGAATTTACTTGTCACTTAGACATTACAATTTTAATAGAACTTTTAGAACATTAACATAAAAATATACAAGTAGGATAACAACGTACAAAAAAAAAAGTTAGTGATTCTCACATCAAAGATTATTTACATTCTTACATTAACACTGTTTCACACTTTCATAGAAACAGCAAGTATTTAAATGTGAGCAATTACACATATTTATTATGTCAGGGAAATATTAACTGCGCTTTTATTGTTAACGATTCATAAACTCTTCAATACTTTAAAAACTATTGCTCAATAACATGTTTTTTAATTCTCTTTTAAATATGTACAGTTTTGGTATTATTTTTAGTTCTTTGGGGAGAGCACTGTAGAGGATTTTGGGTTGGTATAGTACACCTTTGTGATACATAGCTGTTTTATGAATTTCTCTGTGGAAATCATTCCTATTCCTTGTTTCGTAGTTGTGAAATTCTCTGTTTAATGTAGAAAATTCCTCGTGTTCTTTTAAGAAACATATGCTTTCATATATGTATAAAGATGGTAGTGTCATGATTTTTAATTCTTTGAAAGCTTGCCTACAAGAGTCTCTATATCCTATACCTTTTATTATTCTGACTGCCTTCTTTTGTAGTCTAAATGAGTGTTTTGTTAGACTGATGTTCCCCCAAAACTGTACGCCGTATCTTAATAAACTGTGCATGAATGAGAAATAAACACATAACACTGTTTTAATATTACATGAGCTTTTAAGCATTCTAAGTATATAACATGTTTGACTTAATTTTTTCTTCAATGATACTACATGCTTTTCCCATCTTAAGTGTTCATCAAACCATACTCCCAAGAATTTAGTGTATGATGCTTGTCAATCTTACACTTACCCAGTTCTACTGTAAGGTTAGTTTTTATTTTATTTGTAATATGTCTGAAGTTGATCCACGTTGTTTTTTTGGCATTCACAATGAGTCTGTTTTCATTAAACCATCTGTCTACTTCGTCTGTTGCTAATGTGACTTTTTCCTGTAAGTCAGCTTCACTATTTGCTTTAACAAACAAACTTGTATCATCAGCAAACAGTACTGCCTCTGCTTCAGATAGTTGACTTGGTAGGTCATTGATAAATATTAAAAACAGTAATGGCCCTAATACAGATCCCTGTGGTACTCCATACAAAACTCTCTTGAATCTTGATGAATATGTCCTATCTGCCTGGCTTATCTCCACCTTCTGATACCTGTCTGACAGATATGATTCAAACCATTTGTGGGCAACTCCACGTATCCCATAGGCATATAACTTCCTAAGCAGTAACTTATGGTCGATGACATCAAAGGCCTTTGATAAGTCTAAAAACAATCCACAGTTTAATTCCTTTCTGTTTATGGAATTTAGAACAAGTTGCAAAAAATTGAAGATAGCTGTTTCAGTTGATTTATTTTTACGGAAACCATTTTGCGCATTAACCAATATTCTATTCTTAATAAGAAATTTGTATAGTCTCTGATACATTATCCTTTCTATTATTTTTGAGAAACCTGACAACATTGATAAAGGCCTAAAGTTACTAACATCATATTTATCACCATTCTTGTAAAGTGGCTTTATAGTAGACATTTTAAGTTTTGATGGAAACACCCCTGTCTTAAAAGATTCATTTATAATTTCAGTGAGATGCGAGGCTATGTTTCTTGCACTTTGCTTAATGACTTTGTCAGGAATCCCATCACACCCACATGACATTTTATTATTTATAGCATTTAGTACCTCTGAATCAGTTACTGGATAAAGGAACATTGTCATGTCATTCATGGGGATTTTTACCTTGCTATTGGAATTGCATTTAGTTTTAATTAAATTTATGGCTATATTTGTGAAATGTTCATTAAATATGTTGGCAATCTGAAGTGGGTCCTTAACAGTTTTACCCCCACTTTTAATGACAAAGCTGTTATCTTTTCTTTTGTGTCTACCTATATTTTTATTTATTACCTCCCAAGTTGACTTCATTTTGTTGTTACCTTTCTCAATATAGGTATCATTAGCAAGCTTCTTAGCTGCAATTATTACTTTCTTGTACAGGCTTCTATAACGTTTCACATGTGCTTTCAGTACTACACTCTTCCTGGCTGATTTATTTAACTTTCTGAGAGTGTCTGATGACTTTCTAATCCCCTGTGTAACCCATGTTTTGGTTTTATGTTTAGTTTTGACTCTTTTTATAGGAAAGGCAACATCGAAGCAGTGTTTGTAGCTTTCAAGGAATGAGTCAAACTTTCTGTTGACATCACCACTTGATTCACTACCCCAGTTGTTATTTTCCAGAATGTAATTAAAAATTCTTATGCTGTCATCATTTATAAATCTCCTTTCTCTGTAATTGTTATTGATAACAGGGTCCTTGTAAGATGTGACATTTAAACTCAATTTGATACCCTTGTGATCCGAGAAACCAGTGTCAATTACTTCAGTGTTATATTCACACTTGTCCTTGTTTATAAATACTTGATCTATTATAGTTTCAGACATATTTCCGCATCTGGTAACTTCATTTACAGTTGCCATCATATTATGACACAAAAACAGATTGCACAGTTGCTGTTGTTTACTACAATCATTCTTAAAGTTAACATTAAAATCACCAAGAACAATTACATTATGTTTAAGTTCATTCAGCAGTCCCTCAAGGTTTTCCAAAAAAATGGCAAAGTTGCCCAGTGGTGATCGGTACAAACACACAATAGTAATTTTTAATTTGGTTAGCTCACATATACTGTATTCAAAATTTTTTTCTATGCATTTTAGTTTACATTAATTTCTTTTGATTCTACCCCTGTCCTAACATAAATACATGTCCCACCCCCTTTATGGTTGATTCTACAAAATTTGCTAATCATTTCAAAATTTGGAATAATTATGCTAGACGCTTGCATTTCTTTTACCCAGTGCTCACTTATGCATAGTATGTTAATGTCTTTTAGATAGTCAGTTAATAGAACTTCTATTTCAGCTAATTTACTTTCTAGTCCTTGCACATTTTGGTATACAACTGTTAAAGTTTCATGTAGTGGATTTGCTGCACTATTTACCTTTGTACTTTCTTGTTGCTGACACTGTAAAGAGTCTGCCTTTTCTTCTTCTTCAAATTGCGAAGGTCCCATAAAAAATAGTCACTACGCACAGCAGCTCTTCTTGTCCTGAGGCTCTTCCTTTGAGATGTCTGCAGAGCAGCTGATGAGTATCTGGATCTAATTGAATGGTTCTTGGCTGTTGGTGTGGTTGCAGTCCTCGTTACAAGTGAGCATGAAGCATTAAGTGTGGTTTCTCTGTGTAGCTTATACATATACTCCATTCCTTCTTTGAGTCTTTTCGTTTTTTCATCCAGTTTTACACATTTGACTACTGGGGGTTTATTTTTATTTACATTGATCTTCTTTGCCGGGATAGTAATATCTATATGTCTAGTTAAAATTTTTACAAATACTTCCCATTTGCTGTCAACTCCCCTTTTTCTATAAACTGATTCCCAAGATTCTTGACCCAAAGTTTTCTTTAGCAAGGTGATGTTGTATTCAGAAAATAATCTATTCTCATATTTTTTGTTTTGTTTAAGTTTATTAAGACAACCAATCACTAACAATTGTCCTAGATGATCAGATATGTGCCCATTTACAGTCTGTGCCGACACAACATTTTCATAATTGGTCATTACATGATCTATGGAACTGCTGCTTGACTCAGTTATTCTAGTGGGCACATGACCAAGTAGATCTTTAATATCATAGGATCATATGCAGTCTTGTAAACCTTTGCATTCTTTGCCATTGCTTAGTATGTTTATATTAAAGTCTCCTTACATTATAATATTTACTGTATTGCCACCCTTGCTTAGCTTCCCCAATACACTATCCAGTGCTTCCAGGAAAACCTCGAGATTACCAGAAGGGGCTCAATATATACCTACCACAATAAGTGAGATGGATACAATCATTAACTTAATTATCACCGCTTTAAAATCTTTCTCAATACAATAATCGTTAACCCATGATACTTTTTCTACAGAACTTATTAGGTTACATTTCCTTACATAAGTAGCAACTCCCCCTCCTTTATTTTCTGTTCTACAGAAAAATGAAGTAAGATTATTCTCCTGTAACTTATAATATTGAATATTATGGTTAGTTTTTTGATGCTCTGTAACCACGATTACATGTGAAGCTAGATCTGTAACTAAGGCCTCAAATACATCGATTTTGTTACCCAGGCCCTCAACATTATAATGTAAAAATGGTACATTAGTACAATCATGAGAGGATATATCCTTGTCAAGGTTAATATTATCACACAAATTGAAAGTTTCTAAATTAGGAACACTGAGGGACTTTGTTCTCCTAAAAAATCAACAGTCTTGACATTGCAATGAGGAATTATTTCCATTTGCTTGCTCTGCAGGCATATATAATTATCATTTCCGTCATTCGTATGTATGACATCTGAGGTACAAGGTAGCAAATTTGAGTTATTGCTTTTGGTTTCCTCAATAGCTCTGTTGATGTCAGTTGCTAGAGTATTCTTACCGAGATGATTAAGATGTAGTCCATGTACAGTGAAGCTGCTTCTTTGATAACTGTTAAGGTCCAGCAGTCTCACATTTTTTAACTTTGAGTAGAAATGTTTTAATTTTTTATTTGTAGATCGGATTTCTCAGTTCACACATGACCAGTCAGACAGATCAAATCTCGCCGGAGTATTTGACACGTTCACATTTGTATGGGACAACATCATTAACATAACAATCAACTTTTTAATAAATGAACTGGCCTCGTTGCAATAAATGTCATTTGAACCTGCTATAATAACAACGACATCACTTTCTGTAAAATCGGTGCAGTCATTGTTTACAGAGCTTGTTACATCAACAAACTTCACCCCAGGTTTAATAACAGATGAAATTCGCACGTTTTCTGTGGTCGAGTTAGACATACAATCTGTCATTTACATAAATAAAAAACAGAAGAGCACCCAGTACTGAGCCTTGGGACACTCCATATTTTATATTAGGGATTTTGGATTTGTGAACACCACTTTCAGTTTTAAGCACAAACTGTTTTTGGTTACTCGTGTAAGATTTTATTAGGTTGTGAGCAGTGCCTCTGATGCCAATGTTCCATAGCTTTTCTTATAGGATTCTGGTGTTAATACAGTCAAAAGTTTCCTCAGGCTGAGGTATATACCAGCAACATGTTGCTTGTTCTCGATGCCACTTATTATCTCTTCAATTAACTAATCGGCTGCTGTGCTTGTTGATTTACATTTTATGAAACTATTTTAATTTTCAAACATTAGATTGTGCATTTGGAGAAAGTTTATAATTCTGCTGTATAAGACTTTTTCAGATATTGTGGAAAAGACGGCAAGTATAGAGATTGGTCTGTAGTTTTGAATTTTGAGTTTGTCTCTTTTTTTTTTAAATATTGGTGTTACATACACAAGTACAGAGACATTTTGTCTGCACACTTTTAATACACTAGTACTGAGGCTGCAGAACTGGAAGATTTTAGGAAGCTAATGATGTTAACTATTTATTTCAATTCATGGGGGCTAGACATATGCTATGCTCAGGTGGACTGCCTTTAAAATTATACTGCAGGTTATTATGTTTGTCGTTGATAGCTTCCCCTACTGAAGAAAAATATCCATTGAATATATTAGCAATTTCAAGTTCATCTTTTACCACCATCCCATTGTGGTCAATAATAAAGTCCATACAGGATTTGTCTCTGCCTGTTCTAAAACTACTTATCACTCCCTCGACACCAGCAGTAACACTGTGTGAAGCCTGGAGTTTGTTTGCAACGTAGCTGCTCCTGGTCTGTATTCATAAATCTTTATAGTATTCTTGATAAGTTTTGAAGGCCTCCTTTAGCTTGAGATTTTGTCTGTTATTCAACATTGCACTTTGAAATAATTTTAATTTTTCCCTAGCTTCAGTGACATCATTATTTATCCTCCTACTTTTGTTTATATTTTTAGTTTGCTTAACTTATGTGGCTACAGTTGGGCATGTGGCATTGAAACAGTAGTATAAGTCAGCAGCAAAGTTATCATAGGAAAAGCTATCATTCTCAAATCATGGTGTGTGTGCTAACATGCAGTTCAGTGCATTGATGTCATCATTACACATAATTCTTTTGCTTATATATAGTTTCTTTTTAGTGACAAAGGACGTCTCATTTGCCTCAAATTGAAGCTGTACTGCGTAGTGATCAGAAATGACTAGTTTTAAAGCAGATGTGCTGTAGGAAAGCTGTGTCATGTTTGTTATTATATTATCCAGACATGTTTTGCTGTTGCCAATCTCTCTAGTTGGCTCATGGATAACTGGGGGCAGATTAGATTAGTACTTGTTCCATAGATCATGAATACGTCACTTCGTAATGATGTGGAACGTGTCAGGTTAATAAAAGGTATCTATACAAGATATTAAATTACACAAAATATTACAAGACACTTAAGTTTTTCTGTGGGGGTTGGGGAAATTACCCACTTAATATATCCAAAAATTCATCTAATGAGTAGAAGGAGTTGCCATTAAGAAATTCTTTTAATTCCTTTTTAAATACTATATGGCTATCTGTCAGACTTTTGATGCTATTAGGTAAATGACCAAAGACTTTTGTGACAGCATAATTTACCCCCTTCTGAGCCAAAGTTAGATTTAACCTTGAGTAGTTAAGATCATCCTTTCTCCTAGTGTTGTAGCCATGTACACTGCTATTACTTCTGAATTCGTTCGGATTGTTAATAACAAATTTTGTAAGTGAATATATATATTGTGAGGCTACAGTGAAGATCTTTAGCTCTTTAAATAAGTGTCTGCAGGATGATGTTGGATGAGCTCCAGCATTTATTCTGATTACACGCTTTTGTGCAATGAACGCTCTTTTAGTCAGTGATGAGTTACCCCAGAATATGGTGCCATACGAAAGCAGAGAATTAAAATAGGCACGGTAAGCTAATTTATTGAGATGTATATTGCCAAAATTTGCAATGACCTTAATAGCATAAGTAGCTGAACGCAAACGTTTCAGCAGATCTTCAGTGTGTTTTTTTCCAGTTCAAACCCCCATCAATGCATACACCTAGAAATTTTGAATATTCTACCTTAGCTACTGATTTCTGATCAAAGTCTATATTTATTAATAGTGTTATTCCATTTACTGTGTGGAACTGTATATATTGTGTTTTGTCAAAGTTTAATGAGAGCCTATTTGCAGAGAACCACTTAATGATTTTCTGAAAAACATCGTTTACAACTTCACCAGTTAATTCTTGTCTGTTGGGTGTATTAGCTATACTTGTATCATCGGCAGAAAGTACCAGATTTGCATCTTCATGAATATAGAATGGCAAGTCATTAATATATATTAAGAACAGCAGAGGACCCAAGACCGAAGCTTGCAGCACCCCATTCTCGATTGTTCCCCGGTTTGAGAAATCACCAGTTTTTTGCATGTTATGTGAACTGCTCATTTCAACTTTCGGCACTCTTCCAGTTAGGTATGATTTAAACCATTTGAGCACTGCCCCATTAATACCATAGTACTTGAGCTTATCTAGAAGTATTCCATGATTTACACAATCAAAAGCCTTTGAGAGATCACAAAAAATACCAATGGGTGACTTATGGTTACTCAGAGCATTTAATATATCATTAGTGAAAGTATATATAGCATTTTCCGTTGAAACACCTTTCTGGAAACCAAACTGACATTTTGTTAAAACTTTATTTTTACAAAGGTGTGAAGCTACTCTACAATACATTACTTTTTCAAGAAATTTGGATAAGGCAGTCAGAAGAGGGATTGGGCGGTAGTTGTTGACATCAGACGTATCCCCTTTTTTATGCAGTGATTTAACAATGGCATACTCCAGTCTATCTGGGAAAATACCCTGCTTCAGAGAGCTATTACCTATGAGGCTAGGAATCCCACTTATCTCTTGGGAACAAGCTTTTATTATCCTGCTGGAAATCCCATCAATTCCATGTGTACTTTTATTCTTGAGAGAGTTTATTATCTTCCTAATTCCAGAAGGAGAGGTGGGCGGAATTTCAATTTTATCAAATTGTGTGGTTAAAGCCTCTTCCATTAACTGCCTTGCTTCTGCTAATGAACATTTAGATCCTATTTTCTCTACAACATTTAAAAAATGATTATTCAAAATGTTTTCGACTTACGGCTTGTTGTTTGTCAAGTTTCCATTCACTTTGATGGTAATGCCGTCGTCCTGTACTCTTGGTTGCCCTGTCTCCCTTGTAATAATATTCCTAATTGTTTTGATTTTGTTATCAGAGGTATTAATCTCAGACATGATGCACATGCTTCTGGATTTTTTAATAACCTTTCTTAATGTAGCACAGTAGTTTTTATAATATTTGGCTGTTTCTGGGTCATTACTCTTTCTTGTTGTTAGATACAGTTCCCTTTTGTGGTTACAAGATATTTTTATTCCTTTAGTAAGCCAAGGTTTTTGAATTCATCAAGAAGGTGGTGTAGCTTCTTGGTGTTGGCATCATTGGTTAATAAGTCTACATTTATATACGCTGTTGCTATAGTATTTACATGACAATCTAAAACAGAAAATTTACTGTTTATATATATATATATATATATATATATATATATATATATATGTCCAGGACTGGATCAGATTCTGAATGTGGCTCTCCAGCAGGAATACGACTTCCTCAAATCCTGCCCTGAAATGAGATCCGTCCTTCATGAATTCCTCCCCACTCCACCAAGAGTGTCTTTCCGCCGTCCACCTAACCTTCGTAACCTCTTAGTTCATCCCTATTAAATCCCCAAACCACCTTCGCTACCCTCTGGCTCCTACCCTTGTAACCGCCCCCGGTGTAAAACCTGTCCAATGCACCCTCCCACCACCACCTACTCCAGTCCTGTAACCCAGAAGGTGTACACGATCAAAGGCAGAGCCACGTGTGAAAGCACCCACGTGATTTACCAACTGACCTGCCTACACTGTGAAGCTTTCTATGTGGGAATGACCAGCAACAAACTGTCCATTCGCATGAATGGACACAGGCAGACAGTGTTTGTTGGTATTGAGGATCACCCTGTGGCTAAACATGCCTTGGTGCACGGCCAGCACATCTTGGCATAGTGTTACACCGTCCGGGTTATCTGGATACTTCCCACTAACACCAACCTGTCAGAACTCCGGAGATGGGAACTTGTCCTTCAGTATATCCTCTCTTCTCGTTATCCGCCAGGCCTCAACCTCCGCTAATTTCAAGTTGCCGCCGCTCATACCTCACCTGTCTTTCAACAACATCTTTGCCTCTGTACTTCCACCTCGACTGACATCTCTGCCCAAACTCTTTGCCTTTACAAATGTCTGCTTGTGTCTGTGTATGTGTGGATGGATATGTGTGTGTGTGCGAGTGTATACCTGTCCTTTTTTCCCCCTAAGGTAAGTCTTTCCGCTCCCAGGATTGGAATGACTCCTTACCCTCTCCCTTAAAACCCACATCCTTTCGTCTTTCCCTCTCCTTCCCTCTTTCCTGACGAAGCAACTGTTGGTTGCGAAAGCTTGAATTTTGTGTGTATGTTTGTGTTTTTTTGTGTGTCTATCGACCTGCCAGCGCTTTCGTTTGGTAAGTCACATCATCTTTGTTTTTAGATATATTTTTCCCACATGGAATGTTTCCCTCTATTATATATATATATATATCAGATAGATTTTTGAAAAAATGTATCCATACATGGCCCAGGTGACCTATACACACCGATAATTGCTATATTTTCTCTACCCCATTTTAGATTTATTGCAGCAAATTCTGTGAGTCCTTGTATGCAGAATGTACTTATGTCAATAACACTGAAATTACTTACTTTAACAGTGAAGATTGCTACGCTACCCCCAGACTTGTTTTCCTACTAAAGGCAGAACAAAATTTCATGGAGAGTGATTGATCAATGCTAATTAGGTCTTCAGTGTAGCAATGTTCAGTTGTGTGTAAAATATCAGGTTTATCAGGACATGTAATAATATCCAGATCATTGTACTTGTTTTTAAGGCTACCGATATTCTGATGTATGACATTAAGTCTGAGTTTCTTCTGCTGGACTATACAGGATGATTTAGGGCTACCAGACAGTCCGGCAGGGTTTATAAGTTTCCCAGGCTTGCCTGCAATGGCTGTTTGTGTGGCAGATTCTGATTTGATGGGTTGTGCCATTCCATGGCAATGCAGTTATTTACAGTGCTTAGTGGAGAACTTTGTCCGATTTCCTCGACAGTTAATTTGCTGACAGTCTTTTTGCCTCTTTTATTCATGTGCATACCATGAGTTGTGTGCAGGTCTCTGTCTGGATTGCTGACATTTACCAGGGACACATTGTGAAATTTGTTGCATATTGTTTTAAATCTATAATTTGTCTTGTACACTTCCAAATTCACTATAGATTGTCCATGTGATGATGTTTGTTGTAGCATAACCTCAGTGTTGTACACAGTGCAAACATATAGTGATGTATCTTCTGACTGAAGGTACAAACAGTCAACACCTATCTACCCTAGACATTAGTGTGAAACACATTGTTAGTACTGCATGGTCATAACTTCAACACTGTGTGGAATATTAACGATAATTACTTTAGTGTTTATCAACTTACTGAGTGCCACTTTCATGTGCCTGATAGCGCCATTTGCTTGATTTTTTGCTACATAATTTGTACCTCCTCCCATAATTACAACACAATCATTTGATGAAAAACACTCATTATTTTGCACAAACAGCTTCACCAAAGCAGAAAGAGGTGCTCCAGGTTGACTGTGAGCCACAGCTGTAAAGTCGTCCTGGATACTCACGATGTTTTGCGGCATTCCACGACCAAGACTGTCTGCATGTATTGGAATCCATCCCTTCTTGTGTTTATGATTCTCCTCACTTCTTCTGTTGTTCTCTTGAGCCAGTTTCTTCCATACACTGTCACGGATTTCACTGTTGTTATCTTGGATAGTTTGTTTACATTCACTTAGGTTAGCACATGAGGTTAGGGCTTGTTTTTTGAACTTGTTACCTACAGTTTTTTTGCAGTTTGAAATGTTGCTCTTTTTTTGCACAGATTCAGATGCTACATCATCCACTATTTTATCAAGAATCGGGTACCTGTTTTTAGTAGTAAAGGCCAGAGAGCTTTCTTTTGTTTTTGATTTAGGCCAGCAGTTGTTGAACAGGCAGTGCTGATCAATTTCGCTCATGTTTTTATTTAGAAGAGAAACCTCAGCCTTTAGACTCTGAATTTCACTTTAGTCTTCAACTAAAGCGGAAAAGTCTCATGTACAGTTATAATTTTTTCTGTTTGTTATTTTACCTGTGTTTTTGAGGCAGCATTGAATACAGTTCTGGCCTGTCATGAATTCGTTGCTTTGTTTCACTGACGGATCGATTTTAGCACATCAAAAATGGAAAGAATATTTACATTCCATACACCTGATGCCGGTTTTCAACGTGTTTTTGCATTTTCTACACTTTTCATTGTCTTAGTTAGGATTTTTACATGGACTAAATGTTGCATTTCTAGTTGCTGTCATATATAGAATGTTTGGGTAGAGGTCAGAGGGGGCCTGATCGCCCCAATATTGCCAGATGAAATAAATCAATAAATAAATATTAAATGGGTTTTCTGCTAAAATGATTTATATTCCTCACTGGTAATTTAAAAATGTCATATGGTTTAATTTGCTGTTCCTTTCTGATGCAACTTATTGTTTCAGTGTCACATTTTCATCTAGAGTGTATCGCTGTGATTGTGGCACTTTATATGACAGCAGTTCTTTTTTGTGCTGCCTGCCTAATAGGAATATTAATGATGTTATAAATAACCAAATGTTGTTTAATTTCTATTTGAAGTGAAGGGTTTGTCTATCAGCTCACATAACTAAATAGTGCACCTACTGATTACCTAACAAATTCATCAACTAAGTTATTCATGAAACATATGAATATATCTACTTTTGCACTGGTAACTGAACTAATCAAGAACTACAGTGAAAAAACTCAGTGAATATCAAGTACACTGTACTATATTGCCAAATGGAAAACACTTTCTTAGTGTGCCTATAAAGCAGTTGTATCATTCTACTGGGGAAACACTATTCTGCCTCCAAGAGTGCTTCTCACTCTTCAGTATACAGACAGAGTATATTACTAAAAGACATTTACTGCTCATTTTGTAGTTTCATAATTAATTTACTTGTTATTAGACTCAAGACACACCCAATCTATTCAATTAAAAGGTACAAAATAACAGTTAGAGCATGAATTTTGTGTTATGATGATGGTCAGTAATTAGTATTAATACTCAGCATCATATTTTTCACTATTGTACAATCTTGTTAGTTCTGCTTGTTACAGCTGATGTGCACTGTAGATTGTCTGTAATACTAATACTGAAATGATTCATCCCATGAGAAAGAAGGAAGTCACTGTGATGATGATTGTTGTAGCATAACCTCATTGTAATGTTGTACACAATGCAAACATATAGTGACATATCTCATGACTGAAGGTACATACAGTCAACATCTATTTACCATAGACGTTAGTGTGAAATACATTGTTAGTACTGCTTGGCCATAACTTCAACACCATATTTTGTACACAGTGGGCAATAAAACCCAAAAATTAAGATATGCAAATGCAAGTCATGCCAAGTTATCATACTCTAAGTGAACCACTGCACTAGAAATAGCCAAGTTTAATCTGTAAGGAGATATCATGTATACCCGTGGGCTATATGCATGATTGTCGAGTTGCTGGTTGTGCCTCTCCAATTGAAGGCCACAATTTTAAACCCAATGTCTTCGCACAAAAAAAAAAAAATTAACCTTTAGCCTGTTACTATCTAGTTCTACTTACAAACATTATTTATTGAAAACCCATATGTTTCTTACAGAGATAACTTGGAGCTCCAGATTGCTTCTGAGCCAGAATCTTATATACAGTATAAATCTGTTTCCCTTAACAGATCCCTTTTCCTTTCCACATTTATGTTTTCTAATATTTTAAAATGAAGTTTCTTCTATTGTTACATCTTGTCAAAAATATGAAGCTAATGTAAAACTCCTTCCTTTCGTAGTCTCTGTTTGTAAAGAAAACTGACTCGATGCTCACCGACCACCACCACCACCACCACCACCACCACCACCACCACTATTAAGACATTATTGCAGACACCATAATGCTTATGACTGCAGATTGTTATAAAGCCAACAATGCATAGTAAAAACCACCCTGCTGTTGTATTATGACTTCGTGAACTGTCTGTTCTACTTTTTTCATATATCTTGTCTCCTCTTGAGACAATAATCAATTAAATTGGCCTGTTACCACAATTTTAATTTAAGAAACTGTTTTGTAATTGTTATGAAGTGAATCTCCAATGAACCGTGGACCTCACTGATGGTTCCTGAAGAGAGGCAACAGCCTTTTAGGTGTTTGCAGGGGGAACAGGGTCGATGATTAACAGATCTAATTTTGTAGTGTTAACCAATTGATAATACAAACATATAAAAGCAGCTGAGAACTAGACCCGTTATATTTTGCAAATACATGCAGCTCTACTGTATGTTGTAATGATGATGATAACCTGCCTTTTGCAGTCTCTGTCTGTAAAGAAAACTGACTCTGTTCTTACCAAACACCACCACTATCAAAAGAACCCATTTCAGACTGCATAATTAGACTCCAGATTTGATTAAAAAGTAGAAAGTAAGAGGTAGATTGTTACAAGAAATTTGGGCTCATACAGAAGTATATAGATAGCCGTTTTTCCCTTGTTGTCTTTGCGAGAGGAACAGAACAGGAAATGACTAGTAGTTGTACAAGATACCCTGGTCCACCCCTCATAAGATGGATTGTGAAGTATCAATGTAAATGTAGATGTAGACTCTCTTGGGTTAATATTCAACCTATTCAGATCTCTGAACCAGGACCACTCAGGAGAATCCTGTCATAACGTAAAACAAAGTGGGCATTCTACAGAGCAGAGAGTAGAATGTTTTATCCTGTAATTGGGATGGTAGTTTAGAGAATTTATAGAGGAAAATAGATAGGTGGAAGTAAAATGTAGTGAGAATTAGTGAATTGTGGTGCCAGGAAGAGTGAACATAGGATTATCTACACCAAATCAAATAGGGTAATGCAGGAGTTCTAATTATGCATAAAACCAACATCCAACACAACACAAAGTTTCTATGCCAACTAGCTCCACAAGTGTTGCTGAGATTGAAAGAATATGTGATGAGATAAAAGAAATTATTCAGGTAACTAAGAGAGATGAAAATTTGGTTGTGATGTGAGACTGGAATTCAGTACTAGGAAAAATAACAGGAGAACTGGACTGGGAGAAATGAATGGAAGGGAAAGCCACCTGGTAGAATTTTGCACAGAGCACAATTTCATCACCACCATGAGAGAAGTTTGTATTCATAGAAGAGACCTAGATACACTTGAAAGTTTCAGATAGATGATAAAATGGTAAGATGAGATTTTGAAACTAGTTTTAAAACTGCAAAAGGTTCCCTTGGGCAGATGTGGACTCAGACCATAATTTATTGGTTATGAACTGAAGCAATTGCCAAAAGGTGTGAAATTAAATACTCTCTGTGATCAAAAGTATCCAGACACTTGGCCGAAAATGACTTAAAAGTCCGTGGCACCCTCCATCGGTAATGATGGAATTCAATATGGTGTTGGCCCACCCTTAGCCTTGTGACAGCTTCCACTCTTGCAGGCATATGTTCAATCAGGTGCTGGAAGGTTTTCTGGGGAATGGCAGCCCATTCTTCACGGAGTGCTGTACTGAGGACAAGGGACTTCTTGGTATTGAATGGGTGGCAGCTGTCGAAGTGGAGGTATTGCTGGTGGTTAGTAGGTTTGATATGGACAAGTGGACCACTTTGTTGCTGACCACGCTGCCAAACATGATATCCCTCATCTCAATGACTGCTTCACAGCCTGTGCCGTATGGATCCTTCCCACCAACACCAGCTTTTCTGAACTGCGCAGGTGGGAACTTTCTCTGCAATACATCCTACGTTCTCGTAACCCTCCTGGCCTCAACCTTCGTTAGTCACTGTCCTCACCCATCAGCTCCCTCCCTGTTCCCATTCCAGCTCTACACAGCCATCATTTCACTGCCACATCCAGTCTTTTAATTTCTTTTTATTTCTCTCCTTTCCGTTACTTACCCCCTCCCCCTTTCGCACCTTCTCTCATGCCCTCCGTCTAAACTGCATCACTTCACTGTCCGCCACTCCCACCATACTCTCCCTCCCCCTCCCTGCCGCAGCCTCCTCCTTACCCCCACCCAGTCGCCACTCCCATCATGCACTGGTGCTGCTGTTCGCAGTGTGATTTTAGCTCTCTGAGACTGCAGACGTGTGTGCAAGTTGCGTTTACGTGTGTGTGTGTGTGTGTGTGTGTGTGTGTGTGTGTGTGTGTGTGTGTGCGCGTGTGTGTATGTGTGTCTACTGCTGACAAAGGCCTTAATGGCCAAAAGCTTTAATTGTGTGAATCTTTTTGTTGTGCCTGTCGCGACCCAGCATCTCCGCTATATGGTGAGTAGCAACTTTCCTTCTCTAGTATCATTAGCAAGGATTAAACAGAGAAAATAATGTTTTAGGATTAAGAATGTAGCTGATGAACTAGGTGAGGCAAGCTACACTAGAGTAAGGAAGAAACCAAGAACATTGTAGATAATTGTTGAGTTATGTTTGTATGAAAGGACTTTTCCAAAGACATCCCAAGCCAATCCAAATCATTTTTGAAGGAGAGGGAAGTGGTGAGCTACAAACTAATATATGTGGTACAGTCAAGTAAAAATTATGATAGCTTCCTTGGTGACACAGAAGTAGAGGAAAGCTGGTCAAGCCATAAGAGACAAGGGGAATCTACTGATGGAGTAGGTATGATTTGGGTGGCCTTCTTTCCCCATGTCCAGGCAGGAGAAGTAGTATGAGTTGGGGCGTACAAACCAGTACAGTTTTGTAACTAGCACAGTCAAGTCGCGTATAAACATTGCTCTTTTTTATTTTATTTTTTAGTGTAAGTATGTGAGTGTGCAGTAGACCAGTGTGCAGGAGGGATTGTATCAGTCTACCACCTGCCCCTCTAGCTGTCTGAAGTATTCTATCGAACTGCAGGTCCCATATTGATGACTCAGACACTGGTAATCACAGTACTGCCATCCTTGCTGAGTCCATTGAGGAGGATTTAGACGTCTTCAATCAGCAGGCAACCTGGTGGCCTATACCCCCCCCCCCCCCCCCCCCCGACTAAAAGGAGTCTCACACTCACACTTTTTGGCCCTGTGAGTTCAGGTCCCATTCTATGGTTTGACCTGCCACTTTCAAAATTCTACAGAAGTGCGGGCTATATGGGGAATGACGCCTTACGTGATGCACAAGTGACCTTACATTCGATCTCCTGAATCCCTTCTCATGGCTTTGCATCTCCACCTGCGATTCAACTATTTGGGCGAGGACACTTTCTGGGTATGTCATCTTCTTCTGTTGTCTACTTTCCTCTTTCGCCCCCATGACAGTATTGGATTTCTCTGCACCCAATATCCAGCCTGGCAGCCAGTCCGTTGTGGGGGGGCGTCATGTACCAATTTCGTGGTAGCCCCGTGACACAGGGATCACACTGCTGATGCATGAACTGTAAACTCCCCACGTATGCCAAAGAGTAGATGCCTGTCTTCCTGGTGTCAGGACTCCTGGCAATGGCCATTACGCCAATTGGCCTTTGCTGTGGCTGGGTGGCGCCTGTGGGGAGAGTCCCTGATCAGAGTGGGTGGAATCAGGGTGGATGGCCTGCAATGAAGCGGACTAACTCATCTCTTGCTGGTGACAGTACGGCACCAGCAGTCTCTGAGAAGGGCAAGATAGAATATATGACTCTAAATATTTTCCTCTCTCACTACATCATGGGAGCAACATAGAGCTACAGAACGGAGAGAGCCATATTCGCCTCAGTTTTTAGTCTGTAGCAGAACTGATGGGGACTCTTTTCTACCGATGAAGCCTCAATTTTTCATTGAACACCTTGAGGATAAGTTTGGAGAAGTGACAGCGCTGTCCAAGATGCGAAACGGCACAGTCTTGATTCGGACAGCATCCCCAGCCCAATCCCGCATGTTACTCGTCGGTGACAAGCTGGGGGATATTCCTGTTTCTGTCACTCCCCATAAAAGCCTCAACATGATCCAGGGGATTATTTTCCATCGTGACCTCCTCTTGTGGTCTGATGATGAGCTCTGTGCCAATTTAGAATGGCGGGGTGTTCATTTCATCTGGCACACTTACAGGGGACCCAAAGACAACAGGGTTGCTACCGGTGCCTTCATCTTGACCTTTGAGGGTGATTCATTGTCTGAAAAGGTCAAGGTGTTGGTTTACCGCTGTGACATTAAACCATACGTCCCTCCTCCTATGCGGTGCTTTAAGTGCTGAAAGTTTGGGCACATGTCTTCCCACTGCACTCTCAGCGCCAAATGTCAAGACTGTGGACATCCACTGCACCCCAATACTCCATGTGTGCCACCTTCCACTTGCATCAACTATGGAGAGCACCACTCCCCTGCTCGCCAGACTGCCCAGGACTCCAAAAGAAGCGGAAAATTATGGAGTACAAGACCCTGGACTGGTTGACTTACACAGAGGCTAAACATAAATTTGAAAGATTACACCCCATTCGGTTGACGTCGACATACGCTGCAGCTACATCACCAATGCCATCCCAAGTGCCAGTGGTTCCTCACTCTGTGCCACGAACAGTGGGCCTCCGGGGCACCAGAATACATCCACCCCCTTGGTGGTAGGGGGCAAATCTTCTTCCGTTGCTCCCAAAGCACCTACTTCGGGAGCAAGCCGCCCCCCCCCCCCCTCCAAAACGCAGGGGACATCGGTCCTCTCCCACCTGCCGGAGCAGCAACTGCCTCCCGCGGCTCCTCTCGTGCGGAATTGCGGCAGTTTTTTCCACCACTTGGCTGAGCTATGGCAACTGTTCAGCTTTACACCTGATTTATGCATTGCCCTCCAGGAATCCTGGTTCCTGGCAGTGCGGACCCCTGCCCTCCGTGGCTATGAGAGATATTACAGGAACCGCAGCAACTATAATAGAGTGTCAGGTGGAGTTTGCGTCTATGTCTTGAACTCAGTATGCAGTGAACCTGTGCCCCTTCAAACCCCTCTTGAAGTTGTGGCTGTCAGGATAAGGATGACACAGGAAATAACTGTTTGCAACGTATATCTTCCTCCAGATGGTGCAGTACCCCTGAACGCATTGGCTGCACTGATTGATCAACTCCCTAAACCTTTCCGACTTTTGGGAGATTTTAACACTCATAACCCCTTTTAGGGTGGCACAGTTCTCACTAGCTGAGGCAGAGATGTCAAAAATTTACTGTCACAACTCGACCTCTGCCTCTTAAATACTAGGGTCATCACATATTTCAGTGTGGCACATGTCGCATATTCAGCCATTGATCTCTCGAATTGCAGTCCTGGCCTTCTCCCATCTAGCCACTGGAGAGCACATGACGACCTATGTGGTAGTGACCACTTCCCCATCTTCCTGTCACTGCCCCGGCATTAGGCCCATGGACGCCTGCCCAGATGGGCTTTAAATAAAGCAGACTGGGAAATTTTCACCTCTGCTGTCACCGTTGAGTCTCCCCCAATGGTGATGTGGTGGTTGAGCTGGTAACTACAACAATCATTTCTGAAGCAAAAAATGTGATCCCTCTTTCTTTAGGGTGTCCCCGGTGAAAAGCAGTCCCTTGGTGGTCGCCGGAAGTTGCTGAAGCAATTAAGGAGCTCGGCGAGCTCTACGGCAGCATGAGTGGCACCCGTCCCTGGAGCACCTCATAGCCTTTAAACGGCTCCGTGCCTGCATTTGCCAGCTTATCAAAATGCGGAAACAGGAGTGTTGGGAGAGGTACATGTCGACATGGGGTGCCATACGTAATCTTCCCAAGTCTGGGCATAGATCAAACAACGTTTTGGGTACCAGACCCCAACAGGTGTTCCTGGTTTCAACATAAATGGCAGGTTATCTACCGACGCAAACGCGATTGCTGAGCACTATGCTCGAGCCTCTGCATCGAAGAATTACTCCCCAACCTTTCGCATTCTCAAACAGCTCCTGGGCCCAATCGGATCCACAGTCTGATAATTAAACATCTCTCGTCTGACTACAAGTGACATCTCCTTGAGATCTTCAACTGGATCTGGTGCACCTTGTTGCCGTCTTTTTTGATTTATGAAAAGTGTATGACACCACCAGGCAACACAATATCCTTGGCATATTATACAAGTGGGGTATCCCAATTTTTATCCAGAATTTGGTTCTGTTCATACTTTCGGTTTCCAAGTTGGTTCCTCCCATAGTTCCCCCCCATATCCAGGAGAATGGGGCCCTGCAAGGCTCTGTATTGAGTGTATCTCTATTTTTAATGGCCATTAACAGTGTAGCAGTAGCTGTAGAGCCGTCCATCTCACGCTCTCTGTGTGCAGACAACTTCTGCATTTTGTACTACACCAATATTGGTGTTGCTGAACGGTGCCTACAGGGAGCTATCCACAAGGTGCAGTCATGGGCTCTAGCCCACGTCTTTCAGTTTTTGGCCACAAATTCATGTGTTATGCACTTCTGTCAATGTCATACCATTCATCCAGAACCAGAAGTTTACCTTACTGATGACCTCCTCACTGTAGCGGAGCCATATCGATTTTTAGGACTGGTTTTCGACACCCGATTAACTTGGCTTCCTCACATTCGTCAGCTTAAGTGGAAGTGCTGGCAGCACCTCAATGCCCTCTGCTGCCTGAGCAACACCAACTGGGGTGCAGATCGCTCTATGCTGCTGCAGCTGTACAGAGCCCTTGTTCAGTCCCGCCCTGACTATGGGAGTCTGGTTTATGGTTCGGTGGTGCCCTCAATGTTGCGTTTACTCAACCCAGTGCACCACAGTGGCTTTCGACTAGTGACGGGAGGTTTTTGGATGAGTCAGGTGACCAGCATCCTTGCGGAGCTTGAGTTCCTCCATTGCAGGTCAGGCGCACACAACTGCTCGCCAGTTACGTTGCACACATTCGTAGTTCTCCTGCACATCCGAATTACCGTCTCCTTTTCCCCACCAACAGGGTTTAATCTCCCACATCGGCGGCCCAAGTCAGGGCTTACAATTGTAGTTTGCATCCAATCCCTTCTATCTGAGCTGGAGTCCTTGCCTTTACCACCTATACTCAAGGTCCAATTGCGTACACCTCCATGGTGTACACCTAGGACGAGGCTTTGCCTGGACCTTTCACATGGCCCAAAGGACTCAGTTCACCCTGCAGCTCTCCACTGTCACGTCATCTTGATTCTTGACACGTACCGAGGCCATGAAGTGATTTACACCGCCGAGTCAATGGCTGATGGTCACGTCGGCTTCACGTATGTCCATGGAGGACATATTGAACAGCATTCCTTGCCCGATGGCTGCAGTGTTTTCACTGCAGAGCTGGTGGCTATATCTCGTACTTTTGAGCACGTCCATTCATGCCCTGGGGAGTCGTTTCTTCTGTGTACTGACTCCTTGAGCAGCCTACAAGCTATCGACTATTGCTACCCTTGTCGTGGCGACCATCCAGGAGTCTATCTATGCCCTGGAATGGTCCGGTTGTTCAGTGGTGTTTGTATGGACCTCAGGACATGTCGGAATCCCAGGCAACAAACTTGCTGACAGGCTGGCCAAACAGGCTACACAGAAACCGCTTATGGAGATCGGCATTCCAATAACTGACCAATGTTTGTTTTTACATTGCCAGGTTTTTCGGCTTCTGGAGACGGAATGGCATAGTCTCAGTAAGCACAAAAAACAGCGTGCCATTAAGGAGACTACGAGTGTCTGGCAGTCCTCCATGCGGACCTCTCACAGGGATTCTGTGGTTCTCTGTCGGCTCTGCATTGGCCACACTTGTGTGACCCAATGCTATCTCCTGTGCCGTGAAGACCCGCCTAAGTGTCGATGCAGCACCTGGTTGACAGTGGCCCATATTCTAGTGCACTGTCCCACTTTGACTGCCCTGCAACAAAATCTTCAGTTACTGGACTCGTTGCCTCTAATTTTATCTGACAAGGTCTCATTGGCTGATTTAGTTTAACGTTTTATTCGTGAGGGTGGGTTTTATCATTTGATCTAAATTTTAGCGCATGTCCTTTGTTCCTCTGTGTCCCTCACCCTAGTGCTTTTAGGGTGGAGGTTTTAATGTGTTTCAGAGTTGCTGGCTTCTCCTTTTTATTCTCATGGTCAGCCAGCCATGGTAATCTGTTTTGTCGTTTTAATCTCTTCTACCTGTTTCTTGCATTTCTGTGGTTTTCTTCTCCCCTTTTTTCCATTTAAGTGTTTGTTGCCCTTCTGTCATTCTTGTGGTTCTTTCTTTCTCTCCATTTTGTGTTTTCAGTCTTGCTTGTGTTATTCTCACCCTTGTGGCACTGTTTTATTCGGAACAAGAGACCGATGACCTATCTGTTCTGTCCCTTCCCCCCTCTTTTAAACCAACCAACCTGGTGGCCTACCTTATGGGCCCGGGTGTGCAGTCACTCTTCATCTTCCGGGGGTATGCAGTTTGCTGTGCACCCCACCTGTTCCTGTAGGCCTCTCTCCTGCAAAGAGGGTGAAGCATGACTCAGCACGACTCCACACATTGCACACACAGCTGCTGCTGGTAGCATAGCTGATCCACGGAGCTGTCTTACCACTTCAGCAGCCTTGTGCCATCCCTATCATTGTAGCAGCACCCACATGGACTGTGCACTGGCAGCAGCACATCCCCAGCAGGGAGTACGCTGCTTCTACTGTAGGTAGCCTAGGACACTATCACATTATCTGTGCGCTGTTGGATAAAAAATGTTTACTTCTTTAATGCTATTTTCCTAGCTGGTATTCATCAATGTCCTAGGGTGGTGGCCCATGGAATCCTGACCTCGAACTACCTTCAACTGCCACCCAAAATAATATCGACCCCTGGGCTTTTACAGCACAGTAAATGGTTTAGGAAATATTTGAGGTTTAAAGGTTACCCATTCTGTATCGATGGCTGCAGCTTGTATGTAACACTATGGTTTTTGAGCAGTAGGAATATATGAGGAAAACAATAACTAGGATATTTCTAGATAAATCTAGAGCCATTCACACTCAGAACTCTACCTTGATGCCCAAATGCTCAATGTGGTGGAATTGTATTGCTTTCTGGGACTCGTCTTCGTTGCTCGGTTGACAGCTTCCCCAGCTTCATCTTTACCAGCTTACGCAAACATGCAGGTCATACCTTAACACTCTTCATTGCCTTAGTAAAACAAGTTGAAACACAGACCAGTCTATACTTTTTCAACTTTGCAAAGCTCTGATTCTGCCTTGTCTTGATTATGGGAGTCTGGCATATGGCTCGGCATCACCTTCAGAATTGCAGGTGCTGAACCTGATACACCATTATGGAGTCCAACTTGTGACAAGTGCCTTTCAGGCCAGCCTTTGAACACCCTACTTTTGGAGGCAGGTGTCCCTCCAATACAGATAAAGTGCCAACAACTGCTGCTTCTATGCAATACACATTCACTGAGCCCTGAGCATCTATACTATTGTGTCCTTTTTCCTAGTAGAGAGAGCCACCTCCCACAACAGTGACCCAGACCAGGTGTCATGATCACAGTATGCATACAGTGCCTCTGTTCTGAACTCCAACTTTCCCCCACTATCTCATCTTGTTAGGGAGCAATTGCATACACTTCCAAGGAGCATACCCCGCCCTTGCATCCGTCTTGACCTATCCTTTGAATCGAAAGACTCTGTTCACCCCCTGGTTTATCACAGCCTGTTACTGGCCATTCTTGATGCATTTCTGGGTCTGGAAGGAGTGTACACTAATGGATCCACAGTCAACAGACAAACTGGTTTTGCCTACTCGCATGCAAGGTGCACTGAGCTACACTTATTGCCAAACAGATGCAGTTTGTTCATTGCAGAATTAGTGGCCATCGCATGAGCCCTCTTTCACGTTCATTCTTGCACCAGTGAGACACTCTTAATCAACAGTGATTTTTTTCAGGCTATTGACCAGTGCTACATTCAACACCCATTAACTGTGGCATCCAGGATCTCCTTTCTGACCTCCATCAATCTGTATAGTCAGTCATCTTTGTCTGGATCTAGGTGGCATTGGGATCCCAGGGAACAAACATGCTGATCGGTTGGCCAAGTTAGCTACCAGGATGCCTACTTTGGAGATTGGGGTACTGGAACTGGACCTTAGGTCACCTCTGTGCTGTCAATTTTTTGGAAGCTTGGAACATGGATTAGTGTGCCTGGTTTCTCCGATCAGACTGTGAGCCATAAAGGGGACCACAACCATGTGGCACTCTTCCTGTTATTCTTCTCATGTAGGGAATCTACTTTTCTGTCATCTTCTCATTGTCCACACTTGACTGACCCATGGCCACATCCTATGGCCTGAGGATCCGCCCCATTATCGTTGTGTTGTCCACCTCATGGTTGCCCACATCCTGCTGGACTGCTCCAACTTGGCCACCTTATGGTGAAACCTTGAACTTCCTAACAAGCTGCTTCTGATGCTAGCATATGGTGCCAATTTGGCTGGTCTTGTTTTATGTTTTACCTGTTAATGTGGTTTCTGCTGCTGTCTGTGAGGTGGGTCACATTGGTTTCATCAGCTGCTTGAGGGACTGGAGGCCCCCCTGTCACCTGTTCTGCCCTAGCAGGGCCTAAGGCTGCACTTGCTTGGTGATTCATCCTCGCTCCTGCCCTTGGCACCTCTTTAATTCTTTTTATTGTTGTACACCTGTTGTTACTTTACTGTCTCGCCATTGTTGTTCTCTTTCCTAGGCTTTGTCAACATGTCTATGTTTTTAGTTTTCTTGTGGTAATGGAGAGTGAGGAAACACTGATGAGGTGCTGAGGGTGTATCTCCCATTGTATAATATACCCCAGAGACCTCCAGCTGCTTCCCAGGCAGAGCAACTCGCCCATCATCATCTTCCTAATCCACTCTCACTGCTATGTGCTTCTGTCTCTTTATTTTATTGATTCTCGGTGCAATTGGGCTCATCAGGATTTGTCTTCTTTGTCCTTCCTCTCTTCAGCCTCTTTCCAGCTTGATGCATACAGGATGGGGGGACTGATGGCCTTGTAGTTTGGTCCAGTGAACTCCCTCAGTCCAATCTTTTGGACTAAGCCGTTCATCAGAAGTAGCAAACTCATACACATTCACAGGTCAACTCCCTCTCTACCTCTCTCCAACTCCCTCAGCCTCTCCCCCTCCCTCAGCCTCTACCCCCTTCCACACACTCTCCCCCTCCCTCTCTCTCCCCTGCCCATATCCTCTCCCCGTACCCCTCTCCCCATCCCCTCACTCCACCCTCCCCCACTCAGTCCCCCTCCCTCACTCGCTCCCCCTCCCCCACTTGCTACACCTCCCCCACTCACTCCCCCTCTCCCACTCGCTCCCCCTCCCCCACTCGATCCCCCTCCTCCACTCGCTCCTCCTCCCCCGCCACCTCCCCCACTCACTCACCCTCCACCACTCGCTTGCTCCCCCTCCCCCACTCGCTCGCTCCCCCTCCCCCCTCGCTCCCCCTCCCCCACTCGCTCCCCCTGCCCCACTCGCTCCCGCTCCCCCACTCGCTCCCCCTGCCCCACTCGCTCCCGCTCCCCCACTCGCTCCCTCTCCCCCACTCTGTCCCCCCTCCCCACTCTTTCATCCCTCCCCCCTCTCTCCCCTCCACCTCTCTCATCCCTCTCACCACTATCTCTCCCCTCTCTCCCTCCTCCCTCTCCCCCCTCTCTCCCTCCTCTCCCCCCCACCTTCACCCTCACCCTCCCCCCTCTCACCCTCCCCCCTCTCACCCTCCCCCCTCTCGCCCTCCCCCCTCTTAACCCCTGCCTTATAACCCCCTCCTCTCTCAGCCCCTCCCTTCTCACTCTCTCCCCACTCACCCCCTCCCTCCCACTACCCATCTCCACCCCACTACTTCACCCCCAGTCCTCCTCCCCCACTACCCTCCTCCACCACTACCCATCTAACCCGCAACCCTCCTCCCCGACTACCCATTTACTCCGCAACCCTCCTTCCCCTACTCCTACCCCCGTCCACCTACCATCTCCCTCTTCCTACTACCTGTACCCCTCCCACTGTACCACCCTCTCTCTGCACCCCTCCCAATATACCACCCACCCTCTGCCCCCTTCCCCCTCCCACTACCTTTCCCTCACCCTCACCCTCTCACTCTCGCCAGACCACAATGTGGAAACAGGCTGGTGGCACTGCTCCATCTGATGCAACTATTATGAGTTCTCGGAGAGGATAAGGTTTTGTTATAAAGTACTACTGAGACAGATTATATTTCGTACTGTAAGTACCCCTAATGGATTATCTGGACAGTACAATAGTGACTGAGTTATGTTTATGCTGGTGACTCCTGTAAAGTGGCTGATTGGTGGAATATCAGCCCCACTATGCCACAAGCCTTCCCATTGATCAGCAGCATGCTACCATGCAGCTTCAGTCACATCAGCCCTCTAAGTCTCTCTCGCTCAGAGCAGTTCGCTACTACTATTATGGAATCATACACAGAGTAGATCCAATGCAACCCTGCTCACAGAAAATACAGCTGTGGTTCCAGGATGTCCTGTGGGCATCCCTCTATTACATCCCTGGTCTATGCCTACACAATCGTTCCTATGGCCCCCCACTTCACTGGGTAAGGGTGGTGCTAAAAATTTACAATGTACAGGGTCTTCTGCAACTGGAAACTGAACCAGCACATAGTCAAGCTTGGTCCATACTGACTTCCACTGCCACAACATGATAGTATATTTTGCTTTCTTGGCACGGTGATGAGTTCCAGTTCCAGAGGTTCCCTCTGACCCTTTTGTAACTGAGCCAGGTAGTGCTCCAGAAGCAATAGAGTTGCATACCACTGTCCATGTAAGGCATGGTGTATGGCATCCAATAATTCTGCCACTTCCACCCAAGGAATCCATATGGTATCAGCTAGCGACTGAAAAAGCCTCACAACCAATACCCTCGTATCCAGTGAATCCAACTGGATCCGTAAACTGATTGGTCCCGTTCACTGTGCCAACTGCTGTCCTTGCATACTCATGTTAGCTGTATGATGAGTCTCTACAATGTGTGTGTATTTTTAGCACCTCCTGCTCGAAGTTCGATGAATGCATAGTGTACCATTCTAGTATTGTTTTATTAATATGTCCCGCTTTCCTTAAGGTCTCATTCAGTCTTGGATATAGTTGTCTTCGGCAGACCTGAGTACGGTTTCTCACCAGCATCCATCCATTGTGTACGTCTATTGCTTACTACAATTGCCCATGCAGCTGTTCATATGACATAAATAGCTTGTGGCATTCCCCCATATTCCTTTCCTCTCTGCTTCTCATCCAAATTTCTGAAACGTTTACTGCAGCCTCCATGCACCAAATCTCATTTCTCATGTTCTGTATGTCATCCTCAAAGTCCCTCCAGTTTCCAATTGGTGGTTCTGCAGTGGTCCTACTCCACCTGTGGTGGAAGGTTGTAGCACTACAAGGATGAGGACACAGCTGTCTCCCATCTCTGGTATGCTGCAACCTGGAAAAAGAAGCTATCATTACTTCCCCCCCCCCCTTCCCCCTCCCCCCCCTCCCCATGCTTTAAAAAATTGTAATGTTCCCCCACACAACTCCTCAACAAAAACACCTTTGAAGGTGACAATACCCGTGACATAAAACTACAATATTTACTGATTCTCCCCATAGTCTTTGTAGCAGTAGAATCACTGTGTAACAGGTACAAACTGCCCTCCCTACCTCTCCCATAATTCACAACACCAAAATAATCTTACACACTACTTACAATAAACAAATTTTTGTGACACTTGACATCCTTATCTCTCATTTCCAAGCTCATATAGTATCTCACATGTAAATGACACCCGCTCCTTTTGGTTCTCATTATCCCTATCTTTCGTTGCTCTGTTCTTAGCTGTCAGTCCTGACACTTGCGGCAATGAATCCAAATTGCTTCAAATTGTTGTAGCCGTCCGATATGAACTATAATTATTTGAGTTCGTGATTGTAGCTTGACATTTAGTAGTGACATCATCTCAATCCCTTGGTATGGCCCCTTGTACCATGTAATTAACTTCTTGATCTACCCTTTGGAGTATACAGACTTGATAGCATCACCTGTTGTCCTACTCTTGTACTCCGGCAACTTTCCCACATGTTTCCCTATCTCTTCCTGACACTCCAGGGCTTTGGTGTTTGTCCTCTGCGCATGTTTCCATATTTCCCTTAATGTCTTTGTAAAATTCTGAAATAGCTCTCAGCTCTTTCTGATCTCTGGCTTGACTATATCAAATGGCAAAGCCATTTTCCTCACATACATTACATCATAAAGAGACAGCCCAGTGCTGGTGTGCATTTTGGAATTATACCCTGGTATGACAAATGGTTAGTAAATATACCAATCATTATGGTGGCTGTTGACACAGTAACTCAACATTCTAGCAATAGTATGATATACACGCCATTCTACCTTTAGCTTGCTGGTGCAGTGGCCTTGTTCTTAGTTTTCACACCGATAATAAGTGACATACTGCGTCATCAAGCCCAGCATAAAGTTAGTACCTTGGTCCATGATTACCATTTCAGGGACTTCAGCAACCTGTCTTCATTGTTACCAGCACCACTGTAGTCCTTGTTGATTTGGCATGGCGACCATTGCTATGTATCATGAGAAATGATAAGTAATAGAATGTAACTGTTTCCTGTTGGCATCTGGCTAAACAGATCTTAAATGTCCATTCTTATCATCTGAAAAGATTTGGTTGCTTCCAATAACTGCTGTAGCAGTACTTTCTGAGCCTAAGATCTGCTCGCTGCACTCATGATATATAATTCTTTATGTGGTGATGTAAGTTCCTTTTTGTTGTACTACATTAGTAACATTTTGCCACTCTTGTGATTTGTAGCCCTACAACCCCCATGCCCAGATAGCATGTGGTTATGTGCTACCTTCAATACTTTCTTCTTTAGCTAGGCAGGTACTACTATGTGCTGCCCCAGCCTCATTGACCTACATAGCAATCTGTCATGTACAATGTACTACAGCTGCACCATCAACAGCTTACAGTCTGCCTCAGCAGCCTGCACTGTCTACCACTTCACAAGGCTGTGGCACATTGCCCATACTAAGATAACCTTCTTACGTGATCTGTCCGCATTTCCATGCTTCCTGCCTGGTTGCTGAACAGCCTTGAAGGCAAACTCACTCAGTCACAACACCAACCTCATGAGTCTGCTTGAAGAATGCTTCAGCCCTAACAAACACTTTAACACTGTATGATTGGCAATTGCCGTGAAGTGTCAGCCACAGGATGTTCCTCACTGTGTTACCCGACTCAAAACACAAACCAACTCCTCATCTCTATAATCCAGGAAGGTCAGCAGCAGACTCAACATCAAAGTCTCTTTCAGCTTCTCAAGCATGATTTGACACTCCACTGATCACTGAAGTCTTACACCCTTTTTTAACAATTGCGTGTGCACTATCCGCAAACGCCTTCACAAATTTTCTATATTAATTAGGTGACCCCAAGAATGATAGTAACACCATATTTGTCCAAGGAGCTGGAAAATTTCATACTGCATATATTAATTTTGGATCTGTTTTTAAATCTTATCAACTAATCATATGTCCCAAATAATTCACTTCCTCCAAGGCAAAATGGCACTTTTCCATAATTAATGTAAGACGCACAGCCTGTACCCTATTAAACACTGCCCTCAACCACCACACACATTCCTTCATATCCCTCGAAAACACAGTTATATCACCGAGGTACGCCATACATTGCAAAGGGCTCAAATCCCTGAGTATTCTGCCAGCAACTACTGAAACGTGGCTGGTACATTTTTTCAACACAAATAGAATCCACTGTAACTGATACTGACCTGAGGGGACCGAAAATGCAGGTTTTGGTCAATCTCCATGACTTACAACACTATATCATGCAAATTAAGCCATAGCCATTTTGTTCACCATTTCACTCATTTCTCCCTCAAAGACAAACCTTGTGGCCTTATCCTTCCAGTCTCCGCCACCTCCCAAAGTCTGTCTGGCCACAGAGGAGCATTTCACCCCCCCCCCCCCCCCCCCCCCAGGGCTCGCCACTCTTTGGTGTGTTCGTGCTTGGCTACCACGGGGCCCCAGCCTTTGCAGCATTTTTTCCATTCCATGCTGCATGTCTATCGTCTTGCTGTTCTTTTTCCCCTCACTTTGGGAACATGTCTAGGATGTTATTGGGAATGTTCTGCATTGTCAGTCACTGGCGTAAGAACAGTCTCACCGTTGTTTTTCATTCCCTTTTCCTTTCTTCATTTCCCTTCTCCTGTCGTTCCTCCACTTTGGCGTTTGAGGTTCCTCTTTTTCTTCTTCCTCCCTGTGTGCTTCTGAAGGCCGGCACACACGTCTGACGTGTAACAGGTGACTGGGTAACCCGTAATTCCCAGCCCCTGGTTGACAGGTGGAGTTTGCATGTACGTCCTGGTATGATTGGTGATTATCTGAGCTGCAGCCTTCCCAAATTGCTGATTGGCCCCTCTGTCAGATGTTCGGGAGGTGTGACCAGTTAAGGTAGGTGCGCCCCCTTGTGAAGGGAACCCCCAGTTGGAAGGAGCGTGCCCTCGAAGACGCTGGTAATCATGGGGGATTTTCTTTGCAATTAGTCAGTCATCTTCCCAGCAACATCTACGAAATGTAAACGTAATGAAACTAATGATTCGAAGAGCCTTCTTGCTGCACAAGTTCCTTGTGGTCTCATGTACTGAAGATGGCCAGTCCTTTGTCACGGTAAATCCGTTTATTATTCAGAAAGGTGCTGATGCAATTGCTGGCCCTGTGAAATCCTGCTCTCGTTAACATAATGGCACTTTGCTTTTGGAGACTGCTTCTGATTCTCAAGCAAACAACTGCTTGCTGCCTCACTTCTCCACGGCTACTCTGTCCATGTTGAAGCCCATAGAACTTTGAATTCTTCCTGTGGTGTAATTTACACCAGGCCGCTCGATGGTCTAACTGAGGCCAAAATCCAATCTTACCTCTCTAATCGTGATGTCACTGCCATCCATGGTGTAATGAAAGAGGTAGATTCCTCCTTAGTGTCCACCCACACTCTTTTCCTTACCTTTGATAGAGTGGTGCTGCCATCCAAGATTAAAGCAGGCAATGAAATTATCACAGTCCGGCTGTACATTCTGAACCTGATGCGCTGCTACCAGTGTCATCGTTTCAACCACACTAGAACGTCTTGTCAACACCCAGCCAGATGTGTAACCTGTGGTAGGGATGCACAGGAGGGTGATTGTCCACCTCCTCCTCCCTGCTACATCAACTGCAATGGTGGCCATGCCGCCTCCTCTCGGGATTTTCCCATGTATCTTGATGAGCGAGCTGTCCAAGAGATTTGGGTAAAGGAAAAAGTGCCTTACCCAGTAGCTTGCAAGTTACTGGCTAGTCACAAACCCGTGTTCTATCATCTGGCACCTATAGTTCTGTTCTTGTTACTCCTCGACCCATGAAAGACGTGGCCACGCAGACATGCGACCTCAAATTCAGCTCTGAGGTTGTGAAATCACCCAGTGTCATGGTAGCATCGCCATCCCCCCATCCTACTGTGCATCAAACAGTCAAACTCCTGCCTCAAGTGGCGAAGCCACCAGCTACACAACCAGTAGGCAGGATAGGACAGGAGGAGTACTCCTGTGAAGACTTCCTCTGTCCCTCGAGCAAAACAGCACCTGAGTCTTCCCCTAATCGGAAAGGCTTGAAGAAGACCACCAAAGGCAAATGGTCTTCTCCTTCGCCAACTTGAAGATCCCGTTCAACGGTGTTGCCATGTGGTGACAAAAAGCAGATTTCAGAGTACCTGACGGCTCAACACAAAAGTTTTGTCTCAAGTACAGATAGTGTTGAGGAGCAGTGGACAAAGTTCAAAACCATCATACAATATGCATTAGATGAGTATGTGCCAAGCAAGATCGTAAGAGATGGAAAAGAGCCACCGTGATACAAGAACCGAGTTAGAAAACTGCTGCGGAAGCAAAGGGAACTTCACAGCAAACATAAACATAGCCAAAGTCTTGCAGACAAACAAAAATTACGCGAAGCGAAATGTAGTGTGAGGAGGGCTATGCGAGAGGCGTTCAATGAATTCGAAAGTAAAGTTCTATGTACTCACTTGGCAGAAAATCCTAAGAAATTTTGGTCTTATGTCAAAGCGGTAGGTGGATCAAAACAAAATGTCCAGACACTCTGTGACCAAAATGGTTCTGAAACAGAGGATGACAGACTAAAGGCCGAAATACTAAATGTCTTTTTCCAAAGCTGTTTCACAGAGGAAGACTGCACTGTAGTTCCTTCTCTAGATTGTCGCACAGATGACAAAATGGTAGATATTGAAATAGACGACAGAGGGATAGAGAAACAATTACAATCGCTCAAAAGAGGAAAGGCCGCTGGACCTGATGGGATACCAGTTAGATTTTACACAGAGTACGCGAAGGAACTTGCCCCCCTTCTTGCAGCAGTGTACTGTGGAAAAGGGCAAAAGTCATCCCCATTTTCAAGAAGGGACGTCGAACAGATGTGCAGAACTATAGACCTATATCTCTAACGTCGATCAGTTGTAGAATTTTGGAACACGTATTATGTTTGAGTATAATGACTTTTCTGGAGACTAGAAATCTACTCTGTAGGAATCAGCATGGGTTTCGAAAAAGACGATTGTGTGAAACCCAGCTTGCGCTATTCGTCCACGAGACCCAGAGGGCCATAGACACGGGTTCCCAGGTAGATGCTGTGTTTCTTGACTTCCGCAAGACGTTTGATACAGTTCCCCACAGTCATTTAATGAACAAAGTAAGAGCATATGGACTATCAGACCAATTGTGTGACTGGATTGAAGAGTTCCTAGATAACAGAATGGTGCATGTCATTCTCAATGGAGAGAAGTCTTCCAAAGTAAGAGTGATTTCAGGTGTGCCATAGGGGAGTGTCGTAGGACTGTTGCTATTCACAATATTCATAAATGACCTTGTGGATGACATCGGAAGTTCACTAAGGCTTTTTGCGGATGATGCTGTGGTATATTGAGAGGTTGTAACAATGGAAAATTGTACTGAAATGCAGGAGGATCTGCGGCGAATTGATGCATGGTGCAGGGAATGGCAATTGAATCTCAATGTAGACAAATGTAATGTGCTGCGAATACATAGAAAGAAAGATCCCTTATCATTTAGCTACAATGTAGCAGGTCAGCAACTGGAAGCAGTTAATTCCATAAATTATCTGGGAGTACGCATTAGGAGTGATTTAAAATGGAATGATCATATAAAGTTGATCATCGGTAAAACAGATGCCAGACTGAGATTCATTGGAAGAATCCTAAGGAAATGCAATCCGAAAACAAAGGAAGTAGGTTACAGTACACTTGTTCGCCCACTGCTTGAATACTGCTCAGCAGTGTTGGATCCGTACCAGATAGGGTTGATAGAAGAGATAGAGAAGATCCAACGGAGAGCAGCGTGCTTCGTTACAGGATCATTTAGTAATCGCGAAAGCGTTACGGAGATGATAGATAAACTCCAGTGGAAGACTCTGCAGGAGAGACGCTCAGTAGCTCAGTATGGGCTTTTGTTGAAGTTTCGTGAACATACCTTCACCAAGGAATCAAACAGTATATTGCTCCCTCCTACGTATATCTCGCGAAGAGCCCATGAGGATAAAGTCAGAGAGATTAGAGCCCACACAGAGGCATACCGACAATCCTGCTTTCCACGAACGATACGAGACTGGAATAGAAGAGAGAACCGATAGAGGTACTCAAGGTACCCTCCGCCACACACCGTCAGGGGTTTGCGGAGTATGGATGTAGATGTAGATGTAGATACCTTAGCCCGGCCGGCCTCTGTCTTACCTGTGCGCACCACCAACCATTTTTCAGCGTTGGACTCAACCGACCGACTGCACAAGCTAGTTGATGCTTCTGTGGACCCCATGGAGCAGGATCCTCCTGCTTCTGTGCCCTGTAGTAGCAACTCTACACTGGCTGTCGCTCAGTGGCCACTGAGTTCACACCCCTACATCTCTTCCTCTTTATCACTGTGCTCCAAGGGAACGTTCGTGGCGTTTGGTCCCACAAAGAGGATTTATGGCTGCTTTTAGCATCACAGCATCCCCTTGTACTCTCCCTTCAGGAAACAAAATTGTGCCCTCATGACTGCTCTGAGCTTTCACATTACTTATGGATTCGTTTTGCCCCCTGAGGTCAGCATTCCATCTTATCGGGGTGTCATGCTGCTCATATGGGATGACATTCACAGTCAACCCATCTCCCTGATTACCCGTCTTGAAGCTGTTGCAGTTCGCCTTTTCCTTCCCCACCTGAGTTTTTCCCTCTGTACCATTTATGTACCTCCATCATTCGAAGTCACCAGGGCAGACTTCCTTCTGCGTTTTGGTTAGCTACCTCCCCCATTTTTGCTACTCAGTGACTTTAATGTGCATCATCCCCTTTGGGGCTCTCCCAGGACCTGTCAGAGAGGTGCCCTCTAGGCTGACCTTAACCAACTTAACCTCTTCTGCCTTAGCACTGGAGCACCCACTTTCCTTTCCGTCTCCTCGCACACCTATTCCCATTTGTACCTTTCCTTTTGCACTGTCCAGCTTGTCCCCATCTTGAGTGGTCCATTCTTTCTGACACCAACTTGAGCGACCATTTCCTATGTGCTCTCCATTTACTGACTCCTACCCCATCTGCATGCATGCCAAAATGGCAGCTTACTAAGGCTGACTGGCAGCTTTACTTCTCCCTGGCGACCTTTGAAGAAGAAGATTTCCCCAGTTGTGATGACCAGGTGGACTATCTCCCCAACTTTATCTTTACTGCTGCAGAACATTCCATTCCTCGCACTTCCTCTTTACCACATCGTGTCCCTGTCCCTTGGCGGACTGAGGCATGGCACGATGCAATTCGCACACAGAGACATGCATTCTGTGTTTTTAACTATCATTGTACAATGGCAAAATGCATTCATTATAAAGAGATGTGAGCCAAGTGTCGTTGTGTTCTTCGGGATAGCAAATGAGCTAGCTGGATTTCATTCACTAGTTCTTTTAATCGTTCCACCCCTTCCTCTGTTGTGTGGGCCAACCTCCGATGGCTCTCTGGGACCAAGATCCATTCTCCAATTTCTGGCCTCTGATGTTATTGTGGACCCTATTGCTATCTCTAACACCTTGGGCCACCATTTTGTGGGAGTTTCAAGCTCTTACTACTATCACCCTGCCTTCCTCCATCAGAAACGAGTGGAGGAGGCTCGGGCGTTACCCTTCTCTTCTCCAAATCGTGAGTGCTGTGCTGTTTTTACAATGAGGGAGCTCGATCATGCTCTCAGTTCATCCTGATCCTTCACCCCAGGGCCAGACGTCATCCACATTCAGATGTTGCAGCATCCTTATCTTGTTGGCAAACACATTCTGCTTAACATGTACAACCGCATCTGGGCAGTAGAGATGTGGGATCCGCTCCTGAACTGATTCATAGAGTTGAATCTTTCAAAGGAGTGAACAATCAGTGATTCAGAAAAAAAGAACGGTAGCTCCAAACGTTTCCCACAGCAGAGAGAGAGAGAGAGAGAGAGAGAGAGAGAGAGAGAGAGAGAGAGAGAGAGAGAGACTGAGCATATCAGCAGGGCCTCTGCTGGTCAGAGCACACTGCATGCCACACAACACAGCCAGCACCGGCTTCTGCCCTGCTTCTGCCTTGGCTGCCTGCATTGTGCAGTGCCCCATTGGATTTTGTGTTTCACATATGCCGTGCCGTCTCTGTGCTTCCTCTACCGCGTGCAGTGTCTGGAGCAGCTTAACTTAGCATCGCACTCCGTCGGCGATCGTTTCAGTCGCACGTCCTGCCCTCTGGGCGGTTGATGCGAGCAACAAGACAGAGAGCCTCCTAGCGGAGAACATAAGAACTACTTGCAACAACCTGCTCGCAAGATAATGGGCGATTTGTCTCGGAGCGGGTGACTGGTGGCCGTTCACCGCTCCCCCGACCCTCGGAACTCGCCCGTTCAACACTCACCCCACCGTTCTCGACTCTAGCCAGAGCGTTGAGCAAAGCAACTCAGGTGTCACTCTGGTCTCTGCGGTCTTAGCTCACGCAGTAATACAGCTCGCGGCTCGACCTGCTTGACTCAGCGCCTCTGCATCGGAGTTCGTCTCTACTGGATATTGTTCTTCGTAGTAATACCGCTATGTATATTACATTATTATGTTATGTATACATCATTTGTTTTTATTTTATTTTTATTTGTTTAAACTGATCAGATTAGGTTCCTGACGACTCCTCTTACTATAGGATTTTTATTACGGACATTCGAATTTACACTTTAATTATGAGCGAACCGATAAACGTATCGCAAAATGTGATACACCAATATTTTCCTTGTTTTATTCTGCTATAAGCAGCACTTTAGTCTTACAGTCAAATTTATATATATTTTTTTCTTATTCTGGTACGGATTTTGCGATTTTAGGCATCTTCAGAAGGAAACGTTCACTTTAAAAATATATGGCTTGCGATGTATTTGTACGAGGGTAATGAAATTTTAATACGTTATAGCCAAATATATTGTTAATTTAAATCTCAAGTTACAACATTTTCCGATCACCCAAAAAACCATGATGGTGCAAAATAAATCAATAATCAAAAACTTTGTCATATCATGGAAATTTCAATAAACAATACAAAATTCTTACTCATTATCTGTGTTACTTCAAAATAGGATCAAATAAGATCAAAATACAGGTATAGTACTGGAATAAACCAAGTTTAAAGGGCAATGTGCCTTCCATTTATTTTCTATTGTGAATGAGTGGTGAGTCATGAAAAAGAGCTAGTTCATTTCAGGGAGTGAACAGTTCTGATCCAATCTCTGAAAAGAACAGTTTTGCCCATCTCTACTGGGCAGAGGGCACATTTCCCGGACACTGGCGTGAAGCCACTGTCATACCCATACCTAAGCCTGATAAGGACAAAAACCTTCCTTCTAGCTACTCCCCTGTCTCTCTTACCAGCTGCGTTTGCAACGTGATGGAACATATGATTCATGCCCTGCTGGTACGGTGGCTCGAGTCTTGAAATTTACAGTGTGGATTTTGAGCATGGCGTTCTGCAGTTTATCATCTCGTTACTTTGTCCACCCATGCCATGAATGGTTTTCTGTGGAAATCCCAGACTGTGGCAGTGTTTTTCGATTTGGAGAAAGCCTACGACACCTGCTGGAGAACTGGTATCCTCCAAACTCTTTACACGTGGGGCTTCCATGGCCACCTGCCTTGCTTCCTTCAGGTATTTTTACAAGATCGAGTTTTTAAGGTGCATGTGGGTTCTGTCTTGGCAGACACCTGTATCCAGGAAAACAGTGTGCTTCAGGGTTTCGTCCTGAGTGTCATCCTCTTTGCTATAGGCATTAACCCTATAGTGGTCTGTCTCCCACGAAGCATTTCCGGCTCCCTTTTTGTTGACGATTTTGCCATTTATTGCAGTTCTCCACAGACCTCTCTCACTGAACGGCGTCTGCAATGCCGTCTTGATCGTCTTTACTCCTAGAGCAATGGCAATGGCTTTCACTTTTCCACTGACAAAACCATCTATATGAATTTCTGGTGACACAACTGGTTTCTCCCACCATCTTTATATCTTGGACCTGTTGCCATGCCATTCGTTGACACTACAAAATTCCTGGGGCTCATGCTCGATAGGAAACACTCTTTGTCCTCCCATGTATCTTACCTGGCAGCCCGCTGTTTGTGGTTCCTCAGTGTCTTATGTGTCCCCAATGGTACTTCCTGGGGTGCTGATCAAACCACCATCCTCCATTTGTACCGGTCACTTGCCCGTTTGAAACTTGACTATGGGTGCTTTGTTTATGCGTCTGCATGCCAGTTCCTTTTACACCGTCTCACCACTTTCCACCATTGTGGCATCCGTTTGGCTACAGGAACCTTTTACCCTAGCCCGGTTTAGAGTGTATGCTGAAGCTGCTGAACTACCCTGTCCTACCACCGTGACTGCAGGTATGCATGCCGTTTGTTTGCCATGTGTGGCCACCCATCGTATGCCTCCTTCCTTGATGATTCCTTTGATCATCAGTATGGAGCTCGTCCTTCTTCTCTGTTACCTCCTGGAACCCACTTTCGGCACATGATGCAGCAGCTTAACTTCACACTACTTGCACCTTTCCTGTTGTGTGTGAACCCTTCACCACCTTGGCTTCCTGAAGTGGCCCGTGTTAACCTTGGCTACCGTTTGCTTCCTAAGGATGCTACTCCACCCTCGATCCATCACCTTCAGTATCACAACCTTCGCATGGAACTTCGCGATAGTACCTTTGTATACACTGATGGCTCTTGGACTGACCGTGGGGTCGGGTGTGCCTTCGTCATTGGCACCCATGTCTTTCGATATCGGCTTCCGGCACACTCCGCAGTATTTACAGCCGAGCTCTTTGCCTTGTATCAGGCCGCGGAGTACGTTGGGCGACACAGCCTTTTCAGTTGTGTCCTCTGCTCAGACTCACTCAGTGTCCCTCAAAGTCTATGTGTGCTGTACACCACCCATCCCTTAGTGCAGCGGGTCCAGGAAAACTGTCAACTGATCACTCTTGGTGGAGCCAGTGTGATGTTTCTGTGGGTTCCTGGTCATGTCGGTCTGCCAGGAAACGTGGCTGCTGACGCTGCTGCCAAAGCTGCAGTCCTCGTACCTCAGCCTGTGAGTACCTATATTCCCTCTGATGATCTCTGTGTTGCCTTCTCTCAGGAGGTGGTGTCCCTTTGGCATCGCCAGTGGTTCTCCCTTCACGGGAATAAGCTCCCACTTATTAAGCCTCTCCCAGAAGCTTGGACGACCTCCTCTCAGCCCTCCCAATGGGAGGAGGTTATTGTAACTCAGCTGTGTATTGGGCACTGCCTTTTTGCCATCGTCACTTGCTAAGTGGCGCTACCCCACCACTTTGTACACATTGCCCTCAAGTTTTAATGGTCCAGCACTTCCTGATGGAATGTCCATTTTTGAACCTTTTACATACCGGTATGGGTTTGTTGTCTGAGTTATCAGCCATTTTAGCAAATGACTCGCGGGCTGTTGACCACGTCTTACTTTTTGTCTGCCAAAGCAATACAGCGAAGGACATTTAATTTTTAGTTTTGGATGTCCGTTTCTGTATGGTGTCTTTTTTAGCCCTTTTCCATGTGCCTGTTTTTAGCTGTCTTCTATTATGTCAATTGGGAGAGACGTATTGTCGTTTTTTAACTCCTCTCTGTCTTCGTGTTCTATAGTTTTGACTTGAGCGTGTATGACCCCAGTTGTTTTTGCGCCCTAAAGCAAACCAAAACCAAACAAAACAGAGTCCACACAGGACTGGAGCAACTGAATTACATTCTCCACCGGGGTTTCGACTACCTTTTGTTGTGCCCTGAAATGAGTAATGTCTTGCCCACTATCCTTCCCACCTCTCCCACAGTGGTATTGCACCATCCAGTGAACCTACACAACACACCATCCATCCTTACATAACCCCTGCTCCAAACCTCTTACCTCCTGGCTCATACCCCTGTAATAGACCTAGATGCAAAACCTGTCCCATACATCCTCCTACCATCACCTACTCCAATCCGGTCACTAACATTACCTATCACATCAAAGGCAGGGCTACCTGTGAAACCAGTCATGTGATCTACAAGCTAAGCTGCAACCACTGTGCTCCATTCTATGTAGACATGACAACCAGCAAGCTGTCTGTCCACATGAATGGCCACCTGACAAACTGTGGCCAAGAAACAAGTGGACCACCCTGTTGCTGAACACACTGCCAAACATGATATCCTTAATTTCAATGACTGCTTCACAGCCTATGCCATACGGATCCTTCCCACCAACACCAGCTTTTCTGAATTGTGCAGGTGGGTACTTTCCCTGCAATACATCCTATGCTCCCTAACCCTCCTGGTGTCAACCTTCGTTAGTCACTGACCTCACCCATCCAGCCTCTTCCCTGTTCTTATTCCATCACTACACAGATGTCATTCTACCATCACACCCTGTCTGTTTATTTCTCTCCTTTTTTTCTACTCCCCCCCTCTCCTCCTCACCTCTTCTGTGCCCTCTGTCTAACCTGCAGCACTTCATTGTCCACCACCCCAACCATACTATCCCTCACCCACCCTGCCCCAGCCTCCTCCTTACCCCCACCAAGTCGCCACGCCCATGATGCACTGGTGCTGCTGCTTACAGTGTGGTTTCAGTTGCCTGAGATTGCAGTTGTGTGTATGAGTTGCATTTGAGAGTGTGTGTGTGTGTGGGGGGGGGGGGGGGGGAGGGTCTATTTTTGACAAAGTCCTTAATGGCTGAAAGCTTTAATTGTAGGAGTCTTTCTGTTGTGCCTATCTACAAATCAGCATCTCCACTATATGGTGAGTAGCAGCTTTCCTTTTGTATTGTGATGGCCATGTTTCACTGGTGACAGCTTTCCCCAGTTGGAACTTTTTTCCCATGAGTTCCACCATACACTACCGTAGATTAGTTTGGCATGATGCATGAACAGGACATCTAGCAACAGGATTACACTGTAACCTTCATTAACATAAGACATCACTTCTGCACCCTCCTGAAACCGTTTTGCACCAACCAGAAAACTTAATGTTGCTAAACCTAGTGAAATTTAACCATTCCCTACCTGAATGTCCAGGCTTGCCACTGTCACATGGGTCTCTGTGTCCAACAAAAATTCATGCTTCCTGTTCCGTATTGTTGTTGTGGGCTTCAGTCCAAAGACTGATTTGATGCAGCTCTCCATGCTACTCTATCCTGTACAAGCCTCTTCATCTCCGAATAACTACTGCTTACGATCTAAGGCGCTGCAGTCATGGACTGTGCGGCTGGTCCCGGCGGAGGTTCGAGTCCTCCCTCGGGCATGGGTGTTTCTGTTCGTCCTTAGGATAATTTAGGTTAAGTAGTGTGTAAGCTTAGGGACTGATGACCTTAGCAGTTAAGTCCCATAAGATTTCACACACATTTTTTTTTTGAATCTGCTTAGTGTATGTATCTCTTGGTCTCCTTCTACGATTTTTACCCCCCACACTTCCCTCCAATATTAAATTGGTGATACCTTTATGCCTCAGAATGTGTGTCCTACCAACCTTGTAGTCAAGTTGTGCCTCAAATTCCTCTTCTCCCCAATTCTATTCAGTACCTCCTCAGTAGTCACATGATCTACCCATCTGAACTTCAGCAGTGTTCTGCAGCACAACATTTTAAGTGCTTCTATTATCTTCTTGTCTACACTTTTTATCATCCATGTTTCGGATCTGTACATGGCTACACTCCACACAAACACTTTCAGAAAAGGCTTTCTGACACTTAAATCTATACTCAATGTCAGCAAATTTCTCTTCTTCAGAAACGCTTTCCTTGCCAAAGCCAGTATACATTTTATATCCTCTCTAATTCGACCATCATCTGTTACTTTGCTCCCCAAATAGCAAAGCTCATCTACTACTTTAAGTATCTGATTTCCTCATCTAATTCCCTCAGCGTCACCCAATTTAATTTGACTACATTCCATTATCATCATTTTGTTTTTGTCGATGTTCATCTTACATCCTCCTTTCAAGACACTGTCCATTCCATTCAGTTGCTCGTCCAGGTCCTTTGCCGTCTCTGACAGAATTACAGTGTCATCAACAAACCTTAAAGTGTTTATTTCTTCTCCATGGATTTTAATTACTATTCCAAATTTTTCTTTTGTTTCCTTCACTGCTTGCTCAGTATACAGATTGAATAACATCGAGGATAGGCTACCACCCTATCTCACTCCCTTCTCAATCACTGTGTCCCTTTCATGCCCCTCAACTGCTATAACTGCCACCTGGTTTCTGTACATATTGTAAATAGCCTTTTGCTCCCTGTATTTTACACCTGCTACCTTCAGAATTTGAAAGAGAGTACTCCAGCCAACCTTAATTGCTTCATCACTTCCCATTAATTTGTACGTATTTGCTTTGGCTTTCTTTGTCCTATCACTAAAACTCTCTACTGACTCACTGTGTTTCTGTGTCATTCTATTTAACAGCTCCCAGAAAAACCTCATGCTATTCTGTTTCTTATAGTGCTACTGGAGCCCTTATCCTAATTCTCAAGTGTGAATGCGTTTCTCAACTCTTCATTATATCTCTTTAAGACTTTTGCCTCTCCCAAGAATCGCAACCTAGACTTTTGCAATAGATGATCATCAGACCAAAACTCAAGGTGCTTCCAGATCATCCACAAAGGACAATATATCGTCAATTGGTTTACCAGAAAACGGACTGATCAAAGTAGCAGTGGCTGCTCCACCAATGGAGTAGACAAACTGGTTGATGTCCTACCCTCATTTACAACACTCATTCACCTATTCAACTCTGCCTTATCTATTGATAATTGCAATACCTGATCTACACTCCAAGATGAAAAAGAATGTTGCAGCAGGAAGAAGTTATACTAATTGGTCACAAATTCATGTTGATACAAGTATTGTTATAATAGAGGGAAACATTCCACGTAGGAAAAATATATCTAAAAACAAAGATGATGTGACTTACCAAATGAAAGTGCTGGCAGGTCGACAGACACACAAACAAACACAAACATACACACAAAATTCAAGCTTTCGCAACAAACTGTTGCCTCATCAGGAAAGAGGGAAGGAGAGGGAAAGACGAAAGGATGTGGGTTTTAAGGGAGAGGGTAAGGAGTCATTCCAATCCCGGGAGCGGAAAGACTTACCTTTGGGGGAAAAAAGGACGGGTATACACTCGCACACACACACATATCCATCCACACATATACAGACACAAGCAGACATATTTAAAGGGTCTTTAAATATGTCTGCTTGTGTCTGTATATGTGTGGATGGATACGTGTGTGTGTGCGAGTGTATACCCGTCCTTTTTTCCCCCTAAGGAAAGTCTTTCCGCTCCCGGGATTGGAATGACTCCTTACCCTCTCCCTTAAAACCCACATCCTTTCGTCTTTCCCTCTCCTTCCCTCTTTCCTGATGAGGCAACAGTTTGTTGCGAAAGCTTGAATTTTGTGTGTATGTTTGTGTTTGTTTGTGTGTCTGTCGACCTGCCAGCACTTTCATTTGGTAAGTCACATCATCTTTGTTTTTTGATACAAGTATTGTTAGAAAAAGCAAATCTGTAAACTTTTGTGGTAATGAATGAATGTGTGATGCTGCAGAGCAGTTTCACTGTGCATCTGGCAAGGATAGTAAAAAGGGGACATGTCAGTATTAGGATGTAATGTCTTTTGCGAATTTCATTCTGTTGACTCAGTTGAACAGTAACTATTCCTCGCAGAAATGCAGTGAACCCAGTTTCAATTCCTGTATTATACATTTAGTAATTTTCCCTAACCTGAAGATGCTGTATCATTGTGTACAGTTGCTGCCGTTCTTAATGCAACACTCTGCATCCTGTCAGTTAGATATGTTGAAAACCAGTTTCCAGCGAGATCTGACATCATAATATTTGAGTTTCTCTGGTAGAATACTGTGAACTGTACAATCAGATGTTTTTGACAAGTCAGAGAGAATACCAGTTGTCAATATTTTGTCATTCTAATTTTGTGTTATTCTGTATGTCTGAGGCATTGCTTCTTGCATGTATTCTATTGTTTCACCCCATGAACAGTCTACGTCAATATTCTGAGCTTCTTCAGGAAGCGATTATTAAGTATGGTGGCTGGCTGATTGCTGTGATATATTATTTGGCTGATTTCTGTAATAACAAAGTCCTTGCACTCGTTAACTGATTTCATGGTTTCTCTTTTAACTATTGCCCATATACATTTAACTTTAGTAACTTAATTATTGCCAACGGCCTTGCCGCAGTGGTAACACCGGTTCCTGTCTGATCACCGAAGTTAAGTGCTTTCGGGCTGGGCTAGCTCTTGGATGGGTGACCATCCCGTCTGTCCAGCGCTGTTGGCAAGTGGGGTGCACTCAGCCCTTGTGAAGCAAACTGAGGAGCTACTCGATTGAGAAGTAGCGGCTCCGGTCACGAAAACTGACATTGGCCAGGAGAGCAGTGTGCTGACCACATGCCCCTCCATATCCGCATCCAGTGATGCCTGTGGACTGAGGATGACACGGCGGTCAGTCGGTACCGTTGGGCCTTCATGGCCTGTTCGGGTGGAGTTTAGGAATAATCTTATTTATTGATTTCAGCCATTATACCAGGGTATCTTAAGTTTTTTAATCACTTTCCACAAGACAACACAGCATTTCTTACAGTATGAAATCAGTCCTTCTACTCTTGTTTGTCCAAATGATTCATTTTGTATTCCAAAGCGTCTTTTAATTCTTATTAGAGGAACACATGATGGTTTTCTTGTGAAACTGCTGTTAAAGTTTGATAGTGGCACATCTATAAATTATTAAATTTGATATTTATATTTGTCATAGTATACACATTGCTCCATTCAGCTTCATGTGAGGCTGCCTTGAAACTTTTTATAGTATGTTCATTAATTACCCTGTTCTCCTTGATAGCACTGGTTGTTTAGTATGACTAGTTTTGCATCATGCTTAGAGAAGCCATTCATTACTGGGTAAGCATACCATTGTTTAAGAGTTGACATTCAAAAATATTGTTTGTTAATGTCCTGCTTTCCTGTGTGATTCTGATGTGAAAATTAACAAGAGGACATATGTTTTAAATGTTCAGTAACATGTATAAATTGTTCCTTTTACCTGAATCTTTCAGTAAATTGATACTTAAGTCTCCACAGACTACCATTTCCTTTATTTTACCTGCTAGTTGGCATGGGAAAGACACAAGTTTTTGTAAGAATATTTGAAAGTTTCCCAGTGGGGAACTGTACACTGTAACAATTATGGATGATGTTTCTTGTAGTCGGAGTTCACGAGCCCTATCTTTCAACTGTTGATCTGAGCAGTAATTAGTGACATCAGTAGATTTGGACTCAATTTTTTTATGATCATGAAATCTCCTCCATTATCCATATTTTTTCCTAGAGAACTTGCAGCAAATTTACAGTCTTATATATTTAACGTAGGGGACCTTGTATTTACATGATACTGAGATAGACATGGTGATTCAATTTAATTTTCACATTCTAGCTCATGTAAACGGATAAGAAGTTCGTTAACTTTTGATTGGGGAAAGATTTTCAAAATAATGTGACACCTCTCATTTCATAGCTGAAACCTAGAACATGAAATTTGAAGTATCCCCACCTTTTCTGACCTGCAGTTGCAGCTGAAAAGCCAGCAGTGTGCTAAATTCTTGGATTAATTATTTTTACTCTAATGAAATGATGTATTAATTCAGCTCATGTTAATTTCTCTCTGATAATCAACATTTGTTGTAATACTAACTTCAGACTACATCTAAATTTGTGAGCATATCAGTGCAACTAGCTCTCACTGTTTTATTGTCCTGTTTTATTAATTACACTGAGCAGAGTGGTGCAGTGATAAGACACTAAGGAAAATGAGAGCTCCAATTCATCTTGAAATATGCAAGTCATGGTTTTCTTCAAATACTATTATTTGCATAGGTCAAATACTGGGTTGGTTCCTTTATAAATGACACAACTGGTACACTTCCACATCACTACCCAATCTTAGCTTGTACTGTGTCCTAAATAACCTTTGTCATTGATGGGAGCTACATCCTAATGTATCTGCCTTTTTCCTGTCAATGTAATTTACAACATTCTTTCAGTATGCAACAAAAACACTTAAACACTTTTCGCAGTCAAAAACACTTATCAGTCAAAAACACTTAAACACTTTTTGCAGTCAGCATGAAGGCTTCAGACAAAACAAGATGTAGATTTGCAATTTCCTGGCAGATTAAAACTGTGTGCTGGACCGGGACTCAACTCGGGACCTTTGCCTTTCGTGGGCAAGGGCTCTACCAACTGAGCAACCGAAGTATGATCTTGACTCATCCTCACAGCTTAAATTCTGCCAGTACCTCGTCTCCTACCTTCCAAACTTCACAGAAGCTCTTCTGCGAACCTTGCAGAACTAGCACTCCTGGAAGAAAGAATATTGTGGATAGACATGGCTTAGTCACAGCGTAGGGGATGTTTCCAGAATGAGAGCACTTGCGCGCGAAAGGTAAAGGTCCAGGTCCCAAGTTAGTCTCGGTGTGGCACACAGTTTGAATCTGCCAGGAAGATTCATATGAGTGCACACTGCAGAGTGAAAATCTCTTTCTGGAAGATGTAGATTTCCTTGTGTTGCAAGAAAGATTGATGTACTGGTGAAATACTACAACCCTTTAAGCCTGTCTGTAATGTAATGGTGTTTCAGGAAGGGAGCTTTTCATCATTGGGGGTGAATATTTTATGGGGCATGCCAACTGGAACAAGTCTATCTGGAAATATGATATATTCAAAGAAGACTGGACATATGAAACAAGGTATTAGATTTTCTGTTTTATTGTGGAATAATATTCAGCTATTTATATCCTTTCAGATGTTAGTCATTTTTTAAAGACTGTGTATAATGACATTTTACAACATAGTGTATGATATACTACTCAACTTGTTGAGACTTTAAACGAGAAATAATAATTTTTAAAACTTAGTGAAATTTAATTGTTTCAGTTTACCATCACCTAGAAGACATCATGCTGTGTGTTGTCTCAATGATGAAATTTATGTTATTGGAGGTTTTGGGCGACATAGATTAATAACAGCATCTGTCACAAAATACAATGTTGTCACTAGTAAGTAAAAACCCTGTGATACATATACACACATATATTTATTATAATTATACTACTACTACTACTACTACTAATAATAATAATAATAATAATAATAATAATTATTATTATTATTTGCTTTTACGGCCTCATTGGACAACTTTAGTCACAATCATTTCCTGGTCCTCTTCTACAGTAAGCGCATGTTTCGTTCTTTTTTAACTACCCAGTATCTTTTCATTTGCTCTGATCTTTCCTGTCTTTCCTCATCTGTAAATACCCTTTTCAAGAACAAAACGCATCAATTAAACAATCAGAGGAAAACGAAATCTTAAGACAGCCACCAGAACAAGCACAAATAGAACACGAAGTGACACACATTTTAGATATAGAAGATAAATTTCAGCTGACATATATAGAATACAAAAACACAAATACAGACATTAGACCATTCTTGCATAGACCGCCAAATAACCCACAAGTCGAAACAACAATACAAACTATCAACACAATCATACACAACAAAATAAATGAAAACACAACTATGGAAGAGTTACAACTACTGGTTTATATAGGAGCACTCACTACACTAAATATACACACTAGGCAGAGATCAGAACCAACCAACACACAGAAGAAACCCACAAAACCAGCATGGCAACACAGGCTACAGATCAGAATAGAAAAACTGAGAAAAGACATCAGACAGCTAACACAATTTATAAGAAATGAAATGTCAGAAAAAAAACGAAAAAGGTTAGGTAAAATCTCACAACAAGAAGCGATAGAGTAATTAGATGAAAAGAAGCAGAAATTACAAGCATTGGCCAAACGACTTAGAAGATACAAAAAAAGTGAAAATAGAAGGAAAGAAAACCAAACATTCAACACAAACCAAAAGAAATCTTACCAGACAATAGATAACACACACATTAAAATAGACAATCCACCAAACATAACAGACACGGAACACTTCTGGAGCAACATATGGTCAAACCCGGTACAACATAACAGGCATGCACGGTGGATACAAGCAGAAACAGACACATACAAGATGATACCACAAATGCCTGAAGTGATAATTTTGCAACATGAAGTCACCCAAGCAATTAATTCTACTCACAATTGGAAAGCCCCTGGAAAAGATAAAATAGCAAATTTCTGGCTAAAGAAGTTCACCTCAACACATTCACATCTAACTAAATTATTTAACAAATTAATGATATGAATATAATAGAGGGAAACATTCCACGTGGGAAAAATATATCTAAAACGCAGATGATGTGACTTACCGAACGAAAGTGCTGGCAGGTCGATAGACACACAAACATACACACGAAATTCAAGCTTTTGCAACAAACTGTTGCCTCATCAGGAAAGAGGGAAGGAGTTATCTATTGTATGGTAAAATTTCTTTTGGTTTGTGTTGAATGTTTGGTTTTCTTTCCTTCTATTTTCACTTTTTTTGTATCTTCTAAGTCGTTTGGCCAATGCTTGTAATTTCTGCTTCTTTTCATCTTTGCCTTTACAAATGTCTGCTAGTGTCTGTGTATGTGCGGATGGATATATATGTGTGTGTGTGTGTGTGTGTGTGTGTGTGTGTGTGTGTGTGTGTGTGTGTGTGTGTGTGTGTGTGCGCGAGTGTATACCTGTCCTTTTTTCCCCCTAAGGTAAGTCTTTCCGCTCCCGGGACTGGAATGACTCCTTACCCTCTCCCTTAAAACCCACATCCTTTCGTCTTTCCCTCTCCTTCCCTCTTTCCTGATGAGGCAACAGTTTGTTGCGAAAGCTTGAATTTCGTGTGTATGTTTGTGTTTGTTTGTGTGTCTATCGACCTGCCAGCACTTTCGTTCAGATATAAATTATTTAACAGTTACATTGCAGACCCATACACATTCCCTGATACACTTACACATGGAATAACTTATCTGAAACCTAAAGATCAAGCAGACACAGCAAACCCAGCTAAATATCGCCCCATAACATGCCTACCATCAATATACAAAATATTAACTTCAGTCATTACACAGAAATTAATGACACATACAACACAGAACAAAATTATAAATGAAGAACAAAAAGGCTGTTGCAAAGGAGCACAAGGATGTAAAGAGCAGCTGATAATAGATGCAGAGGTGACATATCAAGCTAAAACTAAACAAAGGTCACTACACTACGCATACATTGATTACCAAAAAGCTTTTGATAGTGTATCCCACTCATGGTTACTACAAATATTGGAAATATATAAAGTAGATCCTAAATTGATACAGTTCCTAAACATAGTAATGAAAAATTGGAAAACCACACTTAATGCCCAAACAAATTCAAATAATATCACATCACAGCCAATACAGATTAAGCGTGGAATATACCAAGGAGACTCATTAAGTCCTTTCTGGTTCTGCCTTGCTCTGAACCCACTATCCAACATGCTAAATAATACAAATTATGGATACAATATTACTGGAACATACCCACACAAAATCACACATTTGCTATACATGGATGATCTAAAACTACTGGCAGCAACAAATCAACAACTCAACCAATTAGTAAAGATAACAGAAGTATTCAGCAATGATATAAATATGGCTTTTGGAACAGAAAAATGTAAGAAAAATAGCATAGTCAAGGGAAAACACACTAAACAAGAAGATTACATATTGGATAACCACAGTGACTGCATAGAAGTGATGGAAAAAGCAGATGCCTATAAATATCTAGGATACAGACAAAAAATAGGAATAGGTAATACAAATATTAAAGAAGAACTAAAAGAAAAATATAGACAAAGACTAACAAAAATACTGAAAACAGAATTGACAGCAAGAAACAAGACAAAAGCTATAAATACTTATGCTATACCAATATTGACCTACTCATTTGGAGTAGTGAAATGGAGTAACACAGACCTAGAAGCACTCAATACACTTACACGATCACAACGCCACAAATATAGAATACATCACATACATTCAGCAACAGAAAGATTCACATTAAGCAGAAAGGAAGGAGGAAGGGGATTTATCAATATGAAAAACCTACATTATGGACAGGTAGACAATTTAAGAAAATTCTTTATAGAACGAGCAGAAACTAACAAAATACACAAAGCAATCACTCATATATATACATCGGCTACACCACTGCAATTTCATAACCACTTCTACAACCCTTTAGATCATGTAACATCAACAGATACGAAGAAAGTAAATTTGAAAAAGAAAACACTACATGGCAAGCACCCGTATCATCTAACACAGCCACACATCGATCAAGACGCATCCAACACATGGCTAAGAAAAGGCAATATATACAGTGATACGGAAGGATTCATGATTGCAATACAGGATCAAACAGTAAACACCAGATATTACAGCAAGCATATTATTAAAGATCCCAATACCACAACAGATAAATGCAGACTTTGCAAACAACAAATAGAAACAGTAGATCACATCACAAGCGGATGTACAATACTAGCAATGTACAATACCCCAGAAGACATGACAATGTAGCAAAAATAATACGTCAACAGCTTGCCTTACAACATAAACTTATAAAACAACATGTTCCCACATAAAAGTATGCACCACAAAATGTACTGGAGAATGATGAATACAAATTATACTGGAACAGAACCATTATAACAGCTAAAACAACACCACATAACAAACCTGGCATCATACTCACCAATAAAAAGAAGAAATTAACACAACTAATCGGAATATCCGTACCCAATACAACGAATATACAAAAGAAAACAGGAGAAAAAATTGAAAAATACATCCAACTGGCTGAGGAAGTCAAGGACATGTGGCATCAGGATAAAGTTGACATTATACCAATTATACTATCAACTACAGGAGTCATACCACATAATATCCACCAGTACATCAATGCAATACAGCTACATCCAAACTTATATATACAACTACAGAAATCTGTAATTATTGATACATTTTCAATTACCCGAAAGTTCCTAAATGCAATATAACATATACCGTACAGTTAAAAGGAAGTGACGCTTGATCAAGGTCCGCGTCACTTTCCATTTTTGACCAGACATAACGTCTGAGAAAAGAAACAAAGAAATAATAATAATAATAATTATTATTATTATTTGCTTTTACAGCCTCATTGGACCACTTTAGTCACAATCATTTCCTGGTCCTCTTCTTCAGTAAGCGCATGTTTTGTTCTTTTTTAACTACCCAGTATCTTTTCATTTGCTCTGATCTTTTCTGTCTTTTCTCATCTGTAAATACCCTTTTCATTGTGTGTCATTTGTCTACTTTTCGTTTAAATCCTATATTTTTGTCTTTCAGTTTCTCGAGATTTTCTGTCTTGTTCTGCAGATCATCCAAGGTTATATCTAGTTCCCCCATATGCTCTTTAATTTCCTTGATCCATTCTACTTGTTGCTTCAGATTCCACAGTTTCTGCATAATTTTTCTTGCTAATCTGGATTCTGGCATCCTCATTATGTGGCCAAAGAAAGAAATTCTCTTTTTACATATAGTATCTGTGATGGGCTGCACTTCCCTGTACACTACTTCATTTGACACTATCCACTATTGTCCTTCCTTCTGGTATTATTTATTTATGCATGTTCTAGCTATTTTTCTCTCTTCTTTTAGTATTTTGTCGACTCTGTTTCTCTAGTGACTTTAAAAAGAGTCTCACTTGTGTATGTCACCTCTGGCTGAACCACCATCTTGTAGTGTTTTAATTTTGTTTGAATTGATAGACATTTCTTATTGTATGTAGATCATTTTAGTTTTGAGCTTGTATCATTTTATTGGTTCTTTCTTACCAAGCAGGTTTTTCATCCAAGTTGTGTGTTATAATCTCTCCAAGATATTTAGATTGCTTGACTATTTTAATTTTTCTGTTGCCTGCTGTTACACGGTCTGTTACTAGCGGTTCTGTTACCATCATCCCAGTCTTTTTGGAAGATATCTGAAGTCCTACTTTTTGTGCTATATTTAGCAACCCCATTTTTTGATTTCTAACTTCTTGTACATTATTAGCTAGTAATGCCAAGTCATCTCCGAATCCCAAACAGTTTAGATTTATATCATCTTTCTTGGTTCCAGTTGTTATGTTTTTAGGATTCTCTTTGTACCATTATTGTCAATACTGGATGTAATAGGGTATTAAACTGATTTTGTTCTCAAGTACAATTACAAGAAAATAAAAATACAGAAGATAAACATGTTTCCACTTGATAAACACAAAGAAACAAAAAATTACACATGTACATTAAATTCAAGGTTGAAATGGGAGTCAGACAGACCATGACCTATAGGAATCCCAGGAAAACAGACTGGGAGACATATAGGAGGGACCTTGACTTAGGCTTATCAGAAATTAAAACCTCGATAAGGAATCCAGTAGAGTTTGAGGGAGTAGCAGAGGCTGTTACCTCTGCCATAGTGACCTCATATCAGGACAACTGCACAATTACCAAGAAGTGTACAAATAGGAGTGTGCCCTGGTGGAATAATAACTTGGAAATTCAAAGAAAACAGGTACAAAGTGACTGGTAGCAGATATTTTTCTACACCCTATAAAGGAACAGTCACAGAGTTCGACAGCATCCACCATGGATAAAATTCATTCAGGTACAAAGACTGTTTAGCATTGCGAGATGTAAAGGACAATGGACTAAATATTGTGAGGCCCTTGTCAATTACAACTTTGCAATCAGACAAGCAAAGAAGGCATCCTGGAAGGCATTCTGTGAGGAAGGGGAGAGCACGGCTGCTCAAGCCAGATTTCACAGAATTTTCACTAGAGTACCAACCAATACAAGAGGTACGTTGAGGAAGGAGGATAGAGAATATACAAAGACAGCACATGAGATGCTGGAACTGCTCCTCAAAACTCGCTTTCCTCAGTATGCTCTGCTAGACAACACAGACCAGAATGTAATCCCGGAGAGATAATGGTTCTCAGGTACTTGAAGAGAAGACAGGGAATCGGCCAAAGAGTGTGTGGACTTTAACAAAATCCAATGGGTGGTGGGAACATTCCAACCATTCAAGTCACCTGTCCCAGATGGAATTTTTCCAGCTCTCCTGCAACAGGCAGGAGAGAATCTCATGAGAATCCTATGCAGGTTAGCCTAGCAGTAGGAATCATTTCTAATGCTTGGAGGACAGTGAAGGTTGTCTTCATTCCAAAGCCAGGGAGAATTGATCATACCAAGGCCAAGGATACGAGACCAATCAGTCTGTCCTCCTGCATTCTCAAAACATTGGAAAAATTGGTTAATGTTTACACTGGGGGAGGAGGCTAATTAGGGCCCCTCAACATGTATATCAACCAGGTAAATTGTGTGTGACAGCTCTCCCCCAACACATTTGGAGGGTGGAGAAAGCACTTCACTTCCAAGAAATAGCCCTCTACATCTTCCTGGATATTGAGGGGGCCTTCAGTAATACAACCTTCGATTCCATGGTAAGAGCAGCAGAGGTACATGACCTATGGACCACTATATGTAAGTGGAATAGGGCCATGCTTAGTGGAAGGAAGGTAGAGGCTACCATGATGAATGAAAATATGGTAATTAACACCACTAGAGGCTGCCCACAAGGAGGAGTTCTGTCACCTTTATTGTGGAATCTAGTGGTGAACGAACTAATTGAGTAACTAAATTCCAGACAATGCTTGTGCCAAGGATACGCAGATGACCTTGTCATAGTAATACTTGGCAATTTTACTGACACAGTTAGAAATATGGCACAAGGAGGATTGGACATTGTGCAAAATTGGTGCATCAAACAGGATCTGATTGTTAATCCTAAGAAGACTGTTGTGGTGCATTTTCAAAGAGGCATATCCAGCACTCAAGTTGGAATCTGAAGCTCTTCGATGAAACTCTACCTGTGAAGGGGATAGTGAAATATCTAAAAGTAACCTTAGAAGAGAAACTAACGGGGACCCCTCACATTAAGAGCATCTGCTCCAAGGCAAAAAGTACTCTAGTGAGTACCAGAAGGGCTTGTGGCAAAAACTGGGGCCTAAGCTCCAGGAGTATGCACTGGATACACACCACAGTGGTTAGACCTAGGATTTCCTACGTGCTGTAGTGTGGTGGAAGAAGGTAGAACAGCAGGTTGCAGCTAAGGAGTTTGCTAAGGGGCAGAGACTGGCCTGCTTAGCCATAACAGGTGGAATTAGCAGCACACCAACTGCTGGGATGGAAGCCATGCTGGATGTGCCTCCACTACACCTTTGGGTCAAGATGGAGGCAGCAGCTGGGGCATACAAACTTCAAACTGGCAAAAACTGGGTCTCATTTGGATATCCAGAATCACACACTAACATAGTGAGTGAGGTAAGTATAGGAATGGCTGGGGAAATGCCTGCCTACTATATAATAACTCCCAACTGCTTCAACAAGCCTTACAATATAATAATTGGAGGCAGGGAGCAGTGGTAAAAAACAGTTCAACATCATATGGGGGGCATGGTTTGGTTCACTGATGGGTCGAAATCGGACCAAGGAGTTGGGGCAGGGGTGTACGGGGTTCAGCCAAGACTGGAGGGCATCATCTCTCTAGGAAAACTGGCCTCTGTATTCCAAGCTGAAATTACTGCAATCAGGACATGTGTGGAGGAGAACATGTGTAGGTGCTATAATGACCATAGCGTCTATGTCTATTCAGACAGCCAGGCAGCCCTGAAATCACTGGCAGCCACCGCAACAAGATTTAAGATTTTTGCAGAATGCCACATGGCTCTGGTGGAGCTAGGGGGAAACAATAGGGTAAACCTAGTGTGGGTCCATGACCACCCAGGGATCTGTGGCAATGAACAAGCTGACAGATTGTCCAGGATGGGGACAATGACTCCATTTATTGGACTGGAACCTGTCCTGACAATCACCAAGGCTATGGTCAAACTAGAACCATGGAACTGGCTTAGGAAACAGCATGTAGAATATTGGACTAAGGTCCATAAACAAAAACATGGGAAGGTAATGATGCCCAAGCCATGTTTTAAAAGAAGCTCTGTAATCCTGGGATTGAACAGGAAAGAGATCAAACTCATGACTGGACTGATGACAGGCCATGGTAATTTCAAAAAACACCTACACCCTATGGGTATAATGGAAGAAGACCCTAAATGTAGGATGTGTGACGGGGGTGAAGAAAGTGAATCACACCTAATGTCCGAATGCATGGCATTGGAGAGCAAAAGATATAGAATCTTCGGGACAACTAGACCTGAAGAAATTGTGCCTAACAAAAAACTGGTAAAGGGACTCCTTGCACTATTCAAGGGCATTTGTTGGCTTTACTAGATATACAGGGAGTGATACCGCACAATAAACTCAGTTTCGGTGCGGGAAGTGGTGGGTTAGAACTAAACTGTTTTAGCTTCCCTGTTAAAATCAAATCAAGCATTTTCTCATCAAGTATTCAAGAGGACAGTTGAAGAGCAGTGGTGATGACCATCTCCTAGTCTTAACCCTGTTTTAATCGTAAATGGCTCAGAAAGTTCTCCTCTGGATTTATATATATTAACTAAGCATAAAATATTGTGAGTATGAAAATTCTGGGATATAAACAAAATACAGTTATAAGATAGGCAATAAATAAAGTGTAGAGAAAAGATTTGTGGTGCATATTGTATAATCTTACAGATAATAAGGACTGACCAAAGAAAGTTAGTTGTTGAGAACTTATTGAATGGTTGACAAGCAATCCCTAAACACCCCTGAACTAACCCAGTCCAATTGCTATTGTCTGTTCACAATAAAGGATGACAGCCAAAAACAGTTGCAGGATAGAATTTTTTTATTAAAATTCTTGACCAAGGTTTTGGTACATATAAATATACCTTCATCAGAAGTAAAACTTCCTGAACAGAAAGACACATTCATTAGAAAAGCCATATCAACGAAAGTGAGAAACAGAAGCTTAAGTAACAGTGAAATTACTAAAGTAATACAGGCACAAAATCTTTAGTACTTACTAAAATTACATCATGCCATGGAGAATAATAAAACAATTATGCCAAAGGTAACGTTTCATATAAGATAAGAAGACTTTTACAGAAACAATACGGTTATAGAGTTGCTTTTTCCGTAAATAATAGCCTGAAACGTAGAGTAATTCATAATATTGGAGCACGAGAAGAACTCAGCACTAAGTCCGGTGTATACAAAATTACTTGTAACGACTGCCCAAACTATTACATAGGGCAGATAGGTAGACCCATTAAAGTTAGGTATAAAGAACACATGTTGGGTAAAAATGGGGAAAACGTATATAATTCCACCTTTGCTGAACATCTATGGCTCTTACGGCACACGCCAAGTGAACTGGACGACGTAGAGCTGCTTCATGAAGCTAATAAAGGTTACAAACTAGACTTGCTCGAAGAATTAGAGATTTTTAAGCATCTGTCTCTAAAAGATGGTTTTGTTCTTAATGAACAGGTGCAGCTTCGAAACAAAAATTTTTTAGACAGTTTCAAACCCCTCATTGCCTTAATGTAATTTAGTCTGGCTGACTAGTAGTTATTTTCTTGCTTGTTGATGCCGGTGAAATGCGCTTTTCCTGTCTTGTTGGGATTCTAAGTATTGTGATGTTTGTTAGTTATGAATTTTAATGTGTATGTGTGGTTAAATGACTACTATGTTTTATTAATAATGACAGATGGTTTCGTTTTATTATAATATTTTGGTTGTTTCACTAGTATGTATTTCATGCCTACGTTACGCGAGACTCTCGTGCATTACACTTGTGCCCTCTCTCGTTAGATGTTCCAAGCGCAAGCTTTATCCGTTTGACACTAGGACACAGGTAAATTTGGTTCTATATTTTTATTTTACATAAATGTCTTTAATTGGCCTGATACGTTTTATTATTAAGACAGAGTTTGAATTAACACAACCTTTAATAATTTTTGATGCGCTTATGTATGTATTTATGGATTTTAATATACGCGAGTCTTGCACATGCAAGTGCCCTCTCGCGGCGAAACAATCTGCCTTAGTGCTTTCACACTCGTGTCTCAATAGTTCATAGGCGAAGTAACGGTGTTAAACTGTTCGCTATGATCCTGTGCCCATTACACATGTTGTACAAATGGAGATGATGTTTTAAATTACTGACGACGCCTTTGGCATAATTGTTTTATTATTCTCCATGGCATGATGTAATTTTAGTAAGTACTAAAGATTTTGTGCCTGTATTACTTTAGTAATTTCACTGTTACTTAAGCTTCTGTTTCTCACTTTCGTTGATATGGCTTTTCTAATGAATGTGTCTTTCTGTTCAGGAAGTTTTACTTCTGATGAAGGTATATTTATATGTACCGAAACCTTGGTCAAGAATTTTAATAAAAAAATTCTATCCTGCAACTGTTTTTGGCTGTCATCCTTTATTGTGAAGAATTTTAACAGTTGCTGCTGCAGCCATGTTTAAAATCTTGCTATTGTCTGTATTCTTTGAAACAGTTCCTTTAGTTGCTGCATGTTCGTGTCACTTGAGTAGCAATCTGGAGTGGGGTGGGAAAGGGGGAGGAATGGCATGGTACGGGTGTGGGGAGAGAAGAGCTCTGTCTGGCAAGCCCTGTAGGGACCAGAGATCGCAAGGTGCAACCTCAGGAGATGAGAAGGGAGAGAAGAAGGGGAAAGGGCGGATGGCACACAAAAGTTGTGAGGGTATATAAAAAAGGAGGAGGTGAAAGGACAAGGAGCTGGAAAATGTTGGGTGGAGGATTTGGGGACAGTAGGTTACTGTAGGTTGAGATTGGGGTAATTTTGGGAAAGGAGAGTGTGCTACAAGGATAACCCCATCTGCGCACATTCAGAAAAGCTAGTGGTGGAGGGGAGGACCCAGATGGCCTGGTTTGTGAAATACCTATTGAAATCAAGCGTGTTATGTTCAGCTACATGTTGCACCATGGGGTGCTCTGCTTTGCTCATGGCCACAGTTTGGCAGTGACCTTTTATTCTGATGGACAGCTGGTTGATAGTCATACCAATATAAAAAAAATGCATGCAGCACCAGAAGTAGTACTGGCAGTACTAACTTTATTCGTTTATAGTCAGTATTATTTACTCACATTCTCTCTATAGACATTCAAATCATTTTAATATTATTTGTCGTTTTAAAATTGTCATTTCTTAGGTAACTAAAATGTAAACAAGGAACTGATGGCCCTGATAAAATCAAGTTAAATAAATAAATAGGAGTAATAGGTTATGGAGGAATAACAGAATTTAATGATTGATTGTTTAATTTTGTTTCATTCACTTAACAAAATAAAAGTGTTCTGAAATCTGAAAGTGAGCAAGATATATTGTATTATGCTGAAACAAATGCCCTTTTACTAATCACATAAGTTTTCTGATATTCTGGTAAGTATTCATAGTTATATTTTATCGTTATAAAATGGTCTGAGCAGTTTAGTTAGACCAAGACTTGTGGTTGTAGTAACTTTCATTGTATAATATATTTTATTATTCATAAAGGTAGGAAGAGAAATGTTAACCATTACCATTACTGTATATTGTATATAGGTTTCTTTTCAGGATCATGGATCGAGTGTTCATCTCTTCCTCAGAATATGTACTCCGTGGCATGCTGTGTTTATCAAGGGTACATTTTTGTGTTTGGTATTGAAGTATATATATATCACGTTGGATCTGATGTGTGGCACACATTCAGAGAACCTCCAATAACAAACAACATGGCATTCAATAGTGCAATGCCATATGAAGAAAGTATATATCTTACAGGTATGATGATACAAATATTATGAACTTTGAATTTCAAGATATTGTTATAATAATGTAAAATAAACAACATTTGTTTAATCCTTGAAGTTCTGTTGTAGCTGTATCTGAGCAGTAGGCTTACTGTTGACTGTCTTAGTAATATCTCCTCTATGTAACAGTGAAAATGTTTAGCACAGAATTCACATGTAAAAACTATGTTAGCAAGTTAGAAACATGCATTTGAACACAGTTAACATCAATTATAATTCAAAGTCTACAAGAAAATGATTCCTTAATTGCACATGAGAATAATATTTCATTAAAAATGTATATAAAATTGTCAGATGAGATGTTAAATCAAGTTTGAACTGTAAATTTAATACATAAAACATAAATAATGTTTGTGCCAACGGAAACAACTATAACTGACACAGATGAATTAAAAATACAATTGAATCTCTTGCAATAAGAGTTTTATAAAATGTCATAAGACTTGTAGATTTCCAGAAAGCATATCACATGGTGCCCCACTGCAAACTTAACGAAGGTCCGAGCATACAGAATGATACCCTGATATGCAAGTGGCTCAAATGCTTCTTAAGTAATAGAACCATAACCTTGTCCTTGATGATGGGTGTTCATAAGAGACAGGTGTATTGTCAGGGTTACCTTGGGGAAATGTAATAAGACTGTGCTTGTTCTCTATATACATAAATAGTTCAACAAAATGTGGTAAGCAGCACTCAGTGACCATTTGCTAACAGTGCTGTAGTATACAGGAAAGTATCATTTTTGAGTCACTGTAGAAGGATGCAAGATGACTTAAACAGAATTTCTGTTTGCATTAAATGTAGAAAAATGTAAGTTATTGCACATGAGTTGGAACAGTAATTGTGTAATGTTTGAATGCAGTGTTAATGGTATGCTTCTTGATACAGTCATGTTGATTATACATTTAGGCATAATGTTGCAAAGCAATATGAAATGCAAGAGCATGTAAGGATGGTAGTAAGGAAAGTGAATGGTTGATTTTAGTGTACTGGGACAATTTTAGGAAAGCGTAGCTCATCTACAAAGGAAACAGTATATTGAATTCTTGTGCAACTCACTCTTGAGCATTGCTTAAGTGTTTGGACTCCCCAACAGATTGAATTAAAGGAAGACATCAAAGCAATGCAAAGGCAAGCTGCTAGATGTGCTACAGTAGGTTCAGTTAACATGTGAATGTTACGGAGATGCTTCGTTAACTCAAATGGGAATCCCTGGCAGGAAGACAACAATGTTTTTGTGGAACACTATTGAGAAAATGTAGAGTTCTGGCATCTGCAGTTGATTTGCTGAACAATTCTACTGCCACCAATGTACATTTTGTGCAGGAACAGCCAAGATAAGATAAATTAGAGCTCATACAGAGGCACATAGAGAGTCATTTTTCCATCACTACTTTTGCAAGTGGTGTAGAAAAGGATATGTTTAGTAGTGGTACATGTATCCTCTGCCATACACCATACAGTGGCTTGTGGAGTATGTATGTAAAAGTAGATGCATAAAATAAAATGAGCATTAAAGGACGTTTTTTAAAGTTCTGTAAGTGGGACATATGACAATACTTCGAAGTTTAGTCTCATAAATCATCAAAACTTCATTTCATGATGATTGTCATCTGTTTTCTTCTTAGGTATGTCAGGTAACCTTTATGGTTAACCAGCAAGGATTCCAAAAACACTGATCATGTTAAACAGAATTTGAGATCTTCTCACATGACTTGCTGAAAGCTATGGATCAAGGATGGATTAGTTTGCTGCAGTATTTCTTGACTTCTCGAAAGCTTTTGACTTGGTACCACATCAATGCTCATTAACAAAACTGTGACCATATGTAGTATTAAATTAAATTTGTGAATGGATCAGTATTGGTAGTCAGGATGCAGAATGTTTTAGAAAGCTTACTGTTAGGTTGTATGTTAATGACCTGTCTGACAGTATTATTAGTAATTCAGAAGTTTTGCAGGTTATGCAGTTGTCTAATTTGATGTATTACTTGAAGAAAAAAAATTGTAAATATCCTGTCAGATCTTGGTAAAATTTCAAATTGTTGAAAGATTGTCAGTGTGCTTTAAATGTTCAGAGATGTAAAGCTGTACACTTCCCATGACTACAGTGTCAGTGAGCTACAATTCAAAATGGTCAACTCGTACAAATACTTGGATGCAAAAATAAGTGTTCCATTAATTTTCCCCTTCAACAAAGGTGTATATTGATGACATTTGTCACACATCATCATTGTTTTCAACAGTGATTCATGAGTCTGTTAGGAAGCATAATTTCAACAGAATTAAAGATACAATTTTTTTTCAAGGAATTTGTAACTTTTATTCCAGGCTCTTATCTTATCATAGCATGTCGTAAAGTGAACTTGCAATTGTTGTAGAAATTAAAACCACCAGTAAGGTTTATTTCAAGTTAATTTGGTTAGTGTCCAGGTAAACATTGTACCGACTGTGACTGGTGGTCTCAGGCACAGGATGAGTTAGCTGCTGTTCATAAGCAGCTGGAAATAACTCTTATCGTGATTGGAAGCTGCTGCAAATGGATATGTCTAGTGAACTCCCGATAGTCTTGTACCAAAGGTACCTCAAGTACAACCATCTGCCATGGATTTTGTCTCCTCTGTGTTAAGTGTAGTAGCTATCAGTGCTCATCCACTTGACTGTGAGTGGCATGTTAGTGCTGGGTCTAGGCCATGATCGGGCAGGCGGGACCAGGGAGAGCTCCGGGTGCTGCACCTATCCCCCAGACCAACTAGTTTAAGGTGCTGTCTGCCACTGAAACTGAAACTGAGCTAGTGAGACACGTTTCAACTTTTTGGAAGCATGCTGTGTCCTTTGTCAAGAGAATGCAAGCATAAAAGGGAAGAGGTTCATTAACCATTGACGCTTCAAATGTATGGTGCATAATGATACCCATTAGGAAATGGCAGAAAGGGATGGCAATGATAAACTTGTGCATTCTGTATGTATTTGTGGAGTCCTCAGTCAATAAGATGAAGAGGCTGTTTCGGCAGCTTTGGGGAAAAAGATACAACCAACTGTCGATTGTGGCATATGTTGGAACAAAGGATATGTCATCTGGAGAGCAAGGTCATAGTAGGATAACCCCAGTAACTGGCAGAGGTGGTTGAGAAGCCCAACCTTGCTCACAGAGTTTCTACAAAATTTATGATCTGATGCATTGTCCCTAGAACTGATCGAGGCCCTCCGGTTTTGTGCCTAGTCGAAGGCTTCAGTGAGAGACTTCAAAGGTTCAGTGAGAAGTTTGGTGGTGACTTCATGTGCTTATACCATAGGATTGAGAATTGTGTGCCCACTAAATGGGTCAGGGATGGAATACATACCAGAGGCTGCAAACCAGGTGGCTGACTGTGTGTGGAGTCCACACAAGTGTTTTTTTTTTAAAAAGATGACTCTCCATCCAATCCAGTTAATGATAGCTATAAGATACCCTGCATTATTAGAATAAGATCCAAACAAACGTCCCCCTTCCCCCACAACACACACAGATGAACTGATTAAAATTGTAGTATCAACTGCCGAAGTATTCACTACAAAATCCCATGGAGTGAACCAGTCCTAATAAACAGTGGTCATATAATAAAACTAACTAAAGCCCAAAATTGACAGCAGTGAGATTTTTAGGTAAATCTAAATGAGATTAAAAGGATAGGTTATTGATAAATGGATGTGGCATAGTTGTTACAGTAGATGAGAAACTCAGATCTACTGAGATAAAATTTGAAGCTGCTTGTGAGACTGGGCAAGAATCTGTATGAAGAGTGGACATAAGCTTATAATTGGGTCCTTATGTCAACCACCAGACTCACCCCAAAAGTAACCAAAAGCTGCAGATAAATACTTAGCTTCTGATACATGTGATCATCAATCATACTGTCATTATTGTAAGTGATGTGCATGAAAAGACATCCTGCAAAATAGTACTAAATGATTTCTCAGAAAACTGTAGTTTGAAAGCGCACTCAAGACAGAAATATAGTAGACCCAATGGCAACAAACAGACCTGACCTCTGATCCTCTTTAGACCTGATCTTTGACACTCTTTGAGGATGTCCATATTGAAACGTGTACCGGTGTCCTTAAGATATTTGTAGCAACAGTGTTTACTAAAGTACAGAGCACAAATAAACCATGTAGAAAGATTTACATGTTCAGTAGGATGGATAAACAGACAAACGTATCATGTCAAAGCATAGGGTTATAGATAGAGAAATGTTGAATGCAATACATTTGGCTCTCAGGAAGGCAATGCATGAACCTTCAGTGACTACTGTAGTAGAATTTTTAATTATTTTTAAAAAAAAGTGTATGCAAAAGATGTCAGTGGCACTGAAGTGTCCAGCCATTCATGGATAGTGGAGGAACTTAAATTGAGGGCAGCAAAGCAAAACTGAGAATTCTGAATTCCGTTTTCATGTGCTTCTGTAGAACAGAAGCTGCAGAAGTGCTGCCACAGTTTAATTCTCGCACTGCTGAATAGATGAGTAATATAGATATTAGCATTGAGAAACAGCTAAAGTCACTAAAATCAAACAAGGCTCCCCTGTTGAGCTCTAGAGGAGCAAACTTTTCCAAAAATTGGAGAAAAGCACACCATTCCAATTTTCAAGAAGGGTCATCAAACAACCACAGAAGGCTGTAGGTCTATAGCTCTGACATTGATCTGTTGTAGACTTTTGAAATATGTTTTATATTTGCCTATTATGATGTTTCAGGAGACCAAAAATCTCCATAACACAGCATGTCATTCTGATTGCAGATAGGTCTTGAGGTGTAAAAGTAACTTGGAGCATGCCCTTAGGAAGTGTTACAGAATACCTAGCTTAGTGACCACTGCTTCGCTCACCTAGACTGTATGATGTGCACAGATGTTTTTTGTATTTCTTTAATCAAATTTTTATGTTGTTCACAAATTGCAACATTTTCTGAACTTTTCACATTAATCAAGGTCATAGAAGCATGGTGTTTTCCGAATGTACCTATGACCAAAAAGCAGTTCTGGTAGATTGAGTTTGGACCTCTTTGGTAATCATGACTTTTGAGTTCTTATGCTGATATTTACACATTAACTTTCATCCTGTATATATTTCTTTAGAAGTTATAATGTTATCGCTTAAAAGAAGAAATTAATGGTTTTAAGCTGGTAATATTAAACTCGTTGTTATTGAACTAGTGTGTGTAGTGTCTTTGTATGTCTGCGAAGGACAATATACTGAGCGGTGTCTGCTACTCCCACAGCATACATTATTTCGTACATGTAGACAAGTTACTCTCGTTGTGTAGAAGCAGCTGACAACTCCGATGATTGTTTGTAAAATTCTTTAAATGTAAGAGAAAGAAAACTTCTATAGGATCTTCTCAAATTAGAATACTGCCATTTACATATGGTCATTCGATGATTGTCTTCGAGTGAAATGAGTTCGTTTTAGCAGAGAAAACTTTCTCTATGCTTTTGACCATGTTATTAAAGCAGGTTCTACAGCAAGCTTCAACCACCAAATGTTTGATGTCCTATACAAGCTTGTCATACATTACAGTTCATCACAGAATCTTTTGATCAAAAATAAATACACGAAATTACCTTTGAAATGCAACATATCGTATTATGGCTGTTACTAAACTACACCTTAATGTTACATATCGCTCGTGAATCTCAAAAAACACAAATTATACAATATGGCGGCTAACTATGACTGTTTCATTGCACACACTTCATACACATCCTCTCGTTATCCTGCCTCGCAACAAAGTCCTGTCACATTCTGATTTTCTTTTCTTCACTCGCCATGGAGCAATGTGAGGTCAAGGAATAAATATTTCGTTTGTGCGGGCAAAACGCACCTCCTTGCAATATTTATTAACTTTAAACCAATAACAATAGGACGGTCAAACCGATCAGCTGATCTATTCAACCTCTTCTACCCGCTAGTACCGGCCAAGGGATTATTATATAGCCCCCCCGTGGGGGGCCATATCCTTGACTGAAATTTCTGAATCTTCTTGTTCAGCTTTTTCACAATTAGTTATTGCAGAGAAACTGGATGACGTTGGTTGATCTCACAGGGAAGCTGGGCACTGTGGGGTGGGCTGGTCTCAAATGATGATACACTCTTCCACACAGCGGCTACCGGGATGCGTAGTTGATGGATCAATATCTTGTTGTCTCTTGTGGTGGACCAGGTGGTTACGGGCATGCATCAGGATCAGGAATGGGATGTGGTGGACACGATACAGACTGACAAGTCTGAGCCTTCTGACCCCTTACTCTGAATTCTTGGGCCTTGAATTGTTAGTAGATTGGCATACTAACATGTTTCTGCACTGGCACGATAGATTCGAATCGAGTATTTCTTTGTTCACTTTTCATCATTCTTTCACATTTCTTACACTTCAGTTACATGTCACTGTTTTTATATCCTATTTTCATTGAATTACACTATCAACATGATATGAATTCTCATTATGTTCCTAATTATGGTGCATTTGTTGTACCCTATCAACATCCACAGGTTGTCTGTGAGCACGCACAAATACAATGCACTTATATTTTGATAACTTCTTACATAATTTAATGTCATATATTCCCTTATTTACAATGTCATATTACTTAGTTTTCTTCACTGAAAGTCGATTTTGCTCAAGTAATACAAACATTTAACAGCTAATACATGGTAATTTCATGCTAGCATCCAAATCTAACATAATTCGGCTCAGCCACCATTAGTTCACCTTTTACATGATACTGAAAAGGTGCACCTAATTGTAGTAAAGCCAGTCACAAGATGGCATGCACACACCTGCTCTTTGTTGTCAGAAAATTATTCTGCCTCAGCATACTTCTCAGACAAGTGCGTGAAGTTCAATGTCCAGAGCACTTGGACTCATTTCCTATCAAAATATTTGCTTCCAGTAATTGCTGACACTATCGCTCATGAACTGCATTACTCTTTATACTTAATCTAGAACATGAACACATACAAAATTAAAATTCATTCTAGAAACAAACACAAAAGTTATTCATATGCACATAAAAGTATACAATCAGCATCAGCTCTCCTTCTGTGGTTCTGCTGAAAACAAACATCAATACACTTGCTTATCTAACTAAACCTACCCACACCTAAAACCTCAATGAAATAAAATCTCCTTAATCTATACAATTTTTACTAGAGACTGGACTAATTCTAATTTTCACTTTGCATAGTACTTTTTAATATTGATGGTGAGCATAGAGTCCCATCGCCTTTCCCGTCACTGGGTAGGCCAATAGATAAGCCCCAGGATGTGGAATCATTATTATTTCAAACAGTCCGACAAATAACAACTGCCATTTCTTGTTCTTCTTCTTCAATAAAGATGCCTGTGGATGAGTGCACAAGAACACACTATGCCCTACAGCAAAAGTTTGTACTTTCTTTAACTTATTGTCATATTTTGTCTTTCTCTTTCTGGCCTTTCTTCAAAAACCTGGATATATTTCTCCAAAAGATCTACCAACTGATCATATTGTTCATTTTTCAATCCATCAGCTTCCTTTGCCTTTTCTTCCACTTGTCCTGCTATCCCAAATATCTTGCTTTCCTTTATGTCTTTTATACGTTTACATCTCCTTTCTTTTCTAATGGGCTTAATACCATACCCAGGACAGTAATTTCCAATGCTCCTTTCTTCCATAATCAGATCAACTTGTGTCATTTCCCCATTATCACAAAAACTGACTACCAGATGAGTAATTTATTTTTAAGTCCTTCTCCCTCATAGTCTCTAGTCCGATGGTACATCATCATCATCATCATCATCATCATTTAAGACTGATTATGCCTTTCAGCGTTCAGTCTGGAGCATAGCCCCCCTTATAAAATTCCTCCATGATCCCCTATTCAGTGCTAACATTGGTGCCTCTTCTGATGTTAAACCTATTACTTCAAAATCATTCTTAACCGAATCCAGGTACCTTCTCCTTGGTCTGCCCCGACTCCTCCTACCCTCTACTGCTGAACCCATGAGTCTCTTGGGTAACCTTGCTTCTCCCATGCGTGTAACATGACCCCACCATCTAAGCCTGTTTGCCCTGGCTGCTACATCTATAGAGTTTATTCCCAGTTTTTCTTTGATTTCCTCATTTTGGACACCCTCCTGCCACTGTTCCCATCTACTAGTACCTGCAATCATCCTAGCTACTTTCATATCCGTAACCTCAACCTTGTTGATAAGGTAACCTGAATCCACCCAGCTTTCGCTCCCATACAACAAAGTTGGTCGAAAGATTGAACGGTGCACAGATAACTTAATCTTGGTACTGACTTCCTTCTTGCAGAAGAGAGTAGATCGTAGCTGAGCGCTCACTGCATTAGCTTTGCTACATCTCGCTTCCAGTTCTTTCACTATGTTGCCACCCTGTGGGAATATGCATCCTAAGTACTTGAAACCGTCCACCTGTTCTAACTTTGTTCCTCCTATTTGGCACTCAATCCGTTTATATCTCTTTCCCACTGACATTACTTTCGTTTTGGAGATGCTAATCTTCATACCATAGTCCTTACATTTCTGATCTAGCTCTGAAATATTACTTTGCAAACTTTCAATCGAATCTGCCATCACAACTAAGTCATCCGCATATGCAAGACTGCTTATTTTGTGTTCACATATCTTAATCTCACCCAGCCAGTTTATTGTTTTCAACATATGATCCATAAATAATATGAACAACAGTGGAGATAGGTTGCAGCCTTGTCTTACCCCTGAAACTACTCTGAACCATGAACTCAATTTACCGTCAACTCTAACTGCTGCCTGACTATCCATGTAAAGACCTTTAATTGCTTGCAAATGTTTGCCTCCTATTCCATAATCTCGTAGAACAGACAATAACTTCCTCCTAGGAACCTGATTATATGCCTTTTCTATATCTATAAAGCATAGATACAATTTCCTGTTCCACTCATAACACTTCTCCATTATTTGCCGTAAGCTAGGGATCTGGTCCTGACAACCTCTAAGAGGCCTAAACCCACACTGATTTTCATCCAATTGGTCCTCAACTAATACTTGCACTTTCCTTTCAACAATACCTGAGAAGATTTTACCCACAACGCTGATTAAAGAGATACCTCTGTAGTTGTTACAATCTTTTCTGTTTCCATGTTTAAAGATTGGTGTGATTACTGCTTTTGTCCAGTCTGATGGAACGTGTCCTGACTCTCAGGCCATTTCAATTATCCTGTGTAGCCATTTAAGACCTGACATTCCACTTTATTTGATGAGTTCCGACTTAATTTCATCCACCCCAGCTGCTTTATTGCACTGCAATCTATTGACCATTTTCTCCACTTCCTCAAATGTGATCCTATTTCCATCATCATTCCTATCCCATTCTACCTCGAAATCTGAAACATCCGAAGGTACAATCTTCTATTAATTTTTTAATTACTAGGAACACGCATCTTATCACTGTATTTTGTATTCTTACATCTAGCAAAGTTTGTATCTGAACTAGTTGCAAGCAGGTACCTAAGGCTCCAATGAACTTAGTTTTGTGTCGGCAACGTCGGTAACTCTGGCGTATGGGATAACCATTTAAATAAATTGTTGGAAATTGCATTTGTCAAAGCTCCAGTATCCAAGATTACTCTGATAGATATGTCTAATATTTGAGCACGGATTGCTGATATTGACACTTTATTAGAAACTTGTTCACCAAGATTTATGTCTTCCAGTAACTCATCAGTAACTCATCAATGATCCTCATTCCATCATTGTATCTAAAACTGTTTACAGGTGACTACTTGCCCCCCACTGCTCTTTTATCAGCCGAACCTCTGGGGCAAAGTCCGATCGGATTCAGTTTAAGTTGCTTGTTGTAGTTGGCCCATTGTTGTCATCAGTTGCTTCGACTATGACTATACCCGGGCCGCTGAAACATTGCACTTGACGTTTGCGTATGAAGTTGGCAGCGTAACAGAGTAACAAGTGAAGAACGATAGGCGCTAGGCGTTCAGCGTAGGGCGCCAGCCAATCACAGCGCAGTGAGCACTGCTGTTACTCACGTGCTGTGACGTCAAAGTTCCCGCGTTGCCGGCTTTGTTTGGTGAATGTGTATACAACGTGAATTGTATGTTGTTTACCGCGTGTTTTCGTTGTACTGTGTGCTATATCGTTGTGACTTTTGTTACGTTCTGAGTGTACATACTTGGAAAATGCCACCGAAAAGACTTCGTTCATCTAGTGACAATCCTTTGCGTCGAGGGGTGCCGCTAAACAGCCAGGCACTGGAGTTGCTACGCAGAACTCGTGAGTTTTACGAGCAGGAGAAAAACTACGTAAGCATTCATGGACAGCCATCAATTCCTGCCGACAAAGTGGTGGAACGTACGTCGAAAACTCTTGGTATTAGTGCAAGAACCGTAGTAAGTAAGGGAGTATTACTACAAAACTTGGAAGATACTGAAGTGAGCTGTAATGATTCCGAGCTGTCTGGATCAAATAATACATTTTTATCAACCCCGGGAAAGAAGAAAAAGCGGCCTAGTCCTATCACAGATTCAGATTCTTTCCAGACTGATGCAATTCGTAGGCATGTTTATGCTTACTACAGCAGAAAAGAGTATCCGACTGTAGCTAAGTTATTAATCTCTTTAAAAGAAAGTGAACTCTTCAGGGGTGGTAAAACATCACTAAAAATTGTGCTAAAAAATATGGGTTTCCGTTACAAAACGCTAGACGGACGCAAAGTACTGTTAGAGAGGGCACATATTGTTACCGCTCGTAGCATTTTCTTGCACAAAATTGTGGGCAGAGACATTCATTCCATAATTTGGCTAGACGAAACGTGGGTTAATGCCGGGGAAGCTATCAGTAAATGTTGGACGGATAACACACCCAGCAGTAGCGGCCATCAGCCGACGGGAAGAGGAGCTAGATTAATTGTGGTCCATGCAGGCTCCTCCAGTGGTTTTGTTCCTGACGCACTTTTAGTTTTTAGATCAAAAAAGACTGGTGATTACCATGAAGATATGGATCACACACGATTTGTTGAGTGGTTCAGGAACCTTTTAAAACAATTTCCTGTCCCTACAACAATTGTAATGGACAATGCTCCATATCATTCGGTGATACAGAACAAAGCCCCAACCACAAATGATCGGAAAGAAGTTATGGTGCAGTGGTTACAGGCTCGAAATATTGCAGCGGATATGAGTATGACAAAGGTTCTGTTATATTCTCTTGTTAAAGAAAATAAGCCTACGACACCTACATATGTAGTAGACGAAATTGCCAAGGAGCAGGGTCATACTGTAATAAGGCTGCCACCATATCACTGCCATTTCAACCCTATTGAGTTAATATGGAGTGATGTAAAAATGTATGTAAGGAACAACAACAAGTCATTTACAATAACAGAGGTGGAAAAGCTGTTGCGTGAAGCTCTTGTGACTGTGGATGCAGCCTCATGGAGAAAAAAAGTAGAGCACGTCGAGAAGCTTATACGAGCAGCACAGACAATAGAAGGCATTATCAGTGGCCATGAACAATTAATGATTTGTCTTGCTGATGACGACGATGAAGACGGTTTTGGCGATGAATCGGACAACAGTGACGATGGCGAGCTGGATGGAATTGCGCCATTATCGCTGTAAATTGGTGAGTGAAAAATTACTAATATTGGTTATTTATTGCAATCTCGGTTATTATTTATTTTGTAAACTACGTACATTATTGATTTTAAAGTACCAGTCGTCAGATGCTTGTTTTTTGTATTTCTTTGCTCCGTTATCGAAAGGGTGCGCATCGTTGTGCTTTTACATGCATTATTATACGGTTTACTTCCTGTCATTGTAGTATAACTAAAAACGAGTTTTTATATACACTGTAATTGCTCAATCGCTTGCATTTACGAGACGGGATGGGAAACTGTATCGTCTGCTGTGTGTATAGAGGCTGCTGTTGCAACATCGCTATTACAGTATAGCCAACCTAACTAGACAAAAAGCGAACTGTCAAGTGCAATGTTTCGCCGGCGGGGGTATAGGGCCCGGATTTTAATTACCTAAAAAACAGTGAAATATGCAAGCATTTATGACCTAAAACTTACATAAATATGACCTTTAAAAATAAAATATGACTTAATAGAAGTTTATTTAAAGCATTCTTGTTTGTTTATTTAATTTTTTATTCACCATAAAGTAATACAAAATTCACTTCTCAAAATATTGTAAGTATAGTTCTTTCTTTCTGTAGGGTTTGTGGCTAATTTGCACCTATTTTTTGAATGTCTGAATGTTTTATTTTCTAAACACAAAGTACAGTGGAAAGATCATCTATTGAAACAGTAAAACAATGTTTTTATTTCTACATAGTATTTAAAGCATTTCACATTATTTAATACCGTATGTCAATCTTCAGTATCTGCAAAGTTGCACTGGATCACAAGGTGCATTTTCAAATTTTCCATTGTCAGAGATCTATGGTTGTCGCTGAGGGTAGTTTTGTACCTGGAAAAGCTCGTCTCCACTTCACAAGACATCACTGGAGCGTATTTGAATGCAGCCAGGTCACTGGAGTTCAGCTTTGTTTCAGTATCTTCAAATGTTGCGGCATTCCCTGAAAGACTGTCACTAATTTTGCACAGTGTAGAATATCCAGGATTCCATTGGAGAACACTTTGCAATTTGGTTTTCACTTTGTCAGCCACATGACCATGAGCTCGACCCAACGCACTCTGCACATGTTGCACAATACTCGGGGCCTCACATAGCTAAGTGCCAACAGCTTCCAGTCATTTGATGGCTTTTGATATCACTGAAAAATTTGCATTGATGTATGTCAAGTTTCGAGAAAATGTATCTGTAAAAACCTCTTTCACAATTTCGATAGCACTTGATTCATCGCTCTCAAGCTCACAGAAGATTGCCTTTATTTGGGTGTAGTTGGTGCAGTAATACTCAGCAGCATTAAGCCAAGAACCCCATCATGTAAGGACAGGTTTAGGTGGGAGGGAGTTGAAGGTGCTTGTTCCTTGAATTTATGCACCTGTAGCGGAGCCTTCACATAGATTTTCTTGCCACAGGAAATTAATTTGTCCATGTCAGGGTAATTTGATCGCACCTCTTGAGCAACTCTGTGCAATGCATGTGCAAGGCAAGTGACATACACCATACTGTGGTAGAGAATCTGAAGCCCTTTGGCTGCTTTAGCCATATATGAAGCACCATCTGTTACAAGAAGCAAAATGTTGTCTCTTTTCACACCATCTGGCCACAGTGTTGTTGCACATTAAAGTGCTTTTCTGCACTAACTTTAACTTCACACAGTTTAAAAAATAATATTTTCCCATCAGTACTAAAGAACTTCTCTCCAAAAACTCGAACATATCCTCGCAACAACACGCAGTCGGAGCACTTTTCTTTAGGCATGTTGAACAAGGCAAAGGCTGTATTCAAACTGGTTACTGGGAACACCTGTGCGACTGCGATAATTATTATGGCAGAAGCCGCCTTTGTTGGCTCTGTGATGATTATTATGGCAGAAGCCGCCTTTGTTGGCTCTGAGTGCGTATTGTCGACTCTGCGCAACAATGTTTTATGTTCGCGAAACGACTGTTGTGGTACACCGATTTTCTGCTACAGTCCTGTGAAATAAAGCTGTGTACTAATTTATCTGTTTATCTTTCATAATAGCATGTTAAACATTGTCTCGTGAGCAACATATTCGTTTTCTTATTCGTGTGTCCCGTAAGATACAAGAAAAACGGTATATGCATTTTTGGCAAAAGTTGACCAAAATATGACCTATTATACGCTCCTGGAAATTGAAATAAGAACACCGTGAATTCATTGTCCCAGGAAGGGGGAACTTTATTGACACATTCCTGGGGTCAGATACATCACATGATCACACTGACAGAACCACAGGCACATAGACACAGGCAACAGAGCATGCACAATGTCGGCACTAGTACAGTGTATATCCACCTTTCGCAGCAATGCAGGCTGCTATTCTCCCATGGAGACGATCGTAGAGATGCTGGATGTAGTCCTGTGGAACGGCTTTCCATGCCATTTCCACCTGGCGCCTCAGTTGGACCAGCGTTCGTGCTGGACGTGCAGACCGCGTGAGACGACGCTTCATCCAGTCCCAAACATGCTCAATGGGGGACAGATCCGGAGATCTTGCTGGCCAGGGTAGTTGACTTACACCTTCTAGAGCACGTTGGGTGGCACGGGATACATGCGGACGTGCATTGTCCTGTTGGAACAGCAAGTTCCCTTGCCGGTCTAGGAATGGTAGAACGATGGGTTCGATGACGGTTTGGATGTACCGTGCACTATTCAGTGTCCCCTCGACGATCACCAGTGGTGTACGGCCAGTGTAGGAGATCGCTCCCCACACCATGATGCCGGGTGTTGGCCCTGTGTGCCTCGGTCGTATGCAGTCCTGATTGTGGCGCTCACCTGCACGGCGCCAAACACGCATACGACCATCATTGGCACCAAGGCAGAAGCGACTCTCATCGCTGAAGACGACACGTCTCCATTCGTCCCTCCATTCACGCCTGTCGCGACACCACTGGAGGCGGGCTGCACGATGTTGGGGCGTGAGCGGAAGACGGCCTAACGGTGTGCGGGACCGTAGCCCAGCTTCATGGAGACGGTTGAGAATGGTCCTCGCCGATACCCCAGGAGCAACAGTGTCCCTAATTTGCTGGGAAGTGGTGGTGCGGTCCCCTACGGCACTGCGTAGGATCCTACGGTCTTGGCGTGCATCCGTGCGTCGCTGCGGTCCGGTCCCAGGTCGACGGGCACGTGCACCTTCCGCCGACCACTGGCAACAACATCGATGTACTGTGGAGACCTCACACCCCACGTGTTGAGCAATTCGGCGGTACGTCCACCCGGCCTCCCGCATGCCCACTATACGCCCTCGCTCAAAGTCCATCAACTGCACATATGGTTCACGTCCACGCTGTCGCGGCATGCTACCAGTGTTAAAGACTGCGATGGAGCTCCGTATGCCACGGCAAACTGGCTGACACTGACGGTGGCGGTGCACAAATGCTGCGCAGCTAGCGCCATTCGACGGCCAACACCACGGGTCCTGGTGTGTCCGCTGTGCCGTGCGTGTGATCATTGCTTGTACAGCCCTCTCGCAGTGTCCGGAGCAAGTATGGTGGGTCTGACACACCGGTGTCAATGTGTTCTTTTTTCCATTTCCAGGAGTGTATTAACAGTTAGCTGCGATATGACCTATTACTAAAATTTGTTGAAATATGACTTTATATGCACAATCAAAATACATTTGTCGACACTAAAATGCCCAGCTTTGTGTCTCAATCATTCGAAAATTCACCCTATAGTTCAGAAAAAAATATGACTTGTCATTAAAATCCGGGCCCTAACTATGACCGGTGGCTGTTCTCATGAGGCTTGATTATTTGTTGGCCTTGGCGTCACCTTGTATATGATTTGATTACTTTGTTGTTGATTTCTACAGTAATTATATACAGCATTGTACCTCCTTTCAAATCACCTCTGTCTGTTTCTGTTTGGCTTATAATTTCTTCCATTATTCTGCTGTTCCATACAGTTCGCTCCAGCGGGTCTGGGGATAAGAATAGGCCTGATCTTACATGGTGCATCGTGTCCATCATGCGCTGAGGCCTCTCGCACCCTATGGTGACATGGATCTGCACTTCTGCTCTTTCTCCAACTGTTGGGCAAGGTCACCCTCCTGACGCATATTTTTCCATCAACTGTGCAGTATCGTTTTCTTTGCTGATGATGATAATGGACTTGTATACTTGGTTGCACCTGATATCCCGCACAGTAGTCAGTCTGTTGTGGTGGGGCCACCATGTACCCTGTTGGTTGTAGCTCCCTGACCACACAGGGATCGCTCTGCTGACGCCTGTGCTGCTAACTCCCCATGTATGCCAAGGAGCAGATGGCCATCCCCCTGGGGCATCAGGACTCCTGTCAATGGCCATCCTGCCAGGTGGCCTTCGCTGTGGCTGGGTGGCGCCCGTGGGTAGGGCCCCTGGTCGGAGTGGGTGGCATCAGGGTAGGTGACACGCGATGAAGCATAGTACATCATCTCTTGCTGGTGGTCCACCACCAGCAGTCTCTAAATAGTCGAAGTCTACCTTCAATGCTAAGAAATACGACCCCAAATTGTTTCCCTCCCTGGTCACAGCATGGGAGGAACTCCAGGCTAAGGATGGCAGCAAAGCTTATTCGCCCCGGTACCTCATATGTACGAGAGTTGATCAGGAATCTTTCATGTCCATGAAGCCTCAGTTTTTTGTGGAGCATTTAGAGGACAGGTTTGGGAGGTGGAGGGCTTGTCCAAAATGCGTCATCCTCTGCCCATTCATGGGCATTACTCACTTATGACAAGCTGGGGGATGTTTCTGTTACCAGCAAACCCCAAAAGAGCTTAAATATGGTCCAGGGTTTCACATTTCACAGGGATTTTCTTTTGCAGTCTGTCAATGAACTGGGCACCAATTTAGTGTGTTGAGGTGTTCATCTCGTCTGGCGCATCCACCAGGATCTGAGGGATAATGAGGTTGCCACTGGTGCTTTCATCTTGGCCTTTGAGGGTGACACATTACCCGAGAAGGTCAAGGTGATGGTCTACTGCTGTGATGTGAAGCCATATATCTCTTCCCTGATGCGGTGCTGTAAATGCTGGAAGTTCAGCCGTACGTTAGTCGGGATTGTGGACATCCTTCACATCCCAATACTCCATGTGCCCTGCCTCCCATCTGTGTCAACTGTGGAGAGCACCATTTGCCTTGTTCGCTAGACTGCAGGATTCTCCAAAAAGAATGGAAAATAATGGAATACAAGACCCTGGACTGACTGACCTACACTGAGACTAAGAGAAAATATGAGAGGCTACATCCTGTGCATATGAAGTTAACCTATGCCGCTGCTATGACAACAGTTCTACCATCTTCCACCGCATACAGTTGGCTCTCAGAGTCGCCAGACTCCACCTGCCCCCTTGATTGTGGGGGGCATGTCCCTTCCTGTTGCTCTTGCACCACCTACTTCAGGAGCAACACCCCCCAAACCATTCGGGACATCAGTCCCCACTTCTCATCCAGAGAAGCATACATCTTATTCAGCTCCTCTCGCTAGGAAAGGGTCCCTTGGGTCACTCCCTTTCCAGGTTCCTACCAGTAGTAAAGCTGACACCCTCCAGTGGCTGAAGCAACCACAGGTACTGGTCATGGGGCTTCATGGTCCTCCTCAGTCCCTGAGACTGAATCAGTGAAGCCCTCCCAGCTGGACAAACCTAAGGAGCAGTGAGAAAAACCAAAAAAGAAAGAGACCCCCAAGAACCAAGGCACTGTGGTGGCACCCACACCACCACTACCTACAAGCTCTGTGTCTGAGGATGAAGTGTCGATTCCAGTGTCTGCTGAGGACCTAGATCTCTCTGGGCCCTCAGACACAGTGGATGGTGATCGCACAGGTGGCATCAGGTGACCCTGAAGTGTTGACTGCCTCATTGAGTGTTTCATGCCTTCCCAATCTCACGATCACGTCATCCTCCAGTTCCAATTGCAGCGGTTTTTTACTACCATCTGGCTGAGCTACAGCAACTGTTGAGCTTTACACCTGCTTCCTGCATTGCCCTCCAGAAAACCTGGTTTCCGGAAGTGCGGGCCCCTGCCCGTCGCAGCTACAGGGGATATCACAAGAACCGTAGCGAATATAATAGAGTGACAGTTGGTGTTTGCGTCTATGTCCTGAAACTTGGTATGTTGTGAACCTGTGCCCCTTCAAACTCCTCTTGAAGCTGTGGCTGTCAGGATACAGATGATGCAGGAAATAACTGTCTGCAATGTATATCTTCCTCCAGATGGTGCAGTACCCCTGAACGTATTGGCTGCACTGATTGATCATCTCCCTAAACCTTTCCTACTTTTGGGAGATTTTAACACCCATAATCTCTTGTGGGGTAGCACTGTGCTTACTGGCCGATGTAGAGATGTCGAAAATTTACTGTCCTACCTCGACCTCTGCCTCTTAAATACAGGTGCCCCCACACATTTCATTGTGGCACGTGGCACATATTTGGCCATTGATCTCCTGGTCTGTAGTCCTGGCCTTCTCCCATCCATCCACTGGAGAGCTCATGATGACCTGTGTGTTAGTGACAATTTCCCCATCATGCCCATGGATGCCTACCCAGAAGGGCTTTAAACAAGGCAGACTGGGTAGCCTTCAGCTTTGCTATCACTGTTAAATCTCCCCCACATGGTGCCATCGATGTTGTGGTTGGCCAGGTCACTACAATGATCATTTCTGGGGCGGAAAATGTGATACCTGGTCCTTTAGGGTGCCCCCGACGAAAGACAGTCACTTGGTGGTCGCTGGAAGTGGCTGAGGCAATTAAGTTGCGTCTGTGAACTCTACAGCGGCATAAGTGGCACCCTTCCCTAGAGCATCTAATAGCCTTTAAGCGGCTCTGTGCTTGTGTTCACCAGTTTATAAAGCAACAGAAACAGGAGTGATGGGAGAGGTACATGTCAACCATTGGGTGCCATATGGCACCTTCCCAAGTCTGAATGAAGATCAGATGTCTTTTTGGGTACCAGACGCCAACAGCTGTCCCTGGCGTTAACATCAGTGGTGTGTTATGTGCCAACGCAAACGCAATTGCCGAGTACTTTGCTGAGGACTATGCTTGAGCCTCTGCATCGAAGAATTGCCCCTCAGCCTTTCGCACCCTGAAACGGCAGATGGAAAGGAAAATTCTCTTGTTCACTACATGTCACAGTGAACCCTACAATGCCCCATTCACAAAATGGGAGCTCCTCAGCGCCCTTGCACATTTCCCCAACACAGCTCCTGGGCCGGATCGTATCCACAGTCAGATGATTAAACATCTTTCGTCTGACTACAAGCGATATCTCCTTGTCATCTTCAACTGGATTTGGTTCGATGGCATCTTTCCATTGCAATGGTGGGAGAGCACATTCATTCTAGTGCTCAAACCTGGCAAATTCCCACTTGATGTGGATAGCTATCGGCTCATCAGCCTTGCTCACATTCTTTGTAAGCTGCTAGAATGTATGGTGTGTCAGCAGTTGGGTTGGGTCCTGGAGTCATGTGGCCTACTGGCTCCATGTCAGGGAGGCTTCCGCCAGGTCACTCTGCCACTGATAATCTTGTGTCCCACAAGTCTGCCATCCGAACAGCCTTTTGCTGATGCCGACACCTGGTTGCCATCTTTTTTGACTTACGTAAAGCATATGACATGACATGGTGACGTCATATCCTTGCCACATTGTATGAGTGGGGTCTCCGGGGCCCGCTCCTGATTTTTATCCAAAGTTCCTGTCACTCCATACTTTCCGTTTCCAAGTTGATGCCTTCCATATTTCCAACTGTATTCAGGAGAATGGCATTCCGCAGGGCTCCGTATTGAGTGTGCCTCTGTTTTAAGAGGCTATTAATGGCCTAGCAGCAGGTGTAGGGCTGTCAGTCTCACCTTCTCTGTATGCGGATGACTTCTGCATTTCGTATTGCTCCTCCAGTACAAGTGTTGGTGAGTGGCACTTACAGGGAGCCATTCACAAGGCGCAGTCATGGGCTCTTGCCCAAGGCTTCCAGTTTTCAGTCATGAAGTCATGTATCATGCACTTCTGTCGGCGTCATACTGTTCATCCAGAACCAGTACTTTACCTTAAAGATGATCCACTCACTGTGGTGGAGACATATTGATTCTTAGGACTGGTTTTTGACACCAGATTGATGTGGTTACCTCACCTTCGTCAGCTTAAGTGGAAGTGCTGACAGCACCTCAATGCCCTCCGCTACCTGAGCAACACCAGCTGGGGTGCAGATCGCTCTACGCTGCTGCAGCTCTTCAGAGCCCTTGTTCAATACTGCCTTGACTATGGGAGTCTGGTTTACGGTTCAGCGGTGCCCTCAGCACTGCATTTACTTGACCCAGTGCACCACTGCGGAGTTCACCTAGTGACGGGAGCTTTTAGAACGAGTCTGGTGCCCAGTGTCTGGGTGGAGGCCAGACTCCCTCCATTGCAGATTTGACATGCACAATTGCTCACCAATTATATTGCACACATTCATAGTTCTCCTGCACATCGGAGTTACCATCTCCTTTACCCCACACAGCGGTGGGGCCAGGTCAGGGCTCACAATTGCGGTTCGCATCCGGTCCCTTCTCTCTGAACTGGAGTCCTTCCCTTTACCACCTCTCCTCGAGTTCCATTCAGGTATACCTCCATGGTGTACTACTAGGCCGAAGCTTCACCTGGACCTTTCACATGGCCCTAAGGACTCCATTAATCCTGCGGCTCTCCGCTGTCACTTCCTCTCGATTCTTGACATGTACCGCGGCCATGAAGTGGTTTACACCGATGGCTTGGTGGCTGATGGTCACGTTTGTTTTGCTATGTTCATGGGAGACATATTGAGCAGCTCTCCTTGCCACATGGCTGCAGTTGACCACATCCGCTCATGCCCTGCTGAGTCATTTCTCTTGTGTACTGACTCCTTGAGCAACCTACCAGCTGTTGACAAATGCTACCCTTGCCATCGTTTGGTAGTGACCATCCAGGAGTCCCTGTGTGCCCTGGAACAGTCCTGTTGTTCCATGGTGTTTGTGTGTGGACCTCAGGCCATGTCGGAATTCCAGGAAATGAACTTACTGACAGGCTGGCGAAATGGGCTGTATGGAAATCGCTTCTGGAGATCACCATTCCCATAAATGACTTGCAATCATTATTACGCTGCAAGGTTTTTCAGCTTTGGGAGACGGAATGGCATAATCTCAGTACGCGTAACAAACTGCATTCCATTAAGGAGAGTACAAATGTGTGGAAGTCCTCCATTCGGGGCTCTCGTAGGGATTCTGTGGTTCTCTGCCAGCTCCGCATTGGCCACACTTGGCCGACCCATGGCTACCTTCTTCACCGTGGAGACCTGCCTCAGTGTTGGTGTGGTTGACAGTGGCCCGTATTCTGGTACACTGTCCTACTTTGACTGTACTGTGACGAAATCGTAGGTAACCGAACTCGTTGCTGCTAAGTTTATCTGACAACACCTCATCAGCTGATAAGTATTTGTTGCCCTTCCACCATTCTTGTGGTTTTTCATTTCTTTTGTTTTGTGTTGTAAGTTTCATTTGTTTTCTTATCACCCTTGTGGCATTGTTTTATTCAGAACAAGGGGCTGATGACCTAGCAGTTTGGTGCCTTCCCCCCATCTTTTAAACCAACCAACCTTCTATTGTTGTAACCATTATTCATTTTGGTTTGATGAAAATGATCCCTTTGTCTTCCATTCATTCTTCCGTTATTACCGTTATAAGCCATCTGCCTGTTTTCCATTTTACAGGAGTTATTGTAATTATTTCTTCGTCTTTGTTCCTCCTGTAGCAAATTGATTTAATCTAATACTGTTGAATTCTTCCAGATTATCTTCTGAAACATACAGCAGTTTTTCCCTGATCTTCATCGGAAGCTGAACTTTGATAATCATTATTACATCTATTGGTTGATCCCAATATTTTGCTTTATTCAAATATTTTTCAAAGTATCTCCTGAAGGTCCTGTCTCGGTAAGAGAAGGGTTCTAGGTTATGTACTTCCTTCTTCACTCTCTCCTGAATACCTCTTGACCAATATCTATTGAAGAATGCCTTCTCAAATTCTTTGTAGGTGTGCCACTTGTCTATTACATCAGTCACCAACAGACTACCATTGCCCTGGGCGTATCCTGATACATATTCAGTTTTCTGTCAATCAGACCAAGCTTGTTGCAACATTCCTCTGAATCATCTGATAAATTCAACAGAATTTAATGTCTTCTTTTCTGGAAAAAATATTTAGAATTGCCTATGCTTTAACATTTTCTCTTCCTTGATTGATCTGGTATAATCACTCATAGATGACATACTTCCATACATTTGTCCATTTGGGCTTTTATCTAGGTACTGCTCATCACCCTCATAATTACAGATCAAGCCCTGATCTCTACCTTTAGATCTCCACTCTGGGCTGGCTTCCTTTCTTTTTTCAGTAGCCACCCCCCACAGCTCTTCTATCCTTCGAGTGCACATTTGCAAATTCTGTGTAACTTCTCCTTTCCATCTTTAGAAGTAGGTTCCTATCTGCTCGTGAACTTCTTTCAATTCTTGATCTGTTTGACAAGGTATATTCCGTACCGCTTCCTTGATACCTTTATTAACAGACAATATCACTTGCTTTACCTTATCCACCCAGACACTAATTCCTTTACTGTTGAGGCCAGGTTTCGTACCTCTACTTCTGCCGTTTGTTGTCTCCCCTGCACATTTTCAATTTCACTGTTTACTCTGTTTATTTTGATTGGAAATTGTCCATGGGCTTGCTTCATACTATTTATCTCTTTCCAGATTTCTGTCTGTTCTTTTGTCAAAGTACTCACATCAGCTAAAACTTTAACAAAATCTTCCCTTGTGGGCAGTTCGTTCCCTTTTGTTTATACCCTTTACTTTCTCGGCTAACTCTGCATGTTCTGTAACTAAATTGCTCACAGTGGTGGTCACATTTGTTACTTTAGCCACTATAATTGCCTGTTCCATAGCTATAGTTTCTACATTTGCAGAAATAGCTGCCTGCGCAGCTGACATATTTGCTTGCTCAGCAAACAGTTTCGTCTGAGCAGCATCATGTTGGACTGTTCTGCAGCTAAACCAGCTACTGTATTCATCAAAAGTTTCATTTGATTTAAGACCTCAGCCAAAGGATCATTGGATTCTCCTTGGCCAGCATCTGCCATTTGCCCTGGATTTTGTTCATCGTCACTGGGCTGCACATTCGCTTCCTGTTCCCTCTGCATTTAAAAATGAAATCTGATTTTAACCATAACAATTCAGTTGTTACTATTCTTTCAATTACTTTACTCTGTACACAATTCAGCTTTACCCCACTAAAATACATATCAGATTCTATGCCCCAGAATATCTTTCCACAATTGTGAACACATCAAGAAAAAAACACATATCACTCTGCATATACTAAAGCATATAATAACTAACTCTACAAATATTCCTAGCCCAGTTGTTATCTACAAACACCAGACTAATGTGTGCAATGAGTAAGCATGTCATTCTTGTGCGTGCCTTTACTGCAGAGTACAACCACATGAAGTTCATATGTGATGGACACGCGTTGTCATGGCTGCCAAATGTAGATCACATAGAATGATTCCATCAGTCATGCATGAAATTATACAAAGCACATCATTAGTACATATACATAACATAAAATACAAATAACGGGAAACATTCCACGTGGGAAAAATATATCTAAAAACAAAGATGATGTGACTTTCCGAACGAAAGCGCTGGCAGGTCGATAGACACACAAACAAACACAAACACACACACAAAATTCAAGCTTTCGCAACAAACTGTTGCCTCATCAGGAAAGAGGGAAGGAGAGGGAAAGATGAAAGGATGTGGGTTTTAAGGGAGAGGGTAAGGAGTCATTCCAATCCCGGGTGCGGAAAGACTTACCTTAGGGGGAAAAAAGGACAGGTATACACTCGCAAACACACACATATCCATCCACACATATACAGACACAAGCAGACATATTTAAAGACAAAAAGCTTTTTGTCTTTAAATATGTCTGCTTGTGTCTGTATATGTGTGGATGGATATGTGTGTGTTTGCGAGTGTATACCTGTCCTTTTTTCCCCCTAAGGTAAGTCTTTCCGCACCCGGGATTGGAATGACTCCTTACCCTCTCCCTTAAAACCCACATCCTTTCATCTTTCCCTCTCCTTCCCTCTTTCCTGATGAGGCAACAGTTTGTTGCGAAAGCTTGAATTTTGTGTGTGTGTTTGTGTTTGTTTGTTTGTGTGTCTATCGACCTGCCAGCGCTTTCGTTCGGTAAGTCACATCATCTTTGTTTTTAGATATAACATAAAATACACATTTATCACAACAAATCTAAATACATACCATAAATACATATAACTCAATGATCGTGCATTAATTTGTTTTTGGTCATGAAATACTTGACAGTGTGTATGTTTCGCTCCTTGTAGGTCCTGTCATGTTTTAACCATTTTTATAATATTACTGCTCAAGATAAGAAATTAATGGTTTTAAGCTGGTAATACTAAACTCATTATTATTGAACTAGTGTGTATAGTGTCTCTGTTTGTATGTCTGTGAAGGACAATATACCGAGCGATGTCGACTACTCCCACAGTGTATGTGATTTTGTGTATATGGTGTAGAAGCAGCTGCCAACTCCTACAGTTGCCTGTACAATTGTTCAAATGTAATAGAAAGAAAACTTCTATAGGATCTTCTCGAATTGAAATACTGCCATTCATATTCGATTTTGTCTGCAAGTGAAACGAATTCATTTTAGCAGAGAAAACTTTCTCTATGCTTTTGACTGTGTTATTGAAGCAGGTTCTACAGCAAACATCGACCACCAAATATTTAAAGTCCTACACAAGCTTGTCGTACATTACCAAGTCATCACAGAATATTTGATCAAAAATAAATACAAGAAATTACCTTTGAAATGGAACAGACTGCACTGTGGCTGTTACTAAACTCCATGTTAATGTTACATATCACCCATGAATCTCAAAAAACACAAATTATACAATATGGTAGCTAACAATGACTTTATTGCGCACACTTTGTACACGTCCTCTCATTATCCTGTCTCGCAACAAAGTCCCGTCACATTCTGATTTTCTTACTTTTCTTCGCTCGCCATGGAATAATGCCAAGACAAGGGATAAATATTTCGCTAGCACAGGCGAAACATGCCACATTGTGATATATATCAATTTTCATAGAAATTTGTATCCCCAGTTTCATCCCTTAGGAGTTTAATTTCGAAAAAACACTGAAACACACATATTTTTTTCTAACCAAGAAGCCAAATACAGGTTTTCTTAGATTTAGCTTTAAAATTTCTTTTAAAATGAAAGGGTTCATAAAACATCCCATTACACGTTTCACGCTCGTAGAGACTGAAATTCTAAAAACAATGAACACGTATTTTTTTATTTGTAACCTACAAGTCAAATATCAGTTTTCATATATGTAGCTTTAAAAATTGTTTATTTTCAAGAAAATTTTCACCTGCTATTTCACTCACATAGAGGTTAAATTTCCAAAAATGCTGTAACATGTATATCGTTATTTCTGACCGAGAAATCAAATACCAATTCTTGTAGTTATATTTTTAAAATTACTGTAATAGCTACATACTTTCCAAAAAAAAATTCATCCCCTACTTCACCCCTCTAGGGGTGGAATTTTGAAAAATCCTTTCTTAAACGATGCCTACACTACAAGATCGCCAACCTCGCCAGATTTCAAGTTTCTATCCTTAGCAGTTTGGGTTGGACAAAGATGAGTCAATTAGGACACTGCCTTTTATATGTATAGATTGCTTTTCAGAACATATATTTAGTTACCTAGTAGATAGAGTCGAAAGTTCCACGAGGCTTTTTGCTGGTAATCCTGTTACGCACAGAGAAGTCGCAGCATTAGAAAATTGTAGCGAAATCCAGGAAGACCTGCAGAGGGTCGATGCTTGGTGCAGGGAGTGGCAGTTGACCCTCAACTTAAACAAATGTAATGTTTTGCAAATACGTATTCAGAAAGATCCTTTATTATATGATTACATGATTGCAGAACAATCACTGAAGCAGTTAATTCCATGAAATATCTATGAGTATGCATATGGAGCAATTTGATGTGGAATGATGACAGAAAATTAATTATGAATAAGGAAGGTAGATGCCAGCCTGAAATTTATTGGAAGAATCCTCAGGAAATATAGTCTGTCAACAAAGGAAGTAGCTTACAAAATACTCATTCAGTCAATACCTGAATATGGCCCATCAGTCTGGGGTCTGCACCAGATAGGATTGATAGTGAAAATATAGAAGATCCAAAGAGCAGCAGCAGCATGTTTCATTACAGGTTCATTTAATAAGTACAAAAGCATCACAGAGATGCTCGGTCAACTCAGTGGCAGAGACAGCGAGAGAGGCATTACGGTGTGGTCTGCTGTTAAAATTCCAAGTGTGTACGATCCTAGAAGAGTCGGCCAATATATTACTTCCTTCAGTGTATATCTTGTGAAAAGAGCATGAAGCTAAAATTAGAGAGATTCAAGCCTACAAGGGACTGTAAGGTGCCTGTGGAATATGGTGATGAACATGGTATTCAACAGAGAAGCTAAGTCAATGTGTACCAAGCAAACACTATCAAAATAGATGTCGCTAGGCACTAATAATGTCAAAATTTATTACAACTTGTCATTTACAAATATCAATTTGATGTCTTTAAATGTTAATTTGTAAAATATGTACATTGAGTTAGTAGTAGTATCGTTGTTGCCACTATTATCATTTTGTAAAATCTTGCAGAGTTTATTCAGATCAAAATGGATAATATGTCATGGAAAAACATTAACTGGACAAAGCAAAAAATTTTTGAAGTATATATCTTGAAGAGGTGACAGGAACGAGTGTGAGAAGGAGTTCAGAAGAATAATGTTTCTGAAACAGGGTATTTGCTTAAATTTATAGTGTGTGAAATTAGAAAGTTTCAGTATCGAGTTATAATGATTTTCAATGTTCTGAAATTGCCTGAAATGTTAAAGCATTTAAACTGTATGCTATTAACTCAAGTGATATTAAAGACTTGTCATGGCATACATAATGCATAAAATGAGCACACTGTTCATGAAAAACAACAAGTGAGGTTAATTAGACATTGGATACTGTTCTTCCTGTCCTTCATGCGGAGGTAGTTTACCTTAGAATTCCCTTGGCTGTATCAGTTTTTACACTATATAGCATAAAAAAACATGATGTGTTATTTCTTTTGTACCTATCTTCTTGTGCTCTTTATTGTTGCATTTTTCGCTCTTGAGAACATAACTGAAGATGTAAACTTTTATGTCATTCTCATGAGCATAACAATATGAGAACTGCATCTCTCACCTGGCTACCACTTTCCTTCAGAAATGTGATAACATTTATAAAATAAAGTTATTGTACACCTTTTTTTCTGCTCACAAATACCAGTCATAGTCAAGTGTGATTAATGACTGTATTGTTTCATTTTTGAACCTTGTGAAAGATGATTTGTGATTAATTTTGTCAACACCTCATCAGAGATGACTAAGTATCGCTCATTGATTTATATCATGATAGAATGATGTGTATTGTCTATGTAATATGCAGGCTTTGGTTGATGTGAAAGCAGTCTATCTTCATAAAAGACCCAGCAGTCCATTTGTGAGGTTGTATAGTATGTTGAGCGGGTTGCAGATTTTCAGGGGCAGTTGAGAGACATAAATACTGTTTACTTCCACGAAAGTGATCTTCATCTGGGCAACAGGGGTGGGTGGCATAAGTTGAATATACGCAGACACAACAGTGACATTTTTAGGGCGAAGGAAAAAAAAGGAGGGGTGGGGGGAGAGAACAGAGACAGATGGCATATGTGCTCTGTAACAGAATCAAACTAATTGAGCCAGGCAGGGGAAAATACAAGAGAGGGGGAAGAAGATGGCCTAACACCATATGTTTTATAGCAGTGGTCAAGTACAAGAATGACTGACAGACAGACAGGAGACTGCCCAAAAATGTCTGTTTTGTGTCAGCATGATGCCCATATTGATGAGAATTTAAACTGGAAAAAGCACATTTCAGAACTCCTAAAACAACTTTGTTCAGCCACTTTTGCACTTGGAATCATTGTAGGACTTGGAGAGAGACATGTCAGTAAGTTGACATATTTTGCATGTTTTCATTCAACAATGTCATGGAATAATTTCTGGGATTACAACTCGATAATAAATTCAGTTGGGAAGGGCATACCACAGAGTTGCTTAAGTGCCTAAACAAGTCTGTATTTGCCGTGAGAATGATGTAAGATGTAGGAGATATAAATATTAAAAAAAAAACTTGCATACTTTTCGTACTTTCATTCTATTATGTCATATGAGATCATATTCTGGGGCAACTCATCAAACCGAGCAAAAGATTTTAGGGTGCAAAAGCATGTGTTAAGAATCATTTGTGGTGTAAATTCAAAAACATCATGTAGAAGCCTGTTCAAGAAACTGTATTCTAACCACTGCTTCTCAGTATATTTATTCCTTAATGAAATTTGTTGCAAGTAATACATCTCTGTTTCCAAACAATAGCTCAATACATAGTATCAGTACTAGGATTAATAATAATAATAACAATAATAAATAACCACAGACACAACGTCTGAGACAGGAAAGAGAAGAACAATAATAATGGTTTATTTGTCCATAATAACTTTTACAGTCGTGGACATAGTCAGTTAGTACATACATGAACAATAATAATAGTTTAGTAGTAGAAATAAAGTACAGACAACATTAAAAATCCTTGATGGAGTACAAACATTTAGCAATTAACATCTGCTTTAATTTTATTTTAAATATGTTTCCTTTTAACATTTTTATGGTATTTGGCAGTCTTTTGTAAAAAAATCTTCCAGCAGAAAATGGATTATGATCGGTTGCTTTTTTATTTCTGAATTTTATGTGGTAATCCTCTTTTTTCCTTGTATTATAACTATGGATATCGCTATTTATTATACTGTGCTCCATATTTTTTCCTTTACAAACAGTATAGTCCTTAGAACATATAATGAATACACTGTTAGTATATCATACTTAATGAAGTATTCTCTACAGGATTGACGTTTACTAATATTCGCTATTATCCTAATTGCTCTCTTCTGGGCTCTAAAAGCCCTATCCATGTATACTGTTGGTGCCCCGCCCCAAATCTCAATACCGTATTGTAGGTGGGAGTGTATAATACCAAAATAGATTTGGCCTAAGACTGGTGACACTATTATGCTAGAAAGGCGTTTTAGCAGGTAGGTATTACATGAGATTTTTTTTACACATGTAGCTGATGTGCTCCTTCCATGTAAGATGTTCATTAACTATAATACCCAGGAATTTATGTTTATCAATTGTTTCAATTGATAACTCTGGCTCAGTATCTACTTGTCTCGATTTGTAATTTAGCATAAACTCCATTAGAATTGTCTTTTCCTTATTTAATGCCAATTTATTTTTAGTCATATGTTCTGTGATGAGGCTAGTGTTCTTCATATTATTTTACACTGCTAGCTGTTTTGTAGGGCCCCAGCTTATGAAGGAGGTGTCGTCAGCATAATTCACAAGGTCTGCATTTTTTGAGATGATTATATCATTGATGTACACAATGAACAGAAAAGGCCCAATAATACTTCCCTGAGGGACTCCACAGTCCTTTTACTGTTTGTATAAGTCCGCCGGTTGTATGATACAACTTAACACATTGTCTCCTGTCAGCAAGGTACGATCTTAACAAATCTAATGCCACTCCTCTGACCCCATAAGTTTCTAACTTATGTAGAAGAATGGAGTGATTTACAGTATCAAAAGCCTTAGCTAGATCTAGAAAGGTGCCAATAACTTTGTTTCCATCATCAAGTTTATTCAATACTGCTTGAATAAATGTGGCTATGGCTGTTATTGTAGACTTGCCCTTCCTGAAACCGTGTTGAGAACTTTTTAATATATTGTACTTAGAGAGAACTGATTTCATTTGATCAAGAAATAGCCTTTCCAACAACTTACTCAGTTCTGATGTCAATGAAATAGGCCTATAATTTTGTACATCAGTAGTTTTTCCCTTTTTATGCACTGGTCTTATTTCAGTCACTTTTAACAAGTCAGGAAATGACCCCTGCCTGAAAGAGCTGTTTATTAAACAATCTACATAAAGACCTAAAATCACTTACCTTGGTCCAAAAAGGGGTCCAATATTCAGGAACACGCATTTTCAGTAAATTGCCAGCAACCATTAAAAACTTGGTTTCAGATAAAGCATGGTTTAAACAGAGTTTGAAAGACTTTTTGATAGGCAAATCCTTCTACTCCATAGTTGACTATCTTAACAGAGACTGTTACGCCAGTCCGTTTTGACAGCACTTGGTCACAACAATCAAGATTAGGTATTTTGTGTATGATAAATTTATGAATAGTCCATAACAGTGTTTCATTCTGACATGTGTTAATTCTGTAAATATTAGCTGTTCCAGTTTACCGCATTGTATTCACCTGTTTTGACAATCTCCTGGCAAATGGTCAGGGTAGTAAGTATTATATTCAAATGTTTTATGTTATACTCTCTGACATGCTCCACACCCACGAGAATCATCTCATTTTTTGAGCCTAAAGAACGAAAACTGAATCTAGTCTAACAAATCCTTAAGAAAGAAAGTCTTAGTAGCTCAAAAATGTGCTGTAAGAATATTAACTGTATGAGATGCTCACCCACAATCATCTTGTAGACATCTGTTTAAGAAGTTGGGCATCCTGATTACTGTTTCACAGTATATTTATTCCCTCATGAAGTTGGTTGTTAATAATCCACTACCGTTCAAAAAGAACAGTGATGTACAGCATCATCATTACATTACCAAAGAGAAAATGACAGTCGTCGCTCCACATTAAGGTTTTCTTTACCACAAAATGGGGTGCACAATGCTGCAACTAAAATTGTTGGAAAAGAAAAAGAGTTGTTAATGTTCAGCACGTACCCATATTTACAGTTAATTTGCAAAGTGAAAGTAAAATGACTCGTTACACATCATTATGATTTATCATGCAAAATGATACGTGAAACATGAAACTAACTAACTGTTTTATATTCCATAAGGTTATCATTTACAATTTGTTCTCAAGTAGACACAAACATTTATTTAGATAATAATCTTAATCTAAACTTTTTAGGGGATTGACATCATTAAATTATAGCATGCCTCTCATGGTGGAAGTCTTCTTCTTTTTCCTCAGACATTTCACTTACTATTAGCATTACCATTTTCAGTTAACTCTCCTATTAGAGCAAATTCCAGGGAGAAACTGATAATTCTCTGTAACAAACAAAAAATATTGTTCCTCTGCACAAGTTACAAAGGGTAGAAGGACCACAGTAATTATCAATAAATTTGTACCCTCCTCTAGCAAGAAAAGGAAGGGTTCGTCCTTGCACAAAGGACCATGGTAAATATTGGTACTTTCTCAGTAAGTCCCCACTGCTTCTCATTACATTAATCTAAATCATATAGGTTCTCAGCTCAGCAAAGGATAATAATAATATACACTCCTGGAAATGTAAAAAAGAACACATTGACAGCGGTGTGTCAGACCCACCATACTTGCTCCAGACACTGCGAGAGGGCTGTACAAGCAATGATCACACGCACGGCACAGCGGACACACCAGGAACCGCGGTGTTGGCCGTCGAATGGCGCTAGCTGCGCAGCATTTGTGCACCGCCGCCGTCAGTGTCAGCCAGTTTGCCGTGGCATACGGAGCTCCATCGCAGTCTTTAACACTGGTAGCATGCCGCGACAGCGTGGACGTGAACCGTATGTGCAGTTGACGGACTTTGAGCGAGGGCGTATAGTGGGCATGCGGGAGGCCGGGTGGACGTACCGCCGAATTGTTCAACACGTGGGGCGTGAGGTCTCCACAGTACATCGATGTTGTCGCCAGTGGTCGGCGGAAGGTGCACGTGCCCGTCGACCTGGGACCGGACCGCAGCGACGCACGGATGCACGCCAAGACCGTAGGATCCTACGCAGTGCCGTAGGGGACCGCACCGCCACTTCCCAGCAAATTAGGGACACTGTTGCTCCTGGGGTATCGGCGAGGACCATTCTCAACCGTCTCCATGAAGCTGGGCTACGGTCCCGCACACCGTTAGGCCGTCTTCCGCTCACGCCCCAACATCGTGCAGCCCGCCTCCAGTGGTGTCGCGACAGGCGTGAATGGAGGGACGAATGGAGACGTGTCGTCCTCAGCGATGAGAGTCGCTTCTGCCTTGGTGCCAATGATGGTCGTATGCGTGTTTGGCGCCGTGCAGGTGAGCGCCACAATCAGGACTGCATACGACCGAGGCACACAGGGCCAACACCCGGCATCATGGTGTGGGGAGCGATCTCCTACACTGGCCGTACACCACTGGTGATCGTCGAGGGGACACTGAATAGTGCACGGTACATCCAAACCGTCATCGAACCCATCGTTCTACCATTCCTAGACCGGCAAGGGAACTTGCTGTTCCAACAGGACAATGCACGTCCGCATGTATCCCGTGCCACCCAACGTGCTCTAGAAGGTGTAAGTCAACTACCCTGGCCAGCAAGATCTCCGGATCTGTCCCCCATTGAGCATGTTTGGGACTGGATGAAGCGTCGTCTCACGCGGTCTGCACGTCCAGCACGAACGCTGGTCCAACTGTGAGGCGCCAGGTGGAAATGGCATGGCAAGCCGTTCCACAGGACTACATCCAGCATCTCTACGATCGTCTCCATGGGAGAATAGCAGCCTGCATTGCTGCGAAAGGTGGATATACACTGTACTAGTGCCGACATTGTGCATGCTCTGTTGCCCGAGTCTATGTGCCTGTGGTTCTGTCAGTGTGATCATGTGATGTATCTGACCCCAGGAATGTGTCAATAAAGTTTCCCCTTCCTGGGACAATGAATTCACAGTGTTCTTATTTCAATTTCCAGGAGTGTAGTTTGCTTGACTTCAACATTAATGTTATGATTTCTTGTGATTCTTCATATTATTCAGTATACCGCAATACACTTTAGTAGGTGCTGTCTCCTAGCCAGAGCACAAAAGGTCCATAGACCATATACCATCACACGCTTACAATGATATATCATTTTGTATATACCAAGTGTTTATGATTACATTGATGGTGTTCTGAATGCTGCAGTGTGGGCTGCATACATCACAAGACACTGAAACATTGTAGATACTTTCATCATCTGTGCACTTGTGAAGTATGCTGAAAATAATAATAGTTCCACTTTTTGCCATCAGGTAAAACTATGTCACTATAAGCAAGCAGAATATGGAATGTTTATTTTTTAATGTCAGTATGCTGTCCGTCCATTGGAAATTGTTGATTTCCCTTGTGAAGTGACTTGGTGTAAAGAATTAAGAAAGTTTGTTTTCCTTATGAAACACAATGACTGGTGAGAAGATAGACCTTGCACTACTGGTAAAGTTATTTTACCATAATGGCAGAAATAGCAGTGCTGCATTGCAGGAATATTGCCAACAAAAACAGCTGCAAAGAGGCCCCATGTCGGTAAATGGGCTAAAGAGTATGAGCAAGAAATTTGAAGAAACAGGTGAATTAGATGGTGCAGCAGCGAGAGGAAAGCTGCCGTTTCCCATGACACCTGTTCATGAAGTTGTTGAAATTGTAGCTGACTGTGCAGCACATGCCTCAAATTCTGAAGCCTCAAGCTGCACCACGAGAATCCTCTCCCCCCCCCCCCCCCCCCCTCCTTCCAGTCAGCAGTTCAAAAAGTTTTGCAGCACATTTCACACTTGTATTACCACAAGATTCAGCGTGTGCATGAAATGAAACCCAAGATACTCTACAACACAGTGACTTCCCCTCGTTTTTTTTGGCACCTGGAAATGGATGATGTGTTTGGACGGATGAGGCACGTTTTACTCTGCATGGTGCCGTGAATGCACAGAAGTGGCACAATATGGGAGTTCTACATCATATGTTGTACAGGAACATCTACCACAGTCAGCTTACATGACTGTGGTTTGTTTTCACAAGCTTGTTCATTCACAGTCTGTCTTCCCCCCCCCCTCCCCCTCCCCCCCCCCTTCCCCCTCTGGCCTGTTAGTTGTACAGTGGCATCTGCATGTTATAAGGACTTCTTTGTGCAACACATGATTCCAGCTTTGCAAGAACACAACTGTGTCCACACAACTATTTTTATGCAAGATGGGACAATACCACATATCGCTTGCCAGGTGAAAGATTTGCTCCAAGAAACCTTCAGTAATGACCATATCATCTCTAGGCAGTTTCAAGATGTGTAGCCTTCCAGATCCCCAACCTAAATCTGTGTGGCTTCAGGTTGTGGGGATTTCTGAAAGACTGTGCCTATCAGGGATGTATCTGCACTGTTCCTGATGTTAAGGATAGCTCTGATTACACTGGGTATACTGCGAACAAGTGTCGGCCATGCTGTGTTACGGATGCTATGTGTTGCTGAGTCAGAAGACTGTATTGAACACATGTTCATGTTGAAACTTGTCACCATATCCTAATAAACTTGCCAGAACCACCATTATCATGTGTTTGATGGTTCTTTCCCCTTTTCCTACACCCATACCATATTTGACTGCTTACAGTGACATATCTTTACCTGGCAGAAAAAAGTAAAACTATTATTTTTTCAGCATACTCTGTGAGTGCACTGATTAATGAACATGCTTATGATGTTTCAGCATCCTGCGATGTATACAGCCCACACTGCAGCACTCGGAACACCATCAGTTTAATTATAACCACCAGGTACATAAAAATAAATACATTTCACTTATTACTGGTTAGTTATATTTTTTCCACCAATAATTCAGTAATTCCATATGGAATAATGTTCTGGGATACTTCCACTTTAAGGAAAAAAGTCTTCATTGTGCAAAAATGAGCTGTAAGAATAAAATCTGGTGCTCACTGCTCACCCGTGATCGTCTTTTAGACATCTGTTTCAGGAGGTAGGCATTTTCACTACTGCTGTTTGTTTATTTCCTCATGAAGTTTGTTGTAAATAATCCAGTACAAATCAAAAGGAACAATGATATTCACAAATACAACACCAGAAAATATGACACTTATCACTCCACACTGATTAGATTAGATTAGATTTACTTTCATTCCAATTGATCTGTAGTGAGGAGGTCCTCCATGATGTGGGACATATCAGAAAAACAACAATACATGACAAATATTTACAACTAAAACAAATAAGCTTATGTACCATTCCAAAGGTCCCAAGCGGAATGATTGTCATTTTTAATGAACACTATATGAAAGAGTCATTTTACAAATACTAATGCTCTGAATTTAAAATTAAAAAGTTTTTTTATTTATTTATAAGGTAATAAACATGTAGTACAACTACTATAATACTTATTTACAATGAACACATTACTGCACTGAAAAGGCGCAGAAGTAAGATTGTACTCACACACACATACACACACACACACACACACACACACACACACACTGAGGTTGTATTTAACTCAAAAATGGTTTCAAAATGCTACCACCAAAATTTTTAATCACTTAGTCAATGATATAAAATGTCTGAGAGATAGCACAGTTAAATTTGAAAACAAATTGGGAAAGTTTCTCCATGGTAATTGCCTCTCTTCTCCTATTCCATTGAAGAATGTCTAATTTTGTAATGTGTAAATGATTATGTATAGAATTTAGTACTTACAATAGTACTGAAAAAGAGTGGATTATAACATGTAGTCATTTTTACATATGAATGAGTAATGTAGATGTAAAATGACTAGTTCCACATTGTTACAATTAATTGTGCAGATGATCCAAGGGACACGAAATGAATCAGTTCTCATCTTCCAGGAATCCTCTACAGTTAACAAAGTTATACTGTTACCCATGAAAGTTTCTTAAAATTCCTTTCTGAAATCATTGTATTGTCCAGTGTTTCTACCCCTGTAATTTGAAGATACTAAAGTACCCTAAATTTTGAAATTTCATATTGGTGCTCACTTGGTAATGCTTTTCATAATAACTGTCACATTCTATCTGTATTATCAATAATTCTACATTGAGTCCTGTAATACTTATTGTCAGTGTTCCTGTGTCACATCCAGTAATACTTCTAGTCCTTATATGATTTTATTACACAAATGTATGTCAGTATTGTGAATCCACTAGATGTTGAGTTGTACTCAGACACAACAAAAAGACTGCTGAACAAGTAAGCTTTCAGCCAAAAAGCCTTCTTCTCAATTAAACACCACACACACACTCCCATCATCCGTTTGACCACTGTCTCTGGCTCCTGCTGCCAGATTGTGAGCAACTGCACATGATGGGAGAGGCAACCTGGGTGGTGATGGTAAGGAGGAGGCTGGGGTGAGGAGGGGGTCGGATAGCAGAGTAGGGGTGCGGGACAGTGAATTGCTGCTTATGGAAGCATTCAGGGATAAGGTGGACATAGGGTAGGGCAGCTGGGCACAGTCAGGAGGTTAGATGGAGGGCGAAGGGCGATGGGGGGACAGGGGGAGAGCAGAAAAGGAGAGAAGTAAAAAGACTGTGAGTAGAATAGAAGGCTGTGTGGTGCTGGAATGAGAACAGGGAAGGAGGTAGGTGTGTAAAGGACAGTGACTAATAATGGCTAAGGCCAGGTGGATTACTGGAACATTGGTTATGTTGCAGGGAAAGATCCCATCTGCGCAGTTCAGAAAAGCTAGTATTGGTAGGAAGGATCCAGATGGTACAGGCTGTGAAGCAGTCACCGAAATGAAGAATGTTGTGTTGGGCAGCATGCTAAGCAACTGGGTAGTCCAGCTGTGTCTTGGCCACAGTCTGTCAGTGGCCATTTACATGAACAGACAGCTTGTTGGTTGTCATACCCATGTAGCACACAGAACAGTGGTTGCTGCTTAGCTTGCTGATCACAAGCGGTTGGATGGGAAGGATAGTGGATAGGTCATTCTTCATTTCAGAGCACAACGAGAGGTAGTCAAAATCCTGGCAGAAAATGTGATTCAGTTGCTCCAGTCCTTTGTGGCAATGAATCACAAAGGGAATGCTCTTTGTGATCAGATGATGTAATGTTAGGAAATGGTGGGTGACAGGAGAGATACGACATGGGAGATCTGTTTCTGTACAAGTCTGGGAGGGTAATAACAGTCTGTGAAGGCCTGTGTGAGACCATTGTTATATTTTCAGAGGGACTGTTTATCACTACAGATGCAATGGCCATGGTTGGCTAGGCTATATTGAAGGAACTTATTGGTGTGGAATGCGTGGCAGCTGTTGAAGTTGAGGTATTGCTACTGTGTGGTAGGTTTGATATGGGCAGAGGTACTGATGTAGCTATCTGTGAGGTGGATGTCAACACTGAGGAAAATGGTTGTTGGGTTGAGGAGGACCAGGTCAAACAAATGGGGGAGAAGGTGTTGAGGTTCTGGAGGAATGTGAATTGTGTGTCCTCACCCTCAGTACAGATCACATAGGTGTTATATCAGTGAATCTGAACCAGGTGAGGGGTTTGGGATTCTGAATGTTTAGGGAGGATTCCTGTATATGGCCCATAGATAGGTTGGTGTAAGGTGGTGCCATGCGGGTATCCCCTGCTGTACCCTGAATTTCTTTGCAGGTGATGCCTTCAAAGAAGTAGAAATTGATAGCTGGTGATGGTGACCAGGAAGGAGGTTGTAAGTTTAGTGTCTGTCGGGCATTGGCAAAAGTAGTGTTCAATAACAGCAAGGCCATGAGCATTGGGGATGTTAGGGAAAAGGGAGATGGTTCAGTAGTGACGAGCAGGACAGTGTGTGGTAAAGGATCAGTTGGTGAAAGACATGGTTGGTATCTTTTATATAATAGTCTAAGTTGTGGATGACAGGCTGAAAGTGCTAGTCTATGAGAGCAGAGATTCTCTCAGTGGGGGAACGGTAACTAGCCATAACCGGCCACAATGGGGCATCCTGGGTGGTTGGGCTTATGGACTTTAAGAAGCATGTAGAAGGTAGGAGTGTGGGGTGTAGTAGGGCTGAGAAGAGAGAGAGACTAAGGGGAGAGGTTCTGGGAGGGGCCTAAGAGTTTGAGGAGAGACTGAAGACCCTACTGGATTTCTGGAATGGGATTGTTAGGACAGGGTTTGTAGATGGATGAATCTGACAGCTGAGGCACTGGTGGAACTCATGCTAGTGGTGAGTCTCTATGGTACTGGCACCAGCTCTCATCTTTGCACTTGTGGTGTTTTACCCTGGCTGTGTCTTGCTCAGACGACACAGCAAGCAATAAAATGGGTTGGGTTGGGTGATCTGGATGGCCAGTTAATGAGTTCGCCGTGGCCAATCCACTGTCGAGGAAATGTGTCGTTTAGATACTGGGATTTTTGTCCGGTACTGTGAATCGGTGGCGTGTTGCAGATACATTTGTCGTCACTGCTATAATGTCATGTCTTGCAAAAGTGCAGGTAGGTCATCTATCATAAAATGTGCATAAGCTGCAGCTGTCATGTGATTCAGTAGGAACACAGGCCCTATCACCAGGCTATCAGTCATACCGTACCAAACATTCACTGAGGACCAAACTTGGAATTATTTCCCTAGTGTCATGTGGGTTCTCCGACACCCACGTACGAGATTTGAAGGTGTTCACGAAACCACTCCATGTAAATGTAGCCTCATCTGTAAATAAAGTGTACTGCACGATGTCACTGTGTGTACAGCCGACCGTTCACAAAACTATCGTCTGCTTACCGAATCACCCGGATGCAGATGTTACCTGAGCTGCACGAGGGATGAGCACAGACCCTTGTAATGTAGTGTACACCACACTTGCATTTGTGAAATATTGAGCTGTCTGTTAATGCACTACGTACTTGTGCCGGGAATCTGTCGTACAGTTGCAATAACGTCTTCCCTTTCCTCAGCTGACCGGACGGCCTCACATTATCACGTTACGTGTACACCGGGTACTGTTCCAGATTAACGTAATGTTCGAAAAACCCCAGGAAATACCGCGGCACAGGGTATTCGTCGGTCAGGGAAACGTCTCCGGTGTTCTGTCACAGCTGCAAGGGCACTGTAATTACAGAACCTGTACACAAATGACATGTCTACGTATTCTATGTGAGTGAATGTATGTGGCATGTTGGTGTTCACAGACACAATGGACTTTCTCAATTAAACAGCAGTCAAGCATGACACACACACACACACATCCTCAAGACTGCTCACTGGGTACATTTGCAACTGAAGCCTCGGTGTGATGTCAGAGTGCTGCCATGCATTGGAGAACCCTCACACCCCTTATAGGATGAGTCAGTCACCTGCCTCACCATTACTCTCTCCACCGCAGCATGTACACTTCATTTTGATAAGTAATATTCACACTTGTCTTCATATCCATTCGTGGATGTGTGTAGTCTTCGACCCATTACAGTTTCTGAAAGAGTGAAAATTTGATACGTGTTCTCATAGGACTTTTTTGGTTTATTTTCACTTGTCAAATCTTCTCACAAATTATGTGACATTCGTCCCAAATCGTCCTGTATTTCATTAAAAGTCCTATTACTTAAAAGAAATAGTAATGGAAATACATTTCAACACAATGTTGAGGAATTGGATGAAGGTTAGACAGAGGATGTGATACTACAAAAAGAATTTGACAGAGTGTAGAAAAATCTTTAACGGAGCATCCGAGTGGAATCGAGGCACGTGAAGTAGGTGGCATATCCTCGTAACGAAGCGGGCAGTCCGAAAGTCTGTCTCACTCTTTCTCGACTGATGCCTCCCTTGCATGTTCTTTGACTTTTACAAATGAGAATCTAGTTCTGTACACATTCTAGATAAACTCAGAATTTAAAAGCTTGTATTCCAGTAAATAGTGCCATGATCTTTTTGTAAATCTATAAATGCTATACATGTAGGTTTGCCTGTCCTTCAGTCTATATTTTGGGATACATCCTAGGGTCAGCACTGGTCTGAATGTTCCCACATTTTTCCAGAATCTGAACCGGTCCATTCTTTTGTAGATAAAGCATGTTAAAATTTACAACTGTGATTAATGAAACTAATCATTCGGTTGTATTCACATCTGTCAACACCTGCATTCTTTGGCGTTAGGATTATTACATTTTTCGTGTAGCCTGACGGTATCTCACCTGTGTTATATCTACATCTATACTCTGCAAGCCACTTTATGTTGTGTGGCAGAGGGTACCTTATATTCCCTGTCAGTTCTCCTCTTTCATTTTCCAACTGTGAACCATCTGCGGGTAGAACAGTTGTTGATGAGTCTCGTTTGTGAGCTCAGGAATAGTCACGATGTAGTAGAGGGAGACCGACCCTTGAATGCTGTAAGCAGATTCCGATAGTAGTATGTTGCAGTAGGTATGTAGGTATAAAGAGACATACGGGCCAGACTAGTGTAGAGAGCTGCGCAAGAGCATTCTTTGGATTGAAGACTACAACAACGAGAAGAAGACTATAATATACTGGAGAAGCTTTTCTGTTTATGTACACTGCATATGGGAATTTCAGGACTTCTTACAGCAGTTGAGATTTTGGAGGATTGTATTTTCCTTCTTTTATGTGACTGTTAAGAACAAAGATATGTGACACTGATCTGTTATGCGCATGTTCCACAGAGTCAATGAAAAACAGTAAAGCATTCACAACCAGAATATGTACCAATGATAGAGATATAAGCCCTACATTCTGCACCTTCTATTTTCAATATACTTCAGAAGCCATATAACTTGAAATATTTCATTCCAAACTGAAGCACTTCATATTATATGTACACCAGCATTTGAGAAAATTGCAACACAAATAAATATACATAAATATACACAGTTAAATAATTAAGAGGACATAATTGTATATGATTCCAGACTTTGAAATTCATTGTGGTATGAAGCGCCCCATATGATGTAGTCAGACATAATAAACATAAAGGCTTGGACTGGGATATGTTTGTAGGAAATCAATTTTCGTGTACTTTGTCAATAAAATTCTTCTGGGTTTGAGGCCCCATTGTCAACTATAAAATTCCGACGTTTTGGCGACTGTTGCAAGACACCTTCCTCAGGGTGTATTGCTAACTGCTGAATAAGCACTAGTTTGGTTACTTGTGTACTATGGAGGAGTGCTGTTATTGGATAAAGAGGGTGAGGAGGAACGGTATTAGGTGTTCTTTTATTGGTCTTTGCATTGCTTGTCGTCATTGGCAGAAATAGGTGTTTTTCATTGGAGCTTCCTTTATTGCTTGCCATTGGTGGAAATCGGCGAATAGGAAACTGAACAGTGTAGCACTGTTTACTAACTTCCTAGTATCTTGGCTCACGCAAAGCTTCCGAAGCAAAACATCAATAAGGAGGAACATCATGCCATCAAGGAGCTGAAGAACAACTCTCAGATAGTGGTCATGCAGGCAGACAAGGGAAATGCCACTGTAGTGTTGGACACAGTAGATTATGACAAAAGGATGGAGGATCTTTTGAGTGGATCCATTTACCATAAGCTTAAGGGAGATCGGACAGCTAAGATAATGAAATCGACAAAAGCACTGCTGAAGCAAACTAGGATGAACTTTGACACAACCCAAAGACTCATTCCACAAGTGCCACAAGCACCAAGAATATATGGTTTACCAAAGGCCCACAAAGAACCCTTTCCTTTATGCCCAATAGTGAGTAGTATTAACTCACTGACCTACAACCCGGTGAAAGAATTGGTTCCAAAGCTTAGATGTCTAGTAAGCCACACAGATTCATACGTCAAGGATTCCACCCACTTTGTAGGAATTTTGAAAGAAAAGCGTGTCTCGGGTACAGACCTGATGGTCAGTTTTGACAAGAAATATTTATTCGCGAATTTACCCGTGACGGACACTATGAACATCTTATAGGAACACCTGGAAAGCTAGTGCGCCATCATTTGACAACAACCTATTTTAGGTGGAAAGCGGATTTCTATGAGCAGACAGACGGTGTAGGTATGGGTTCCCCTCTACTGCCTGTCACAGCAGACATTTTTATGCAAACGTTTGAAGAAACAGCACTCCAGTCTGCACCAGTATGCCCAGATGCTGGCTATGATATTTTTCGACACCTTTGTCATCTGGCCACACTGGGAAGAAGAACTTCAGAACTACCACCAACGTCTCAATCAGCAGCACAGCAAAATTCACTTTACCATGGAGATGGAAAATTGACACAGAGTTTATAGGAAGCCCATCAACACAGATAAGTACCTGCATGCGTCCTCCCACCACCATCCTACGCAAAAGAAATCGGCTCTGGTAGCTTTAACTAAGAGAGCCTACAGGATCAGCGATGAACACAATCTCAAAGCTGAACTACAGAACCTCAGGGCCATTTTTGGAGCTAATGACTGCTACATGAAAATGATACATAAAACTATGGCACTGAAGGAAGAGGGCAATAGGGAAATGCAAAATGAAGCACTTAACACTGTCCTGTTACAATACGTACAAGGGGTCACTGAACGTGTGGGCAAAATTCTCCATCAGGCAAGTATTAAGCTGATTTTTCATAGCAACAACAAAATAAAAAGCAGTCTGGGCTCAACGAAAGATACAATTAACAATTTTCATGCCGCCGGAGTTTATGAAATCGGATGCGAATGTGGACTGATGTATATAGGTGACACTGGGCGTCCGATAAGCACAAGGTTTTCTGAATATGAGAGATATACCCGTCTCAAACAATACAACAAACCAGTGGAGGCAGAACATCAGGAACAGTGCAGGATGAAGCAGTTTGAGGAGGAAGATTACAGAGGCTATAGAAATAGCCAAGTGACCAAATGACATGAATAGAGAAGACAGGTACTGACTTCCAATGTCTGAGCTGCCAACAGTGACAGCTATGCAGAAGGACAGCTCTCACAAAGCAACAGGCACACAGTAGGCCACAGCAGTGGAGGGTACAGGTAGAGTGCTGACATGTCCTAGACGATACTAGGCAATTAGTAAACAACGCTACACTGCAGTCGCTGCTCAGTTTCCTATTCACCGGTTTCCACAAATGGCAAGCAATAAAGGAAACTCCAATGGAAAATGCCTGTTTCTGCCAGTGACAACAAGCAATGCAAGGACCACTCTTCCTCCTCACCCTCATATGCAATGACAGCACTCCGCCATAGTATATAAGTAACCAAACTAGTGCTCTTCAGCAGTTAGCAATACACCCTGAGGAAGGCGTCTTGCAAACATCGGAATTTTATAGTTGACAATGCGGCCTCAAACCCAGAAGATTTTTATTGACTGTGACAATGGCAGCAGAAGCCTACGTTTACTTTCATGTACTTTTGTGCAGTTGCAGAAGGCATCAACAATGACTGATTGATGACCATGACAATTTATTACCAGCAACCCATATCCTGGACATATTTAGACTAATGGCTGAGTTGTCAAATGATCAGGAACACTTGGAAAGTAGTGTTGCTCTGCCAATTGTTCTCTGAAGCCTGCTTGTACATTCCTCACAAGTGGCTGGATGCTACCCTGTTGAAATATGGCCTGTAAGTTACCTGAAGGAGGGACCATATCTCAGGACAATACAACTGCCTGACCCAGTGATTACTGATTAGATGCAGTTGAGATCACATGTTGTATCCATTGCTGTGGAAAACCGTAACATTGGTGTTTATCCTGTTATCCTGTATACAGTTCAGCAACATGTACTGACACATCCTACCATTTTTACTGAAAGATAGCATGCCCAAGGGAGACTGAGGTATTGGTGGCTTCCAGATAGTATAAGCCAACATAATGATGTGAACACCACCAGGTTAGCCCAATGTAGTTCATGTTCATGATATGACAAGTCCCTTCCCAAGGTACACCTGTCTGCTCTGTTTGATCTTCATCACCCCTTTTATATATAAAAAACAAAGATGATGTGACTTACCAAATGAAAGTGCTGGCAGGTCGACAGACACACAAACAAACACAAACATACACACAAAATTCAAGCTTTCGCAACAAACAGTTGCCTCATCAGGAAAGAGGGAAGGAGAGGGAAAGACGAAAGGATGTGGGTTTTAAGGGATAGGGTAAGGAGTCATTCCAATCCTGGGAGCGGAAAGACTAAACTTAATGGGGTCGTTGTGGGGGTGTTGTGAGGGTGACATGGTATTTAGATATATTTTTTCTACGTGGAATGTTTCCATTCCACGTGGCCATGTGGGAAAAATATATCAAAAACAAAGATGATGTGACTTACCGAACGAACGCGCTGGCAGGTCGATAGACACAAACAAACACAAACACACACACACAAAATTCAAGCTTTCGCAACAAACTGTTGCCTCATCAGGAAAGAGGAAAATCTATATATATATATATATATATATATATATATATATATATATATATTCCCGCGATTGGAATGACTCCTTACCCTCTCCCTTAAAACCCACATCCTTTCGTCTTTCCCTCTCCTTCCCTCTTTCCTGATGAGGCAACAGTTTGTTGCGAAAGCTTGAATTTCGTGTGTATGTTTGTGTTTGTTTGTGTGTGTATCGACCTGCCAGCGTTTTCGTTCGGTAAGTCACATCATCTTTGTATATATATATATATATATATATATATATATATACACATACAAAGATGATGTGACTTACCAAATGAAAGTGCTGGCAGGTCAACAGACACACAAACAAACACAAACATACGCACAAAATTCAAGCTTTCGCAACAAACTGTTGCCTCATCAGGAAAGAGGGGAAGGAGAGGGAAAGACGAAAGGATGTGGGTTTTAAGGGAGAGGGTAAGGAGTCATTCCAACCCCGGGAACGGAAAGACTTACCTTAGGGGGAAAAAAGGACAGTTATACACTCGCACACACACACACATCCATCCACACATATACAGACACAAGCAGACATATTTAAAGACAAAGAGTTTGAGCAGAGATGTCAGTCGAGGCGGAAGTGAAGAGGCAAAGATGATGTTGAATGACAGGTGAGGTATGAGTGGCGGCAACTTGAAATTAGCGGAGATTGAGGCCTGGTGGGTAACGGGAAGAGAGGATATATTGAAGAGCAAGTTCCCATCTCCGGAGCTCAGATAGGTTGGTGTTGGTGGGAAGTATCCAGATAACCCGGACGGTGTAACACTGTGCCAAGATGTTCTGGCCGTGCACCAAGGCATGTTTAGCCACAGGGTGATCCTCATTACCAACAAACACTGTCTGCCTGTGTCCATTCATGCGAATGGACAGTTTGTTGCTGGTCATTCCCACATAGAATGCATCACAGTGTAGGCAGGTCAGTTGGTAAATCACGTGGGTGCTTTCACATGTGGCTCTGCCTTTGATCGTGTAAACCTTCCGGGTTACAGGACTGGAGTAGGTGGTGGTGGGAGGGTGCATGGGACAGGTTTTACACCGGGGGCGGTTACAAGGATAGGAGCCAGAGGGTAGGGAAGGTGGTTTGGGGATTTCATAGGGATGAACTAACAGGTTACGAAGGTTAGGTGGACGGCGGAAAGACACTCTTGGTGGAGTGGGGAGGATTTCATGAAGGATGGACCTCATTTCAGGGCAGGATTTGAGGAAGTCGTATCCCTGCTGGAGAGCCACATTCAGAGTCTGGTCCAGTCCCGGAAAGTATCCTGTCACAAGTGGGGCACTTTTGTGGTTCTTCTGTGGGGGATTCTGGGTTCGAGGGGATGAGGAAGTGGCTCTGGTTATTTGCTTCTGTACCAGGTCGGGAGGGTAGTTGCGAGATGCGAAAGCTGTTGTCAGGTTGTTGATGTAATGGTTCAGGGATTCCGGACTGGAGCAGATTCGTTTGCCACGAAGACCTAGGCTGTAGGGAAGGGACCGTTTGATGTGGAATGGGTGGCAGCTGTCATAATGGAGGTACTGTTGCTTGTTGGTGGGTTTGATGTGGACGGACGTGTGAAGCTGGCCATTGGACAGGTGGAGGTCAACGTCAAGGAAAGTGGTATGGGATTTGGAGTAGGACCAGGTGAATCTGATGGAACCAAAGGAGTTGAGGTTGGAGAGGAAATTCTGATGTTCTTCTTCACTGTGAGTCCAGATCATGAAGATGTCATCAATAAATCTGTACCAAACTTTGGGTTGGCAGGCCTGGGTAACCAAGAAGGCTTCCTCTAAGCGACCCATGAATAGGTTGGCGTACGAGGGGTCCATCCTGGTACCCATGGCTGTTCCCTTTAATTGTTGGTATGTCTGGCCTTCAAAAGTGAAGAAGTTGTGGGTCAGGATGAAGCTGGCTAAGGTGATGAGGAAAGAGGTTTTAGGTAGGGTGGCAGGTGATCGGCGTGAAAGGAAGTGCTCCATCGCAGCGAGGCCCTGGACGTGCGGAATATTTGTGTATAAGGAAGTGGCATCAATGGTTACAAGGATGGTTTCCGGGGGTAACAGATTGGGTAAGGATTCCAGGCGTTCGAGAATGTGGTTGGTGTCTTTGATGAAGGATGGGAGACTGCATGTAATGGGTTGAAGGTGTTGATCTACGTAGGCAGAGATACGTTCCGTGGGGGCTTGGTAACCAGCTACAATGGGGCGGCCGGGATGATTGGGATTGTGGATTTTAGGAAGAAGGTAGAAGGTAGGGGTGCGGGGTGTCGGTGGGGTCAGGAGGCTGATGGAGTCAGGTGAAAGGTTTTGCAGGGGGCCTAAGGTTCTGAGGATTCCTTGAAGCTTCGCCTGGACATCGGGAATGGGATCCTTCTTAAAAAACCTTAATCCTACTCCCAACATCACCACTGCTGAAGCCCAGGCTATCCGTGATCTGAAGGCTGACCGATCCATTGTCATTCTTCCGGCGGACAAGGGTTCCACGACCGTGGTACTTGATCGTCGGGAGTATGTGGCTGAGGGACTGCGTCAGCTTTCAGACAACACCACATACAAAGTTTGCCAAGGTAACCCCATTCCCGATGTCCAGGCGGAGCTTCAAGGAATCCTCAGAACCTTAGGCCCCCTGCAAAACCTTTCACCTGACTCCATCAGCCTCCTGACCCCACCGACACCCCACACCCCTACCTTCTACCTTCTTCCTAAAATCCACAAACCCAATCATCCCGGCCTCCCCATTGTAGCTGGTTACCAAAGCCCCCACGGAACGTATCTCTGCCTACGTAGATCAACACCTTCAACCCATTACATGCAGTCTCCCATCCTTCATCAAAGACACCAACCACTTTCTTGAACGCCTGGAATCCTTACCCAATCTGTTACCCCCGGAAACCATCCTTGTAACCATTGATGCCACTTCCTTATACACAAATATTCCGCACGTCCAGGGCCTCGCTGCGATGGAGCACTTCCTTTCACGCCGATCACCTGCCACCCTACCTAAAACCTCTTACCTCATCACCTTAGCCAGCTTCATCCTGACCCACAACTTCTTCACTTTTGAAGGCCAGACATACCAACAATTAAAGGGAACAGCCATGGGTACCAGGATGGACCCCTCGTACGCCAACCTATTCATGGGTCGCTTAGAGGAAGCCTTCTTGGTTACCCAGGCCTGCCAACCCAAAGTTTGGTACAGATTTATTGATGACATCTTCATGATCTGGACTCACAGTGAAGAAGAACATCAGAATTTCCTCTCCAACCTCAACTCCTTTGGTTCCATCAGATTCACCTGGTCCTACTCCAAATCCCATGCTACTTTCCTTGACGTTGACCTCCACCTGTCCAATGGCCAGCTTCGCACGTCCGTCCACATCAAACCCATCAACAAGCAACAGTACCTCCATTATGACAGCTGCCACCCATTCCACATCAAACGGTCCCTTCCCTACAGCCTAGGTCTTCGTGGCAAACGAATCTGCTCCAGTCCGGAATCCCTGAACCATTACACCAACAACCTGACAACAGCTTTCACATCTCGCAACTACCCTCCTGACCTGGTACAGAAGCAAATAACCAGAGCCACTTCCTCATCCCCTCGAACCCAGAATCCCCCACAGAAGAACCACAAAAGTGCCCCACTTGTGACAGGATACTTTCCGGGACTGGATCAGACTCTGAATGTGGCTCTCCAGCAGGGATACGACTTCCTCAAATCCTGCCCTGAAATGAGATCCATCCTTCATGAAATCCTCCCCACTCCACCAAGAGTGTCTTTCCGCCGTCCACCTAACCTTCGTAACCTGTTAGTTCATCCCTATGAAATCCCCAAACCACCTTCCCTACCCTCTGGCTCCTATCCTTGTAACCGCCCCCGGTGTAAAACCTGTCCCATGCACCCACCCACCACCACCTACTCCAGTCCTGTAACCCGGAAGGTGTACACGATCAAAGGCAGAGCCACATGTGAAAGCACCCACGTGATTTACCAACTGACCTGCCTACACTGTGATGCATTCTATGTGGGAACAACTGTCCATTCGCATGAATGGACACAGGCAGACAGTGTTTGTTGGTAATGAGGATCACCCTGTGGCTAAACATGCCTTGGTGCACGGCCAGAACATCTTGGCACAGTGTTACACCGTCCGGGTTATCTGGATACTTCCCACCAACACCAACCTATCTGAACTCCGGAGATGGGAACTTGCTCTTCAATATATCCTCTCTTCCCGTTACCCACCAGGCCTCAATCTCCACTAATTTCAAGTTGCCGCCACTCATACCTCACCTGTCATTCAACATCATCTTTGCCTCTTCACTTCCACCTCGACTGACATCTCTGCCCAAACTCTTTGTCTTTAAATATGTCTGCTTGTGTCTGTATATGTGTGGATGGATATGTGTGTGTGTGCGAGTGTATACCTGTCCTTTTTTCCTCCTTAAGGTAAGTCTTTCCGCTCCCGGGATTGGAATGACTCCTTACCCTCTCCCTTAAAACCCACATCCTTTCGTCTTTCCCTCTCCTTCCCCTCTTTCCTGATGAGGCAACAGTTTGTTGCGAAAGCTTGAATTTTGTGTGTATGTTTGTGTTTGTTTGTGTGTCTGTCGACCTGCCAGCACTTTCATTTGGTAGGTCACATCATCTTTGTTTTTAGATATATTTTTCCTACGTTGAATGTTTCCCTCTGTTATAAAAGATGATGTGACTTACCGAACGAAAGTGCTGGCAGGTCGATACACACACAAACAAACATAAACATACACACGAAATTCAAGCTTTCGCAACAAACTGTTGCCTCATCAGGAAAGAGGGAAGGAGAGGGAAAGACGAAAGGATGTGGGTTTTAAGGGAGAGGGTAAGGAGTCATTCCAATCCCGGGAGCGGAAAGACTTACCTTAGGGGGAGAAAAGGACAGGTATACACTCGCGCACACACACACATATCCATCCGCACATACACAGACACAAGCAGACATTTTGTCGTGTGTATGTTTGTGTTTGTTTGTGTGTCTATCGACCTGCCAGCACTTTCGTTCGGTAAGTCACATCATCTGTGTTTTTGATATATTTTTCCCCCCACGTGGAATGTTTCCCTCTCTCTCTCTCTCTCTCTCTCTCTCTCTCTCTCTCTCTATATATATATATATATATATATATATATATATATATATATATATATATATATAGGGAAACATTCCACGTGGGGAAAAATATATCAAAAAACATACCAACACTTTCGTTTGGTCAGTTACAGCATCTATATATATATAAACAAAGATGCTGTAACTGACCAAATGAAAGTGACCACGTGGAATGTTTCCCTCTATTTTAATAGAGGGAAACATTCCACGTGGTCACTTTCATTTGGTCAGTTACAGCATCTTTGTTATATGTATATATATATAAACAAAGATGCTGTAACTGACCAAACGAAAGTGTTGGTATGTTGATAGAGACAATTACAAACACAAACACACACACAAATTTCAAGCTTTCGCAACCCATGGTTGCTTCATCAGGAAAGAGGGAAGGAGAGGGAAAGACGAAAGGATGTGGGTCTGCTTGTGTCTGTATATGTGCGGATGGCTATGTGTGTGTGTGCGAGAATATATCTGTCCCTTTTTCCCCCTAAGGTAAGTCTTTCCACTCCCAGGATTGGAATGACTCCTTACCCTCTCCCTTAAAACCCACATCATTTCGTCTTTCCTGATGAAGCAACCGTGGGTTACGAAAGCTTGAAATTTGTGTGTGTGTGTTTGTGTTTGTTATTGTCTCTATCAACATACCAACACTTTCGTTTGGTAAGTTACAGCATCTTTGTTTTTAGATATATTTTTTTCCCATGTGGAATGTTTCCCTCTAATAGACACACACACACACACACAGGGTGTCCGAAAAGTCTTTCCCTGATTACATAAATTGATAACTCAGGCTAGAAGTAAGATAGAAGTATGAAACTGGTGTCTAATTGTTCACAAACTATCAAAGTTTTTTTCACACATCAGTTAACTTCCACATGAGCACCCTTGGTAGCACATTGCACATCTAGGCGATATTCAGTTTCCGTCCACACATTAGCCAACATCAAGGGAGGGATCAATTCAACAACTGTGGTTATCCGTTGCCGCAGTGTTTCAAGATCTGGTACACGTGTTCAGTAGACCTCGTCCTTGACATAACCCCATAAAAAGAAGTCTAATGGGGTTATGTCAGGAGAGCGTGGAGGCCAAACCGTTGGCCCATCACGACCAATCCATCGCCCAGGAAAGGTTATATCGAGATAGGCACGGATGTCCAAACCCCAATGAGGCGGTGCACCGTCTTGCTGAAACAAGACATCGGAGTGATACTGAAGCAGCTGAGGAACAGCATACAGTTGCAACATGTCCAGATACACTGCAGATATGATGGTAGCCTCAGTGAAGAAGAATGGCCCGATAATTCGATCGTGCAATAGTGCGCACCAAACATTCACCTTTGGACTGCCTCTGGTGCACTCCATGACCTCTCCAGGGGGTTGTGAACTCCAAATGCGCACATTATGGCAATTCGCTACTCCACTGACAAAAAAAGTTCACTTTGTCGGAAAAGGCAGTTTGTCTGAGATAACCATCATCGTCCTCAATACGTGATAGCATTTCGATCGCAAAGTCATATCGACGTGTACTGTCATTGGGCAGCAAGGCCTGAACGATTTGCACTTTGTATGCACGAAACAATAAACGTTTGTGTAAAATATCATGGAGAGAGCTTTTTGGCATCTGTAATTCACGAGAGGCCCTGTGCACCGATTTCTTCGGACTTTGCAGAAAAGACTGCCTTACAGCTTCCACCCTGTCTCCTGAGGTTCTTGGTCGACCAGACCTCGGAAGGTCAGCAACCGATCCTGTGTTCTTGAACCTCTCATACCAGGATTTAATGCTGTTGACATCAAGTGGATTCCTTCCAAATGTTGTCTGGAAGTGTCTCTGCACTGTGGTTGGTGATCGTGTCTCATGGTACCACAGGACACACTGTGCCTTCTCCTGATTGGTTAACGTGGATTCTTGGGCACCTCATCCACTACTTATGTACTGCGAACCTAAAACAGAAAAAAAAAACTTTGATAGTTGTAAACAATTGGACACAAGTTTCATATTTGTATCTTACTTCTAGCCAGAGTTATCAATTTATGTAATCGGGAAAAGGCTTTTCGGACACCCTGTATATAAACAAAGATGCTTTAACTTACCAAACAAGAAAGTGCTGGTATGTTGATAGACACAATAAAAAACACAAACACACACACAAATATGTGAGCTTTCGCAACCCCTGGTTGCTTCATCAGGAAAGAGGGAAGGAGAGGGAAAGACGAAAGGATGTGGGTTTTAAGAGAGAGGGTAAGGAGTCATTCCAATCCCGGGAGTGGAAAGACTTACCTTAGGGGGAAAAAAGGACACATATACACTCGCACACACACACACACACACACACACACACACACACATCCATCTGCACATATACAGACACAGGCTGCATTTACATATGTCTGTCTGTGTCTGTATATGTGCAGATGGATGTGTGTGTGTGTGTGTGTGTGTGTGTGTGTGTGTGTGTGTCTGCGAGGTTATACCTGTCCTTTTTCGCTAATGACCTCAGTAGTTGAGAGCCCTTAAACCCCACCTGTCCTTTTTTCCCCCTAAGGTAAGTCTTTCCGCTCCCGGGATTGGAATGACTCCTTACCCTCTCCCTTAAAACCCACATCCTTTCATCTTTCCCTCTCCTTCCCTCTTTCCTGAGAAGCAACCAGGGGTTGCGAATGCTTGAATATTTGTGTATGTGTTTGTGTTTTTTATTGTGTCTATCAACATACCAGCACTTTCTCGTTTGGTAAGTTAAAGCATCTTTGTTTTTTATATATATTTTTCCCACGTGGAATGTTTCCCCCTATTTTACACACACACACACACACTCACTGATGAGGCTTTCACAGATCCACTTCATTCGATGACTCCTCAGAGCCTGTTGTGTTATACGGACTATAGCCTATGTACCCTCATCTTAATTATCACTGGCAAAATCAAACAGTGGAAAATCCAGGTTGAAATAATGACACACACACACACACACACACACACACACACACAAATGCAACTCACATACACAACCAGTATTGCGGTCAAGGCCAGATTGTGAGCAGCAGTGCGTCAGGGGAGAAAAAACTGAAAGCTAACCTTCATTATTCAGTGTCCTCTATTCACCTATCCCCTTCCTTTCCCCATTCCAGCACTACACAGCCATTTATTCCAGCAACACACCCACAGTCTTTTTACTTTCTCCTTGTCCCCTGCCCCCCCCCCCCTCTCTCTGCCTCCATCTAACATCCTGACTGCACCTAACTGCCTTACCATCTACCCACCTAGTCCCTGTATGTGCTCACAAGCAACACTTTACCATCCCCCACCCCGACCATGCCATCTCTCCCCCTCTCCGCCCCAGCCTCCTCCTTACCCCCCACCATCCTTTTTTTCCTTCCATCATGAACTGCTGCTCGCAGTCTGCCTGGCAGCCGGAGACAGTGATTTTGTGTGTGTGTGTGTGTTTAATTCTGAAGAAGGCCTGTTGGGGCAAAATCTTTGTTTAACAATATTTTAGTTGTGCTTGTTTGTGACTCAACATCTCCACTATATGGTAATTAGCAACTATCCTTTTCATAATATTATTAATTATCACTTGTACATTTATGAAATGCTGACACATAGTACAAATATTACCTCGTGTAATAAAATTGACTGACTGTTATTCTGTTGGACACTTTATCAAGAGGTCACTGAATCAATGTATGGTCGGATCAATGTATGGTCACTGTGATTAACTGTGGCTCACTTACAGTCAAAGATTACTGTATACCACCATAAACTGTTCCTGAAATTGGTTATCTGCAGCTGTCTAAGCTTTAATTGACTTTAGCAGACACATGGCAAATTGATCTTCAATGTGACAATTAATTACATCAAAATATGTTCACAGACGTGTACCAGAGTGTGTTTAATTGTGGGCCCAGTGGCTAGTAATTAAAAATGTGTTTTTGTTGGAGCACATTAGCAATATTCCCAAACAAGTTCCAAGTTAATGTTGAACCCAATAAAATTTTCAACCCAGCTTAGTGCTTGTAATGCCAAAAGTGAGTAGATGAAATATTTCTTAGTTCAATATAGCTTTACTCTCGCAAATTCTTAGTTAAGACCACCACGTAAAAATGTTAAAGTATGAGAATTGGCATCTGAAAATAATATGAAATCAGTACACAAGGTCCACACTGATGCAAACTCTAAGTGTAACTTGTGTCAAGTTCTACCAGTCACGAGTGTTCACTCAGAAATTTACTGTGTGTCACAATTCGTGAAAATACTCATGAAATACCCTCGTGGCTTTACTGACACCCCATTTTGGTAACAATGACTAGCTAGATCTAACTGCCTTGTGTGCCATCATGCAGTCTTGGTATAGGTGCTACCACCAGTATTAATACCCCCACTGTGCACCAATGTGTAATCTCTATTGTAAAATTTAAAATGTTCTAATTCCATTAAACCTAAATAAAGCAAAAGGGGCTGGCTCACACACTGATAAAAACATAACCAATAACTTATAACTTAATTCTTAATGTGTGAGATATTTTAGCAAACAATTAATTATAATAAACTTCCTGGCAGATTAAAACTGTGTGCCCGACCGAGCCTCGAACTCGGGACCTTTGCCTTTTGCGGGCAAGTGCTCTACCATCTGAGCTACCGAAACATGACTCACGCCCAGTACTCACAGCTTTACTTCTGCCAGTATCTCATCTCCTACCTTCCAAACTTTACAGAAGCTCTCTTGCGAACCTTGCAGAACTAGCACTCCTGAAAGAAAGGATACTGCGGAGACATGGCTTAGCCATGTAAAACTGTGAGTACCGGGCGTGAGTCGTGCTTCGGTAGCTCAGATAGTAGAGCACTTGCATAGTAGAGGCAAAGGTCCCGAGTTCGAGTCTCGGTCGGGCACACAGTTTTAATCTGCCAGAAAGTTTCATATCAGCGCACACTCCACACTCCGCTGCAGAGTGAAAATCTCATTCTGGAATTAATTATATTTTTTTCAATTCGGGTAATTTTTTTGTAGTGAAAGAAACTTTATTAAAATATACAGTATGATATTCTGAAAGGATCTTTCATTAGCTTTGCCTGTAATTAATATAATTAGCATTCTAAAGTTTTCAAGGACAGTAATTATATCAAACCATTTACATCAATAAATCTTAAGGCTATATTGACATTACTACCTAGGTACTAATCAACCTCATGCTGTTGTACATGTTTGTGTGATTATTCTTAATTGGTTAAGAATTAGTGACTACAATTCCTTGCCGGCCGGTGTGGCTGAGTGGTTTTTGGCACTTCAGCCTGGAACCGCGCGACCGCCATGGTCACAGGTTCGAATCCTGCTTCGGGCATGGATGTGTGTGATGTCCTTAAGTTAGTTAGGTTTGAGTAGTTCTAAGTTCTAGGGGACTGATGACCTCAGATGATAAGTCCCATAGTGCTCAGAGCCATTTGAACCATTTTTGAACTACAATTCCTTAGTGTGTGCCATGTCTGATTCTAATTAAGATAGTGTATTGCATATATCTCCAAAATGTTCAATTGTACTGGAGAACTTCATCTTTTCATTGGCTCCATTTTTTGGCACATATTAATGTTATAGTACATTCATTATTTTATGTTTTAAAATGAGAATAATTCTCAAAGCTTTCATCAAGGTGTTTAGGCCTTTGCAGCAGAAATTTCTGTTTCAAATAATATGTGCAAAAGTACTCTTGATTTTATCAGTGCTTAAATGGCACTGTTAGTGCTTATTCATACAAATGCTGGATACCGTCAGTTTTTTTGAGATTCTTGGTGTTCAACTTGAGGTGCCTTTTCCATGCTTGCTCCTACCGTTGTCGTCAGGAAGTCCTGTACTGAACTGTACAGACACCATATCTCTTATTCTTACCTGTTGGTTCCCTGATCTCTCTAGTGTCTTCTATCTGTGAAAATGACACCTGAGACACAAACAACTCTGATGACTAGCTTTTAACTGGTTACATCCACTCTCCCATGCTCAGTGTGGCACAAATCATTTGACTCTTGATTCATGTGGGTTGTTCTTTGTGGAAACATTGGTGCACTTCATGGTTGTTTGTTTGACCACTCACTGGTTTTTGTGTCTGGTGTCCTTGGTTTCCCCATTGTGAACTACAGTGGCAGTTCACTGGTAGCTGTTATAGTTGTGGAAATAGTGTGTTTGAAGTGGTCTCAGTCATACGCTGGTCACCGGGGATGTCCTCTGTCTCTTTCACTTCAGTGTGTTTTTCAGGGGAAAAAAGTCAAGATTTGTCTAAAATATTCTGTAGCTTTTATGAACATTCCCTGAAGGTTTTTGAACATTCTAGAATATTCTTGAATGTTTTAGAATACAATTTAGAAACAGTGCATATCAGATTGAGCCACACTCCAGCAAAATTGTCTATAGTAAGTTGTGCAACATAGTAGAGACAGACAACAACTCATTGAAAAATGTATTGGCTTATAGAGAACCTATATAATAGAGTTGTTGTGTGAGCAAACAGTTTTAGTAACAAACAGATTAAGAAGTATAGAATATGATATCAGGGGCAGAAAAAATATTCAAATGTATTGATGCAATATTATGAAAACGGTAGTTGCTACTCACCTTACTGGGGAGATGCTGAGACGCAGATAGCCACAACAAACGTATTGTCAGAAAATGAGCTTTCGACCAACAAGGCCTTTGTCTAAAACAAACAACATACATGTACACAGTCATGCAAATGCAACTCACACACACAATCACAGTCTCTGGCAGGTGAAGCCAGACTGCAAGCAGTAGCACGTGATGGGAGAGGCAACTGGCCATCAGAGGCAGGGCTACCTGTGAAACCAGTCGTGTGGTCTATGAGCGAAGCTGCAACCACTGTGCTGCATTCTACATGAGCATGACACACAACAAGCTGTCTGTCTGCATGAATGGGCACCAACAAACTGTGGCCAAAAAGCAGCAGGACCACCACATTGCTGACATTGCCTGACATGACATTCTTCATTTCAGTGACTGCTTCATAACATGTGCCATCTGGATTCCTCCCACCAACACCAGCTTTTCTGAACTGAGCAGTATGCAATATAATTGTGTTCCCACAACCCTCCTGGCCTCAAGCTTCATTAGTCATTGTCCTCAACCATCTAGCCCCTTCCCTGTTCCTATTCCAGCACTACACAGCCCTCTATTCCACCAATGCACTCTCAGTCTTTTTACATCTCTCCTTTTTCACTACTCCCCATCCCTTGCCTGCCTTCCGTCTAACATCCCAACTGTATCTAGCTGCCCTACCGTCTCTCCATCTCATTGCTGTACATTTCCACAAGCAGCACTTTACTGTCCCCCACCCCTACCATGCTATCCCTCCCCCTCCCCGACCCAGCCTCCTCCGTACCCCCACCACCCAGTTGCCTCTCCGATCATTTGTTGCTGCTCGCACTCTGGCTTCAGCTGCCAAAGACGGTGCTCATGTGTGTGTGTGAGTTGCGTTTGCATGAGTGTATGCGCCTATGTTGTCTATTTTTGACAAAGGTTTTGTTGGCCGAAAGCTCACATTCTGACAGTCTTTTTGTTGTGCCTATTTGCGACTCAGCATCTCCGCTACATGGTGAGTAGCAACTATTCTTTTCATAATATTGTTACATTCCATCCTGGATTTTAAATGCATTGATGCAGTAATAAAACCAGACAAAAGTATAAGCTTCCCAATAAAATTCTTAAATTCTATCAGTTTTCCTACTATGCCCTCACAAAGGCACAGTGGATGATAAAAAATTGCATTTCTTGTATGGGCAACTGTACATAGCACGCTCTCATGTTGGTAGAACCCCAAAACAAATTCATCTTTGCACCTGAAAACAAAACATCAACTGTTGTTTACAACAAATTCTTTCAAATAAGTTAGATTTCATAAAAATGAAGTGATAAGTGCACATTTTTGTCTGATTTAGAAAACAAGTAAGGGAAGAAAGATAAAGTGAAGCAGGTACATTTCAGCTAGTTTTCAAATAAAACTGAAAGTTGGGATACAAGCAGAGTTGTGATACAAGCAGTGTGCTGGTAGTGCTGTGTTATTTTAAAAAAAAGTCAATCATCAGCTGCACCATTGAAATATTTTATTACTCTTAACTAGTTTGAACAGATTAATCTGTGGTATTTGGAAGTTCAGTACTGGTTCATAACGTTGATAAGCCAGTACAACGTATATATTTCAGTTGTGCATCTGATAACTAATTTTATATTGAAAAAATATACACTACAGTTGCTGGTAAAATGACAGCTGTGAGTAAAATTATAATATTGAAAATTTTAATTGGTGAAACAATTGCTTATTTATAGCAATGCTTGCCCATGGCAAACTCCGAAAATGTATATTGTGGTTCAATAAACGTAATGTAATTAATTGGTGTTTTCCAAAATATCAGTGAGAAAAATGTCACATATTTTAGGGCAGTATAATTTTATTTACATGTAATCTTTAACTCTGCTAGTGTATTATTGCAAGGAAGAATACTAATTGGCGGGAATAGGTAGCAGTACCATTCTTGTACATTCAAAGTAACCAATAAATTTATTTATTCTATTCTAGGTGCCTATTCATGTGACCTGATAAAATTTTCACCATACATTACAACATCGGAGACAAGTGCAGAACATGAAACTGTTGGAGCATTTTATAATCAGCCTTCGGGAGCATGCTTGATCCATGATAAAATATATGCTTTTTCAACTGATGAAAGTGGACATATGTCTGTTGAATTATACGACATCAAGAAGAAATGTTTTCAGACAGTGTGGGAAGGCTGCGAAAATGAAATATATGGAATTGTGGATTTTAATCCAAAAAGTAATGTTGGTTGTTTCCCTATGTGCCTGTATTAATGGCTGTGTTTCCACATTTTAGGAGTCATCACAAACAAGATGGTGTGACCACAAATAACTTGACTGATGCACACGTTAAATATGTGCCTGTCACTCACACAAAAAGAAATTTTCAAAGTGATAATGTTATATCTGTTATACACTTTATTGCTTGAGCTGTGTTCTGTAAGTTGGGTGATGTGATATTTGTTTAGCATTCATAATGTTTACTGCAGGGTCATGGAAACAATGTACCATGGAGCATTTTTACCTGGTTCTTTCTTCTACATCAGTTATGTTTATGTGCTGCTTAGTGGTTGGTGTATTACTGATATAGTTGCTAATAAAGAGTCATTGTCTACAAATGTTAATTTGGATCATTAACTTAGATTCATGGCATGTCTAGTTTCCTTAAGCTATTTCAGTTTGCATGAAAAACTGTACATTAACACTGCACAAACAATAATTAAGATATGGACAGATTCACAGTTGACACAGAATGGCCAAGGAATAATATTGTTGTTACACATTGTGAATTTATTTGTTATGTAAATACACTGCTCTTTGCAGGAACTGCATTGTCCACAAACAATGGAGCCATACAAATCAAGTTTATAATGATAATTGTGCGTGACAAACAACGTGCATTTTATAATTTTCAGTGCAATAGGATCTGCAGCTGCAATGCATTTTTTGAAAGATATCATGATTACTTCAGCTGCCATTCTCTTTATATCATGTATGATTGTACAATTTCAGCCTTAGGCTATTTTCAAGTATCTAAAACAGAAGCATTATACTTTGAATACATTAGTGACACTTGTGATTTTGACATAGGAACAAGTCATATCTGTAGATATACTAGGCACATTATAATTTGAAAGTAACATGCTTGTAAAATAGGAATAACCTCTGTAATTTATTTTATGAGCATCACATGCAGTCATAGTTGCAAGGGCATACTTGAAACAACAGGATCACCCATTAAGTTAGTTATAATGCATTTAGTATATCTACAGATATGACTTGTTCCTGTGTCAAAAATTAGAAGTGTCAGTAATGTATCCAATGTATAATGCTTCTGTTTTAGATGCTTGAAAATGGCCTAAGGCCAAAATTCTACAACTGTACATGAAATAAAGAGAGTGACAGCTGAAAGTATCACCAAATCATAACCCCCCCCACACACACACACACACATTTTATTGTCAGTAAGACAAAACAACACTGAACACCATTGAGAAAACTGTTAGTGGGTAAACTGCAACACAGCAACAAAACTTCTACACTGATGGCACCAACAGGAAAAGTTCTAGATTTCATGTGATAAATGTGCTGAGTTACTTTGTATCAAGTGGGCAGTTAATTATTAGAGACTAGTAGTTACTTGGCAGACTGCTTTCACACGTTTCTGATGAGTGAATTGAGATAATGCCATCTAAAAAATGAAAGATTTACAGTGTCTGATATAAAGAACATAGCTATAACATGAGAAGAGCTCCAGCCAGCGATTATCTTGCTGGGTTTGCACCACACACATTTCCTATATTGGTGCCATCCCAACAAATAGGTGAGCCATCAATATTTCTCAAATAGGATCTGGGATGGTAAATTACTAGCATGCATAATTAGACACTGGTGTCTGGATGGGCATGCCAGTGCCACATGGCATTTTAATAGACTATTTTCACCGATGAAGTCATCTGTATTGTTGTGTGACAAGCAACTACACTGCAGCTCATTAGACCATCATATACAGAAAATATCAGAGGTACTATGAAAGCAAAAGCTTTTTTTTTTTTTTTTTTTTTTTTTTGCAGGATAGTGTAACCAAGCAAAATAGTTCATCATTTTTGAAAAAGATGTAAATTCAAACAACTGTAAAAATTTAGAAGCAACAGACAAAAAACTTAAATTACCAAATTTAGAAATATATTCGCAGAAAAAATGGAAACTAACAGTATGGAGAAATACAGAAAAATATTGGGAATACATCAAGCAACAAAGAGAGACAACAAACTAAAGTCTAAATGTAATGCTCTGTGAAAACAGGGGTCCAACCTAGTCAGGACGCTGAGGATTTGTGGGCCATTAATGAGTGTGACTAGTTCAAAACAAAAAGAAGCAGAATTAAATTTATGTTGAGATTTACAAGCAGGAGAGAGAGAGAGAGAGGGGGGGGGGGGCACTAGTCCTGCACCCATGTCCTTATTGCCTTAAGAGGAAGCATGAGAAAAGCCAGCACTCCAATCTGAGCTGTGATCTCTTAAGTTTTCTCAATGTGATCTTTTTCAGGAGCTGCAAGTTGTGCTATTTAGTTCACTTGCTATGTAGACTCCAACCAGAATGAGAAGTATTGTTGAGCTCGTGCCACTTTTTATAGCTGATTATGAGTTCAACTTTCAACACCCACTGTGCCCTTTAATGCTCTTATCTTTTTCAGAGCCCAGCTCTGGTGGGTATGATGGCCAGCAATATCTTAATAAATACACAAAGCCTTGTTTAAATTGAATCCTGTGACTGTTAGTTAGGTTTCCTGGCATCTTTATTTTGATAGACTCTTTAATTAAGCTGTCGCAGGAATTTTGTATTTGCACCATGATCCTAGCCTCATCAAATGTCATTTCATGATTATGTTTGAGACAGCTGACTAACTTTGTTGTTTAAATGTAGTGTGTCACTGATCCTTTGGCTGCTTTCCTTGTCTGTTTTAATAGTTTCCCTCATGTAAGACATGCCACATTTGCACAGAATGAGGTGTACACCCAGCATTTGGAGACCTAGATCAACTTTGACATGACACAATAGATTTTTTTATCCTTCTTGTCAGGACAAAAAAAAAAAAAAAAAAAAAAACAACTGGATGACATGATTTTGTACGAGTCTACCAAACCTTCCATGTATTAGGCCAGCCTAAGGTAGCTAACTTGTTTACATCTTCTCTTTCTCTCTCTTTGTCCCAACCCCTCTCTCTGGTGTTTTGTATTTGGGCTACAAAAGCCATCCTTTTTGATGAACTAAGCACTAAGTCAATTTTTTGGAAACAGATGTTGGAAGCTCAGGCACGGATATAGAAGTAGTAGTAGTAGTAGAGGGGTTTTGTGGGCGCACGACAGCAAGGTCTTCAGCGCCCACGGATATAGAAGTCAGTGTGCTTGGTTTGTCTATATACAATGTGACCCAATGACACAACCAATCTTTTCTTAACTAGCACACCAAGGAAAGGTTGCCGGCCCTTCCTTTTCGAGTTCCATTGTGAATTTTATATTAGCATAGATAAAGTTTGTACATTCCAGGAACTCTAATAGTATTTTTGTTCCATGTGGCCGCACAGCAAATGGGTTGTTCATGTGTCAACAGAAACACGTTGGTTTCATCTTGGCAGACTCTAATGCATTTGCTTCAAAGTTTTCCCACGTATATGTTGGCCTCAGAGGTGGTAATGGACTACCTGTCATCGGGCCATGGGTTTGTTCATGATATTTCCCATTGAACAGGAAATAAGTTGGTGTCAGACTGTGCCTAAAAAGTTGTATGAAGCAGTCATTGAATTTTTCCACGGTTGGTTCCATGGGCTCTCGATGCTCGATTTTGTGAATTTAGGTACAATTTGTTCATTTACATACTTTGTAACAAAGGTGGGAATACTGAAAAGTTGACCTTTTGTCTGGCGGAGCTTACCTATCTTTTGTATATTGGGGAACATCTCCTCCCTGTAGAGTAAAGTAATATGATCTCTCAGGTTTTCTGGTTATAATTGAGTATCATTATTTTCTGCTTCAATAACTTTCACATCAATTACAGAAATTTTACCATTAATATCACATTTGAACAATGCCAATTTCTGATAATACTTTTTGTCTTCACATTTTTCTTACTTCTTTGACAATATCAAAATTTTATGAAGTCTTTTCTATTTCTTTATACAAGTTTATTTAATATTTTCAATCCTGTTTCAAACTACTTTCAGCCAAGCATTTAACTGCTTCTGTTCTTATACAATACTAAGTTGATTTCTTTGATTTCAAGCTCATTTAGTTCTTTCTGCAATTATGCAGATAATTTACTTTATTTTCTTGCATTATCTGAAAACTCAAAGAACTGCTGTAAAATGCCAGCTCCATATCGTGAGCCTAGCTCCCCTCCAACACATGTAATGTTCCTGCTCTCAATCAAGATATAAAGTAGTTCAAATAGTTCCAATAATGGACACTCCATGTAGAAACACATCATTGGCATAAAATAGTTCAAATTGTTAGTTGTAAACTGCTTTTTTGTCAACAACTTTATGAGATGTTTCGCAAGGCACAGAAATTTTAGAACGGGAATGGAGAACTTTTACTACGAATACTTATCTTGAAGAATTTGAGGCTGATACTGACTGTTGATCTTATTTATTTGCTTCAGATATCCTAGGGTCAGTACTTTTTGGATTATGAATTCTTTAGCAAATCTCATATTTTTACTTTTTGAAATAAAAATCTGACACACACATACTGATAATTTTCTTTATCTATTCATACAAAACAAACTGCAAGTTCTTACATCCACCAGTCAACACAACTACTCAACAACTAAGTAACTTGTACTATGTGATTGGGCTAACATTCCCACTTATACAGAGTGTAACAAAAAATGTACGGCACAAATTGCAGAACACATTCATCACACACAGACAAAGAAATTATATTATATGAATATGGGTCTGGAAATGCTTTGTTTCTCCAGTTCCTTAATCATGGGAAACACACAAGAGCAGAACATTAGAATCATGGGGAACATGCACTCTTGGTGACATCTTGTTATGTTGTGCACCACCAGTGTTTTGTCCTTGTTGCCATGTGATGTACATCATTACTCGTTTACTGGTAACATCAACTGTTCCAGCGATATGTACGACATTTGCAAGCACATAGGTTACTATGTAGAGTTAATCACAGGCCAGGCTCCTGCAGTGGCAGTGCACACAAATGTAGAGATGGTAGATGCACATGTGATGTATGGATTAGCTGACAACAATGGCACTCATGCTCAATGTTTGTACTGGGAGACATTTGCAGGATGAAGGTGCCCCAACAGGAAAACATTTGAAGCCCTTGATTGTCATCTTAGGGAACATGGGGCATTCAAGCTGGATACTTGTGATTAGGAGAGGCCTAGAAGGATATGGGCACCACAACAGGAGGCAGCATTACTCATGCAGTTGACGATGACCCTAGTGTCTGTACAAGGCAAGTAGCTGCAACAATGAATGTTGGCCACATGACTGTCTGGTGAGTGTTATGCGAGGACCAGCTGTATCCATACCATTTACTGCGTGTGCAAGAGTTATTAGCAATGGATTTTCCTGCATGGTTACTTTTCTGTGAATGGTTTATTTAACAGAGTGTCAACCCTAATTTTAGTGCAATGGTGCTGTTCATAGGCGAGGTGTGATTTCAACAAGATCAGATTGTAAATTTTCACAATCGATATATATCAGTCATCAACAAAGATTTTCTGTCAGTGTTTGGGCTGGCATTGTTGGTGACTATTTGGTAGGTCCTCACTTTCTTCCACCCAGGATCAATGGACAAAGTTCTCATGATTTTGTAGAGAATGTTCTACCTGATCTGTTAACAGAAGTCCTTTTAGCCGTGTGACAAAACATGTACTTCATGCACTTCCTCGTTTTAGTCTTAATGTCTGTTGGCTTCTAAATAACAGATTTGGTGATGGATGGATAGATAGAGATGGACCAGTTGCCTGTGCTCCACGCTCCCCGGACCTAAATCCACTGGACTCTTATTTATGGGGGGTGGGATAGCATTTGAAAGCTCTTGTGTATGGAACCCCAATACAAGAGGTTCAAAGTCTCCATGCCCGTATTATGGAAGGCTGTGAAACCATATGCCATACTCCAGGGATACATAAGCACATCTGACATACACAACGGTCACTTGATGCATGCATCAATGCCCGTGGAGGGCATCTCTTGTGAGAAATAGTTGCATGTGGTATGCTGGTGCATTTTGTTGATGTGTGTTTCCCATCATTATTGAGGTGGAGAAAACGAGTTGTAACACAGAAACAAAGCATTTCCAGACCCATGTTCATATAACATAATTTCTTAATCCATGTGTGAGGACTGTGTCCTGCAGTTTATGCCATATATTTATGTTACATCCTATATAAAAAAAAGTAATAAACCATGATGACACATTCACTATTACCATTATACTTTTGTAAAGTTATAATGAAAAATTACATATTCACAAAAATTTAAGTGTGATAGTAATTTTACAGTAATTAAGAAAGTATTTGGTGTTGTTTGTGTTCTGATTTGTTATATAAAATTTCATAAAGTATTGATTTTGAACAGTTACTTTCAAAATACACAGGCTGCTGCTAAAATTCTTACTTATTTTGATAGCTATCATTTACAGGAATTTCAATGCTGAAGTTACATTACTGTTTACAACTATGTATCTTGTGGACATTGTTAAAGATCATTATCTACTGAACTATTTACAATTTAAAAATTAGTCAAGCATTACACAGTGTTTTTCTAAAAAACTCTATTCAATAATTCTCTAAAGATCGTGTATTGTCTGCTACTTGTAGCATGCTGGGTATGAATGAATAGTGGTGACAGTCTGTGAGGCCCAGGGAAAACACTTAACAATTACAAAGAATTTTTAATGATTTCAGTACATGGCATAATGAGACAGGCACGCTTCTTCTCATTGACCCTTGCTGGGGCTTATGAACAGGTGACAGCTTCCACCTGGAGCTGCTGAACCGGTGCCTCATGCTGCTGAGGCCAGCAGCCTCTATATGCCACAGCCATTGACATAAGCAACACATTGTGTTATGGTACAATGATGTTCCACTTGGGAGATGGCCACTTGGGTCCACACACAGCCATGGTTGTAGTGTCTTCTGGGATTGAGGTACAATGAGCTACCCTTGGACAGAAGTCAGCCAGCAGCTGGCAATGTGGTGCCAAGTCCTTCTGGGAATTCCACATCGGTGGCAGTAGGCGCAGGTGGCATATCAGCAGGGATGAGAGACCAAGTCCTGTGAAGGACTTAGTGGGACAGCAGGCGAAGCTCAGTCTCGAACCCATGGCTGCAGTTTCCAGAGCCCACTCGTCTGGCATTGCTGTTGCATTGTGGTGATACTGCTAGCCTCCAGAGAGAACAAGTGATCCCTGCTTAAAATCCAAACTTATTTTTATGCCTCCAGTGCCCATTTGTTCCACTAAAACACAGCGCCTAGCCAAGTTTCCATAACAAGAGACTTCTCTGGAGTGCCCCAATTGCTACATGTCACCATTGCCCAGTGCTACTTACCACTGAGCTCAGCTATCCTCGCTTACAAGCCACTGGCATGTTTGTTATTGTGACCTGCCACAATGGCATCTACCAACCAGCGGCTGTTACCGCAACACTGTCCAAAGACTGGGCCATGGCACTACACTGCCCTCCGCTAAAGACAAGACCTGGTCCCTTGGGTATTACCCTGTCTCAGTTCTCTTTTGTGGTACACAATACTGAATTGGCTATTCTTAATTACTATGCAACTTAGTGCATTAACCCCTGACTCAAAGACTATCTTTCCTCACCCAGTTGGGGTATCCAGTTTACGGGAACTTGGATTACCATTGAGTTGAACCTCTGCATGACTCGTCATTTCAAGTACATGAGAGCTTGGCAATGCAGAATCAGTCACATCAGTGCTAGCAATTGTGACACTCAAGTTTGGTTACCTGATGTCTACCATGCCGATACTGTTCCACAAGCTGCAACAATTGCTCTGCAGTGATCCGTCCCTCGTGGACTGCTATCATCCAGCTTTTTGAACGACAAGGCTATGTTCCCAGGTGTAGTTAAGGAAAGTAAGGTGTTTTTTGGACAACATCTGTAGAGCTTCATCTGACCAGTACAGCTGAGCTGTGTCACATTTAGTAGAGTAACTCCCATCAGAGTAGCTGCTAAATGAAATGTGATCAACAGTCCATTGCATTGTAATTCCAGACAGCTTGCCCCCCTGAGTTTCTGCATCTCATAGCAACTAGCAACTACCTCTAAGTTGTTGTACATGGAGTATATCCAGTGTAAACCTGCCTTCAGAAATTATGGTTCCATTTCACATCATTTTGGCAAGGAAATCTCTCTGTTTTACACCTGAAGAGTTGCATGATGCGTGTACTCCTACTCATCCCAATTATGCGAGTCAGGCATATGGTGACTACCCCACTCTGGCATTGCTGGAGCTCACCTTCAGTCAGCACAACACATTGATCCCCATCATCTGCTAATAGTAGCACCCCTTCCTCTTACTTGCACTAATTTCCCAACTTCTGCTAACTTCAGCAGGTAAGTGTGCACTGTGTAACACTTGAGCACTGTGATACAATTATGTGCTATCCACTTTCACACCCACCGCAACACCATAGTAGTAGAATGGTAAGTTATGGCTGCTTGGCTCCACAACTAACTACAGTTCTGGCAGTAATTCTCTTTGCATCTTCCTCAACCTTCTCAAATACTGTTCAGGTGACAGCAACAAACTCCACTCATACGTCCCAGATGCTATCTCCCAGTGACTGCAATAACCTCGTTATTGTTAGTCTTGCATCTAGAACTTGTGTTGAAGCTTGCACTGCTTCCAGGTCCCAGTTCAAAGCACTAGCTGAGGCCCTGGCATAATCCACAACTTCCTTCCCAGTTACCAGAGCAAGCATGTGTTGTTTAGCACTCCACTCTCCAAGTTCACAATCTGCATGTAATGCCACTCCACAGTTACTTTAGTTGTCTTGGCTTCTGCCGTTTAATTCAACTTGCATACATCATCACTCACATCAGCTGACCCAAAGGTGATCTTTAATATTCTACCCCCAGCGTCTGTCCATCCCCTTTTCACTATCCTATAATCATGCATAACCACTCCAATCATGTCCTGCTTTCTGCTCCTTTAATCGTACAAATGCCCCCAGCAAATTCCTGTGCTCGTTTCAGACATCTTTTAGGCTCCCACTACTAAACGTCAACTGTTGTATCCCAGAAAACACTTTCTGCAGCCACCTAATTTCATCCCACACACTAAACATAATGACCACCTGTGGTAGAATAACACCACATCATGATGCCTGGAAAACAAAACTCCTCCATCTAGGTGATGATTCTGCAGCACCCGCACTCCGTCCTCAGTGAAGCAGTACAGCACCGCCAACTAGCATTCTTCTTCTTCGGCCTTTCTTCTGTACAGCACCATGAGGACAGAGACCAGTATCACTTCCCTGACCTTCAGAAGCCTACTGTTTCCAAACAGCACATCTCAATACACTTACAGAAATGTATAATTTTATCCAAAACAATGTTAATACCCTACAATATACACAAAAGAAAAATATTCATTTCATAATGGCCTGAGGTTTCTGGACCTCTCTTTCCTGTTGCTCATCCTTCCATTTCTTCTGCTTCCTTTTACCAATACCTCTTGTGGCACTGCCTCTGGTGCACCCTCGAATGGTCATGGACACCCAACATTCACAGTTGTTGTCCTTGTTGGCAGCAGCAACTTTACATTTACTGTTCATGTAGTTTCAATTACTTGGAATGGTTCCTGGTACAAACTTCTTCATCTTTCCCTTGAGGTATATGGACTTGATACCATTACCCATGGACCCATTTTATACTGAGGTAATGTTCACATTCATTTTACTGCGTCTTCCTGCTTCTCCAGTGTCTTAGTATTTGCTCACTGGACCTTTCCCCACACTTCCTCACTATTTTGACAAACTCCTGTACCATGCCTCTTTTCTGGCTAATCTTGTACCTCACCTCGAATGGCGACTACGCTGTGCTAGTGTGTACTTTGGAGTTGTGTGCACTCACTAAGATCGATAGATAAGTGTTCCAATCTGAATGGTGAGCATTCATGTAATAACTAAGCATCTTCCCAATTGTCTAAAGAACCCGTTCCATCCTTTCATTGGCTTGTGAGTAAAGTGAACTGATTCTCAGTTTTTTTGTCTTTAGTAACTGACATGGCTCTTTTATCAGGTGTGACATGAAGCTATTCCCCTGGTCTGTAATTATCATCTCTGGCACCCCAAACTTCAACATCCGCTTATTCACCGGGACCACTTATTGGTCCGACATCAGCACTATGTCGATGTAACAAGAAAATTGGTCTGTTACACTCAGAACAAAATGATTACCTGCCGGTGTTTGGTTGAATGGGCCTAACATGTTCACCCCAATGAAACAATGGTTCCATTGCTTTTGGCAGCCTCTGTAACAGTTCATACTTGCTACTCAAAATTCATTCACTGTGCACAATCCACACAATTCCTGATTTACCGATTAACATCCTCTTTCCTTCCCTTCCACTAGTACTTTTCTGCCACCCTGATTTATCATCTGGCATCCCCCATAGTGCTGTAAAATGTGCATAATAATCTATCACACATGCTAAACCAATGTTGGCTGCCATACTGTTTACACATTCCCTATTTGGCAGTCCCTGAAGTTATGACCTAGTGCCTGCACTGCAGCTATTTTTCTGCTTAGCCCACTTGTATTCCCTTGTTTTTCCCTGCTTTATGGATTACTTCATACTCAGATTCACTGAGTTGCAATGCCCATCTCAGTAATCTACCGGTTGGGTCCTTCAAACCTTGTAACCATTCCAAAGCAGCATGGTCCATAACTACCTTGGGTTTACTTCCATACAGGTAACACCAGAAGTATGTCACTCTATCCGCCAATCTAAGTCTCTCTCTCTCTCTCTCTTTTAAATAATAATTCCTCACCACCATATTCAACTATAGGCCTTGCTTACATGAGACACCACTTTATCACATTGCCTAACTTGGTTGTCTTGAACAAAAAACTCATCACTATTGACCACAATGACTGTGTACCAGTATCCCCTACCCAACACAAACTGTAATATGTTTGGTTTTATCACCTCTTAACTTGCTAACTCTTTTGAGGCCACTGACACATGCACCCCTGTGTCCAACGAAACTTTATGTTTCCTACCATCTGTTACACACATGGCACGTACAACATCTGCATTCGTTCTTACTTAATTTATTTTTACTGAGAACTCCTGTCAGTGACCCTGTGTTTCATTGCTAAGTTTGTCGGACACTCCTTCCCCCTGGATCGCCTCTAAACCATCTCTGTGTGCCTGTTGATGACCTACACTTCCCTGCTACCATTCCCATTAAATTGTTGGCCAGCTCTGTTACCTCCACTCTTTCATTGCTGTTAGCAGTTCCTCTGCATATGTCCTGTTCATTCACAACTAAAGCACTTTACATCTGACGCAAGCATGTCTTAAATCCCTCACCCCTGTCAGTCTGTCAATTTTCTCATATTCCAGTGCTAACCTAACTCTTGCATGGAAATTTTTAGATGCCCCCACACCCTCAGAAAAAAATTGAATGCCCATTGCTCGGCCTTCTACAGGACCACTTTGTTCACCTCTTCATTCTGCTATAACTCATAGGTGTGGACATTCAATTTCTTAACCATATCCATGAAATCCTCCACTGCCTCTTTATGCCTTCTGGACACAATACCCAACTGCTCACTCTTCTGTTTCCTGTGCTGTTGTTCCAATGCCTGTCTCAGTTGATCAGCATTGTGTAATGCTTTTTTGCACATTGCAAACAACTTCACTTCCCCCATCAAATGTAACCTTGCAATCTGTGATAAATGTTTAACCGACCAACCGCCTTAGTTGAACGACGTCATGAGCTCTTCTACAAATGCTACCACATCCACAGTGCCTTACCAGAGAAGGGAGAAATGAGGTTAGCAATAGTCAAATCCATCTCTAGAGCTTGAGACTTCATTAATTCTATTTCAATTTCTTTGTCCACTAATGCTTTTTTTGCAACCACAGTATCTGCCTTCAAATGAGCTACCTAATTGACTGACAACTGTAAAGCCGCCTCACTCGCAACACGTCATGTCTCTGACATTGCCACTATCTCAACTTTACTCATTTTCACAACTCAGAAAAACAAAGAGAAATAATAAAACCAATGTCGATAGAACAGGTAGTTGGAGAGTACTCTATCAACCTACTTCTGTCTAATTGTGAGCTATGTGGACACTCAGCACTGTCTAGCTGTTTGCCCAAAATTATTACAAATAAAGCAATTCACAGCTACCAATTCAGTTTAAGAGGCAGAGTGCCCAAGTAAATTATACAGAGTACAGTGAACAGCCACCAAACATTCATCTCCAGAGTTCCCCTTAAACTGTGATAAGTGAACCGGCTCCATCAGTCTCATAAAGGTAACCCTTGTATAATAATGTCCCCTAAACTTCAATCCCATGACTGCCACCTCACAAGATCAAAAATAATCTTACTCATTCTAACAGAGATACTGCAGGGATGGAACCCCTTTGCTGTCAACTGTGGTGCCTTTGGCTCTCCTACCACCATTCCGCAGTGTGCCGGGCATGCTGCGGGATGAGTGAGCAGTGGTGACAGGCCATGGGACCCAGGGCAAATGCTGTTAACAGTTACAAAGAACTTTTATTGATTTCGATACATGGTGAGATGGGCACACCTCTCCTCACTGACCATTGCTGGGACTGATGAACAGGCAGCTGCTTCCACCTAGAACTACTGAACCAGTGCCTTGTGCTGCTGAGACCTGAAGCCTTTGTAGGCCGTGGTCATTGACGTCATTGGTGCGTCGTGTTGGGGTGCAATGGTGTCTCCACACACGACTGCAGTGGTCGTGTGTGGAGCCTCTGTGTACAAGGTGCAACCTGCTGTCCATGGGCAGAAGCTAGCTGGTGCTGTGGTGCCAAGCACTGCTGGGAACCCATTATTGAGGCAGCAGGTGCAGATGGCAGATCGGTACGGCTGTGACACCGAGTCTTAAGGAGGACTTACTGCAGGTGGCAGGCTCGGCCCAGTCTCGAACTCATGGCTGCAGCTGGTGGAGCCCAGTAGCCTGCTATCCGGTGTCGCCCTTCTGGCGATGAAAAGTGATGATAATAATAATAATAATAATAATAATGTTTATTTGTCCATGTTAACTTTACAGTCTTGGACATCATCATTTTTTTGTACAATTATATCAATATCATGTCATTCCAAGAATGAATATATACATCAAGTAGCACATTGTGTATCATTCCATGCAATAATGTTATAAACACATTATATATCACTCCATACATATCATGATTATATATATCAATTAGCCAATTATAGCAATACCACCACTGATATACTGCAGTATGTAAAAGAATAAACTAACAGTACTGCAGCTCAGATTTCTTTTAATCAGTATAAACATCATTCTATTAACACATTTTTCAACTTGCCCTTGAAAAGGTTGCCTTGGAGTTGCTTTATATTTTTTGGCAACTTATTATAGAATTGTCTCCCAGTTACATATGGACTGTGGTCTGTAGCTTTCTTGTTAGCCCGTATCCTATGATAGTCACTTTTGGCTCGAGTATTGTAATTATGGGTGTCACTGTTCTTTACACTATTTTCCTTGTTCTCTTTTACAAACATTATGGTCTTAAATACATACAATGAGTACACAGTCAGTAATTTATATTTTTTTAAATAGTCCCTACAGGACTGGCGTTTGCTTGTATTAGCAATTATCCTAACTACTCTCTTTTGAAGCCTGAAAATGCGATCCATATAGACAGTGGGTGCCCCACCCCAAACCTCGATCCCATATTGCAGATGCGAGTGTATTAACCCATAATACACTTGTTTAAGCACACGGGGAGCTATTATATTTGCAAGACTTTTAGTAAGTAAATATTACTAGAAACCTTTTTACAGGTGGAGCTGATATGCTCTTTCCAAGTGAGATGTTCATCAATCAATATGCCTAAAAACTTATGTTTGTCTTGTGTTTCAACTGTAGAAAGTGATTGAGTACGAGTATTATTAAAATGTAGCAAGAACTTTATTACTACAGTCTTGTCCTTATTCAGTGTAAGCTTATTCACTGTTAGATATTCTGTGATCATTTCAAAGTTCTCTTTGTTGCTTTGGAATGCTGCCCGCTCTGTACAGCCCCAGCTAATAAAAGATGTATCATCAGCATAGTTCACTAGTTTGGAGTTTTGTTGCTGTGTTATATCATTAATATATACTATAAACAAGAATGGTCCAAGTATACTTCCTTGGGGAACTCCACAATTGAGAGTTCTGTATGCTGACTTTACTGTTTGGATCTTACTTTAATTCTTATAATTTAGTTTTGTGCACTGTCTTCTATCATGGAGGTAAGAACTTAGTAATTTTAGAGCTACTCCTCTTATTCTGTAATTTTCTAAATTGGATAACAGTGCTGCATGATTCACAGAATCGAATGCTTTAGACAGATCTAGGAAAGTCCCTATAACTTTGTTTCCTTCATCCAGCCTGTTCAGTAGTTCATGGAAAAAAGTTGCTAATGCTGTTATTGTAGATCGCCCTTTCCAATTCCATGTTCTGTTTTGTTTAATAGTTAGTATTTACAGAAGAAGGATTCCATTTGATCTAGAATTATTCTTTGAAGCAGCTTGCCAAGTGTTGAAGTCAAAGAGATTGGCCAGTAGTTATTTATGTCTGTGATAACCCCTTTTTATACACTGGTTGTATCTCAGTGATTTTTAAAGGCCCTGGAAAGGTCCCCTGGCCAATTGATTGTTAATTAGATGTGTTATTGGTTTTATTAACTCATTTTCGCATTCTTTAAGTAGTGTGGATGATACGTCATCCCAGCCACTAGATGATTTTACTTTGAGTTTTGAAATTATATTCATGACCTCAAACTCTGTTACACTCCTTAGGAAAAATGAATTACTCATTTTAACTGTGTTTATTTTCAGGGCTGATTCATCTTTTTCTTCTCTGCATGCCTTACTAAAATGTTTAATGAAGGCTTCACATACAGACTTTGGTTCATTCAACAGTATTCCATTTTCTTCTAATGCAATGTTGCTGCAGCCTGGTTTTTCTCTATGTTCACATTCTTTGTTTACAATATGCCAGACTGTTTCCCTGCCTTCAAATCCAGACTTATTTATATGCTTCCAGTACCCATTTGTTTCACTAAAACCCAGCATTTGGCCTCATTGCCATAACAAGAGACTTATTGTGGTGTGCCCTACTTGCTACACATAACCGCTGCGCAGTGTCATTTACCACTGAGCTCAGCTATCCTCGCGTTGCAATCCATTGATGTATTCAGAAAATCTGGTATTGCTGGGAGGATCCATATGGCACTGGATATGAAGCAGTCACTGAAATAAAGAATGTCGTGTTGGTGAATAGTGGCATATGTATATGTGTGGGGGGATAATGGTGGGAATTGATTAATAATTGCTGCTTGAATAATCTGAAAAAATTGATTGGGAAAATATCTGATAGAAATTGGAAGGTAATTTATAAATCTGTACACGTATCCTCGGAGAACTTTAACTGATTCCAGTAGCAACAGGTAATGCTTCACATTAATCCCATTTTGTGTAGTCTCGATTATAATAATGCCGATGCAGGCTCGCTCCTCTGCTGCTCACACAAATTCCTCTTGTCTGCTCCGAACCTCTTGATGCAGGATCTCAGTGGCGGGTGAAATGATGAACAGACAGAGATGCACATCTCACACATGCAAATTAATTTTACCTTTCTAATAACTTTTTATAACACTTTTGAGATACACACTTTTTAACAATGCTGGTATGACTGATCCGAGCATACGTCCGCTCGCTACCACTTGTGAAGATACAGGAATTAATAAATGGAAGAGCATATTTCTTCTTTTGTTTCATGCAGATGTACCAAAACAGTATCCTTGTCACAAAACAACTTGTTAATTTACCTTTGGCACTGTGGATATCCCATTCAGTTTACATATAGCTTACATGTATAAAAAGAAAAGAACGAAAAAATAATATGATTCAACACATTGCCCACCCTGTGCACTGACATGATATGGAACAGCACAGTGTCTGGGCTTATTTCCCTGGTCGTATGGGGGCATAGTCTTTATTTTTGGTTATCAGAATTATCCTCAATGGTTATCAATTTATTTGGGCGTGCAGCTTTTTTTATCACATAGATGTATAAGTTTTCTCTCCTAACACAGTGCTTGCTGTAACCACATAGTCCCATTGCTGTCAATCAGCATCTACACCTTTCAAAGCATGTGTGCGCAGCGCAGCGTCCATTACCTTCCCAGCTCACGCTCACATGTTCAATATGAGGGCAGATCGTTGGTATCATGCATTTACAGTAGCTTTCAACTGCACAAATTCATGAAGCTCATGTTCAGCAGCATGATCCTTTGTGAAACCTTTGATGCAGTGTCAACTGGTTTCCATATCAGCGGCCTGAGGGATTTATTTCACCTCGTCTCTGTCACTTGTTCAGTGGGGAGACCAGCCACACATCCGAAATCCGTTGACAAGGCAAGTTCCTTGCTGCTTTTATGACATTGATGAGCACAGAAAATTCATGTTACATGAAGTATTGTCATTTTTAGTTTATCACACTCACACTTAACACTTTGCATCCAGGTTTCGTATGTTTTTGTGCTTTGCTTTTGAGTGTCTTTCACACAGTTGCATTACATGAAGTTTCTGTGATTTCCTTTCCACCTACTGTACATATATAAAATACAAATTACAATTATCCTACTCGTTTGCTGACATGACATTATTGTTGTTCACATACATTATAGTCTGCGACATATTATCTCCCCCTTTTATATAAAGTATTCATTTTTGTTACATTATTGGTTCCAATTATATGAGTACACATTTTACTCTCGTTTGGTTATACATTCTTCAGATAACATTCATATAATAATAGATTCTGTTTTCATTTATAGCATAAATTGACATACATTTCACTTCAATTTACAATGGCTGCTCGTCGGAGCATAAAGAATCTAAGAAGTAAACAATAGTCGCTACAATAGATACTATGTGCCACTCAAATAACTATGAATAGCCTCACCTCTCTAGTATTCTCCAGGAAGGATCTACATTCTACAGGGTTGAGGAAATTCCATGGAAAGGAATTTATGTGCCCAGTTATGTCTTGTTAACATATTTAACTGTGATCCTAAGAACAAAATAGTTTGTTGTTTACAAACACAACTCAAATCTGATGATACCAATCGCATCTGATACTTATTCAGTGTTCAAATGTGCAGCTCAATATTTAATTGTTATGGTCATTGAATAAAGGATAACCATTTCATGTGCTGAGGTTTACAGAGTTGTATCATCAATACAATATGTTACGTATAATGAGCATAAAACAATGTTTACGTAAGTAATAAATGTGCATAAAAATTTCAATGTAATTCAGGTGTTTGACACTTTCATGGGTAGTCAGCACTCACAGTAGTTTGGTTTCAACCCCTCAATTACTTGGTAGTGCTCAACCTTAGTTCAGCATCATGGTATGTAACGTACTGCAACTGTATTCTTCTACACATATTTTCACACTATCACATTCATGCATATCATAAGCTTACAACTACATTTACTTGTGGTGTGGTCCTTTCTTATGTTTATATGGTACCTAACACACTACAAACATTTATCTTTCTCCACTTTAGGACATGTCAATGTATTGTTCCCTGCAAGAAAAACCTTAATACTAACTTGAAACTAAATCTTCATAGACAAGTGTATAGTGGCTCGATGGCTACTAATACCTTTTTCATATATTCAACCATGTATTCATTCACTTCAGGGTGCAGTTGTATTACAGCAAAACTTATTTAATGTCGAGTGTGCATCTCTTCTTAACTTATAAATCTGAAAGATAAAGTGTATTAGAGGCATGATGCGACCTGTTATACAGTTTGCCACTTATACTGTACTCGCTTGTTTACCTGCGGCAAGACCTTTCTCGTCCAACAAGTATAATTAGTGCGTGCACTTTCAATACTTGAATTTGTAAATATTGTACATATATGAATATAATGTGTATAGTAATGTAGCTTAAGTAAATATCTCATAGTTTAGTGTCCCTTTCCCGTGTATATACTCCCTTGGCTTATCTTTCTGTGTGTGTATTGGGTAGATAGTCATAGTTGTAGTATAGACTCTCCCTTAATTTTCTATGTCCCTGTTTATTCAAAAGGCTTTACAAATGCTACTGCGGACTGTAGCTCATCAGGTTTGTTTATTTTGGGCACTCCAACACTCCCAGCTGTGCCTGTCTGGTGCACACGCACTTGCAGTTTGTTGACTAGCTTGTTCCCCAATGTGCATGCACTGTGTCACTCTACCACCACTTATGTCGCGGTGAGCTGTAATTATACTGTGCGCTACCGTGCGTTTCACAAGTTTGTTTACAACTGGGCTACGTGCAAGGCAAAGTGTGCTGCTTAGAGTATCATCGTCTCTAGACACATGAAAGTAAAATTCTTCTTTGTTATAACCAATCTTATCATCTACACATTTGACATAAAAGAAAGAAACATAATTAAAAATTTTCCTAATCAAGTAACATATATCCTGGAATGTGACTTTCCAGCATCCTAAGTCTAATATTATTATACATATATACAACTTTGAGGGTATACAGCCCTTCTTCAATATATGGACGTTCTCAAGTCTTTGTGTGGGTAAATGCCCTTGTCTTTACCTGTGTTTATGTGTACCAATCTGTATGCTCCTGGGTAGGGGATTTTAATAATTATGTATGGTCCAGTGTGCAGTAGTTGCCACTTATGGTTCAGTTTTCCAATTTTTGTAGATTTGGGATGTGTTCTAAGAAACAGCTTTTGTCCTATATAAAATTGCATTGTATGTTTCAACTTTCTGTCATAAATTCCTTTCCTGTATTGTAGCCCAGGTTTCAAGACTGATTATTGCTTGTCGTATTTTATCCTCCAGTGATAATTTCGGTATCGATATCTTGAGCAAAGGTTTCTCCTACTCGTCCATGTTTTTGCAATATTGTTGGTTTGGAATTTGTCAGGCATTAGGAAAGCTAATGTTCAACAGCAGTAACGCCTTGGGCAATTAGTTATGTTAGTGTAAAGGGAGGTGGCATTGATAGTGATGAGCAGGGCCCTGGGTGGTAGTGAGACAGGAACTGTGGAGTTGGTGGAGGAAGTGGTTGGTATCTTTTATATAGGAGTGTAGGTTCCAGGTAATGGGCTGAAGGTGTTGGTCAATGAGGGCAGAGATTTTCTCAGTGGGAGCACAGTAACCGGCCACAATGGGGTGCCCTGGGTGGTTGGAATTTAGGAAGTTTTTTGTTAACTTATCCACATGCTTGTTGTCTGAATCCATCTGGATGCCCAAGAACTTTACATATGGAACCTCTCATCCAGTGGATGCCCATCAATCTCTACTTCGAGTACCTGCAGGTTATTTTTATTTGTTTGGAATTTAATACCGTCAGTTTTGAGGGATAAGCTGTTGACTGTGGACAAGTTGCAAGACCTCCATTATTCTCCTAGCTGTATCTGATATGGATGTGTTTGGGCACTTGCCCGCGAAAGGCAAAGGTCCCGAGTCTCGGTCGGGCACACAGTTTTAATCTGCCGGGAAGTTTCATATCAGCGCACACTCCACTGCAGAGTGAAAATCTCATTCTGGAAACATCCCACAGGCTGTGGCTAAGCCATGTCTCCGCAATATCCTTTCTTTCAGGAGTGCTAGTTCTACTAGGTTCGCAGAAGAGCTTCTGTAAAGTTTGGAAGGTAGGAGACGAGATACTGGCAGAAGTGAAGCTGTGAGGACTGGGCGTGAGTCGTGCTTCGGTAGCTCAGATGGTAGAGCACTTGCCCGTGAAAGGCAAAGGTCCCGAGTTCGAGTCTCAGTTGGGCACACAGTTTTAATCTGCCAGGAAGTTTCATATCAGCGCACGCTCTGCTGCAGAGTGAAAATTTCATTCTGGAAACTTATAAGTAGCTCAAAAGATAGATGGTTTGCACCATAGGTGGTGGCAGAATTAAGGGAATATTTTAGGCTGTTGTGGAGAGGGGAGATGTGAGAGAAAATGCTGACGTAACCCATGATCGGTGTTGCCAACACAACTTCCAACATTCAGCTTCACCGTGAAATTATAATACAATTACTTCTAGATTACAGTGGTAATGGAAAACAAGACAGTCAACATGAAGTCTTCCAGACCGAGCCAATAAGTGATGAAGAGGCCCAACCACCACCTTTTCTTGTGCCACTTGTAATTCAGCCTCATTTTTTTGCATGTATTTCCAATGTACTGTGATCAGCAAAAATACCAACTGTCAACCTTTTAATTCAAATAGTCTGCAAGAATAGACTCAGTCTTAAACGAGTAAATGTCGCCCATTTCTGGCTAGTGAACTCTATAATTGGCTGATAGTCAGCACAGCCACCAAGCCCCGCTAATACCTATAAAATGAGCTCACCTTCTGGATGTGTGGAGAGTGCGAGTCGCCCTTCAGTGACGGAAGTGCCAGTAGGGATGAAAGCTTTTTGTGAAGTGCTGAAAATATATTTTTTGTGCGGATGATGTGCTATCACAGAGATATCACATGGGAATAGAACAAGGATTTTGTGATAGCACATTTTAAAGACTTTCGTGTTCAAATCTGACATGAAACGGTTGCAACAACTATATACACTACTCGTGTATATACTTTCAGAGAGATAAAGGGGCTGGCCAGTACTTACCTCAGCTCAGTACAGCATATAGATACACAAAACAGAACAGAAAATTTACATTCCTAGCTTTCGGAACTTTGTTCCTTCATCAGGGAGGAGAGAGGGGAAAAAAAGGGAAGAAGGCAAAGTGGATTCAGTTGCTCACAACCCAGGTTATGAAGCAACAGGGAAAGGTAAACAGGGAGGGTAGCAAGGATGGAGGCATGATTGTCAGAGGGAAGCCAAAAATATTCTACTGTGAAGTACTGTTCCACCTTCAAACCAAAGAGGATGCATACAGAAGTAAAGAGGTATATAGTATAAAGATAAACACAACTATGTAGGATGAAAAGATGCGTGAATGGCTAAAGAGGAGAGGGGGGGAAAAGGAGAACACTGAAGAGTAAATGAGAGTGAGGTTGGTTAACGTAGGTTCAGTCCAGGGGGATGGCGGGATGAAAGGATGTGTTGGAGTGCAAGTTCCCATCTCCGCAGTTCCGAGGGACTGGTGTTGGGTGGGAGAAGCCAAATGCCACGTACGTTGTAGCAGGTTCCTAGGTCCCTAGAATTATGCTGGACGGCATTCTCTGTTACTGGGTATTGGGACATCTCCTAGGCGGACAGTTCATCTGTGCCCGTTCATGCGCTCAGCCAGTTTAGTTGTCGTCATACCGATGTAAAAGGCTGTGCAGTGCAGGCATGCCAGCTGATAAATGACATGTGGTGTTTCACATGTGGCCCTGCCTTGAATTGTGTATGTTTTACCAGTAGCGGGGCTGGAGTAGTGGTTGTGGGGGGGAATGCATGGGGCAGGTTTTGCAGCGGAGTCGGTTACAGGGGTAGGAACCGCTGGGTAGAGAAGGTGGTCTAGAAATATTGTAGCGTTTGACAAGGATGTTACGGAGGTTAGAGATTTTCCTTTAATCATGTATATACTTTGCACCACACACTAGATCGTAAAGATTGGCAGCATTGAAAGAGGGTATGAAGCAAAACTATGGCACCTGAGTTTCCTTTCTGATATACATTTTACACAGTGTGCAGTAACTCACTGATCTAACTTCTAATAAGCTAGTAACATCAATTGGGGACGTGAACTCATTTTTTCACATCTCTGTTTCTCTCATCAAGCCTAAAATAACATTTTTAATGGTGGTGAGCATACGGAATGTGGCTCATAAGAAAAGAATTTAACAATAGCAGCAATGGTGACAAAGTATGTCATTAATCACATGTCTGCCTTTATGCTTATGGTTAAACTAGTTGCAGTGATGTTTTTGGTTTAATTCAACATGTTCATCAACTTTTGCTTTTTTCTGGGTGAGCACAAAGGATGATCTCTCGAAAACATGTGTTTTGAATGTATAATTTGTAGTCATGGCATGTCGGAAAACAGCTCGATTACCATGTACACAGATACCAATGTCAATTTTTTGACAAGTTTTTACTTGCTGTTATACATCTGTGATTTTTTAAGAATTGATGAAATTCATTACCACAAATTATTGTCAAGCATTGTATTGTAACTTTAATTTCCTTCACTTACGACAGATTTTTAGGAAGATTGGAGAGGACTATGATTTTTAATCATGTATGCCTATTAATGTGTTTTTGCTCACATTCTGGGGAAAAAGGGGGGGGGGGGGGGGGAGGTTACTGTAGATAGGAAAGGCTGCTGGATAGCTGCTGACAGTGGCTCAATATCTTGTGAATCCACTTTGATAGCAGCTAAGGTTGCTTGCTTGTCTCTAACACACAGACCAGAGGATTTTTGACCATTCATTCTAACGTTTTTCCTACACAGCTTATCATTAAGCTGGTAACTACTGGGGCATGTTTGGTCCTCTCCTCGGTTGAGGAGTTATCAGAATTGCCTACGAACAAGAGTTGGGGAAATTGGGAATTAACATTTGAAGAGGATTTCCTTTGACATTGTTTCCAAGTCTTGCAGCATACTATATCAAATTTGGTGATATCTGGGTGCAGTGTCAGCAGCTGCAGACAGTCCCAAATCCATCTCTCACATGGAGAAAGGCCAGTTGTGTGACTCAGAATTGTTGGATGCCAAGTTCAACTTGGCCCTCTCAATGGTCAAACAATAATAGCAGGACACTGAACCCTGGCTGACAGTAGCAGTAGTCATCACAAAATGCTCTGCCACTGTCTGGGCAATGTCTCTAGATATTGTTTAGATACGAGGGCTATTCAGAAAGTAGGGAACCTTTTTTTGGGGGGGGAGGGGGAGAAAAGAAAAAAAAAATAGCGGTGGGCAAGCTTCGAAAGACCTTCGTCGTAAAATTCTGCCGCCTGAGACTTCAGCTAGTGATTCACACCTGCCTGGAGTTCCACATTGCCATCAAAGCACTGCGTTGCCAGCCAGTTGTTCATCTTGGGAAACAAGCTGAAGTCGCTTGGTGCAAGATCGGGGCTGTAGGGTGGATGAAGGAAAATTTCCCATTTGAATGAATTAAGGAGTTCTTTAATGCGGTTTGCTGTGTGAGGTCAGGCATTGTTGTGCAAACACATTTTGAATGTCAGCTTTCCTTGGCTTTTGTTTTGAACTGCTTTTCTAAGGCTGTGCAAAGTTTGACAGTACAAGGCAGAATTTATGGTTGCTCCACGTTCGAGAAAATCAATAAGAAGCACACCATGCCTATCCCAAAACACTGTCACCATCAACTTCCTTGCTGACAAGGTTTGCAAACAATTTCTTGGTTGTTGGCGGGACCTTGTGTGCGCCCACTCCATGGACTGTAATTTTGTCTCGCAATTGACATGTTTCACCAAGTCTCATCACCGGTTACGATTCGATCCGGTAATGAATCACCATGTTTGTGGTAGGCCTCCAGAAATGTCAACGTTGCCCCCATTCACTGTTCTTTACGGTGCTCTGTAAGCATTTTGGGGACCTATCGTGCACAAAATTTGTGGTAGCCTAGCTTTTGAGTGACAATTTCAAACAACAAAGTCCGTGAAACTTGTGGAAAAGAAAGCGAAAGCTCTGTTATTGTGAAGTGATGGTTTTCACGAATTATTTCATCAACTTTAGCGACAAGATCATCAGTCACAATGCTCGGGCATCCACTCTTCTCTTCATCATGAATGTTGGTTCGGCCATTTTTAAACCGAATGCACCATTTCCAGAGGAACATTCACTCATTACGTTGTTTCCATACACTTCGTACAGTTAACAATAAATTCCTATAGGTTTTAGGTTTTTTACCAACAAAAACTGTGTCACAGACCGCACCTCACAACTGGCGGGATTTTCGATTGCAGCGCACATTTCAAATTCGAATATCGAAAAAACCAGACACGCAGAGACGTTCCTGCTGTCACAGATGGATGCCGACTGAGCTGCCGAGCTAGCACATACCAAAATATATGCGATCGGTGCGTGCCTAGCGGTGTCAGACAGATACGTTCCCTACTTTCTGTATAGCCCTCATAGACCAATGTTTCAGCACTGCTGCTATCGGTAAGGACCGCATTTACCACAAATATTTCTGGTGGCTTCCCACACTTACAAAGAACACATGGAACGATTGATAGAGTCCAGGAATGCATGCCATGATCTTTTCTTACTTTCCTTGATTATGTGTCGAGTTTTGTCTCTCACTTCTTGAAAGGCTGTGAGGTTTTCTATTGCTGGGTAGAACTTAATAATGTCACAGAGCAGTATGCTTGCCCTGAATTGCTGAGCTGCATGCATCATTCCACCACGATAAAGGCTGCCTTCTAATATGATCTGACGATTTCAGAATGGATAGGGTGGCAGCTTGGAGACCCTACATGTGATGTGATCCACCCATTGTGTCGGTGTTCAAACACAGCCAACTGGGTGAACAGCACCATTTCACTCTGCTGTAGCAGTGTTTAAACAGGTCAGACTTTCTGTGTTGAGCATGCACAGCTTCTGAGACATCATGACACTCTCTAAAACTTGATCCTGGGAAAAGTACAGTGTGAGTCTCATAATATGTTATGAGCACTCAAAACTTCAAATAGGAGAAATGGTTGGTAGAGATGGTCTATAAGATCTGTGAGAGCCTCGGAATCTCTCGCTTCCTGTGGTGATAAATACCAAGGGCATATAGTGATCCTCTGACCCACATGAACTTCAATGCAAGTCAGTAACCAGGGACAGCAGAGGAGTAGTGCGTGAAAAACACAGCTGCCTCTCCCTTGGCCATTTCCCCAGTCAGGTCACCCTTGTGGTGGCGGGTACAGTCTCACAGCACAGGGGTGTCAGTGGGTTTAAAATGTGTTTCTTGTAAGCACTAACACAGGGAATGTTTCTGTGTTAGGAGTTTGTTCCTCCACATGCGTCCTGACCTATTCTATGTTCCACTGTAGTATGGGAGCCACTTTTCAGTGATTTTCTTTCACCTTGTTTCTCCACTGGAGTGGGGATCTTGCAAGTGTTGGAGGCTCTGTCAGGGGGCTATATGGCTGCCCCATGCACACTTCATATTCCAATGTCTCCAAAGCCAAATCATTAGAACCATAGTTTAGAATGAAGTTTACATGGTCTGACAGTATACGAACTGTCTTCCTTTATGGGCAATGTTTCCCAGTTATTTGATTTGCTAGAAGAAATTTCACAGGAACATCTGTGGCAGTGGTAGTGGCGGTGCTGGGCTGTCTACTGGAGTTTACATGTTGTGGTATGGTAACTCTACGATGTACATAACCATAGCATTCCTCATGTTCTGGGGGGCACCTATAGGCTCCGTAATACCACCAGCTTTACAACTGCACTGACAGATGCAGATGCTGGCACAAGCAATCACCACTGTGTAGATGCACTGGCTTTTGGAAACAGTGAAGTGCAGAGGAGGCGTTATTAAGGTATGGGAACGGTTATCATGGTTTGGGTCTGCTTGCCTTCTTGCACTTCCGGAAATACTAAATGTAGGAGGATATTAACACATTTTACAGCAATGTGTACTGCATACAACAGAGGAACAGTCTGGAGAAAACGATTGTACCAGCATGAAAAGGCACCCTGCCATAAAGCACAATCTGGGAGGCAATGATTAGTGAACAATAGCATTTTGGAATGGATAGGCCTGCCCAAAGCCCCGACCTGAACCCAATGGAACATCGTTGGGATGCGTTAGAAAACTGACATCACTACAGACCCCAGAGTCCTCCGTCACAACCTTCTCTGATTTCAGCTCTTGACAAAGAACAGACTGCCATTTCTCCACAGATATTTAGGCACCTCATTAAAAGTGCACTTATTAGAGTTCGGGCCATCATAAAGGCGAAGGGTAGTCACACCCCATATTAATGTCCATTAATAGGTGTCTTTTGAGCATATACTGAAGTCAAATTAAATCAGGCAATGCTGAGGGAATTAGATTAGGGGATGAAACACAAAAAGTAGTAGGTTAGTCTTACCATTTGTGCAGCAAAATAAAGTTAAAGACCGAAGCAGAAAGGACATAAAATGCAGTCTGGCTATAGCAAGAAAGCATTACTGAAATAAATGATTTTGTTAACATCTATTTGTCTGGAGTGCAGCCTCGTATGAAAGTGAAATGTGGATAAGTACTTCAAACAAGAGAAGAATAGTAGCTTTTGAAATGTGGGGGAACTGTAGGAGAATGCTGCAGATTAGATTGATAGATTGTGTAACTGAAAATGTGGTACTGAATTGAACTAGGGAGAAAAGATATCTATAGCACTTCTTGATTAAAAGAAGGGATTGGCTGGCAAGGCACATTCTGACTCATCACGAAATTGTCAATCTGCAATTAGAGGAAGTATTGGGGGAGGGTAAAAACTGTACAGACAGGCCCAGTGATGAATACAGTAATCAAGTTCAAATGGATGTAGGTTGCAATAGTTATTCAGAGATAAACAGGCTTGTACAGGCTCAACTAGTGTGGAGAGCTGCACCCAAACCAGGCCTTTGACTGGGACCAACCAGAAACAATGAGCACCACCAGGAAGGAGCACTTTCTCTGGATGTATGATCAAGAAACCAGAAAACATCATCTTCATGGAAATACGACAGAAATTCTAGAACAGTAATACTGACTCTAGATGAATTAAGGAAATTGATAAAAACATGAGGGAATTACAAAATAACAATAGTAAGTTTAAAAAACAAAACACAATATCAAAAAGCTTTCAAATAACAGCAGACTGCAAACAGATAATTGAAATGATGATTACAGACGAAGAAAGGAATTTGACATCCAGGAGACTGAAGTAGTATTATGTCAAAAGGATACTTAACAGCCCTCTTCATAAAATTGATTACAGTGGTCCCAAGTAGTACACAAAATGTAAATAAACAAATACTCTAATAATTTTTATGCAACGACTCTTTCAAAAATGGATACAAACACATCAAATAACATACTGATTACAGCTCTAGAAACTTGTCAGTTATACACTTTACCCTAATCTATTTCATGCATGTACTGAATTTTTTTGTGGCATTACATATGAGGCATACTGTTCCTTAGGCAGTATCTGTACTGTGGACGAAATTAAGTTCGAAAGTATTATTTTGCCCCAATTGACTTAAAACAGATATACAATAATATATTATGAATTATGCACAGCTGTCTTGAGTCAACAAATAAACAAATTTCCAGAGAATTCAAATTTAAGTGGCTATTATTATTTCTTACCGTATTTACTCGAATCTAAGCCACACTTTTTTCCGGTTTTTGTAATCCAAAAAACCGCCTGCGGCTTAGAATCGAGTGCAAAGCAAGCGGGAGTTCTGAAAAATGTTGGTAGGTGCCGCCACAACGAACTTCTGCTGTCGAATATATGTAGCGCTACACAGGCATGGTTTGTAGGCACAAAGATAAATACTTGCGCCAAAACCTCTGCGTCAGTAAATAATTTTTTTTTTTTTTAAAAAAGGTGGAAGACTAGCTTCTTTTCTCCGCCCCGACTTTCGACCACTGCATTTTCATATATTATCCAACGAAGTAAATACAAACTCCGTATTGTTCATCTTCGAATGTACCAGAATTTCAATGTACTACGAAAATCCAACTGGCAAGACTGTTTGGGATGTTTGTCAATATGGCCAACTCTGCGTTCTGAAATTTTTCCTATCTTTGAGAAGAGATGGTTGCTAATAGGAACTTTTATGAATTGTGAATCACATGCAGTATTCTCTTCACCATAAGAATAATACGAATATAAACATTTTGCCATGTTTTCTTTTGTGTTTGCTGCTATCTCATTTAAATCTTGCCTGCCTAATAAACTACGAAACTAGAGTGAGACAACAGCAAACTCGGAAGAATATATGTATCGTGTCATGTTTATATTCGTATTAAGTGATACAGTCAGAAATGAAGCACGGCAAATGACTAGATTTTCAAATCTAAGATGACTCTAATTTCTGTGCAGAATTTGATGTACTAAAGAAGCAGCCGCAAAGATTTTCAAACGGAGAAAAATTTTCGCTAAACTTTCGTTCAGAACATGTCCTATCATACGCAGTCTATTATTTGGTTCTTGTTGATCATTATCAAAGAAACAGCAGTGTAAGTAACAACAAATAGCAGTCTCTTGCCATTGTTTCGCTAATGAGACGATTCCTCTCTCTCTCTCTCTCTCTCTCTCTTTTTTTTTTTTTATTGTTAGCAGCAGTAGCGCGCACAAAAGCAAGCCATGCCGTGAGCGGCGACAGTCCGTAAACACGCACTATCAGAATGCGACAAATAATGCATGACACAGTACAGTAATGTATTTTCAGCTTAGAGTGACGTAAACACCTATAACAAAGAAAACGGCACTTATCAGATCGAAGCAAAATAAGCAATAGATTCAAACCAAACGAAGCACGTGAAAAAGGAAGAGTACCCGTATAAATATGGACAGAGCGCCTGACGCATAGCAATGGCTACCTGGTAAAGCTTAACTGCTAAGCTTACGACTCGAACCAAACTACTGTAGCTGTATCGTCATTCATTCGAACTAAAGTGTGTCTCACATTACAATGGACCAACTTTGTTTCGATTTGGAGGTGCGCCCTAAACCTCTTCTCTCCCCTTGAATTTCGAGTCTCAAATTTCAGGTGCGGCTTAGATTCGGGAAATTTTTTTTCCTTGATTTCGAGTCTCATTTTTCAGGTGCGGCTTAGATTCGAGTGCGGCTTATATTCGAGTAAATACGGTAATCATTCTTTCTTTTTAGGGAATACCTTTAAGCAGCTCACAATGTATCAAATCAATAAAGCTTCCTCTTCTCTGATGAAGGATCAAACTTTATTAAGACCATTTCATAATTGTTTGTCAGAGATAATAATTCACATGCCCAGGCTTTGATGTGTTGATCAATAACTAGTATTTTAATTCTTGTATTTCTGAAATTGCATTGGATGAATACAAGTGCTCCTATGGATTCAGTTACTGCAATGCTCACTGAAGTTGTATCACAATGCACGTGACCTGGATGACAAGCATTTACGCTGACTTCCTGCTCCAGTTGTTCTCTTAACGGCACAACAAAAGTCAGCCACGATATTGAATTGTCATTTTTTTCAAGGATTCTAACAGTTTTCAGATCTTCATAGTTCAAAGCCAAATTACAGAATGCTGTTCTTGGTCGGCATATGTCTCAATTGGAGCAGCTATATTCGTACAGTGGCAACATTTTTAAATCTTCAGCCTACTGCCACCTACAATATTTAATGCTAATTTTTGGTATTATGCTGTAATATTTCATATAATAAATAAAAAAATATTTGTTTGACTTTCCACTCAACATAGAGGAGTAGATGGTAAGACCCAATAATAAAATTTAATAAATGTAAAAGCCCTTCCAGGAAATCATTATTGAACTTAACAAAGGAATTTCTTTGTTTCACAACTATTTTCATTTTTACAGGTATCACTGTTGGCAGTAACAAATTAAGGCACACCTTTACATCAGACAAGAGGAAAGGTGATTAAAAGTCTCCAGCATTAATTGCCTTTATGTTTAAAAATGACCAAATTGTACGAAAAACATAAATATAATATTTGAAATAAAATGTATTACAAATGGGCATTACAATCAAACACAAATGGCATCATTTCACACCTGAAGGCATGATATAGCATGCCACATTTTTACATTGTAGATTCAGTACAACATTCCTAAATACAGGAACATGATCATTGTCTTATGTACAGTTCTGGTTTTATGGTTCTAGCTGTACTGGCAATGTCTAAAATAAGACCTTAATGGTCACAAAAATCTCAATTTTTACATGTCAGTAACATTTAATACGTCTTGAATACTCTCATATCCCAGACCTGTCCAACATAATTTCTAAAGTAATCCACAGACAACTTTTTGCTGTATCACTGCATTTCACAACACAATGTGTTACAAAAAGTCATTCCAACCAGTCTTCACTTGTCATATTCAATCCACGATCGTTTAGGGCACTTTATTCAGAAATTGCATTGAAATTTCATTTCACTAAAAAATAAGTATTTTTATACACAATCATCACGGGAACCATATTTCGTCAAGGTCATCAGTATCTGGACTATCTGAAAGTGTGAGGATTAGTTCATCATCTGAATCACTTGCTCCACCCTCAGCATTGTTCTCATTTCCGTTGTCACCATCATTTCCATTGTTCTCACCTGCCCCTCCTGCTGGTGCTGCGCCACCACCACCCCCTCCATTGCCCCCACCACCTCCTGCTGCACCTCCATTTCCTTAAACAAAGAGAACAAAACATTTAAATGAATTGGATTGCAGTATGGAGAGCATGGAGTACTGTTTATCTGTAAATGAATTCTACATAGGTATACAGGAAAAGTTTCAGTTAGGGAGATTTCAAATGTACACAGTTTAATGAACTGTTTAACTCATAATGTTGTAACTCGCCAGTACTTAGCTCACATGATTAACACACTGTTTCTGCAATATTCAACAGAACTGTTTTACTAATAAGAGGAAAAGTGTACAGTCTTACCATCCTGCTGCTCATCATCAGAACCTGACTGTGATGCCGAGCCATCGTCACTGCCATCTAACTCATCTTCCTCCTCTTCTTCCTCCTGTAATAGAATGAGGATACTCACAGCATTAGAACTACGTGTACTGTAATTATTAAAATACTTTAGCAGCAAGAGATAAAATTAAATTAAGTACTTTAATGACAGTCTACTTAAACACTTAATTACACAAAAATAAAATTAAATATATAGTAGAGTCCTGTTAATCTGAACTAATTGGGACCGGACTTCACTCAGATTACCAATTTTTTCGGATTAGCCAGAATTATGGTGACGAGTTTCTAGAATGAAGTATACCAAGCAGATAAGTAGGTACACCATGGTAACAAATGGGAACAAATGTGGGAACGATGACTCACTTTCACTCCCTGCCCTTGTTGTTGTGCATTGTTGACACATTTGCAGTGTTTGATGTCAGTGCACTGCCAGTTGGCTCGCAAAGTGCTTGGTTATGTTAGTTACTGATTACTGGCACGCACAACAGTTGTATTGTATTCGTTCAGGTGTAGTGGTGTACGTATTTTCGTCATGAGTAAACGGAAACATACAACGTTAACTCTCAAAGAAAAACTGAATGCTTTGAGGCGGATAGGCAATTGTGAAAATGTATCTAAACTGGCAACAGAACAGGGTGTTGGTAAAGCAACCATTTGTGATTGGAAAAAGAACCGAATGAAGCTCGAACAGTCCTGTGCAACGTCTTCAGGAAAAACACTCGAAATTCAGTAGACTTTGAAACAGTCCCAGTACGATAAAGTGGATGAAGTTCTTTTCCTTTGGTTTACGCATGAAAGAGAAAGGGGAACTCCTTTGAGTGGAGCACTGGTTCAGGAAAAGGCTTTTACCTGAATAAGTTAATGAATGGTGATGAGCCTTTCAGTGTGAGTACAGGTTGGTTGGACAGATTCAAAAAATGTAATGGAATCTGTCAGCTAACAATTACTGGAGAGAAGCTTTCTTCTGACCGTGATGCAGTGAAGGGATACTTGGGTGAGTTTGAAAAAATGGTAAGAGAGGGAAAGTATTCTCCCCAACAAATTTATAACGCTGATGAGGCAGGCCTTAATTTTAGGACACTGCCAACAAAAAGCCTGGCATCAAAAGCAGAAGGCAATGCTCCTGGTTTTAAAATGTGCAAAGATTGTGTGACTTTATTAGCGTGCAGCAACGCTCCTGGTAATCACAACTGCCTTTAATGCTGACTGGCAAATCTGCTAGGCCCAGAGCTTTTAAAAACTGCAACATGAAGTCCCTGCCCATATATTATTACAACCAGAAAAAACATGGATGGATGGTAAGCTGTTCAAAGAATGGTTTCACAGCCAGTTTGTTCCCTCTGTTATATGGTTTTCTAAGGAGACTCATTTGTCTCCCTGTGCAATCCTTTTAATTGATAATGCGCCATCTCACCCTAGCACTGAGGAATTATGCGATGGAGAAATTGTGGTGAAGTTTTTGCTGCTGAATGTTACACCGCTTCTAAAGCCGATGGACCAGGGCGTACTGCAAACATTAAAACTGATTTACAGAAAACAATTTTTAAGAACGATGATCCAAGATGATAGCATTCCTTTAGTGGACAAAACAAAAAAGACCAATGTGAAGGATGTTACTTATGGCAGAATATTTCAGAAAATTCTCTTGAGAAAACTGTGGACATCTCTTGAATTTCAGGACAACATACGTCGAAAATGACGAGGAAAATCTACTACAAATCATACAGACAATCCCTGGATGTGAAGAAGCTAGTGAAGGAGACGTAGATGAGTGGATGGCAGCGGATGGGGCATGTGTGGAGAACCTTACTGACACTGATTTAGTTGCTGCTGTGACTCAAGACCAAGCAGAAGTGGACTGCTGTGACAGAAGTGACAATGAGCCTGAAAGTGACAAAAGAGAGCTGTGTCGCACAGTGACACAGCAGAAGCCCTTGACCTCACGCTACGTTATTTGGAGCAACAGCCCACTGCTACACCTGCTGATTTTATGTTTATGAGACGATGGCACAACTATGTGGCATATAACAGACTGTCTTCATTACACCAAAAAACAATGAGTTTTTGTCATCTGATAAGTAGGGATAAAATGTCTGCTGTATTTTAGTAAGTTTGACAGTTTTCTTTCATTGTTATGCATTGTTTAAACCTAACGTTTTCTTGCCAATTTTTCTAATACACATTTACTGTACTGTGTAAATTAAAATAGTGTGTATGTACAGCAGTTTTCCATATTAGATTAACATTTTTCATGTTCGGATTAACTGAACATTCAGATTACCGGGGTTCGGATTAGCCGGACTCTGCTGTACTCTTAACTACTAATAATCATCCAAAAGATGGTAATTAGGATCAGGTAAAATAAAAGCACTGTGGAAGCAACTGTAGTCATCTCAATCTTATTGTCATAATAAGGACTAAAGTCCAACCCACGAATATTGGCAGTTTGGGGATTGCGTTGTTGCCGGTTCTGAGCTACAGTGTCAGTACACCCAAGCACGTTCTTAGTGCACATCTCTCGCTTGCTTGTGTAGAAGTGTTTGCTCACCACCACCATCAGCCGTGACAACTCGCAACAAATGGAATAAAAATTCATTAAATAACATGCTACAATCGCATTTAATGCTCAACATGACTGTCGCTAAGAATTCAGTAGACTGCAAAACAATTTACTCCACCCTGTCAATACTAAAATGTGGATCTAACAAAGGATCTTAACAGACTGTTCTGCCCGCTTCGATTTTCTTTCTGCTAATGGCATTTGGAGGTCAGCACCTGGACTTCAGTTTCCTAAAGCAGTACAACATAATTAATTAATTAGTAAAAAATTAACAAATTTAAAAAAGCCACCTTCAAATATTACAAGATTTCCGAGTACTGTTAGGTACAATATATAGTCACAGTCACCAATAGCTGTGTGAAGCATTAAAGATTCGCAATTGAGAAGTTGCTAGTTCAATTCTTGTTAGCAGTAATTTCTTCTTCTTCTTCTTCTTCTTCTTCCCCCCCCCCCTCCAGTTCTATAATTATTAACAAAATATGATATTTGTTAATTCTTAATTAGCATTTTTATTCATTAATAAATGAAAAGAAGTTACTATTAGTGATATTCGAACGAAGAAACATCACAATTACAAAACCTATTTCCTCAAAAGACTTTTAAAAATTATGCATTTGTCTACCAAAGACTATGTTAATAGGCTCGGAAATGTTTTGTAGTTAATGGTGCTAGAAAACCCAATCTTTTAAATGATGATTTTGCAAAGTTTTTATTTTTGAGAATTGCATCATACTGCTTTAGAAAAACTGATGTCCAGACACGGAGCTCCAAACCCTCTAAGTATGAAGAAAACTGAAGGCTGCCGGCAGGATTTACAAACAGATTTTGCACATATTAAATACTGCAAGTGGCACAATGAAAGAAGTTTATCCTGTTTTACTTAGAACACAAACAAGCCATATGTAAATAAAACTGTAACAGTTCACAGAGTGATGATGACGACAAACCCACTTCAAAAAGAAGTGGACGTGAAATCTTCAGACAGATCGTTATTGTACTTCATACTGGACTGTTGCCAACTACATGTCTTAAGTGGGTGTACACAGAAGCTGCATTAGGAAGTGAATGTTTGTAATAGCAGCAACACAAATATCATACTGGGGAAGTGTAATTTCAGAACAAATGTTTCACTTTGCAGCAGAGCGTATGTTTGGTTTTGGTACAGCACACAGTTTTCATTTGCCAAAATAAGTTCAGCCTGCACTCCATAGTAAGAATAGTAAGAATGATTAATGTATAACTAAGTAAACTGGCCTTTACATGTGTCTGCTTGTGTGTGTGTGTGTGTGTGTGTGTGTGTGTGTGTGTGTGTGTGTGTGTGTGTGTGTGCGCGCGCGCGCGCGCAAACCTGTCCTTTTTCCCCCCAAGGTAAGTCTTTCCGCTCCCAGGATTGGAATGACTCCTTACCCTCTCCCTTAAAACCCACATCCTTTTGTCTTTCCCTCCCCTTCCCTCTTTCCTGATGAAGCAACCTTGGGTTGCGAAAGCTTGAATTTTGTGTGTGTGCTTGTGTTTGTTAGTGTCTCTATCAACATACCAACACTTTCGTTTGGTAAGTTACATCATCTTTGTTTTTAGATATAAGTAAATGAGAAAGGTTGATTAGAGAGAGGTGAAAAATTTATATCTACAACCATTCTTCAGAATATCCAACCCCCAAAATATTATGTATATTCCATCTTGATAGATATTACTATATAAATAAAAATGGGGTGAGGTGTGACAGGGTAGGAAGGTTGTGGGATGTTCCTGAGGTTAGAGACAAAATGGTGAGTAGACATAGGAGGAAGGCATGTTATGGTGATGGTCTTTTATGGGTACCACCCTGTCATGTGCTTTACATGAGTTATTAAAACTGAACACCTTAAGCAGTGTGGCTAACTGAGAATTTGAACCCAACTCATTTTTAAAGTCATTCAACAAACACTTTGTTGCATTATCTTTCTTGGTGAATGTTACTGGACTAAAAAAAAAGGTGGATGATCCATGGTTATATAATTTAAAATTTTGATTTTTTGGATGGTACAATTTTTACGCAATCAGTGCAATGAAATGTGAAATATGCCGGTGGATAATTCTTCTATTAAGAAGATTCAAGATGATTTCCATTTCTTGGTCAAACTGAAGATGAATTTTCAAAGCCCCAAATATAACATTAAAATATAAGACTTTAGGATATAAGAGATTGCTGATAGGCAAGGCATATTAATTGTGGACTTTTACTGTTATCATTATAATGGCTCTACAAATTTCTAGGCAAATCATAGATGTGAATGCTGCCAGCAACGGGAAAATATATGTTCAATATTTGACTTCTCAGTCTGGTACTGACAAGACTGTTTAATTTAGTCAAAACAGCACTGACCATTACTTAATGGTATTTACTTTCAAAGGTAAATAACCTAGAAAAACTTTCAATATGAATTTCATGAGATAGACAGACAGAATAAATTATGACAGGGTGGAGGTATGGAGGACAGAAATGTGAACTCAGTACATTATGAGCTCTTTTTCCAAAGTTGAACTACCTGTGAAAGATGAGGTTCAGAACACTTAACATCCTTTAAAGCTCATGTGAAATAACAATTTAATTTGAACAATTAGAAGTGCACAAACAATAATTCCACAGATGTTGTTGTCGACACTTCCAGTTATTTGTTGGCCAGCTACAACTGAAGTATGTTGTGCATTTCTAACAGTAATTGAAGTGCAGTTGATGGATACTGCAAACAGAATAACACTTCAAACAGCCTCATGGATGACATGGTATGAGTCTTGTAGCAGTTAGTTTAAAACAGTTGGTAACAATGCAATTTCATAATGAAAATTTGAAATGTATTTGCAACAGAAAAATGTACAAGTAAAGTTCAATAATTTCAATTCAGCTGCACTTGTTCACGAGTAACTGCCTACCCTGAGTAACGACCTACATTGCAAACTGGGATACAGTGTGCGGAGGGAGATAACCGACAAAATTAACTCAAATAACTACTCCATTCACCTTTTGGAAACTGTAGTAGTTCTTAATTTCTGGGAAATTACTCTACTGATAGAGCACTTCATTCGAAAGTTCACACTGTTATAAGATGAGGCTTTTTCCCCCAACTTTGTCGTCTTATATTCGTAGATTAAACTGTTGCTGCTGTTGTCAACATTTTAACATTTAGAGTAAATGGGGGTCATCTTACATTTAGAGATGAAGCTTCAGCTACTGAGGTCACGTGCAGATTTATTTTGAAGAATTTGGTAGGTCGGGGATGGCCAAATCATACTCTCATTTGAACGAGCTCAAGATTTCCCGATACGCTGAAGCACTTGATACAGTATAAATGTCACTCGAAAAATCACATGATGTTTGACTCAAGTGGCATTAGTGTAAGGGATATGCGAGAAACTATGAACTAGCCACTAAGGAGAAAATAGCATTAAGTTCTATTACCTTATAAATATGAACATGTTTGCAATGAAAGTTCTCATACATATACAGATACTTTATACAAACACTAACTCTGCTTTTTAAAGGAAGGTAACATTCCAAAGCTAAAATATCCTTCAAAAAACATTACTTCCTTCTGAATACACATCAATATTTTATTTGGTTATGAGGGACTGTAATGATTTACTGAGTGCATTGCAAATGACAAATTTAGTTACTGTTCACATATAATGAGGTGACAAATGTCATGGGATATGTCCTAATATCGTGTCAGACCACCTTTAGTCTGGCATAATGCAGCAACTGGCATGAGCTCAAGTTACTACATGCCACTGCAGAAATAGTGAGCTCTGCTGCTCCTACAGCCGCCCATAATTGCAAAAGTGTTGCCGGTGCAGGATTTTGTGCACGAACTGACATCTCGATTACATCCCGTAAATGTTCAAGGTGTGACCAAATCATCCCATCGAATTGTCCAGAATGTTCTTCAAACCAGTCTCAAACAATAGTGGGCCGGTGACATGTTTGGGAACATGAAGTCCATGCTTGGCTGCAAATGGCAATTTCCAGTCAATATTTGGTTTAATTGGACCAGAGGACCCAGTACCTGAAATTCCATCTAAACTCAGCCCACACCATTATGAAGCTACCACCAGCTTGCACAGTGCCTCGTTGACAACCTGGGTCCATGGCTTCATGTGGTTGGCAGTTGGCACCACTCTCAAATCTTATCATCAGTTCTCACAACTGAAATTGGGACTCACGTAACCAGGCCACGGTTTGCAGTCATCTAGCGTCCAACTGATACGGTCGCAATCCCAAGAGAGGCATTGCAGGCGATATCGTGCTTTTAGCAAAGGCACTTATGTCATTCATCTGCTGCCATAGCCCGTTAACACCAAATTTTGCTGCACTGTCCCTACAGATACATTCGCCATACGTCCCACATTGATCTATGCAGTTATTTCATGCAGTGTTACTTGTCTGTAGCACTGAGAGCTCTATGCAGATGCTGTTGCTCTCGCTTGTTAAGTGAAGGACGTTGGCCACTGTAATGTCCATGGTGAGAGGTAATGCCTGAAATTTGGTATTATTGTCACACTTTTGACACTGTGGCTCTTGAAACCACCAATGCACTGCCCTTTCATACCTTGTGTACATCACAGTACTGCTATCTGTATATGTGCATATTGCAATTCCATGACTTTTGTCACCTCAGTGTATTTGAATACCGGGTAAAAATGTTACCAACTTTTAATCAGTTTTAGAACATGGTGACACTCAGATGACACAAGAAAGAAAATTCATCCAGAATGAAATGTCTAGCAAACGAAAATCATACTAAACTGATTGTAATTGTTATTGTGGGAATAAACTACAGCAGTAAGACCAAGACAGCACAGCAGATGTCAGGCGATCCTAGGACAAGCAAAAGTACGCGAATAGGACTGAATTGTGTTGTGGTCTCTTATTTAAGTATTTGTTGCTGTTGCTACATATGACGTGCAACCCAGAAGATATTGCAGTCTGTATTTCACAGCTGCTCAAGCATAACACCACAGAAAAGGTTGGAGGGGGAACAGTGATACCAGTTTGGCTGAGAAGTGCAGAGACAGGAGTAGTGGGTGGGCAGCAAATTATGTCGTGTTGGTCAAATATGGGAGTCTATATTCTGTACTCTGGCTTCTTGTGAATATCTACAACATATAAACTGCAGTTTGCCTGAATCCATTTAGTAGCCGAAATTGAACTGAGTTTAATATTGGACAAATACTCAACACTAGTGTTCATTTCTGCAAGAGGCAGTAAAAGTCTAAATGGGGTCAGTGGTGTACTTACATGTTTTGTGCTGCAATGTTGTTGACACTCACTGTTATGTATGATGGGAACTAAATGGGGTGTGTCAACCGCTGGTTCTTCGCACCCAATGAGAGAGTGGTGGTCAGACAATATGTTCAGAGTGAGAGACATTGTAATATCCTCACATCAGTGTAGAAGTGAAATCTGGTATGTATTTGGGAGCTGGACACCAACAACTGTGTTCTCAGGTCCCACTGTAACCACAGCTTCAGAAATCACAACATATTTGGGAGAAACAGCAGGTGATTGTGACAATGAAGATAAAAAGTTCACAGTTGTGCATTTAGGATGATGATGATGATGATGACGATGACGATTATGATTATGATTATTCCAGAATGAGATTTTCACTCTGCAGCGGAGTGTGCGCTGATATGAAACTTCCTGGCAGATTAAAACTGTGTGCCGGACCGAGACTCGAACTCGGGACCTTTGCCTTTTGCAGGCAAGTGATCTAACAACTGTGAAGATGGGGCGTGAGTCGTGCTTGGGTAGCTCAGTTGTTAGAGCACTTGCTCGCGAAAGGCAAAGGTCCCGAGTTCGAGTCTCGGTCCGGCACACAGTTTTAATCTGCCAGGAAGTTTCATTATGATTATTATTAAAAGTAGTGATACCACAAATGACAGGGTTAGTAAGCAAAAAGGGTAGAAAAGAAAATGGCCTACAAATTAATGTAGACCTTTGTTTTTCTTTGTTTTATTTCTCCTTGTATTATCAAAATGTAGACAATCAATAAATGATACAAGTATTTAGGAAGATACTTCATGCCAATAAAACAGTTTGTAATTTTGATTATTCAGAATATATTAAAAATAAATTTTTCTCAAGGACCATGTTAAAATAAAGAGGATTATCGTGTACTCAGGTAAATGCAGTATACAGGAAAGCCTACCACAGTGTGTGTGGCATATTTTGGACATCATCTAACAGCACTAATGGCCAGTAATTTCAGTAAGTATAGGGAGAACTTTGTTACACAATACTACCATTGTCTTATCATTTTCTAGTTCTTATTAAAGTATTTTAAAATGATGTTTACAAAACAATATTAAATGATATTGGAAAAGTATGAAGATGTTATTTTGTAGTGATTAAGTATAGTACGTAATGTGTTACTTCAATGAGAGACTACATCTTTGGAGAATGTTTAACAAATATTCCAGCAAGTGCAGTGAAAACAGTGGAGATAAGGTGTTCAAAAGTGTAATTATCTGTTTCTCACGAAAGGTGTGGAAAAGTAACAACTGGAGGGGGTGGGGGCACCTTGATGCTCCTGTTGTTCTATGTGTAACGAGAATGGTCCACTTCGCTACCTGTCTTTAGTACATCTCTCTACAGTGAATTCCTATTTCCCTTCAAACCTTTCTACACCTATTTCCTAATGCATGCACAAGAGCATGGATTTCGAAAAAGGTAAGGGGAATTATGTAAATCCTATTAAATATCAATGTAGAGTTGACAAATGAATAAACATTCAAGTAGGTATCCTGATAGTGCTGATCACATATTTTCTTAACAAATTATAGAACCAGTAACGTATCTCCAGATATTTCAAATTGATATTCAAAAATAAAATAAGAATGTGAACTAAGATTTTATGTGAACCAGAAATTCATTAATTTTCATAAAAAGATTAACTTACCACATTTGCAGCTTCATCTTCATCATCTCTTCTTCGGCCCACATCATACACTCTTACAAATGACTCCTCCACGGAGTCTAGGACACCTTGGTTTTCAACAATTGCGATCTGGGTTCCACTTTTGTTGCAGGCCAAGTCATACACATTCTTCTTTACATCAATTGTTGCTTTAAAGAGAAAAAAATGTAGTTAATACAGTACTGGAAAATTCTGTTTGGAATACAGATCCTGACACTGTATAATCTTAAGGGCAAAACAGTATAGGCTAGAAGAGGGAGAAACAATTAGAAAACAGGATAGGAATATGGAAACTCAGAAAGCTCTCTCGGGTGTGGGCAAGGGTAGAGACACATTGCCATTAGCGAAAATGGATGTGACGATCGGGAGGGGGGAAGGTGTGGCAAAGATTAGAGGGAGATTCGAACCTCTGAGGAAACGGTGAGGAGGAGCTCGAGACTTGTGAATTACACTGCAGTGAGGTAATAGAATGAAACAGTTGGGGTTATGAAGATTGAAGAAAGTGCACAAGGATTGGCAGAGTGAAGTATGTGATGCAGAGAGTGAGTTCCCTCATACAGAATTAACATTAGCTGGTGCTAGGAATAAGGATACCCACTGCACAGGCTGTGGAGCAGCCAGATGCCACCCAAGTAGGGCTCAGTGGCATATTCTACCACTGGCTGGTCAACTGTTTCCATGGTCACAAGGTACTGGTGTCAATTCACCCAGATATACAGTTGGTTGTGTTACAGTTAAGACAGTGGACTTGCATTTGGGTGGATTGTGGTTCAAATCATGATCCATGGTTTCCCTGTTTGGTTTAACTCAAATATCAGGACAGCTTGTTCAACAAAACAGACATGGGTGATCCCCCCACCTGTGTGTGTGTGTGTGTGTGTGTGTGTGTGTGTGTGCGCGCGTGCGCACGCGCCCGTGTGTGTGGGGGGGGGATGTGGGGGGAGGGGGGAGGGTAGAGAGAGAGAGAATCAAGTCCATTTGAGCTATCTTAAACTATGAGTGTAATCCCGAAAGTTACATCAGTTAAAAGCTTGAACATTTAGCTATTTTTCGACATAATCACCATTTCTGTCGATGCATTTTTGTAGACGCTGTGACAGTTTTTGTATGCCCATGTCATACCAGCTTGCCGTCATGCTGTTCAGGATGTTATGAACCTCTTCTTTCACCTTGTCGTTGGGAGCTGAATCGCTTTCCGGCCAAATGTTCTTTTAACCTAGGGAACAGGGTGCCAAGTCAGGACTACAGGGTGGGTGGGTGATTATGTTCCACTGAAACTGTTGCAGGAGACCAACGGTTTGCCGAGCGATGTGTGGGCAAGCGTTGTCATGGAGAATGTGTATGCCCTTGCTCGACATTCCTCTTCTCCGGTTCTGAATTGCCCGTTTGAGTTTTTTCAGAGTCTCACAGAACCTCTCAGCATTAATTGTGGTCCCAGAGATTCAGCTCCGACATCAAGGTGACAGAAGAGGTTCATAACTTTCTGAACAGCATGGCGGCAAGCTGGTATGACATGGGCTTACAAAAACTGCCACAGCGTCTACAAAAATGCATCAACAGAAATGGTGATTATGTCGAAAAACAGATAAATGTTCAAGCTATAAACTGATGTAAACCATTGTAGAAATAAACAGGTCTACGTACTTATAAAAAATAGGAGACCTTACTTTTGGGATTACCCTCATACATACAGAAAATCATTCGATTCTGCTGCCAATTAACTTCAAAAAATGGTAAAGTTCCTTATATCTGCATAGATTTACTTATAATCTGATTATATTATAAAAAAGAACCATACAATAACAGCAGCTCAAAAAATAAAGATATTTGTTTCATAGCTGTGTCCTCAGATCTCAGATTATATCTTTTGCTATCTTTTTCACTTGATGATGCCACACATCATAACAGATTTTTAAAAAGGTGACAAAATTAATGTTTTTATGCTTACCTATACACGAATAGTCAAATGCATCAAGAGTTTTAAACGATGAATCATATGGCAAGTCATCTTCTGTCTCTTGTTCAAGCAGGCGAGTATATATTATACTGCCATCTCTTGTGAAATTAATTTCACACTGATCGAGAACAGAGACAGTTCGTAATAAATGAAATGTTCGAAGATCCCAGACTTCTGTATTACAGACTACCTGTAACAGATGAAAAAAAAAGTTTGTTACTGATCAAACATATTTATTCACATTTACAGATGCTACTCTTACCAAAATGATGCTACCATCACATAAGTATTGAAAAACTAATACTTATCTATCAGCAGCTGACATGCACAAACAGAATTTAACAAATATTATCTTAGAGAACCAAAAGTTTCTTTATGCAGATGTGATAAAATTATGTATTCTGGGATGGAGTAGGAAAGTCACACAGGATTGCAGGCCAATGTTGGCATGTCAAGGCAGCATGTAAGTTAACTGGATACCAGGCTACCAACAGATGAGAGTTGAAAACCCAAGATGATGCAAAGAAGGTAGCCAGCAACTTGCATATTAGAGAAGTGCTGACAAAATATAAAAATTGGTCAAGAGAGAAAAAGGAAAGAAAAAAGACAAATAGTGTGTAAGAAGCCTAATAAAGGTACAGAGAGCAGTAAAAGGGAAAACAGTATTTTAAGAGAGCAGTATAAGGGAAAGATGATCAGATGAACGAATAAATCAGGAAATATACAGTAGTGGCAATAATAAGGGAGATTAAAGTAAGTTAAGGTACGTAGAACAAGGGATATTTTGAGTTTAACACTCAGTTAACATAGAGGTAATTAAAGATAGAGGGCAAACTCAATTAGTCAAGAATACGTGAGACAGTTGCTTATGGCTTAACTGAGGGAACTATCCCAGGATTTTCCTGACGTAATTTAGACAAACTCCTGAAAAAAACTAAATTAAGAAGAATGTATTTAAATCCTACACCTACTGAATATGAGATGAGTTCATCTGTCATAAAATCCCTTTGTTGTGTGGAGCCATATGAATGATTAGGACAAAGAACACACTGCAATGTCCATCTGCTAAGAGATAAGGTCCTGGTGCAGGTATAAATAATCTAAATCACCCAAGAATGAAGAAATCAGCTAGGTGATTATTATAGTAACCAGGGGCATACAACAGTCATTTGCAGCTTTAAACAATTGGGGAACACACTTTGATCTTATACCTGAAATTTTCGGTGTAGAATAACAACATGTACAGAAATCTACAACGCTTTTGAACACTTACAGACATCACCCAAAATAAAAGGAAGTCTCCACCAAAATCACAGACTGCCCTTTTAGAGTCAAACACCCAGTGTTCTGATATTCACAACCTAGAAGCAGCACATACTGGTGGGTATTCACCCTCAAGAAGAAATCTAAGCCTTAGGAGCAGTGCCTAGTTTGTAAGTAAGTTTGAATGAATCAGTGAATGAAAGGTGCTTTGCCACAGACAGGTTTGACTGACCCTAACTTCTGTCCCTTACTTCCAACCTCTCTTCCTGCCATTGGTGCATCACATTGAATCTCAATAGTTAAGCAATGACTTGCAGGAAATCTCACATTTTATCACTGTTTCTTTTACTTTCATCTTTAGCTGCAAAATCAATCAGTCCGATTTACTGAATAAACATGAATCTTTGTGCACAGTGGATGGACATCTTTCTCTGAAGCTGTAAGGAAAGGAAGAAGGGAGTCCTAGAAATTTCTGGACTTGTCTGTCTACTGCGTAAATATGAAGAAGGGCTATAAATAACCTCAGTTCACTGGTGTAGACAAGAATTTTCTTGATGTGGTGTCTTTTCATCTGATCTAATGTTCTCACAATAACATGCACTGTTAAGTGAACTTGATTAACAAATATTGAGAGCACATTTCATTTATGGCCATTAATGGGATCCCTCAATTTACACCAATCAATGCGAACAAAGACATGGCTGGGATGATAACCTAAAATTTGGGGAATCACAGACCTAAAATATTTTCTAGATTATTATTAACCCCTCCCCATTCCCACATTGTGTTCTTTTAAGTCTAAATGAAGTCTAGATCTCTTCAATACCCAAGTTGGTAGGTATATGGTTCCATCCTTGCTTGAGAGTACCAGTACATAATACCACTCTGCCAAGGGTTGTTAGACTCCTACTAGTTTTGTTACTCAAGAAGACTCCCAAAAAAACTGGTGGAGGGTGAGAAACAATATGCAAGGCTGATGACTTGGGAAACAACAGGATATTATAGGCCTGGTGCCCCATAACAAGATGTCACCTGAGTGCAAGAGATGGCTACCAGCTTAATCGCAGAAACTGAGAGTATGGTCGAGTCTGAATGTTTGCAATGGTACTCTGAACTTCTCATAGTAAATAGTGGCAATACCTTTCGAGTATAACAGCGGAAATTAAGCATCCATAATCTGACAGAGGTTACACACAAACTTTGTACAAATGCGTCAGATACATACTGTCAAGCTGGTTGAATTGTCGAAGGCAGCCTCACACACAGGTTGGAAGAACATTTCACTATACTCTAACTGATAGTGGTCATCAGGTCTGGAGTCACATGGGGGGAATCCTCAAGAAATTCTGTGATAATTTCTGATAACATATCTCCTAACTTCCACTATCACATGGAGACTCTTACTGCCCCTCTTGATGCATCTGGTGTGTACCAAACAAAGAAAACGGCTGCTTAGGTAGCAGAAAAAATGTGGAACATACTAAGATTATTCAAGTTATTCTCAAATGAGAACTTACATCTTGGCAGATCAGAAAGAAAAATTATTAATCTTTTAGTAAACTACAGTATCATCCATAGAAAGGTTCCAGAATTAGTTTCACTTACAATAATAACAACAATAATGCCCACACAGTACTTGGAAGCAGAAAGCTGGCTGAAACCAGACGTGAATAACAGTGAATCCAAAAGGTTGGTGGTGTATTTATTACTATTCAGAAATCAATGATACCCAGTCAGCTTGTTATACTTTGAATGCGGAATAATTTGTGTAAAGGTAAGCACCAAAGGTGAGTCAAAAGTGGAAACTAGAAAAAGGAGCTGTGGTGGCAGAAAATTTTTGATGGAATTTGGACAATATCGTGAAGCAAGTAAGTTTCCTGCTCACACTTTTGTTAATGGAGGAGGTAGGAGGAGGAATTTGTCAGCTGCACAATGGGAGACATATGATATAAACTGGTGTTGGGACATGAAGGAGATTGTTATGAATTACTTCAAGCAATGTCTTAGACCACCTAGTACTGAACAGATCAAACCCTTCAGAGGGAATCGGTGACTATAAGGCTGTTACAGTGCCAATGACTGCAAGGGTTACAAGAAGTGTCAAGGAAGATAGGACAGGAAAGAAATTGAAATATCTGACCAGCCAACATGAAATATTCAGCTCCAGGGAGGAAGATACAGAGCACATGTGGATAAAATTCGAAAACAATGCACAATAGGCCTTAGATCTATATGTGCTTAAATTTATATGAGGGATGGGAGACATCTGCAGTGGTTTAATTGCCACAATGAGAAGTTGCTACAAAATCAGTCAGCTTCATCACGAAGAAACAGAAGCTGAAAAAAAATCCAAAATTAAGGTAAGAAAAGCAATGCAAAAAGTGTTCAATGAATTTGAAATACATTTTTGCCACCCAATATGACCACAAACCCTAAGCATTTCGTCTTAAGTAAAGACAGTAATTGGATCCAAATCATCTATTTAGTCATTTAATTAGTATACTGAGAGAGAGAGAGAGAGAGAGAGAGAGAGAGAGAGAGAGAGAAAGTTGTAATAGTGAATACGGTCTAATCATCCAATCGACCTGTTTCGCAGCAAATGTTCATAATATACATCGTCCTCTCAATCGTTCCTCAAACTCTTAAATGGCAAAGGCTGAGATAGGAAATTGTGAAATAGAAATTTACCTAAAACAGCTACACAGTGGAAAGGCAATAGTATATATTCCAGGTTGTCAAAGAATGAAGGGTGCCAAGTCATTAGAAAGAAGCTCAGTCTCATTTTCAAGAAGGGCTGTTGGACAAATGTAAAATAAACTGTAGACCCTATCTCCGATTCTAATCAATTGTACAATTACAAAACATGTTTTACATTTTTTGATAATGTGTATGACCTCTATACAAATTAACATGGGTTCCACCACAAGTGATCTAGCAAAATTCAGTTCATTCTATTCGCTACGAGTTCCATAGCACTACAGATGACGCAAAGCTTGATAGCGCGAGGATGGCCTTCGATACAGTTCTGCACTGCCCTTTAATGAACAAAGTATGAGTCTAATATGTACTGGACCAGATTTGTTACTGCATTGATCTTTTGTTACTGCATCGACCTTAACATGCCTTTCTTAACAGAACAAAATCAACACATGCGACGGAAACTTCAAGAGTATATCGAGGGAGAATTATAAAATGTGTATATAAATGATCTCGTGCAGGGGTGTACAAACCCAGAGGTCGCATGTGGTCCAAAGCAAGTATCAATGCAGTCCAATAAGTGAGCACCTGTTACAAAATCTGTAAAAATTCCATTGTGGCCCAGTCAAGTCAAAATGTTTGACATCCCTGATCTTGTGGATAGTGTCAGAAGCTCTGTGAGATTGTTTGCACACTATCCTGGTTGTCTACAGGAAAGATGCAATGCCTGAAGACATATGCATTACGGGGTGGAGGACTGCAGGATTCCACTAGATAGGTGTGATGTAGATTACATGGAGGATGCAGCTGCTCAGGTAGCAGAGTACTTGTGGAGTGCGCAAGAGGGCTAAGTGATAGCCTGAGCACCTCTGATGAAAATAAGATTCTGCTGCCAATTACATTTAAAAAATGGCAAAGGATCCTTATATCTGCATAGACTTACTTATAATCTGATAATCTTGTAAAAAAGAACCATCCAATAACAGCAGCCCAAAAAATAAAGATATTTGTTTCATAGCTGCCAATCAATATGCAGAGAGTGAAATAGGAACCCTTACAAAGTAAAGATACTTGTAAAAATATAAGTAACTAAGTCTCTGAATTTACTGCTCTCCGGGAACACTATCATGCTCAAATTATACTCAAAATTGAGAGCTGGACATAACTCAAACCAGAAAGTTTTGAACTATTTAATGATACACAGAATGTATAGTGAACAGACAGGTTAAATGGCATAGGAGAGGAAGTGTTCACTACCATTGAAAAAAATATTATGGCTATCAATTTTAAAACTGAGTGACTGGAAAGGTATGTGGACACAAATGACCAGTTTAGGTGAACCCAAATGACAAACAGAAGTTTTTAGCAGGCACCAAAATCTTCTGTAAGATTTTAAGAACCATTCAAAACAATCTGTTCTCAACAGCACCAAAGTACCCCAGACATGCAATATTAGTTAGATTGATTGGTTGGTTGTTTGGGGGAAGAGACCAAACAGCAAAGTCATCGGTCTCATCGGATTAGGGAAGGATGCGGAAGGAAGTCGGCCGTGCCCTTTCAAAGGAACCATCCCGGCATTTGCCTGGAGAGATTTAGGGAAATCACGGAAAACCTAAATCAGGATGGCCGGACGCGGGATTGAACCGTCAACCTCCCGAATGCGAGTCCAGTGTGCTAACCACTGCGCCACCTCGCTCGGTCAATATTAGTTAGAGGTGACTTTAATCTACATAGTATGGTCTGGGATGTCTATTGGTTTGTTGCAGATAGTCTTGTTAACAAGTTTTGAACATATTCTCCAAAAACTTGCTTGAACAGCTAGTACAACAACCCACACACAATGGAAATTTTTTGGACCCTTTAGATGTAAACAGGCCTGACCTTATTGACAGCATTAATGCAGAGACAGGGATATCACAGCAGCACTGGTCACTAAAGTTAAAAAAATCAACAATTATCATCCTACTTACAAGGGAACCTCCCCATCGCACCCCCCTCAGATTTAGTTATAAGTTGGCACAGTGGATAGGCCTTGAAAAACTGAACACAGATCAATCGAGAAAACAGGAAGGAGTTGTGTGGAACTATAAAAAAATAAGCAAGTTATACAAACTGAGTAGTCTACGCAAAGATATGCAACATCAAGGATAACTTGAGATCAGGAGCGCCGTGGTCCTGTGGTTAGCGTAAGCGGCTGCGGAACGAGAGGTCCTTGGTTCAAGTCTCCCTGGAGCGAAAAGTTTTTCTTCATTTTCGCAAAGTTATGATCTGTCCATTCGTTTATTGACGTCTCTGTTCACTGTAATAAGTTTAGTGTCTGTGTTTTGCGACCGCACCGCAAAACCGTGCGATTAGTAGACGAAAGGACGTGCCTCTCCAATGGGAACCGAAAACATTTGATCGCAAGGTCATAGGTCAACCAATTCCTCCACAGGAAAACACGTCTGATATATTCTATACGACACTGGTGACGGCATGTGCGTCACATGGCAGGAATATGTTGTCGACTCACCTAACTTGTACACTTTGCGAATGGGTAAAAAGATTGTTCTATGTTGCCCGATTTAGGTTTTCTTGTGGATGTGATAATTACTTCCAAAAAAGTGATGAAAACATAAAGAGTTTGTCACATAAACTGCAACAAATGAATACAAAAGTCACACAGTCGCACACTTTTCCCTGTGCTCCGTCAAAGCATATGTTTTTAACGTTTTCAAATTTTTCCGTGTGTAGACTGCCAAATCCTGCATATGTCCAAGCAAATTTGAACGTGTCCTGGAATTTTGGAGAGCGAAGTTGATTATGCGTGAGTGCCTGAACTTTGATAATTGTCTGAAAATAAAAAATTAAACCTATCGCTCGAAGGAAGACTTGAGCCAACGACCTCGTGATCCGCAACTGCTCACGCTAACCACGGGACCACGGCGCTCCTGAGCTCACACTCTCCTTTATGTTGCCTATCTTGTGCATGGACTAATCAGTTTGTATATTTTGCTTATTTTTTCATAGTTCCACACAACTTCTTCCTGTTTTCTCGATTTATCTGTGTTCAGTTTTACAAGGTCTATCCACTGTGGCAACTTATAACTAAATCTGAGGGGGGTGCGATGGGAAGGTTCCCTTGTTAGAAAGTAAATGGTCATCACTGAGCGCCAATATGATGGATATAGTGGAAGTATGGGCAACGTTTAAAGTGATTGTAAATCATACTCTGAAGAAGTATGTGCCAAGTAAGTAGATTTGGAACAAAAAAGACCCATCTTGGTTTATTAACAAAATTATGTAAACGCTGGGGAAGCGGAGGTTATTCCACTCTCAGTAAAGAAAGTATGTGCAAATGACAACAGGCATTTGTGCAGCTGACAAAAAGTGAATGCTATAAACTACTATGTCAACATTCATATGTTAGTCAAAGACTTTCTCAGAACCTGAGAAAATACTGATTCTACATAAAAGCTCTAAGCAGGTTTAAGACTTATATTCAGTCAATCATACCATACTTTGAAAACAAAGATGATGTGACTTACCAAACGAAAGCGCTGGCAGGTCGATAGACACACAAACAAACACAAACATACACACAAAATTCTAGCTTTCGCAACCAACGGTTGCTTCGTCAGGAAAGAGGGAAGGAGAGGGAAAGACGAAAGGATGTGGGTTTTAGGGAGAGGGTAAGGAGTCATTCCAATCCCGGGAGCGGAAAGACTTACCTTAGGGGGAAAAAAGGACGGGTACACACACACACACACACACACACACACACACACACACACACACACACACAAGCAGACATATTCAAAGACAAAGAGTTTGGGCAGAGATGTCAGTCGAGGCGGAAGTGCAGAGGCAAAGATGTTGTTGAATGACAGGTGAGGTATGAGTGGCGGCAACTTGAAATTAGCGGAGATTGAGGCCTGGTGGGTAACGGGAAGAGAGGATATATTGAAGAGCAAGTTCCCATCTCCGGAGTTCGGATAGGTTGGTGTTGGTGGGAAGTATCCAGATAACCCGGACGGTGTAACACTGTGCCAAGATGTGCTGGCCGTGCACCAAGGCATGTTTAGCCACAGGGTGATCCTCATTACCAACAAACACTGTCTGCCTGTGTCCATTCATGCGAATGGACAGTTTGTTGCTGGTCATTCCCACATAGAATGCATCACAGTGTAGGCAGGTCAGTTGGTAAATCACGTGGGTGCTTTCACACGTGGCTCTGCCTTTGATCGTGTACACCTTCCGGGTTACAGGACTGGAGTAGGTGGTGGTGGAAGGGTGCATGGGACAGGTTTTACACCGGGGGCGGTTGCAAGGGTAGGAGCCAGAGGGTAGGGAAGGTGGTTTGGGGATTTCATAGGGATGAACTAACAGATTACGAAGGTTAGGTGGACGGCGGAAAGACACAATTGGTGGAGTGGGGAGGATTGAAATGAGATCCATCCTTCATGAAATCCTCCCCACTCCACCAAGTGTGTCTTTCCGCCGTCCACCTAACCTTCGTAACCTGTTAGTTCATCCCTATGAAATCGCCAAACCACCTTCCCTACCCTCTGGCTCCTACCCTTGAACTGCCCCCAGTGTAAAACCTGTCCCATGCACCCTCCCACCACCACCTACTCCAGTCCTGTAACCCGGAAGGTGTACACGATCAAAGGCAGAGCCACGTGTGAAAGCACCCACGTGATTTACCAACTGACCTGCCTACACTGTGATGCATTCTATGTGGGAATGACCAGCAACAAACTGTCCATTCGCATGAACGGACACAGGCAGACAGTGTTTGTTGGTAATGAGGATCACCCTGTGGCTAAACATGCCTTGGTGCACGGCCAGCACATCTTGGCACAGTGTTACACCGTCCGGGTTATCTGGATACTTCCCACCAACACCAACCTATCCGAACTCCGGAGATGGGAACTTGCTCTTCAATATATCCTCTCTTCCCGTTACCCACCAGGCCTCAATCTCCGCTAATTTCAAGTTGCCGCCACTCATACCTCACCTGTCATTCAACAACATCTTTGCCTCTGCACTTCCGCCTCGACTGACATCTCTGCCCAAACTCTTTGCCTTTACAAATGTCTGCTTGTGTCTGTGTATGTGTGTGTGTGCGAGTGTATACCTGTCCTTTTTTCCCCCTAAGGTAAGTCTTTCCACTCCCGGGATTGGAATGACTCCTTACCCTCTCCCTAAAACCCATATCCATTCGTCTTTCCCTCTCCTTCCCTCTTTCCTGACGAAGCAACCGTTGGTTGCGAAAGCTAGAATTTTGTGTGTATGTTTGTGTTTGTTTGGGTGTCTGTCGACCTGCCAGCACTTTTGTTTGGTAAGTCACATCATCTTTGTTTTTAGATTTTTTTCCCCACATGGAATGTTTCCCTCTATTATATTCATACCATAATTTGACCATCGCAAGGATTGCTGTACAGAGGACATATAAAAAGGTGCCCTGGAACAGAGAAGTAACTGAAAGAGTTGAAAATCTATGTCTAGATAGAATCGCACTTCCATTTTATGGAGAGTGTGCTTCAGTAAAGGTCCCTTAAGCCACCACTTCAGTGGCCGTGCATTCAAATGTCAACACTGAGCATGCCTAATTTCTGACCTCATATTACGGAAAAGTATGCTATGAAGCCTTTCCAAATGTGTAGAGCAATATCAACCATGTAAGATATTCGGAATGTGCATCTGAACATAGACAAATGAGATAGTAAAGTTCCATCTAGTAACAAGCAGGCCGTCTCTCTTCGGTAAAGAGCTGGGTTATACCATATTGTATTTCAGGTGAAGCCTGTATTTGGTGGGCTGCATTTTAACTTACGTTCTACTAATACATGTTGTTTCAAAGCACCAGCACTTTGAGGATCTTTCGAAAATGCATCATTATTTAAATGATTTGTTGCAATAAAATAGCAAGATATATCATATTGTTGGCTGCGGAATATTGGCTGTATAACTTGTGTGTTATGAAAATATCCCATTTCAAGGCAATAGCACATTGAAGATCCATCAAAAAATGACTGTTTTTGGTACAATTTGTTACAATTGTGTTCTAATCCAAGAACACTGTAATTTATTGCTTGAACAGTACACACACACACATGGAAGGCAAGGTACAATACAATTAGCAATACCCAAGAGGCCAGCGGAGCCTTGCACTCTGGCTTATGTAGATATTAGTTCTGGCAGGGGTCGCAGTCAGCTGGCTGCATACACAACTGCAGTCATATTAGCAGGCCATGTGACCTCTAGTGGCTGAACCAAAGCACAAACTTAACATGCGAACTACAAAGCAGTGTACACACAAAACTGGTAGCTACATCAAATTAAGTGTGGCTTATTGATCATGTACTCATACATAGACGACATGCTTCAGATATATTAGAAGTGGATAGTTGTCATTGTGCACATGGAGATAGTGATCACTATTTGATAAGAATCAAATATAGACAGAGGATGGATGGTTACAGACAGACCAAGAAAACTATTGTGCCACGGTTTGTTGATGCAAAATTAAGAAATGATGAAAACACAGTACAACAGTATAAAACTATTTTGACAAATAGACTTAATGAAGTTGAAGATCAGGCAGGCAAGAGTATTGAAGAAAGATGGGAAACAGTCAAAGGTACAATACAGAAGACAGCTAAAACTGTACTCGGTAAAAAGAAGCAATTGAGAACCCAAGTCTGGTTTGATGAAGATTGTATGAGGAAGATAGAAGGAAGGAATAAGGCAAGAAAAAGAATGCTGCAGAGGAGAACAAGAACTACCGTAGCAGAATACCAGAAGAAGAGAAAGGGAGCAGATAAGGAATGTATGAGGAAAAAGAGAGAATTTGGAAAACAGTGGATTGATGAATTAGAAGAGAGAAAGACTACGAAACAAGGAAATTCTATGTGCGGGTGAAAGACAAAGAAAGGATTCTAACAGAGCAGTTTTCTGTGAATATAAGGAGAGAAATCTGATTGGAGGGAAAGATCAGCTTTTAGATAGATGGGTGGTGTATTTTAGTGAACTAATGAATACAGAATCAAAAAACAAATGTGAAGTAGATGCTGCTGTGGGAGATGAGGTGGAGCAGGAAGTAAACAGAAAAGTAGAGTGCCAGGAAACTGTCGAGGAACCTACACTGGAAGAAGTTAATGCTAGTATCAAGACTCGTAAAAAAAATAATAAAGCTCCAGGAGAAGACAATATTACAATAGAAATTATAAAATATGGTGGAGAAAAAATGATAAGAGTTTTGCAAGAGATTATAGTAGAAATATTGTGGAAAGAAAATAGGCCGGAACAGTGGAATATACTCTGACCTATAGATAAGACACTTGCAAAACTGACTGCAAATTATAGAGGAATTGCACTCCTCTGTGTAGAATATAAAGTATTACAAAAAAATCAGTATATATGTAGGAGAGTATCTAGGAGACTACCCGTATGGTTTCAGAACTAATAGATCTACTACAGATCAGGTTTTTACCATCAGACAGATCATTGAAAAATGTTATGAGTCTAACATCGATATCCACCAGCTGTTCATTGATTTCCAACAAGCATATGGTAGAATCAAAAGGGATCAATGTAGGAGCGCCCAACAAACTAATAAGACTGGCCCAAATGACTTTGAGAAGAACAGTAAGCAAAGTTAAGGTTGAACGCACTTTATCCAAGGCATTTGAAGTTAACCAAGGATTGTGACAGAGTGATGTATTCTCCACTATTCTGTTTAATGTCGCCTTGGAGAAGGTAATGCGAAAAGAGCGGTAACCCTGGGGGAACACCGTTTAATAGAGTGACACATGCTCTCGCATATGCAGATGATATTCATTTGTTATCCAGGAGGAAACAGGACCTCAAAGAAAAGCTCAAAAAATTATAAAAGATATGGAGTGGAGTTGGGGCTGACAATTAAAAAGTCAAAGACAAAGTATATGTTAACATTTAGGGAAAGGTATAGTGAAGGGAAAAAAAAGCATGACTGTCACCGAGAAAGAATTTGTGTGTTTTAAATATCTTGGGTCACTGGTAACTGAGAATAATGATATGACAGAAGAAATACATGCAAAGATTACAGCTGGCAACAGGAGCTATTTCACACTGATTAATGTATTTAAAGCAAGCCTTAGTAGGATCTGAAGCTGACATAGTATTGTACAATAGTGAGACCTGTGGTGATGTATGGTTTGAAGACTCGGATAATGACATAAAATGATGAGGTGTTGCAAATATGGGAATGGAGGATACTTAAGAAACTCTTCACGGCAGTGAATCATAGGGGATTTTGATGAATTCGAAATAATGAGGAGATCAGAGAGTTATACAACAAACCAGACATCACGACAGAAATAAAGAGTAGTAGACTATGTTGTTCCATCTCTTTTGGGCATGCACTCGGGACAGTGACAATTCTTCTTGCGATATTTCGGCTAGAAACCTCCCAGCCATCTTCAAGGCGAGTCCGAGAGGTTTCTAGCCGAAATATCGCAAGAAGAATTGTCACTGTCCCGAGTGCACACCCGAAAGATGATGGAACATTATGTCTGCCGGGAAAACTTCAAGAATCACAGTAGACTATGTTGTTCGTGACATATGGAAAGAATGATAGAGAGCAGCACAGTCAAGAAAGTTTCCAAAGGAAAACCAAGTGGACACTGTATAATGGGTAGACCAAGGACCAGATGGCTAGACAACGTGGAAGATGACTTGAGAAGAATGGGAGTTAGAAGATGGAGAGCCAAGGAGGCCAGCAGGGAAGAGTGGGCAGAGATTGTCCAGGAGGCAAGGCCCTACATGGGCTGTAGTGCCAAGGAGTTAGTGAGTAACAACATACTGGTGATTAAAGCTTTCAGGAGATAAGGTCTAAATCACGGTCAGGTGTTGTGGAAATTCAGTGTGGCCTGGTGGGAAGAAGCAATAAGATGTGAAATTACAAAGAGGTGTGTATTTAGATCATGTGCTGCTAATCCCAACTTTTTTAAAATTATCTTTGCATTTTCTAAAAAGTTCTTGGAATTTCTTATTAATTTACTGGAGGTATGTTCCACAATATTAGATGTTATATAAATGTAGGTGCACTCTTTCTCATGAATGTGTCTATTCAATTGGCTTTATCTACTAAAGAACTTGCACTATTTGCAGTAAGATATTTTGCATTTTCTTGTTTCAAGCCTGAAGATTCTGCTACTGAATAGAAACAGTGATCTAGAGGGGTGGAGGGGAGAGTGCACGTTGGGGGGGGGGGGGGGGCAGTGCGGGGTGGGCACTGAGTGGGAGGGAGCCCTAGTGCAGTGCGAGGGGGGTGGGGGAAGGGGGGATGGCACAGAGCAGTGTCTGGCAGGTGGGGGACAGGGTGGGGAGCAGAAGACACAGGGGGTGCAGAGCGGGGGTGGGGGAGACCGCAAGGGTGGGGGAGACCGCAAGGGTGGGGGAGACCGCAAGGGTGGGGGAGACCGCAAGGGTGGGGGACTTCATTTGAATCAAATATTATTTGAAAAACAGAGAGAGATCTTGTTGCAATGTATAGGTTATGAAGTCATCAAGGTTTGAAACTTCCTGGCAGATTAAAACTGTGTGCCCGACCGAGACTCGAACTCGGGACCTTTGCCTTTCGCGGGCAAGTGCTCTACCAACTGAGCTACCGAAGCACGACTCACGCCCAGTACTCACAGCTTTACTTCTGCCAGTACCTCGTCTCCTACCTTCCAAACTTTACAGAAGCTCTCCTGCGAACCTTGCAGAACTAGCACTCCTGAAAGAAAGGATATTGCAGATACATGGCTTAGCCACAGCCTGAGGGATGTTTCCAGAATGAGATTTTCACTCTGCAGCGGAGTGTGCGCTGATATGAAACTTCCTGGCAGATTAAAACTGTGTGCCCGACCGAGACTCGAACTCGGGACCTTTGCCTTTCGCGGGCAAGTGCTCTACCATCTGAGCTACCGAAGCACGACTCACGCCCGGTACTCACAGTTTTACGTGGCTAAGCCATGTCTCCGCAGTATCCTTTCTTTCAGGAGTGCTAGTTCTGCAAGGTTCGCAGGAGAGCTTCTGTAAAGTTTGGAAGGTAGGAGACGAGGTACTGGCAGAAGTAAAGCTGTGAGTACTGGGCGTGAGTCGTGCTTCGGTAGCTCAGTTGGTAGAGCACTTGCCCGCGAAAGGCAAAGGTCCCGAGTTCGAGTCTCGGTCGGGCACACAGTTTTAATCTGCCAGGAAGTTTCATATCAGCGCACACTCCGCTGCAGAGTGAAAATCTCATTCTGGGAATCATCAAGGTTTCATGAAATGTATATTCTTACCATAAGAATGCAATATCAATTTAGTCAAAAAATGTGAGGGGGAAGGGAGAAGGGTGGGGGATCATTCAAAGACAAGAGGTTGACCACTATTTATCTTCTGGAAGAGAGAAACTACTTAAAGAGCAATTTTAGATAGGGAACAAATCCCATAGCTTTCAGAACAATATGTTTCTTCTTCAGTGATAAAAGAAGATCAGTACATTGTGGATGTATGGATAGCAATGATTTATCTAGCATCTATAAATCACACCAGATGATGTGTGGAGAACTGTAGGTATAACTATGCTCATTCTGAGGCATTGCTTCAGAAACTCATTGGCTATGATTTGCATCTCTTCTTATTCTAAAATGGTTCAAATGGCTCTAAGCACTATGGGACTTAACATCTGAGGTCATCAGCCCCATAGACTTAAAACTACTTAAACCTAACTAACACACATCCATGCCCGAGGCAGGATTCGAACCTGCGACCATAGCAGCAGCGTGGTTGCAGACTAAAGCATCTAGAACAGCTCGGCCACAGCGGCCGGCTCTTCTTATTCTGTTCTTTTTTGTATGAACCAGGACAACCTTCCTATATAACATTCGAGTAATTTACTAAAAGTTTTTGTTTCATCGAAACAGATATCTCTGGTTTTGAAAGCTAGCGTATGTGTCACGTTGTATTAGCATTTGAGACATCACTTGATAAGTTTTTGTTGATTTTATTAATTTGTGAGTACTAACTGCTAAATTAGAAGTGTCAGAATATCAAAATTGTCACATACCTCTAATCCATTGGGATGGAATACACCACTTAAATTTTGATTGAGTTTGTCAAACTTATGTATTTCTTTGCCTGATGTAACATCCCACAGTACACCATCGGAAAGTACTAGTTCATCTGTCGGACTAAATGTTGCTTTGTTTTTTGTATACTGGTTCGATATTTGTGGAGTTAGCGTCTGAATTTTTTTGCCTGTTGCAACATCATATATCTGAAAATAACAATAAATAACAGTAATATTTCAAATGGTAAAACCTTTACAAAACTACTGTTAACAGTATACATGCATTTTCAGCAAATACACTGCAACTGACAATCATATTGATAAGTGAGAGGAGAGAGGTAGGAGGAGGACGAGAAAAATACCACAGAGATGGGAGTGGCAATGCCTCTGATTTGCCCAAAGCAATGAATGACAAAGATTACTCTTATGCAGTGGTGAACACTTATGTGTGCTACTCACCATACTGTATTAATTATTTAATTTTGTGTTTTGAGATAGTTCATCCACCATCTACTTGATATAGAAATGACATGGTACACTAAATGTTGAAGCTATATCGCTGTATCAGAACATATTCTTTAAATATGTTGTCCAGTCACATCAATGTGACCACATGTAAAAAGCCGGAATAACCACCTTTCGCAGCACAAGCAGGAACAGACTCAATGAGACAATGGTGTAGGCTGGAGCAATTAATTAAAATTTGTACCAGCACTGGGACTAGAACCCGGGTCTCCTCCTTACTAGGCAGATGCGCTATCCACTGCACCTCACTGGCAATATCACCATTGCATGGAATACCATACATCATCTCCTCCACTGATACAAATTCCAATCCATGCCTCAGCCCATGTCTTCAGAAACATCAATTGTAAAAGTCAATGACGTTCTAGAAGGTACCAACAGGGATATGAAGGCGCGCAAACTTCAGTGCTGTGATCAGCTGCACTAGGTTTCATGGTTGAGGATCCAAGGCGCAAACGATCTAGATGGTCCCACATATTCTCGAATGGGTTTAGATCCAGGGGAGGGATTGGGAGGAGGTGGGAAGGGGGAGGGGGGAGGAGAATGGTGACCAATGATGATGATGAGGTCCAATACTCCGAGGAGCGTAGGGGATGATGCGGGAGACCTGCACCACAGTACTAGGCAAGGTCCTAGTGGAGGTGGTTTGCCATTGCCTTCCTCCGACCGTAATGGGGATGGATGATGATGATGATGATGATGATGATGCAGACAACAACAACACCCAGTCATCTCGAAGCAGGAAAAATCCCTGACCCTGCCGGGAATCAAACCCGGGACCCCAAGCGCAAGATGCGAGAACACTACCGCAAGACAGCTGCGGACAGGTGACCAAGAGAGTACGATAAAATCATCCTGGTGCTCTTTGAACTATGCACATACAGTGTGAGGCGCTCAACATGTTGCACTGTGCTGCTGGTAGATGCCATTGTGCCGATAAAAAACAAACTGCATGTAGGTGTGGACATGGTCCCCAAGGATAGAGGCGTACTTGTTGAGGTCATCTGTGGTCGGTGGCAGCGATAATTTCCTTACGTGCTAGGTCTGCCTTGGTGATAAGGGGTGGGACAGGGCCATAGAGGTCTGAAGGGCACTCACAGACTGTGTTGACGCTGTGTGTGTGTTCGGACAGTCAAGCGAGCCTGAAGGTGTTTTTTCTGGCAGGTGCATGGCAATACCTGCTGTGGACAATGCCATGTGGAATACCAGTGCTAGTGGAGTTACGTGAACCTGTTGCAGTGTACCTTTTGTAACGACAAGCGACTACGGCTGTTGGTTAGGCCCTGTCTGGACTCTGTGCATTTGTACAGAAGTAAACATCGCAGTCTGCTTAATTAGGGCAACCTTGCCACTGCACTGCAGAAAAGGTGATATTCTGCGAAGGTTACGGCACTGTATTGATTTCACCTTAGTTTCCTGAAGGGTGGAGCATGAGATTGGTGGAGTAATTTGAGATGTACTTCACAGTACGATTTGTCCATAGTGAGCACGGTCCTTACATACTGATAGAATGGAAGTATCTGGCATGTTGGCTCCAGGAATGTTTTGGTGGCTCCTGTTTGAGTAGTGATAATAAGTGATCGCTAATGGTGTTTCAAGCCTTTCAATTGTTTTTAAATTTTAAGCTCACAGTGTTTAAACTTGGTAGGCCTTGGGGTTGTTTAGTCAATTACTGTTACCTTAATCTAATCTGCAGTTTGTGGAACAGTGTAAATTTGATTTCTGATGGATAATCATAAACTTGAAATATTCATTGATTTAATTGATCTTCCCGCTGTCTTGCTGGTGTTATTTAAAATTTATTAAGGTTTTGAAGTTTCTTTCCTTTTAAATAAGTTTTGAAGTTACCTTGCACATTGTATGGATTTGCTGTAAGTGTTTTATAACAGTTTGTGTGTTAAAGCTCTGTTTTAGACAGCCACCTAGTTAGTATTTTTCAATGTTACTTGCCCAAGGCCGACCACTGTTGGTGTCATCTTGGCACTGGGGCATGTTGCACCCATTGTAAGAAAAGAAATATATGAATCTGAAGTTTAATTCTTACATACATATGAATGTGGACTGACTATTAATTGTATTATAACTTTGTAATAAAGAGTGTAATTTGTTAAACTTATGGTTCTGGGTTGTGGTCATGGCAACTCTTGCCTTTTTTTGTTTTTCTTTTACTCAAGTGTGTTTAAAATGCTGAGCTGTCGTTTATTACTTTTACCAGTATCGTTTAAGTTTTATGTGTTATTTTCCTCTATTTCTCAGGAAACATGGGGGGGGGGGGGGGAGAAGAAATTCTCACTTGTGTTGATCCACTGTGCCTTCCAAAATGATGAGATCACCCGGGGAATGTCACGAAAACAATTTCCACACCGTAACGCTCCCTCCTCCAGCCTGTCCTTTCCGACAATTATTGTAGGGCCGTACATGTCAACAGTCATTTGTCTGGCAGAGTATAAAACGTGATGCATCTGTTAAGTCCACCTGATGCCACAGTGTGCATATTCCAGCCTTCGTTGCCTATGAACAGCAGTCAGCATGGGTGCATGAACCAGTTGCCTGCAGCAGAGGCTCATACACAGCAATGTTTCTGCGTGGTAGTTCAAGAGATTATTAGTAGCCCCTCAGTTCAGCTGAGCAGCCAGTTGCTCTTTCGTTGCACATCTATTTGCCTGTAGACATCTCTAAAGGTGTTTTCAGCCCTTTCATCTACGGCCTGGGGTGTACCACCATTGCCTCAGGGGCTGGTTTCGGATAGTGCCATTTTGTCATGCACTTACACATTAACCAAGTCAGCATGCAACAGTTTACAAACTTGGCAATTTCAGAAATGTTTCCACCCATGGCCCTGCCCTTCTGGATACGAGATAAATTGTTCTGTTTCCACACAACTGAAATGTTTGCTGCACCCCTCCTCCCCCTCCCGATGTGCTTTATGCACCCTCCATTACTAGTGCTATCACCTGCAGAATGCGAGTCTTTATTTCACGTTGATGTTGAACGTATATGGTGGTCACATTAATGTGACTGGACCATGAATAAAGCCACTGCCGCAGGCCATGCAAACAGTATGGATAAATATGGTGAACTTAAATAATAACAAAGCTAAGGTTGAACTTCACACATTTTGTTTTTTAACACTGCTAACTCTTTTATGCTAACAGCTGTCTTCGGAAACAAATGACAAAAAAATAATTTTTTATTTAATAAACTTTGCACTTGCTACTTTCTCTGAGAGAGCAGCTGTGTTAAGTCATAGCACATCTGGGTACAAAAATAAGTTCAAATGGCTCTGAGCACTACGGGACTTAACATCAGTGGTCATCAGTCCCCTAGAACTTAGAACTACTTAAGCCTAACAAACCTAAGGACATCACACACATCCATGCCTGAGGCAGGATTCGAACCTGTGACCTTAGCAGTCGCACCAAAAATAAGTCTGTGAAACATGGTACAGATACCAATGTGCTTATTAGCAACTGTTGCTTCAAATAGAATACTGCTATGATGCCTGCTGATAAGCTTTCAAGTCATTTAATGAGAATTTCAACTAACGTCTTATCAGATAACAGAGGAAGTGCAGAGAGTGTACAAACTTCTACAAGAGAATTTCAGGAATGTAACTATTTAACACAACATAAGAACAGAGTATCTGACAAGTTGTCCAGGATTTTACTTTCATTAAGTGGTTTGCAATTTTTAAATTGTTTCTTTTCATGCCTGAAACATTTGTTTGACTAGCTTTTTTCTGGTGTTTGAAAACCAACATAACGTATTTCCTAACAAAGTTACTTCACATTTAACAGAAAGTGAAATAGCACAGATATACTTACTGTTGCAATATGGTTTCTTGTGCCAATTATACGGTCTTGAACAAACTTGCTGAATTCAACATAATCTTCTTCTGGAAGAGCAAATCTGGAAGAAGAACAAAACCTATTAATTTTCAGTCACAAAAGATGAAGAGAGGAAACTAATCATAAAGCAAGAATAAAGAGGCACAGACCAAACATGAGGTGTCTCATCAAGAATATTTTAGTATATGCAATTTTCAGCCACAAATCTAAAAAGCAACAACGCCATCAAACAAATTGTATCCCTAAGAATGAGCATATATACATAGAAGAGGAGGACTTGGAAACTCAGAATCCAGGTTGTGAAGGACCCCAATGGGTTTGAGGATAAGGAGAGAGAAAAACGACATTTTGCTTCTCCTTCCTAACCATTCCCAACCAGCCCCTATTTTTTTTTAAGAAAGAAATTTAACAGTTCTGAAAGCTTGGATAGCTTTTTCTCCATACTTTTATGTCTACTGATTGTGCTTAGAATTTCACCTCCTTAAGGTAACACTGGGAATCTATTCCAGCTGTTTGCAATTTTCTATTTTTTTCTGGTTAAATTTTCTTTTGATGCATAAGTTAATAAAATCAGACATACAGCCATTACAAACTGCACTGGCACTTGATTTTTGTAATAAATACATAAATCAATCTCCTGGAGCAATTAATTCATGTAACAACTTCTACAGGATCAATGTTAGTCCCATGTAAATCTCTATTTTGTGGCTGTCTCTTAAGTTCTATTTAAAACCATTGCAACCATGACTGTTTCCTTTTTATGACCCGACATGACTACTTGTGTTGCTTTGCATTTTGGCAAAGTAACCAAACGTTATTCAGTATTTCCACGAAGTAACCCGAAAGGGCCCTTTACACTTGATCACCAACATTGTCTTGCAAGTGCTCATCTCATAACTAAATTAGTTATCATCACTTTTCTGATCACTTACATGTTTTAGAATGTGCTCACTGTACACACAGATGATTTCAACAATATTTCTCATGTCCTTTCAGAAAATGTACACGTTTTTCATGCCTGAGGATATTGTGGCAGAGCTGTTATGAACTTGTGATGAACTGTCTGTTCTAGGAAAATTCAGAAGATTGAAAGGATACCATAGCAATTAAGTGAGCATGATGCAGATTCAAATGTGGTTGTCTCTTCAAGTGACAAATCTTCCAATTCATTTGTTACTAAAGATTGTTGTACAGGTAAAGATCGGCAGATGAAATCAGTCCTAGTGCAGGACCCAAAAGTTGTATCATCATTTCTTACGAGCAGGAACCTTAGCATTGGCTACAACAGTAAAGACTCCAACAAAAGTCCCCTGCCTTTAATGTGATGATAAACTTATGGATGACAATATTATGTACAGTAACACACATACAACAAACATTTGTTGATTGTATGACAGATATTGTGACCCACAAGATAATGACCATCTGGAAATGAATACGCTGGGAAGTTTCCTATCTCCATTTCTGAAACCTGTGGTATAAAAATGGGCCTGATATATTTGCTGTTATTATGTCATATAGAAGATCCTGCAACATTCCTCTAGTAAATGCTGTTCCAACTTATGTGCCTGCTGGCGGTCAGACGGACAGGTACAGGCACGGGAACAGTAGGACAAGCAACTGAAGTGTGTTGAAAGGCACCAGAGAGGTACCTGTGCTCTAAGGGGCAATGTTGGAACAGCTTAGGCTAGAAGGTACTGACAGAAATTAACTACTGATAACTATTATTTCAGTGCGCCTCTTGCAAGAATTCTATTGGAAAAAAGGGTAACATTAGTCAGAACATAACAAAAGAACAAACCAGATATTCCCCCACAATTTTTGTCCAAGAAATGAAGTAGTGTCGCTTCATGGCTGTTCGGTTTTAGAAAGGATTTAACAATGGTGCCTCAAGTTCCAGCCAAATGGCGATGTGTTGTAAATTTCCGTTATGCATTATCATGGAAAGATCGATGAAAATACGGGCTTTTGGAAAATGCCAGAAGTTATAGTGTTCTACTAAGATAGAAAATGTGGAAGAGAGACAGTTATGCAGTAACTGCAGCATTGTCAGGAGAATAAGAAGATGGCCATTAACAGTGTCTGCTCTGAATTCATATATCCTACACACACTGAGCTCTGGTAATAAAGCTGCAAGGGTTGAATTTCTGAAGAGTGCCTAAAATGGTTCTTACATACATCAAAATTTGTGATTATAAAAAATAAAGCTTTATCTAGCAGGGAGAGGAATTGGTGTCAGCATGCAATCACGTGAAGAACAAGACCAGCTACTTCTGCCTAGTAAAAGAAGGTGTCACATATAGCCAAGTGGTAGCAAGCATATCACTGTGCGAGCGAGACTTGTTCGAAGCATGTATGAAGAAAAAAAAAAAAAAAAGCACTAAGGTGATCTGCATGTCCTGTGAAGATGACAACAAAGGGTGAGCATTATATACTATGTAATGTGTAATATACTGTATCTCTGTCTTGAAAGATTACTCAAATTTCATATTCAAAAATCAATTATTTGGGAATAAATGATGAACAAAATGTCACTGAAATCCTTATCCTTTTAAAAGGGAATAAAAATGTAAATTCTAAATAATTATCTTGTGTAATTTTGGTATATTGTATTCTGCTTTGCATTTTAGTTTTGAGTCAAACAGACCTGATGCAATGGTTTGCATATCAAAATATCATGCAACTACTTAAGGGTTAATACCTCAATGTCTGACAAACTGTTTTTTGAAATCATGAACTGGTAGCCTCTATATCTACATACATACTCCGCATGACACCATACAGAGTGGCGGATGATACCTTGTACCACTACTAGTCATTACCTTTCCTGTTCCACTCGCAAGCAGAGAGGGGGGAAAAATGACTGTCTATATGCCTCTGTGTAAAACGTAATTTTTCATATCTTTGTGATCTGTACATGAAATGTATGTTGGCGGCAGTAGAACAATTCGGCAGTCAGCTTCAAATGCTGGTTCTCTAAATTTCCTTAACAGTGTTCCTTGGAAAGAACATTGCCTTCCCTCCATGGATTCCCATTTCAGTACCCGAAGCCTCTCCGTAACACTTTCGTGTTGTTCAAACCTAGCTGCCATCCTTTGTATTGCTTCTACGTCTTCCTTTATTCTGACCTGGTCCAGATCCTGAACACTAGAGCAGTACTCAAGAACAGATTGTACTAGCATCCTATAAATGGTATCATTTACAGATGAACTACACTTTCCCAAAATTCTCCCAGTACACCAGTCAACAATTTACCTTCCCTAACACAATCCTCACACACTCGTTAGATTTCATGTCATTTGGCAAAGTTACATCCAGATATTTAAATGAAGTGACTGTGTCAAGCTGAACTCTACTAAAGCGGTATCTGAACATTTCTCGTTTGTTTTTTCCTACTCATTCGCAGTAACTTACATTTTTCTCCTTTTAGAGCTAGCTGAATTCATCACACAGACTAGAAATTTTGTCCAAGTCATCTTGTATCCTTCTACAAGTCACTCAACTTTAACACTTTTCTATACACCACAGCATCATCAACAAACAACCACAGGTTAATACTCACCTGTCCGCCAGATCGTTTACGTACATAGAAACTAATAGTAGTCTTATCACACTTCTCTGAGGCACTCCTGACAATATGCTTGTCTCTGGTGAACACTCGCTGTTGAGGACAACATACTGGGTACTGTTACTTAAAAAGTCTTTGAGCCGCTCAAACATCTGACATTGGTGATCTGTACCTTCCCTTCCGCATCGTATTACACTTCCAGGAAGTTGGGGAACTCCTGTATCCAGTAAGCACCTGGCTTATAATGGTGTGAGGTTGTCATTGTCCACCCACTTATCTCAAGGGCTCCAAGTAGCATTGATTATGGTGCTATCTGTAAAAAGTGAAAGGGACTGTCTTTACTCTATTGATGTTTATGGTCAAACTTTTAAGTTTCTTGCTGTCATCTTCCTTTTCTGTCCCCTCCTCATACTCACTACTGCTACCAGGGTTAGATTAGTAGAGACAAAGTGTTTGGGGGTTGGCCTGTCTCTGAGGACCAATCACGATGTCTCCCTCACCTATACTCAGTGTATGCAATGTCATTTTTCACCACCTGTTGTACAGTTTTTACCCATTCTCTCCTCCTATTTCAGAACACCCTTCTCAATTTCTTCTTTAACTTGCATGTCTAAAGTTAGATGAACCTTTTCAGTTTGTTTGCAGGTACAGTTGTGAATTTCTTATTAATTAACTTCATGGAAGGACCCTCTCCATGGGCTTGTTAATTTCTTTGACCTCCCTCTTTTCATGCTTTAGTCATGTAGTAATACTTTCTCAGCCTTACATTCTTTGGGATTTTGTGTGCGATCGTAGTATTCCTTGTTCCTTTAACTACATTCCTTATTAAAACTTCTTGTCACCTAATGCATCTGGCGCATCCCTTGAATTCTGTAAGGTAATCTTCATAGTTGCATTTTGGCAAAATCCCACTGTAGGATCCCAAGAATGTTGTAGGCTCTACTGAAAAACAGCTCGAATGGGGTGAAACCGGTTGAGGAATCTGATACTGTATTATATAAAAGGGTGGCAATTCTGGAAAACTAGCTAAAGATGAATAGTACTTTATGCTTTCACCCGACTAATAGGAGGTTGCGAACATTAAGAAACTGTCGATTTCAAGCTAGCTTTATGCAAATTGTGGGTAACGTACCATCTATAAGCAAACAGCCCCAACACAGAATAAAGAGGCCACGAGTTGATGAGCAGGACACAGTTCAACAGTTCAAGAGTTTCTGCCAGCAGACGAGCCAAAAAATGTTCAGATGTGTGTGAATTCCTAAGGGACCAAACTGTTGAGGTCATTGGTCCCTAGACTTACTCAGTAATTAAACTAATTTGTGCTAAGAACACCACATACACCCGTGCCCGGAGGAGAACTCGAACCTCTGGCGGGAGGCACCGCGCAATCCATGACACGGTGCCTCAAACCGCACGGCCACTCCGCGTGGCAGCAGACGAGCCTCGAGTGTCCATCAGCCGACAGCAGAAAATTATGACTGAAAGAATTCTTTAAATTAAGCTTGTACACTAAAAAGGATTTGCATCCTTGCTGGTACATACCGCTGAACTGCCAAAAATTAGTCTATCATGGCATCCTGGTACCTATGGCTGACTGTCACTTACAGTGTGACGTGTAATGGAACCTAAGGGTTTGATATAAACAATAAGAAACTGGCTCCTTTTCCTGATTTGAGTCGAAGTGATAGGTCAGGTAGGATATCTCTTCTAGTAATATGAATATTTAGTAAGACTCATCATGTTCTAAACTCACTGAACTTAGGAGCCAAGTGTATGTGCTCTTTGACACGTTCACATAAACTCGCAAAGAAGCAATAAAATCAGACCAAGTTACCAACCCAGAAGCTTGTTTCTTCATTTCTACCTCCCTAGCCTGATACCAGAGTCTTTCTGTACTGTCTCCGACCATATAGACCAGATAAAACTCACCTAGACCCTGTTGCTGACTTATTCCCTTGCACAACGGCATTCACATGCCAATGAGACGGTAGACCTGAAAAATCCCACATCGCTCCCCATTCAAATGAGGGATCCATGTACGTACGCTGAAAATCCCGTCGAGTTACGAAACTAGATATGCAAACTGCTACCCTCCTGACATGCCACCAATGGACACTGATTCCTTAATGAGCTGTGTAGCTGGCTGTTCAGAAGAAATGAAAATTGCACTACAGACTGGCTGCATGTACATTTACAGTTAAAAAGATGAGCTTAAACCTATTAAACAGAAAAACATGCATGAAATTTAAAAAAAGAAGTGAGCAGGTGGCAGCAGAGGGCCTGACTGATTGGCTTACATTGCCATTTCTACAGCTGCTGCCATAAAGGTTTTATAAATGCGAAATTGCGGTTGTTATAAAAATTTTGGGTGATGAGGACAAACAAATTCAATACAAAATGTAGTTCTGAATTCAGACAGCCAAGAAATTTTCAAGTTAGTTGTATTAATTAGAGGAATATGTTATATTCAATACAAGATAGTTTCATATGAATCAGAAGACAAGCATGCTGGAGTATGTATATTTCTTCGACTCCTTTGCAAACAACTAACTTGATATTATCTGCGACCATAATCACATACAATTCAGTAAATTGCTAGTGTACTCTTGCTTCAAGTGCACATTATGTTTTTATCATCTCTCTATGCACACTACACTTCAATAAAATATAAAGTCTCAAACGTAGCACATACCCAACAAGTTAGAAAAATTTCTGAGCACAAAAAAGGAAAAAAAAAAAAAAAAAAAAAAAGGCTGATGCCTTTAAAATGTTTCAGAGAAATAACGGTGATGTAACAGAAAAACAAAGTTATTTCGTAACTCTCATCAGTTCTCCGTATTAAATTACATTTTAAATGTTTGTAGTGAGTGGAAACTTTCACAGTATATATATGGCATAATATATGAAAAAACCATTACTTTTTATCAAAAAACTTTTTGACGTTCCATACTGCTGACAAAGGCCTCTGCCACTGAGAAGATGTAAGGAGGAGAGATCCTTCTTTGTTGAACTGCATGTGTGATACATATGACTCATGAACCTGGAATGTGATCTCCTCCTACAGGGTGGTGATAAAAAAGAATAAAATTAGTATTAGTAGTAATAGCAGAAGCTATCACACATAAAAACAACAATCAAATCAAACACAAAGTGACTAATTTATTGTGATCAGCACTGCCTTGTTCATATTTTTCAATTTCTTCTTCATTTTAAAATACAAAGGATAGAGCAGTTCAATAAACCAGCAATTTCTGGTTATCTTTCAACTTCCAAGGAGGTTTCATGAAAGTGCCAACAAACAGGTGTAAGCTGACAATGCAAGTTTACTAAGTACAACACAAAGAAGTTTGATGTCTACAAGTGGCCTTCTTTTACCTCACACACACACACACACACACACACACACACAGTGACAACTGTAAAGAAAAGATAGAACTGGAAGGACAATAGTTTTTGAAACACCCAACACGCAAGCCTAACATTTAATTACTCTACTGTGATTTCTACTTCATTTTCCATATTTGGTTTGTGAAATTTATCTAAAGGGGCCCCACACACTCAATATTTATTGCACAATAATACTGTATCAATATCCCGTGGGAACATGCAATGCCAAGAACGGTCCAATATTTAAGCCTGGGTTATGTCAGAGCCCTTCCTTCACAGAAAACGTGCTGGTGCTCAATGATGTACAACTTGCACGTATTGCCTCTTTGTGTTGCAAAAACAAATCCAATATGAATTGACAATGGGCAGAAAAGAGGTTTAGGAAGCGTTCTACACGTGGCCATACTAAAATGTTAAGAGAACTTGCAACAGACTCTGATGAATATTTTAAGGACAAATGAAGAATCTTTCAATGAATTTATGTTCAAATATTCATCAGGTTTCACTTTCCACAATGCTGGAAGTGATCTACACACCTGAAAAGAGTAGATATGAGTGCATTATTGTAGGGGATCAGTAGGTAATGCTGTTATTCATTCCTGCAACAAGTAATTAGCACTTTTGAAATGAAAGAATGAGCAGTTGCAGTGTTCTTTTGTTGGACGTTTCTGCAGCTAAATACTGAATAAGTATTAAATATGTGACCAACCTACAACAAGTAATTAGCACGTTTGAAATGAAAGAATGAGCAGTTGCAGTGTTCTTTTGTTGAATGTTTCTGCAGCTAAATACTGAATAAGTATTAAATATGTGATCAACCTACCCCCTCACCCCCCAAATGCACTACAACAGATGATTTCCTTCATCTGTCTTTTGTGATGTATTCATATTGTGTTGCTGTATTGACTATTTATAAGTCCAGAAATCACGAAGTCTTGGCAGGAACTGTCGCGTATTGTGCGTATCACCTTAGATGGTACAACACAATGCACAATACACTGACTGAGGGTCAATACTTTTAGAGGTCCACAGTCTGCTTGAATATATTGGGCAAACTGCAAGGGTCAGATGGTCAATATTGTTGTGCAATACTCAGTATTGGGCAATAAATAGTGAAAATGTGAGGGGCCCTTAATAGTGTTTGATAACTGTATGCACCTTTTACAACCATCCTTTTCTTTGCTGAATGCTCTACAGTGGACTGAATAGTCATAACAATGTGAATTGACCCAACTCTCAATTTTTGTTGTATTCAAGAGCTATTATAAATCTGTGCACTCATTTAGTGAAATGCTGCTGTGCATAAATTTTCCATAGGTGTAACACCAGAATTATCAATAACAGGCACCTGGTACATTCCTTAGACACACATATAGTGAGTAATTAGAAATGCATGAAGAAACTAGTGCCAAATTACAAAATCTTAAAAGTACTTTATTCTACTACTGAAGTTTTGCACTTGCACAAACAATGCAAGAATTACTTTTACCATATTCATTAAATACATTTCAAATAGGCTATGCAACCAAAGTTTTTGAAATTTAGACAACAGTTCTTCCACATACCACTCCAGTGTGAAGATTATACATTTGGACCTCACCATGATGTGTTCCCACCAATACAAATTGTTCTGTAGGCTGAAAATGTAAGCAAACGGATGTATTAAAAGGACAAATAAATATCGCAAGGACATAAAGCAATACAGTTAATTAAGTGTCCTAAGCGGCACATAAGACATTCTGATTTATATATCATTTATTTAAAGTACACACTCACACAAAATGCACAGCAAGTGAAGTAGCCATCTTCATCACCCATTCTGAAGGTTCTCACAGGACAAAAACGACTATGTGCAAGTCTTTTATCAAGCCTCGTGTTCTCCAAACAGCCAATGCCCAATGTCCGCCTCAACACACGTGATGTGAAGTTTGTTGGTGCACTATTTTTTGCTTTAGGGTCTGGACATTTGTGAGGTCTGTGGAGTACAATATATTACAAATAAATCAGAGAAAACTGGATGAGCAAATCAAGGACATTAATCATTATAAAAAGCCCTTAAGGAGTTAACAAACTGTTACATAGCACAAAAACAGCACCTGGGCAAAACTAAACTGGATGATCTGCATTCCAGAATACATCTACGAATGATCTTACAGTCTACTAGATATCTTAGCCCCTGATTTTCTGGATGTCAACCAGATATAATTAAATGAGTGGTAGTTATGAACGCAGTTCTTCTCATGTCCATCAGTTGAAACAAATGTACAGAAAGTAGCTACTTATAGTACATTTAAAATTATTCATAAACTCTAAAATCATGGTGTTTGCCAAAATTAAAAATTCTGCTTCACATTACCTCCTCTAGCACAGAAGACTGTACTTCTGAAAATGATTATTTCCATTTTCTCTACCATACCTGATGAGGCTCATATAATGATTAAATCAGATCACCATAAATGCCCCATGGGCAATTAAATAATACAATAGTGTATGGCAGCAGTTTGGAACTATGCAAAACTTCTGTATTCAGAAAGCACCAAATGAAATAGTTCCTAATGTATATGTGCTGCTGATCTGAACAACGGTTGGCTTGAAAGTGATAATTTACACTCTCTTGCAGATTTTCATTAGCGAATTGTTGCCAATAATAAATGGGCGACTGTACTTTTTTTTGTGTTTTTGCAATTCACACATTTGAAACTGATCTCAAGTGGGCTCCCTCATTTGCACAGTTTACACTGAAGGGGCACAAGATCCTGTTTGTACAAACAAAGTTGTTATTGTCATGAAGAAAGTACACCAGAATATAGATTAGTTATTAACATTTTGCCCTTGTCTCTGATCTACTACTGATTACAAAGAGCTCATCAATAGCAGTTTTGAATCAAGATTGTTCAGATGTAGAAAGTTGGAACTTCTAAATCTGTTATGTTTTTGGTTCCCAAGAATAACTAGAATATTTTTGCATTTTTATATTTAATGCAGCTGCACATGTAATATGTACAGGAATATGTCAAATTGTTATTAAACAAAATTTCATGTACATTTATAGTTGACTTGTTCATATTCACCTTCCTGATTACAATGATGCAACTGATTTTCCTAGAAGTCTGTGTAATTAAAAGTTATGACTAACATATTTTAAATTATTGTTGTTGTTGTTGTTGTTGTTGTTGTTGTTGTGGTGGTGGTGGTGGTCTTGAATCCGAAGACTGGTTTGATGCAGCTCTCCATGCTCCTCGATCATGTACAAGCCTCTTCATCTCATAGTAACTACAGCGACCTACATTCTTCTGAATCTGCTTACTGTATCCATCTCTTGGTCTGCCTCTATGATTTTTACCCCCCCCCCCCTCCCCCTTCCCTCCAGTACTAAACTGGTGATCCCTTGGTGTCTCAGAATGTGTCCTACCAACCGATCCCTTCTTCTAGTCAAGTTGTGCCACAAATTATTCTTCTTCCCAATTCTATTCAGTATCTCCTCATTAGTTATGTGCTCTACCTACCTAATCTTCAGCATTCTTCAGTAGCACCACATTTCAAAACTTCTATTTTCTTCTTGTCTTAACTGTTTATTGTCCATGTTTCACATCCATACATGGCTACACTCCACACAAATACTTTCAGAAAAGACTTCCTGATACTCAAATCTATATCTGATGTCAACAAATTTCTATCTTTCAGAAATGCTTTTCTTGCCATTGCTAATCTACATCGGCCATCATCAGTTATTTTGCTGCCCACATAATAAAACTCATTTCCTAATCTAATTCCCTCAGCATCACCTGATTTAATTCAACTACAATCCACTATTTTAAATTATATTTAACTAATTAACTTATGAAATAACTGATATTAAAAGTTTAGACACTCACCATTTCAACTGCCTGTTTTCTTTTAATGCCTACAAGATTTTTTCTGTATCAGATAACACTTCACACTGACTAATTCAGTCACTAATTACAATTTTGAATAGTTTATGATCAGAAAAAGTTTATATCAAGAAGGGTGCCATACTCATAAATAGGAGAGTTCAGGCTACAGAGACATAATAAGGTTCCATATAATTTTATGGTTTACTAACCTTCAACATTTTTCATAAACCAGATAATAGTAAAGTCTTAAGTATATGCCAAAGAGTAAAATAGAACCTAGCTGATTTTCAAAACATTAAATAGTTTCAGTAATCCCATCATGTGCTTACACCTATCTTTAAATAGTCACTCCTATCCGAAAATCAGCAGTCCACGATAGTATAACATTTGGATATCATCATCATGTCGATTTGAGTGAGTGTTTGCACATAGCTAGAATGACACTAACATCTCAGTGTCAGTACAAAGAAGTCAGTGACTGGCAAGCATGTGGGTAACGTGATTATGTTGGTTAGAGTGCACTGTAAAGTTCATCAAATAATGTGACTCTGAATTAGTTCTGTTCCAGATATTTTTATGAAGGAACAGATGCATGACTCTTTACCTGTTTAAACTGTAATCTGTAAAGCTGGAACTGGCCATCAACTACATTACAGGGTGAATAAAGTGGGAGAAGCCACTTTAAAATCTATCTACTGAGCTACACTCTTCAAAGCATCAGTTTCCCGATTATCATTTCATTATATCAAGATCTGAGACCTCACGATACACAAGACCTAGTGCAATTTCAACTAATGTAAAAGGGACATCATACACTTTGTTCACAGTCATTTCTGAACTATTTCCTGTGTCACGCATTCCTCTTACTCTATAGTTTGGAATGTCAGTTTTATTTTCTCTGATGTTACATCACTAATAGCAAGTGTACAATAGCAAATTACAATACCACATTCTATCACAAACTAAATGAACTACATTACTATATTCGTTTCCTCCAATAAAAACACATACAAAAATGATTAACACTGTTCTACACAGTCCAGTCACATTAATGCAATCACTGCCTATGTTCGATGCTAACATGCAATAACCATTCACAGGTGGCGGGTGGCAATACTAGCAGCGGAGGGAGAATGCGGAAAACAACAGTGCAGTTGTTGAAGCAATGTAGAAACACTGTGATTTATCTTATTTCCAAAAAGGCACGATCATTGGCTTTCGAGCTGAGGGTCGAAGCACTTCCAAAATGGCCAAATTTATAAACTTTTAGCATGTCACTGTGGTTAAAGCATACTGTGCACAGCAAAATTGCACTATGCAAAACCAGCACCATGTACTTGTGGTGCACTGTAGGCCATAAGTAACATGGGTGAACAATGACTGCAAAGATTTCTACAGGTTAATAGACATACAACATCTGTGCAAATGACCACTCAGATGGACCAAGGGGCTACCAACACTATCTCCACAAGTGATGTTCAGTGATCGTTGCTGTGTATGGATCTCTGCATCAGTAGGCTCATCGCCAAAGAAGGCTGGGATTTCCACACCAATACCACAACTGGATGTCCACTGAGTGGCAAGCGGTGGACTTCTCAGATGAATCACATTCCGTGCTTCATTGGACAGGTGGCCGTTGGCATGTACAGTGTGAAACGTCTGAAAGCAAACAAGGAGGGAGTGTTACAGCCTGGGGAATGGTTCTGTGGCGTTCCCTGGATGATCTCATCGTTCTGGAAGGCACAATGGATCAACACAAGTATGCATCTATCGTTGGGGACACTGCATTTCCCTACAAACAATTTGTTTCTCCTCTGCACGATGGCATCTACCAGCAGGGCAATGCAATGTGTCATACACCTCACAGTGTACGTGCATGGTTTGAAGAACACCAGGGTGAGTACTGTACTCCCCTTGTCACTAAACTCCCTGGATTTAAACCCAATGGAGAACTTGTGGCACCAGCTCGATTGGGCTGTTCGTGTCATGGATTCCCAACTGAGAACTCTAGTGTAGCTGGCAACGGCACTGCTGTTAGCACTGCTCAACATCCCTGACAGTACCTTCCAGAACCTCAGTGACACTCTTCCTGCATGTCTCACAGTGGTCTGCACTGCAAAAGATTGTTATGCTGGCTTTTGACAGGTGGTCACATTAATGTGACTGGACAGGGTATAATATGTCGTATATGTGGTAACACACTGTGTACAACAATCACTGTCCTTCAATTACGTTCAAAACCTGCAGTATCAACAAATCTATCTAAGGACAATCTCTTAGTGTGTAGTACTAATTCAGAAATTTATTTTTTCAATATGAAAGAACTAGCAAAAGTGAAAATCTCACAATATTTAGTCAAATTGATATAATTCATCTAGAAGAACTGCTTATCAAGTACACATATCACTTATTCAGTTCTCCCCATGCATTACATTATTTGCCATCTCAACTAGTAGTACAAGTACTTAAGGTATACTCACACAAACAAATTAAACTGAGGACAAGGAACCATTGGGTTTTTACAAAGAGCATGCTGGTTGGTCAGATACTCTGTGATGATGGAATCCAGAGTAATGCTTGGCTCTGGGAGTGTACCGGAATTGTTTTTCAGGAGCTGATTTGCTGCCACAACAGCACTCTGCTCATAAGATATTTGCTTCTGCAAAGATCGAGTGGTGTTAGGTGTAATTGTATTAACAATGTTTCCCAGTTCACTTTTGTCACTTTTCCTGAAATTATATAAAATTGAACAAAATTGGTCAATAATTAATGCAATGTTTACAAAGAAACACATGCAAAACATATCTTACCTTGTACTAGCTAAATTAAGTTTGATGGGTTGTGTAACCAACGAATTTTGGCACGGTGGAATAGAAGATTTACTCGAAGATGCTGCACTGGTAGGTGTACTTTGTGAACGGTGATGAGAGACAGAGACGCCTGGAGAAAAGCTGGAAAGCCTTGGCTAGAAGGGGGGGGGGGGGGAAATTAATAGAACAATTATGTATAAGAACCTGACATATTTTAATTCAAGTAACAATAAGTGTGGCAAAAATTACACTCACTTAACCATAAACTGAAACAATCACTAATGTTCATAACAACAGAGGCAGTTACATATTCCACAACATTGCTTTCTCAGAATGTTGTGACAAAGCGCAGCTTTAAACATGTAAAAATTTGACAGAACACAACACTTATGGTGTATTCAGCATTTTCAGATATGGTGTAATAAAAACATACTCTTACAATGAAATTGATTTATCAACATACTCTTGGAACATATAACTTACCCTCAAGGGTCCCGGCGGTGTAGAACATACTCTGTATGGATTGGGAGGAAAGTTTGATGAAGGGCCAATTTTTAAGGGGGCTCCTGGGAGATTTGCTTCTCTATGTAGTATTGCAGCTGAGTCAGTCAGGCCTCTTGATAGTAAATGCTGATGTATGAGTTGATACAGCTGTTTGTCATTATACTGGATTCGAGTCTGCGCGACTACACTTGCCTGTGACAATTCGAAAATATACATTAACAGACTGAGTAACTATACAATGATCATACAAAGAATAGACACTTGAAAGGGAGGCAATGAGTCATTCAAGATCACAGATGCATGCCTGGGACCACTGCTGCAAACCGACACAGTGACGTACACATTATATTCTTCCAGCTATATGATCAACCTTTGTCGCATTGAATCTTGCAACTATTATTTGGTGAATGCCATACACTCCTCAACATTAATGACGTTTATACATATATTTTCCTTAAATTTGTAAAATAAGCATATAAACATCAGAATGTACCAAACACCACAAAAGCTTATTTCAATACTGACAGACTCTCTTTTATTTGTAGGGAAATGATAATAGAACTACGACACTTGAAAACCAGTTTGCTAACAAATTTCATAAAATTATAGCTGCTTGGTGGATTTCCTTCAGCAAAGTGCACGGAAAGCCATCAAAATCTATTTACTTACCCATTTTTTGTCCATTAAACCTAGTTGACAATTTCCAGCAGAGAATACTGTGTGTTTTATACAATTTTGTACGGAGAGTATTGGGCGTTTTATAGCGTAATTCCTTTTATTTCCTTTATAGAACTAAGTAGTTCCTCTTTGTCTTTTAAAATAGAATACCAATCAGGTGATACTTTAGGATCTATTTTCAAATAGACTTATACTCTCAACAGTAGAACAAAACAAAACTAAAATTCGAAATCAGACTCACTTTTTAAGAACAAAGAGAAGTAAAATACCATTAGCAATCTCCAAAATTGATGTTCTAGAGCCAAAATAATGGAGAACTCACATGGAAACGTGCAGCAATAAAAGCAAAGAAAGCTACACAAGGAATTTGTAAAAAAAATAATGCATGGGTTGTTCTTAACTCTGCTGTTGGACTTTTTCAACTTGATTGCAAAACTAATGACATTAGACAAACACAGCAGAAAAACTTATGACTCAGATTTTTTGCTTATAGTGATGGAGAGGTTTATAGCTAAATCATTAGCAAGACACTAAAACACTGAAAACAAAATGATAGGTTATTTACAGTCTTATCAACAATTCTGTAAGTTATAAGATCTTGCTGCTCCATGGAATTCCATTGCTACTGTTGTTCCTCACTATTCTGTGCCACACTTTAATATATGACAAATCCTCATCAAGCCATATCATCGATTTTGATAGCAATGAGGCCTATTTTTTCAAACTGTACACACTAAGGTCATTGTTAACTTGAAGCATGACACTGCGAGAAAGTGTTCAAAGTACTGAAGTGTATTGGAATTAGTAAAAAAAGAACCGAAGACTGAATATTCAATGCTGATTTACAAAACATGCAAGTACAAATATGGGTCCGTGCTTGCTTATATAATGGGTGTGTCTCGAACATAAGAGTCATCAAGCGCATTTTCTTTGGTGTTCTGACAAAGATTTGGAAGCTCCTTTTGCAATATTTGCAAGTTTGTTTCTGCAATGAGCAGATGGAGTCAGACCAAATAAATACTGCCCATCACGTCTTTGATGCAATACACAATGTCAACAGAAAGTCTCTCTCTGTTTCCTGTGCCAAGGAAGATGATTTTTTTTAAATGGAGGTTAACATACCAGTTCCATAGAGCAGTCCCACGTTAGTCTAGAGCAACATTTATTTCACTGACATGTACTAACAGTGACAGTAAAATACGAAGAATAGACAGTTCTTCAACAGCAACTCAATAGCACTGCTGCATGGTGGTAGCAGTCAACGTGAGCCAGGACCGCACACGAGTCAATGTTGGAATACTGGTTATTCTTCATGTTTTTATTCCTTGTTGAGGTATATCAATGAAACAAATATTGTACTAAGCTAATTTGGGACTGCTCTATGAAATGGGTATGTGAAATTACATTTTAAATATAATTTTATTTGTTGTTTGGAAGTGAAAACAATGGCTTCCCCGTGCATTGGGAATTACAGCTGTGTTTTTAGGCTTTACTCCAGCTACACGTCACAAAAACCAAATTGTAAATATCTGCAAAAAAACCAGGTTGAAATATACCCAATGATTCGTATTATCCACCCCATACAAATCGTACTCTTAACAATATGGTCATCGTCAAGTTAAAGCATGATACTGCAAAGCACTAAACTGCACATGGTGTGCCTGGAAAAGGACCCCCCCCCCCCAACCTCCCTCCACATAAACACACAGACAAATTAAAGAATCTATCTCACACAACAATCACATAACGGGAAACAGACTGTGGAGCTTGTGAATCCATGGACAAATATGAAGATCCCAAAGGTCAGCAAGCATACCAAAAGCAGGCACAACTGAGCAATAAACATTACAACAACTAGATACACTTCTTCACCTTCCTTATGCGACTCCACAGCCATTTGTTTCCAAAACAGAATCTGAGAGATTTTTTATAAAATTACTCAGTACTTTTCATTTTGTCAGCTACCAGTTCAAATGCCCCCCACCATCTACCTCCCTGAGTGCCATACAGTTCTATGAGTCTTTCAACATTCTTTCTCTTTTCAATAAATTCAATTTCTCTGGGGATTCCTGATTTTCAAGACAACATTTAGCTGGTGGCAAGAACAAAGTCATGCTGGACAAATGACTGAACTACAAATTATGAAACACTTCCACTGGATACGTTTTGGAAGTGAAACGAAGGCCAGATCACTCTTAGTGCATAGTAGCTGAACAAAGGCTCTAGTTAGTTGCTTTTCTTCATATATCCAACTCCACTTCCTCCTCCTGTGCTCTTTCATTCTTCCATATATTTCTGTACTGGCCATATACAAATCTGAACACAAGTCCCAGATCTGTTGGACTCCGCCTATTGATAAAAATGCCTAAGATGCTGGAGTTGGCGCTCATGTGCGTGAGGTGTGCTTGCTTATGTATATGAATGGTATGTGTGTCTCTTTTGCTGATGAAGACTATCACTGAAAGCTTTGTGTAAGTGTTATTTAATTGTGCTTGTCTCAATGTAATGTGACTTCTTTACAGTAAGTAGCAATCCGTCTTTTTCTACTTTGTTGGTACTTCTACCAGGAGTTTCCATTGTTTGATGTTGAGAAATGAAACATAATATTTTAGTGCTGTGTATACATACCCTATGCATATTAGCGAGAGAAATCTCAAGCTCTGTACCAGAGGGCTTTGCTTTGCCTGAAACTCTTTCCATTAACTCAAGAGCATATTTCTGGAAAATAAAATGTTCTTGACGTTTATCTTGAAGAATTGGATCTCGCATCAATACTGGAAAGAGACAATATTTTCTTTAATTTTTGTTACAAACCACTTATCTACAGTACAACACAAACATAAATTTTTCATTTCTCATGAGAAAACAAAAACAATTAATTCAAAACGAGACTCATTTTCAGTTGAGACCATATATTTCCAGTTGGCACTGAAGAAAAATTTGCAACTAATCCCTTTCCCTTTCCAAAACAAAACAGTTTCTGTGAAAATTATTCATAAATAGCAGCTCTCAGTACAATGCTCCTGTGATGTTACAATAAAGTTAATCTTCATTGATCATATAACGTAATCTAGAACTAATTGCTACAGTTATCAGTGTGTGTAGATAAGCACTAGTCATGATTTATTGCCAGTATATGTCACACAAGTAACCTGCAGTGGCTGCTTCTGCCTGTTTATGTACAACTTGATTCAGTCCATGTTCTTGCTCAATGGGATTTGTGGAACACAATGTGTGAATGAATGAATAAATGAATGAATTACAGAACAGAAAATTGTGAATGAAAACACACAAAACACTGGTGTAATACCAGGGTTGACAGAAAAGTAATGCCTCCACCTTCGTAACTCTTCAACAGTTGGCAGCATTGGTATGCGGCAGGTACTGGCTTGTTCTGTAGCTCAAGGTAGCGGGAAGCCTTAGCATTGAACGGTTGTGTTGTTACAGTGTAAAGCAGGGAACCCTGTGTAGACGGTTGGCCAATACGATTTAACCGATGTTCAGTCATTGAATTCTTGACAGCAGAAGGTGTCACCCCAAAGGAGATTCATTAGTGAATGAAAGCAGTTTATGGTGATTGTGTTGATGTGACTTCTGTGCTTCTTCATTCTCATAATGCGAGAGGAGTTCCTGGCAAATTTCAAGTCCGTGTACTTTCATTTCAGGAGTCAGCATCCGGGGTACCCATCGTGCACAGATCTTCCGGTAGCCAAGTAACGCAATAATGTGACCCACACATTCTTGTGAAATGCCGATTGTCCTTGCAATTTCCTTCTGAGAGATACGATGACTGTCCAATCTGTCAACATTTTGCTTGTGAAACTCGGTGGTTGCTGTCACAGGACGTCCAACCATTCGTTTGTCACGCAGGTCAGATGTTCCCGCCTCAACATCTTTAAACTTACTTGCCCAACAACGCACAGTACTCACATCAACACAGTCACCATAAACTGATTTCATTCTCTGACGAATCTCCTTTGGGGTGACACCTTCTCCTGTCAAGAAATCAATGACTGCATGTTGCTTAAATCGCATTGACCGACCGTCTGTGCAGGGTTCCATACTTTTCACTCTAACAACACAACCGTTCAATGCTAAGGCTTCCCGCCAACTGTTGAAGAGTTACGAAGGTGGAGACATTACTTTTCAGTCAACCCTCATAGTTTACAGTATTTATTTTTTAATCTTACAACCTGGTTATGGCTGTTATGCCGTTTATCAGGTATAAATATAAACCTGATGATGGTGTTGGCATTAACAATCGAAAATGGTTAAAATCACAAAAATTGTAGAATATTACACCAATGTCATGCATGTTTTCATCTATGACGTACTCAAATAAAACTGACAGAACAGAAAATCAATGTAACTAGAGAAAAGTGTTAAATGCACATTGGTGTATTTTAAAATCTTGTAGTCAGTAATATACTTTGAAGTAAATCACAATGACATATTCCTATCAACCTCTATTAAAATCTCATATTTGCCCATATCAGCCTATGTGCACTCATATAAATTATTTTGGGTTCTAAGATGAATGAGCATTATTAACAATTAAATGATATTAAATCTTGGCAGAACATGTTAACAACTGTAAAAGGGAAACACTATAAAATGTTCTGCAAAATTATATTTTTTTGGCCACAAACCAACTTTCACCTTTTCAGGCCATTGTCAGGTGACAACTGATGAATAATTTTTAGTTACACAAATTGCTACTAAATGTATCTCCACATAAAAAAAGTCTTTTCCTTTTTTTAGTGAAGTGAAACTAGATCTGTAGGATGTAAACACTATCCATGCCATAATTTTTGTATCTTATGTGTTTTCTACATAAATAATACGTATTACATCGCATGTCATTCTATCTGTGTATGTGACATTCAGCTGATACCTGACAATGGCCTAAGAAGCCATGAGCTGGTGTGAAAGTAAATATAATTTTACGGAAAATTAACAAGCATTTGGTGTTTAATATTGTTGTTACACACTGACAGAAAATCCATTTAATGTTAACAATTAAATGTGCAATAGTTATACAAACAGTAAAACTGAACTTATTATCCAGGAAGTATTTGATAATATGCCTCATAGATGGGGCACAGAATGTCAGTGTTTTGGTTGTGTACTCTCCTAGCATTTGACTCTTATGTAGTACAATGTATATTCTAATAAATATCAGATATAAAATTTTACATTTCAGTGCAAACATTATATTTTTAAATGGACAACACATGTGAGTGGATAGTGTATATGAACAATGCCAAGACCTTTAAATGAGGCTGTAACCAAAAACTGGAGGAGGAGGAGCTTAGTGTTTAACGTCCCGTCGACAACGAGGTCATTAGAGACGGAGCGCAAGCTCAGGTGAGGGAAGGACGGGGAAGGAAATCGGCCGTGCCCTTTCAAAGGAACCATCCTGGCCCTAAAACTGGATTACTGACAATATGTAAATGGTTTCAAATGAAATGAGTGTGCCACTGTAAAATTTCCATAACTTGACAACTGCAGGAACAAGACAGTGGTGGTGCTGTCTAATGAGTATAAGGGGTAAGTAAAGACTGGACCAGAAGGGATGACAATAATAATGTGGAACAAGGAGAGGACAGCGATATGCTGGGAGGTGAAAGACGAGGACTCAGTGACTCTGAGCAGCAGAGACATAATGTGTATTAATACTTATGATAATTATAAAAATGATGGGATTAAGCCTGAGGAGAGGAAGAGAGAGAGAGAGGGGGGGGGGGGGGTGCTGGAGGAACAGTCCCCATCCATACATTGCAGAGAAGCCACTTACCAGTAAAATGTGACCCCTCCCCATCCTTTTCAGAACCATCCAAACCTTGAAAAACTTTACCATTACCATTTGCACTTTGCCAAACCCTAACATGAGGGATACTCTAACCAAATATCGCCTTCATAGGTCACATTCCATCACAACCAACCTATGTAGTTCTAGTCAATTTTTGCTCCCAGTTATGTGACACATGAGCCACATGAAAGACTTGTCTTACACACTTAGTCACCGCCTTTTGTAGCCACGTTGCAGGCCTTCTGTACCTAAGTACAGTGTTGTGTGAAAATAGCTCAATCATCTATCAAATGTGCTGCAACAATTGGTTTTCTTCTAAGCACTCAACAATGACAATTTCAAAAATATTCAAATGTAGAAATATGTGGATGACACTGACAGATGGCACCTCTGTGGACCTGTGATAACATAATGAATTGGCTCTGTTACTTGCATTAATGAATGCCTGTTATCTGTGAAAACCGCCTTCCCCAGCATTGATGAACAACAATGTTGACCAATGGATGTCCCATCCCCACTCCAACAGATGTGTCAGAGACAGCAAGGCATATGACTAAGGAGATTCCTTCACAGACTGCACAAGCATATCCCCCACCCACCCTTGCAGTGCTCCTGTGCTGACAGAACTTTTAATGATATGCATTTTAAGTCAAAGCAGATCGAAATCAACACCCTGAGTCTTATCACCCCTAGTTCACACTTCTGTCCCATTGTGACCCTATCCCACACCCAACCAACCACCAACCTCTTCTTTCAAAAAATTTTTCCATGAATATAAAGCTCTTGATCAAAGACACAGCAGGCATCTACAATCTTAAAATAGACCTTAGTTTGAATATCCTCCTTGCATGCAAAGGCTCCATTATCACTAAGAAGAATGGCAATGAATACCTGACAGAAGGTATTTGCCAGCTGTCTGACTCTTTCACATACAGACTCTGCCATTTTGATCCCTTTCCAAAGATCCAGCATAACTTCCAGTTCCTTGGCCCATTCCAGAATCTCTCCCTCAATCCAGCTCCCCCCTCACCCCAACTACCTTTCCCATACCCACCTTCCACACGTTCCTCAAATTCCATAAACCTAACCACCCAGGATGGTCCACTAATTGGTTATAGTGTTCCCACAGAAAAAGAAGTTGATGTTCTTTTGGACCATCACCATCAATCCATTTCCTGCAACCTAAATTCTCACATCAAGGTCCTGAACCACTTTCTTCGTCACCTCTCAATAATCCCCACCTCGTTACCATCTGGATTCCTGCTTGTCATTGCTGGCACTACCTCTCTTTACACCAATATCTTCCTGTCCCATGATCTCCTTGTCAATGAACACTATCACTTCATATGCCCTGATGTCTCCAACCCACCTCCCCATTCCTTATACAACAGTATACTGATCCAAGTCCTCCTTTTTGGGAGGACAATATACAATCAAATATGTGCCACAGTTAAGAAGCTCCATATGCCAATCATTTTGTAGGCTACATAGAGGAAAGTCTTCCTAACAACCCACGTCCCAATCTCTTGTTCGGTTTCAGTTGATTGATGATATCTTCTTGATACAGCCCCAGGGTGAAGATTTTATCATCATTTCTCCACAGACTTAATACCTTTCTACCACCCATATTTTGCATAAGTCTCCTGAATTAGCACAGCAGCTTTACAATGACAGCTCAAAAACGTCTGCACACACCAACATTACCTTGTTTTGATACCTAACATCCCTTTCACATTAAAGTCTCTTCCGTAAGTCTGGTCACCACAGACTGTGCAACTGTAATGACAATCAATCCCTTGTCCACTATGCTGAAGGTTTAAAGTAAGGTCTTCAGGCAGGAACTACCCTCCAAAACTAGACTTCATACTGATTTCTTGTGCCATATCCACAAGTTCCCATAATTCACTGACATCCACCGGACCGTCTACAAAAAACGAAACCCCTTATTACCCAATATCACTCTGGACTGGAAAACCTTAACCTCATTCTTTGTCACCAATTTGTCTACCAATCGTTATTCCCAGCAATGAGGAACATCTTTCCCATCTGCCACAAGGTTGGTTTTGCCACCCACAAAAACTATGAAATATCCTTGTCCATCCTTATATCACACCAATTTCTTGCCATGTAGTTCAGACCCCTGTGGAAGACCCACATGCAATTACCTGTCATTTGTGCCCATCCAGCATGTCCTATTGCAATCCAGTAACAAGCATATTCTACTGTCTCAGAGGCAGGCTACATGTGAAAGCAGTCACATAATTTACCAACTCTGTTGTAACTTTAGCACAGCCTTTTATGTGAGCAGCGCCACACGTCGTCTCCATCTGAATGAACGGACACGGTTTAACCTTGAAACAAGCAAAGTTTACCACCCTATGGCAGAACATGCGCGATTTTAATGGTGGCTTCACAACCTGTGCCATCTGGATGCCCCTTAACAAGTTCTGCTCAGCAAAATGAGTCACTATTTATCACAGCCCATTTTCTTAGAACTCTTTGGAAGGAGTCCAAAGAGTGAAATAGGTCTTTAATTTGAGGTGGTTTGTTTATCTCCAGTTTTTTTTAAAACGAGAGTTACTACAAGACATTTAAGTCTATAAGGAAATGTGATCAATTGTAATTGACCGATTACAAAGATAACTTATAATATTCTAGAATGAGATTTTCACTCTGCAGCGGAGTGTGCGCTGATATGAAACTTCCTGGCAGATTAAAACTGTGTGCCCGACCGAGACTCGAACTCGGGACCTTTGCCTTTCGCGGGCAAGTGCTCTACCAACTGAGCTACCGAAGCACGACTCACGCCCGGTACCCACAGCTTTACTTCTGCCAGTATCTCGTCTCCTACCTTCCAAACTTTACAGAAGTTCTCCTGCGAACCTTGCAGAACTAGCACTCCTGAAAGAAAGGATATAGCGGAGACATGGCTTAGCCACAGCCTGGGGGATGTTTCCAGATTGAGATTTTCACTCTGCAGCGGAGTGTGCGCTGATATGAAACTTCCTGGCAGATTAAAACTGTGTGCCCGACCGAGACTCGAACTCGGGACCTTTGCCTTTCGCGGGCAAGTGCTCTACCAACTGAGCTACCGAAGCACGACTCACGCCCGGTACCCACAGCTTTACTTCTGCCAGTATCTCGTCTCCTACCTTCCAAACTTTACAGAAGTTCTCCTGCGAACCTTGCTAGTTCTGCAAGGTTCGCAGGAGAACTTCTGTAAAGTTTGGAAGGTAGGAGACGAGATACTGGCAGAAGTAAAGCTGTGGGTACCGGGCGTGAGTCGTGCTTCGGTAGCTCAGTTGGTAGAGCACTTGCCCGCGAAAGGCAAAGGTCCCGAGTTCGAGTCTTGGTCGGGCACACAGTTTTAATCTGCCAGGAAGTTTTATAATATTCTGTTTGAATCACCATAATAGCCGTCAGAATTACTACTTTTTAGTTGCCTGATTAATTGCGTAATCTCCTTAGGAGATTTTGAAACTAACATCTGTTGCTGGAGCCCACACTGTCTACACACGCTAATGTGATGTTCCATTTGTCAGTATTTGGTTGTTTACTGCAACTGTGAGGAATTAATAAGTGAATCTGGTGCTCAATGAGCTGACACTCAATTTTAACGTGATATTATCTGGGCCTTCGATTTCATTTGGATTGCTGTTGCACTTTGCTCCTGGTTAGTAATGTAAAAAATATTTTCACCTTAATCTTTTGAGTGTTTCATGTTGTGATCGAAGTGCAAGTGTATTGCCCATTTTAACAACAGGCTGGAGGACTTAAAATGCTATCAACTCTTGACCCCAGCCTGTCCTCTGAACGAGGTACAGCTCTCTTCTTAGCACAGGATATATCAGTACCAGGAGTTTATCCATCCGTTGTCTATGCTTCTGTTAGATTTTAGCCTAGCTTGTTTAAGGTGAAAATAAGAGAAAGTGTAATTGGCACATATGAAAAAAAATTAATAATAATAATAATAATAATAATAATAATAATAATAGTAATATTTTTGATGGCTACTTTGAAGGTTTGTTGGTTATTTGTAAATGACTTCTGTATTAATTATGTTCAGAATAAAATAATTATTTATGTTCAAACAACTTTAGAATGTACTGTGGTATTAACACCTGTATACTGTTGTAGCTTTGTGTTAACTTTAATACATCTTAAAAAACTTGAAGTAGATTATTGTTGTTGTTATTGTTATTGTTTTCTTTAGAACTATAACATGCCTGCTACAGTTTACAAAACAGTCTTCATATCTTTCGCACAAAGCAAGACATAATGAATGGAACAACAAGGTATTTACAACAATTTAAAAAATACCTACACTGCAACTGTCCGTTTGTAAAAAGAGGGAGTTTTCCAACTATTTGCCGGACTGTCTCACTTCTTGCCAGTCCTGCTAGAGCCTGACAGGCTAGTGCACGAATAGAGTCAGCATCCGTTATTGGTGTTTTTACCATCATTAACTGTAACAAGACCTGTTCAGAACAAAAGTAACAAAAATTCAATCGCACATCACTCAGTATACTGATACATAGTTGACGAGGTCTACAAACTAAAATTAATTTTCCTTCGAAATTATCATCTTTTAAGTACTGGAGTTGTTGTATACGACCATTTAATGACAAGAACGCAATAATTTAAGAACCAGAAAAGCTACTCTCTTGTTACAATACAATGAAAATTGACCGTTAAGCAACCATATAATTTATCTAATACAGGTAGTGAGTGCATGTGGCCAGCATTTATATGAGGTGCTACCCAAAAGTTTCCAGAATGTATGTGTAGCTGGTGAAGTCTAGCTAATAAGACGAAATGCCACCTGGTGATAACTCGTACATCGTAAGAGAGTTAGTGGCTCAAGAGGCTTTGTGCTAAGTGGTCACGTTTCGTTTTTATGTGCATTTCCCCATTTGCATGTGTTGTGTCTCTTGCATCAGAACAATGTGTGTGCATAAACTTTTGTTTCAGACACATCACTACATAGATACATGACACATTGAAGCATGCACTGGGGGAAGACACCTTATGTCATGATCAAACTTATGACCATTTTAAACTTTTTCGGAATGACAGATCATTATTTGACAATGATCCCCATTCAGGTTGGCCGTCAATCGACCTTGCTCTTGAAAGTGTCACTGCTGTTCAGAATACGGTGCTGGAAGATCAGAGTCAGACTATCTAGTTTGTACGCAATGTCACGAAGCTGTGTTACGAAACGTGTCAGAGGATTTTGTCTGACAAAAGTGGTGCATAGACAATTGGTTCCTCCATCATGACAATGCAAGGTCACACACTGCATTGATCACCCAGGAGTTTCTGGCAAAAAACAAAATGATTGTTGCTCCTCACCTTTGATATTCACCCAACCTGGCACCAAGTGACTAATTTTTATTACCCAGAATGAAAGGTAAAACTGCTGGGAGCAGTGTATACACCCACAACGGGGCTACTTTGATGATGATAAATGAGATCTAGGTAAAGTGAATTTTATTTATTGGAGTATTCTGGGAACTTTTAGGTAGCAAATCGTATTAATTTCCCTATGTTACAGTGTAACCAATGGGGGAAAAACACACACACACACACACACACACACACACACACACACACACACACATCCTGACTACTGAGTACAATATTTGACTTAATTTTACTGTAGCAACTCCAGAATCTTTACTAGATCAAAGTTGCTGCTAATGTACTATTCCCTTAGAACACCGCTTGTGCAGTTAATTCTTCTTGATTCTGGTGCTTCAGCTATACAAAAATTATGTCAGCATAAAAAGGAAAAAAATCCAATGTTTTGTGAATGGAAACTTTTTAAATATCAATATACTGTAGTAGGAATTAGACTGCTATCTGTTGAACAAATGTGGATAAATGCAGTGAAACTGAAATTATAGATCAAGGGATTTTACTGTTGTAAATAACTAGATGTAGTGACTGGGACAGTGATAAGGGAGAGAGACTAAAGGAAGTATTTCAATGTTCCAGTAATACTGAGGTCGTTATACAGAAAGCATTATGTAAGTTGGTCAAAAATGAGGAAGGAAATTGGTCATGAATTTCTTGAATAAATTACTCCAGCAATAATCTGAAGTGATTTGGAAGACCAAGGAAAACCTAAATCGTGATTGTGAAACCAGGTTTATTAAGAGTGAGTTCAGTGTTCTAACAAATATGCCATCTTTCTCAGTTTGATTAAGTCAGTCAATAAATGTATCTGAATTGAAGGATTGCAAGCTGCTTAAAAAAAAGTTTCAGATGAGCTCTCTCCTTCCATGCTGAACATGGCTTTGTTGTTGCTGTACTCCCGGCCTAATGATATTTGATGCTACCTGTGCTGAGAGATGGTGCTCCGATTTTCTTGGTGAAAAAATTTAATGTTTGCACATCTTACAGCCACATCTTTGCTCGATAAGGGACTGAATTTCTTTTTATTATTCATCATAGTTACTATGCTGCATCAAATTAAGTAAAGCACTGCACAAAACTTTAAAGAGTTTGTAGAGGTAAAAATGCATTGCATAAACTTTGCATATGGTTGATGTCAGCTCATACATTGCTGCATATGAAACGTGCACAACATTTCAAAATTGTATTTAAAATCAAGAGGATGATAATATCTCATTTCATTCTCAAGTCATTGGCTTTTATACCTGTCCAACAGTTGTGCACAGCACAATGAACGACATCCTTCTACATTGAGAATAATGTGGTCATAACAATTGTCTTATTTCATACGTGGTTCATGACACTGAGACAAGGTTTCTCTGTAAATGACAAAAAGAGGCACATATGGTGCAAGATAAATACTCAAAACTTTTTTACTCGGTGAGATATGGAAGGAACATGTCTACCACAGTGAGAGAGTCGACAGAACGAGACACGTAAACATGTCAACAGCACTCAAGGAAAACCCACATGAGTTAACTCACCCACAGCAGTCAAAAGGGATAAGGTGCCACTTGAGGAAAGAGGAAGAGCAGTTAAAATGTCACGACAACAACAATTTCCTTTATGAGGGAATGATGTATGTCATGACTTTGTTGAAGAAAACATCTGAAATTATTGATCGAATTGATTGTGTGTGTGTGTGTGTGTGTGTGTGTGTGTGTGTGTGTGTGTGTGTGTGTGTGAGAGAGAGAGAGAGAGAGAGAGAGAGAGAGAGAGAGAGAGCGAGCATTGTGAGGTTTACCATGATTCCATTATTTGATCGAACACTTTCCCATACTTTGGCAATAAGTTCTTCACTGGTTCTGTAATTTGTCTTCTTTTTCCCTGAACCAGACACTGAATATCTGGCAATATTACCACCAACCTGAAATAATTACATAAGTCCCTTACTTAATTACATTACAAGAAAGGTACACAAGAGAAGATACTAATTAATGAATGCTTCCATTTCAGAATTAAATCTTCCAGGAATGCAAAAATGAGCACATTATTAAATGGCACTTACCCTATGGATGGGAGCACATACACAATTCACAATAAGCTTCAGAGCAGCTTTCTGCACCTCTGCATCAACAACTATTTCACCTTCAGCAGCTCCAAGAATTATATTTGTTCCAACAGTTATTGTGTCATCTGGTAAGTCAACACGGTCTCCTAACATTACCTGTACTCGTGGCATGACACTGCATATAGCCAGTGAATCAAGAGCACTACGGACCATTTCAGCAGTACCTGATGCTGCTCTAAAAACAATAAAAAAATAAAAATTACAATCAAGGACACAAATGAATTGCATAAGTTGGTATTAAATTTGCTACACAGAATTTTCTTCCATGGACATTAATTTTGTTTTATGACAAAAAACATGTTCGGTGGAAGTGTGACCTATGTTCATATCTTTACACTGCGTTCTTATTACGTAATATTTACACAGTTGTTTTGTACATTGTTATTATTGGAGACATGCATTATACAGACGACTACATAAATGTGTCATTTCCCTCGTTGACGGCTGTATATTAATTACATCCACAGAAAAGCAACTGAACTTTAAAACTCCTCGACAAATGAATCAAACTTCTGAAGCTATTTTTACCTTTAACAATAACATTTTGTGTTGGTGATAACTACCGGGTGTACTGGTATGAAATGAGTGTTTTTTTGTGAAAATGAAACACTAATTTTTAATTGAAAAGTAAAAACATTTTATTGAAAGTACTGACCAACTTTCTGGCAATTTGTGGACACCACGCCAATAGAAATGCTCGCCTTTTGAAGCAAACCAATCAGACCCCCAATTTTCGACTTCTTCGTAGGAATCGAAGTATTCCTCAGCCAATGCGTGTCCCATTGATGAAAATAAATGGTAGTCGGAAGGGGCCAAGTCTGGTGAATACGGCGGGTGGGGTAGCAGCTCCCAGCAACGTATTTTGATTGTATCTTTAACCAGTTTTGCTTTGTGTGCAGGTGCATTGTCACGTAAAAAAATTACTTTGCCATATCTTCTGGCCCATTCTGGTCTTTTTTCGATCAATGCATAGTTCAAATTAATAATTTGTTGTCTGTAGCAATTAGTATTCACAGTTTCACCGGGTTTTAGAAGCTCACGATACACCACACCTTTCTGATCCCACCAAACACAGAGCATTGTCTTCTTACCGAATCGATCTGGTTTTGCAGTCGATGTTTATGGTTGTCCCGGATTAACCCATGATTTTTCCCATTTAGGATTCTTACAACAAATCCATTTTTCATCACCAGTAACAATTCGATGCAAAACTGATTTTCTTTCATGTCTTTGAAGCAAAATTTGACAAATGGTTTTTCGGTTTTCCATCTGTCTTTCATTCAATTCATGTGGCACCCATTTTCCACACTTTTGGATCTCTACAATTGCTTACAAACGGTCAGAAATTGTTTGTTGTGCAACATTTACCATTGCTGCCATTTGCTTCTGACTCAAAGTATCATCTTCACTCAATATTGCTTGCAATCTGGCGTCTTCGAACTTTTTTGGTGGTCTTCCACGTTCTTCATTTCTTACATCAAAATCATTATTTCTGAACTGTTGAAACCATCTTTTGCGTGTTGCTTCTGATAGAGCACGATCACCATATGCCTTGACAAGCATTCGATGTGACACTGCAGCACTTTTTTTCAAATGAAAACAAAAAATTAATGCTTTCCGCAAATCATCACTTTCCGGTACAAAATTCGTCATTGTTAACACGATGAAAACATATGATGATGTTTGTTCCGTGACTTGATGTATACTAAATATCTTTGACAAATGTCATACCAACCAAACAAAAAAAAATTAAGGCTCATTCACAACAAATGTTCCCTATCGACACATTTGTATCTCAATGCTCATTTCATACCGGTACACCTGGTACATATACTGTCTACATCAAATGAAAAGTACCTACAGTCACCACAATTGCTATAGATAATATTCACTTCAATAGCAGGAACAGAATTTTTATAATTAGCATAGTTAGTATTTGTAGTGGTAATTCAATACTGTTTCAAACAAACAAACAATCTGAAGAACAACAAAATTCTTCCAAAAACTCTTTTAAGACACCATAAACTGGTGTACACACAAGGCTGAACAGGAATGGCAGGAGGAAAAAAAAAAGGAAGAGGAGAAAGATCACATTCAGCACCAAAACGCTAATCAAAAACATGACTTGAAACTCACCTGCCACCAGATGAATTCCATTCATATGCAAATGCAATAATTTGCAGCAGTAATGTTATTCCTCCCAAACGGATCAGCTCTTCAACAGGTTCCCAATGCGCCCGAAAAGGCATGTTTTCAAATAATAGCTGTACTTGCTCTTTCACTTCTTCAGGGTTTGTCTTCAACTGTGACAAAAAATAATTTGGGAAATTAACTATCCAAATAAAGCTTTAAAATGTAAAATTACACGAGGCGGCTAGTTCTCATATCTTTTATGTAATTTGACCAAAGGACTTCTTAGGGTGAGCAATGAACTCCACATAATGGAGGTTAACAGTAAAATAAGATGATTTTATCTGCAGTGGATCTTCAAACTAGTATCGCTTCACTTCACAGTCAAATATCCTTAAGAACATCTTTGTGTTAAGATGCTGCACCTTCTCATATCTACACATCCAAATTACAATAAAAAAAACCAACACTGAACCAATGCAACAACAAAAAACATAAATGAACTAAAAATATTTGTTATACAGATAAATAAAATCTGAACTGCAGGCGGCAGCAGCTAACACACGTACACATAAAATTGCTGGCTTTTGAAATTAGGGGTTCTTCCAGTAGTGGAGAAGAAAGTGTTGGAGAAAAGGACAATGAGAAGGCTTCAGCGTACAGGAAAAGTCACCCAGCACCTCAGCTGATGGCAGACTTCCCAGACAATTCATTCCCCCCTGGCCCATGAATTGTGGATGAATTTTCCTGTATCCTAAAGCCTTAAATGTCTCCTCTCCTCCAACATTTTCCTCTCAGCCATGAGAAAGAGGGAACTTCTGATTCAAACAACTATGAATTTTATACCTTCCCATCTGATTATTGTATACTGAAACATTTGGTGAATTATTAATGAGCAAAGACATAAGACACCTTCTTACTCTAAAATTCTCAAGGAACGAGGTTTCATTTATTTTTACTAGCAATACATGTCTGCATGGGTTTACATTTGAAATTATGCTACCTTGTCTTACATAAAAAGAGTCCTTGCCTCTTTTGTCAACAATTTTTTAATTTACTAATGCAATTAATTTTCACAATCATTTCATTGGCAACAGGACTGATGAAATATTGCAGAATACAGAGATTATTTGTCCAACAAAAGCTTCAATGAATACTTATAAAAATTAGTAAAGCTATTTTACATGTGATTGTAATATAAAAATGCATTCTCATTACATTCCAGTCTTAATGCACACATTTAGTTCAGTAAGCAGTACTAAGTAAATCATATGCTGTCATTCAACAATACTAAATAACTACAAATAACTTTTTTTTCCTGCAAAACTTAAAGCAGAGGATTGCTGAAATGCAGCTGCATAAACTGCTGTACAAAACACAAACTATGATGTGGCAAAGAATTGGGCAAAGATAAAATCAAACTTGTAACACAACTACTATAGTAGTCTCAGCTCTGTAAACTGTAACACACAAAAGACGTGCATGTAATCTTAAAAACCTCACTGTGCCCCAGAAAAGGTGATTATAGGAGCTGTGGAGCACTGACCTTTGCTGGGAGCTGTCCAAGTTCCATTTGTCCTCCAGATTCCCTGAGCTGATTTCTTCGCACACTTTCAGCTTTTATACATAAGTGAGCCTCTAAGTAACGCTTTAAAGCAACACAAACATGCCTCACAATTTGTCTTGCTGAATTCTCTTCATCTTCATTTAGTGTTGTTTCTTCTTCTACAGACAAGATAGGTTGAGTACTGATCTGCAAGTGAAAGGTATTCTATACATTCTGCAGAGATAGATAGATTTGTGTGTGTGTGTGTGTGTGTGTGTGTGCACGCACATGTGTGAGCAGTGGTGTGCATGCACTTGTGAGGTACATGGAAGGGGCAGCATGTGTGTGTCGTGGTGATATTAAAGTGTGCAAAATACTAATGGCACATCAGGCAAGTACAACAGATCTGCACTGTAAGAACAATTATTTTCTACTTTTTTTTCAAACATAGCAAAAAGATAATACTAAAAACCCTTAGCAGGTATACTGGCAGTCTCCACAGGTGAATACTCATTACATCATACCATGAAGTTTGCTAAATTTGTAGCTTTTTTAGTGTTTCATGCCTCAATCTGTAAAAAGAGAACCCTTATAGGATTGCTTTGTTGTCCGTCCATTTGTCTGTACATCTGTCCAATTATTAAGAACACTTTTTCTCATGGACGAGTAGACACACTAAGTTCAAATTTAAGTTACATATGGTCTCTTGGAGAAGTAACAATTTTAAGCTTTTATGTAAATTCAGTCAAAAGATGAGACCATTTATGTCATATTTTGATACCTGAAAACTCATTCATCAAAATCTGTGATGTACTTCCCACTGACATATAATCATGAAATTTGTTCATAAGCAAGTTTTCACAATACAAGTAAAGGAAAAACCCGAACTATTTCTTTTGTTGTATGTCATCCAACTTCAAACTTGATACTAAAACATTCTTCAAAGTCTTGGAATCCCTTGGACAAATATCTTACCAGTATTAATGCTGATGTAAAAAATCATGAATATTCTTGATTCCCGGAATGGATAAACAGTGTATATACATAACTAAATTTGTACAGAACCCTCAGTGAACGAGCCATTTTTATTTACATAGGCATCTATATGGACCTTACCCCAAACCTTAAAAATTCAGCTAATTGCATTTTAAATTGTATTGTGTACTACAGACAGAATGCTCTTATCATCAGGAAATTGTAATAAGGACAGGGGCTTTATGGGTACAAAAACTGCAATAAAACCAAAAATTTCACAGTGAAGAATGAAACAGCACAACTACTCATGTATTTACTTTGAGAGTCAATTCTAAGCTATGTTGCATTGCAACTAGGTTTTAGGAGAGAGTTATGCTAATTGAAAATAAGGATAACAAAATGTAATGCTGAGATGGATGTCACATTCAGAGTATACAAGAAGAAAGATTAACATTATCTTTGGTCCAACCCAGTCTTCAGAACAATTCGAGCTAATGACAACTAATGTCACAGTCAGCACAACAGTGATGTTGCCTTTAAACAAAGGAAGCAGTTTGTAAATAAATACATTGTAGAAATTGACATCCGCAAGGGAATAGTTGTGATACCAACAAAAATTAAGATCACATGTGCAAATTAAGGATATAACTTCAATTTATGCATGGACTGTCGATGAAAGATGCAGTGATCAATGTAGAAATCAGACAATGAGAACTTTAAAACAAATAAGTTGCAAGCACTAGGTTTTCAGAGTACTCCGTGCAAGCTGTGTCATGTGACATGATCAATAATGCTAACATAATGGGCACAACACTGTTGTGATTAGTTGCACAAATATGCCGAAGCACAGTCTGCTAGAGTTTAAGAACCATATAATACCACAACAGTTAACAAGACTACTAAGCTTTTCACAACATACAGGAAAATGACATAGTCCTCGTAATTTCCCTGCACACAGACCATTGTGTAACTGACAAAAGACATAAAATTTAGAAATATCTGAAGAAAGATATTTGCTTCTTCATTCTTAAGAAAGACAATGACAAAAAGTTGTTTTCTGAAAAACTCTCTAAATGGTAAGATAATGTCATTTAAAAGCAATTGTGGTCACCAACCTTTAGATAGCAACCCACAACACAATCTTATTTCTGTACCACATTATTTGGATAAATGTGGTGTAAAGTTTGCTTCAGAATCCAACAATTTAAAACTCCAACAGCAATGGCTACAGTCTTCTTGACAAGTTATTCCTACCAACAAAGGCAAATGCCCCATGAAAGTAAACTAAATTCAGAAAACACAAAAAAGCTTTTCAACTACTTGTACAGCAATGACTTAACACACAGGGAAACTAGAAAATGTCTCAAATTATTTAAGATGCTGGCTATTATAGCCAACATTTTCTTCACTGCCACCGATCCACTTAACCAATGGTGTGCAACTGCGAGGCAATCATTTGATTTTCACATTCCCTTTCTAAAATATCTGTCTCAACATAACACATTAGTAATTTATTGAGATGCTTTAATGTTTCCCTCCCACAGCGAGAGCAATGATAGCTCATAGTTAAAAAATGGGAACTCCTGCAAATTAATTCAACCATCATTTAGCAGACAAATGGAGAAATCCATAATTGCAACATTTTGCTATCTTTCTCAACACACTGCATGCTGGTAGTTATACACTGAAGTGACAAAAGGTATGGGATAGCAATATGCACATGTGCAGATGGCAGTAGTATCACGTACACAAGGTGTAAAAGGGCAGTGCATTTGTGGAGTTGTTATTTATATTCAGGAGATTCATATGAAAAGGTTTCCAACATGATTATGTCTGCATGCCAGGAATTAACAGACTTTAAATCTGGAATAGTAGTTGGAGATAGAAGCGTGAGACATTCCATTTCAGAAATCATTAGGGTATTCAAAATTCCAAGATCCACAGTGCCAAGAGTGTGCCAAGGAAACCACATTTCAGGTGTTAACTCTCACCACTGAGAATGTGGCGGCCAATAGTCTTCATGTAATGACTGAGAGAAGAGGCATTTGTGCAGTTGTCAATGATAACAGACAAGCAAAACTGTGAAATAACCGCAGAAATCAATGTGGGATGTTATTGGGTCTTCTGGTCCAACTGAACTGATCATTGACTGGAAATGGTTATGTTGGGCTACTCAGAGACCATCTGTAGCCCTGCATGGATTTCAGGTTCCCAAACATGTCATTGGGCCACTACTGTTTCAGACTGGTTTGACGAACATTTTGGACAATTCGTGCGAATGATCCGGTCACCTGGATTGCCCAATATGAATGCCATCGAACATTTATGGAACATAATCGAGAGGTCAGTTTGTGCACAAAATCTCGCAACAGCAACACTTTTGTAATTATTGACGGCTATAGAGACAGCTTCGCTCAATATTCCTGCAGGGGGCTTCCCGTGACCTGTTGACTCCACGCCACGTCAAGTTGCTGCACTACACTGGGCAAAAGGCGGTCCAATGCAATATTAGGAAATATTCCATGACTTTTGTCACCTCAGTGTATAAATTTAGCTTTTTCTACAGTGCACTGTTTCATGTCGTTTTCTGCCTTCCTGCATAAAAAATATTAAGTACATCAAACAAAATGACTAATAAAATCACTGTCTGCTATAGACGGAAATAATAGAAAGTTTGATCAAAAATACTTGCCAAGTTATATAATTTACGGAGACCATCTTGTGCATCGAATTCCATGAGAATTACTCGAAACTGGAATGACAGCCCAAAAAACATTGTTGCATGACATCTTCCTGAATCATGAGAACACTCGAGCAACCACAACGAGTACCTGAAAGAAATGTATGTCAAAAATAAATAAATAAATATTAATAGTCACTCAAATCAACAAATTAGAAACATTACTTCCACAAATTTTCATTCTATAATAGAAAAAAGGCAGAACTTTTAGTGACCATATGACTAGGAGTCTTAAGAAACTATGCAACAATAATGCATAACACAACAGCCCAAACACTGCCCACTTCGTACTTTCCTTAAGAGCATGCACACCTTCAAGATTTTGTCCAGGTGATTAATCTATCTATTTATTTACTGTTTTCTTTCAGGTATCTTACCCCACTTTTCCATTCTCTGCATTATTTCTAATTCCCAATGGTGAATCTTGACCGCTGAATCATTTTCAGTGGTATAATTCGTGTTCTGGAATTTGAATTTCTTATACAAAGTTGTCTGTCTGGATCACAACTCTGTACACTTGCATCATGATCACAGACTTCTATATTTCATACAGGTCAATGTCAGCTAAGGTATATGTTCATTATTTATGACCATAACAATGCAGTGAAGTTTGTATTATAACTTGTTCCTGAATTACAAAAAACATATTCAACTACTGGGAGAGTTACAAAACATTTACATACAGCTTGTCAATTTCAGTTCATAAGCCTGATGCAGGAAGATGGAAAAAATGACAGAGAAATAAACGAGCGGTGGAGAAACCACAAGCATTTTGGAAGTGTGTCAGAAGCCTGATATGGAGCAAGGATGTACCCCAAACCAGTAAAAAGGGTATATACCAGTCATACTATGTCCTGATCCTGACATATGCATCAGAAACCTGGGTTATAAATGGAAGAGAGAAAAGCAAAGTACGAGCTAGTGAGATGAAATTCTTGAGAAACAGTATTGGAGTGACAAAGATAGACAGGTTAAGAAATGAGAGGATCAGAGAGTTAATGAAGGTGGAACCATTACAGGAGGAGATAGAGAAATTAAGGCCGAGATGGTATGGACACATTAAGAGAATGTTGGAGAAGAGGATACCCAGGATGATACAAGAGATGAAACTAGAAGGAAAGAGACCAAGAGGAGGACTGAGAGACAGATGGCTGAAAGAAGTAGAGGAATTCCTCCAGAAGAAAGGAGAAGACTGGACTAAGGTGAAGACGGAGAGATGGTGGAAAGACAGAAGACGATGGAGAGACCTATGTTCCATACAGACCTGGCCAGAGGCTGGAAACTGCCCAAGATTATGATGATGAATATCAACTTATTACTTATCTGTAAATATTAAGACATTTTCCACTAATACAAAGGTTAACATAATAACTGCACCAGGTATGGTCAACATAATAACTGCACCAGGTATCAAGTACTTCCAATCAAATTACTGTTAACTGTAACACATTAAAGTGCAATTAGCAGTACAATTCTGTTAATTGCTTTTGTTGTTGTTATTGTTGTTGTCTTCAGTCCAGAGACTGGCAGCTCTCGATGCTACTCTATTCTGTTCAAGCGTCTTCATCTCCAAGTAGCTACTGCAACCTACATCCTTCTAAATCTGCTTAGTCTATTCATCTCTTGGTCTCCCTCTACGATTTGTACCCTCCATGCTTCCACACAATACTAAATTGGTGATCCCTTGATGCCTCAGAAAGTGTACTACCAACTGATCCCTTCTACTGCTCAAGTTCATTAGTTACTTGATCTACCCATTTAATCTTTAGCATTCTTCTGTATCACCACATTTCGAAAGCTTCTACTCTCTTCTTGTCTAAACTATTTATCGTCCACGTTTCACTTCCATACCATGGCTACACTCCATACAAATACTTTAAGAAAAGACTTCCTGACAACTAAATCTACACTGGATGTTAACAAATTTCTCTTCTTCAGAAACGCTTCCCTTGCAATAGCCAGTCTACATTTTATACCCTCTCTACTTCAACCATCATCAGTTATTTTACTCCCTAAATAGCAAAACTCCTTTACTACTTTAAGCATCTCATTTCCTAATCTATACCCTGAGCGTCACCCGATTTAATTTGACTACATTCCATTATTCTCGTTTTGATTTTGTCGATGTTCATCTTATATCCCCCTTTCAAGACACTGTCCATTCTATTCAACTGCTCTTCCAGGTCCTTTGCTGTCTCTGACAGAATTACAATGCCATTGACAAACCTCAAAGTTTTTACTTCTTCTCCATGGATTTTATTTCCTGCTCCAAATTTTTGTTTTGTTTCCTTTACTGCCTCCTCAATATACAAATTGAATAACGTCAGGGATAGGCTACAACGCTGTGTCACTACCTTCTCAACAACCTGCTTCCCTTTCAAGCTCGTCGACTCTTAGAATTGCCGTCTGGTTTCTGTACAAACGGTAAATAGCATTTTGCTCCCAATATTTTTCCCTGTCGCCTTCAGAACTGGAAAGAGAGTATTCCAGTCAACATTGTCAAAAGCTTTGTCAAGTCTACAAATGATAGAAATGTAGTTTTGCCTTTCCTTAATCTAAGATAAGTTGTAGGGTCAGTATTGCCTCACCGTGTTCCTACATTTCTATGAAATCCAAACTTATCTTACCCGAGGTCAGCTTCTACCAGTTTTTCTATTTGTCTGTAAAGAATCCGTGTTAGTATTTTGCAGCCATGACTTATTAAACTGATAGTTCAGTAATTTTCACACCTGTGAACACCTGCTTTCTTTGGGTTTGGAATTTTATATACTTCTTAAAGTCTGAGTGTCTTTCGTTTGTCTCATACATCTTGCTCATTAGATGGTGGAGCTTTGACTTGGCTGGCACTCCCAAGGCTATCAATAGCTCTAATGGAATGTTGTCCACTCCTGGGGCCTTGTTATGACTTCGATCTTTCAGTGCTCCATCAAATTCTTCACACAGTATCATATCTTCCATTGCATCTTCATCGGTGCCCTCTTCCATTTCTGTAATATTGCCCTCAACTACCTCGCCCTTGTACAGACCCTCTATATACTCTTTCCACCTTTCTGCTTTCCCTTCTTTGCTTAGAACTGGTTTTCCATCTGAGCTCTTGATATTCATACAAGTGATTCTCTTTCTCCAAAGGTCTCTTTCATTTTGCTGTAGGAAGAATCTATGTTACCCCTATTGATATATGCCTCTACATCCTTACATTTGTCCCCTAGCCATTCCTGCTTAGCCATTTTGCACCGCCTGTCGATCTCATTTTTGAGACCGGGATTCCTTTTCACCTGCTTCACTTACTGCATTTTTATACTCTCTTCTCCCATCAATTAAATTCAATCTCTCTTCTGTTACCCAAGGATTTCTACTAACCCTCACCTTTTTACCCACTTGATCCTTTGCTGCCTTCACTATTTCATTTCTCTAAGCTAACCATTCTTCTTCTACTTTGTTTCTTTCCCCCGTTCTTGTCAATTGTTCGCTAATGCTCTCTCTGAAACTCTCAACAACCTCTGGTTCTTTCAGTTTATCCAGGTCCTATCACCTTAAATTCCCACCTTTTTGCAGTTTATTCGGCTTTAATCTACAGTCCATAACCACTAGATTGTGGTCAGAGTCCACATCTACCCCTGTAAATGTCTTATAATTTAAAACCTGGTTCCTAAATCTCTGTCTTACCATTATATAATCTATCTGAAACCTTCCAGGGTCTACAGGCCTCTTCCATATATATAATCTTCTTTCATGATTCTTAAACCAAATGTTAGCTATGATTATGTTTTTTGCTTTTCCTGTTATTTAAAGCAACTTAATTGCTATACCTCAATCAGAATAACAAAGTTTTTGATCGCTGAGTATGGGCAGGGTGATGTTGCTGGTTCATGTCTGTTTGCACACACAATACGGCTACCACAGCAACAGCTGGGCATTTCTGTTCCATATACATACACTCATTGCTCATTAACATGCTGTATTGGGTTGGAAGAAGATTAGATTTATCATCCCACCAACATTGAGGTTGTAGAGGTAGAGTATTGGATTTGCTTAGAAGAGTGGTAGGAGTCTTGTTATGCTTATTATTACTTTTCTGTGCACCTCCATGACTAGTTTTAAAACATTCTGCCAAATAAAGTAACCACTGCACAGAGAAATAATTCAAACAACAAAAAATGATCACTATCCTGTTACTGCCTGCAAGTGTTGACTGCAGCAAACTGTGGCAAAAGTGCCTGAAGTAGAGTGATATGGCAATAGTGAGCACAATACAATGTATGACAAGTTACACTCTCTGGTTGTTGCTATGGTAGCTGTCCTGTAAACATTCAGCAATCAATCACTTTGTTATTCTAAACCAGGTATTATACTCTGAAATAAGAGACAATTTTTAGGAAATGACAGTGTTAACCAATATCCAATAAGACTAATTATCAGCATATAATGGGAGGTTCATTACCGAACTAATTCTGATATAAGATGATGTGGTAACTGACATACTCTCTCCATGGCATCTTCACAATAGGCTAAGTAGTATAGACATATAGAAACTCCAGTTGCTGCGACACTGGGCCGAGGAACTTCTAACAAAGCCTGTAACAACATAAATCAATTAAGACATGCAAAAGTATGCTTGAGCACTCAATGTATAATGCAGATTTCAGGCTTTATCAGTATTTCTTGTGATACATAATATAAACAGCAAGTAGATGGAACATTTGGAAATACGTAAAAGTAGTTTTCCGACAGTCTGAATCCTCCGAAATTAAACATTTTAACGAACACATTGTTACACGATGGATTATAATACCTAATCATCAACCTACTGCAATCCCTCAAAAATGCTCTAACCCAAAGTTTCGCATCCCACTCTAGTGCACTGACCTTCACTCCCACGTTGTGAATACCTTAATATTTAAGATATATTAATATTTAATCCTTCATATCAAATGCCATATCAGGAGACAAGAGCTCAGAAAAGAAAGAACTGATCTCAATATTTCTAGTGAAACGTTAAACAAAAATTTCAAATTATTATGAGATAAAGGTAAAAATTTTCAACTAATCACTATTTAATCTGCTGATAATGCATTTGAGCTACGTAAAGAATAATTATGGGTGCTGTGATCAATACGCGCTTTGTTCTATGACAACTGTCTTGCTGATTCCGTACTGACAACCACACTAAAGAAGTTTTTCAAGGCTAAAAGTTGTTATTTATTCACTATGATGTATTGCAAATTTCCTATTCCACCTTTACACTACACAGTGGTGTATCAGTACTGAAGGCGTGAAACAAATGCAAGATGTAGATCCTAATTATGAGATAAATGGGACAATGACTTTCAAATGAAATTTCTGTAAATACACTGTGGATATTTGTGTAAATTTTCTCTGGTTAGGATGTAATCAGCAAATGATAATCTATCCAATGTGACAAAAATGCAGCTATTGGTAAATATGAAGGTAAGAAGAAATTCAGTCATAAATCTATCTCAGCCACAACAGGCTTATCCACATCATCTTAGGCATAAAATATAATTACGTATCTAAATACTAACTCAGTATGATGAAGTATACACCACAATAGTAAAAACCAGTAGGAGGATGTAACTGATAACATCCATAATTTTGATAAAAAATAAAATATTAGAATGTCGTACTTCAGTTTGGAAAGGTTAATTACAATGTGTTCGAAGTTGCCAGTAATACGAAAAACTAATAGAAAAAATCCACAACATAATGTCACACACACACACACACACACACACACACACACACACACACACACACACACAGAGTGTGGCGGGGTGTGGGGGTTGTGTTACACACAATCTTTTCATTGCGACGGAGTGGATGGGGTGCAGAGTGAGGAAGAAGTGGTGGTGAGAAAGGTTATGAGGGGGTAAGGAAATATAGGGAAGTGAGAAAAGGAGGGAAAGATGACTCAGCAGCAGCGGTGAAATTGTGTATTATTAATAACAGCAAAAAATGATAGTGCAGTGTGTTTTATAAAAGAGAGAAAATGTAGAATAATAGGACATGAGAAAATTTGGAGCAGATGTGGACCACGATATGATGGATGGACGACGACAAGGCAATGGGTAGGGGTATCACAGCAATGAAGAGTGTGAAGAGAAGATCCCCTTGGCAAGGATACTAAAGTAACTATTTTGAGTCATTACTATTGTGCACAGAAGCCCAATGATTCGGCTTGCTATTTAACAGTTGTTATTAACATGAGATAACTGTTCCTTAGTTGTTACAAGCATACAGAATGCCGCACAGTTATTGGAGCACTGTTGGTGGATTAAGTGACATGTTTCACATGTGGCTCTAATGTTGGTAGAACAACAATAACAATCAATTATTGATAAAATTATTTAATTGGATAGATAAAAAATCTACTCACCAAGCGATGGCAGAACACACACATAAAAGACTGTTGTGATTGGCAAGCTTTCGGAGCCAGCAGCTCCTTCTTCAGGCAAAAGGGTTGAAGGGGAGGGAAGAAGGGTGAAGGACAAGGACTAAAGAGGTCTAGGTAAATGGGTAGATTTTGGAAAGTCACCCAGAACCGAGTGTCAGCGGACAATTACCGTATGGGATAAGGAGGAAAGACTGATTGTTGGGGACTGCATCGGACGTGATTTGAAATCCTCAGAGCTTAAAGGCGGAAGACAGGGTAGTATGCAAGACAGAGATTACTACTAAAACATCATGTCCAAGTTAATAAGCATGAGAAGCTAAGTGCAGTGTACATAACAGAGGTGGGAGGGGGGAGGTAAAAATAAATGGGAAAGACAATGAAAGATGTAGAAAACTAAAACAGAGTGAAGCAGAGTAGTTACAGTGAAGAAAAGCTGAGATGGAAGAAATTAATGTAAATTAAGGCCCGGTAGGTGGTGAGAACAAAGGACATGTTGTAGTGCTAATTCCCACCTGCACGCATGTGGTGAAACAGGTGCCGAGCTCACGAATGTCATGTTGTAGAGCATCCTCTGAAACAGGATATTGCGAGTTGCCAGTATTACCCTCTGCCTGCCTATGTCCATTCATGCTAATTGATAATCTGATAGTAGTCATGCCGATGTAAAAGACAGAATCGTGTTTACATAATAGCTGGAATATGACGTGTTGTTTCACAGGTGGATCTCCATTTGATAGTATATGTTTTGCCAGTTACAGGACTGTTATAGGTAGCAGTAGGAGGGTGCATAGGGCAAGTCTTGCAGTGGGGACGGTCACAGGGGTAGGAGACGTGGGGTAGGAGACATTGGGTAGGGAGATGGGTGCAGAAGGAGCATAGGACCTGACAAGAATATTACAGAGATTGGGAGGGTGGCAGAAAGCTGTTCTAGGTATGGTGGACAAAATTTCAGACAGAATGGATCTCATTTCAGGGCATGATTTTAGGAAGTCATTGCCCTGTCAAAGTAGCTGATTAACACATTCCAGACCAGGATAATAGTGAGTTACCAAAGGTGCGCTCCAAAGCTGTTTTGTGGAGGGATAAGCAGTACCAGGATTGGATGTGATGACCCAGGAAATCTGCTTTTTAACTAGGCAGTGAAGGCTGAGGTGAGAATGGTGGTGTATTGCTGTAAAGAGTCTGCATCTGAACAAATATGTTTGCCTCTAATGCCAAGGCTGAATGGGAGGAAACGTTTGATATGGAAAGGATGGCAACTGTCAAAAAGTAAGTACTGTTGTTTGTTGGTCGGTTTAATGTGGATGGAAGAGTGTAGCTGTCCTTCGGTGAGGACAAGATCAACAGCAAGGAAAGTGGCATGGGATTCGGAATAGGACAATGTGAAACTTCATTGGGAGCAGGTATTCAGAGATTCCAGGAATTTTAGCACGTCAGCCTCACCATGAGTCCATATGGTAAAGATGTCATCAATGTATCTAAACCAAACCAGGGGCTGCAGACTTATGGATCCCAGGAAAGCCCCTCCCAAGTGACCCATCAAAACATTGGTATAGGAAGGAGCCATGCTAGTTCCCATGGCCATACCCATGATCTGTTTGTATGTCTGCCCCTCAAGTATGTATTAAGTTGATTAAGATGAGTAGGAAGGATGTCATAGATTTGGAATCAGGTGGGTGCTGACTGAGGAAATGTTCAGCAGCAGACAGACAATGTACGTGGTGGATGTTGGCGTAGAGGGAGGTGGCATCAATGGTGACAAACAAGGTGTGTGGTGGGAGTGGGACTGGCACGGATTTCAGATGATCTAGGAAATGGTTGGCATCTTTGATGTAGGAGGGGAGATTTTGTACTAAGGGTTGCAGGTGTTGATCAACTAAGGCAGATATATGTTCGGTGGGTGCTTTGAAGCAGCAGACAAAGGGATCTACCAATGTAGTACTTGAGCGAAAGGAATATGTTAGTGAAGATCTATGCCAGCTGTCTAACACGTCTACATACAGCATCTGTTATTAAATCCCATCCCTGTGATTCAAACTGACCCGCAGTCTCTCCTTAAAACCTCAGGCCCTTCACCAGGACTAACACCTCAATCCATAAAAATTCCCACCCCATCCAAACCACTCACCCCCACCTTTTCCATTCTTCCTAAGTTTCACAAACCCAATCATCCTGGCCGTCCTATAGTTGCTGGCTTCAAAGCACCCAGAGAATTGATCAACACCTGCAACCCATAGTACAAAAATCTCCCCTCCTACATCAAAGATACCAACCTTTTCCTAGATCGTCTGAAATCCGTTCCCGTCCCACTCCCACCGCACACCTTGCTTGTCGCCATTGATACCACCTCCCTCTACACCAACGTCCCCCGTGTATATTGTCTATCTGCTGCTGAATATTTCCTCAGTCAGCGCCCACATGATTCCAAATCTATGACATCCTTCCTACTCATCTTAATCAACTTTGTACTTACTAACAACTACTTCACCTTTGAGGGGCAGACATACAAACAGATCAGGGGTATGGCCATGGAAACCAGGATGGCTCCTTCCTATGCCAACTTTTTTAATATGTCGTTTGGAAGGGGCTTTCCTGAGATACATAAGTCTTAGGCCCCTGGTTTTTTTTACCACATGGACTCATGATGAGGCTGACGTGCTAAAATTCCTGGAATCTCTGAATACCATTTCCCAATTAAATTTCACATGGTCCTATCCTGAATCCAATGCCACTTTCCTTGGTGTTGATCTCGTCCTCACCAACGGACAGCTACACACTTTCGTCCACGTTAAACCGACCAACAAACATCAGTACTTACATTTTGGTATTTGCCATTCTTTCCAGATCAAACGTTCCCTTCCATACAGACTTGTCATCCAAGGCAAACATATTTCTTCGGATGCAAACTCTTTACAGCAATACACCAACATTCTCATCTCAGCCTTCACTGCATGTAATTAACCCACCAGCCGAGTTAAAAAGCAGATTTCCTGGGCCATCACATCCAATCCTGTTAGTGCTGATCCCTCCACAAAACAGGTTCAGAGCACACCTTTGGTAACTCACTATTATCCTGGTCTGGCATGTGTTAATCAGCAACTTTGACAGGGCAATGACTTCCTAAAATCATGCCCTGAAATGAGATCCATTCTGTCTGAAATTTTGACCACCACACCTAGAACAGCTTTCCGTCACCCTCACAATCTCCGCAATATTCTTGTTAGACCCTATGCTCCTTCTGTGCCCATCTCCCTACCTTATGGCTCCTACACCTATGACTGTCCCCAGTGCAAGACTTACCCTGTGCACCCTCCTACCACTACCTGTAATTGGCAAAACATATACTATCAAAGGAAGAGCCACCTGTGAAACAATACGTCATATTCCAGCTATTACGTAAACACCATTCAGCCTTTTACATTGGCATGACTACCACCAAATTATCAATTAGGATGAGTGGACATAGGCAGAGGGTAATACTGGCAACTCGTAATATCCTGTTTCGGAGCATGCTCTACAACATGACATACGTGAGGTCGGCACCTGTTTCACCACATGCACCATCTGGATTCTTCCCGCAGACACCAGTTTCTCAGAACTCTGCAGGTGAGAACTAGCACAACAACATGTCCTTAGTTCTTGCAACCCACCTGGCCTTAATTTCTTCCGTCTCAGCTTTTCTTCACTAACTGCTCTGCTCCACTCCATTGTAATTTTCTACATCTTTCATTGTCTTTCCCATCTATTTTTACCGCCCCCTCCCACCTCTGTTATGTACAATGCACTTATCGTCTCACGCTTATTAACTTGTACATGATGTTTTAGTAGTAATCTCTGTCTGGCATACTAACCTGTCTTCCACCTTTAAGTTCTGAGGATTTCAAATCTTGTCCGATGGAATCTCCAACAATCAGTTTTTCCTTCTTATCCCATACGATAAGTCTCCCCTGACCCATGGTTTTGGGTGACTTTCCCAAAATCTACCCTTTTCCTAGACCTCTCCAGTCCTTTTTCTTCACCCTTCTTCCTTCCCCTTCAACCCTTTTACCTGAAGAAGGAGCCACTGGCTCCAAAAAGCTTGCCAATCACAACATTCTTTTATGTGTGTGTTCTGTCACTGTCTAATTCTGATAGGATAGGAAATGTTCGTGAGAGAACTACATTAATTGGTTGGTGGGGAATGTAACAGGTCTTGGACCTAAGTCACACCACTGGGTGAAATGGTGAATATTGACCAATGGCTAATTACCAGTAGCATCACATTTGGAATGGTAGCAACACAAATTAAATTAATTAAGTTTATGCTCTTGCTGTAATAATGCTGTCTATCTATAAATGCTCTGTCAATGTTGTTGGCACATATGAGTAACTTCTGATTTATATTGCAATCAAGTCTCCAAGAGTGCCCAAGTTAGCAGTGGATGGACTTTAAAGAAATTGTTGAAACTGTTTAAATTACAGGTAGAAAACTAAGCTTGCTGTGTGTGTTTTTAAGGGTTGGCAATCATAAAAAGAATAATGTGAGTTATCTAAGGGTGAGTATATGAAAAGTTTATCTGTGTGGTCGGTTGTTACAGCAACTTAGTAACTTATGTAGTTTCTAATCTGTGTTGTGTGTCTTATTATATCTATAATAAAGCGGGAGGGGGGGGGGGGGGGGGGACTGAACAGGTTATCGGTCCAGTGTTATGAAAAAAGAAAAAAGAAAATAAAATCCACTTAAAAGATGTTTCAAGTACATGAAGAACTTCTTGATGTACAAATGCTCAAAGACAGCAGTACATTCAGCCTGTGGGATGCTGAAAATTAGACTATTATTTAATATGCAAGAGCCCTGTGATATTGTGGATGGAATTGAAACACTAGAAAATTGTGAAACTGTAGAAAAGGAGAAGAAATGGCAACAATGGGAGAGCAAGGCATAACATTATGTAATGAGAACAATTAATGAAAAGGTAAAGTCACATGTACTGTGTTGTGAAACTTCCAAAGCTATGTACACTACTGGCCATTAAAATTGCTACACCAAGAAGAAATGCAGATGATAAATGGGCATTCATTGGACAAATATATTATTCTAGAAATGACATGTGATTACATTTTCACGCAATTTGGGTGCATAGATCCTGAGAAATCAGTACCCAGAACAACCACCTCTGGCCATAATAACGGCCTTGATACACCTGGACATTGAGTCAAACAGATATTGGATGGTGTGTACAGGTACAGCTGGCCATGCAGCTTCAACACGATACCACAGTTCATCATGAGTAGTGACTGGTGTAACGTGACGAGCCAGTTGCTCGGCCACCATTGACCAGACATTTTCAATTTGTGAGAGATCTGGAGAATGTGCTGGCAAGGGCAGCAGTCGAACATTTTCTGTATCCAGAAAGGCCCGTACAGGACCTGCAACATGCGGTCGTGCATTATCCTGTGAAATGTAGGGTTTCGCAGGGATCGAATGAAGGGTAGAGCCACGGGTCGTAACACATCTGAAATGTAACATCCACTGTTCAAAGTGCCGTCAAAGAACAAGAGGTGACCGAGTCGTGTAACCAATGGCACCCCATACCATCACGCCAGGTGATACACCAGTATGGCGAAGACGAATACACGCTTCCAATGTGCGTTCACCGCGATGTCGCCAAACATGGATGCGACCATCATGATGATGTAAACAGAACCTGTATTGATCCGAAAAAAAATGACATTTTGCCATTCGTGCACCCAGGTTCATCGTTGAGTACACCATCGCAAGTGCTCCTGTCTGTGATGCAGCATCAAGGGTAACCACAGCCATGGTCTCCGAGCTGATAGTCCATGCTGCTGCAAACATCGTCAAACTGTTCATGCAGATGGTTGTTGTCTTGCAAACGTCGCCATCTGTTGACTCAGGGATCGAGACATGGCGGCACGATCCGTTACAGCCATGTGGATAAGATGCCTATCATCTCAACTGCTAGTGATATGAGGCCGTTGGGATCCAGCATGGCGTTCCGTATTACCCTCCTGAACCCACCGATTCCATATTCTGCTAACAGTCATTGGATCTCAACCAACGTGAGCAGCAATGTCGTGATATGATAAACCGCAATTGCGACAGGGTACAATCCGATCTTTATCAATGTCGGAAACGTGATGGTATGCATTTCTGCTCCTTACACGAGGCATCACAACAATGTTTCACCAGGCAACACCGGTCAACTGCTGCTTGTGTATGAAAAATCGGTTGGAAACTTTCCTCATGTCAACACGTTGTAGGTGTCGCCACTGGCGCCAATCTTGTGTGAATGCTCCGAAAAGCTAATCATTTGCATATCACAGCATCTTCTTCCTGTCTGTAGCACGTCATCTTCGTGGTGTAGCAATTTTAATGGCCAGTAGTGTTTGATAAACTTGACATAATTTACAAAACAGATGCTTCTCAAAGAACTCAGCATTTGCGTCAAGAATTTTATACTTCAAAGTATGACAAAACTAGAGACACAACCAGTTATACAAGTGCATTGTAGAATACTGCATTTGAACCGAACCGTCTCCAGCCAGAAAAGATGATAGATACTATGATCACACCCAAATTACTGTCTATTTTGCCAGATGAATTCAAACCCTTTTACTCCAGCATAGGACTCATCACTCATTGGTGAGACGAATACCGAAAATCTAATTGCAAGGCTCGTAAGAGAAGAGGAATGACTGAAAGGTAATAATACAGAAGAAAGTAGTGCCTTTGATGTTTGTTTTAACAAAAAATAAAACAGAAGATCTAATTTGTAACAACTGTGGTGGACATGGGCATTTTACAAGAGAATTCAAGAAGCCTAAGAATAAAGAACACTGTTGTATAAGCAAGAAAAATAATCACAAAGAAGAAGAGTGCTATTTTAAAAATAAAAATCAAATTCAAGAACCAAAATCGAAATCTTTCAAACTCTGTCATCACTGCAAAAGGACAAATCACAAATAATGAAACTGACGTTCCAGCCTGAGATGCTGTTGTTAGCATGCATGAGGTGTGCTTGCTTGCATGTATGAATGGTGTTTTTTTCTCTTTTGCTGATAAAGGCTGTGACCAAAAACTTTTCTTTTAATTGTGCATGTCTGCAACTTTATGTGTCTTCTTTACAGCAAGTAGCAATGTGTCTTTTCCTGCATTGTTTATATTCCTACCTGGAGATTCCATTGTTTGAAAGAATAAAATTGTTATGTTAAGAATGAAAACACAAAAATGTCATTTTTCACTTTTGAAGGCATTAATGAAGATTTAGTCACTCAAGGAAACACGATATCACAGACACTGCATTTATTGCACATAACAAAGAAAGGATTGCACAAGAAGCCAATTACGAGGAAGATATGGTAATGGGCATGACAGTACATGTTCAGGACATTTGTCTAATGAAGTGTACAAGCTAACAAATTTGAAAGACTATGGCAATGTAGTGAAAGTAGTCAAATGAGGTGGGTCAGTGAAAATAATAGCAGCAGGCAACTTTGTAGGTGATAAATGTATGTTCTCAAAATGTTATGTATGTTCCTCAACCGAGTAAAAATCTGATGCCTGTGAATGTTATCACTAAAAATGATTGTACAGTTGTGTTTGCTAAACATTCTGTTCAAATCTATAAAAATAAAATACTTGTTTTGGAAGGACACAAAACAAGAAATGGATTATGTGAGTGAACATTAAATCAGAAAGGCAATCACTACTGACACAAGAAGAAAAACAAGAATAGCATAAGAAGCTAGGTCATCCAGGCATAAGCTGTATATCAAAGATCATGAGGATGTGCGATGGAGTGCCTAATAGTTTATGCTCAGCAAACAAATTGTGTGAAGCTTGTGTGAGAGCTAAGCTGAGAAAGGGTAAAAAGACAACTTTAAATGATACATACTGACATCTGTGGGGAAATAGGACCCCCCAACATTTAATGGATACAGATACTGCATGACAGTATTAGATGATTTCATTCACTTTCGTGTAACCTATTTGTTAAGATACAAGTCTGAGGTTACAAGATCTATAAGAAAATGTGTATAAGAAAATGAAAATCAGTTTGTTCCTAAATTGTCAAAAAATAAGATGTGATAAAGGTGATGCATACACCAGCCATGTGTTAAAGACTTGATGTGAAGCAAAAGGAATTGTACCAGACTATAGTATTCCTTATAGTCCTCGACTCAAGTGGCACACCTGCAGAAAAGTGATTTGGAAAAAGGCCAGATCTGTCAAGACTTCAAATTTTTGGATCAAAAGTTTGTGCCAAAAATCTAGGCTACTCGAAGAAACTAGATGAAAGAACGATACATTTTTGTTGGTTAGACTCCAACTGACTACAAATTGTTTGATGCAGAAAGAAGAAATATTTTTGTGCCAAGAGATGCCGAGTTTGAACAGAGTGTGACAAAAGAAACTTTATGGAAAAACCTTGTTATTGGTGAACTACAAAATGACACTAACAATGAAGCAAATGAAATTCAAGACAAAGAAAATGAATGGGAAGAAAATCAAGAAGAAAGAGCATGCTAAGATGACACAAGAAATTACAATCTTACAGATAGAATCAATCTGAAGAAACCTTTAAAATATTATTCTGAAACAGCATTACTTACACATGAAGAAAGTATTAATGTCCCAAGTAAAGAAATCTCTTGAGCAAAATGCAACATGGAAGTTGGTCAATCCAGAGGAGGCAAAAAGGAAAGATCTTAATAAGCAAATGGATCTTAACAGTCAAAGTTTGTCAGCAAGAAAAGGGTATCAATCTCAAGCATTATTCAGCCCAGTAGTTGATGTATGTTGATTAAGACTGGTGTTTCCTCTGGCAGCAGAGAAAAAATTTCCATATCAGAGAATTTATGTCAAAAAAATGGTTCCTTATGGCAAACTGAATGAAGAGATTTTTATGAAGATACCTGAATAATGCAAAGAAGCTGGAAAATTTGTGTTTTGAAGAAAGCTCTGTATGGACTTAAACCAGCTCCACCCAGATGTAATAAGACTCTGACAGTTTTCCTAAAACCAGAAGGACTAATTCAGCTGAAGTCAGATTTGTGCATATTTAAAGATGAAACTGAAGAAATGTACATAGCTATTCATGTTAATGATGGAAACATAATAGGAAAAGACTTGGAGAGAATTACAAATATACTGAAGAAATCTAGAACAATCACAAGACCCTTAGTTAAGGTATTTACCTAAATGTAAAAAGAACTCTAAGGTATCTACAAAGATCCCAAGAAATATGGCTTTTCCATAAGAAAGAAAGATGAAGGAGAAGACACTATTCACCCAAATGTCTATTCTAATGCTGATTATTCACACGATTTAAGAGGTAGGAATAGTACATGTGCATACACTGTTATTCATAATAGTGATCCCATTAGCTGATATTCCAAGAAGCAAAGTGTGACATCGACTTCATCAACTGATGCAGAATACATTTCAGCAGCAGAATGCATCCAAGAAATGAAACGCATCAAGACACTACTAAAAGAGTTATCCAGAAAATAAGGGAACACCATTCTTCATGTAGATCACTATCCAAGTGATCAAATCAGGACAGTTAGTTAGGTGAAGCAAACATATAGATGTGAAATTTCACTATGTTAGTGAACAGGTCAGGTGCTTGGAATAAAATATTATAGTACAGAACAATAATTAGCAGACATACTGACCAAAGCACTGCAAATATCAAAATTTGAGAAATTTAGAAATGCTATTGGGAAAGAATTGCCATAACTTATTTGTTTTAGAAAAATATTAAATGGCAACTATTTATTGTGTGAGTAACTGAAATTGTGAAACTTATGATTTACATTTATTAAAAACAAACGTTGTATTTTAAGGGGGGATGTTGAAAGTGTTTGAAGGACAGGCATTTTTAAGGGCTGGCAATCATAAAAAGGACAATGTGAGTTACCTAAGGGTTTATACATGAAACAAATACCTGTGTGGTCAGTTGTTATAGCAATGTAGTAACTTGTGTAGTTTCTAATCTGTGCTGTGTGTCTCATTACATTTACAATAAAGTGAACACAAAAGAATAATAAATCTCAACAGTAATAAGTGTGAATGCTGTCAAGATGGAAGCTACTACTGGAAACTACTGTTGCCAATGGATCTGATTTGAATAGAAGTTTTGAGGCGCCAGACAAGTGGAGAACAATGTTTACGAATGAAGCTTGTTGGGTTGAGAAGGGTTAGGTGAAGCAAATTTAAGGTTCTGGGGAGTAAGAACATCCTTGCTAAGGGGCCAGACCATAACAATGCCATCAATGAATCTGAACCAGGTGTGTTTTAATATATCAGATGAATAGAAATGATTCATCTATACTTTCATAATAATAACGGAGTGACAGAGTCAAACAGGAAATTGGGCAATTTTGTCATTCATATTTGGTTGCGCACTTAGGGAGCTGTGGCAGCAACTTTGCGTTTCGGTTCAAGACACATTCACACACTGTCCGTTAATGTGCAGTATTGGGTTCACTGAACAGGGTGGTAATAATTTTATTACTTTTCTGCATGCTTTCACTAGTTTAGGGTAACCAATCAACAAAAACTAATCACAATTGTTACATTAATGGCCACAAGTGTCATCTGCAACTAGTTGAGGCAACTGGCACCTGAGGTAGCAAAGAGATTTGAAAATCATGAATAGAACAAAAGACATGTGAAAGCATGTGCTCTGGTTAGTTGTTGTTATGATAACTGCCTTGTAACTATCACTTTGTTTGTTATTCTGAGCAAAGAATAAGTACTCTATAAACAGGATGGAACAGAAGGATAATTTGTTTGTAGATTTAGCCTTCAACAGAAAGGCAACTTTATGTCAGAATAATTTTGGTCAAGGAGTTTAAGAAAGAGGTGGTGGCTTTGAGGTTGGCATGACACTAGAAAAACACTGTGTTCCATGGCACCAAAGTCACAGGCATGGGACTGTTTACATACAAGGATGTAGCAGTAATGTCACAAGAACTCTGGAAAATTAGAAGAGGAAATGACTATTGTTGTGGATATTGGAAAAGGACAAACAGATTGGGATGCAGTCAACAAAAGCAGGAGACATTTCTGCAGGAGCACTGGAATCAACTACAGCTGAGGACTGAATAAAACCCTAAGAGTTGGATTTGTAGAGCTTTCAGAGTAAGTGAAAGGTTTCTGGGTCCTGTCATTTTGAGGTGGAGGAGGAAGTCAAATAACAGGGTTCCAGAGTGAAAGTAACATTCTGACAAATCTCCGAGATCACCCTGGACCCGTTTCCAAAACTTTTGTTGTTTATAAACAATTATGGACAATGACTTGTTTAAAAAATATTTACAGGAAAATACCTACTATGGACTAAGAAGACAAAGTAAATATACAGTGATGAGCCAAAACATTATCAGCACCTGCTTAAAAGCTTGTGTGTGCATCTTTGGAACAAAATACACAACTGATTCTGCATATCAGGGATATGACACTTTGTTGGTAGGTTTTTGGAGATTAGATGTCTAGATGGTGGCATTAGATGTCTAAGCACAGGTCATGTAATTCACGTAAATAATGGGCCACTGATTTGCATGTACGGCGATGGCACCTGATAGCAATGCAGATGGGTTTCACGCGATTTACATTAGGTGAATTTGATCACTGAGACATCAGGGTGTGTTCACTATAGTTCTCCTCAAACCACTGTAGCACAGTTCTGTCTCTGAGACATGGACAATTATACTGCTGACAGGAGACATCAATGTCAGGGAAGACATCAAGCATGTCAGGATGCAGGTGTTTTGCAGCTATCAGCATGTCTTCGATTACTATCACAGGTCCTACGCAAGCACAGGAGAAAGTATCCCGTAGGATAACACTGCTCCCACCAGCCTGCATCTGTGGCACGCTGCACATTTCGAACCACCTTTCATCTCGATGATGGTGTTAGTGGAGACAACTGTCGACCTAGTGTAGCAAAAATGTTTTCACTGATCAACAGTTGAATCCTGATGGTCCCATGGCTACTGCAATTTTAACTCAACATGTGAACACGTAGTAGTGGTGGCCTGTTGCGGAGCTCCGCGTTCAACAATGTATGATGAACAGTGTACTCCAAAACACTCGTGCATGCACCAGCATTAAGCTCTACGCAGAGGTGCCACAGAGCACCATATAGCACGTAGACATCCAACTGGTTTTGCTATTTGTGAGATACTCATTCACAGGCTCTGCGTAATAATAATCTGCCCTTTATCAAACTTGCTTATCTCCATAGATTTTCCAACTTGCAGCCTGTATCTTCGCAAGGGCAATCCCTCATCCACGGCTGCTCCACTTACATAATTTTGTTACCGTTTAACGTGCCTGCACACAGAAGTTGCACATCATTTATGTCATTAAGCAAAGTAGTGTGCACCACCACATTCGTGTCTCTACAACCAAATGTCTAGTGGATTAATTTCAGAAGACCAGGCAGGCAAATTCATTGGTCTTTTTCCACCTGCCTTAGTAAAGGCATCCAAATATTGGGGTACATACAAGCCGAAGAGCAGTATGGCTCAATCATGCAGGAACCACAAGGCGCAGGAAACAGTTAAGAGCACATCTGAAAATAGTGCAAGGCAACATGTGCCTCAACAAGATCAAGTACACTGGTCTATTCAGTAGTAGGGGCAGCACTGATGGCTCGATCACAAGATATCTGACAACAATAACATAGTGGTGTGTGAGAAAAACAATGAGTTTGATCTTTTTATCTGCCAGTTTCTTTCTTTCTTTTTTTTTTTTTTTTTTTTTTTTTTTTTTTCAAACAACAGTAGTATACCCTTCAAAGCAGTTATACACTGATAGAGTAGTCGTTACCAGCCTTGGTAGCAATCCTGAAAGGCTGTAACTGGAAGGACCTTTAATATGTTGGTCACATTCTTTCGAAAGTTCTCCAGAGTCCCAAAATGACATCGATTTAATACATTTTTCAGTTTCAGAAAAATAAAAAAGTCACAAAGACTCACGTCATACGAATAGAGGGCTGTAGAACAACAGGAATCTTTTTCAGGTAAAAAATTCTGTGATGAAAGCGGCCATGTGACATGGGGCATTATGACGCAGCATCTCCTTGTCTGCAATGTCTGGTCTCACTCTATTCACCCTTTTCATAAGCCTTTCAAGGATGTCTCTGTAAAACACTTGGTTGACTGTTTGTCTTGGAGGAACAAATTCTTTATGGGCAATAACACAACAGTCAAAAAAGCAAATCGGCAGTGTTTTGAACTTTGATTAGCTCATTTGATCTTCTTCTGGTCTAGGAGATGTCTCAGAGTGCCACTCCTCACTCTGTCATTTTGTCTCAGGATCGGACATAAAAATCCAGAATTCATCACCAGTGATCACCTGACCGAACTGTTTGTGGTCACTGGCAATCCTCTCAAGAAGGTTAATGCACATGTTTATTCAACTGTCCTTCAGTTCAGTTGTGAGGATTCTCAGCACCATTTTGGCACAAGCATTTCACATGTGCAAAACTTTGTCTAAAATTTAACATATGGTGAACATGTACGTATAACAGGTCAGCCATCATCCTTAATGTTAAACACTGATCTGATCTCACAAGAGCATTCACGTGTTTCATGTTTTCGTCAGTTTTTGAAGTTGAAGGTCTCCCTGTGCAAGGTTAATCTTCAATGTGTTCTTGGCCATCCAAAAATGATTTGTGGCAGTGAAAAAACTGTGCTCTTGATGAGAAATGTTTCCCATACCCTGTTTCAATTTCTGAAAGGTCCCACTCGTGGATTTCCCAACTTTAACACAAAACTTGATGGTATAACACTGCTAAATTCTGTTGTTCCATTTTCAAAATGCACAACAAGAGCACAACTTCACTCATGGCGCTCTCAGAAATCATGTTATGGCTGTACAGAGCTGAAACTCTGACTGAGCATCTGAAGGAGATGAACATACTGGTCTACATAAGTAGATCACAGCAACACCAGATCGCTAGCAGTGTTGTCAGCTGCATTATTTTTCTCACACACCTTGTATGTGAGTGTTACATGAGTTTATGTTGTAATCTCGTCCAATAGTGGCTTTATCATTGAATACAACTGTTGAAAATGTCAGTATGGTAGTGCTTTTTCAGAGGAACATAACTGCGCAGATATCAGCCTTGTCTTGTCTCTCTACCCTTTACACAAAAAATATGCTGCATAAAAACATGATTTGTATGTATTTCATGGGTCAATTCTGTACTCTTACCCGGATTATAGTGTACATGTTCCTCTGAGTTATGCATTTCTGCATGGTGGAGTCAAACACTTCCTCTCACAAACATGCTGTAATCATTGTGTTTCATGCTGAATCACACACTGCTACAAATTATGTGTACAAAATTTTTCCGATCCTGTTGCGAGACTTCAAGCCCAATGCCATTTTCGTGACAACATATGAACAATAAATCACTTTCTTATTGGTTGCAGTTCTTTTATATACAATCAACTACTTCCCTGTTACACTATTCAATATTCACTGCGAAAGTGGAAATTTTTAGTCTTTTCCATACACTGGATACTGTTAGCATGATTAGCTACAGGTCCCAGGTGTGTACTACATATCAAGACTTTTACTTTACACACTATATGGGCAGTCACCTTCCACAATAAACATACTTTCAACAGTACTTTGCAGCGCAGCTACACGGTAATACATTATGTGGAACATGGGAGCTTCACTACCACTGTACTGAATGACATGTGTTTTCACCAACTTGTTTCAACTTTAAGAACCATACACCCCCCCCCCCCCCCTCCCGCTCAAAGTACTGTATGCTACAAATGTATACACACACATTGTCTTTCTTAGCCAAAACCAAAAAGGTAGTTACAGTACATGGAACAACTCCATGCAGGTGAATACCAACACATGGTTACAAGCAAACTCTTCAATGATAACCTCTTTGCAAAAGGTTTTCAGAACTGTGACGAGGGCAGTTAAATTAACCTAAAATATCTAGGTGAAATAGTAGCCAAACCGCAAAAAGCAACGAAACAAACTTTCTCCAAAGAAAATGTGAGAATTGTATTTAATAATGGAACAGCGAGCGTGATAGAACAGTTAGTACCAAAGAAGACACTGTTACTCAAACCTTTGGTGTCAAATCACAAAGACTACTTGCCAGGTGCCAGTCTGCATTTATCACATGAGAGAACAGGGGACAATAACAAAACTTTCTCCAGCAAGTTTTTTTTCTGCACTTGCTACCACTGAAATATCAATCCGAGACAATCATTTTGAGGTTGAATTGGCTCAAATTCTTTGATAACATTCTTTTAGTTAAAAGTGTAGGAAGTATACAGAGAAGCAATGAAACAGCAAGCACCCATTCCTATACAAATGAAAATACTGTTTATTTAGAAAAGTAAATGTAAGAAATTCAATTATGGCCTATGGGAAAAAAAAGAAAAGAAAAAAAAAAGAAAAGAAAAGAAAAAAGCTGGCACCCAAATGACTGACTGATTAAAATACACATTGGTTTACTTTCATTCAAAACACAGAGCTGTTTTGTGCAATTACTTGATAAAAATGATACATGCCTGTAGTAATCCATAGCTAAGACACCTTTGCAATACTTCCATAACATTAGCAGGTTATACGAAATAATACCTGTGGCTAAGGAGAAACACCAATGCCTGAAGACCATTATTAGTCAACTATTGTTGAACAACTTACTTTGATACAGTTTACATATATAAGTACTATAAAGGCAGGTTTGCATGCTTGTAGGCAACCACAGATAAAGAATGTGACAGTAATTTTTCATTGTGATTTGTCTGCAATGAACTGGAGTGGGCGTTACAGACAATTAGCAGATGGAACCTGGTTTAAGTTACATTAAGCTTACCTTTGTTGTGAAATCTGATTGCATGCCGATTGTATTATCAGATGAAAGTGCCATCTGAGGACATCACAGGATGTGCAGGCACGTTAGAAAGACGCCAGCCACCAAAAAGAGCAGCGTGAACAATGATAAAAAAAACAACAACACACTTCTGGCCAATAAAGTGGTGTCAACAAAACCAACAAATAGATGCAGAGATGTAGCAATCAAATTTTTAACATATTGTTCACGTAAGATAGGAAAATAATCTGGACTGAAACAACAACCAAATAGTAACTCAAATTTCTACGAAAGATTTCCTGAGGATATCACTTTGCACAATGAAAAATTTAACAATGAAAGTTGAAGGTAATTCCAACAGGTGTCAATTCTTGTCTTCTCCACTAAGATACTGTGTACCTTTGTGGTAGAATAAAACAGTGTGCTGGACCAGATTTAAATCCTGTGACGGATAGAAATTACAGTCTGAATATGAGTAACTCAGCTGCTGAAAATGTAACCACTAAATGCAGAGATATGGGTCCAAATTACAATATAACTTATGTCACTAGGATTTATCTGAACAACCATTTCACTGCTGGGTATAACTTTATTCTGAGAGCATAGTTTGATCTGTGCCTAATGTATACCATATTTCACTTATGCTAGTTGTGCATTGTAAGAACAGCCTTTGAGTTTGAGGAACAACAGACAGATGGATGCAACAAAAAGTTATGTTTTGCCTGGGTGGCTTTGCAGGTTAGAATAATGTTTGTGAAGGATAAGACACTGAGGGTCAAATGCTAGTCCAGTACAAAGTTTCAATCTGTTAATAGCATACAACAGTTACTATCTACACAATAGCATACACTCCTTTGCAAGCAATTTGATTTCATTTGGGACATCTTGTTCCATGACTAAATGTGTGAATAATATTCCATCCTGCCACCCCCTACCCCAAAGTGTGTGACCTTTCAGACACACAAAAACATACCTTACACATCCTAATATAGATTTTATATCCCCAGATAACTCCCACCCATAACCAACACCAAGAGAAGAAATGAAGATCAGGGGAAACATAGAAACATATCCTATAACAACAAAATAACTAACTGAATTTTTAATTTAAAAGGTGTATTCAGAATACCTCTGCAACTAGCATGAAACAATACTCAGAACTTTTCAAGCTCTAATTTATTTAGTTCTTCAACCTAATTTGGTGATGATGTGGGTACTTGGGAATTCTTTGAACAAGAGAAAAATGACTTTATCGTGGGCTACAGCTTATTTCTGTCTTGTTTCTTTCAAGTAGTCTAGTTGCTTTACATGTATTCCCTAAAAAATCATGTTCAGATTGCATAAGTCATTGTAAGTGTATCTGGCTGGCAGAAATCTGTGAAAAGCAATTGGAGTTTTGAGACTTCTTATATACAACAAAATGGCAAATTCACCAACAGAAACGGCACTGCTACAAATGATCAAAAAAGCCTGTCACAGGCTTATCCTACCCCGTCAGAGGCTGAGCTACTTGTGAATGCAGCCATCTCATATACCAACTCTGCACAGCTTTTTGCATCAGTATGACTACCAAACAGCTGTCCATCCAGTTGAATGACCACCACCAAACTGTTGCCAAGAACAAAGTTAATCATCCAGTGGTGCAACATACAGGTGTGCGTAACGTGTACAATTCCAATGGCTGCTTCACAAACCGGGTCATCTGGAGCTGTCCCTCCACCACCAGCTTCTCTGAACTAAATGTGTTACTGGAATTTACAGCTGCTCAACAGCGAGATCATCAGTGTGTTGGTTGTTATCCTCGCATCACAACAATTGTCCTGGCTTATCTCCAGTCACCCATTGTCCCAACACCTTCCACCTAACAGTTTCCCTTCCCTCCATCCCACCACCCCATCCCAATCATGCCCCCCCCCCCCCCTCAATAACCCTCAGCAGGCGGCTCTGACAACCCTGTAATCACACGCCTAAGCACCTGCCAACCCTCCCTCCCGTATTCCTAACCAGTAAACTGGCAGCCTCCTCAGTGATTCTGGTTTTCAATAAGTGGTCTCCTTTACTCTTAAAGTAAATTACTAAACCATTACACAAAGTTGTTCTTCAAGGATTACAAACTGACACCCACTGTTATCTCCCTGTGGGGCCGTATGAGGGTGAAGGTGAGAGAGTTGGGGTGAGTGTAGTAGCCACCTTAACTGCAGAGGATTCTGGGGAAGAGTTGGACAGATCATGCACATGTGGAATATATTAGCTTATACAAGGTTGGCAGACACCTATTAAGGATGCCATTTGAGTGGCAGTTATGAGAAAAACCAAGAGCAAGTAGAAGAGAGAGAGGAAGATTTGCTGTATATTAAATACTGAGAAAATGGATGAATGAATGAATAAATAAATGATAAAAATACGTAAGTATCTTCCATTCCATTAGACCACTTGGTACAGAAACCGTTTGCAGAATATTTGAACCAAAACCATGAATAAAAGAATAAATTGCACCCAAGACTGTTTTCAATTCAGGTAATAAATATATTGTATTTTCATTTCACGTGTTGATACTCTAGTTGCTATGGCTACATTTATAAATTGTAGTTTTTGTTCTGAAGATCAAGGAGTGAAATTGCGCTGGAATTTATGTAACAGAATTTTTTCCAATTGTGACTGATTTGTTGGCCAATTCTACTGTATCATTTAAGCATGCCGCACGTAGTTACAAATGCCAAGTATATTGATATGGTATTTGTGCACAGGTTTTGTAATGGAAATGTTGTTGCTCCTGCTGCTGCTTGTAGGGAATGGCAGATGATTTCCTAACTGCTTCTGTAAGAAATTCAACGGTTTTTACTCATGTTTTCACTAAACTGCACGAAGCTGCAGTGCCCAACAGTCATAGCTCATCTGAATGTGGAAATGAAAGGTTGTTCATGAAGTAGAAGGCATATTCAATTGGTACAATGTAGTCTGTCAACTAGCACACACCAAATTTCTACAAGAATTAGTGTTCTACAAGCAAGAACGTGTTGGACATTACACATGCACGGCCTCTATCCCTATCATTTACAACAGAATCAATGACTCTCAGAAGAAGATGAAGGTAGACAACTGGAATTTTATCATTGGATAGTTGCAAATCACTGAGTAATCCAGTAATATTGTTCACTGATGAAGCTACTTTCACTCATGACAGTATCAATAACACACTTAACTCACATTCGTGAGTTTGCAAATGTGTGGTGATTTGTGTCAGCCGGTTGACTGGCCCTGCATTGTCTCACAGCGCCCCGACATCCAGGTTTTCTTGAAAACAGGTTTCCAGCATTACTGGGAGACTTTCCTTTGCCTACAGGGATGGGTATGTTGTTCTGGGATGACAGGGCCTCTGCACATGAAAGTTGACAGATGACAACTATTCTACATGTAAATAACAGATTTCAGCAATCAGGTGCCCTTTTTACATTTTATTGGCAGATCTAAATTTCAGCTAGAAACTAGATATTCTCAATGCTAAGAATACAAGAGGTACATAGTTAGATGATGTCATAAAAAGGTGCATTGTTGGCTTAACTCATATGGTTTGTATATTACTTTTGATCAATGCATGTAATGGCTGTTGGTCAGGCTTCATCCACAGTTAATTGAATACTACTGTTTGTGGAAGGCGGGCTGTATGGAGAACGTATCGGTTGGTTACATGGTGCCATCTATGTGAACCACGTATAAACCTCAAGGGAAGTAAACCACTTCAAACTCAATTACATAAAAGGAAACATAAGTAAAATTCTTAAATTGTTGTCCGACTTATTTCATATTTACCATCAAGTAATAAAATTTCCATGTTCACTCCTTGTGAGTCCATTATTATTATTAAAACATTTAAATTACGTCAGGTGGGAAATTTTTTTTTTTTAATTTTTAAAGAAAAGTTGTTAAAATTTATAAAACACTAGAAGACACTTGCTGTATACACCTATTAGTTGGTATGGCTTAAATATATTTATTTTTATAATATATCTCCCTTTATTAAAAACATAATGAGTATATTGTTCATCATATTTACTAAATAGCTTATAGATGGTGCCAAACATCAGTCAGATTCATGGTTATTACAATTTGGCTATTCCGCTCAAAAGCGCTGGCAGGTCGATAGACACACAAACAAACACAAATATACACACAAAATTCAAGCTTTCGCAACAAACTGTTGCCTCATCAGGAAAGAGGGGAAGGAGAGGGAAAGACGAAAGGATGTGTGTTTTAAGGGAGAGGATAAGGAGTCATTCCAATCCCGGGAGCGGAAAGACTTACCTTAGGGGGAAAAAAGGACAGGTATACACTCGCACACACACACATATCCATCCACACATACAGACACAAGCAGACATATTTGGTCTTTAAATACGAAGACCTAGTGGCAAACGAATCTGCTCCAGTCCGGAATCCCTGAAACATTACACCAACAACCTGACAACAGCTTTCGCATCCCGCAACTACCCTCCCGGCCTGGTACAGAAGCAAATAACCAGAGCCACTTCCTCATCCCCTCAAACCCAGAATCCCCCACAGAAGAACCACAAAAGTGCCCCACTTGTGACAGGATGCTTTCCGGGACTGGACCAGACTCTGAATGTGGCTCTCCAGCAGGGATACGACTTCCTCAAATCCTGCCCTGAAATGAGATCCATCCTTCATGAAATCCTCCCCACTCCGCCAAGAGTGTCTTTCCGCCGTCCACCTAACCTTCGTAACCTGTTAGTTCATCCCTATGAAATCCCCAAACCACCTTCCCTACCCTCTGGCTCCTATCCTTGTAACCGCCCCCGGTGCAAAACCTGTCCCATGCACCCTCCCACCACCACCTACTCCAGTCCTGTAACCCGGAAGGTGTACACGATCAAAGGCAGAGCCACGTGTGAAAGCACCCACGTGATTTACCAACTGACCTGCCTACACTGTGATGCATTCTATGTGGGAATGACCAGCAACAAACTGTCCATTCGCATGAATGGACACAGGCAGACAGTGTTTGTTGGTAATGAGGATCACCCTGTGGCTAAACATGCCTTGGTGCACAGCCAGCACATCTTGGCACAGTGTTACACCGTCCGGGTTATCTGGATACTTCCCACCAACACCAACCTATCCGAACTCCGGAGATGGGAACTTGCCCTTCAGTATATCCTCTCTTCTCGTTATCCGCCAGGCCTCCATCTCCGCTAATTTCCAGTTGCCGCCACTCATACCTCACCTGTCTCTCAACAACTTCTTTGCCTCTACTCTTCCACCTCGACTGACATCTCTGCCCAAACTCTTTGTCTTTAAATATGTCTGCTTGTGTCTGTATGTGTGGATGGATATGTGTGTGTGTGCGAGTGTATACCTGTCCTTTTCTCCCCCTAAGGTAAGTCTTTCCGCTCCCGGGATTGGAATGACTCCTTACCCTCTCCCTTAAAACCCACATCCTTTCGTCTTTCCCTCTCCTTCCCTCTTTCCTGATGAGGCAACAGTTTGTTGCGAAAGCTTGAATTTTGTGTGTATATTTGTGTTTGTTTGTGTGTCTATCGACCTGCCAGCGCTTTTGTTTGGTAAGTCTCATCATCTTTCTTTTTAGATATATTTTTTCCACGTGGAATGTTTCCCTCTGTTATATATATATATATATATATATATATATATATATATATATATATATATATATATATATATATATATATTCCTTGTAAATGCAAAAAAAAAAAAAAATATATTTAATTGCTGTTAATAATACTGTTTATGCATCTGACCTAACATATCATTGAAGAAGTTCTGTTGGCTCAGAACTATAACCATCGTACTCATATGGTATAATGCAAACATTTGCTACATATTGGCAAGATGGCAGGTGTTACCTCGTTCCCCCGGGGTAAAACCCCACACTGTCTCCCAGCAACAAATCCTCAAGCAAGTCCCAGAACCGTGCATTTTTCACAACAACCTAATCTACAAACTATTTAGGAAATATGATGAACAATATACTTATGTTTTTTATAAAGGGAGATATAATATAAAAATAAATATATTTAAGCCATATTAACTAGTAGGTATATACGGCAAGTGTCTTATAGTGTTTTATAAATATAAAAAAAATTATTTTTTAATTTAAAAAAATTTTTACCCACCTAACGTAATTTAAATGTTTTAATAATAATAATGGACTCACAAAGAGTGAACATGGAAATGTTATTACTTGATGGTAAATATGAAATAAGTCTGACGACAATTTAATAATTTTACTTATGTTTCATTTTATGTAATTGAGTTTGAAGTGGTTTACTTCCCTTGAGGTTTATACGTAGTTCACACAGATGGCGCTATGCAACCAACCGATGTGTTCTCCATACAGCACGCCTTCCACAAACAGTAGTATTCAATGAACTGTGGATGAAGCCCGACCAACTGGCATTACATGCATTGATCAAAAGTAATAGTGGTATGTAATATACAAACCATATGAGTTAAGCCAACAATGCAACTTTTTGTGACATCATCTAACTATGTACCCTTTGTATTCTTAGCATTGAGAATGGCTAGTTTCTAGCTGAAATCTAGATCTGCCAATAAAATGTAAAAAGGACAACTGATAGCTGAAATATATTGTTTAAAAGTCAATATAACAGTTGCTGAGTGCAACAGCCTTCTGAATGGAAGGTAACCTGATGAACTATTCTACATCTAATATTCCCGAGAAGATGGATTGACAGAAATGGTAAAGTTTCTTGATTACAAATTTCTCCTTTAGATTTTTGCCCATGGGAATGGTTGAAAGGCAGAAAAAGTAAGCACAACAGACAAACATATTGTTCAGATGATCAATAGTGCTACACACAGGATATTGAAGTTGGAGATGAAATTTATGAAAATCAACTTTGAACTTCATCATTTGCCTTGCTTAACACAAGCACTTGTTTGGCTTCCATTCAAATAGTTGTATCTCTGCAACCATTGAAAATTATTTATGATATGGAATATTTTTTTCCTCTCCCCATGAACCATGGACTGGTCGTTGATGGGGAGGATTGCATGCCTAAGGGATACAGAAAGCCGCACCGTAGGTGCAACCACAATGGAGGGGTGTCTCTTGAGAGGCCAGACAAACGTGTGGTTCCTGAAGAGGGGCTGCAGCCTCTTCAGTAGTTGGAGGAGCAACTGTCGGGATGATTGACTGATCTGGTCTTGTAACATAACCAAAATGGCCTTGCTGTGCTGGAACTGTGAACGGCTGAAAGCATGGGGAAACTAAAGCCATAATTTTTTCCCAAGGGCATGCAGCTTTACTCTACGGATAAATGATGAGGGCGTCCTCTTGGGTAAAATATTCCGGAGGTAAAATAGTCTCCCATTCGGATCTCTGGGCGGGGACTACTCAGGAGGACGTCGTTATCAGGAGATTGAAAACTGGCATTCTACAGTTCGGAGCATGGAATGTTAGATCCCTTAATTGGGCAGGCAGGTTAGAAAATTGAAAAAGGGAAATGGATAGGTTGAATAAGTTATAGTGGGAATTAGTGAAGTTCGGTGGCAGTAAGATCAAGACTTCAGGTCACGTGAATACCAGGTTATAAATACAAAATCAAATGGGGGTAACACAGGAGTAGGTTTTATAATGAATAAAAATATAGGAGTGCAGGTAAGCTACTACGAACAGCATAGTAAACGCATTATTGTAGCCAAGATAGACACAAAGCCCACACCTACGACAACAGTACAAGTTTATATGCCAACTACCTCCGCAGATGATGGAGAGATTGATGAAATGTATGATGGGATAAAAGAAATTATTCAGACAGTGAAGGGAGATGAAAATTTAATAGTCATGGGGGACTGGAATTCGACAGTAGGAAAAGAAAGAGAAGGAAAAGTAGTAGGTGAATATGGACTGGGGATAAGGAATGAAAGAGGAAGCTGCCTGGTAGAATTTTGCCAGAGCACAACTTTATCATAGCTAACACTTGGTTTAAGAACCACGAAAGAAGGTTGTATACGTGGAAGACGCCTGGATACACTGGAAGGTTTCAGATAGATTATATAATAGTAAGACAGATATTTAGGAACCAGGTTTTAAATTATAAGACATTTCCAGGGGTAGATGTGGACTCTGACCACAATCTACTGGTTATAACCTGTAGATTAAAGCTGAAGAAACTGCAAAAAGGTGGGAATTTAAGGTGATGGGACCTGGATAAACTGAAAGAACCAGAGATTGTAGAGAGTTTCAGAGAGAGCATTAGCGAACAATTGACAAGAACGGGGGAAAGAAACAAAGTAGAAGAAGAATGGTTAGCTTAGAGGGATGAAATAGTGAAGGCAACAAAGGATCAAGTAAGTAAAAAGGTGAGGGTTAGTAGAAATCCTTGGGTAACAGAAGAGATATTGAATTTAATTGATGGGAGAAGAGAATATAAAAATGCAGTAAATGAAGCAGGTGATAAGGAATCCCTGTCTCAAAAATGAGATCGACACGAAGTGCAAAATGGTTGGGTAACAGAAGAGATATTGAATTTAATTGATGGGAGAAGAGAATATAAAAATGCAGTAAATGAAGCAGGTGATAAGGAATCCCCGTCTCAAAAATGAGATCGACACGAAGTGCAAAATGGCTAAGTAGGAATGGCTAGGGGACAAATGTAAGGATGTAGAGGCATATATCAATAGGGGTAACATAGATTCTTTCTGCAGCAAAATGAAAGAGACTTTGGAGAAAGAGAACCACTTGTATGAATATCAAGAGCTCAGATGGAAAACCAGTTCTAAGCAAAGAAGGGAAAGCAGAAAGGTGGAAAGAGTATGTGGAGGGTATGTACAAGGGCGATGTATTTGAGGGCAATATTACGGAAAACCGATGATGATGCAATGGAAGATACGATACTGTGTGAAGAATTTGACGGAGCACTGAAAGACTCAAGTCAAAACAAGGCCCCGGGAGTGGACAACATTCCATTAGAACTACTGATAGCCTTGCGAGAGCCAGCCAAGACAAAGCTCCACCATCAAGCAAGCAAGAGATGAGACAGGTGAAATACCCTCAGATTTCAAAAAGAATATAATAATTCCAATCGCAAAGATATCAGGTGTTCACAGGTGTGAAAATTACTGAACTATCAGTTTAGTAAGTCAGGGCTCCAAATACTAACATGAATTCTTTACAGACGAATGGAAAAACTGGTAGAAGCCGACCTCGGGGAAGATCAGTTTGGATTTCATAGAAATGGAGGAACAGGTGAGGCAATACTAGCCCTACAACTTATCTTAGAAGAGAGATTAAGGAAAGGCAAACGTACATTTCCGTCATATGTAGACTTAGAGAAAGCTTTTGACAATGTTGACAGGGGGTACTCTCTTTCCAATTCTGAAGGCGGCAGGGATAAAATACTGGGAGCAAAATTCTATTTACAATTTGTACAGAAACCAGATGGCAGTTATAAGACTCAACGAGCTTGAAAGGAAAGCAGTCGTTGAGAAGGGAGTGACGCAGGGTTGCAGCCTATCACAGACGTTATTCAACCTGTATATTGAGCAAGCAGTAATAGAAACAAAACAAAAATTTGGAGCAGGAATTAAAATCCACAGAGAAGAAGAAAAAATTCTGAAGTTTGGTAACGACACTGTAATTCTGTTGGAGACAGCAACGCACCTGGAAGAGCAGTTGAATGGAATTGACAGTGTCTTGAAAGGAGGATATAAGATGAATATCAACAAAAGCTAAATGAGGATAATGGAATGTAGCTGAATTAAATCAGGTGATGCTGAGGGAATTAGATTAGGAAATGAGACACTTACAGTAACAGATGAGTTTTGCTATTTGGGGAGCAAAATAACTGATGATGGTTGAAGTAGAGAGGGTATAAAATGTAGACTGGTGATGGCAAGGAAACCATTTCTGAAGAAGAGAAATTTGTTAACATTGAGTATAGATTTAAGTGTCAGGAAGTCTTTTCGTAAAGTATTTGTAAGGATTGTAGCCATGTATGGAGGTGAAACATGGACGGTAAATAGTTTAGACAAGAAGAAAATAGAAGGCTTCGAAATGTGGTGCTTTAGAAGAATGCTCGAGATTAGATGGGTAGATCAAGTAACTAATGAGGAGGTACTGAATAGAATTGGGGAGAAGAGGAATTTGTGGCACAACTTGACTACAAGAAGGGATCGGTTGGTAGGACATTTTCTGAGACCTCAAGGGATCACCAATTTAGTATTGGAGGACAGCTTGGAGGGTAGCAACTGTAGAGGGAGACCTAGAGATGAATACACTAAGCAGATTTAGAAGGATGTAGGTTGCAGTAGTTACTTGGAGATGAAGACGCTTGAACAGGATAGAGTAGCATCAAGAGCTGCCAGTCTCTGGACTGAAGACAACAACAACAATGGAATATTTTATTCAAGTTAGTCTCTACTATCACCTCCTAAAATGTGGAACATATAGCCACAGAAAAACACAAACTTAAAATTTGTATTTTGTGAGCTGTGTTCTACATGCGGTTGACTGCGGAAGCTTACACCAACAAAACTTCTTCCCAGTACAAAATCGAATTCTGGTTGAGTTACAATAAAGCAATTCTAAAATGTTTAGATTAAGGTGCATGTTAGCATAGTCAATTACAGCTTACGAATGATTATAAATAAGAGTATTAAGTAATACAGTAATACTGTTAAAATAGAACAACAACAGTTAAATGAAAACTTAATAAAACAGCCAGGACTGTGATGCACAATATGATTTTATGTCTGTACAAATTAAAATGGCACTTCACATTTTCTCCATCAACATAAATACAGGACAAGTCTCCAGCCAAACTATAGACTTCCCACACACACAAACAAGAGAGTTTTTTTGCCCAACAAGAATGTAGTGCACACCACAGGTTTAACATTTGTGATGGGTCTTCTCACTGGAGAAGGAATTCATGTGGCAACGGTCAGGGTTTGGGTCTTGTTACAAAACACTACTGCTAGATGGCTGAAGGAAAGGATGTCAATTCTAGGTCATTGGTTTCTTTTTTTTTTTTTTTTTCTTTTTTCTTTTCTTTTTTTTTTTTTTTTTTCTTAATCCTATATTTCCAGTAACTCATTCCCTCACCAACGCAACTGTGTTACAAAAGCAAGTTCAACAGATTTGTGGTACACTTAATAGCCTAACTGCTTGTTACAAACTGTAATTTATTTCTATCCATTCCTATAAGCCCTTATGTCCAGTATACAGCCTTACTGGCTTTGCCTTTGTAAGTGAAGAAGGGCACCCTGCACAGTGTAAACTTCTTTCATTGGTAAATCCTTTCTGCAGATGCTGACAAGATAGCAATGGGCAGCACTTTTTTAAAGTATTATTCATTAGATTTTTTAAAAACTGAAATGCATAATTTACGAGGAATCTAGTGAATCAGTTGGATATTCTTATGATCTATACAGACTGACAGACAGATGAATATACATACTAAGAAACAAACAGTATCTATTATAGTGTGAGGAAAAATTTCACACATATATTATTATTGCATCCTACATCCATTTGAACCCGCTTATTTAATTCATGCATAGGCATCCCATTACAAATATTGCCCACCACATTTCCCTCCATTAGTAAACAGATGATTCCTTGATGCCGCAGGACATTTATTATCAATTGTTATTATTTTCTCCCCAATTCAATACTCTCACACCAGGCATTCAACTGACCCTCCTAATGTTCAAGATTATTCTGTAGTAGCATCATATTTCAAAAGCCTCTATTCTCTTTCTGTACAAGGCTACACTCCAGATACCTTCAAAAATACTTCCTAACATTACATTTATGTTCAATGTTACATAATTTCTCCTTTTCAGAAATGAATTTTTTTGCTACTGCCGGTCTGCATTTTTATACCCTCTCTACTTTGGCCATTGTCAGTTATTTTGCTGCCCAAATAGCAGAACTCACCTACAGCTTTTAGAGTCACATTGCTTACCTTTTAATGTCACATTTTTTAATCTAATTTCCTTCAATCTCCTGATTTAATTCAACTACAGTCCATTACTGGTTCTCGTTTTATTTTTGTCGGTGCTCATCTTAAAACCTCTTTTGAAGACACTCTCCAATCCATTAATAACTCTTGTAAATCCTTTGCCATCCCTGACAGAATTATGTCATCGGAAAATCTCAAAAGTTTATATATATCTTCTTCCGTAACTTTAATTGCAATTCCAAATTTCTCCAAGGTTTCCTTTACTGCTTGCTCAATGAGCATACTGATTAACATGGGGGTAAGCTACAACCTTGTCAACAACTACTTCGCTGTGATGTCCTTGATTCTTATGACTGCAATTTAGTTTCTGGACACAGCGTGAATAACTACTCACTCCCTTCAGAATTTCAAAGAGCTTAGTTGATCCAACAATGTCAAAAGCTTTCTCTAAATCTACAAATGCTATAAACATATGCTTGCCTTTCCTTAATCTATTTTGTAAGGTATGTCACAGGACCAGTACTGCCTACATGTTACTACATTTCTTTGGAACCTTAACTGATTTTGCCAAGATAAGCTTCTAAAAGTTTCTCCCTTTTTCTGTAAATAATTCATGTCAGTATTCTGAAGCTATAACTTATTAAGATGATAGTTCAAGAGCCTTCTTTAGACTTCAATCTTTCAGTGCTCTATCGAATTCTTTTTCCAATATTGTCTACCCCAACTTCTCTTTCAACTACAGTGGAACTTTCATTTTACGTTCTCCAGCTTCATGTTTTTCGTGATTCTACACCATAAATTATTAGTCCTTGTGAAAAACCCATAAGATCAATGGTAAAAAACCTCGACTTTATGTTTCTTCCTAATAAGGTTTTCCTTGATTTTAAGTCTTTACTTGATGTCTCGTTTGGCTTTGCTCCATTTTCTTCCTATTGACATTTGATGTGACTACTGAACGAATTATAAGATGGTTTGCTCCACGGGTGGTGGCAGAGTTGAGGGAATATTTCAGGCCACTGAGAAGACGGGAGACGTAAGAGAGAGGAAATGCAGACATAATCCACTACCAGCACTGCAAACACAGCTTGCAACATTTAGCTTCACCACACAATTATGATACAGCTACTGCTACATTGCAGCAGCAGTGGAAAAACAAGACAGTTGATGCAAAGTGCTCTGGACCCAGCCAATACGTGATGAAGGAGACCAACCACCACCTTTCTTGTGCCACTTATAACTCAGTCTCATGTTTTTGCATGTGTTTCCAAAGGACTGTAGTTAGCAAAAATATCAAACATCAAACTTTTAAATTCAAACACTGAGTCTCTGAGCTCTTACTGGCTAGTGACTCGTTAAGTCACCCAACAGCCAGTGCACCTACCACACCACTAACCAACATAAAATGAGGTCGCTTGCTGGATGTTTGGAGAGGGGGAGTGGCCCTTCAATGACAGGAATGCAGGTAAATGAGAAAGCATTTTGTGAAGTGCTGAAAATATACTTTTCATGCAGGTGATGTGCTATGGCACAAATGTTACACAGAAATAGAACAATGGTTTCGCGATAGCACATTTGAAAGACTTTCTTGTTCAAATCTGACATGATAAAGTTGCAAGAACCATATAAACTACTCACATATACGCTTTGCACCACACACTGTAGAAAGTAAAGATTGGCAGCAGTGATAAGAGGGGAATTAACCAATTCTTTCGAATTTACATTTACACATTATACAGACATTCACTGAGCCAACTTCCAATAAACTTGTAACATCAATTGGGGAAGTAAACTCATTTTTTTTACATCTCTGTTTCCTCAGTGAGCTTAAAATAACATTTTGGCGGTGGCAAGCATCTAAACTGTAGCTCGTAAGAAAGCCGTTAAACAATAACAGCAATGGTAACAAATTTTGTCATTAAGCAGATGTATGTATTTATGCTTATGGTTTAAAACACTTTGCTGCTGAGATATTTTTGTTTTAGTACACCATGTCCATCAATGTTTGCTTTTTTCTGTGTGGGCAAAAGGAAAGATCTCTCAAAAGTGCATGTTTTAACATATAATTTGTGGTTGTAGCATGTCGGAAAATAGCTCGACTACATTGTACCCAGATATCAATTTCAATTTTTTGACAAATTTTTACTTACTGTTACACACTGATGAAATTCATTATTACAAATTATTGTATAAACATGATACTGAACATTTAATTTCATTCACTCAATCAGATTTTATACAATGTATTGGAGAGGATTGCATTTTTTAATCATGTGTGTCAATTACATGTTTTTTACTCATATTTTGGGTTTTTTTAATGTTTTCCTTGATTCTGCATTTTCTTCAGTTTTGCGCTTTTTAAGTTCAGACCACACGGAAACATATAATAGGGGTTTCACTGTATGTCTCTTCTCTTCTGATAACATTACCTTCATGTTTATTTCCCTTGTACAATACTTCTACCTTTCAGTCTTCCCTCCTTTACTTGGCACCAGCTCACCATCTACAGTTCTGTTTTCTCCAAAGATTTCTTTAAATTTCCAACAGCTAGCATCTATCTTTCCCCTAATCATGCATGTTCTACAATTTTGTATTTGTGCTGTTAATGTACAGTCTTAACCATTTCACACTTTCTGCCAGTATCCAGTTTTTAGACTTATGCATTCCCTTTTGCCTGCTTCATGTGCTGCATTTTTCTATATTCTCTTTTCATTAGTGAAATTCAATGTCTTCTGTGTTATCAGAGGGTTTCTACCGAGACTTCTTGTTTTACCTATCTGATCCTCAGCTGCTTTTACTATTTCATCTCTCAAAGCTACCCATTTGTCTTTCATTGTTTTCCTTATTTTTGTCTAATACTTCATTTCAAAACCATCAAACCATCTGATTCTTTCAATTTAGCGAGGTCTCATTTCCTCAATTTCCCACCTTTCTGCATTTTTTTCAGTTTTAATACACAGTTCATAACCAATAAATTATGGTTTGAGTCCAAATCCACCCTGGAAAAGTTTTGCAGTTTAAAATTTATCTTATGATTACATAATCCATCTGATTTTTTCTTCTCTTCCTTTTCTGCCCATTAAATGTCAGCTCCCATCACAATTACATTTTCATCTCCTTTAACTATTTTGATAATTTCGTTTATAGCATCATACACTGTTTCAACTTCTTTTTCATCTGTGAGGTTAGGAGGCACTTAACAAATCTACTACTACGGTGAGTGCTGGCTACCTGTCTATCTTGGCTAAAATATCTATGGCACATAAAATTCACAGGATACAAGTCACTGATATTATTCAATAACATTGCAGCTATCACACCTACATACTACAACAGCCATAATCACACTTTTGTATATTAGTAATCACTCATTGTTGCACTGACAAATAATGCAGGACAGACTGCGTAAACATTCAGGTGGCTAGAAATCCCTAATTTCTGTCAGATCTTTGAGAATGAACTAATGAAAATAAATCTTATTCTTGTACTTCGCCAAAGTTATGACTATGACCGATGGATAATCAAAAATTAAAGTAGAACTTAAGTACAAATGTTATTTCATTAATGAAACTAAAGGCTGGTAGCTTGTGAAACGTTTCAAACTTTTTTAGTTGCTGGATTGAAAAAGTGGTTATTTTGGTGTCAGAGAACTATAAACAAGCTAATAGCGAGAAAGTAAAGACCAAGCAAGTTATCCAAAACTTACAATCCCTGATACAACAACAAGTAATTTACATCTAAGTCTACATACATACTTTATAGTTTAATTGGATAAATAAAAAATCTACTCACCAAGCAGCGGCAGAACACACACATAAAAGATAGTAGTAATTAGGCAAGCTTGTGGAGCGAATAGATTTTATGGGATATTTATAAGATACATATATACTATTATACATTGTTAATACAGCGCATGGTGCACATGGTAAGGGCTCCATTCTGTCAGGGGTCCCACACCACACTGCCTTTTTTTTTTTTTTTTTAGGGAAAAATCAAAACCAATGGGGCTTCGAATTTAAAATAATAATACTTTTTAGAATTATGTACATATGATTATGCAGTATTTTTAAAGCACTGTAAACAATACATCATCAATATAAAAGATGTGTGCATTTTTAAATGTCTGAAGAACATATTCAACACAATAACAGTTTTATTAAAATGCATTTTACGTGATAAAATGGTTAAAAATCTACAAGCTTCCGACCGAGCATTCCACAGCCACTGTAAAGTGGTGGCTGTTGTGTGGCTGCTGCTGCTCATCCCCTATCTAGTGCACCACAGCCTGCGTCACTGATGCCCAGTCCAGCACCACAAAAGGTAGTTGTTCCCAGCCTGGGAGCTATTACCCTCTGAGGGGTACAAAATGTGTTCTACTATGTTTTGGTCATGATACTGAATTCTTAAAAGGTCATTACTATTATCAATATTTTATAAAGCTTTAATACTGATTACATAAAGTACCAATAATCACAATTATTTCAAATACTAACGTAACGCTTGACACTGTGTGGTGGAGGTTACAACATGTGAAATCGTCCTCACATAGACCAACCACTACACACATACTTTGTACTTTATACAAGCCATCCATGATAGCAAAACTGAGACATTATATAACCTATGTTTAAATATCTCATACAAATGTCTCCTTCAAATTGTAGGTAGTTCCTAAAACAATAGTTACTACATAATGGCTACAATCCTACTGCAGACATTCAGTGTATTATTGTTACAATAATGGAAATTACTGGCTGGAGCATTATGTAAGATAAGGGAAAGGCAACCACCCACCTACAGCAGGTCGATGCATGCAGTACAGTAACACATAATGGAAGACAGAATTCACACAAGCTTACGATAATGCACACTCCTGTGGCCACAGCAAGACTAATTATTGATATTTGATTATTGAAAGCATTTATTAGCCTTGCAGTGGCCACAGGAGTGGGCATTTGGGTGTCTGTGTAATTATGAGTGTGAATGGGTGTACCACTGCTAAAATGAAGATCTAGTGCTCGGTAGCTAGTGTGAATGCTGTTTTCTGTTATGTGTTACTCTGCTCCACACATCAATCCATTACAGGTGAGTCGTTGCCTTTCCCTTTTTTTATGTAGTGCAGTATTATTATTACTATTAGTGGCGGTTGTCAGACACAAAGCAACGGCAGTCTGAAGTCTTCCAATAATTGTTTATTTTTCGTCATTTTAAAAATGATAGTCCAGTAAGGTACTAATGATGATGACACTGTAGGGAGAGAACATCAGCCAATTTCTGACTGCATTTTGGGGCAATAACCTCAGAAAGGTTGGGAACCATAGGTATAAGGTAATGTTATGGTTGCAAGAGTGTCGTGCCAATTTCAAACTTCTAATGGCCAGGTTCCAATCTGTCTGTATCTACAGGGCTAACTTACTCTTCACCTTACTCAATTCAGTATCACATGCACACACAAGTGCTTGTCTTCTGCTTATATATGCTTTCAAAAGGTTTCTGGATACTTAAGCACTTTGTACTTTACAACAATTAAAATAATGTATTACTGAAGTACTGAAAAGTGATAACGTCAGAGTAACAAGCTGAGGCAATGCTTTTGAACCAGAGTTACATCCCTATTTCATTTGAAGAAATGTCATTGGTAAATCAGTATCTCCATATCATAAAGAGAGAAAATTATGGTAATACTGAAATGCTGATTAAGCGACAACCAACTACTATGAATTTCATGCAGATTATTGGGAGACAATTTAACCTTCATTAATAATTACAGGCAGTAAAAGTTAAAAATCGTTTAGCTATTTTTACTAATTTTAAAAATTACAAATCTATGTAAAGCATTAACTGCATAAATACATTGCACAAATGATTATATAAGTACTTACCTGCAAGCCTCTCATGTTAATGAATTCGATAGAAAACTTTTTATGGCACAGCAAAGCTGCAAGGTATTTTAGTGCTTCAAATGCCAATCTCGAATCCTTAGTCTCTCTCACATTTGTGTACTTGAGTACTAACTCCAGCGCATTGTGTTCAAAAACATGACCAAGGAACTGTAAAGTAAAAGAAAATAGAAAGTAGCACAAATAGTCCAGTGGTGGATGCAGAAAGTGTGAGCTAAACTGTTGCGTTACGCAATACATTGTGGTAATGCAAGAATAACTAGTTACTTGATGCAACCATAAAGGTCAATTAAAATAACATCTCTGTCCCATCTTAGCTGAGAGATTGCTATCTGCAATCCACATGTGATTCAGAGTTGAAACCAGCATATAAAAGGAGAGAAAAAACATTTTTAATTGACTCACCTCTTGATATTCACCCATAGGGGTTAGATATCGCAGGATTAAAATTTGTCTTGTGGATAATGTTGGTGGGTACATCTGCATATTACCAATGACATAGCTTTCCATTTCAGCCCATGATGAATTACTGTGTTCACTGGCTGATGTATTGGCTAAAACAATGAATATTATAAGAAAACTTATATGCAAATATTAAAACCACAACAGCATTTATTTTGTTGTTACAGTTTTTTTCATGTTCATATAGTGAATTTATAAATTATGTAAGAAAAGTAAAGCTGTCCTCAAACCCAAAGGTTTGTTTGGACACCACAGTGCTTTACTGATCATGGTCCTATTGGAGGTGGTATGCCCTTGACTTCCTCTGATAAATTAAGTATTACTTATGGATATTGTCACACTGAAAACATAATAAAGTCCTAACCCAAAGGTAGGGTTGTCAATGAAGTGCAACACGTAGAACTGAAAATACATTTCTTACTGACACCAATGTACAACCAGAACAGAAATGATCTTCTGGATGGAGAATGCCGCTATTTAAATGAACATCAAATATTCAAGCATGCTAGAATTTTTATATGAACACTAAATATTTCAGAATATAAGAACAGTACAAACAAAAGATATTTCGAGAACATTACATAAACGATGAATACAAATAATTGCCAATGGTAGGGTTTAAACTGGCAACCCATGGCACGCTAACTAGTGAAACTAACCACTATGTCAGACAGTGCGCACCATAGCTCACAACAATATGAATGCTTAGAAAACTCACAATTATACGTGTGAGCCACTGGTTTTAGACAAAAACTTATAAAAACTTGAGTAACCATTCTATTTCTCTTTCATTCACAACAAATGCTGCTTGGCAGTCAAAATGCAGAGAACAAACTGCATAGTAAAACACAAGGTATACTCTATTACGGGTATAAATCTGAGCGAACCACCTTCACAATAATTCTCTACGATTCCAATCTCATACAGCTTGCTGAAAAAACACCTATATCTTTCTGTGCGAGCTCTCATTTCCCTTATTTTATTACGATGATCATTTCTCCCTATGCAAGTCAGCATCAACAAAATATTTTTGCATTCGAAGGAGACAGTCGGTGATTGAAGTTTCATGAGAAGATTCCACCGCAACAAAAAATGCCTTTGTTTTAATGACGTCCACCCCAAATCCTGTATCATTTCAGTGGCATTCTCCCTGTTATTTCGCGATAATACAAAATGTGCTGATCTTCTATGAACTTTCTCGATGTACTCTGTCAATCCTATCTGTTAAGGATCCCACACCACACAGCAGTATTCTAAAAGAGGACAGACAAGCATAATGTAGGCGGTCTCTTTATTAGATCTATTACATTTTCTAAATGTCCTGCCAATAAAATGCAGTCTTTGATTGACCTTCCCCAAAACATTTCCTATGTGTTTCTTCCAATTGAAGTTGTTTTTATTGGAATTCATAGGTATTTAGTTGAATTTACAGGCTTTTGATTTGACTGATTTATCGTGTAATCGAAGTTTAACGGATTCCTTTTAGCACTCATGTGGATGACCTCACACTTTTCGTTATTTAGGGTCAACTGGCAATTTTTGCACCATATAGATATCCTTTCTAAATCATTTTGCAATTTCTTTTGATCGTCTGATGACTTTACTAAACAATAAAGGACAGCAAATCTGCAAACAACCTACGACGGCTGCTCGGATTGTCTCCTAAATCGTTTATAGAGATAAGGAACAGCAAAGGGCCTATAGCATTACCTTGGGAAATGCCAGAAACAACTTCTGTTTCACTCAATGACTTTCTGTCAGTTACTATGAACTGTGACCTCTATGACAGGATATTATGAATCCAATCACATAACTGAGGTGATATTCCATAAGCACGCCATTTCACGACAAGTCGCTTGTGTACTACTGTGCCAAATGCCTTCTGGAAAACTAGAAATATGGAATCAATTTGAAACCCCTTGTCAATAGCACTCAACACTTCGTGTAAGTAAAGTTGTGTTTCACAAGAGCTATGTTTTCTAAATCTGTGTTGACTGGATCAATAAACTGTCCTCTTTGAGATAATGCATAGTGTTTGAATACAATTTAAGTTCCAAAATCCTGTTGCATATTGACTTTAATGATATGGGCCTGTAATTTAGTGGATTACTCCTACTCCCTTCTTGAATGTTAATGTGACCTGTGCAACTTTCCAGTCTTTGGGTACAGATCTTTCGTCAAGCTTTTCTGAATGGTTGTATATGATTGTTAAGTATGGAGCTATTGCATCAGCATACTCTGAAAGGAACCTACTTGGTATACAGTCTGGACTGGAAGACTTGCTTTTATTAAACGATTTAAGTTGCTTCACTTCTCCAAGGATATCTACTTCTACACTACTCATGTTGGCAGCTGTTCTTGATTCGAATTGTGGGATATTTACTTCGTCTTCTTTTTTGAAGGCATTTCGGAAAGAAGTGTTTAGTAACTCTGCTTTGTCAGCACTGTCTTTAATAGTATCTCCATTGCTATCACTCAGAGAAGGCATTGATTGTGTCTTGCCACTAGCATACTTCACATAGGACCAGAATCTCCTTGGATTTTCTGCCAGGTTTTGAGACAAAGTTTCGTTGTGGAAACTATTATAAGCATCTCACGTTGAAGTCCACGCTAAATTTCAAGCCTCTGTAAAAGATCACCAATCTTGGAGATTTTGTGTCTGTTTAAATTTGGCATGTTTTTTTCGTTGTTTCTGCAACAGTGTTCTGACCCATTTTGTGTGCCAAGGAGGATCAGCTCCATTGTTTGTTAATTCATTTGGTATAAATATCTCAATTATTGCCAATACTGTTTCTTTGAATTCAAGCCCCATCTGGTCTACACTTACACTGTTAATCTGGAAGGGGTGGAGACAGCCATTTACTATTAGTGTGGGTTTATGAGCTGACTGCTCAAAATAATTTTCAGACATTGCATTTCGCACAATTTTGGATGATGTTTTATGCACACCTCTGGATTTAAACACATATTTTTTCCAATATATCAAGAGTAAATTAAAGTCATCATCAACTGTAATCGTATGAGTTAGGTACAGTTTGAAATTAAACTCTAGTTTTCTTTGAATCTTTCAGCAATTGTATCATCTGAATTGAGAGGTCAGTAAAAGGATACAATTATTATTCAAGTGTGATTGTCAAGAATGACCTCTGCCCATACTAACTCACAGGAACCACACTAAAGAGCCAAAGAAACTGGTACACCTGCCTAATATCGTGTAGGGTCCTCACGAGCATGCAGAAGTGCTGCGACACGACAGGGCATGTACCCGACCAATGTCTGAAGTAGGGGTGGAGGGAATTGACATCATGAATCCTGTGGGGCTGTCCATAAAGAGTATGAGGGGGTGGAGATTTTTCTGAACAGCATGCAGGGCATCCCAGATATGCTCAATAATGTTCCTGTCTGGGGAGATTGGTGGCCAGTGGAAGTGTTTCAACTCAGAAGAGTCTTCCTGGAGCCACTCTGTAGAACTTCTGGATGTGTGGGGTGTCACACTGTCCTGCTGGACAATTCCTTAGGAATGACCTGTGGACATGAATGGATGAAGGTGATCAGACAGGATGCTTATGTATGTGTCACCTGACAGAGTCGTATTTAGACCTATCATGGGTCCCATATCATTCCAACTGCACATGCCCCATACCATGACAAAGCTTCCACCAGCTTGAGCTGTCTCCTGCTGACATACAGGGGCCATGGATTCATGAGGCTGTCTCCATATGCATACATTTCGATCCATTTGATACAACTTGAAACGAGACTCGTCCGACCAGGCAACATGTTTCCAGCCGTCAACAGTCAGATGTCAAGAGTTGATGGGCCCAGGCGAGGCGTAAAGCCTTGTGACGTGCAGTCGTCAAAGGTACATGAGTGGGTCTTCGGCTCCGAAAGTCCATACCGATGATGTTTCGTTGAATGGTTTGCATGCGGACACTTGTTGATGGCCCAGCATTGAAATCTGTAGCAATTTGCAAAGGCGTTGCACTCCTGTCATGTTGAGTAATTCCCTTCAGTCGTTGTCAGTTCCGTTCTTGCAGGATGTCAGAGATTTGATATTTTACTGGATTCCGGATATTCACGGGACAGTCGTGAAATGGTCATACGGCAAAATCCCCATTCATCGCAACCTCGGAGGTGCTGTGTCCCATCACTTGTGCACTGACTATAACGTCACGTTCCAGACTCACTTAAATCTTGATAACCTGCCATTGTATCAGCAGCAACCGATCTAACAACTGTGCCAGACACCTGTTGTCTTACACAGGTGCTGCTAACAGCACACCGTATCCTGCCTGTTTGCATTTCTCTGTGTTTGAATACATGTGCTTATACCAGTTTCTTTGGCACTTCAGTGTATCTACTTCAATTTTGCAACACTATAAACTACTTCTAACAGCGACAAACATACTACTGTGTTTAGCCTATACTATCGGAACACCGTTAGGTTCTTCGCAAAAATTTCAGCTGAACTTATCTCCGGCTTTAGCCAGCTTTCAGTGCCTGTAACAATTTGAGCATCAGTGCTTTCTATTAGTGCTTGAAGCTCATCTACTTTCCCAACACAGCTACAACATTTTACAACTGCTATACCAATGGTTCCTGTATCTCCAGTCTTCCTGTGTTCAGCCTGCACCCTTTGAGATTGAAGCCCTTTTCTTGTTTTCTGAGACACTCTGACCTAAAAAAAAAAACACCCAGTATACGCCACACAGCCTCTGCTCCTTGTGTAGCCACCTCCTGCACGAAGTGGATGCCTGACCTCTTCAGCGGAACTCAAAACCCAACCATCCTACGGTGCAAGTCAAGGAGTCTTGCAGCCTACACGGTCTGAGCCTCTGATTCGGACCATCCTCTCGGCTCTTTACCAGAGATCCACAATCGGTCCTCTCGACTATGCTGCAAATAGTGAGCTCTGCTTTCATCTCGTAAGCAAGACTAGCGGCCTTTATCCCTTCTGCTAGCCACTTGAAATCAGAGGGAATCTCTTCCGATCCAAAGTGACACACGTCATTGGTATCGACGAGAGCCATCACCTATAGTTGTCTACACCCTGTGCTCTTCATGGCGTCTGGTTGGACCTGTTCCACGTCAGAAATTACTCCACCCGGTACGCACAGGAAGTGCACATTCGCTTCCTTCCCTATCTTGGAAGCCAAGTCCCTAATGAGGCATAATGTGCCTAATGTTGGAGCTCCCAACTACCTACTCTGTGATTGCCTAGATCTTGCAGGCTGAGAGGTTTTCTCTGAAACAGGGCAGGAGAGTGCATCTGGATGAGCAACAGTGTCAGCCACAGACAGCACCTGGAATCTGTTTGTCAGACTAACCGGGAATACCTTATATGCGGCCCCCTGGGAAGTCTTTCACCACCTGCCATGTCTTGAGACAACCTCCCACACGACCACAGTTGTTGGTTGAGCCTTAGAATCCTTCAAATCATAATCAATACATTAAAGGTAAGAAAACTGGAGGAATGTGAAATAGAATTAATTGCAGTTCAAACGATGGAGGTTACATGTTAATAGTCAGACTGCATAGTGCTACGTATCTCACAGCAGCAGGACAAATTGGTAAAAAGTAAACTGCTATGTTGAGTTCTGAAAGAGACTTATGAACTTCTATGGAAATCTACCCAAATCTTGCAAGAAACATATCATGTTACAGGTTGCTTCAGAAAAAGTGATTGAGTTTTAAATGCCTGTAGCTGAGATGGTTAATATATGTCAGTGTGGAGAGACTAACATTCTGAGTACTTTGCAAGATAAAAAATTCATGACTGCAAGTACAAGAAGTCGCAGAAGTGTCAAAACCAAAGATTTTCGTGCAAGGAAATACATTTACGTAAAACACTTTCTAATAAATGCCACTTTCTAATAAATGCAACAATTGATTTATTAAGAAATGTGAGAGGAAAAGAGAGAAAACTAGAGAGAGAGAGAGAGAGAGAGAGAATTAGGACTGAGTATCAAAATCTGTATCTGTCTTTTCCACAAATTACTCATTACTACCCGTCATTCCATCCATTCATTGACAACCAGGCAAAAATTCTTTCGGCCATTTGCTTGTGAATCCACTCAAATTTTTTGTAATTTTTTAAAATTTTTCGTCTTAAATCGATGTTTTGAGTTTTTTTTTTTTTTTGGACAAAACAGTAGTAAAAGGAATTGGACATTGGAAAGTTGTTTCAAAAATAACTTAAAAGACCTCTCTGTGTGTGCCCACACCCATGTTTCTGCTTCTTACACAAGTACATGTTGTAATTAGATCCTTCGATCCTTTTTTGGGAAAGATATATTACACTACTGTTTCTTGAGTTGGCAGCTCCATTATGAGATATTCTTTACAATGGTCTCATGTTTTTCCTTTGTATATCTTTGGTCTTCAAAAGTTGTTATGCTTATAAACTGTTGAGTTGTTGCTATTTTGTCATTCTTGGGAGTTATTTTACCTCCAGATAAGTATTTTGGTACTGGAAAGTGCACATTTTACAGAAATCAGACTGTGTAAGTAGATCTACAAACCGACTGGATGCCAGACCAACTCTATGAAGTGCCCCAAGACAGAAGCTCAAATACGTAGAGACCCAGAGTGACACTACTAAGAGTTCCAATCAAAACATTTAACTGAATGTGGTTCCATAATTTCTGAACTGAGTGCTTTGTGTAGGCTTCAAAAGGACTTTGTTCTGTGTACATTCTGCTGAAAATGTGGTATTGAAATGGTACACCCTGAAGGCAGTAAAGGTGTGGCCAGTAAGCTTCAAATGTTTTGTGACTTCTATGGAGTAACTAAAACTGGATACTCTCCTGGATTGACCAAAGAAGAGTTTATAATATAATAGAGTGTAGAATAAGGTGTATTGGGAAAGGAAGAAGAGCTGCTATTGTGGATTTGCCACTACCTCCAAGATTTGTGAACTACACGCAGTTCCTTCTTGACAGCCTCAGTGAAGTGAGTGCTGTGTCTGTGATGAAAACAGTGGAAGATACTGTGGTGTGCAATGAAGGTGACAGCCACACAGAACCTCAACACAAATCCTGACCTTATCATCCTATCGGTAGACAAAGGTTCTATCACTGTTGTTATGAATAGCACTGACTACCTGGCAAAGGCCTCTACCAGTTATCTGATACCTCAACCTATAAACTCTGCCACAGTGATCCCACCCCAGAAGTCCAACGTAACCTCCAATCCCTCCTTCAAGCCCTAGGAACTTCCCAGAACCTCTTCCCTGAATCCATTTCCTCCTCACACCTGTGATATCCTGCACTCCCACATCCTACAAGCTCGCCAAACTCCACAAACACTACAATCCTGGATGCCTCATTGTAGCTGGTTACTGTGCTTCCACTGAAAGACTTTCCGCCCTCATTGATAAAAACCTCCACAACGAATTGCCTGAATCTAGCCTCTCACATCAGCCATTCCTTCAATGACTCTCCACCAACTCCACTCCTTTATATCCTGGGTCCTTATTCATCACTGCTGATGACACTTTTTCGTACATCAATATCCCTCATGCCCTTAGTCTTGCTGCCATTGAACAATAACTCTTCCAACATCCTTCAGACTGCAAACCCACTACCTCATTCACCACCCACCTTGCTAAATACATCCTAACACACAACTTTTTCTCCTTTGAAGGGAAGGTGTACAAAGAAAAGAGGAAACCCTCCAAGCCTCCAAAAATCCCAAACTCCTGGTCTGGTTCACGTTCACTGATAGTATCTTCATGATCTGGACTCATGGCCAGACATCCTGTCCTCATTCCCTCACAATCTCAACACCTTTTCTCTCATCCGCTTCATTTGCTCATCCTCAACACAATGTGCCTGGGCATTGACTCCTCCTCTCGATGGCTCCATCCACACTTCAGCCCACACTAAACACACCAACCACCAACAGTACCTGCATTTCAACAGCTTTCCTCCCTTCCACACAAAAAATCCCTCCTACACAACCTGGCCATCTCGGGATGGCTCCCTTGCCCAGTACGCTGAAGGTCTCACAAAGGCCTCTACAGACAGACACTACCTCCCAGATCCAATCCATTAACACATTTCCCATGCCATAGGCTCATCATCACTCAGTACCATCTCGGACAGGAACAACTGAACCACATTCTTCGTCAGGGCTTTGATTATCTATCATCGTGCCATGAAATGTGGGTCATCTACCCAAGATCCTTCCTCCCCTCCTAAAGTGATGTTCCATCACCCACCCAACCTCCACAACATCCTAGTCCATCCCTGTGCCACTCCCAATCCCTTGGCACAGGAATCATATCCCTGTGGAAGACCCATGTTCAAGACCTGCCCAATCTGCCCACAAAGCACTCTTTATTCAAGTCCTGTCATGGGGTCATGCCACCCCATCAGACGTCCAGCCACTACCTCTGTGCAATCATTCTTCAGCTTTTTAAATTGGCATGGTTACCAAACATCTGACCAACAGCATCAACTGCCACTGCCAAACTACGGGCAAGAGCAAAGTAGACAGCCCTGTGACTCAACACACACCTGAACAAAACGTGCTTGATTTCAAAGGCTGCTTCACAACCTAGGCCACCTGGATCCTCCCTTCCCCCAACAGCTTTTCTGAACTGTGCAGATGGAAGTTATTCTCAAAACACATTCTCCGCTCCTGAAATCACCCCGTCCTCAATCTACGGTAACCGAGCATCCTCACACTTTCCACTCACTGTGCACTGCTCTCTGCCAGCGCAACTGGCCTTTTGCTCTTCTCTGCTCCTCTCCTTTCCATCCCCCCTCCTCCTCCTCCCTCACAGCCTCCTGACACTGAACATGTCAGCCCTGTCCCGCCACCTCCAGTCATGGCATGCTCCACCAGGTCACACCAATTCCTCTTCCCGTACCCGTACCCTACCATCCCTCTCCCTTCCCCCAAACACTGGACTGTTGCTCCCTCTCAACATGTTTCTGTTGTTGTTTGGCTGGAACGGACAGAGGTAACGGTCACATGTGTGTGCGGTGTGCTTGCTCGTGTGAATGTGCATGCATTTCTCTTTTCTGAAGAAGGCTTTGGCCAAAAGCCTGTATGTAACAGTCTTTTCATTGTGTCTGTCTGCAAATCAATGTGTCATCTTTATAACGAGTAGCTATCTATCCTCCTCCTAATAGTGAAGGTGACACTGATATAGCTGCAGCCTTTGATGGGACATGGCACAAATGTGGAGACCTATCATCGAATGGCACTGTCACAGAAAAATCCCTAGAAAATGTAAAGGTGAGGGGCATTGAATGTTTGGCAAGATTCTTCCGTGGTTGCAAAGGAAGCATTGGTATTCTGAATTTTTCTGGGTACAGTGGTAGAATGGAACCAGAATGAGTTCTCAGAAACTTTTGACGGTCAAAAGAGAATTATGTTACACAAGCTGTGACATGGTTGCGAATAAAACATGACCCGCATATAGAACAAATTTCCTTTACTTTACGTCTATGGTCACAAATTGTTTTTGTCATCAGATTACCGTTTCAGTCTATAATGACCATCTTCTGTTCTGTTTTACACAAACGTGTCCTAATGTACTGCAGCCATAACGGTATTGTCAAATGTTAAATGCAAAATCAGCACCAGCATCGCCAAATATATATAAATAACAGAGTCATCTTGTCAGCAGCACTACTGTTCTATGGCAGTACCATAGACGTAAAGTAAAGGAAATTTACAGAATTATGTTATACGTTATGTAAAGGACCTTGGAGGAGGAGACTTGAAATGGTTTCCAAATGTGTTCAAAAATATATCTTATAAAAATGCACTAAAAATTTAAAAGCCAGAGAACATTGCACATGTGCAAAAGAGACTGGAAAGTCATTTACATAAACTTATAAAGAATATGAAGGGTAAAAGTTCAGTGATGGCAGTCTCACTCAGGAAGAGGTGAGGAAGCAGCAGTTATATTATGGTTCAGCCATAAAAAGGAATAAATGTGATACAGAAGCCATGAGGATAGTAGTTTAGGCTATCTTCTTCCATAATGCTTCTACAGATGACAATCCACAGCTCGGACTATGTGACAATCGTGTAGATTCATGATGTCGATACAGGAAAGCACTTGCAACTGGTGAAGTTTATGTTCACCATCACTCCCAACCAGTTGCAATGCTGGAAGCAATTAATCTGAAATAAGGGATCTAAATGACAGTGCTTACACGAGAAGATGCAAAATGTGAATGAATTTTCCAAACATTTGATATGGGAATGCCTGCTGAAAGCAATGTTTGTTGGATTCAAAACTATAAGATTATCTGATGCCATAATTTGTTTTGGGGACATGACAGTCAGCAGGTGTGAAGTTCTAGAGGCAGTGAGGTGGGCCAGAACTGGATCAAATCTGTACGGCAGATGAACAACTGCCACCCTGATACACCACATAGCCTAAGTGTGGTTTTCAGGCAAAGAGTTGAACCTCATATGATGGGACGAACACTAGGAAAGAGAGGTATTTGTTTGTTAGATTTTGTATTATTGTTAATATCAATAGAAGTCTGATAAAGATCCAACAGATTTAACTCGAGACAAGCACACGTGCTTCACAGTACACAGTTTTCAGGTGGTGAAATCAGAGTGTAGGCTGCTTGGTAGCCTCTATAGATCAACAGTAAAGTCAGAATGAGTTGTGGTCTTTGTATGTATCTCATCTGTTATATGTCAAGCAACATCTAGTTACAAAGAACCATTTCAACTCTGCAATGAGCAAAACAAATAATATCCTTGATGTAGCTTATCAGAAGGAAACTCTAGTACAAGTACTATCCACCAACAAGTAGTTTATAGTTCCACCACTCTTCCCTTAAACCCCTGTCAAATTTTCACTGTAGTTCTAAATTAAGTTTCTAGATGAGTCTTGCAATTTTTCAGTTACTATTTGCATAATACCCATTGCAGCTCCTGACCATACTGTCAGGGTTTTGATAATGTTTCGTTCATTTTCCTAATTTGTCAAACATCGCAAAATTCATTTATGTATGCACATTTGTTACTATTACTAGTGAAGATATTTGTATTAAATTGATTTTTTTTCAGATTTTTGTAAAAGACTTTCAATTCATATGATTATCTCATTAGATACTCCATAAATGTATGTCATACTTATCGAAAGATTGCACAGAATGGAATCAAGAGATCTAAAAGTCAAGAAACATATCATCCAGCTGACTACTGTTAACTAGTCTTCTGGACATCACAAAAGAAAATAGTGTACTGGATATTGCACAATTGTTACTTTCAAAAGGGGCATTCAGTAAACAATTCAAGGTAGTCTCCAGTCAATGTGGTGGCCTTATAAGTCACCTTACTGGGAGGTACCAGTCTACTGTCCGAGATTGCAGTCAACGTCGTGCTGCACCAATAACCTCCCCGTCATCCACGTATTGCTTCCCGTAGAGCGCATCCTCCATTGGGCCAAACAGATGGAAGTTGGAACATGCAAGATGCAGGCTGTAGGGTGGACGAAGAAGAACAGTCCAACAAAGATCTGTGAGCTACTCTTGGATGCGCAGAGTGTATGAGGCCTTGCATTGTCATGGAGAAGGAGAAATTTGTTTGCATTTTTGTACCAATGAACAAACATCCTGAAGTCATTTCTTTAATTTCCTGAAAATAGCACAATAAACTTCAGAGGTGATCATTACACCATGAGGGAAGACATCAAACAGAATAATCCCTTCAGAATCCCAGAAGACCAGCGGCATGACTTTATTGGCTAGGATGTGGCTTTGAAATTTTTCTTCTGAGGGCGCCACTCTGTGGACTGCCATTTTGTTTCTGGTTTGAACTGATGAACCGATGTTTCATTGCCTTTGACAATATTAGACAAAAAATTGTCACGAGTAGCCTCTTAATGTGCAAGCAATTTTGCACAGATGGTCTTTCATTGTTCTTTATTATGGTCTTCCATTAGGCAGTGAGGAACCCAGCAGTACTCCAACTGTTGGACGAGTGTGTCAGTATTACCAACAGAGACGCCCAGTTGAGCAGCAAGATATTTATTTGTGATCTATCAATCACTGCGAATGGCAGTGTCCGTGTCCGTATGTTCCAATATCGTGGGAGTCACAGCTGTCTGCAGGTGGCCGGCACGCAGAAGATCGGATAGGTATACGTGACCTCATCGCAATGACGACAAGATGCCTCACCCAATGATTCACCGTGCTTCTGTCCACTGCCAAGTCTCCACAGACATTCTGCAAGTGCCTACGAATATCTGTGATGCTCTGATTTTCCGCCAAAAGAAACTCAGCGATAGCTCTCTGCTTGGAACACACCTCCGTTACAGATGCCATTTTGAAGGCTATGTATAGCGCCACTACCTATCGGAACTTCATGAAACTATAGAGGCTCACACGGGAATATTCCACAATATCCCACAACAAAACCTGCATTTAGTTATTAAACACCCCCTGCAGCTGTATATTTCTGTGGCTCAGTCCATCCAGCACTCTCATTTAGAGAATATCTCCAAATCAGAGCAAAGAGAGAGACTGCTGTTTGCCCTAACTGCACTAAACAGAGACTAGAATGAAAACAGCTTCACTATATGTTTCAACTTGTAAATGAAGATGATACTTATTTTATGCAATACATGCCTGCATTTTAAACACTATTTATTCTAAAGATTCTGTACCTGGAGTGTTTGTTGTACTTGCTGACCTAGCAGGTGTAGTTAGAGGTGGAGACATGACACTGTTTTCACCACACTCCTGATTGTTGACTAACTGTTTATGCGATAATTCAGAAGAATCTGGAAAACAAAAAAAAAATAACTGGTCACGACGGAGTAGAGCAATCACAATGTCGCTATCAGCATTAAAAGAGTATTATAATTATTCAGCAAACACAGTTGCAGTCACGTGTAAGTTATTGCTTTTTATTTGTAGATGACGGGTTTGGATCTTATTGCAGATATCATCATCAGATCTACATTCCTTGGTGATACTAGGAATTCCTTATGTGGAGCAGGCCCATCCACACTTATGTTGAGAACACTGTGGCTGTGTTATCAATGCCAGTACGGATGAGCCTGTTTCATGACAGGGATTCCTTCTACCGCCAAGGAAAATAGATCTGATGATGATCTCTGCACAAGATCGAAACTCATCATCTACAAATGCAAAGTAACAACTTATACACAACCACAACTGTGTTTACTAAATAATTAAACACTTTTAGTTCACTTTTTCCTGGAGCAATGTCCCATATATATATATTAATAGAGGGAAACATTCCACGTGGGAAAAATATATCTAAAAACAAAGATGATTGACTTACCAAACGAAAGCGCTGGCACGTCGATAGACACACAAACAAACACAAACACACACACACAAAATTCAAGCTTTCGCAACAAACTGTTGCCTCATCAGGAAAGAGGGAAGGAGAGGGAAAGACGAAAGGATGTGGGTTTTAAGGGAGAGGGTAAGGAGTCATTCCAATCCCGGGAGCGGAAAGACTTACCTTAAGGGGAAAAAAGGACAGGTATACACTCGCACACACACACACATATCCATCCACACATTACAGACACAAGCAGACATATATGTCTGCTTGTGTCTGTAATGTGTGGATGGATATGTGTGTGTGTGTGTGTGCGAGTGTATACCTGTCCTTTTTTCCCCTTAAGGTAAGTCTTTCCGCTCCCGGGATTGGAATGACTCCTTACCCTCTCCCTTAAAACCCACATCCTTTCGTCTTTCCCTCTCCTTCCCTCTTTCCTGATGAGGCAACAGTTTGTTGCGAAAGCTTGAATTTTGTGTGTGTGTTTGTGTTTGTTTGTGTGTCTATCGACGTGCCAGCGCTTTCGTTTGGTAAGTCACATCATCTTTGTTTTTAGATATATATATATATATATTTGTGTGTATGTTTTGTGTGTATGTTTGTGTGTCTGTCGACCTGCCAGGACTTTCATTTGGTAAGTCACATAATCTTTGTGATGTGACTTACCAAATTAAAGTGCTGGCAGGTCGACAGACACACAAACGAACACAAACATACACACAAAATTCAAGCTTTCGCAACAAACTGTTGCCTCATCAGGAAAGAGAGAAGGAGAGGGAAAGACGAAAGGATGTGGGTTTTAGGGGAGAAGGTAAGGAGTCATTCCAATCCCGGGAGCGGAAAGACTTACCTTAGGGTCGAAAAAAGGACGGGTATACACTCGCACACACACACATATCCATCCACACATATACAGACACAAGCAGACATATTTAAAGACAAAGAGTTTGGGCAGAGATGTCAGTCGAGGTAGAAGTGCAGAGGCAAAGATGTTGTTGAAGGACAGGTGAGGTATGAGTGGCGGCAACTTGAAATTAGCGGAGATTGAGGCCTGGTGGAGATATATATATATATATGATTAAACAGAATCTTGCTAAAACTTAAGAATGTGTTAAAAATTTACATATTAATATTCTGAATTAGGATAAATTGCTATTCACACATAGCGGAGGCAATTAGCAGCAGACATGCACATTTAAAAGTAGACTATGCTATAGACACAGAATAATGGGAATGTTTGAAATGAGTAGCGGCAGCCATTGGCAGGTGGCAGCACTGTGGGTTCATGACAGTCAGCAAGTAAATAGGCCGCCATTTCAGTAATCATGGATCAGTGAAACGGACAACAGCTTGTGGTAGCCATAAAAATGTTTTATGAAAACAGTGACAGTTTGGTAGCGGCACAGAGGGAGTTTCGACATTTTTATAATTTAGGACATCATGGTGCCGTTCTGTCGAAATATGTGATAAAATGTTGGATTAGTAACTTTGATGAGACTGGATCTGCCCTCAAGAAGAAGCCAACAGGGCAACACCAAGAAGTGTGCATTCTGCAGCTAACACTGATGTTGTACATGATTCTGTCTTATGGAGCCCACGGCGTTCAATTCGTAAGTAAGCAGCAGTGGTTGGAATATCCCGGGAGTGTGTTCACAGAATTCTTCATACTGATTTAAAATTTCATCCGTACAAACTACAGGTGGTGCAACAATTGTAGGACAACGATTACTGGTTACGATTAGGGTTCCGTCAACAAATGATAACAAAAATAAACAATGACAATGAATTTCTAAACAAGTTGTGGATGTTAGATGAGGCACATTTTCATCTACAGGTTATGAGAAAAAACAGAACTATCATTACTGGCTAAACACAAATCCTAATGACATTCATGAGCGCCCTTGACATGCTACTAAAGTGACAGTATAGTGTGGTATTTCATCACATGAGATTATCAGACTGTATTTTTTTGCAAATGAACAGGGAAACACAATAACTGTCAATGCCGATCGTTACGTGGAGACGTTACTGTTATGTCCGCACTATAACACAACAGATATTCCGTGATAACCAAATTTATTTGACCTTCTGTCACTCAAAACAAAACTTAAGTTCGACTGCACAACACTTCGCTGGCTGTAGCGCCAAGGAGAAATCGGAGTCACTAGTAGAGAATACAAGTCCAAACCACTGCCAACCAGTCGATACCGACGCATCGTAAGTTTCCAGCCAGGGAGGCCACAGTACGGTTCGGTCATCATGAATCCAGCAGCTGGGTAGTAACACAGTCATCGGCGAAGATTGAACTGGTTAAACGGGCTCAGGGAGCTCGCATAAATCCGCAGGTCCGGCCAATCAGAGTGTTGGTAGATAGTGCCCTTATACGGTTGCTCACTCTGGTGGCAAGGGCAGCGCCGCCAGGGTAATCCGTATCGATAGTGGTGTGTACGTTGCCGCTAACGCCGCGACGTCGCGTTCACTTGCGCCAGTTGTTGACATTGTGTGCGGCGACAGCGGTACTTGCTGTATGCTGCGCGTGTTGTAGCACGCCGGGCCGAGTTGATGGCTGCTGTGCGGCGGCCGATACAACAGTTACGAACTTTCATTACACCTGCATTGAACAACTTCCAAATGAACACGAAGCCTGGTTTCAACAGGATGGAGCGATATCACACACTGTATGGCAATCAATGGCATATGTGCAAGAATTGTTTGGCAACCGTGTGATCTCACAATTCGGTAACATTACCTGGCCCCCTAGGTCGCCGGATTTATCCGTTTGTAATTTTTTTCTTGTGGGGCTACCTCAAGAGCAAAGTCTACACAACTTGACAAAGAACCCTGGATGAGTTCAAACAAAGAATTCGGGATGCAATTCACAGTATCCCAGCTACGATGTTGCAGCAGTCAATGAGGAATCTCAACAGCAGATTCCATGAAAGTATTCATACAGGAGGACGCCATTTAAAGGAAGTAATGTTTAAAAAATGATAAACCCATTGTGTTTCATAAATGGCAAAGTTGTAAGGTTTCAATTCCTATGAATGCAATTTCTTTTCTTCATCACTTCCAGTTTTATTGGATTGTGGAAATGTTCCCATTTTTATTTGTCACCCTGATCATGGTAACTGTCGTTCCAGGCACCGAGGTCCTCTGAAGAAGGACTTTGAAAACTTATTCTACAATTAAATGTGCCTTTCCACCACAGATTTTCCACTATTTAAAGTTTACGTATTGGCACACAAGGTAGCAATAGCAACACTGCTGTAGTTAAGACAAATCAATCTCTAACATATATGACCTTGGGTTACATAACAAAACAAAACAAACAACGAATTGTGTTAATCACCCTGCACATATTTGCAGACACAAATTTTTCAAGTGTCCTATAGTTCCAATCCTCAATTTAAGTTTTCGAGAAATTCTATTCTTACTGTTGTTATATTTGCACCTGCACAAAATTCTGGGAGTGTACATGAAGGATGTCCTTCCATTGTCCATAAACAGGAAAATGTTGTGGTTCACTGTAGTACAACAATGGCTCAGCAGATTAGATGTTCCACTTTATAGTGATGATTTGAAATAAATGTAAACTCAAAATACGTTTTCTTGGATGACACTGAAAAGAAATTTCGTTTTCCAGGGAGCAAAAAACAGTTTCTCATTATTAATACAGATATATCAAATGACACTAACTTCAAAAACTACTAGTTGTTTCTCCCTCTTGAGGGAGACACAAAATGACATAATTAGGAGGCATGGGATGGAGTGATGGTGTAGACAAACTGACTCACAAAGAGTACATCCATGCAATGGCTACACATACCCATTATCTATCAGTCCACACACTACACACTTGTCTTTCCAATCACACACAATTCTTCTACTCTCATTTTAAACAGAACAAAGAATTATAATTCATTTTCAAATACAATATCTGTAGAAACAGCTTTTAGAAAAAGAAATGGAATGGAGATAATTCACAATTTACCTTCCCACAGAATCACTGAATCACTTTATAATTATATCAAATTATTAAAAAAATCAGAAAAATTACATTCTTGCATTAATAATCCCAATAAAATGTCACTCCCTAATCTACAGAAGGATTTTTACACAAATCTCTTCATGAAACTGCAACCAAGTATAAGTAAATAACGGTAATTCCAGCAAATAAATATATTTTGTTTTCGAACATGATATCACTGCCAATCATCAGTTACAATGGGATAGTTTCGCTTTACCCAGACATGTTTCAGCACTTTTTGTGCTATTTTCAGTGGGTTATTTCATTTTCTTTTTTGTTACATATTAACATTTAGAGAAACTCTTGGTACAAAATATTTACAATCGTGAAATAATATAGATAATTTGTTTACAGTTCACAGTTGAGATATGTATTAACGACCTGATGCACTATATTTTGTTTATTACATCATGTCTAAAGTTTTACATGAAGGTACTGGGTATTTATATTGGTAGCTAGTCTGCTACACAACTTACGACTTGTCATCTTCAAACAGCAAAACAGAATTTTTATTTTTCTGTTTATTATGCATTTACGAATGGAAATGAGTACATACCACTTTTTTGTGTGTAACTGACAGCTTTGATGCTGTATTGTTTTCTCATATGTTTCGGCGTGGTGAATACGCTGATTTCTGTGACTTACGGTCGTTCAACAATGCAATTTCTATGAATTTTCAGACATGGGAAGAATTTTTGCTGCTATTACGTGTTGTTGTAGCTGTTTAGTATTCATTTGTTTTGTGGCGTGTTTGTCTGTGTGAGACGCTCAAGTTTGAAATGTATTTGGCATTTGTGGTGTTTGGGGTGTGTGTGTGTGTGTGTGTGTGTGTGTGTGTGTGTGTGTGTGTGTGTGTTTGTTTGTTTTAGAACTGGGGCACACACACACACACACACACACACACACACACACACACACACAGAGAGAGAGAGAGAGAGAGAGAGAGAGAGAGTGGAGAATGGGTGTTTCCTTTTATTTTTTTCATGGGTAGTTTTGGTATGGGTGTTATTTGTATCACTTCTTAGTTCTGTGATGTTGTTGCTTTGGATGAATTCTAATGTTTTGGCAATGTCTTCCTGTTTGTTTATGACTACGATCGAATTACCCTTGTCAGATTTTGTGATAATGGCATTTTCCTGTGTTAATTTGTTCTGTAGTTTTCTTATGTTTTTTCATTCAGCTGTCCTTGTTTTCTTTTATGGTGGTTTTGTTTTGTTTGATTATGTTTCTTATTTCCTCCTCAGCTACTACTTCTCTTGGTATATTGGCATTGAATTCAGGTGTGTGTAGTTTTTCTTATTGCTTTATGATGTGTTCAGTGTCTGTTATGATAATTTCTATTGTCTTGTGGGACACCATTGTGTTTATGTTGTGTTTGGGACCCTATTCGAGTAGGCTGCTTTGTTGTTCAGATAATCTCATGTCTGTTAGATTAATCACTCTTTTGTGAAAGGGGTGTCTGTTGTATTGGTGATGGGGTGATGGGACTGGGGGGTGTTTGTGTGGTTTATCACACATCCCAACAGATGAAACCATCAACATCATCATGGAAAGAAACCTCCAATTACAAGGATACATACCCACAACAAACACACAAGAAATATCAGCCATACTCAAGCTCATCACAGAGCAAAACAACTTCACATTCAACAACAAATTTTACTCTCAACAAGATGGACTACCCATGGGATCCCCAGTGGCCTCCTAGCTGACATTTTCCACAATCAGATAGAAAAACATATCTTTTGGCAAAATAGTAATACTTAACAGTACAAAATAAGATATTGCTACAGATATGTAGTTGATATAATTTGCTTAATACATGAACCATAGCCTCACATAAAAGAACTTCATGACAACTTAAACTCAATCCACCCACAAAGACAGTTCACCATTGAAACACAAACAGACAGAAAACTTAATTTCTTAGATCTCATCATACACAAGAGAAACTACAAACATAATTCACAATCTACAGTAAATCTATGATCACCAGCACCATTATTCTCAACCAATCCAATCACTCCATAACTCACAAAGAGGCTAGCTTCAGATACTTACTACACAAACTGGACAAAACACCCATGAACAAACATCGATTATACACAAGAACTGAGCACAATAAAACAAATTGCACAGGAGAATGGATATGATGCAAAGAGAGTAGATAAAATAAACCACAAAATACAAAAACAAGCAACACACAACCATGAAATCCAAAAACAAAAACAAACACAACACAACAACAACAAATCAGCACACAGTAAGCAACAAATGACACATAATGACTTACAACAGCAAAGTCACACACAGGGTGGGTAATATACTATAGAAACAAGGACTCAACATAGCATACAGAACCAACAGCACAATACAAAGCAAACTTGGAAGAAATACCACCAACACTGACAAATACAGCCAGTCTGGTATATACCACCTTACTTGCAACTGCTGTCAATCTGTATATGTGCGCCAAACATGCAGGAATTTCAGAACCCAGTATACAGAACATCTCAGAGCATTGAAAAGCAATGCTCATACTCAACATTCGCAGATCACCTGACAGCACACAAGCACCACCCAACAAACATTGAAACTGACTTACAGATCTTTCAAACTAGTAGCAGCTTATACCAAAGGTTAATAATAGAAGAAAACTAATGAATACACATCACTGTGCAATAAAACCCTGTTTGTCACAATTTAAGAACTACACAAATAACACCCATACCAAAACTACACATAAAAAAAATAAAAGAAACCACACACACACACACACACACACACACACACATACACACCAAACAACACAAATGCCAAATACATTTCAAACTTGAGCGTCTCACACAGACAAACACGCCACAAAACAAATGAATACTAAACAGCTACAACATGTAATGCAGCAAAAAGTCTTCCCACGTAGAAATTGCATTGTTGAACGACCATAAGTCACAGAAATCAGCGTATTCACCACGCCGAAACATATGAGAAAACAATACAGCATCAAAGCCATCAGTTACACACAAAAAAGTGATACGTACTCATTGCCATTCGTAAATGCATAATAAACAGAAAAATAAAAATTATGTTTTGCTGTTTGCAGATGACAAGTTGTAAGTTGTGTAGCAGACTAGCTACCATTATAAATACCCAGTACCTTCATCCTAAGGTATATAAACTAATGTGTACATCCACACTTTTGCCAATTAAGTTATAACTAGAACTTTAGACATGATGTAATAAACAACATACAGTGCATCTGGTCGTTAATCCATATCTCAACTGTGAACTGTAAACAAATGATGTATAATATTTCATAACAATTATTCATTCACAATTGTAAATATTTTGTACAAAAATCTCTCTAAATGTTAATACGTAACAACTATTTTAGAGTAAGAAAATAAAATAACCCACTGAAAATAGCACAAAAAGTGGTGAAACATATCTGGGTAAAATGAAACTGAAAAGGTGTCATGCATACGGCGGAATTCCCTGTCCTGTTTTCATAGCAAGCATGTGCATAAGAAGAATCGCAACACTACAAGATGATTACTTCTATTACAATGTTATGTTACTGATTTAATTCCACCTCCTTACAAAATGTTTATGAAATGCGTCGTCATAGAATATATATGTTACATGAAATACAATTCCAGTTTTTTGTTTAGATGTCTCAAATTTTGTGGACCTCTATCAGCTCCTAATTACAAAAGTTGTTTCACGAAACTTGACCATATATGTTTGAAGGATTGTACTAACTTATACACAAGGTCACTTCTGTGTTACAGTAGAGGCTCTTCCGGCAATGACTGAGCTCACTAGTAAAATTGTGGCTCATATCAGCACGAATTACGTCTGGCACCTGGGTTCAGGGGCCATTCTCGGTTCCTACAGGTGACTGGCTACTTTGGTGAAGATAGGTAGCCTCATTCACATTGTGCTGCATCATTCCTAGAATCGAATGTGCGGTCCTCTGGTTTGGAGTGGGGTGGAAGGCTTAGACCAAAGGTTCATATGACTTTGTGACAACCTTGGAAAAAGATTTCTCGAACTCCACTACTGAGTGAATAGTTGTAGGACCCTTGCTTATGGGTTAGGTGCGCGCTACATGCAGGAAGTAATTACTAGGGTAGAGAAGTATGTGTGTGATGCAAATGTTGGTTTTTTAGGATATAGAAGACCTGATAAGACACCTTAAGATTTCAGACAGAGAAGAATATTATTCCCATTAATTAGAGCACATTTGTCATGGCAGATTAAAGGAATAAAATGTTAATTTAGTATTGGTTAACAGCAGGATCCTCTATGGAAATATGGAAAGGCCGCAGAACTGTCTACAGAGTACTATGGACAGAAAGCTGCCTGAAACCATATGTTGAAAGCAATGAAATTCTTTATTTCCATTGGAATGTCCGAGAGGGATTCCGTAAGTCATGGAAACTATGGTATATCTTGTGATAATGTGACAACATAAAAATTCCACAACTTGCACTGCACCGCTACGGCAGGGTGCATCTGCATACCAACAAAAAATTGAATTCCAGTACAGGAGGTCGTGGTAAGGGTTGAAAACACACACACACACACACACACACACACACACACTTGGACTCTGTGTAAATTTATTGTGTACAGGTGCAAATGGAACAAAAATGAATCAAAATCAACTACTGTGCTTGAAAGTAGTCTCCCCATGCATAAACACAGCAATGCCAATAAGGGGGAAGGTGCTGAATGCCATTGGTGTTGCAATCAATGTGTGTCACCTGTCACCAAAACACCATGAGGACATTCGCCTTGTTTCAAAGCACTTCCCATGCAACCATTTCCTCAGTTGTGGAATGAGGTCAAAGTCGCATGAACTGAGTTCTTGTGAGCAGGGTGGGTGGGGCAGGATCCATTGTGTAGCATTGGCAACCTCACACTGAATGTTTTAGTTGATAGTACAGAGCCACAATTGTATGTGGTCACAATCTGCCTGTTTATTTTGGTAATTTATGCTGCGGGCTTTTCAATTTATTTACTGCGATTACAGTGATGCCACACATTTGCACTATATACTTACGGAATATCCCTCGTATGCTGCAGAGAGAGATTGAACACTGGTGGCAGAGGTGTGCTTACTGAAGTGAAAACTACAGTTCCATGAACTAGTGTCGAACAAAAGGCCATTCGTACCTCCCTTGTAACTGTGACTTCGACTGTATAAAGCTGAAGAAATGAAAACAAGGCAATGTCTACACACCAAATCAGAGGGTTACAATAATCCAGGAAAATGCAAATACTATTATCAGCATCATTGACACTGAGCAATCCATGACCAGAGATTACAAAAGCTTCTTCTCCAGTTTTCTAGAACCTGTTACTCTGACAATCAGGGGAAGTTGAAAGTGACAACATACAGTATCACTGAGTGCCTTGAGAGCAGTGTGACTGTAAACAATATTGCAAGTGGTCTGGTCAGTGATCCATTTGAGAACCAACAGAAATGTATTCTTAATCGGTTTCTTAAATAAGATTATGATGATGATATACCAACAAAAGCTCCAAAGATAAAGGGCTCTGCGAAACATGGCATCCATTAAGCACCATCATCACTGATACTTTGAAGAACCGATGCAGAAATATGGATTGCAAAAGGAGAAACATTCTGATTCACAAGGTGAAGTCTGAGAGATTAAAAGTGCAAATGTATTAGTCACACTACTAAAGATATATTCAAGTCAAAATAAATACTGGTTCTATCTTGCTAACTTGCTTTGGGGTCTCTTATTGTGAAATTGCACAATTTAGAATACAGTGACTTCCAAAATGGCACATATAATTTTTAACAATATTTCATACCCTAAACCGATATAAAGCAACGTCATACATAAGTATAATAGTTAGCTGCACACAAAAAATCAGTATAATAAACTAAATAGTTTCAGATGTGTCAAATAACTGATTTTCTCAGAAGTCAAGTTGGTGGACTTGTGCTGTTATGGAAGTCACGGCTTCAACTGTTCTAAATGCCTTACCTAAAAATCTGAGCAGCTACTTAGAGAAACAACTCGTGAAAATAACATTAGATCTACCAGTGTCCAACAACCCTGAACTTCTCAGCTCAGTTAGCATAAACCAGGGAATCCCTGATCATAAGGCCATTACAGTATCACAGAATACAGCCGTAAATAGGAATATAAAGAAAGAAGGCAACAGGATAGATTGCTACTGGTACTCACCATAAAGATTACAAGTTGAGTTGCATACACACTATCACATAAGCAAGCACATATGACCAGCATCTCTGGCAGCTCGGACCAGAATGCAACTGTCACCCTGAGTGGCAATCTGAAGTGGGGCAGAGAAGGGGCAGGGATAGCAGGATACAGGTGGGGGTGGAGAGAAGAGTGATGTCTGATGGGTCATACAGGGACTAGATTGAGGCATGAGAAGACTGTCAGGTGCAGTGCTGGGAGGCTGTGGGGCAGGGAGCTGGGAGGAGGCAGAAAAGGAAAGGAGCGGGGAAGGGGAACCACAGGCAGTTGCATTGGCAGAGGGCCAACTTCCATCTGAGCAGTTCAAAAAAGCTGGTGGTGACGGAGAGGGGGGGGGGGGGGGGGGGGGAAGCAAGATGGCCAGTGAAATCAAGCATGTTATGTTCAGCTCCATGTTGTGCCACAGGGTGGTCAACCATGTTCTTGGCCACAATTGGCAAGTGTCCATTCATCCAGCTGGAATGCTGGTTGGTTATCATACCAATGTAAAACGCTGTGCAAGGATTGCTATTATATGATGCAGCTGCTTTCTCAGGTGTCCCAGCCACTGATGGGGTAAGATGTGCCTGTGACAGCACTGAACTGGAAGTGGATGGATTGGGGAGGTCTTATGCCTGGCTCTTCCACAGGGATATGATAACTGAGGTGGGGGATTGGGATTAGGAGTGGCATAGGGATAGACTAAGGTAATGTGGAGGTTGATGATTGATGGAAAACCACTTTAGGAGGGATGGGAACGATCTTGGGTAAACTGACCCTCATTTCAGAGCATGCTGACTGGTAACCAAAGGTCTGACGAAGGTTGTAGTACAGCTATTCCAGTCCAGATTGGTATGGGGGTGAAAGGGGCACTCCTTTGTAGCTAGGTCTTAGGGGCGATTGGAGGACAGTGAGCGTCTGGGGAAAAGTTGACAGACTAGCTCTGGCAATAGTGCCTGTCTTTGAAGGCCTTGGTAAGACCTTCAGCTCTGCTGCAATCACTGCACAGATTTGTATATTGGTAAGACGACCAACCAGCTGTCTACCAGGATGAACATCCACTGGCAAACTTTGGCCAAGAGCATGGTTGACCACCCTGTGGCACAACATACAGCTGAACATAGCATGCTTGATTTCAATGGCTGTTTCACAATCTGGGCCACTTGGATCCCCCCTTCCACCAGCAGCTTTTCTGAACTGCGCAGATAAGAGTTATCCTTAAAACACATTCTCCACCTACAAAATTATCCCAGCCTCACTCTGTGGTAACCTATTGTCCACACACCCTACACCCAACATTTTCTGTCCCGTCTGTCCAATCACCTCCTCCCTATTCAAGCTTCCTCACCCTCTGCCAATGCCAATGCAACCGCCTGCCTTGCCGTTACCTGCTCCTCTCCTTTTCCACTCCCCCCCTTCACCCAACTTCCATGCCCCACAGCCTCCAAATACTGCACCAGGCAGTCTTCTCGTGTCTCTATCTAGTCCCTGCAAACTATGCCAAACAGTGCTGCACCCTACAAACTCTCCCTCTCCTCTGTCTCACACCTGACTGTCACTCAATGTGACAGTTGCTCTTCTCCACCCCACCCCCCTCCCCCCACCTGTAATCTACTTTCCATCCCCCTTCCCTGTCCCAATCCAGATTTCCACTCTATGTTGACAGTCGCTTTGGTCAAAAACTAAATGTGTAACTGTCATTTCATTGTGCCTGTCTACTACTCAAAGGGTAATCTACACGGTGATTAGAAATCTATCCTGACATTCTAACGTGGGGTTTTCACTGTTTGAAGAAATGTAGGAAGATATTTCCACTCAATAAGAGTGACAAGGAACAGATTTCACATTACCTGAGCGGTCAACGTGAAAATTACATCCTCAGCAATGACAATGTCAAGCACTAATGGACAAAAATGAAGAGGATTGTATAATATGCTTTCAATAGATATGTGCCAAGCAAAGTTGTGAGGGATGGGAACAACCCATCATGGTTCAACATCAGTGTTAGAAAGCTACTATGAAAGAAAGCCACAATTCGAATTTAAATGTAACCAAAGTCTCACAGACAAACAAAACCTAAATAAAGTAGAAAATCTTAAGGAGTCTTATACTTATGTTAAATCAGAAAAGGGAACAAAGCCATATGTCCTGACACATAGTGACCATACTGGCATCAAAAGCGCGCGCGCGCCCACACACACACACACACACACACACACACACACACACACACACACACAGAGAGAGAGAGAGAGAGAGAGAGAGAGAGAGAGAGAGAGAGGGGGGGGGGGATTTCCAAAACACTAAATCTTTTTGCAAAACTTGTTTCTCCGAGGAATGTCATACTGTTGTTCCTCCTTTCAACAGTCACATATGTCAAAATGACACAATATCGGAGTAACTGAGCACCGTACAGAAAAGCAACTGAAATTGCACAGTAGATGAAAGGGCACTGAACCTGATGAGATACCAGATCTCTTCTAGACAGAGTACACAAAAGATCTTGCTCGTCTTCTAGCAGTTATGTGCCTTAGATCAGGAGAAAAGAAGTGTTTCTAATGACTGGAAGAAAGAGTGCATAATTTCCATTTTCCAGATGGGTCATTGAAAAGACACACAAAACTATAGGGCTATACATCTCATGTCCCCCCCCCCCTCCCCCTTTGAACCATGGACCTCCCCAAATGGGTGGGAAGGCTTGCGTGCCTCAATGATACTGATAGGCGTACCGTAGGTGCAACCACAACGGAAGGGTATCTGTTGAGAGGCCAGACAAATATGTGGTTCCTGAAGAGGGGCTGCAGCCTTTTCAGATTTTGCAGGGGAAACAGTGTGGATGATTGACTGATCTGGCCTTTGTAACATTAACCAAAACGGTCTTGCTGTGATGGTACTGCAAATGGCTGAAAGCAATGGGAAACTACAGCAGTAATTTTTCCCGAGGGCATGCAACTTTACTATATGGTTAAATGAAGATGGCATCCTCTTGGGTAAAATATACTGGAGGTAAAATAGTCCCCCATTTGGATATCCGGGTGGGGACTACTCAGGAGGACGCCATTACCAGGAGAAAGAAAACTGGCTTTCTACAGATCGAAGCTTGGAATGTCAGATTGCTTAATCGGGTAGGTAGGTTAGAAAATTTAAAAAGGGAAATGGATAAGTTAAAGTTAGATATAGTGGGAATTAGAGAAGTTCAATGACAGGAGGAACAAGACTTCTGGTCAGGTGAATAAAGGATTGTAAATATAAAATCAAATAGGAGTAATAGAGGAGTAGATTTTATAATGAATAAAAAAAAAATAGAGCATGGGAAAGCTACTATGAACAGCATGATGAACACATTATTGCAGCCACGATAGGCACGAAGCCCACGCCTACCACAGTAGTACAAGTTTATATACCAACTAGTTCCGCAGATGACGAAGAGAGTGAAGAAATGTATGATGACACAAAATAAATTATTCAGATAGTGAAGAGAGATCAATATTTAATAGCCATGAGGGACTGGAATTCAGACAGTAGGAAAAGAAAGAGAAGGAAAAGTAGTAGGTGAATATGGACTCGGGGTAAGGAATGAAAAGGGAGCCGCCTGGTAGAATTTGGCTCACAGCATAACTTAATTATAGCTAACACTTGGTTTAAGAATTACGAAAGAAGGTTGTATATGTGGAAGAGGCCTGGAGACACTGGAAGGTTTCAGATAGATTATATAATGGTGAGACAGAGACTTAGGAACCAGGTTTTAGATTTTAAGACATTTCCAGAGGCAGTTGTGGACTCTGACCACAATCTAGTGGTTATGAACTGTACATTAAAAATGAAGAAACTGCAACAAGGTGGGAATTTAAGGAAATGGGAGCTGAATAAACTGAAAGAATCAGAGGATGTTGAGACTTTCAGAGAGAGCATAATGAAATGACTGTTAAGAACAGGGGAAAGAAATACAGTAGGAGGAGAATGGGTAGATTTGAGAGATGTAATAGTGAAAGCAGCCGAGGATCAATTAGGAAGAAAGAACCATTACTATGTTGTGATTATACAATTGCACAACAATTACTAGAAGCTGTCATATCCATAACATTTCTAACAGTAGGTGCATGGAGTGATTTAAAATGGAATGACCTCATGCAACCCACTGCAGGTAAGGCAGCCGCCAGACTGAGATTCACTGGAAGAACCCTAAGGAAGTGTAGTCCACTCACAAAGGAGGCAGTTTATAAAATCCTTGTTTGACCTATACTTGAAAATTGCTCATCAGTCTGGGATCCATACCATATAGGATTGATAAAGGGAATCAGGAAATACAGAAGATCCAAAGGAGAGCAGCACATTTCGTTACATGTCCAACTAGTAAGTGCGAAACCGTCATAGAGATGCTAAGCCGATTCCTATGTCAGACATAGCAGGAGAGGTGTTCTGCTTCACAGTGTGGTTAGCTGTTGAAGTCCCAAGTGCATACTTTTCTAGAAGAGTCGATCAATAAATTGCTTTCTCCTAAGTATATCTCACAAGAAGATCATGAAGGTGAAATCAGAGAGATTCGAGCTTACACAGAGGATTACCAGCAATCATTCTTCCCACAAACTATACATGACTGGAACGTACCCTCCAAGGCACCCTCTAAGGAGTTTTATGTAGTAATTCACTGATTACTGTTTGTTGACTTTGGGAATCTTACACAGGTCATCCTATCTGATGGGTGTAAGACAACACCAATAGCCATCAAGGCATTCTACTTGCCAGGCATAGACGTATGCTTGTAGCCATGAAAGGGTTGATGAGGGTTAATTAATCCTGAGAATTAGCTACGCAATTCGCATACAACATGATTTTTGCATTAGTAATGACATTTTTAAGAACCTTCCAGTACTGTCTGTAATGGGCTACTGCAGCTAGATTGTGATTATGTCTAATATTTTTATATAACATGCACTTTGTTCTACACGATATCATTAGTCCATTAGTCAGTCACACAGCTTACCTCTTAGTGCCTGTTTTAAATGTTATAGTGGAAAGGAACTTTCAAAGAGCTTGAAAATGTCTTGAGGGAACATATTCATCATTTGTGTTACCTGCACTGTAAACATCTTGCCACAATTGTCCTGTACTTCAGCAGCCAGGGACAGTGGTCTTGTGTGTGTGTGTGTGTGGGGGGGGGGGGGTTACTTATGTGAACATGTGTGTGTTCCCACTTTTGGCCAAAAGCTTAAATGTATAGCGGTCTTTTTGTTGTTATATTTAACATGAGTGTGCACAAACTCCTTTAAGAGTTACAACTTGTGCATGATGGTTTGACAGGCCACTTACCCTTTTACAAAAGGAATCCCCTCAAATAATGAAACATAAATAAAAATGTTGTCAGCTGTTGTGCTACTGTTCACAGCACTCTGGTTGGAAAGAATACAGACTACATCAGGTGATATGAATTGGGACATCTTTCAATATCCCTTCCCTTACACAATCACTTATAAAAATTAATTATTAAAGTCACCACCCACAACTAATTTTTGGTACTTAGTATAAAGTGAACAAAGGACTATCTAGCTAGAACAGAAATGTCCTGTTATGGAACCTATCGATAATTCTAATTAAAGTTTAGTTTCAGTAAATTTAACTGCTCCTGCACAACATTCAATGACCTGTTCAGTGCAATGGTTTGGTACGTCAACAGAATCAAATGATATGCCATTTTTCATATGGATGGCCAATACCCCACTCCACAAAAGCACACTGAAAAATAGTCAGCTAACCTCCATCGCAGTATAGGAGGTCTGTGAATTGTCTCACTGCTTAAGTGGTGCTCTCTTATACAAATAATGTCAGAGTTGACATCAATAACGAGTTCACCAACAGGGATACCTGTCAGCTGACTTCAATCTAAAATAGGTGCAGTTCTAACACCAATTACTGCAGCAATTTTCCTCAAGAGTGATCCCACAAACCTCCACTACACTGTCACTTATAAGCTTTGCCAGCTTCCTCTTCTCATACCCATCGAAATGCAGGCCATGCTAGTGAAATCTGATCTATCAGTTGACTCAACTGTCACCACTGCAATGTGAGCCACACTCTCCAGTATCAGTATCTTCTCAAGACCCATGTTAACACACCTAAAAGCTGTATTAAGATTGGACAGATCATGGTGCTGAAACAGCTGCAAGGAGAGCACATCTGTCCCACTAGTATGAGTAGCTATGTTTTTCTGGTCACCGTCTATTTCACACCCCCTTCCCTCTCGGGACCAATCCCCATTCCATACACAATCACTATCTGATTTCTTTTGTAAAATCTTCCCTCATTATTTTATTTAGCGTATGGCTAATACAGACATATCATGAAATTACATATACATATGTACATATTGACACACAAGAAACTTAAGTTTGTCTTTACAACTGAATATCCAGTCCTTCAATCCAGCGCACTGCATCTGGAGTTGCTAGCAGGAAGTCCTCTTTGGCGCCGTGATAGGCTCGAATCCTGCATTCACTGACAATGTGGTGAACAGTCTGGTATGGAGCCCCGCAGTCACAAGCTGGATCAGGAAGCTTCTTCCACTTAAAGAGAGCATCCCTGCATCGCCCATGGCTGGTACGGATTCTGTTGAGAGTAGACCACGTCTTGCGTGATAAGTCGAATCCACTTGGAAGTTTAGCACCTGAGAAGATGTTATGCAGGTGCACATCTGTCACTGCTTCCCACAGACCTTTCCATTCTTCAAGAGGTTTGAAATTCTTAGCAACCATGTCAGCAGCATCGCACAGAGTTGGATGACGTGATTTCAGTCTCTTGCGATTTAAAAGTGGCAGGTCGCTATGCACGGGTAGGTTAGAATTCCTGGAGATCTTGTGGAATTCTCTCATAAGGGCAGTACACCTGCGTAGATCAGGAGGCATTATACCGGTTAACAGTGGAAGCCAATAAACTGGAGTAGATCTGATTGTGCCAGATATTATGCGCATTGTCGTATTCAGCTGGGTATCAACAAGCCTTGTATGATGACTATTCATCCAAACAGGTGCACAATACTCAGCACTTGAGTATACCAAGCCCAGAGCTGAAGTTCGCAGGGTGGTTGCTGAAGATCCCCAGGTAGTTCCGCATAGCTTATGGAGGATGTTGTTTCGAGTCCTCAGCTTTTGAGCTAAGTTAAGAAGGTGTTGTTTGAAGCGTAGTGTACGATCCAGGATGACACCAAGATATTTTGGGTTCCAGTTGTGACGAAGAATTCTGCCTCTGAAATTTACCTCCAGTTTTACGTTCGCCAACTGGTTATTTAGATGGAGGCAACACACTTCTGTTTTACTCACACTGGGTTGGAGTCTCCAGATTTTGAAGTAATTGTCTAATGCAGACAGGTCATTGGCTAAAATCTCTTCTGTTGTCTTCATTTCCTGGTGTTTGACGGCTAGAGCCAGGTCATCGGTATAGCAGTATTTTCTGGACGAAGTGTCAGGTAGATCAGATAGATATAGGTTGAACAGTAAGGGTGAGAGAACTGATCCTTGAGGCAATCCGTTGTTCAGCTTCCTCTCCTTACTTATGTTGCTTCCAGTGATTACCTGGAACTTCCGATCACTTAGCATGCTGTTAATCAGTCGAGCCATTGTTCTGCAGGGTATGATGCGGAGAAATTTGTAGATAAGGCCTTCCCTCCACACAGTGTCGAAGGCGGCAGTTAGATCAACAAATGCCACAGATGTTTTCTGCTTCATTTGGTATCCTGACTCTATGAAGGATGTGAGAGACAATACTTGGTCGCAGCAGCTACGCCCTGGTCTGAAGCCTGCCTGATCAACTGGAACGTTCTCTAAGATAGCGCTACTTATTCTGTTATATATTAGCCTTTCAAAAAGCTTGTAGCAGCAGCTGAGTAGGGAAATGGGGCGATAGTTTTCTACCCTGTTGCTGGGTTTGCCAGGTTTCAGAACAGATATTATCTTCACCTTTTTAAACTCAGATGGAAGTTGACCAGTCAGCAGGATGTCAGTGAAGAATTCTGCCAGCCATTTCTTAGCTTTTCCTCCCATATGGATCAGGAATTCTGGGTGGATACCATCGAATCCAGGTGCCTTAAGAGGTTTGAGGTCCTTCAGTCCAGAGTCAATGTCTGAAACTGTGAAGGGATGGGTATACTCAGATGAGGGAGATGCCTTCTTTTTAAGGTCACGAAGCTGTCGTCTGATATGTCTTGTATGTTTCTTGTCAGGAGGTACTCTTGAGGTGGTAATGATGTGGGAAGCAATTTGGTCTGGTGTTACTTCGGAATTTTTTCTGCATGCTGGTGCACTTCCTCCCAGTTTTCTCTCCCTCAGTGCAGCAGCAACGTCAGTTAATGCAGCGATGGCAGGCTTCTTCCACGTGGCTGTGTTCTGTCTAAGGATTCCTCAAAAGTTATTCGATGTCCTTGTGTTTGTATAACATTTGTACACCACTGTGACAACATACCCCTGAGGCTTCAGTGCCCATCTCACCAGTTGACCCAATGGATCCTTCAGATGAGTAAGCCAGCATATAGATGGTCTGCTCCAACAGTGAATGATTTGCCAAAGGAATATGGCCAGAACTTGTTGATGGCCCAAGGCACTCTTTCAAGGTTTTACAATAGTGTGTATCAGATTTTGAGAGTAATCTGGAAACATAAGCTATCACCGTTTCAGCATATTCCTGAACATGCACTAGAAGTGCAGCTATCTCATAACGATTAACAACAAATGCTAGAACAGGAGAAGATACCAGTGTCACCCTAAGTACAAGGAAAGATCTTCCTTGTATTTCATTTCAGGAAAATTTGGAGTCTTCCTGCACTAGTTCGTGCCAGGGACTGCTTTGGAACATAAGTCCTTTTTGAACTGTTGGTAATATGAGCACATTCCAAGAAAACTTTTCACATCATGAATGTGCCAAGGAGTCAGAAAATTTATCACTGCTCTCATATTCTCTGGTTCACAAAGGACTCCATTGACGTTAATTAATTGCCCCAAGATTTTTATTTCTTGGGTGATGAAGAGGCATTTTTTCGGATTTAAGCAGAGGCAGCTTAGATGTGTAGCCATGTATGGCAGTGAAACATGGACGATAACTAGTTCAGATAAGAAGAGAATAGAAGCTTTCGAAATGTGGTGCTACAGAAGAATGCTGAAGATTAGATGGTTAGAGTAACATAACTAAAGAGGAGGTACTGAAAAGAATTGGGGAGAAGAGAAATTTGTGGGACAAATTGACTAGAAGAAGGGATCGGTTGGTAGGACACATTCTGAGGCATAAAGGAATCACCAATTTAATATTGGAGGGCAGCGCGGAGAGTAAAAATCATAGATGGAGACCAAGAGATGAATACACTAAGTAGATTTAGAAGGATGTAGGTTGCAGTAGGTACTGGGAGATGAAGAAGCTTGCGCAGGATATATTAGCATGGAGAGCTGCATCAAACCAGTCTCTGGACTGAAGACCACCACCACCACCACCACCACCACAACAACATGTGAGTACAGTCTACAAAATGTAATCATCATGATTAACACTGAAGTTTTACTGCATGAACAGCAAAAAAGTAGTACGCAATACACTTTTTTCCTTTCATCATCTGGTGTGTGTGTGTGTGTGTAGTGGGGGAATGGGGCATTGTGAAAACATGCCATCAAGGTTTTGAATTATGTGTCAAGCTTTTTGGAATTTACTTGTTCTCTCATTCTCAAATAGTGGATGAATGAAGTCTGTGTAATTGGCATGTTGCGAGCTACACTGCTAAAACACATGTACACGGTTTGTAACTCTAATATTTGTCTATGTTAAAGGATTAGCATAGGATTATAGTTCTTAATGAGTATACATGACAGCATTTTAAATTTTGTCAATAATTATAGGAAATACTAAATTTTGTTGCCCCTAGAAGCTATTAGACAGGCAACCCCAAACTGGGACTGGGTGACTATGCACCAGATTAATCATTTAATAAGGTAGACGATTACTTCATTACTTGATAAAGAATTAAAATTGTGATTAAGTGCAGTTATTAATGAATGTACCACAAATACTGCTTGCTTTTGGTGTTTAAAAGATGCAAAATGATTATTGGAAAATGTATGTTAGTAACATATATGTTAGCACATTGCTTAAAATGGAAGCAGTTCTTACCATCATCCGAGTCGCTAGATCGCTTTCTGTCAACTCTTTTTAAGAGATCTGTAGCTACACCATTCAGGCGGTCTCCACAAAATGTATCCATATTATCCACGGGATGTGGTGGGCTTTGCAAGGGAGATACGTGATTTTGTGGCTCAGACCCGGACTTGTCACCATTTTCCTTACTATCATTCCCTGTAATGACATAAAAGTATAACAATTTCATTCATCAAATACAGGATATACATTACAAGAACAATGACTTTATAATTACACATGTGTTACTGTAAAAAAAAGTCTCAGGAAGCATCACAGCACAATCGAGAAATGGTTCGTCTAATAACAACTGAAGATCTTGGTATGAGAAAGATTTGTGCAAAAATGGTCCCCAAAAATCTCACACTACAACAGCGAGAAACACGGAAAAATGTGGCAGCTGATCTGTTAGAGCAAACGGAAATCAATCCAAAATTGTTGAGCCGTATAATCACTGGTGATGAAAGTTGGTTTTTTCAGTATGATCCAAAGACAAACTGCCAAAGTTCGCAATGGTGCTCAAAGGGATCACCCAGACCAAAAAAAGCTCTCATGTCAAAGTCAAAAGTGAAATGTATGTTTGTGTGCTTCTGTGATTCCAAGGGAATTGTTCATAAAGAGTGGGTGTCTCATGGACAAACAGTTAACCAATATTACTACAAAGAAATTTTAGAAAGACTTCATAAAAAGAGTTCTTCGTGTCCTTGCCAACATTGCTGATAATTGGATTCTGCATCACGATAATGCGCCATCCCATACTGCTCTGTCAATACAGCAATTTTTAACCTCAAAACAAATTTCAGTACTACCACAGCCACCTTATTCACCAGATATCACTCCGTGCAATTTTTTTCTATTACCAAGAGTCAAAACGGCGGTCAAGGGACACTATTTTCAAACAACACAAGATGTCCAAAAAGCTGTGACGAGGGTCTTGGAGGACATTACAGAAGATGAGTTCCAGAAATGTTACCATCAACTACTTTGAAGGAGACAACACTAAACTTGACTAAAACAGTAAGCAACATTTTTTTTCACATCAGTCTCATTACTTTATTGTCGCACCTTGTATACGTGGACAAGGGGAAACAATTCCCGGAATTTTCCCAGATATCCCAGTTAAAAAATACACTTTTGCTATGTTAAGTGACAGTAGATTTTCCCTCGGAACTATAAAACTTATCAATCCTTTGAATGGTTAACATTTTATACACTGATGTAGAACTTCCCAGCATGGGGGAGGGTGGGGTGGGGGGGCAGTAAGCTACAAGAAAAGCTACATTTTCACATATAATATTGGTCTCTAAGGCTAATACACTACATGAGAAACTAAGATTTCACATGTAATATTGGTCTTCTTTTTGCGTGTGTTACATTTTCACATCACACAAATGTGCCAGTAAAATTTGAAATAATGACATAAATCTTCTGGGTAGGAAATTTTTCTAAGTAGCTGGTCCTCAAAATTTTAAGTTTTAAAGGAGAGTCAAACACACTGTGATTTAAGAAATTCATCCCACATTCTCACATGTAACATAATTCACCTTGTATAAAAGGAAATTTATTTTGAAAGTAATTCCTTTCAAACCACCATTCGCAATATTTACCCGAGACATGTTAGAGATAGGTTTGTTTTAGCAGTTGCCACAGAGTGCCAGAAAACAGGCATTATTGCGCATGCGTAGCTGTGATGATGCAGGAAGCCTCTACGTTCATATGGATAAAGCTTTAAGAGATCTTACATTACATCATAAAAAAACAGTACATCAGAGGATACTCCAAGAGCACCGAAATTTTATAATACATACTAAGATGCATTATTCGGCTTGAAGTGCACACTGGTTTGTCTGGATTCACAATGACGTAGGCCCCACCTGGTATCAGCTTTCCCACAAGCTCTCTTAACAACAAATCACTCACGCCCACTAGTCCACTACTATAAATCAATCATACCCATCCACTCCCGATTGCCCATTCTCACTCACTTGTTCAATCCAAATCATTTTCATTCTCTCTTTGTGTCTCTCTGAGGTCATGTATAATTGGCGTGTGTTTGCTTGTGTGAATATGTGTGTGTTTTCTTTTCTGAATAAGGCTTTGGTCGAAATCTAAATGTGTAACTCTCCTTCACAGTGCCTGTCTGCTACTCATCGTGTAATTTTTATGGTGAGTAGCAATCTACCCTTTTTCCAATATTGCTGGTAGTCCAACACAGAGTTTCCATTGTTTGAAGGAATGTAGGAAGATATTTCTGGTTCAAGTGGCTCTGAGCACTATGGGACTTAACATCTATGGTCATCAGTCCCCTAGAACCTAGAACTACTTAAACCTAACTAACCTAAGGACAGCACACAACACCCAGCCATCACGAGGCAGAGAAAATTCCTGACCCCGCCGGGAATCGAACCCGGGAACCCGGGCGTGGGAAGCGAGAACGCTACCGCACGACCACGAGATGCGGGCGAAGATATTTCTGCTTAGCAAGAGTGATAAGAAGCAGATTTCAGATTACCTGAATGGTCAACACAAAAATTACACCTTCAACAATGACAATGTTGAGCATTAACAGACAAAAATCAAGAATATTGTATTATATACCTTTAACAGATATGTGCCAATTAAAGTTGCGAGGGATGGGAAAGACCCACCATGGTTCACCAAGTGTTAGAAAGCTACTTTGAAAGAAGCAAAGCCACAATGCAAATCTGAATGTAGCCAAAGCCTCACAGACAAACAAAAATCAAATGAAGCCAAAATTGACATACAGTTATATGTAAAGAGTTGAACAAATCTGAAAGTATAAGTCCATCCATTGAGCTGACACAAAATTCTAAGGAGGTTTACTCTTATGTTAAATCAGAAAACAGAGCTCTAAGGAGGTTAACTCTTACGTTAATTCAGAAAACAGAGCAAAGCTGTATGTTCTGACACTCAGTGACCATACTGGCATCAAAAACAGAGTATGAATATGGGTATAAGTGTGTGTGTGTGTGTGTGTGTGTGTGTGTGTGTGTGTGTGTGTGAGAGAGAGAGAGAGAGAGAGAGAGAGAGAGAGAGAGAGAGAGAGAGAGAGAGAGAGAAGGGAAGGGGGGAGTGATGGGAGGGGGCAAGATTCAAGCATGGGTTAAAATAATATGTTGCACTGGTTTGGGGCCCAGTATTCACCACTTGCATGCTCACAAAAGTGATTTAAGCCCCCTGAGGGGTCATCAAGAAAGAGTGTAGGTGAACAAAAAAAATTATGCAAGGAAAGAGGTCGGACCATCTAATTGTTCATGAATACACAAATAAATTCAATTAATACTCTTAAAATCAAGAGAAAAAGCATTTGTGACACATTATGCCACTTACATAATGGTCTATGTTTTCTCCTGCTTCATTAATAAATTTAACTTTTCCCCCTTCTCATTCAGTAAGGCTTATTTATTTATTTCTGTATATCTTTAACTCAATTCTTCGTGTATTTTCTGAAAGATGTAACTGCATTTGACTATAAAACAGATTTTGTTTCACAGTCTAGATTTCGGACTAAGACCATTATCATGTGTTAATAAGTATTATAAATCACTAGACTTGAATAGCACACAAGTCATAGCCAAAATACGTATCTTCAGTTATATAACCTAATTTTGTCCAAAGTAATTGCGAGAACATTTGTGTAATATGCTAATTAGCATATTACACAAAGGTTCTAGCATTTACTTCGTGCGAAACTGGTATATATAGCTACACTAATTGGCTTAACTATTCTAATTAGCATATTGTGCAAAAGTTCTCGCATTTACCTTGGGCAAAATTGGGTTATATAGCCAAAGATACATGTTTTGATAATGACTTGGGTTCTACTCGAGTCTAATGATTTATAATATGCGAAACATTATGGGCTCAAGTCTGAAATCTAGATTGTGAAATAAAACCTGCTGTGTAGACAAATGGCTGTTATATGTTTCAGAAAGTTTTATATGAATGTGAACTCCATTCAGAAGTAAATTCCTTAATACTTTATGTATAAGAGTGTTTGAAACACTTACTAAAGTAAAGTATGTATGTCTAAAACAGAAAACTGATCTGGATGTAAAATAATGTCTTGTTCACAAGTATGGCAAAGTAGAATAATTTTATATTTGAATATTTGAGTTCAGAAATTCATACCTCTTTTCCGTCTGCTGCGTGCAGGCACTCTTCTCATTTCAGTGTCAAAATCTACTGTAGGGCCAAGATGTGCAAAAGGTCTTGTCAAAGACCCACCTTGACTGCGCTCTTCAGCTGCTCTGCTTTGTAATTTATGAAGTTCTTTGAGCATAAGTGGCACAAGTTTTGCATTCTGTTCTCTGTAACAAAAGAATTATTGAATCAGACGAAAATTTTTGGGGAGAAGTCCTTATATAACTATAATCTGTTTCAAATTTCACAATGATGAATAAAATTTAACTTTTTTTCCATTCCTCCAAGCGACAGGTAGGCAAAGACAGCAGTACATTGAATGGACAACATTAGGCCACCTGGAACTCATTTCAACAAAGTGTTTCAGTGCAGGTATTTGCCAAGCTTGGCATAAAGAATGAAAGATTGCAACAGTTTGCCAATCTGCAACTGATCACATTATTTGGCAAGTATCATACCAAAACATCCTCTTACAACAATACAAAAAAAGACCCGTAAGCATTGATTCCAGGAATTTTGACGGTGACGATAATAATTCAGATTTTGTCACAAGTTTCCCCAACTGAAATTCCCTGTTTTCCAGACAAGTCTTAGTATTTTTCCTTGACAAATTTTGATATCTCAAGGGTAAGTAAAGATGTAAGTTGACAAAAAGAAATGTAAGGACTTCTGTATTTCTAAACATCTTGTTTGTTAACACTCTAGTTTTAAGTGAACAGCAACTTGTCTCCTTTACAGAATTTATGATCTGAATGGTAAGTACACAGGCAAGCTGTATAAATGAAATCCATTTTTAGATGAAGAATTTCTGTTTTACTAAACGAGTTAACTCTAAGAAACTTTCTGCCCGGTTAAAACTGTGTGCCGCACCGAGGCTTGAACTCGGGACCTTTCCCTTTCGCAGGCAAGTTCTCTACCGTCTGATCTACCAAAGCACGACTCATGTCCCGTCCTCATAGCTTCAATTCTGCCAGTAGCTCGTCTCCTACCTTCCAAACTTCACAGAAGCTCTTCTGCAGAACTTGCAGAACTAGCACTCTTGTAAGGAAGGATACCGCAGAAATATGGCTTAGCCACAGCCATTCTGGAGTTAACTCTAACTTTCAACTGACAGCAATCCCATAATTGCTGACACTAAATCAGAAAAAAAATGAGACAAAAACAATTTTATTCAAGAACTTTCCTTCTATTGCTGTTAGCTTACTTTTTTAGTTGCTTTATTCAATTTTTAAATACACAGTTGGTGAACATTACATTGTAAAACACTCAGGTAAAAATGCTACAAAAATATCAGTCCTCTTCAAACGCAAAACAAATATTGACATACAACTGACTGTTTATTATGTATCCTTAAAAACACAAATTTATCAAAGAAAAGAATTAAAGTATGCACAGAAAATTTTATTTAGCTAAATCGTTTTTTATCTAATAGCTACTACAGTGATACATTAGGAAATAATAACTTAAAAGAATCTTTTATGGCATTGTTTAATTGCAGTTTATCATGCCAAAATCTCATATATCATGCTAAATACTTTGATTTTGGGATGTTTACATCAAGACCATGTGATAGCTTCCATCAATACTTTTAAAGATAAAATATATTTTCCTTGGAATCAAATCTTTCAAACATATCTGATGGCATATCAAATGATTATACAAATTGTCTGAATCACATTGCAAGAACTTAATAGGAACAGAAAACTGTTCGTCAAAATCAATAACAAATTTGAAGTTTGTCAAAAGTACTTTTACGTGTAAAGTGCTGAGAACCTTACGATTAAATGAAAACTAAACAGAAGTTTTGCCTTTTCATTAGTTGTTACTGAAGCATCTGCGCTAGCAGAACAGAAATGCGGAAAACACAAGTCTGAAAACAATTTATTGGACTACCCGAAACGAAACAATAATACAATCTCCAAAAGAACAGCAGACTCGATCCCAACTGCGGATCGACACAAATATAAAATATCAAATAATAATAATAATAATAATAATAATAATAATAATAACTACGCATACATTGATTGCCAAAAAGCTTTTGATAGTGTACCCCACTCATGGTTACTACAAATATTGGAAATATACAAAGTAGATCCTAAATTGATACAGTTCCTAAACATAGTAATGAAAAATTGGAAAACCACACTTAATATCCAAACAAATTCAAATAATATCACATCACAGCCAATACGGATTAAGCGTGGAATATACCAAGGAGACTAATTAAGTCCTTTCTGGTTCTGCCTCGCTCTGAACCCACTATCCAACATGCTAAATAATACAAATAATGGATACAATATTACTGGAACATACCCACACAAAATCACACATTTGCTATACATGGATGATCTAAAACTACTGGCAGCAACAAATCAACAACTCAACCAATTACTAAAGATAACAGAAGTATTCAGCAATGATATAAGTATGGCTTTTGGAACAGACAAATGTAAGAAAAATAGCATAGTCAAGGGAAAACACACTAAACAAGAAGATTACATATTGGATAACCACAGCGACTGCATAGAAGCGATGGAAAAAACGGATGCCTATAAATATCTAGGATACAGACAAAAAATAGGAATAGATAATACAAATATTAAAGAAGAACTAAAAGAAAAATATAGACAAAGACTAACAAAAATACTGAAAACAGAATTGACAGCAAGAAACAAGACAAAAGCTATAAATACTTATGCCATACCAATATTGACCTACTCATTTGGAGTAGTGAAATGGAGTAACACAGACCTAGAAGCACTCAATACACTTACACGATCACAATGCCACAAATATAGAATACATCACATACATTCAGCAACAGAAAGATTCACATTAAGCAGAAAGGAAGGAGGAAGGGGATTTATCGACATAAAAAACCTACATTATGGACAGGTAGACAATTTAAGAAAATTCTTTATAGAACGAGCAGAAACTAGCAAAATACACAAGGCAATCACTCATATAAATACATCGGCTACACCACTGCAATTTCATAACCACTTCTACAACCCTTTAGATCACATAACATCAACAGATACGAAGAAAGTAAATTGGAAAAAGAAAACACTTCATGGCAAGCACCCGTATCATCTAACAGCCACACATCGATCAAGACGCATCCAACACATGGCTAATAAAAGGCAATATATACAGTGAGACAGAAGGATTCATGATTGCAATACAGGATCAAACAATAAACACCAGGTATTACAGCAAGCATATTATTAAAGATCCCAATACCACAACAGATAAATGCAGACTTTGTAAACAACAAATAGAAACAGTAGATCACATCACAAGCGGATGTACAATACTAGCAAATACAGAATACCCCAGAAGACATGACAATGTCGCAAAAATAATACATCAACAGCTTGCCTTACAACATAAACTTTTAAAACAACAAGTTCCTACATACAAGTATGCACCACAAAATGTACTGGAGAATGATGAATACAAATTATACTGGAACAGAACCATTATAACAGATAAAACAACGCCACATAACAAACCTGACATCATACTCACCAATAAAAAGAAGAAATTAACACAACTAATCGAAATATCCATACCCAATACAACAAATATACAAAAGAAAACAGGAGAAAAAATTGAAAAATACATCCAACTGGCTGAGGAAGTCAAAGACATGTGGCATCAGGATAAAGTTGACATCATACCAATTATACTATCAACTACAGGAGTCATACCACACAATATCCACCAGTACATCAATGCAATACAGCTACATCCAACCATATATATACAACTACAGAAATCCGTAATTATTGATACATGTTCAATTACCCGAAAGTTCCTAAATGCAATATAACATATACCATACAGTTAATAGGAAGTGACGCTTGATCAAGGTCCGCGTCACTTTCCATTCTTAACCAGACTTAACGTCTGAGAAAGTAAAGAAATAATAATAATAGAAAAGACCCGACTTCAGGGGGAGTGAACACAATAAACAATCCTACAATGTCACGAGGTTCGTTAACTATACCAAGTCCATCAACGAGAGATCGGCCAGCTACAAGAGGCATCTGGCCGAGGCGGCAGGTCTGTATTCTTCCAAGCTGTGCATCGAACTGCCTTTTGCTGGCAGTACGCCGCCTTATAAAGCCCGTTGGCACAGGTATCTGCCAGAACTATTTGCGATCACGTGCCTGGAGTATCAAAGTAGTTCCTGGGCTAGCTGCAACCTCTGGTGAAGCTGTTCTGCAGGCTCTGCGAATGGGTAGCGGTCCTTGGGAGCTATTGGTGGAGACCTGGTGTTGTGTTGTGTTGTGGCCGCCAATAAGTATCTGTTTTGACAACACAGGCGACATAGGTTTTCCTGGTGATTAAATGCCCTGTGATGCAGGCATCCAGTGTTGGTTGGACGTGAAGTGGGATGCCAGTGCAGTAGGTGCTACGATGTATGAGGTAGGCACCCACAGCAGTTACAATATGTAAAAATTCAGCAATTTTCAGCAAATTAGTTGGCACTTTCAGTCCTTTCATGTAAAATTCAAACACATTTTAAGCTCTGAGGAAACACACTGCATTTATAAAATTAGCAGTCAAAGGAGTCAGGCATTATATTCAGTCTTAAGTGATAAAGTATTTTTACCTAACTTCAGTCCCAACAATTACCAGCAGTCCCAATAGTTACCATCTGGGACTGGAGGACTAAGCAAATGGAACAACTATATACAAGTACTAAAGTAATATAACACGACATGCATATAAAAATAAGAACACCACACTTCATCATTTGTGTACAAGGGTTATCACATACTTTATTAGGTGCAGGCATAGGGTATTTAAAATTTGTACTTGAAGTTAACTTTCAGCAAATACTGAATGTTTACATGCCCCGGATTAGGGAATGACAGGGAAGGAAGTCAGATGTGCCCTTTCAAAGAAAACATCGCAGCATAGACCTGGAATGATTTAGGGATATCACGGAAAACCTGAATCAGGATGGCCGGACACAGGATTGAACTGTCTGTCGTCCTCCTGAATGCGAGTCCAGCAATGTACCTGAAAAGCTGTTTTAAAAATAAGAATTTTTAACAACAATTGAAATCATAACTGTAGTATGCACCCTTGTAACGCCTTGCTGGAAATGGCAATTCACCTGTGCACTGACAATACTGATTTACTACTATCTCTTTTTAAGTTTTGTCTCAAACCATATAAAGCATTTTTCAAATGGTGGTGGGCTGAGGGCAATCATTTCAGCAGAGATGACATCAAAAACTATTCTTCACAGATGATTACCAGTAGTCAGATACCCTCCTGACAGACTAGAAGTATCTGCTGGGTTAGGACACAAACCTACACTCTTTCATAGAACTCCAATTGCATTTGGGAAGTTGAGATCAGTACTGACAGGCTGGGGCAATGATGTGGGTAATGCCACATGCCTGAAAAGGCTGTGAAGTAAACAGTTCATCCACAAAATGGCTGTGAGGCTCCTTCACAACTGATGGAAATGGAGTAACAAATATTTTAAGATACATGGCTTGAAATACTTTTTGGCATCAGCTTGTGTCACACACTTTTAACTAATTTCTTTACGAATTTTCTTTTTTTGTGTGTGCAATCAACATCTGGCACATAAGCTGCCTGGTCATTATTTCCCTAAATTAGCATGATTCTTATGGGCTGTCTATTACGATCAAGATTCTGACACTAAATATTACAAGGGGATTTGGAAAAAATGGACACAAATGGCTCTGTATAAAACATGCATTCATATCCTGACAAGCATGGCAAAGTGAACATCAAAATGCAGATAAAGATCTTTTCAGTCATCTGTTTCATTAGGTTTCATACCTTGGTAACACCTTCATCCTACCATATAGGATTTATGAACTTCCTAGCCAAGACAATGCATCAGAACAAACATAAAAGAAATATGTTGTATAATATAACATTAAAGTTTAAAAAATAAGAACAGCACTGGGGTACATTTAGTGACTTTTCTCTACCAAATAATAATATCCTGTATTTTGTCGAACAAACAATTCAAATCATTTAACGAAAAGCAGTCAAAATTCCCTTGTGAGAGAAGCAATCTCTTCATCAATTCCACTCAGTACAGTGGCCCTTTCAGCCAGTATCCATGACTTTATGACCTCCAGTTCTTTAACTTGCTGGACGATGGATCTCTTCCATCTAGCTCTCTTAGCATCTTTATCTTCTTCACATTTCTTCTGCTTTCAAGCCTCGCCATATCGAGCTTGAGCATCGCAATAGTCGAGTCTTGTTAATGTCAATTTTGAAGACACCGCCAGCTGATTTCAGGCCATAATATACTTGACGTATGGCTACCAATGGCTTGGTTTCTTGGTTGACAATCATACACTCTTTATTAATGGAAAAACGTTGCTCTACAAAGGCTTGACCATGGCTCAGAATTTAACCTTTCGAAGAAAGCTACACAAATGACAGGTGTTATCACTATCCAATAAGTCTCTGCAAAAGTGATTGCTTCTTGTTTCAGTCCTCCCATAGTTTGCACAGAGGTCCAAAAATATCTCCTTACCAAGAAGTTGCAAGAATTCTTTCTTAACTTTATCACAGTCCTTAGCACTTATCCAATTCTGTGAAGAGAATTTCTGCAAAGCATTCAAGATTCTAGCCTTTCTAGTTCTTGGGGTGCTATTTATCACAATTGGTTTAACCTGCACTCAGTCCCGCAAGTTAAAATATCTTTGGCAGGAACTTTTACTTTTCTGAGCTCAGACCGTACAGCATGACCCAAGTTCATGTCTATTGCAGGAATAAGACCAGTTTTATTATCAAGTTTTATATCAAACACCGATTTCACGGCAGATAATGCTTCAGCCTTAACAAGGACAGTCAATCAGCAAGTAGAGATGACAAAGCATTGTAAAGGAAAGGTGCCATGGGCCACACATTGTAAGTCCCTCATAAAGGGCGCGACCTGTCCCGAAACAAAGCTAAAAAAAAAAAGCTGGCAGCAGAGCATCTTCAAGGTACTTCAACATCATTTGCCAGCTGTAAGTATCTATTTTAATCTTGTGCTCTGTTACTTTGTTCACATAAGTCTTTAGAACGGGGCTGATTTTTACACACCGGTCAACCACATTCTTGTTTTCCTGCTAGCGCATGGAGCAAAACTTTTTAGAGAAGGGTGGATTTTCGGGTTCATTAGTTCTTTCTGGTACATTCTTCAAGATGGTATAAATCGATCCCATCTCAATAAAAGTTGGTGCACTGTCCCATGAATTCTCTCCAGATCTAGACACAAATCTTTCAAGAATGTCCAACTGACATTAGGCCCATCCATTGATACCTGAAGCACGCTGGCAAGATTCAGATCACATATTTCTATCTTAACATGACCGCACATATTGGCAGCAGTGGTACGGCCTAAAAATTCAGATGAAAAATAGTGCATTTCAAGTTGTTTGTTAATTTTGAGCAAATATCTGAGAGCAATACCCATTTACTGCAACTCTGCCACCTTGTTAAGGCTCTCATCAAATAAGATTACAAAAGGAATGTCCTCTACAAGATCTTCGATAACAGTTTTCCTGCAGTGCGGAGCTAACCCATGATGATGCCTTGATGACATCATGATATCTTAGTCCATCCAAGCTGCATCTTACTAACTATATTATCATTAGGGAACATGACTGGAAACAAAGCAGTTTGATTTCCTGCAATAGAACAGGATGAATAATTTTTGACACCCTGCAAAGCCCATAACATTTCATGCTTGTAACATAATCCTGAGTCATGTGCTTTGAAATATGACTGTTAGACAAAGCAGCATTAGTGGCAGCGGCAGAGGTGACGCCAGACTGCAATAGCAGGGAGGTCGACAAATCACCTGCGATCTGTGAGCTTCCCGATTCACCAGTCACTGCAATTGTATCAAGTGTCAAGGGAGCATCTTCAGTTGTGCCCAATTATCTTGCCAGTGACACAGAGTGTGATCCAGAAGTCACAGCACCCTGAAACCATCAAATACCTAAATAGAAGATGGCATGTCCATTGTTGTACTACATACCTGCCAACCTTTAAAATCCAAAAGTCAGGGGATGCAGTTTAAAAAATCGGGAGGTATGAATGACAAGAAACCATGGCTCATTTTCGGTATAGTCCCGAGACAACTGATGTGATTTTTTTTCCTGTGATGTCAAAAAGCTATATAATGGCTCTAAAAATACAAATAAAAACACTATTGGGTATTTGATTGCTTTCAGGCTGCTGTTACTTCTGGATCACACTCCATGTCACTGGCAAGATAACTGGGCATTATCTATAGCATAGGTCAACTGCGGTACAAGGCTGGGATGATTTTTGACCATTTCTCCTATGATTGTGGCAGTTTTTGTTCTTGCAAAGCCTTATTTTTTTGCTATACTGCTATCAGGTAACATTTTCGTGAACATGTCACTGGCATGATCAGTGCAATTAATGAGCAAATTGTAAATGATGTAAATAATTCTAACAGAGAATTCCAATTTCTCTTTGTTTTATATTGGTCACAAACAACTTTCCTCACTGGTTTGAAACCTCGCTTTTTCCATAATGTGACATGCAAATGTCACATCAGCCAAGACAAGATATGTGTATGCTGCAAAAAGTGGGAATTGACCCTAAAGAAAGAAAAGTGTAGGATCATCCACATGAGTACTAAAAGAAATCCATAAAATTTTGGTTAGAAGATAAATCCTCCGAATCTCAGGGCTGTCAATTCAACTAAATACCCAGGGATTATAGTTACAAACAACTTCAATTGGAAACATCATGTAGGTAATGTGTGGGGATGGCGTGCTTTGTTGGCAGAACACTTAGAAGATGCAGCAAATTCACTAGAGAGACTGCCTATATTACACTTGTTTGCCCTCTGCTAGAGTACTGCTACACGGTACGGGATCTTTACCAGATTGGATTGCTGGGGAACATCAACAAAGTCCAAATGAAGGCAGCTTGTTTGGTATTATCATGATATAGGTGAGAGAGTGTCACGGAAATGATACACAAGTTGGGGAGGCAATCATTAAAACAAAGGCGTTTCTTGTTGTGAAGAGAGTTATTTACGAAATTTCAATCACTAACATTCTCCTCTGAATGTGGAAATATTTTGCTGACTCCCACCTACTCAGGGAGAAAGTATCATCGTAATAAAATAAATCCAAGTGTGAATGGAAAGATTTAGATTTTTTTTTTTCCTGCACACTATTTGAGGCAGAACGGTAAAGAAATAATCTGAAAATGGTACAATGAACCCTCTGCCAGGCACATAAGTATGAACTGCAAGCTAGTCATGTAAATTAAGTTATAAAATGCAAACAACAGATCTTTCCTTGAGATAATAATGTATAGAAACTGTTGCAGTATTGCCCCAAGGAAACAGAAGGAAAATGTTTGAGGCCAGGTGATTTCAAAAATGTTGAAATGACTGTACTGCTCGTAGCACTGTAAAATATTGTTGTTGTTCTTAAAAATTTGGTCACGCTAATGTTTGTTGGTTCATCAATTATAATGTTACAAGTGCTGTCACCAATCTCTTGCTGCAAATTTTCCACAAAATAGGGCTTTAGTACATTCACTATGCTTTGATCATACAATGTAAACTTTCACGGCCGGTATTGACTTCACTTAAAACTTCCGGGCTGATAGGCCGTGGTCGAGCGTGGGCCCGGATGATATCCTCGTCAGTATTGACGTTGTGTCGTTATTTACCATGATTCCGGTAAACGAAGCTATCTTATGCATAGCGGATATTTTTCCCACCGATATTGTGGCATTATTCCGACACTGCCTCACCACAACCTACTTTCAATACAATAGTGACTTTTATGAACAGATTGACGGAGTGGCTATGGGCAGTCCTCTCAGTCCTGCTGTGGCTAACTTTTTTATGGAGACTTTTGAACAACGGGCGTTGCAGACGGCCAGTAAGAGACCAGCCAGATGGTATCGCTATGTCGATGACACGTTCGTAGTATGGACACACGGAGCAGAGGATTTGGATGCCTTCCTGACACATTTAAACAGCATTAATCCGAAAATCCAGTTCACTATGGAGACAGAAAGGAATGGGCAATTGAACTTCCTGGATGTGTCTGTGATTAAACGACCGGACGGAACGTTGGGCCATAAGGTGTATAGAAAGCCCACACATACTGATCGTTATCTACACAAAGATTCAAACCACCACCCTAGACAAAAAAGAGGTGTAATGAAAACTTTGGTAGACAGGGCGCACAAACTTTGTGAACCTGTTTATTTAAAAGGTGAGATTGAACATCTACGGTCAGCTTTCGTGAAGAATGGCTTTTCTAGCAAGGATATAGATCGAGCACTTCGCTCTAGGCAGAGAATCAGGAGTAACGACGAACAACAGTCATCCAGGGGCAAAGTATTTCTTCCGTTCATTAGCAAGGTCACAGATCGCATTGGGAAAGTTTTAGGCAAGTATGGGGTGGAAACTATTTTCAGACCTACTAGGAAAATAAAAGAATTCTTAAGGTCGGCAAAAGATGCACGGCACCCTTTGGCTACACCGGGGGTATATAAAATTCCTTGTAGTTGTGGACAAGTTTACATCGGTACCACAAAGAGAAGTGTGAACACCCGTCTTGTCGAACATAAGAGGAATTGCCGCCTAGGTCACACGGATAAATCGGCCGTAGCGGAACATGTTTACCAGGAAGGTGATCATGAAATAAAATTCAGCGAGACGAGCGTCATATCAAAAACCTCTCATTATTATGCACGCTTGTATAGAGAGGCTATCGAGATTGATAAACATCGTAATAATTTTAACAGGAAAGACGAAGGTGTTAAACTGGATAAAATTTGGATGTCAGCGTTGCACCGCAAGCGTGACGATCGATTACTTTCAATCGTGAATGTTGGCATTACCAGAGACAATCTCATAGCCGACGCCACGTGATCGACAGTGGCGCCCTCTGTACTGCCTATATAATCAACGCCTCCTCGAGTCCTCTTCGCAGTTCGCCGCTTTACCTCCGATGATGTCTCCCGCAGTCGGAGACGAAACGTTAGGAGACAGTTTTATACTTCGACCACGGCCTATCAGCCCGGAAGTTTTAAGTGTTCACTATGCTTTGTTCTATGTGTTTGAAATTTGCTGGTAACATCACTGAATTTACTCACATGCATCCCATGTAAGTGACCACATGATATGATCGCACAATGGCAAAAGAAGCAAGGGAACCCTCAGCTTGATTCACACTTTTTTTTTTTTTGGCTTACACGTCAGTATGAGGTGTTACCGAAGTGCGGCAACAAAATTTGCAAGTTGCTCTTGTGTCATCGCCAAAAATTCTTTCTAACCAGTTTGCATACTGACTATTGCGTAGCCGTTCAGAACGACATATCTGGGCAACCTGTGCTTTTATTTTACCCATGTTTAGTGCTAAAAAAATATCCAGTGATGTAAAAACCACCATATTAGCGTTGGCATTAAATGCATGCACAATGCATGCAGTTGCAGATTTATTAGTATTAGAGTGCATAACAATACAGACACAAAGACAGAATACTGTGTATTATAAATGTTTAGGTAATATAAATTCAATAGTTAGTAGATATTAATAAATTAAATAGTGCTATTTTCTGTATGTTGAAGGGTTCAAGTGATTTTTAACAATAATTTTACCGTAAAACCACCCTAATATTTTTAAAATCTAAATTTCCATTAGCCACTAGACAGCTACTCAAAAACAGAAGATTTAGTGGGAAAACCACTAACTTGGCAGCACTGGCACAGTGACAACACACAAACCCAAGTAGAAACAGAGCAGTATGAGTATACATTCTACAAATTCAGAGAAGCTAACGACTAATAAGCAAAGGACTTTCCACAACAGGCCAAAAACCGGAATGAAGGGTTTTCAAAACAGCCATCACAGGTTTGATGATCATTCGTTAAAAATCAGGAGAAATAATGGAATAATCAGGTGGTGGGAGAAAAAGCTGAAAATTGGGATTCTCCCGCTTAAACCAGGAGAGCTGGCAGGTATGTAGCATCAGGGAAAGAAAAGTGGTTATCAATAGATAGGCATGTCCAATTTCAGAACGCACGTGCGATGAAGAAGGCATTTACGAAATCAAACCCCCCCCCCCCCCCCCCCCGTCTGAAGAGGAAGCAAGGAGAACAAACATTGGGAAACCAGGGTGACGAGGCGTATCTTGCCAATCCTCCCTCTTCACTGAAAAACCAGTGGCAAGTTCCCATAATGAATACATAACTTGACTTTAGAAACGTATGGATTACACCAAGCCGCACAAGGGTAAATTGAAAATGCGAAAGTATGTCAGTCACTTTTGAGCACCACTCTGTTGGCAAGGTTTCCCAGCTCACCCGAAGTTCCTCTTCTCTTCACTTACATTTTAAAGCATTGTTGGAATACCCTTTTAATAGCCTAACACATCACCAAAATGGCAGGGTAAAAAAAAACAGTGCTGTCATTGAAAATAAAATCCCATTAAGGTCAATGAGATTTTGTGTGGGTTTTAAGAATCTATACATCAATTAACAGTCATAAAACTGCACTTACGAAGGACTAACAAAAAAGATGAATGTCCACTATCTTCTTGACTGCCGTGACTGCCTTGGGCCCCAGATTACTGAAAGCGAAAGACTTGCTGCATATCGTGCAATATGCGTGGAATTTGATGTCTTGTGGGCCTTGATGCCCTCAAACCTTCAGTCATTCAGCTTTTCAGCATTGAATTTCACCTTGCCTGGTTTCACCATGATATACTAGAACACTGGGAGAGTTGCCACTTGACTGAGGACAGAAAGTTGTTTTTGGCAACACTCCTGCAACAATCAAAATTCGGTGCACCTTCGAAGGTGATATGCCACCCAAAAAACGGATTTTCCCAACGAGCCACGGATATTTCCGTCGGATTCTTTTATTCCTGCAGTCCCTGCCTATGTGTCTGTGGAGGCTTGACCTTCAGACTGTAACTACAGAATGCGAGAATAAAATATTCACAATGTCCCTCCAAACGTCATAAACGCTCCGATTTATCGAAACGATAATTTGGCAAATGAAATATTTGAGTATTTTTCTACATGGTAAGCACATGGAATTTTCGTATCTACCGCGTTATATGAGTAACTATAGAATTTTGTAATGGAATGATGTATTTTTTTTTTTAAATCTTCTTTAATTGCTGAAATGAAAATTAGTGTGGCTTTGCAACAAAATATGTTAAGAAATTACACTTTTCTTTTCCTACTGACAATGTGATTTTTCATAAACTTCTGATCTGAACTGATGACATTTAGCCATTTAATAAACCACTGTTTCAAGATTCTGTCACAGCTGCAAGTGCATTAGAATGATAGTGAAGTAACACTGTGTAAACTCCATTTTGTTTTGCCAAAGGAAGTAAATTTTAACAATTAAATTAGAGAAATGTAGCTGTTACTCGAAATTCGCCACTTCTGAATGAATGGTTTTCAAGAGACACCGAATTTTAGTTGCTACAAATATATTGAAGGGGCTGAACCAATAACCATGACAAAAAACACAGAATTATATCGTGAAATACTTTGTTTGTGAAAACTGACACATGAACATTACACAAAAAAGACTGTAAAAAACAGGAAGTACACAGAGATAGTTGAAAAATTTCTTGACCATTTTCTGCCTGTGGTCCACAGTGTTGTTATAAAAACTAAGCTACAAAATTTGAAATGAAGGTTCAGAAAAAAATCCATTTGTAGCAACCATATCATCCATAGCTGTTTTATAATAACTGAAGGTATTTTAAATCCATCTTTGCACCTAGAGTACACAAAACAATAGTACCAAACTTGCAAGCAGACAGTATTTCTTCAGGTGCGCAAAAATCTTCAGTACTAAGATTAACATCTTTTGTAACAAACTGTTTTTAGATGAAGAAAGCAAGCCAAAAGGTAAATGTATTTTATTATGACTAATGATGTTATTTTACTTCAATAAAACTGAACACACTCGGTTACAAAAATACGCATTTCGTTGGAGTCGCAAGACAGATTTAAAATACATTCACTGATCTCAGAAGAAAGCAGGCCTCTTGACAGAAGTGTATAGGGCAGGGAAGTATTGTGCAAAACAACACTATAGGTGACTGTCAATAAAATGTTGATTCTACTATGCTCATTATTGTTTATTATAAACCAATGTGTTATGTCTATTACTCTTCAGGTATTGTGAGATTTTCCTTTCAAGAAACACACGATTATGAAGTGTGCAAACCGCCAGTGACTGCCACAATTTTCTTCTTCTTATAGTGCATATTTCCAAATAAATAAACTTCTTTGGAAGTGCTAAAATGTACTAGAATAATTAAAATGCTTATAAAACGGCACACTATCCAATGTGCTTGTGGTGAGACAGTCACAGCTTTTCTGGCCTGCAGAGGAACATGGCAGTCTTGGGTCCACAGATAAAACACAAAAATTCACCGCATTACACCACACACAAACAGACCCACACTGCAGCCAGATTGGTGAGATTAGATCCAACTGGCAGGAATTGCACATTAGCGGGAAACGGCTGGCTACAGATCAGAAGGCTCGAGCCATTAGAGATACCTGCAGAAATAATTTGAGGTTTTAGTCCGTCACGGAAATCCACTCGTGTGGCCAGCTATTCACGAGTCACAGAGCCAGCTATTCACAAGTCACAGACAGTATATTGTTGAAATGAGACTGCGGTGATCAATCCGTGCAACAGTAAGTTGTGTGTATACTCTGAGAATCTATAATAATGAGGATACACAGCAACTCACAATAAATATGATCAATAAACTGCAGACAGGCACGTAGAAAAGACAATCGTATCCTCACAACTAAATTTTCGACCACAGCCTTTGTCAGAAAATGAAAGCGCACACACATTCACACTATCACTCAGACACAACTCATGAACACATGACCACCGTCTCAGGCTGTTGCATCTACAGTCTCTGAAAATCAGATCCAAACAAACCACTCCTCATGCCTCCTTGCAGCTGCTAGGCTAGTGGCAAAAAATGGTGGCAGCACTGACTGCAAGCTGAGGGGAGTGGTCAGGAGGGGAGAAGAAGTAGGAATGATTGAGTAGGGAACCAGTGCACATACTCAGCTGCGCTCAGACAGTGATGATGCATAGCATCTCAATAAACCAACCATTTCATCCACTGAGACAAAAATGAGGTTTTTCCAGCATTTTTTTTTTTCCACATTTCTCTCGGATTTTTCCCTGATAAGTTTCAAATTTCAATTTTCAGGACTTGTTGCAACCCTGTAATTAAAGTACAGAATTCCACAGTTTTTCACATGGTACTTTGTTGTTAGAGCTAATCAAAGCAGGAAGACAGATATGGTTTTTACATGTTGTGCAATCCCTTCCTGAAAATTTTGCTGTCTCTTATCAACTAAATCTACAAAAATGAATGTTTCTTCATTTGTGTCGTAAGCGTTCCTGTGTCACTTATCCAATAGGAATGCAACTTTAGCGAGTAGTTGTGCATATGCCTGTGAAGCCATCTGATTTAGTACACCCATTTTACAATTAGGTAGTATGCAAGACTTTTCAACTCTGTGTATCTGATATAGTTTAGCAGCAGTTTGCACATTTCTGGTGTATATATCTAATGGCCAACATGACAGACATTACAATGCACTGATAATTGATGATGTGGTAATTGTTATAGTTTAAAATAATTTAACTCGCATGAGACAATTCTTCATCAAATAGATGGTGATATTCAGTGAGTCTCAGAAACTTTAAGTTCATACAAAGGATTGCAATATTCAATTTTATTTTGGCAAAGAGAAGATGGATATCGTTCCAGTATCAAATTCGGAAATCCACAAACATGCGGAAGTAAATAAGAAACTAATTGTCATTCATAACAACTGATTTTTCATAAAAATGCTGAAAATAAATCTTGAAATGTCAACAACTGTTCTATCAATACATTGTCGATATGTATCAAAACCAAATAGCTTCTCTACATTTGGTGTGTTCAAACATTATGGATTTCATTGTCAAGCATAATGTTTTTGGAGAGACACACTGATGGAGATATTCCATGGAATGGCAACAAAAGGATTGCCCCATGCACACAGTCTGATTTGGTTTACTGAAAAGTCACATCACATCAAACTGATTGAGTCATCTCAGCACAAATAGCAGATTTCGAGGTAGTTCCACATTTATTTGGAATCGATACCAAAAACATGATCCGTGATCCACGTGACTTACTCAACAACAATTCACCATGCATATCTGATTGGAAATACCTGAACAATACAGACTGACTTGCCAAGACTATCACTGGCAATGGTGGACATCTACTCCATCACTGATGATCTATTGAAGAAGGTGGCAAATTTGTCATTTTAAAAGTGCAAAACAATGACACTGAAGTCAATAATAATTGAGTTGTACTATGTTCACAATTACTCTTGAAAATGTACAAAGCATACACCAATGTTGAGTATTGCAACTCAGTGAAATCGAGCAAGAATGTTTCAATGACATGGCAGGTTTGGGAGCAGAAAATGTCAACAGCATCTATGACTGAAATCAAGCAATATGAACTGGAATGCTACATTAGGAACAATGAAGAAATATGGTAGGGGTGATCTGTATTTACTTTCTTAGGAGAAGAAAAACTTCTCAGCCAAGATCACAATAAAACAATGTATTGTGGATAATTGGTTTCAGTAAACTATGTTACCATCATCAGATCTTTGTACATGTTATTATAAACATCTAGGGCCAGATGTTTACAATAACCTGTACGAAGATCTGATGATGTAACACAGTTTACTCAAACCAGTTAACCACAATACAGTCTCTTGTTGTGATCTTGGCTAAGAAGTTTTTCTTCTCTTAAGGAAGAAATATGGCACATTATATCATTTCCAATCCAAGAATGACAACCAACAGTAGTTCATCTGGCAGCACACTTTGAAAATGAGCAGCACATGTACTTCAAAACAGACTGAATGTACAAGAGCATTGTCACCACCAACAACAATGTTAACTGCAATTTTATCATGGTTTGTCGATGATATGTCTGCTAAGAAAATACTTTCTTCTGACATGCCAACATACTACATGAGCAATGCATCAGCGAACAAGATCCAACATTTCACATAAAGTAAAGCAGTTGCATGGACATCCCAATTTATATATGACACACCTCAACAATGCAAAAGCTTGCCAAGAACTGAATCTTCCTGAAAACCATGCAAACTGGGAGACTTCACTCACTAATGCATACACTACTGCTCAACCACCGCAAATACATGTGCTATTTGCAATCATACTGACCATGTGCTTGCCATCCAATCCAAAAGATCTTTTGGAACAACACAAAAGCTACACCAGAGAAGACATCCTACACTTTTTGCATGCTATGAATCAAAACCCAGACATTCAATTTGCACTAAATGTGTATAATGAGGTACTGGTTTCAACTGAGGTCACTGGTTCAGCTATCACTAACAAATATCACTGGTACAACTCACAATAACTGCATCAAATTAATGTGCAAATGACCTTTTTGAATGTGATTTACATTGATAAAAACACTGATGTTGACAAATTAGCTGTATCTCTTCTAATGAATCTTCTGAGAGTGGTTCCAGAACAGCATGCAGCATATCACAAATTATGTAAGCATTTACAAGCCAAAGGGGCAGATTGTATTTTCTACATGACCCACACACACAGCCAAAATTTTTCACTTATTTCATCAACCATATGATCATAAAAAAGGTATTGCATTGACAATTGCATCAAGGGGAAGTGTGACAACTGTTTTGGATGATGGCACTGAAGTTGCCACTGAGTTGTAAATCACTGAGACACCAACATGTATAGCTCCAATAGAAGTAGTGGAATTGGTAAAGCCATGTCAGCACATTATATGGGATGAATGTGCTATGGTGCACAAAAAAGCACAGAACCACTTAATCACACAGAGAGGAAATTAACAGAGATTCAGTGGTGCACTCTGATGATTTTCGACAAACTCTACCAGTTATATTGTGTTCAACATCTCAAACGATCGGTTTTATGTCAACAGGTACAGAAATTGACTCTGAAGACCAGTCTGCATGTACCACTATGACATGAAGCATCTTCTGTACATTTCACAGAACAGTTGTTGGATATTGGGATTGGGAAAATGGCAATTGAAATCACAGAACAAGCTTGAAGTACACACCAGAAGGAAGAACGGAAATACTGTGTATACAAAAGCACTTCAATACACAGTATTTAAATACAGTGTGTACATAAAGTCTGGAAACACACTTAATTATTTTATTGCACAAGAACTAAACATTGTACAGATGTCATACATATTGCATTTTGAAGAGAAACTCTGAAAGTTTTTTTTACAAACATTCGATATGGGAACCATGAGTGACACGGCAGACGTCAATACGCTAATCGAATTCTTGCCATGCCCATCCCAGCATGGCATCGTCAGCTGTAGAGGCGATACATACACCAGATCTTTATCTTTAATATGTCCCCCCCCCCCCCCCCACACACACGAAAAAAAAAAGGAGGTGCAAATTACCAAACCCCACTGCGGCGGTATTTAAAAAAAAAAAAAAAAAAAAAAAAAAAAAAAAAAAAATCGGTGGTTTCTCTTCAAAATAACATATGTATGATATCTATACAATTTTTGGTTCTTATGCAATAAATAATTGAAAGTGTTCTTGGACTTTATGTACACCCTGTACAAACACTTTCTCTCTGTAAGTGGCTAGCGTACTTACTAGCTGTTAAAATACAGAACATGATTCTGAAAGCGCAGCACTGCCTGCTACAGTAATCTAGTACGTAGCGTACATATCTCCCATAATAAAGTGGTTCTCATTTAATTTTTTTAATCCTTCTTCACAGAAACAGACACCGCAATGAATCTTTAGTTGTAAGGCATGAAATAATTAGTACGATGTCAACAGAAGTTTGTAACTATAGTCCGATTAGAATTATTTGAGGGGTGACACCTTTCACTTGCCGCTACAGTGGTGCCACATCAGCTGCCGGCTACTGCTCACTTACAGGTTACACACAAACATGGCGTGTCACTTCACCAATGCTGTAACATGTAACGCAGAACAATGTTGCAAATGGCCTGCTGCGACTTATGACAGAAATGCCTGATGCTCTGTTGACATCCGATTTTACGTGACGAATGACTGAACTGTGGCAGATGACTTGTTTTGTAGCCTTGAATTTAAACCCGTGGCCTAACCTAATCACAAACTTGTGATGTGCTATGTATATGAGATGGCAGACAACAGCAGCAGAAATAAAATCAAGATCACTTTGTTCACACCAATTAACGGTAGCCTCTATGAGCAAACGTAAGAGAGAAAAATATCAGTTTCAGCAATAAGAAACAAACTGTAATTTTTTGCTATCTTTCATTGGTTATCTAAAACTATTCTCACACTGGGATACATGAACTGCCGTCTTTCCAACCAATGAGCATTCCTGGTTGGCACTTACTTACAGGTTATAGGCGACACAGGCAGAGACTAAACAAAAAAGAATGATAGGAAGAAAAATAAGAGTAAAAAAGTCAATACAATAATGAAAATGACGTAGCAAAGTATTATATTTTAAAAATATTTGTTTAAACCAATTAAGTCTTTTGTTTCGATTTAAAAATAAAAAAGAATTTCCATTCATTTGATGACACAAGTTTAAATGCTAACCGCTACGCTACGCATATGCTGCGTAAAGAAGTTATTTGTATGACTATGGTGCCCCAGTAACGTCAATGAATTGCAGCCTTCAAAAATTCAGATTCACGTGATATCATGCAAAGCTTATCTAATGTAAGCCGATTTCTGTTATTATAATTACTGTACATGCAATGGTGAATCAGATCTTGTGTGGAAGAATCCAGTAGTGTTTCGTCAGTGCCATGTTTGAAACACGTGTATTTCAGCAACATAGTTTGTGTGTGTGTGTGTGGGGGGGGGGGGGGCGCATGCGCACGCGCATGGGTGCAAGTGTGTTTATCGTGTCTGATGAACCACAAAACAAAAGGGCCAAATCCAGGATATGGGATCCAAACACATCAAGACAGAAAGCCAGAGGAAGTGAACTGACAAACTGTTCTGGCAGCTTGGCAATGACGAATGGTTCAGGCATGACATTGAGTGCTGTGGTTGGAGGAAACCAGCTCCAGTGCATGAAGTGTAAACTATCAAGTCATTTTAATCTGACTATAGGTTAGAATGCTGATATATCTTACACTTTTTCCTCAATCAAAGGAAGCAACACAAGCTAGTGGTTAAAGTACATATGAAAATTATGCAGAAAATTAAGAAACTTTAACTTCTCTCCTGAAAGCCTACAAGAACGTCATGAGTAATGCAACTGTTTAATAACTCCTTGACAGATTAGCACAGAAATATTCACTGTTTCTTTTTAAATTCTGTATGGTTTTCTTTCTTTGGTGACAAGTAACCACAGCACACCAAAGTAACCCATCTAAAACTACAAAATTAATCTTACACTTACCCTTTCAGACAATACTGTAACAATGCACTTAATAAATCATCAATAATTTGAAAACAAATATCATAAAAGAGATCTATGGTATACTTCATAGATTGCTTGCCAATCCATCTACAATAAGAAACAGTGTGTGTTTATGATAAGACTGACTGTATATGCCAGGTGATATGCTATGCATTGGCAAAGAATGTATTCAGATCTTTAGTTTGGAAGTTCATGAGTGACTATTACTCAAAATTATTGACACTTAACAATGAAGAACCTTAATGCAGTATACCCAACATAAAAGCAGCTCTACATTCATAATATGCACATTCAGTCATAGAAAAACATAATTTCAAATCAAATCAGAGAATACTTTTAAAAATTAAAATAGTGATCGCTCAGAACCTCTATGCATTTTTGGGCTTCTGAAATCACATTCAAATTCACTTGATCCAAAATTGTAACACTGATTGTTTTAATACTCTTGCACCTGTTTTCCTCCAGTTGGTCTAATATATTAGGGTTACTAAAAAAAACTACTACTTTAAACATCCCAACAGATAAAAATCACAGACAGACAAATACCATTAATAATGCAGGCACAAATCCTTCCTTTAACTGAGAGAAGTTCTCACAATTTTGAAGATAAATATCTATATTAACAGTTTTATTGAATAGATAATTTGATTACCTGAGACTGTACACCAAAATACTTTTTAACATTGTGAGGATTAATTTGATGCATAATGTGAGGGTGTACTGTGAACTAGTAGCAAATAGTCGGGCTAATCACAGGGCCAGAAATGTGAAACAAAGCAACTTCACCCTCTTTTCTTTACCCAGTGGAAGTAATGCCACAAAAATGAAATGTGTTAAAAATTTAAAAATGAAATGTGTTAAAAATTTCAACTGTAAGGGCTTAAGTACAGAATCATAAGATGTAAGTTTAATATCTGTCTGTCTATTGTGAAAGCCACCCACTAACAGATTTTTTCCCCTTCTTTTGTTAGCAGCAACTGTCTGCAAAATATTTGTAATTGTTAGAACTGAAGGCTAATGGTTATACTTGGAATTAGCGAGGAAGTGACTGGGTTGCCATGCTCTTACCAATTTTTGAACACTACTTTTTGCAGGATATCCAGAATTCAGAAATTCTTAACAATTTTTCTAGTCTTCTTAAATGAACTATACACTCTTTCATTCACAGGAAATCTGACATTTTAGTTGAATAACTCAGAGAATGAAGAAAGGACACACACAACACTTCGTCTTCTAACATGGGCTGAAACTACCGGTTTTTGGTTGTGCTGGTTCTTTTCATCTCTACTTTAGTCTAATAGTTGAAACCACTCAAAATAACTGATTTCTGAAATGACCGATCATCAATTTTTTTATTGCTATTACTTCCAGTAATGTATGAAGTCTTCGAACAATGACTGAAAAATTGTAATGCAAACGAAAGAGTAGGAAGCCACAATCAATATGGGGTTGAGGCTGCTGTAGGAAACGGTCTCATTGTCTCCATCAAAGACTCCAAAAGTGATGGATATGGGCGCAGAAACAGCAAGAGTGAAGGTTCGCAAGATGACGACTTCCCTATTTCATCACTTTTGGATGTTATGTATTTTTTCAGCCTGAAGTGACCACAGAATTACGAGTTCATCATTATCCCAAGTTTATAGAACATCAATGAACTTACAGATTTATCAATCAAATTTACCGTCTCTTCCAAGGAACACTGTAGATATTTTCTCCTTATACAATATGCATGTTTGTTGTGTCTGGTCACATTTTTAATTTTTTAAAAGCAAATGGAGAATTGAACTTATTGGTACTGCATTTCATAAAATACTTCCACTAACTAGGGATGGTAACATTATGTGATACAACCAATGTCCGAGGATGACTACTGAAGCTCTACTCCTAGGGTCGGACGCTAAGCCACAGTGCTTCAGGTACAAAGCCAAAAGGCACGTGGCTAAATACTGCCGCAACTTGGTGCGGTGCGTAAAGTGTGCTGGCGCGCACAACATCCGCACCTGTGACAGAAGAAGAGAAGAGGCGCCAACTCAACCTCGCTGTGGTGGGCCACATGTGGCGAGCTGAAGTGGCTGCCTAGCTTTCGCCAGCGACGGCAGCGCTGGAGACAAGGTGCATACTGAGAGGCAACAAAACGGCACCGCAAACGCCGCCGAACAAAAACGAAACTGGAAGGAAAGAAGACTGCTCCCACTGCCCACAGGTAGCCGGAGTATCACACTACCGAGAGTGGGGCGTGGGACCGACCACCGACGATAGCGCAACAGGTGCCGCAAGTGCAGGAGATGCGTGCCATGCTGGCGGTCGCGGCAGAGGAGACGATTGCGGCCTTCAAAGTCGCCATGGGCACGGATAGGGCAGCCTTTAAGGTATCCTGACCGCAGAGACGAAGGACGCATGCAACCAGCTGCGGCAATTGACTCGCAGATGGCGTACGACATCTGTGCGGACGCCGCAGGTGAGGAGAAGAAGCCAGCTGCAGCTCCCCTGATGGAGCATCCAGCAGAAGGACACACCACAGTGGATACAATGAAGAAGAAGAAGACATAATGCACCGCAAAAACGCCTAAGTCCATAGGCTCCGAGCAGCTCTGCTCTGACAAGTGGGCTACCAAGGTGATCAGGACACACAAGGGCATGGGCTACATCACCCGCAACACGGGGAAGACTCAGCCACGGCCCTCATTGAGCCTGTCAGCGCAGCCAATAAGCGAGGAGTGGTGCTGTTATGCGATCACGCATTTCCAAGTGCTTGGCTTCGACACATGCCCACCAGACACCCATGGACAACCTAAACCCTCACCTGCGCCAAGTCACCACTGACACCGCAGCAGGGGCTCTCACAACTCAACTCAAACAGCAGCACATGGTGCTGCAGCACCGTCTAGGACTGATCCCTTAAGACGAAACTTGGCATGACATGGTATCTGATTGCATGATACCCGCTTCTAACTTAACCCATGACCTACCACAGTCAGCAAGACATCCGCTACTGCTCTTACTACCCGACCTGACTATCGCAGAGTTTTTTTTTCCTTTGGCGCTTGCCTTGGCACTTTTTTCCCTCTGCACTTCAAACCGCTACCCTTTGTTCGACTCTCAACCCAATCTATCCAGATGAGCACACATAAATGGTTAACCTTAACCATACATACGTAAACAGCGCAGTACCCACACGATACCTCAGTTTAGTGAACACTAACCCTTATGCATAGTGCATAGATGGCAGTAGACCTTTTGTGTTGGTCATCATGCTAGTGTGGGTGTGAAGGGGCTCCAGCTTGCCTTTTTTTTTTTTTTTTTTTTTTTTTTTTTTTTTTTTTTTTTGGGGCGGGGGGTTGGTAGTTGGTACACCAATTCTGTTCATATGTGTGCGTCCTATGTTGTCTCTGTACGCCGAATGAGTGTAATACACAATTTCACAAGCGAGGCAGAGTAGAATGTGCTGATCAACCAATGCCCAACTGCCTCATCCTGCCAAGCTCTCATGCTGCTCTTACTCATGTTGAGACATGCAACTGCATAACGAATAATTTTATTCAGAATTACTGAAACTGACAGAATATTACTTTATAATTCCAGGCCATAATGCCAATGCTGAATGGGCATCCTGTTTCATGAATGCCCAATCGACAAAGGAAAGCAATAAATTGCAAATCAGCACAATAACAAAGATGTTTAAGTCTGATTGAAATGAAAGTTATTGAACATATCTTCACTTTGTGTGTCAGAAGTATGTACAACTGTTTATTTAGCTTACTGCAGAACTTTTAGTTTATTTTGAGATAAGATTATCTTAGGAAGAAGACAGCAAATTTAGAAGACTGCCAAATTATAAGGGCATTTACTGACTGTTTTTTAGGTTAAGCATGGTTAATGTCAGTCTTGCAAGAAAACTAACTGTAACTGATTACTAATAAAGACTGAAAATACTTAACTGACTATTTCTATTTACAGTATATAGTTCGCCCTTTAAGGCAAAAAGTCCGGCCAAATATAACACCGAGTCTGGCTTTTCTGTTTTTAGACATGGCAACCCTGCGTGTCACACACCAATAGGTACATTATTGTCTCTGCAATGCTGTACTGACTCTTATGTCGTGTGTAGCTTTTAACTGTAGGCACTGGTATTAAAAGAATAGTGTTGGTTAGTTACCCAATTTATGTAATAGTTCAAAATTTCCAAGCAATGGGAATTTTATGAACACACATCGTTCACTTTAAACAGTTTTATGTAAAAACCAAATATTTTAGCACTGCTGCTGTCTCAAATTGGTATGCCTATTATGTGTGTTATAACCAAGATCAAACAAATACTGAAAAAGACCGGCTATTCTGAGCTAAAACACTGGTATAAGTTATGACAAGTTGGTTTCTCCCATTCCTACATCAGCTCCAGACAATGGCACAGCACGATAGTGAATAAACTTCTCCGCCTCTTGTAGCAGAGCACTTGTTCTTTGGATGTTGCAGCAGGAAAAGAGAGAAGTGTTCAAGAATGCACGCAAGCCAAAACATATTTAATATCTTTTTAAGAGCTGTCACTTACTTTCTTTTGATCGACGACGTCACAGTCAGACACATAGTCTGTCATGAGTTATGAGATCGGTTCACCTATCACTGTAATTGAAGCCATGCATCAAACCCTGTGGTCGTGTAAAATGAATAAGAATTACCGCTAAGCTGTTTATGTCTTTTTAGTAGCGTGGTAAGATTATAGCTCTCTTCCAGCACCATTCATTGCAACAAAGCAAAGGGGTCCGAGAGAACGGTCAAGCGGCACAGCTTAGGTGGACCGCGCAGGTAATAAAGTTTGAGAAATGTGACCAGAAATTACTTTTAAGGTATATTTATATACACATATTCTGCATAACAGAGCATGCTTTAAGTACACAACAACACGGAACACCTCATTTGGTTTAGTCCTGTGCAAAACTGGTCATCACACCTCAAGACTGGTAATCACACCCCAACCTTCCAGCAACAACTGAAGCTGCAACAATTACCTATGAGCATTATGTGATCAGAAGATTGGGCAAGTGAGAAAGTTACAAAGAACGCAGGCATAGCTTAATTACAACTCGACTCCCACAGACGCATAAATCAAGTGAGTATATTCTATTAATGAAAACAATATCAGTTAGTGTCATATGTTATTTTTCCCACCTGACAATTGTGTTTGCAATGGAGAGAAAGAAAAAAAGAGAGACAGAAATCGAATATATGCAGCAGTTCAAGATGTTGTCAATTTCAACAACGGTAGTTTTGCAGAGGTGTTATTATATTCCAGAATGGTACAGAGTATTTTAAGTCATGCAAAATTTTATTACTGTAAGCATCTTTGTATTACAAGTATGGTTTTTATTATTTCTTCAGTTCTCTTAAACCTGTTTCTCAGGATTAAATGCCATAACACACAATTTCTCTAGTGTCTGCTAAGTGAGAGACTATTAGAGAAACAAAGGAAAGGCAACCACTCACCTTTAGCACACTGATGTGTGGCACATATTCACTTATAACAAAACACGGTATTAACTAAGTTTTGAAGCCCAGCTCTTCTTCTGGCAGAAAGTACATACATTCACACAGAACCACAGACACACAAACGCACACTACTGTGCCCATGGTGACACTGACTATTAGACAATTGCCTGGGCTAATTGATGTGAATGTGTGTACCTTCTGCCAGAAGAACCACCACAGCTCAAAAGCTAGTTAATGCTGTATTCTGTTACGTGTGTCTATGTGCCACACATCAGTCTGCTAAAGGTGAGTGGCTGCCTTTAATTGGTTTTATGTATTGTTCTCTCCAGGAATTTTCATTAGTATTAGACAATTTATTGCATCACAGGAACAATAAGTTTCCTCACATACAAACAAGTAATATAGAAATGCAAGACTGCAGAAAAATAGTGGTGTTCATTGTGTGTGCTGCCTGGAAGCCTTTGTAGTCAATTTCAATTGCAAATTTGTATTCATAAGTCACAATGCCACCAATACACATTCTGTGCAAGGTTGAATCCTCAGGAGCAAAAATCAGTAATTGTAATAATAATATGTTGTCCTCCCTTGCACACCTGTCACTTGCTGTGAACTAACATTAAAAATGTTCCAAATACTATGCAGTACCCTTTGCAGAGTAAAAATATCTTTTGTGCTATATCGCTGGATACAGAATTTTTATTCCAATGAAAACATTGAAGTGCATTGATAGACATCTGTTATACAGTCCTATGGCACTTTAGTGAATTATTTGTAGTTGAACTATGTGCATGCACACCCCCGGCAAAAACCCACCTTACATTAAACTTACTGATACTAAGAGGTGCTAGTCATTTCTATTTCACTGTGGACTGCTCCTTGCACCCCTTTCTGGCCAAATGGAAACTCTGACAACTGGTACTGTAAATATGTGGTAATGGCGGCACAGTTTATGACTGCCATACTCTGTTTCTTTTTTACGTGTTACTGGTATTTAAGCACTGCTGCACTAGATTCTTTTACTTTAGAGACTACACTACCTATTTGTGTGTTCTGTTAATGTTTGAAATAGTTCTCAACTCACCTTACATACAACACCATCTAATGACACAAATACTATGTAAATATGTCCACTGACCTAGAGTATCAGGAGCTCGCTCCCACAAAATCAAATAATTTATTTTTCCTTGCAATGGAAGCAGGAAGTTCAACACAATTAGTTAAATGAAACTCATAATAAATTAATTTTTCAATACACCCAAAGAAAATTTCTACATACCTGAAGTTTGCTGCAATATCCTGTACTTCCATTGATGAGGCAAGTAAACCTATAGCATAGCTTTGTAATGGTTCTACAGCTTTTTCTGCCCAAGTAAAAAGCCTCAGGATTGTAGCCTCCATTTCAGGCTGAAAAAAAAGAAGGAACACTTACCTATCTTAAACTTAGCTATCCTAATCATTGTTTTGCACTCAAAAATAGGCCACTAATTTACATGTCACTAAGGAAAGCAACTGAATCTTAAGGAGATAAAATAAATTTTGTGACTTGCATTTACACAACAGACTTACGCACATTTACAAAGACCTGTTGCAACTGTTGTTTCAACTGTAACATTTATTAAATACAGTCTCTTAATTTCTTACACTACCTGTTCCCCCACCCCATGAACCACAGACCTTGCCGTTGGTGGGGAGGCTTGTGTGGCTCAGCGATGCAGATAGTTGTACTGTAGGTGCAACCACAACGGAGGGGTATCTGTTTAGAGGCCAGACAAACATATGGTTCCTGAAGACGGGCAGCAGCCTTTTCAGTAGTTGCAGGGGCAACAGTGTGGATGATTGACTGATCTGGCCTTGTAACACTAACCAATACGGCCTTTCTGTGCTGGTACTGCGAACGGCTGATAGCAAGGGGAAACTACGGCCGTAATATTTCCCCGAGGGCATGCAGCTTTACTCTATGGATAAATGATGAGGGCGTCCTCTTGGGTAAAATATTCCGGAGGTAAAATAGTCCCCCATTTGGATCTCCGGGCGGGGACTACTCAAGAGGATGATGTTATCAGGAGAAAGAAAACTGGTGTTCTACGGATCGGAGTGTGGAATTTCAGATCCCTTAATCAGGCACGTAGGTTAGAAAATTTAAAAAGTGAAATGGATAGGTTAAAGTTAGATATAGTGGGAATTAGTGAAGTTCAGTGGCAGGAGGAACAAGACTTTTGATCAGGTGAAAACAGGGTTATAAATACAAAATCAAATAGGGGTAATGCAGGAGTAGGTTTAATAATGAATAAAAAAATAGGAGTTCGGGTAAGCTACTACAAACAACATAGTGAATGCATTATTGTGGCGAAGATAGACACGAAGCCCACGCCTACGACAGTAGTACAAGTCTATATGCCAACTAGCTCTGCAGGTGATGAAGAAATTGAAGAAATGTATGATGAGATAAAAGAAATTATTCAGATAGTGAAGGGAGACAAAAATTTAATAGTCATGGGTGACTGGAACTCGACAGTAGGAAAAGGAAGAGAAGGAAACGTAGTAGGTGAATATGGATTGGGGATAAGAAATGAAAGAGGAAGGCGCCTGATAGAATTTTGCACAGAGCACAACTTAATCATAGCTAACACTTGGTTCAAGAATCATAAAAGAAGGTTGTATACATGGAAAAAGCCTGGAGATACTGACAGGTTTCACATAGATTATATAATGGTCAGACAGAGATTTGGGAACCAGGTTTTAAATTGTAAGACATTTCCAGGGGCAGATGTGGACTCTGACCACAATCTATTGGTTATGAACTGTAGATTAAAACTGAAGAAACTGCAAAAAGGTGGGAACTTAAGGAGATGGGACCTGGATAAACTGACTAAACCAAAGGTTATACAAAGTTTCAGGGAGAGCACAAGGGAACAATTGACAAGAATGGGGGAAAGAAATACAGTAGAAGAAGAATGGGTAGCTTTGAGGGATGAAGTAGTGAAGGCAGCAGAGGATCAAGTAGGTAAAAAGACGAGAGCTAGTAGAAATCCTTGGATGACAGAATAAATATTGAATTTAATTGATGAAAGGAGAAAATATGAAAATGCAGTAAATGAAGCAGGCAAAAAGGAATACAAACGTCTCAAAAATGAGATTGGCAGGAAGTGCAAAATGGCTAAGCAGGGATGGCTAGAGGACAAATGTAAGGATGTAGAGGCTTATCTCACAAGGGGTAAGATAGATACTGCCCACAGGAAAATTGAAGAGACCTTTGGAGAAAAGAGAACCACTTGTATGAATATCAAGAGCTCAGACGGAAACCCAGTTCTAAGCAAAAAAGGGAAGGCAGAAAGGTGGAAGGAGTATATAGAGGGTCTATACAAGGGAAATGTACTTGAGGGCAATGTTATAGAAAGGGAAGAGGATGTAGATGAAGACAAAATGGGAGATATAATACTGCGTGAAGAGTTTGATAGAGCACTGAAAGACCTAAGTCGAAACAAGGCCCCGGGAATAGACAATATTCCATTAGAACTACTGACAGCCTTGGGAGAGCCAGTCGTGACAAAACTTTACCATCTGGTGAGCAAAATGTATGAGACAGGTGAAATACCCTCAGAATCAAGAAGAATATAATAATTCCAATCCCAAAGAAAGCAGGCATTGACAGATGTGAAAATTACCAAACTATCAGTTTAATAAGTCACAGCTGCAAAATACTAATGCGAATTCTTTACAGACGAATGGAAAAACTAGTAGAAGCCGACCTCAGGGAAGATCAGTTTGGATTTCGTAGAAATATGGGAACACGTGAGGCAATACTGACCCTACGACTTATGTTAGAAGCTAGATTAAGAAAAGGCAAACCTATGTTTCTAGCATTTGTAGACTTAGAGAAAGCTTTTGACAATGTTGACTGGAATACTCTCTTTCAAATTCTGAAGGCTGCTCACATCTATTACTTTCCCCTCTTTGGGGAAGTGTGAGGGGGAGTTTGTAGCCTTGCGGCTTTTACTCCCCTGTGTGCTTGTGTGTGTGATTATTTCTGTACTTTTTGGATGTCTGTGAGATTGTGATGTTTGTTCTGTGTGAGTCTGGTACTTGCCTGAGGTTTGGCGAGATATTTGTAGTATTTGGGGTAGGAGCAGGATTTGGGAATGGGTATTGGGATTTTTCTCTTCGACTTAGTCGTCAAAGGTCGTCATGGGGCGATTGTGTTTATCGCGGGACATGTCATACCGACCTAGGGAGTGGATGAGGGCGTTTCCCGACCTGGAAGTACCTTCATAGAAGGCCCTTGCCAGGTCTTGGAAACGCTCTCTCAGGAGTGGGATTTCCGCAGCGGCATGCAAATCGTCAATAGGGAATCCAAGGGGTAAACGCAGTGCCCTCCTGAGGGCGCGGTTCTGCAGCCTCTGGAGAGTGTCCAGGTGCTGCTTCGCCGCGTATCCCCAGACAGGACACGCGTATTCCATGACTGGCCGGATCAGGGCCTGGTATACGTTCACTCCTACTGAGCAGGGAAGGGAGCTGGATGAGTTGAGGATTGGGTACAGGATGGACATTCTGAAGGTGGCAGGGGTAAAATACAGGGAGCGAAAGGCTATTTACAATTTGTACAGAAACCAGATGGCAGTTATAAGAGTCGAGGGGCACGAAAGGGAAGCAGTGGTTGGGAAGGGAGTGAGACAGGGTTGTAGCCTATCCCCGACGTTATTCAATCTGTATATTGAGCAATAAAGGAAACAAAAGAAAAATTTGGAGTAGGTATTACAATCCATGGAGAAGAAATAAAAACTTTAAGGTTCGCTGATGACATTGTAATTCTGTCAGAGACAGCAAAGGACTTGGAAGAGCAGTTGAACGGAATTGACAGTGTCTTGAAAGGAGGATATAAGATGAACATCAACAAAAGCGAAAGAGGATAATGGAATGCAGTCGAATTAAGTCAGGCGATACTGAGGGAATAGATTAGGAAATGAGACACTTAAAATAGTAAAGGAGTTTTGCTATTTGGGGAGCAAAATAACTGACGATGGTCGAAGTAGAGAGGATATAAAATGTAGACTGGCAATGGCAAGGAAAGCGTTTCTGAAGAAGAGGAATTTGTTAATATTGAGTATAGATTTAAGTGTCAGGAAGTCGTTTCTGAAAGTATATGTATGGAGTGTAGCCATGTATGAAAGTGAAACATGGATGATAAATAGTTTGGACATGAAGAGAATAGAAGCTTTCAAAATGTGGTGCTACAGAAGATTGTTGACCATCAGATAGGTAGATCACATAACCAATGAGGAGGTATTGAATAGGATTGGGGAGAAGAGGAGTTTGTGGCACAACTTGACTAGAAGAAGGGATCGGTTGATAGGACATGTTCTGAGGCATCAAGGGATCACCAATCTAGTATTGGAGGGCAGTGTGGAGGGTAAAAATCGTAGAGGGAGACCAAGAGATGAATACACTAAGTAGATTCAGAAGGATGTAGGCTGCAGTACATACTGGGAGATGAAGAAGCTTGCACAGGATAGAGTTGTGTGATGTGTTTTGCAGAGAGAGATTAGGACAAAAAATACTCTGTGGTGGTGCCAGTGTATTCTCTGTCTCTATCCCTGTCCCATACCACCCAGCAATTGTCTACTCCGGTAACTGGCAACCCTCGGCTAAGCACCACAGTAGTGTACAGTTTGTGCCTCCGACTCTCCCTAGCGCAACTTATATGCTCAGTAAGCTAACACATGTTAACATAATACATGTGGTGTTTGCATTATGCCCATAATGAACATTAACTGGGCTAAGTATCTTTTACTATACATAAATTAACATAAAAATCAGTGGTAAATGTTCTATGAGCACTCCAGTGTGCACATATGGACATAAGTTGTAAAATAACGCTATTGGCTGGAGTGTCACGTGGTACACTACTTCTTGCCACTATGCATTGTTCCACCACCAATCTTCTGATATGCACACCACTGTAAGAGTCAGATCCAATGTTGAGCAGTATATTGCATATGTTAGATCTTAAGCAGCAATCATATACAACTACAAAGTAACCTGCTTAGCTTCAAACCTTAAAAATTTCATGAGTGGTTCAGAATAGCAACACAAGGTTTTAAGAATTGATGGTGCACACCGAGAATAGTCTTTTACTGCTAAGGTATTGACACTGCCACAGATTTTTCAATGTCACTATATGTATTTCTTAAACATAACTCAATAGCCCTTGGAAATAAAGATGGTTTACATGATATTTTCACAGTTTGCAGTGGCATTTATCGTGAAAAGAAGGGAGAGTATGGGGCCGTGTACATCTCGACGCGAAGAATACAGTGCCTCTTCTACCTCATTAATCTATGCATTAACTTATGTATTGACCTAAGGCAATGCAGAAGGCGTAGTTTGAGGAGTAACGTATCACTTTGAAAAAAAGTGATGTGGCTGTCTCTCCAATCGAAGAAGAACGGTCACGACCTTGAGTAAGCATTCACATTACTTTAGTAAATAAGTGATTGTTTTGAGCCACATATTGTGTGGTAAATTTAGTTTCTTTTGTGCCTGTCATGAGAGTGAAAGTGGACACAGCTTATCTGCAAGGCAGGAGCTATGGGCATCTGGGTTCCTGCAATTGGAGACACCTGCTCATCAAGACAGTTATTCAATGAAATGCCGTCCCTCCTTGGACATTAGCTGCACATCACGTAACCTCACCATGCAAGATAATGGAAGACAGAGCTAAATGACAAAGGTGTATATGTATTGTGAGCTTTGTTAAAGCTTTGCTATAGTAATATCCAACATGAAATGTAATAACAGAGGTAAAATACATGCACGATAAAGAAGCAGCATGTGAATTTATTACGTAGTGAATGGTGTTGTGAGATTTCCAGATGGCACTGACTTCACATCTTTGAGAATGGAGTCCGCTGCCTCAAGGTACAGCAACATGGTTCAGTCAAACAGATAATAGAGTAATGGTGACCACAAAATCTTGTAGCCTACATAGTCCATCCCCACACAATGTTTGAACAACAGTAGGTGCATTACATTCTATGTTCAGAAAAAACGCGATCATTAATGCCTTAACTGCACAGGAAGTGTTGAAAATGTGACACACTAAAAAAAAAAGGGAGGGGGGGGGGGAAATATGTCTGCTTCGAGTCACAGAGGCACTATTCAATATTATAATCCAGCAGTTGGTTCTTCTCCTGATGACAACGATGTGTTGTATCTGTCAGGCATGACTATTTAGCTGCACTAGTCTGAGTCCCTCCATATAGCCCTGTTCCTACCTCAGATGGTTTTTCCTTATTTTCACAATTGAATAACTCAGCAGGGAGGATTGCAATTTAATAAGGATAAAAAGTTCTAAAAGTGTAAGGTTAATAACATAACCCAAATGTCAGAGGAAAGTTTAATAAGAAAAAAGTAACAAGTACATAAATTAAAAAAAAAAGAGAGAATGCTATATGAGAAGCAGACATGAAGAAAGTAATACTAAATTCCATGCAATAATAACTGCTCAAGCCATTTGTTCATTCTTACCAGCTGAAATACAACAGCAGTGTCCAGGCCAGGCATAATGTCCAACATTAGCCGGCATGCTGCAATATTGAGTTTCCTTGAATCTTTCGATGAGTTTGGCATTCGTGGGTAATAATTATCACGTAAATAGTCATTCACCAACTGAAAAAGTTCATTAATAAATAAATCACTGGGATAGATGACACAACAGTTGCTATAACAACTTTGATATTATTTCTAATTAAAGACTAACAACTGGAAGCTAAACCAAATGAAAGGCACTTTAAGTTCAGGCTGGGATTTCTCCTGAATAGGTATTCAGTGTCCAGATACTTTCTACCAAACTTAGAGATCATTGTAATCAACTTACACCAAACCACCTAGCTTGGTTGTTGGCACCTACTCCATAGAGTTCATATTTTCAATTAATACTAATGCATATGTCACTGAGAATGAGACATTTATTCTGAATGTTAAATGTTTCTGAAAACAAATGGGCATTTTCCTTCATTTTCCATTTTTTCCTCCTATTTCCCAGAAACTGGGAAACATGGTCCCACCTGCCCCATTCTGCACCTTTAAATGCATTATGGAAGCATGTGGACACAGTGTTTCTCTTAAAATTTGTAATATCTGGTTTTTTCTAATCAGCATTTATTTCTTGCTATTTTGTTATTAGATGGTATATACTACATTTTTGGCATGTTTGTTTATTTTGACTCATTCTGGCGCTTCTTCTAACTTAAAACGTTCTTTCAGGACGTCCACTATTACTCAGTTCCCCATCTTACAGTGTCTATAATTTTACTACTAAGATAAAAGTTGATCTGACTTGGTTCCTACATCGTTACAATCATTATAATGAGTTACTTGTTTTGTAAAAAGAACCACCTTTTCCTGCTGCCACTTAATTTATTTATCTTAGATGCCACCAGGTCAGAATGCAAAGTTGTGCTTATATGTCAGTAATAAAGTGGTAGTGCGACCTCCAGACCAGATAAGAGGAAACACGCAGATCAGCAAATTGTAAGTAATTACTTTTTTACATAAAAAATCACAATGTGAACTGTTTGATAATCTAAAAATAACAAAACTGTATCATTTTAGATCCAACTGATGATGCCTTAAAACAAGAAAAAGGCGAAACGCATCTGGGATAAATAAAGTGGCAGCAGGAAAAGGTGGTTTTATTTACAAAACTATTATTTCTATGCTTGCTGCAGAGAATTGCCACACAAACAAACCTTTTATTCAAATAAGTAATCATCCATCAATATACATATGGATTGTGCATTTTTTAATGTGCACTCAATTAACATTACTTTTGTTGAGCACACAGAATGAGTAATTAGGCACATTACTATAAATAACCAGTAGACCAACATAAAGAAATGACAAGTTTCTTATCATCAGCACCCATTTGTGAACTCTATGCAAGTGCAGACTACAGAGTCTCATCAGTTCCCACATGGGCTCCATAGCATGCAGTACTGCCCACTGCTACCAAACAACTGGCCAAATCCTCATTCCGCAGCTATGTAGATACCCAGAAACAATTATGCATATTGCTACAATCAAGCAGTTGCATAAGGGATTACCAGAAATTTGGTCCCATGTGAGTCTTTGTTGTCCAGTACAAATTTACTATGTGGCTTAGGGCCAAGTGGCAGACCACAAATGTCAGGGTTTCATTCCGCAATTGGTTCTGGCACTGATTTGTTGATGTGAATAATGCCAAGCTGAACCTAGGTTCAGAGTTCATGCTATATTATGGATCACCGTAAAACTGAGTACATTACATCTACATCCATACTCCGCAAGCCACCTGACGGTGTGTGGCGGGGTGTACTTTGAGTACCTCTATGGGTTCTCCGTTCTATTCCAGTCTCGTATTGTTTGTGGAAAGAAAGATTGTTGGTATGCCTCTGTGTGGGCTCTAATCTCTCTGATTTTATCCTCACAGTCTCTTCGCGAGATATACGTAGGAGGGAGCAATATACTGCTTGACTCCTCGGTGAAGCTACTGAGTGTCTCTCCTGCAAAGTCTTCCACTGGAGTTTATCTATCATCCCCATAATGCTTTCGCAATTACTAAATGATCCTGTAACGAAGTGCGCTCCTCTCCGTTGGATCTTCTCTCTCTCTCTCTCTCTCTCTCTCTCTCTCTCTCTCTTCTATCAACCCTATCTGGTACAGATCCTACACTTGTGAGCAATATTCAAGCAGTGGGCGAACAAATGTACTGTAACCTACTTCCTTTATTTTTGAATTGCATGTTCTTAGGATTCTTCCAATGAATCTCAGTCTGGCATCTGCTTTACCGATTAGTTCAAAGGTTGGAGGAAGACAAAGGCATACCATCACTAATACAATCAGGACTAGTAAAACACTATGAATTCTACTCATCCTTCACACTGGGCCAGGTTTTCCTCATACTTCTACTTCATCTATATAGCAAAGGCAGAGAGCATTGCTTATCTTGTATTATGACCTGAAAAGCCACTATCAGTCCCCTGAATGTTTTCAGTCACAGAAAAGTAATTCTGAAATTGACATTACAACCTGAAGAAATAGAATATAACTACAGAGTGGCAAAGACAAGTGCCAGATGCAACTAATACACCGGACCTTTACAAATATCTTCTTGTAACAGTTACTACATTGAAAAGATGAATGGTAAAAAATTATGTACACTGCTACCATCCATGCCTCAAGAGTTCAGTCAAATATCATCCAAAACAGACTCAACATAATTGAGGAGTTAATGAAATAGAACACATTATGCCTATAGTCTGATATAAATTAGCCAACTTCTGCCATTGCCATGACAAGTATTACCTGCAGGCAACAGTCTTAACACTTTGCTCTCCACAGCAATAGAAAACTACAGTAGTTTAAAGTCTATATCTGCCACAAAAATACTGAAATTCATGCTTGGTACATATCTCATAAGTGTCTCCCTTTTGTTCCTCTTTCGACTACTTTCATCACATGCTGTGATGTATGCAAAAATAAATGTTGCACCGGCCTCCTACTACAATTGCTCACCGAGAACTGGTAGGCACACTGCTTTGCACAGAGGATATGGCAAAACAGTGGGACCTGACAATGGCAGTGCAATTACCACTGGTGTAATGCTGGTGGGAAAGGCCAGCCCTCTAGCCCTCAAATGCCACCTACTTTACATCAGACCACAGTATCTCAAAATTCATGAATGTATCAACTACTGCAATAATCTAAAATTATAAAATAATACACCAAACACTGGAATAATGACATTATGAAATCCATAGATTGCTGGTCACCATACAGTGTAGATACCGAGTTGCAGACAGGCACAACATGCACAGTGCTAAACATGTGAGCTTTCAACTAAAGTAGACAACACACACATTCACAAAAGCACAACTCATTGTGTGTGTGTGTGTGTGTGTGTGTGTGTGTGTGTGAAACATTCCACGTGGGAAAAATAAAAATATATATAAAAAACAAAGATGCTGTGACTTACCAAACAAGAAAGCGCTGGTAAAAATACACAAAGGCACATACAAATTTCAAGCTTTCACAACCCAATGTTGCTTCATCAGGAAAGAGGGAGGGAGAGGGAAAGACGAAAGGATGTAGGTTTCAAGGGAGAGAGTAAAGAGTCATTCCAATCCCGGGAGCAGAAAGACTTACCTTAGGGGGAGAAAGGGACAGGTATACGCGCCCCCCCCCCCCCAATCCCGGGAGCAGAAAGACTTACCTTAGGGGGAGAAAGGGACAGGTATACACCTCCTACAAGACTTAAGTTCACAGGAAACCATTGTGAAATACATGGTTAGAATCCAAAGCTACAGAGAAAATAAAAAGGATTTCAAGTTTCAGAACAGAACCTGAAACAGATGATGTTCCCACAACTGACAACATGTCCTCAGGCTAAAATAATAATAATAAAATATGAGAGCAACAGCAACTCACTTCAAAAAAGAGCTCTTTTTAAAAAAAAAAAAATACGCAGAGAAATCATGAACGTAAAAATCCAAAGAGGGGCGAACATAGAATCTGATCATTGGCTCACCAGACTTAAAATCAGGCTGACACCAAACAGAATGAATATGAAGACCACAGTGACACCAAAGTTTGATGTGACAAAATTAGTCATTGTGGATCAAAGTGGAATGGGAGGATGAGAGAGCTGTGACATGAGAAGAATTCAAAGAGAAGGTAACCAGTTACGCAAAAGCGGAAATTCCTCTAACCAAAAAGAAGAGACATTCACGGTGGAATGACAAGAGCTAAAGCAACAGAGAACAGGAAAATGGCACGCAAATGGAACAGTGACAAAACAGAAGTTAACCTGGCAATGTAGGATGAGAAAACAAATGAGACACACCAGGAGAGAGAAAAGAGAATATGAAAAGGATCAGTTAAAAGGAGTAGAAGAGGATTTCCAAAATTATAACACAACTTCTACAGGACATTTAAAACCAGAGTCAAAGGATACCAACCACAAAATGCACATGTCAGGAAACAATTATAGAGTTCTGGTACTGAACAACAAAGAAGTGCAAGACACTGCAGTTAACTACTGAATTGTCCAGAAACGATGATTGAAAACGGTAGAACAGCTGGAGAAGATGGCACCATAGCTAAAATGCTAAAAGAAGCTGAGCCAAATACCACCAGAGAAACGACAAATATCATATAAAACATATGGGAGACTGAAGTAATATCAGAAGACTGGAAGTGTGCACTTATACACTCTCTACATAAAAGCAGAGGTATGACCAATGTTAATAATTAGAGGGACATCTATCCTGCCAGTCACATTTGAAGTTCAAAGTTCAATCACAGTGCCTGCTAGATAGGACACAGTTGCAACTGGAGGCAAGATAAGGGAATAAAAAGCAGGCTTCAGACTGTGAAGATCCTGTGCTGAGCAGATACTAAATTTAAAGACAGTCCTGAGATACGAAGAAATGACCATGGGCTCTCCTGTTGGATTCCAATATATATATAGAGGGAAACATTCCACGTAGGAAAAATACATCTAAAAACAAAGATGATGTGACTTACCAAATGAAAGTGCTGGCAGGTCGACAGACACACAAACGAACACAAACATACACACAAAATTGAAGCTTTCGCAACAAACTGTTGCCTCATCAGGAAAGAGGGAAGGAGAGGGAAAGACGAAAGGATGTGGGTTTTAAGGGAGAGGGTAAGGAGTCATTCCAATCCCGGGAGCGGAAAGACTTACCTTAGGGGGAAAAAAGGACGGGTATACACTCGCACACACACACATATCCATCCACACATATACAGACACAAGCAGACATCTCACAAGCAGACATATTTAAAGACAAAGAGTTTGGGCAGAGATGTCAGTCGAGGCAGAAGTGCAGAGGCAAAGATGTTGTTGAATGACAGGTGAGGTATGAGTGGCGGCAACTTGAAATTAGCGGAGATTGAGGTCTGGTGGACAACGAGAAGAGAGGATATATTGAAGAGCAAGTTCCCATCTCCGGAGCTCGGATAGGTTGGTGTTAGTGGGAAGTATCCAGATAACCCGGACGGTGTAACACTGCGCCAAGATGTAATGGCCGTGCACCAAGGCATGTTTAGCCACAGGGTGATCCTCATTACCAACAAACACTGTCTGCCTGTGTCCATTCATGCGAATGGACAGTTTGTTGCTGGTCATTCCCACATAGAATGCATCACAGTGTAGGCAGGTCAGTTGGTAGATCACGTGGGTGCTTTCACACGTGGCTCTGCCTTTGATCGTGTACACCTTCCGGGTTACAGGACTGGAGTAGGTGGTGGTGGGAGGGTGCATGGGACAGGTTTTACACCGGGGGCGGTTACAAGGGTAGGAGCCAGAGGGTAGGGAAGGTGGTTTGGGGATTTCACAGGGATGAACTAAGAGGTTACGAAGGTTAGGTGGACGGCGGAAAGACACTCTTGGTGGAGTGGGGAGGATTTCATGAAGGATGGATCTCATTTCAGGGCAGGATTTGAGGAAGTCGTATCCCTGCTGGAGAGCCACATTCAGAATCTTATCCAGTCCCGGAAAGTATCCTGTCACAAGTGGGGCACTTTTGTGGTTCTTCTGTGGGAGGTTCTGGGTTTGAGAGGATGAGGAAGTGGCTCTGGTTATTTGCTTCTGTACCAGGTCGGGAGAGTAGTTGCGGGATGTGAAAGCTGTTGTCAGGTTGTTGGTGTAATGCTTCAGGGATTCCGGACTGGAGCAGATTCGTTTGCCACGAAGACCTAGGCTGTAGGGAAGGGACCGTTTGATGTGGAATGGGTGGCAGCTGTCGTAATGGAGGTACTGTTGCTTGTTGGTGGGTTTGATGTGGACGGACGTGTGAAGCTGGCCATTGGACAGGTGGAGGTCAACATCAAGGAAAGTGGCATGGGATTTGGAGTAGGACCAGGTGAATCTGATGGAACCAAAGGAGTTGAGGTTGGAGAGGAAATTCTGGAGTTCTTCTTCACTGTGAGTCCAGATCATGAAGATGTCATCAATAAATCTGTACCAAACTTTGGGTTGGCAGGCCTGGGTAACCAAGAAGGCTTCCTCTAAGCGACCCATGAATAGGTTGGCGTACGAAGGGGCCATCCTGGTACCCATGGCTGTTCCCTTTAATTGTTGGTATGTCTGGTCTTCAAAAGTGAAGAAGTTGTGGGTCAGGATGAAGCTGGCTAAGGTAATGAGGAAAGAGGTTTTTTCCCCCTAAGGTAAGTCTTTCCGCTCCCGGGATTGGAATGACTCCTTACCCTCTCCCTTAAAACCCACATCCTTTCGTCTTTCCCTCTCCTTCCTTCTTTCCTGATGAGGCAACAGTTTGTTGCGAAAGCTTGAATTTTGTGTGTATGTTTGTGTTCGTTTGTGTGTCTGTCGACCTGCCAGCACTTTCATTTGGTAAGTCACATCATCTTTGTTTATATATATATATATATAGGGTGTTTCAAAAATGACCGGTATATTTGAAACGGCAATAAAACCTAAACGAGCAGCGATAGAAATACACCGTTTGTTGCAATATGCTTGGGACAACAGTACATTTTCAGGCGGACAAACTTTCGAAATTACAGTAGTTACAATTTTCAACAACAGATGGCACTGCAAGTGATGTGAAAGATATAGAAGACAACGCAGTCTGTGGGTACGCCATTCTGTACGTCGTCCTTCTGCTGTAAGCGTGTGCTGTTCACAATGTGCAAGTGTGCTGTAGACAACGTGGTTTATTCCTTAGAACAGAGGATTTTTCTGGTGTTGGAATTCCACCGCCTAGAACACAGTGTTGTTGCAACAAGACGAAGTTTTCAACGGAGGTTTAATGTAACCAAAGGACCGAAAAGCGATACAATAAAGGATCTGTTTGAAAAATTTCAACGGACTGGGAACGTGACGGATGAACGTGCTGGAAAGGTAGGGCGACCGCGTACGGCAACCACAGAGGGCAACGCGCAGCTAGTGCAGCAGGTGATCCAACAGCGGCCTCGGGTTTCCGTTCGCCGTGTTGCAGCTGCGGTCCAAATGACGCCAACGTCCACGTATCGTCTCATGCGCCAGAGTTTACACCTCTATCCATACAAAATTCAAACGCGGCAACCCCTCAGCGCCGCTACCATCGCTGCACGAGAGAATATCGAATATTTCGATGATCATGTGATTGCTTTGGGCTATCCGAAACATACAGGAGGCGGCGTGGATTGGCCTCCCTATTCGCCAGACTTGAACCCCTTTGACTTCTTTCTGTGGGGACACTTGAAAGACCAGGTGTACCGCCAGAATCCAGAAACAATTGAATAGCTGAAGCAGTACATCTCATCTGCATGTGAAGCCATTCCGCCAGACACGTTGTCAAAGGTTTCGGGTAATTTCATTCAGAGACGCCATATTATTGCTACACATGGTGGATATGTGGAAAATATCGTACTATAGAGTTTCCCAGACCGCAGCGCCATCTGCTGTTGAAAATTGTAACTACTGTAATTTCGAAAGTTTGTCTGCCTGAAAATGTACTGTTGTCCCAAGCATATTGCAACAAACGGTGTATTTCTATCGCTGCTCGTTTAGTTTTTATTGCCGTTTCAAATATACCGGTCATTTTTGAAACACCATGTGTGTGTGTATATATATATATATATATATATATATATATATATATATATATATATATATATATATATATATATATATATATAAAAAGAAAGATGATGAGACTTACCAAACAAAAGCGCTGGCAGGTCGATAGACACACAAACAAACACAAATATACACACAAAATTCAAGCTTTCGCAACAAACTGTTGCCTCATCAGGAAAGAGGGAAGGAGAGGGAAAGACGAAAGGATGTGGGTTTTAAGGGAGAGGGTAAGGAGTCATTCCAATCCCGGGAGCGGAAAGACTTACCTTAGGGGGAAAAAAGGACAGGTATACACTCGCACACACACACATATCCATCCACACATACAGACACAAGCAGACATATTTAAAGACAAAGAGTTTGGGCAGAGATGTCAGTCGAGGTGGAAGAGTAGAGGCTACTCTTCCACCTCGACTGACATCTCTGCCCAAACTCTTTGTCTTTAAATATGTCTGCTTGTGTCTGTTGTGTGGATGGAGATATATATATATCCCGGGAGCGGAAAGACTTACCTTAGGGGGAAAAAAGGACGGGTATACACTCGCACACACACACACATATCCATCCGCATATACACAGACACAAGCCATGTGTCTGTGTATATGCGGATGGATATGTGTGTGTGTGTGCGCGAGTGTATACCCGTCCTTTTTTCCCCCTAAGGTAAGTCTTTCCGCTCCCGGGATTGGAATGACTCCTTACCCTCTCCCTTAAAACCCACTTCCTTTCATCTTTCCCTCTCCTTCCCTCTTTCCTGACGAAGCAACCGTTTGTTGCGAAAGCTAGAATTTTGTGTGTATGTTTGTGTTTGTTTGTGTGTCTATCGACCTGCCAGCGCTTTTGTTTAGTAAGTCTCATCACTTTCTTTCTTTTTAGATATATTTTTTCCACGTGGAATGTTTCCTATATATACCATTACTTTTCCAAGAACTGGAAGAGAGTGACCTCAATGAGATGACAGAGAACATTATCAAACGGACACTAACAAACACCAAATCTAAAATCAAAGTCATGGGCAACTTATCAGTTCTCTGAGATTAGAACAGTAGTGAGACAGGGAGATGGTAATTCGCCACTATTGTTCAATACACTATTAGACAAAGGTGTCAGGGAATGGAAAAAAAAATTGAGGATAGAGGTATTTTATAAACCAATCAGGCTAGGAAAGAAAAACGGAGGACTTGATATTGGCACTCTGGCATTCACTGATGATCTGGCAATACTATCAGATAACATAGAAGCCGCAGTGAAGCAAATTGAGGTTGTAAAAGAGAGTGCTGAAAATGTCAGGCTGCATATCTCTGAGAAAAAGAGTGCCTGCCAACCAAAGAGATACCACACATAATATCACAAAAGATACAGGGAGCTCAAGAGAGTTCACAAATTCAAGCATCACTGTGAGATACAAGCAACTGGGACGGTAAAGAAGCTCACGAACTGAGAAATCAAAAGATGATTAGAGCATTATGGATGACTGAAAACACCTATGATAAATCATACCTATCATGTCAACATAAAAGTGAGACATAGCAACACTGTCACCACGTTACAAAACTTATATGCAACAGGAACATTGGTCATGGATTGGAAAAGTGCACTAGGAAAGGTCAAGAAAGCAAACAGAAGAAACACTATAAAATCCTAGGGCCCAATGAGAGAGAAGCTGACTACAGATTACAGCATGGACAACAGAGCGAACAGATATCTAATATATTACATGGCATGAAGAAACATTGACTGAAATTTTACACAAATGTCAAGAGAATGTTGGACACCCAACAAACCAAACACATCTTGCACTCAGAACACATTAAGAACCTGAAGTGGATCACCGAGGGCCAGAAGGATGCTGGCATAACAAACTCAAAAAGTCAGACAAACACTCAACCAAAAGAACTCATATGGAAAATAAGCCAAGAGGTCAACAAATTCAAGAAAGGAACAGAAGAAGGAAGAAAATGCATAGTGACAATATGAAAGACGTGTGGTGCCTCAGAAAATTTCACATTAAGCAGATGTTTCTCATGATCCTCTAGAGGCCTATTACAGAGTATAATAACCATTTCAATAATACCGTCAGAGACAGCAAAGGGCTTGGAAAAACTGAACAGGATGGATAGTGTCTTTGAAATAAGTTACAAGAGGAGCATCAGCATGACAAGTTAAAGGAAACACGGATTAGTACACGTGATTTGTAATTTGGGCAGCAAAATGAACAACAGCAATAGGCATAAAGAAAATATAAAATGCAAGAAAAGCTTGTCTGAAAAGGAGAAATACAGTTGCCATGGAATATAAATTCATGTGTTAGGAAGACTTTTCTAGAACAACTTAAGACAAAAGAGTCCCTTTAAGTTTGATACTACTGAAGAATGCTGAAAAATTAGATGTGGAAGACGTTGGAAGGTACAGGTATGATTTATCCCTCCCATTTAGTCCATTTGCAGAACTGTAGAACTATAGACCCAAATTCTCTCACTTTACAGTCAGAATCAATAGTTTGTATGTGACACGCAGTATTATATTTCTTCATTCGCAGACACAGAAGCTTCCAAAATTTTAAGAGTAAATTAATCCGTTTAATGCTAAATATCAATGTGAAATACATCAGTTACACTTGATGGCCTTTGCTTTTTTTCACATTATCTCTAAGAGGATATATTAATCAACTCTAAAAAGGGAGGCTGAGTATTTTACTGCCATGTTACTAATTCTGAAAAGAAAGTAATACACACAGTTTATTTGTAGAAATCAAGTTTTTTTACCTTATTCATAAAATTTTCTTTGCGAAATAGAACCTTCAAAATGTGACCAAGTGCACAGTCTGGATCAGCCCTGATTGGATGTCTTTCATCAAATGGATCTGGATCCATCTTCATGTAGTTATCAGTTTCTACCTCTATTATCTCTGCAATCCTGGATCAGAACATAATTCATGGATTACTAACCCACACAAACAAAAAAAATTATAATCAAAATTGTACAAAGCACTTGCCATGGAACTTTATAACCAAGAAAGTGAGATCAGAAAAAAATGTTTAGTTTGCTATTGATTGACATCAGGGGAGGTATTAGCAAACAATACTAGATAGTATTTTCAGAATAATGTCTCTCAACTACTTACAGGAATATGGGCACTTTCATACAATACCAATAAATACATCTCTACCAATGACAACAAGAACAAAATTGTCACATAGAAACATTTGGATGTTACATTATATGAACTGCAAATAAAATGAACACATCTAGTTAATGAGATACAAAACAGATACATAATAATCTTAACTTAAATAGAAACTAATCCAATTACAGAAAATCTAGGCTCTAATAGAGTTAACATAAAAAGTCAACAATACTTCTTACATTAGACATTCATTTGTTTAACGTTACAGAATAGTCATCTCGCACAAAATAAATTCGCCTATGCACAGTAACACATCCTCATCTTCAACACTGGCAAGCTCTAACCTTTTTTTCTGAAGGAGGTGGACACCTCAGTTGACTGTTGCCTGCTGACTAAGCAAACTTCCAGCATTCTTGTTGCTTTCTATCTACTGCATAGCACATCACAGCCTTCACACACAGTAGGTGAAGGGAAAGTTCTTCATAATAAGGCGTAATTGTTTACATGCAATGCCATTAAATTTCGGTTGGAAGAGGCAAAGGAGGAAGCAAAAATGTCATTCTAAAGTGTGTTTGAGCATTATAGAACCCATTAGATCTTCCAATTGCGCAGTAAAGAGAATAAAGGAGACGGAGGGAAAATATAACTACAAATACTTCCCAAAAATTCACTACTTCCAGAAATATGCAGAAGAAGGAGAAATTAGGCAATATTGACAAGCAGGTTGTTAGGAGACCAGACACACACTTTCCACGCGACACATTCAGCACTGTAATAGATAACTTTGTCCTGTACACTACATTACCACCTCTTTTTTGTTTTAAAAGATTTTCCTCTGGTAGCATGTGGCTTGACATGTTTTGCTTTGGGTTGTTTATGTGACTATTTTGTTTTCAATACTCTACTGATGAACTATTGGCTTTGAACATCCATATTTTCGAAATATTGGTCATAACGATACCAGGTGGTTAGAACTGAAGTGCAGCTACTCAAAGATGTCCTCTGTGGGGTGTAGGTATCGTATGGCTGTGAAACTTGATATATATGCTAATGTGTTAATGCAGAACCGATTTAAGCTGGAAAAAAATAGTTCCAGCTGCGCATCGGCATTATACACTGTTTGTGTGATGGTATTCCATGCCGTCATTTGACAAGCCATAACATGAGCGAACAGTACGGCCATCAAGATGAGAGAACGAGCGTTGTTAGTGAAACTGTTTTATGTGAACTGCAGCAATCAGAGTGCTGCACTGACTGAGTACCGCTGACTGAAAGGTCTGAGGACAGGCCCAAAGCCTTAAAAGGTTTACAGCAGATGATAATTAACTTCTAAACACATGTGAGTGTGGTATGGCACCTGGAAGAGTAAGAGGCAGTAGCTATTGCTGTAACTGGGCATGAAGCACATGTCCATAGGAAGTGAAAGTGCTCGTGCAGTGTCACGAGAATTGGCCATCCCATGGTCTTCAGTACAGAAAGTTTTGCGGTCTATTTTACACTGGTACACATACAAGATCCAGATGGTACAGCAATTGAAAACCTCACGATTTACAGCAATATTCTAATTCACTCTTTGGGTTCTGGTATGGATCAACACTGCCTGATGATATGCAGTTGGGCAATATTCAAATTTGGGGTACTGTTAAACAGTCTCTTATGAGTGAAGAGCCACTGCATTCGCCACACGATTGTGTGATGTGAATTCAATAGTATCTTCATTCTCAGTCCATTCTTCTTTAAAGAGAATACACTCAGAGGACTTGTCAGGTGCGACACGACATTCACTCGTTATTGAAACTTCGTCACAGAATGTGTAACTCCAACTTTGTAAGAGAGCAACTATATGAAAGTCACTGTTTTCATCAAAGATGGTGCCATACACCCACTGAAAAATCTGCTTAATGTAACCTTCCACGAAAGTGTTATCTCCAGGGGTTTTCCACATGCTTGGCCTTCAAAGTCACCTGATCTGAATCCATATGACTTTTGGCTCTGGAAATGTCTAAGAGAATGTTTACCAGGGACACATTTTGCCTCCACCTGATCTGAGGACCAGTATACAGGAGCAACTGTTGATCATGTCATTTTATGGATAAAACATCTCGTCGGTATCCACTGCTCACATTGAAGAAATTGTGTAAGCGGCAGTTAACAATAAAGTCAACATTATGCTGTACTCATTTGTTTGAGCTTTTCTGTCCTTATCTCATTCCTAATCCATTACATATGGAAACATTTCTAGGATTCACATCTTCACATTTTCACCTGGTGGCCAATATTGCAATTAATTTTTTTTGTGTAAATCAGCTTTGCAATAATGCATTGGAATATCAGTTCCGCAGCCATATGATAATTATAGACCAAATTGGACATTTGTGAGTAGCTGCACTTTTAACTATAACCACCTGGTATAACTGTTAATACAATCATTTGCACACTTGCTAGCTGTAGCTTACAAGTTATGCGAGATATGCATTTGCGTGTAGGCTTCAGTTCTCAAACTAAACCTCCCTTACCACAATAAGGCCGCTCAAGAGGGAATCCCTATCACTACCATTGACCTTACTTTAGCGTACTGTCTGTGCAAGTATGAGCAAATATATTTTGCCTGCACTCTACACACAATGTGTGTTCTTCATACTGCAATAGTCAATGTATGCAAGAAACTAGAATACTGATCAGAAATAATGTTCTGAAAATGAATGACAAAGAACACAGAAATAATAATCTACATTCAAATCAATATGTCCCCCACATGAAGCAAAAACAGTCAGCACACTGCAAATGTAATCCAACCCCAAAAGATTATAAGCTATATACAAGCAATGGTTACTATATAGGAATGGAAGATAGTTATTTGTAAACTGACTCATGACATGCAGTGGATTTGCTGTAACTACTGTCCTCAGGTAATTTACAGTCATATTGTTCAAAGCAAAGGCAAAAAACTTCTGACTTTTTGCTAGGATATACTGTTGAGCAACTCATCATGCCTCATTCCATCTGCCACAAGTCTGTGAACCATTCAATTCCGGGATGATCTAATTTTTCCAATCCCTTTCACATTCCTAATGGACGAAGATCCCTAATTACATCAACATACATAGTTTGTTTCCAATGAGTTTGTTTTTACAGACAGTACAATTTTAAAAAACAGTTCACCTTAAATTGGTATACCACAAGACTGACACTGGTATGCCATAAACCTAGTCAATATTATGTCACACAGCTCTTTTCGATTGGCAAATATAATTTAAGAAAGGCTGAACTACTGGAATAGGAAATAGAAATTTTGATAACATCGATGAATAATTTCTCAGTAATTAAATCCATTTACTACTGGAAAATTCCCAAAAAAATGTACGTTAAAGTGGTGAGCAGGAGGAGGGGATGAGAAATGAGAACTGGGGTAGACCAAGGTGGGTACAAAACTGATGTCATGGAATATGTTTTGACTTCAGCAGAGCTTAAGCTGCAAAAAGGCAGACAACAGAAAAAGGGTTTAGTATGCCAATGGTTGTTAAAACAGAAAATATACGCATACTGATATGTGTAGCACTGCCCACATGCAGTGAATGTGCCTGTGGCGACAACTTGCTGTCATCACAGGCTGGTCAGGTAAATGTCAGTAGCAGGTAAATGTAAGGCCACTTGTAAGCGGTCGGTCTCCCTCCAACTTCACCTTTACAAGTGAACTATGACCGTCGCCACTGAACACCTCGACCAATTTAGACTTTTGTTGCAAAATGCATCAGCTGAGGAGTATGTGGTCTCTACCAAAGCCAGACTATGGAACTTTGTGTAATGTAAGGACAAGCTGAAAACTAATACCTCTTAATTTTTATGTAAAAACTCTTAACGTTTCTTTTAAAAAATAAAGCAAAATTTATTACTTCTACATCTTTGTCCTTCATGCCTACATATCTGCAGTCCTCTGCCACTAGAGGGCTCTGAATAGTAACATGGAACACAATGGTGTGTAACATAACTATATCGATGCAAGTGTGCTGTAATCGAGTTTCGAATTTGAAGAGTTTGTGTCAACACACACGGGGCACCATCTCCTTCAGCATGAAAATACCAGACCACAAACAAGCTGATATGACATGTTGTTATGCCTGCAAGGTTGACGACACATCACACATCCTAGTGTTGAGGGTTGCACAGCTGCCAGGCAACCGCTTTTCACCAAAAATTGGATTTCCGTGTTCCACTGGGCATCCCTAGCAGTGCTGCCAGAGGTCATAGGTCACAGGAGCCTAATTGCTCTCATAATCCACATGACCAAAAATAGATCCCAAAATATCCTGCTGGTGGACGGTATTTAGGCAACTGCACAGCTGTATGTCGCCAGTTCATTTCGTGCCAGGACTTCAGTTTGGCCATCCAGCTTGTGATTGTGGATTATGTAAAATTTCACTTAAAAGTACTTTTGTAGTATGCTGACTGTAGACTGTTCCTAGGGAACTTAAATGCCATGCCTAGATGGAAGACCAAACTCTTGGCTGAGCTTCGCTTCAACATGGCCTCATTGAGACTCAGCATTTTCATTTGTGTGACAAACTTGTCTTTTTCATTTGTGTGACAAACTTGTCTTCTAAATTACAACCTTCAGTCAGTGAGTTTCAACTTATAAATCTTGTATTATTATTCACTGGAGTAGACGGACAGTGTTTCTTATTTTTGTAAATAAACTTCTTGAGTCACTGTAACATTTTTTTGATGCTGCCTATAGTGGATCCTTCACGAGCACTGCAACATCTTCAACAATCTGATGCCTTGGGTTTACTATCATTGAACATCTTCTATACAGTCCCAACTTTGCCTCATTCGATCTTCATTTGTTTCCAAAACTTAAAGAACATCTTCGAGGAGTTCACTTTGATAGTGATGAAATTGTGAAAACAGAGGTGAGGTTGTGGCTTCGTGAACAAACTGAAACATTCTGTAGTAACAGTATCAAGACACTGGTGTCTCGTTGGGAGAAACGTGTGTCATCAGGGTGACTATGCTCATGAAAAATATAAAGACAAGAAGAATAAAGACGTAGAATGTTAATCATGTTTGTTTCCTTTAAAAGGTGAGTTACCACATAAAAAATTTGGAGACCTTACTTTTCACCACACCCTCATATGATGTTTATCATACATGTACAAAGCAAATATTAGTGCACAGACTTAATATCAGCTCCAACGAGGAAACACTGCCCATTACTTTCTATCTGGAACTATAGCTTATATTAATTTTGATCAGTAACTATTACTGTTTGTTTTTGTACACCAATAGTCAATTTTAATCTATTTTTACAGAATATTGTGTTTAATAAATGTTGTTTGCCTTGAAGTGAATGTTCCAACAGTGGGCATAATCAAGAACTATTCTTATGAACTGCAAGGGATATCTTAATTAATTGGTTGGTTGGTTGGTTGGTTTGGGGAAGGAGACCAGACAGCGAGGTCATCGGTCTCATCGGATTAGGGAAGGACGGGGAAGGAAGTCGGCCGTGCCCTTTGAAAGGGACCATCCCGGCATTTGCCTGGAGCGTCTTAATTAATTACTGCTTACTTGACACACTAACACAATTCGTATACTTTACGAATGTTTTTACGTGTAACACTCCATCAGCTAGCAAACTCAAAACATTACAAAAACCAGAGACAATTATGAAACTGTTATAAATGTATGACCAGCAGTCTGGGCTATTTTGATTTCTTTGATGGATTCTTGCAGAGTAATCCACAGGAGAAATATTTATTTATATTGTAAACACTGTTTAAAATTATGATAGTTAAGCGCGAGTTCATCAAGCATACATTAATAATGACTCCCGATTTTGACCCAAGTATGAAAGAAAGGATACATAATAATACAAGTGAAACTGTCTAGTTTAACGAAAATACATATTTATTATACAACAGAAGTATTTTATTTATTGGAAATATGCAAATATAATTCAAAGGTCGTATTCTTTAATGTGTCCATAATGTATCTGAGACAGGTCTATCATCTTGTCTATCATATTTAAACTGAGCACAAAAACTGATAATGACAAAGTCAATTTACAAAGCTGTAGATACTATAATAGCTCAGAGTTTCTGCTGTGGGTGAATTACAACTTTTCCAACTCAATCAAGATATATTCACCAATTGCAGAAAACCATTTTCAAATGGGGGCTGAAGCTGCAGGACAACTGGACTGACTAAATAACAGTAGCACAGTTCAAGGGCTGCAGAGTAATCCACAGGAGAAATATTTATTTATATTGTAAACACTGTTTAAAATTATGATAGTTAAGCGCGAGTTCATCAAGCATACATTAATAATGACTCCCGATTTTGACCCAAGTATGAAAGAAAGGATACATAATAATACAAGTGAAACTGTCTAGTTTAACGAAAATACATATTTATTATACAACAGAAGTATTTTATTTATTGGAAATATGCAAATATAATTCAAAGGTCGTATTCTTTAATGTGTCCATAATGTATCTGAGACAGGTCTATCATCTTGTCTATCATATTTAAACTGAGCACAAAAACTGATAATGACAAAGTCAATTTACAAAGCTGTAGATACTATAATAGCTCAGAGTTTCTGCTGTGGGTGAATTACAACTTTTCCAACTCAATCAAGATATATTCACCAATTGCAGAAAACCATTTTCAAATGGGGGCTGAAGCTGCAGGACAACTGGACTGACTAAATAACAGTAGCACAGTTCAAGGGCAGAAGTACACACAGGACAAAGACTAGTGGAAATTGAGGACAGGAATGCTGCTGAAATAAAGGATGTTTTGGTGGGACACTTCCTAACTGTGCAATTATGGGAATCTGTAGAGGGGAGAAGGGGATGGATTCTGATGATGGGTGTTGGGAGCCAGTGAAGTTCACTACATTGCCATGAGTGCATAATCCTGCTCAAACATCAACTGGTCATACTTCTCTTCCCACTGTCCACAATTTGTTGCCATCTCTACAGCTGAACAATGTACAGTTGTATACAGGCATGACACAGACAAAAAGGAAGTAGATGGGTTTGACGGAAGGATCTAGAATAGGTCTAGGGATTAGGGCACGCAGTGGGAAGTCTGCTAGACTTCTAGGGTGGGGTTGCTGAAGACAGGCCTAAATTTGTACACACACACACACACACACACACACAAAAATACCACTTGTAGGCTGAAGTTAGATACAGTGAAATGTGGTGACACATAAGACAGGATTTCTGGTCAGGTGAATACATGGCTATCAACATAAAATCAAATAGGGATAACATAAGATTACGATTAATACTGAATGAGAAAACGGGTACCGTATTTACTCGAATCTAAGCCGCACTCGAATCTAAGCCGCACCTGAAAAATGAGACTCGAAATCAAGGAAAAAGATTTTTCCCGAATCTAAGCCGCACCTGAAATTTGAGACTCGAAATTCAAGGGGAGAGAAAAGTTTTAGACCACCCCTCCAAATAGAAACAAAGTTGGTCCATGGTAACATGAGACACAATTTAGGTCGACTGGATGAAGATACAGCTACAGTAGTGTGGTTCGAGTCGTAAGCTTAACAGTTAAGCTTTACCAAGTAGCCATTGCTATGTGTCAGGCGCTCCGTCCGTATTTATACGGGTACCCTTCCATTTTCAAGTGCTTCATCTGGTTTGAATCAATTGCTTATTTTGCTTTGATCTGATAAGTGCCGTTCTCTTTGTTATAGGTGTTTACACGTCACTCTAAGCTGAAAACGCATTATTGTACTGTGGCATGCATTGTTTGTCGCATTCTGATATTGAGTGTCGCTGCTCGCGGCATGGCTTGCTTTTGTGTGCGCTACTGCGGCTTACAATGAAAAGAAAAAAAAGAGGAATTGTCTCATAACTGAAACAACGGCAAGAGACTGCCATTTGTTGTTACTTTCACTGCTTTGATAATGATCAACAAGAACCAAATAATAGACTGCGTATTATAGAATTTATTCTGAACAAGAGTTTAGCGAAAATTTTTCTCCATTTGAAAATCTTTGCAGACGCCTCTTTAGTACATTACATTCTGCACATAAATTAGAGTCATCATAGATTCTTGCTTCATTTCTGACTGTATCACTATTCAGCATAAGAATGATACAAATATAAACATGACTTATATGTATATTCTTCCGCGTTTGCTGTTGTCTCACTCTAGTTTCATAGTTTATTAGCCAGACATGATTTAAATGAGATAGCAGCAAACACGAAAGAATACATGGCATAATGTTTACAGTCTTCTACCTTTTCTTTTATTTACTGACGCATAGGTTTTGGTGCCAGTATTTATCTTTGTGCGTGCAAAGCATGCCTGTATAGTGATACATATATATATATTAGACAGCAAAAGCTAGTTGTGGCGGCACCTACCAACATTTTTCAGAACTTCCGCTTACTTTGCACTCAATTCTAAGCCACACGCAGTTTTTTGGATTACAAAAACCGGAAAAATAGTGCGGCTTAGATTCGAGTAAATACGGTATGTGGGTGAACTACTGTGAACAGCATAACTAAAATGGTAGCTTCAAAGCCAAAAACCACCATAGTAGTATAACTCTTGATACCTACTAATGCTGCAAATGATGAATATATAGAAAACACGTAGGATGAGATAAAGGAAGTTACTCAGTATATTATGAGAGTGAAAATTTGATTCTGATGGGTACCAGAAAAATGGAGAGAATGGTAAATAGTAGAAAACATGATCGACTGATTAATCGAGAGGGGTTATGGGACCAAACGGCGAGGTCATCAGTCCAGTGGTTCTGAAACGAGTCACAGAAGAAAGAGGGTCTGCAAAAAGTGGACAAATCCAGTCAGTGGAGTCAAATTATAAAATAATGAACATTAAACTAGCACAGTAAAGGCATAAAAGGTGAGACCAAATCTAAAAACTGGAAAAAAAAGAGGGGGGGTGGTCATGGGGTCACAGACGGAGAAGACTGCAAAAGAAGTCCCAACCACAACCAACCTGCCCCTGTTCCAAGACTAAAGGAGAACCTTATATCTGGAAATAAAAACCACTTTCATGGAGGAAATCGAGGACCAGTTCAACCATCCGTGGATCGGCTGCTAATATTAAATTTAAGGAATCGGGAAGACTATCCTTAACACAACAAGCTGAAAGATGAGGATATTCCACCAATATGTGAGATATCGTCAGTATGGCTCCACAAGCATATTGTGTGTGTGTGTGGGGGGGGGGGGGGGGTCATTACATAGGAGGAAACAATTGGTGACCTGGGTACGACCAATGTGTAAATGGTATAAAACAGTGGACTCCTCCCGAGAGGAGCGGAAGGAAGAGTTCCAAACTGCAGTAGACTCCTTCATTGTGCGGAGTATATTACTATGAGCATTAGTGCCCCCACATGGCATTTCACTTTTGGGCAAAGAGAGATTTGACATAGATCCACATATCCGCAGCTGGAATCATGAAAGGAAATGGGGGGTAGGTATCTGCTTCTCTAGCCAAAAGGTCAGACAGTTCATTCCCTGGGATGCCCACATGACTTGCGACCTGGAGAAAGATGACTGAACAGGCACAACACGGATAGCACAGACAAAAGGGCGACGAGATTAGCATTGGTCGATATCCTGCAGACTGCTCATGGAGTCTGAACAAATTGAAACACTGTGGAGGGAGGCCTGAGAAACAAAAAGGAGGGCCCTGTGAATGGTTAGAAGCTCTGCTGTGAACACACTATGTGATCCCGGCAATAAATGGTGTTCAAAGTCAGTAGGAGACATGACAGCATATTCCACCTTATTGATAGTCTTAGAATGATCAGTGTAAAAGATGGTGGCACCCTGGAACTCTGCAAGGATGGCACAGACAAGATGGCGGAAAACCATAGGAGTGACAGAGACCTTAGGACCCTGGAATAGATCAGTCCTAATCCATGATCTAGACACCATCCAAGGGTGGGGTGCAGGAGGTAAGACATGGGGTGCCATCTGGTGAGTGGAGATGGAGATCCCGACAGAGGGACGTGAGATGCAAGCTAACTGACAATCCCACCCGTGGGCGGGTGGGAAGAGGGAGACATGCCACATCGGTGAAGAGCACAGGGTATACAGGAAGGTCAGGGAACTGGCGAATGGCAATTGCATAAGAAACAAGGAGTTGGCTCCATCGGATGTGTAAAGGTGGAATCCCCACTTCTGTGAGGTGACTATCAACAGGACTAGTGCGAAAGGCACCAATAGCCAGACGCACCACACAATGGTGTCCAGCGTAAAGGAGTTTCAAAGTGGAAGGAACTGCTGAGCCATAAATCTGACTCCATAATATAGTCTGAGCACAGTAAAGATGGGGAAGAGTGGAATGGTCTGCACCCCAAGACGTGTAGGCCAGGAAGCAGAGAGCATTAAGCTTCCACATACATGTAAGTCTTTAGGTGGCAAATGTGGGGCAGCCATGTCAGCTTGTTATCAAAAATAAGGCCCAAGAAACGGGACTGTGCTACAACATTGAGGAGCTGGTTGCCTAAATAAAGTTATGGATCGGGCTGCACTGTGGGTAGATGAGAAAACTGCATGACAGATCTTTTGGAGGGAGAAAACTGGACGCATTGGGAAGTGACCCATGCAGAGGCCCATCAGATGGTGCCTTGGAGCTGGGGCTATGCAGATGCTACTGAGTGGGAGCTGCACCAGATGCAAAAATCATCACCATATAATGCCAGAGTAACCACAGGCTCAACAGAGGTCACAAGCCCATTGCTGGCAATGAAGAAGAGTGTGACACTTAGCAAAGAACCCTGTGGAATACCATTCTCCTGAATCTGAGGTGTGCTGAGTGAAGTGCCAACTCGAACCCAGAAGAGCTGGTGAGATAAAAGCTCACAGATAAAAATCAGAAGTGGAACACAGAAGTCCCAGTCATGGAGGGTAACTAAAATGTGACAGCGCCAAGCCATGTCATAAGCCTTATGTAGGTCAAAAAAGACCGTGACAAGGTGCCAGCGGTGAGTAAAAGCCTGTCCAATCAGAGTAAATGGTCAGCTGGAAATCACCCTGCCTGGAAGCCACACTGATATGGGGACAACAGGCCCCGAGATTCGAGTACCCAACATAATATGAAGCTGACCATCCTTTCGAGCAGTTTACAAAGTACATTCATCAGGCTACTTGGGCAGTAGCTGTCAAAAGATGTTGGGCTTTTTCCCGGGCTTAAGAACGGGGATAACTGTACTGTCTCGCCATTGTGACGGAAAAGCCCCCATGAGTCAAATATTGTTGAAGACCCTGAGGAGCTGTTGCCTCTGGGGAATATCCAAGTGTTGGGTCATCTGGTTGTGGATGGAATCCGGGCCTGGGGCTGTGTCTCGTGCACCAATTCCCATTCAGTGAAGAATGCATTATAAGGCTCAACGTGATGCGGGATGAAACAGGGGTTGGGGGGGGGGGGGGGGTCAGGTCGGTTCAACTCTGTGTTTCTGCCGACAGCAGGCCAGGAAGAGGACGACGATGCTGTCGCAAAGTGTGTCGCAAGGTGTTCTGCGAGAACCAATCGATCAGTGCACAGAGCATCTTAGAGGTTCGGACCCTGCACAGTTGACTATCACTGGTGGGCCAGAAGGCTACAGAGCTAGGACCACACCTGCGATGAAGAGGCATACGTCCACAGGGAGGAAACATAGTGCTCCCAGCTTCCCTTTTAACTCCGCTTAATAATGTAATGAGCCTTATCATGGAGATGGTTAAAAGTGAGGAGGCTGGTCTGTGAAGGGTGCTGCTTAAATCACTGCAGTGCCCGTGAGCAGTCCTGGACAGCCACATCCTTGGTTAACCAACGTACCGGTCGATGACAAGGGGGACTTGTGGATAGGGGGACAGCAGTTGACAGCAGCATGAAGAATAGTGGCAGAGATGCCTTGCACGACTACATCAATGGAATTCAAGTGGGAGGTGTCGAAGTGGACAGCATACATATACAAAGGCCAACTGGCCCTGTGGAATGCCCAACATGGAGGGCTGTCTGCCTGGCAACAGCAGGGGAATGATTCATTGATCGGAAAGTGGCCATTGTCACAAAGGTCACTATGGGATTACCAATGTAGGGAAGCCACCAGGAGATTGAGAGATCGATAGCAGAGAAGGTGCCATGAGCAGCATGAAGTGGGTAGGAGATCCACCATTGAGGAGAAAAAAATCGAGGTCTGTAATAGGTTGGTCAATTAGGATACCCCTACCTAAGTCCCCAAGGAGGAGAAACGGGTGCGGGAGCTGCTGGATTATGGTAGACAGTGCAATGTAAGGAAATGGCGTACCTGGGGGAGGTAGACATTGCAAATGGTGATTGATGGAGTCATTTACACTCGAACCACTATCGCTTCCAAGTTTGTATACAGGGGGATCCAGTCACTAATGACATCATAGCGAACCAAAGTGCAGACCCCAACTGATGCTACCCCGGGGCCAGTATGGTTCCACCAGAACACCCGATAACCACGAAAAGTTTGGAGAGTGGTTATCATGGATACGCGTTGCTTGAAGAACAAGACAGAACGCAGAATAGGAGGAGACAAGACGTTGCATTTCCAGCAGGTGCCCATAGTATCCATTGCAATTACACTGGATGATCACGTGGTGAGAGTCCAAGGCAGACATGAAGAAGCCAAGGAGGATGTCGGGTCACTTGGTCAGTACTCGTCACCGACAAGGACGGGGTGACATCCATAAATAAGATGTCAGACTCAGGTTGCGAGAGGGGAGATGGCACCTACGGGGGCGCCTTGTCTTGAGGTTTATGTTTCTTCTTCTTCTTCTTCTTCTTCTCTTTCTGAGGTGGGGGAGGGCAGAGTTCATGGGACGCACAGGTTTCTGCAAGATCTGGAACCAAAAAAGAGCAGGCGACCTTGCGGTGCACAGATGGTGCGGCCTCTTAGCTGAGTGGTGGTAAGAGTCTTCTGGCCTGAAAAACTCTGGGGAACTGGCTGATGCCAAAGAAAGGGGCACTACTTCGGCTGGGGAGAGGGAGCGGCTCCCTGATGGGAGGTTGTGGGAACTGCAGGGGAGAGGGCGGGGAGATAGGGATGGGGCTGGGGTAAGGACAAGGGAGGAGGAGGAAATGAAGTAACAGAGGCATAAGTTGAAGATAGTGACACTAGATGGAGTCTCTCATACTTTTGGTGAGCCTCAGCATAAGACAAGCGATCCAGGGACTTGTATTCTTGAATCTTCTTTTCTCTCTTGTAAGCCGGGCAATCCGGGGAGCGAGGGGACTGGCGGTCAGCACAACTGAGACACAAAGGTGTATACGTGGACAAGGAAAAAAAAATCCCAGAGTTTTCCCGGTAAAAAAATACACTTTTCCCATGTAAAGTGGCAATATACTTTTCCATGGAACTCTAAAACTTATCAACCCTTTGAATGGTTAACATTTTATACACTAGCATAGATCTTCTCACTGCCACTTTAGAAAATGAAACCCAGAAAAAACAATCTTGGAAAGGTCTCTGATGTGCAGCAACATGTACACTGCATATTTTCATATTACAATAAGCTGCATATTTTCGTAATTATGAAAGTATAAATTTGAATTCCACCAAACACAGCACCTTAGTTACCAATGAATTGAAACCGAGATTGTGATGCCCTTTTGTAAGCCAATCATAGCTCAAATGATGTAATCTCGCCAGTCATGGCAGCAGATATTCAGAGCATAGGATATGTGATGCCAGCCAGTAGTAACATCACTGTTACGTGGCGCAAACAAATAAATAGGAAAAGTTAATGGTATAAATTAATATACATAGTATTGCAAGAAGAAAAGAAAAGCTTTCACATATAATACTAGTCTCCAGAATGAGATTTTCACTCTGCAGCAGAGTGTGCGCCGATATGAAACTTCCTGGCAGATTAAAACTGTGTGCCGGACCAAGACTCGAACTCGGGACCGTCGCCTTTCGCGGGAAAGTGCGATACCAACTGAGCTACCCAAGCACGACTCACCGCCCCTGGAAGGTAGGAGACGAGGTATTGGCAGAAGTAAAGCTGTGAGGATGGGGCATTAGTCATGCTTGGGTAGCTCAGTTGGTAGAGCATTTGCCCGCGAAAGGCAAAGGCCCCGAGTTTGAGTCTCGGTCCGGCACACAATTTTAATCTGCCAGGAAGTTTCATATCAGCGCACACCCCGCAGCAGAGTGAAAATCTCATTCTGGAAATATCCCCTAGGCTGTGGCTAAGCCATGTCTCCACAATATCCTTTCTTTCAGGAGTGCTAGTTCTGCAAGGTTCACAGGAGAGCTTCTGTAAAGTTTGGAAGGTAGGAGTCGAGGTACTGGCAGAAGTAAAGCTGTGAGGTCGGGGCGTGAGTCGTGCTTGGATAGCTCAGTTGGTAGAGCACTTGCCCGAGAAAGGCAAAGGTCCTGAGTTCGAGTCTTGGTCCGGCATACAGTTTTAATCTGCCAGGAAGTTTTAATGTTAGTCTCGAAGATTAATAAGCTACAAGAGAAGCTAAGCTTTTACAAGAGAAGCTAAGCTTTCGCATGTATTATTGGTGTGTTATTATGCGTGTGTTACTCTTTAAGATACATCAAACAAATGTGCCAGTAAAATTTGAAATAATGGCATAAATGTCTAGACTTCTGGGCTAGAAATTCTTGTAAGTGACTGGTCCTCAAAGTGTTAAGTTTTAAATGAGAGTCAAATGTTCTGTGATTTAAGAAATTCATTGCTCATTCTCGCACATAGCAGAATTCATCTTGCATAAAAGAAAATCTACTTTGAAAGTAATGCTTTTCAAACTACCATTCGCAATATTTTCCCGCAATCTGTTAGAAATAGGCTTGTTGCAGCGGTTGCCAGAAAAAAGGCGTCATTGTGTGCGCACAGCTATGAAGGCGTATGAAGTCCATAAGTATAAAGCATTGAGAGATCTTACATTACATCTTAAAAGAAACAGGACGTCAGAGGATACTCCAAGGGTAATGGTATTTCGTAAACGATACTCAGATGTACTATTCGGCTTGAAGTGCACATATTTATGTCCACATTCACAATGATGTAGGCCTCCATCTGATATTAAAATTTTCAGTTTGGTTTCCAGGATGTAAATTTTCTTTGAGTACCAGTACTGTACTACCTCAGATTTGGTTCTTTATTATGGTATAATGTCATGCGTGCCAGAAGATGAAAATGTACACTTAAAATTCAGCGAGCAAGCTGTAATTAGACAATGGTGTGGAATGAAACATTTCATTTCAAATAAATGGTTGGTTGTTGATTTAAAGGCGGGAGAAGGGACCAAACTATGAGCTCATCGGTCCCTTGTTCCTAATAAAACAGTGCCACAAGTTTGAGAATAAAACGGACAAAACATATAACACAAATTGGAAAGAAAGGAAAAGCCACAAGAACGAAGGGAAGGCAACAAACACTAAAAGGAACAAAAGAGGACAAGAGAACAGACACTAGAAACAGAAGAGAGTAAAACATGAAAGCAGATTACAGTGGCTGGCCAACCACAAGAATAAAAGACAGCCACTCTGCAACACATTAAAACATCCCTCCTAAAAGCACTAGGGTGGAAGACACAGAGGGACAAAGGACATGCATTAAAACCTATATAGAAATATAAAACCCACTCTCACAGATAAAACGTAAAACTAAAGCTGCTGAGGAGGGATTGTCACCCAACACTGAAGGCACGGTGCTGGGAAAGTTAAAGGTCTGTCGCAGAGCGGCTAAAAGTGGGCAGTCCAGCAAGAGGTGGACGACTCATTTGGGAGCCACAGCGACACTGAGGCGGGCCCTCGCGACGGAGTAGGTATCCATGCGTTAGCCACGTATGGCCAATGCAGAGCCGGCAGAGGACAACTGATTCCCTGCGAGAGGCCTGCATGGATAACTTCCACACATTCATAGTCTCCTTAATGACACACAGTTTTTATGCGTGCTGTTATGCCATTCCGTCTCCCAAAGCTGGAAAACCCTGTGGTGTAAGACAGAACACAGGTCAGCTTCGGAGATGCCTGTCTCCAGAAGTGGTTTCTGCGTCGCCTGTTTGGTCAGCCTGTCGGCAAGTTCATTGCTGGGGATTCCGACGTGTCCTGGGATCCACACAAACACCATAGAACGGCGGAACTGTTCCAGGGCACAGATGGACTCCTGAATGGATGCTATCAGGGGTGGCTAGGGTAGCACTGGTCGATAGCTTGTAGGCTGCTCAATGAGTCAGTACACAGAAGAAATTACTCGCCAGGACATGAGCGGATGTACTCAAGAGCACGAGATATGGCTGCCAGCTCTGCAGTGAAAACACTGCTGCCAACTGGCAAGGAGTGCTGCTCAATATGTCCTCCATGAACATATGTGAAGCCTACGTGACCATCAGCCACTGAGCTGTTGGTGTAAACCACTTCAGAGCCCCCGAACACATCAAGAATCGAGAGGAAATGACAGCGGAGAGCGGCGGGATTAATGGAGTGCTTAGGGCCATGCAAAAGGTCCAGACAAAGCGGCGGCCGCGGTGTACACCATGGAGGTATGTGAACGGGCCACAAGCAGAGGTCGTAAAGGGAATGACTCCAGTTCGGAGAGAAGGGACCGCATGCGAACCGCAATCGTTAGCCCCAATCTGGGCCGCCGATGCGGGAGATGGACTGCCACGGGAAGGAAAAGGAGACGGTTATTCGGATGCGGAGGGGAACTATGAATGTGTGCTGCGTAACTGGCGAGCAGTTGCGCACGTCTGATCTGTAGTGGAGGGACACCAGCCTCCACCAGTACGCTGGTCACCAGACTCGTCCTAAAAGCTCCTGTCACCAATAGAACCCCACAGCGGTGCACAGGGTAGAGTAAATTCAATTCTGAAGGCACTGTCAAACCACAAACCACACTCCCATAGTCTGTTTGGGATTGGACAAGGGCTCTGTAGAGCTGCAGCAGGGTGCAGCGATCTGCACCCCAATTGGTGTTGCTCAGGCAACGGAAGGCATTGACGTGCTACCAGCACTTCAGCTTAAGCTGACGAAGATGAGGGAGCCAAGTCAATCGAGTGTCAAAAACCAGTCCTAGGAATTTATGTGTCTCCACTGCAGAGAGTGGATCGTCATTAAGGTAAAGTTTGGGTTCTGGATGAACAGTACGACACAGACAGAAGTGCTTGACACATGACTAGGCAGCTGAAAACCGGAAGCCGTGGGCTAGAGCCCATGACTACGCCTTGTGGATGGCTCCCTGGAGGCGCCGCTCAGCAACAACAGTACTGGAGCAGCAGTATGAAATGCAGAAGTCATCTGCATACAGAGAAGGTGAGACGGAGGGCACGACTGCAGCTGCTACACCGTTAATGGGGACTAAAAATAGAGAGACACTCAATACAGAGCACTGCGAGACTCCATTCTCCCGGATATGGATGGAACTATGGGAGTCACCAACTTGGACACGAAAAGTACGGAGTGGCAGGAAGTTTTGGATAAAAATCGGGAGTGGGTCCCGGAGACCCCACTCATACATTGTGGCAAGGATATGATGTCACCAAGTCGTGCTGTATGCTTTACATAAATAAAAAAGACAGCAAACATAAATAAAAAAGACAGCAATCAGGTGTTGCCGTCTGGAAAAGGCTGTTCGGAAGGCGGACTCGATGGTCACAAGATTATCAGTGGTAGCGCGACCCTGGCGGAAGCCGCCCTAACATGGAGCCAGCAAGCCACGTGACTCCAGGACCCAACCCAACCGCCGACATACCATACGTTCCAGCAGCTTACAAAGAATGTTGGTGAGGCTGATGGGCCGATAGCTATCCACATCAAGCGGGTTTTTACTGGGTTTGAGCACCGGAATGACGGTGCTCTCCCACCATTGTGATGGAAAGACGCCACTGCACCAGATCCGGTTGAAGATGATGAGAAGGTGTTGCTTGTAGTCAGATGACAGATGTTTTATTGTCTGGCTGTGGATGCGATCAGGCCAAGGAGCTGTGTCAGGGCCATGTGCAAGGGCACTGAGGAGCTCCCACTCTGTAAATGGGGCATTACAGGATTCACTGCAGCGTGTAGTGAATGAGAGGACATCCCATTCCAGCCGTCGTTTGAGTGTGCGAAAGGATGGGGGTAATTTTACGACACAGAGGTTCGAGCAAAGTGCTTGGCAATTGCGTCAGCGTTGGTACATAACTTGCCATTTATAACAACACCGGGGACAACTGCTGGGGTCTGGTAACCGAATACATGTTTGATCTTTGCCCAGATTTGGGAAGGCGCCATGTGGCACCCAATGGTGGAGACATATCTCTCCCAACACTCCTTCTTCCGTTGTTTGATAAGGTGGCGAGCACGAGCACGGAGCTGTTTAAAGGCTATGAGGTGCCCCAGTGAAGGGTGCTGCTCATGCTGCTGTAGAGCTTGCCGACGCTCCTCAATTGCTTCAGCAACTTCTGGCGACCACCAAGGGACTGCCGTACGCCTTGGGCACCCTAAAGAGAGGGGGATCGCATTTTCTGCAGCAGAAACAACTGTGCTAGTCACCTGCTCAACCATCACATCGATGTTACCGTGTGGGGGAGATTCAGCGGTGACAGCAGAGGTGAAAGCTCCCCAGTCCGCCTTGTTCAAAGCCCATCTGGGCAAGCGCGCAATGTGCCCGACACTGGGGCAGTTACAGGAAGATGGTGAAGCGGTCACTACCACACAGGTCGTCATGTGCTCTCCAATGGATAGATGGGAGAAGTCCTGGGCTACAAATTGATAAATCAATGGCCGAGTAACTACCATGAGTCACAATGAAATGTATGGCGGTCCCAGTATTTAAGAGGCAGAGGTCGAATTGCGACAGTAAAGTTTCGACATCTCTGCCTCGGCCAGTAAGCACGGTACCACCCCACAAGGGGTTATGGGCATTAAAATCACCCAGATGTAGGAAAGGTTTAGGTAGTTGATCAATCAGTTCAGCTAATACATTTAGAGGTAATGCACCATCTGGAGGAAGATATACATTGCAAACAGTTATTTCCTGTGTCGTCCTTATTCCGACAGCCACAGCTTCAAGAGGAGTTTGAAGGGGCCCATGTCCACTACAGACTGAGTTTAGGACATAAACGCAAACTCCACCTGACACTCTCTTACAGTCACTACGGTTCCTGTAATATTCGTTATAGCTGCGGAGGGCAGAGGTCCGCATTGCTGGGAACCGTGTTTCCTGGAGGGCAATACAGAAAGCAGGTGTAAAGCTTAACAGTTGCCGCAGCTCAGCCAAGCGGTGGAAAAAACCACCACAATTCCACTGGAGGATCACTTCGTGAGACTGGGGAGATATTGAACAATCAATGAGGCAGTTTACACCTCAAGAGTCACCTGCTGCCACCGATTCATTGCCTGAGCAGTCTATATCCATTGTGTCTGAGGGTCTGGCAAGATCTAGGTCGTCAGCGGACGCCAAAATCTCCACCCCATCCTCAGCCGCAGGGCTTGTAGGTAGCGGTGGTGCTGGTGCCACTGCAATTTTCTTGGTCTTAGGGGTTTTCCTTTAGGATTTCTCTCGCTGCTCCTTGGGTTTACCTGGCTGGGAGGACTTCACTGGCTCAGTCTCCGGAACTGAGAATGAGCGTGAAGCCGTATGACCAGCTACTTTTGGGCTAGAATGAGATTTTCACTCTGCAGCAGAGTGTGCACTGATATGAAACTTCCTGACAGATTAATACTGTGTGCCAGACCGAGACTCGAACTCGGGACCTATGCCTTTCGCAGGAAAGTGCTCTACCAACTGAGCTACCCAAGCACAACTCACGCCCCGTCCTCACAGCTTTACTTCTGTCAGTACCTCATCTCCTACCTTCCAAACTTTACAGAAACTCTCCTGCGAACCTTGCAGAACTAGCACTTCTGAAAGAAAGGTCCCGAGTTCGAGTCTCGGTCCAGCACACAGTTTTAATCTGTCAGGAAGTTTCATACTTTTGGGCTCTTCAGCCACTGGCGTGTGCCGTATTTCCCACTAGAAGAAACGTGGGAAGGGAGTGATCCAAGGGACCCCTTCCTAGCGAGAGAAGCCAAAGAAGACCTACGCTTCTCCGGCTTAGATGTGGGGATGGATGTCTCCGATGGTTTGGGGGGGGGGGGGTGTTTGCTCCCGAAATGGGGGAAGAAGGTAGCAACAGGGAACGAGCCAGGATAGGAAGGGAGGGAGCAGCGTGAAGGAAATACAGCCACGTAATGAAGAATGGGTCACAATAGCTTGGGACCCCATGTGCGCCATGCACAAACTCACGAAAGAACCGTGAGCTCCCTGGGAGGTGGGGGGGGGGGGTTTACAAAACATGGATGGGGGAAATGAATGAAAGGGGAAACCACCTAGTTCGAATACTGAATACTGCACAGAGCACAGTTTAATCATTGCTAACATTTAACTTGAAAATCATGAAATAAATGTGTACATGTGGAAGACACATGGAGATGCAGGTAGATTCAAAACATTTTCTGGAAAAGATGTCGACATCAATAATTTATTGGTTACAAACTGCAGATTAAAACTGACAAAACTGCAGACTGGTTGGAAATTAAGGAAGTCAGGCTTAGACAAACTGAAAGACTCACTGGTTGAGGAGAGCTTCAGAGAGAGCACTAGGCAACAACTGACAAACTGGGGACAGGCCTACAATAGAAGAGGAATGGCTTGCATTGAGAGATAGAAGTGGCATTCCCTGCCAAATGGCCAATCTAGCATGATACTCCCAGGACAACCATTTTGTTGAAATTTGTACAGTATGTACTTTAGGAACAGGCATGAACTTCTGCCAAGTTTTAGCTCTATCTGGAGTGAAGATCATAAAGCACAAGACACTATCTCTCTTCAAACCTGCTGAAAAACTCTGCCACAGCATATTTTCCTCTTTTTTTCTTCAAGAAATGGGTAATAAGTAAAATGCATTTGAAACATGATCATCTGTCAGTGCACTCACTTACTGACTGACTGTCTGTCTGTCTGTCTGTCAGAAAATTAGTGAATTACGACCTTTCCTATAAACGTTTTCACTAGGTTATTAGCTTCAAATGTTACCAAAAATACCATCTGTTGAGTATTGGCAAACCATGATGGTGACGGAAAGGTACATACAGCGATATATCTCTTCCTGGTTCTACAGGGTGAAGTGAAATTCGCCCACAAGGTCTTTGCAGCACGACTAGCCACATGCCAGCGATAAAAAAAAGGGCTCTCACAAAAGTTTGTCCGGTGAGTACATCCAGCAGAAAAAGGACGTTAAAGAGTGGCAAGCTGCCAACACTGTAACCACGTGAATGTTAATTACCTCTGTCAGACATATTAGTCATGCTGTACAGTTGGTGTAGCGTGTAGAGCTTTGCATTCGCATGCAGGAGGTCGAGGGTTCGATCCTGCGTTAGGGTGCATTTTTTTTATTTGCTAATTTCATTCTGAGAGTTCATACTGTAATATACGCGTTCTCTTAGGTCACATGTATCCTAAATTTACAACATTTTGTATCGCTGAACATAAGAAATACATGGTTAGACAAATAAAAATCAGACAGTTGAAACAAATGACCTGTCATAGGACAGAATAACTACAGAAACAATATCAATTTCGAGATACTTAAGATGATAGCACAATACAATAACACAACGTCTACTTGTCATTTATATTACATGTAATATGAACGCTCAGGTGTGGCACATTAGCAACCAGTGACAACAATAATGTACACATTAATGACAGTATGACATTCACAACAGAGTATGTTGTTCTCAGAACAACACGCACTCAAAGCGTCTTCCCTGCTCGTCCAAACATTGTGCAACCTGCCAGATCATACAGCTCTGGGCCCTTCACAGCACAGCTGCATCAACAGTAACAAGAGCAGCATGAACATGTGCTACCAATTCTTCCACATTCATCGGCAGAGTAGAGAACACACACTCCTTCAGGTGCCCCCAGGAAGAAAACCAGGGGATGTAGGTCAGGTCAACACGGAGGCCATACAACTGAATGTCCACGTCCGAGCCATTTCCCTAGAAATGTTCTGTCCAAATACTGTCGTACATTAATTCCAGAGCGTGGATATGCACCATCATATTGGAACCATATCCTCAGCCGAACATGTAGTGGAATATATTCCAGCACATCAGGCAGATAGTTTGACAGGAATGCATGCAGTCAACTGGTCAGGCAACATGTAGGGACCCAAACACCTGTTGCCCAATATACGGCCCAGACGCTGATACCAAAGTGAACTTGATATCCACAGTTGCGGGTGACATGCGGGTTAACCTCACACCAATGGTGGGAATTGTGTATATTGAAGACACGCTCACGCACGAATGTTACTTCATCTGACCATATTATTATGTTCACGAAGTCATCGTTGGCTTCCTGTTATTGTTGAAACCATTCACAGAATTGCATCCACTGATGGCGATCTGCAGGAAGTATAATATAGGGGTGCAACCCATGCCCATGCAGCATGTTAACGACCGTGTGTTGCGAGACACGCAGTTGCCTTGCTACGCTGTGTGTCCTTCACTGAGGTTCTTGGTATATGACCACCAGAATAGCTTCTTCAGTAGCTGGAGCACAGCAAGTCTGTGGACAACTTCTGGCATGAGATGGTGGAAAGAGAGAATCTGACTTCCGAAAGTGCAAAGCCAGATGACGAAACACATTTTTATCTGGATGGCGTCAACAAGGATATCTAGCAGCATATTCACATGCAGCAACACAATCCCTATTATCAGATGCACTAAGGACCAGAACCATATCCACATATTTGTTGTTTGTGTATGCCATACATCTGCCACACTGGTTTAGAAGCTTGCAATGAAAAAATGCGATATGTGTACACATGTACATTGGAGTCTGTCACAGGCGTGTTATTCTGCTCACAACTAGTCCCTGTCTGGTGGACAGCACATGCAGTATAAACACGCTGTCAGTCCTGCATACTGTTCCATCTAATGCGCATTACCCCTCTGACAGATATTGTTCTGTCATGATTCATCCCGACACCACTAACTGTGAAATGTTCGACTTCAAATTACACTGTTTCCCAAACGGTAATAGACACGATCCTTCCATAATCCCATTGATAGAATAATAATAATAATAATGCATTGAGATACATACTAACCAGCATGCGGTTACCAGACTCAATATTGAAAGGCATAATTAATGGGATCATGGTGATAACACATACAAATAGTAACCGAGTTTGGACATTATTTGCAAAGCACATTGCTAGCCCTACTGGTAACTTAAGGCCCTAATGAAATGTAACGGACCTGAACACGGCAAGAACAATAGTTGGTGCCAATCTATGGTACCACTGGAGGAGGGTACAAAGAAAACAGATTTTGCATCTAGCAGATGAAGTGGTGCGAATAAATTCACACCCACGACACAGAAAGGGCTTCTTTCAAATATGACCAGTCTTCCATTTCTACGATTGTAGTATGTAAGCACAAATGTTTTCTAGAGGACCTGCTGCAATCGCTGTTGTTGATTAAAGATGCCAGAAACCGTACCACCTGGACTACATTTACCAAATAAAAAACATATGCCTCAACCCAGTATCGAATCATCTCCTCCTGCATGCTAACCCAAAACTCTATCCACTGCACCAACTGTACCGCACAACCAAGATGTGCTGACAGAGGTAGTTACCATACATGTGATTACAGTGTTGCTAGATTGCCACCCTTTAACGTCCTTTATCTGCTGGGTGTACTCGCAAAGATGAAATTTTTTTATCTCTGGCACCGAGCTATCAGTTTAATAAGTCACAGCTGCAAAATACTAACGCGAATTCTTTACAGACGAATGGAAAAACTAGTAGAAGCCGACCTCGGGGAAGATCAGTTTGGATTCCGTGGAAATGTTGGAACACGTGAGGCAATACTGACCCTACGACTTATCTTAGAAGCTAGATTAAGGAAGGGCAAACCTACGTTTCTAGCATTTGTAGACTTAGAGAAAGCTTTTGACAACGTTAACTGGAATACTCTCTTTCAAATTCTGAATGTGGCAGGGGTAAAATACAAGGAGCGAAAGGCTATTTACAATTTGTACAGAAAGCAGATGGCAGTTATAAGAGTCGAGGGGCATGAAAGGGAAGCAGTGGTTGGGAAGGGAGTGAGACAGGGGTGTAGCCTGTCCCCGATGCTATTCAATCTGTATATTGAGCAAGCAATAAAGGAAACGAAAGAAAAGTTCGGAGTAGGTATTAAAATCCATGGAGAAGAAATAAAAACTTTGAGGTTTGCCGATGACATTGTAATTCTGTCAGAGACAGCAAAGGACTTGGAAGAGCAGTTGAACGGAATGGACAGTGTCTTGAAAGGAGGATATAAGATGAACATCAACAAAAGCAGAAGGAGGATAATGGAATCTAGTCGAATTAAGTCGGGTGATGCTGAGGGAATTAGATTAAGAAATGAGACACTTAAAGTAGTAAAGGAGTTTTGCTATTTGGGGATCAAAATAACTGATGATGGTCAAAGTAGAGAGGATATAAAATGTAGACTGGCAATGGCAAGGAAAGCGTTTCTGAAGAAGAGAAATTTGTTAACATCGAGTATAGGTTTAAGTGTCAGGAAGTCGTTTCTGAAAGTATTTGTATGGAGTGTAGCCATGTATGGAAGTGAAACATGGATGATAAATAGTTTGGACAAGAAGAGAATAAAAGCTTTTGAAATGTGGTGCTACAGAAGAATGCTGAAGATTAGATGGGTAGATCACATAACTAATGAGGAGGTATTGAATAGGATTGGGGAGAAGAGAAGTTTGTGGCACAACTTGACTAGAAGAAGGGATCGGTTGGTAGGACATGTTCTGAGGCATCAAGGGATCACCAATTTAGTATTGGAGGGCAGCGTGGACAGTAAAAATCGTAGAGGGAGACCAAGAGATGAGTACACTAAGCAGGTTCAGAAGGATGTAGGTTGCGGTAGGTACTGGGAGATGAAGAAGCTTGCACGGGATAGAGTAGCATGGAGAGCTGTATCAAACCAGTCTCAGGACTGAAGACCACAACAAACAGCAACAACATGTGAGGAGTCTCGCTGTGAAGCCAGAGTGCACAAATTTCACTTCACCCTTTATAAGTTTCTGCTCACACTTCACATATTAGGGCAAGTGACTCATAGTAACTGTTTTCTGGTGGTTAATGCCATCTGATGTCTCAGGTATCAGCTATAATGGGAACAGGCATGCTGTTTTAACATAGTTAATTATTTAAAATTTCTTTACATTTTAAGTTTTAAAAATCTTTCAGAGGTTTAAGTAATTTTACCATACTGAAAAGAAATTATTCTGCTCGTTTCCTAAATCTGAAGATGGTTGTTGGCCAACTGAGACCAGTTATCTAGTTACTACTTGACTAAATCACAATTAAGACTTTTAACATTTGGAATACTTAAACATTGTTGACCAACTATATTTGAGCCACAATTAACGGAAGCAAGCTCACATACAACAATAAAGGGGACAAAAAACCAATTGTGTTCTACTCGTGATATCCACTTTAATTAATTTAAAAAAACTATGGGAAACCTAAATCAGGATGGCTGGATGGATATTTGAAGTCCGCTACTCCCAGTGTTTTAACCACTGCATCAACTCACTCAGTGGCAACCTTCCATGCCAGGTCAGCAGTGAAGTTTCAAGAAAGTACGCATATGTGTCTATATAGTATCATTGTGAAACATGGCAGGTTGTTGTTGTGTAGTTTAGATCACCGGTTGCATCCAATAGTGGCCCAAACCATCACATTTGGCATGTGACAACAACACTGCTCTGAAATGCAGATCGGCAGACACCAGTAACGTTGATAGATTCTACACTTCGACAAGTTGTTGTGTGGCTTGTTCAAAAACACCACATCCTGCAACCCACCACACCAATTTTGCCATTCACATACACATATTGTTCCCTAAACAAACTGTGGACAATAGATAATTTAACCCCCAGATGGAAGAAAATACTGTGAAGCACAACATATCTGACTCTGGCCTCCTTCCCTCTCAGTCTTAAAACTTTCTTTTCTGTGCGAATCACCTTATCATTTTCGGCTACGCAAACCACCTTCCTTCACCTTTGACGGATGTATAAAACCATCTACCTATATCAAACCATACAACTATCAACATTACCCCCACTTCGATAGCAGCTGTCCCTTCCACTCCTCTGAAATGCACAAACAAGAAAAGTCTATAGAATACATCCTTCATTCATAATATCCTCCTAGCCTCAATCTATGGTACTCCTTATGTTACATATGTAACGTGTAAATTTTTTCCTTGGTTTCTCAGCTCCCTTGTTATGAATTTGCAGAACTCAAAAGATTGTGCGTGTGTGTCTAGTATTTTTTGTCAACCTTATTGGTCAAAGGTGCAGTAGCTGTGGAGCACTGTCAAATATTATGTTTGATTTGGCTGTTGTGTTCTATTTCTTTTAGTAAAATGAGCGATGAGGTACTACTTGGGCCACCAGCGGGCTCTACATATGACCCAGTGTCAGCATAGGAAGTGAAACCTATGATGTGACCTTTTTATTTAGTTGCTCAGTATGAACACAAAGCATAGTATACTGGCTGCAACGTATGAGAGGGGGACTTTTTCCCCTTCCTCTCTTGTGGACATCTATAGGTGGATTAGTGCTCACTTTCCTCACACCTCCATTTAAAATCTGCAACGAAAAAGAGTGCTCATTGTATTTGCATCCCGTTTCTTACACCCATCTGCCACAATTTTTCCCCCTTTTTTATTAGTATTATTAACCTGAGCTGGTTGCCATGGAGGTGATTATTCTGTTTGAGGTATCAAATTATGTTTGAGCTCAGAATTTGTTGTAAGATTTAACAACAAATGGATGACAAGGGTATTATTTATTTGAGAGGTCTACAGTAGAATATGGTTAAAAGTGGGTCTAATTCAACCACAAATTCATTATACAATCTGATAGGAATTCCATCAGGCCCTGGAGCTTTGTCCAGTTCTACCAATTTCAGCTGTTTCTCAACACTGCTAACATCAATAGCTCTATCATGTGCCTTTGCAGTGCTGTAAGAATTAAAGTGGTACAATAACCCTGAATTTTCCTTTGTAAAGGAGCATCTAGAAATGGAGTGCATCATTTCTGCTTTCGCTTTGCTGCTCTTAATTTCAGCTCCTGTATCATCCAAGAGTGCCTGGACGCGAACTCTGGTACCATTAACAATCTTTATAACAACTAAAATTTCTTTGGTTTTTGTAAGACATCCTACAATACTACTCCGCTGTAGTATGCGTAGTTGTTGAAGGCTTCATGCGTTGCTCTCTCGACAGCAAAATATGCTTGATTTAGCATCTCCCTATCTATAGCCCTATGCTTTATTTTACACATATTAGATAGCAGCTTCTGTTTCTTTACAGTGACTATATACAATGGAAGCTCTCTCCCATCATCATGAACTGTTCTACTAAGTACATATTTACGAAGTACATGGTCAAAAGCTATTTTTGTACCCCTCAAAACAAATCAAATGAAGCCCATACTTTGTTCATAGGGTCTGAACAAAGCTAACTGATGTCACTGAGCAGATTTGCTGCTCTTTCTCTTGCATTTGATAACTAAGTACATTTACTATTAAGAATTCAGCAGAGCTGATAGTAGTACAATAGGGTTTAACAGACATCTTCTTAAGGCCCGATAACATTTAAAAGCAACAGAGCCTCAGTATTTTTAACTTAAGTTAAATGGTCACACTAATCAAAAGATACACCATTTTGTATGTGATAGAATCTACAAATACATGATGGGTTAAAGAGTGTGATTGAATTCATCCACTTTGAGCACTGATACTATCAATCAATATGGAGACAGCCATCTTAAAATCACATTCATTTTAACTATCAAAAACAATGAGACCTCCCCTGGAAAATCTGTCTCAGGCAGGGGAAGTATTGTTGTTATGCCTTCAAACGTATTGAAAAGATGACAATAGCAGACCACAGTGGAAAATAAGAGATATTTACTCAGAAAATTGAAAACACTCATGTAATGCTCAACAGAGTAAAAGAAACCTAAAAGCAGGTCAAGCTTCCAATTTCTTCATCAACTTATGTTAACAGCAATGTTGAATTGCGACAAAGACATTGAAATTAACTGTAAAACAAGGAGTTTCATTGATAGAAGTAAGGTAGCACATGTTAAAGAATAAATTACTGTTACTGGAATATCAAAAATGTAAGGAAAAGATAGATTGCCACTTGCCATAAAAATGACACATTAAGTTACAGACAGGCACAACTAAATGACACTTACACACCAGCTTTTGATTGCAGCCTTTGTCAGTAGCAAATTATCTTTTCCTTACATTGTTGATATTCCAATCGGGAGTTTCCATTGTGATTTTACTTTTACAGGAAGTTTTGAGAGACATTTCATAATACCACATGCATGCTTAAAGAGATACACAGGGCTAATAGTATTTTGACACAGTAAACACGAACTGTAACTTTTTGCTTTGAGGAATAACATGCAACATTTCCAAAATACTTGTCAGATCCATAGCCTGCTTCATAAGTCAGTGAACCACTGTCATCAGTTCAGAAACAAGAAATTTCTTACCCTCCCCACCAGTAACAGAACTGGATAATAGAAATGATTAAAATATGTGAATTTTTTCAATGAAGACCATTCAGTGTTCGAGCAGATAAATCACAAGATAGTATAAATTAAAATAACAGGGCTCTCTAAGAACATTTAACACTGTGCATGTAACAATACAGTACAATATGCTATGGATATTTTTGACCTATCATTAAATACCTGATTCAAAAATACTAACAATACGCACAAAATGCTAATAGTACTCTAAAAAAATATCTGGGAAGTTACAACTGTCACTGATTTTCTATCTAATAGGCTACAGAACAATGATACCTATATAGTTGTAGGGATCTTACGTTTCAGCGCACTATAAGTCTCGTATATACATTCAAAAAGCAAAAATACAATACGGTTCCCACACATCCAAAGTAATACTAAAATGCTTAAGACATCATAGCAATTGAACTACAAAGAATTAACAATAACTTTTTCTTTGATTAAAATTTGGATGTTATGAACACAAACACAACGGATAGGCAACAAAAAAATAAATTAACATACGTAAACGAACTATACAGCACAAAATATCTGCAAATATGTGGTATACATTGCAGCGTGTAAACATACCTCGTAAGAACTGGGACTGGATCGTACAAAGAATTCTGGTGTTCCTCTTCCCATGAACGCAAACAGTACATTATTTCACTTATATCTGTAGTGGACTCCATCCTTCTCTTTATAGATTACGCAATTATTCCCTTAATGTTTGCAATCAGCTGCATACGTGAAATTGTAAACACAAATTACTTTGTTGGTTAAACAACGTTACGGAAAACGTTAAATATGCTGGCATTAAAATTCTGTCAAATAGATGAACTAATATAAAACTGCAGGCATTTGCTATCTTCAACGCCTAAATGAAAAATGCCAATAACACAAGGAAAAAAATGACTTAACCTAAATACGAACTCACAGTATCACATTATAAGGCAACAAATTTTTATCAGTTTTTGTAGTAGTCGATCAAACTTGATAATTTACTAACTGACAAGCATTTCCAAAAGTTGTAACATCACTTGTATTCTCAAAACCAACACCACCGCTACACTACACGATACATCACGTTGTGAGCGGCAAAAACAATTGCTAAGCGCAATTCGTATGTGTATATTGCACCAAGAAAATATAACTAGGTAAATTGCAACCTTCCGGGCAGTTTTTGAAATTTGAAAGTGCTGTTATTGTAAAGCTTCTCATAGGTATTAACTTTATAATAGCTATAGTAATAATTTAATTCATTTTCGCACGTTTTTCGAGGTAAACCAGAGATATTTGGCAATGGAGACGGATGTTGATCTCGGATTCATGGCCAACACAAGATATTGTTAGTACACACACACACACACACACATATGGAAAACGCAAAAGTCCTGTCAACATACATACAATATACCGACACAGCAAAGTCAGAGACTGATGTATGGTATTATGTCACTCTACGACAACTAACAACGGAAAACATAAAACATGACTAAATTAGAAAGACCTGTGATTTATCATCAATTGCCTCATGATTCGAATTCTCGTCTGCTTTGTTTTCCCGTTGATTTACATAAAATGTTAGAGGTTATTATCCGGATGACCTCATAAATAGACCACTGTAGCTTTCTCTGTTTTTTGTTTTTTTGTTGTTTTTTTTTTTCTCGTCAGTCTTCTGACTGGTTTGCTACTGTCAGAGTAGCACTTGTAACCTACGTCCTCAATTTTTTGCAGGATGTGTTTCAATCTTTGTCTTCCTCTACTGTTTTTGCTCTCTACAGCTCCCTCTAGTACCATGGAAGTAATTCCCTCATGTCTTAACAGATGTCCTATCATCCTGTCCCTTCTCCTTATAGTGTTTTTCATATATTCATTTCCTCTCCGACTCTGCGCAGAACCTCCTCATTCCATACCTTATCAGTCAACATAATTTTCAACATTCGTCTGTAACACCAAGTCTCAAACGCTTCGATTCTCTTCTGTTCCAGTTTTCCCACAGACCATGTTTTACTACCATACAATGCTGTGCTCCACACGTATATTCTCAGAAATTTCTTCCTCATATTAAGGTCTATGTTTGATACTAGTAGACGTCTCTTGGCCAGGAATGCCCTTTTTGCCATTGCTAGCCTGCTTTTGATGTACTCCTTGCTCCGTCCATCATTGGTTATTTTACTGCCTAGATATCAGAATTCCGTAACTTCATCTACTTCGCGTCCACCAACTCTGATGTTAAGTTTCTTGCTGGGATGAAATTTTCACTCTGCAGCGGAGTGTGCGCTGATCTGAAACTTCCCTGGCAGATTGAAACTGTGTGCTGAACCGAGACTCGAACTCGAGACCTTTGCCTTTAGCGGGCATGTGCTCTACCACCTGCGCTACCCAAGCACGACTCACGCGCCGTCCTCACAGCTTTAATTCCGCCAGTACCTC